>NC_080573.1:139089494-140339494 GCF_029962835.1 Magnolia sinica
TCTCTTCTCCTATAAGCTTTCCTTCTACAATTCCATCAATAGTTGCAACTGTTTTTCTCTCTATAGCAGATTTCCAGAATCTGGCCCTGCAAGAGAGTTGAAACTTCGGCAGAGCACCACGCACAAACCGTGCATCGGATCGAGCTAAGATTTGGGGGTTTTGGAATCCATCCTTGGCCGACCAGGGCCAAGGTGGCCTTTTTCTGAATAGTAGGCCCCACACACGTGCGGCCATGATCGCAAGTACGTGCGTCTGGGCCATTGTTGTTGTCCGCGATCTGGAACTGTCTTCTGGTTCAAGTTTTCTTCTTATTTTACACTCTCATATTAGTTTTTCATAAACTTTAACCCTAAATTGCATTATCCTTAATTTATTTGCCCCTTTTCTCACCCTAGGGTTCCTTGAATTGAAATTAGTGAATCCCTTGGATTAGGGACTGATTGCTGTGCATGTGTGGATGATTACTGCTTATCTTTGAGCATCGTTTGGTTTATAATTTTAACAGATCCAACCCTAACTTGTGTAGGCCTGGACCCGTGCAAATTCCCCTTTACTTGAATGTTTGAGCTTTTGTGCAGGATGTGGAATTAATATGGATTGTTTTGAATTAGTATGATCTAAAGCCTGAGATCTTGCATATCATATTTAATTTTCCATGTGCTGCATCAATATTGCCTCACAAAATAGAAGCGTGTAGTTTGCAAACTAAATATGCAGTATCAGAGGGCTAGAGTTAGCCGCCTTGAAGCCACGAAAGAGACCACCTCGAAACATCTGATGATCATGCTCAGGTTGGCGACCTTTTCTTCTATTACCTCAGAAAACAGAAGCATGTTGTCTGTGAACTGAATGTGTGATATCGGAGGGCTAGAGTTAACTGCCTTGAAACAGTAAAAGAGACCTACCTCTTGGCCTTTGCTGAGCATCCTACTAAAAGCTTCCATTATCAGTAGAAATAGGAAAGGGGAAAGCAGGTCTGATTCCCCTTGAGGTCTTAAAATAGTCTTTAGGGGAGCTGTTAACTAGCACCGAGAAAAGGGCTGATTTGACACATTCCCTTATCCAAGCACACCATTTTGTTCCACACCCAATTCTTTTGAGCATATAGTCGAGAAAATCCCAGTCCACATGATCATAGGCCTTCACTATGTCCAATTTCCAAGCAATCCCCTTGATCCCTTCCTTGTGCTGAGAGTCGATGCACTCATGAGCAATAAGAGCACTATCTAGAATCTCTCTCCCGTCTACAAAAGCACCCTGATTTTCTGAAATTACCTTGCCTATCATGTTTTGGAATCTTGTTGTGAGGACTTTAGCCAAAATTTTATATGGCCCTCCAATTAGACTTACAGGTCTAAGGTCCTCAAGTCTGTCAGCCTTGGGAATTCTAGGAATGATAACAATGAAAGTCGACCCCATTTCTGAACAGAGACGACCCCACTCGAAGAATTCCCGCAAGAAGTTCATAACATCAAGCTTTAGTTGTTCATTCTTGACTCTCTAGTGTCTTTCAATCTCTGATATTTTGCGTTTGCATTCAGTTGTTAAGGAAGGCTTTTTAACTAGATAATCTAACTTGATCTAACTCATGAGGTACAAATTCCGTGTTGACTTGATTAGATGCAACCAACTCTTCGAATCCTCTCCATGATTTAACATTTCATCCTATTCAGAGACCGGGAAAAAAAATCCGCCGTTAAATCTCTCTCTCTCTCTCTCTCTCTCTCTCTCTCTCTCTCTCTTACTTGTTTTATGAAATATTAGGGTGGCCCCTAAATCCTCGTTATCGGACACTAGCTCCATGCACATGGCATGCATGTACAAGATCCAGATTGTTTATCTCTAGGGTCCTACAATGGATGGGTTGTAGCCAAAAGTCACATGCTAGACCAACCTAATTTCCTATCGTGGCCCAAGTGCTTTCCCCAAGCGTAGACTTTGTGGCACTGATTCATAGTCCCATCGCAAACCAGTGAGCCTATCGCTCAAGTGCAAACATTTGTGAACCAAGATCGCTAGGATGCAAGAGAGACGCAAGAGGATGGAAGAATGCTTTGTATTAATCAAGAGCTCCAAAGCTTACTTCTTTGTGAATCGTTAAAAATGAGGACATTTCCTCCTATATAGACCTAAGAACCCTCTAAAATGCTTACATGGACGGCTAGGATGATGCCAAGTGGCGATCATCCAATGTGCCAATAATACTCTATAACCTTTCTAGAATAATTTACACTACTCTCTGTAAAACCCACCAGAGAACTCTAGAGCATTCTAGAGATTGCAGCAAAAATCTACACCACTCTAGTACAACTCTCTGCACACCTTTACCTTACTCTACAATTCGCTCTAGAATTCTCCACAATTCTTTACACTTTATGTATGAATTCGCTAGTGTACAAGATGAGCATAATTTGGCCCCTTGTGAATGATCGGTCCACATTATGCCAGTCAAAAAAAATTTCAGAACTAGCCGGGAAAGGTTATGAAAAAGTTCTACCAATGGCCTACATGTAATAGAAAAAGGTCCTCCAAATGGTGACTTAGACCATCCCAATTGATGTGATTTTGAGGCATGGATTTTTCATGATAGGGTCCAGCAAATGGACGGTTTGGATCTCATACATGCATTAAAATAGAGTGCATGATAACTAAGTTAGACATATGGTTCTAGCATGGGATCCTTTCCCTTTTATAGTGGATCTGTACTCAATGTAACTTGATGATATGCTTCAAAGATATCCTTTAAAAAGAAAAGATGATATGCTTCTAAGAGGCACTGTTGCAGATTTAGTGCAGCACATTTGTTGTGAAACTGGTGCTTGATGTCTGGAAGATTATGAAGTCAACATGAGAGACGTCAATTAAACTTCGGAGTTGGGACCCATTCTACAACTTTTGGTGTCTCTTGATGATAAAGATTTTCTACAGAACAGTTCTTAGTTTGTCCTGCAGTTTTTCTTGGCTTTTTGTGCAACTTCAATCTGGCTTTCTCATCTCCTTAAGTTGCTAATTGTGTCTGTTTCCTCAAAATATCAAGGTTCAAAATGTTGTTTGAGTGTATTGCATCGCTGGATGAACTTCTCACAATACATTCCCAATACGACACTTTCTGATATTGTTGACCTCCTCAATATGATTTCGAACTCCACCAAATTATCTAGGTGTGCTGCAATTCCAGTTGATCACCAGCCTCGAACCCTAGATCCCAGGACTAAGGTTGGAAAGTCCTTACCATCAGGACAAGGAAAGGCTGGTTAAATTATCTAGGTGTGAATATAGGGATGACATGGTCTTTTTTTATACACTACCTCATGTTACATCTGTTTGTATCATTTCATTGGATGAACTTGTCCTGATGCATTCCCGATATGATACAATGCATTCCACTATTTTCTACTTGCCAAATATAAGGAAACTATATTCGGTCTTATTCTACAAAGAGAGTTGCTAATTCCACGCACTTGTATGAGGCAAACCATTTACATGCCACAATATGCACCTAGCTGGCAGGTGCATGCAATATCTGATCTGTCAATCTGGTGGGTCCCACAATGTAAATTCCCTATCCCAAAATTCATGCTGGTCCACTCATTAGGTGGACCAAGTGTTTGAGATGAAGGATGGCTGTTGAAAACTCTGCCAAGTTCCTTTAGACCCTGCATTTGTTAGCCTGATGAGCAGCTTTGGCACATTTTTGGGACACAGTTGGACCCACCTGATGGATGGATAAGCTATTTCTCATGTTTGCCAGGTTGGCATAGTTTGTTGTGGTTATATGGGTTGCCTTGTACACGTGTCTTGTGCTTAAGCAAAGCTCTTCTACAAAATTGAATGGAGAATGGATGACTTGGTTTTCATTGCAGGCTGAATTAATTCAAGCACATCTAAAAGTGTACTTATTTAAGCACTTTCCTATGATGTTAAGGTAATAACATGTGCAAGCCTGCAACTGATGTAATAGATGTGCATTACAGGAACAAAGCATTAAGAGAAAAAAATGGGAACATAAGGAATGTTATAACCATTTTAAGAGTGCCAGAAGCTGGAATTATATGATGGCCATACATTGCAAAGTGGCCTGAAGGGGATACTGTTGTCAATTATTTTGAGGAATATGAAATTGTAGTATTCATGCTTGATTTTGGAAAGCAGTCATTGAGAGCAAAAGTAAGAGGAAAGGAAACTTTGGTTGGAGTTCATTGGGGAATCCAGGTCCTTCCAGTAATGTGGGCATGGTCAGAGATGATCCAGCAATTGTACAAGTTAGTGTTCTAGACCGGTCCAGTGGGTGGATTCAAATGAACCATAAGGGCTCTTCATGCAAGATTGGTCTAGTTGGGGCAGTGCTCCAAGCGGTGCTCGGAAGATAAAACTCTGGTCATTGTTCGTTGGGGAATCCAGGTCTGTTCAGTAATATGGTCATGGTCAGAGATAATCAAGGTGCTCTAAGAGTTATGCTCTCTGGACCAGTTGAGTGGGCAGATTCGAATGAAGCGTCATACACAAGGGGCCTTCACGAAAGACTTCAGGTGTTCAAACTTCAATGCTTCCTCTCTTAGCTGGAACATGGTAGTGGAAGAATATTTGCCAAATGTCATCAACTGGGCTTCTCATGATGGCTCAAACCATGGCGTTTACCGCTTTTTTTTTTTTATTTATGCATCCAGGTGCGTTTGTCTTCAAACATCTTGTTATGGCATGACTCCCTTCCAAAGGAAAGAGCCCTGAGGCCTAATCTTTGTTAGGGATATTTGCTTCCCCTTCTGTGCCATGTCTTTCTTGAATAAAAATATGTTGACCATTTGCAAATTCATTGCAGGTTAGTAGTGGTGTCTGCTGCAGAGTAAGCAATTGCCTCGAATCCATCTCTTCGTGAAGAAGCCATCATTCACGGGTTCCATCTGGACAGGCTTACTTCATCATTCATGATGACCAAAACATAACTCGCACCATTTTGGTGGGGACTGAGAAGCTACCATTTCACCAATTGATCTCACAGATAAAATGGGATGAAGGCATGACGGTGGAATCCAAATGCGGAAACAGGAGCTTTAACTGATGGGTTGGAAAGCCAGCTGTCCGATGGAGGTTGCACTATCCATGGAAACCTCTTTTGACTGTTAGCAGTATGCCAGCAGCGACTTTCATGTCTACATTGTCTTTGATATTGGCATTACTATGTTTATGTTGTTATGTTCAGGAAGAGTTATTGGCTCGAGTGGTGCAGGGCAGGTAAAGAAGAGGCGACAGGAATCATAAGGGTTATTGGCAAATGCACCTGTGGCGGGCACATTTCATTGGCATACAATCCAGTACCAGTAAAAATAGATACAGGATAAGAATCCATAAAGGAGAAAGGGGCCTATGACAGGGAAGTTAGATGCCCGGTCAAATGAATAAGATAGATTCGCTTTTGTTTTGGATTGCAAGGTCTGCAGATGGTATTTGAGATGATTGTGATGCTCGGAAAGATGTTGAAGGTCGTGGTCCCATCAGTGTCTGGAATCTATAGTGGTTGTGAGGAAGGTTTGATGTTGAGGGACCAAGTTTAGGGGTCCTGATGAGTTGAAAGATGCCAGATGGCCAATCTAACAGACAGGGTGTCGAGGCATCATGTGGGATGTTCATTTGGATTTGGGACATTGTCGCTATTTTTAGCGCGACTTGAAGTGGAAATTGAAATTGTTCTTTGTTCCTTTTCTCTCTCTCTTTTTTTTTCTCTGTTTTTTTTTTTTTTTTTTGGGTTAGCATGTTAGTAGACACCCATGTTAGTACACACACTCCATGTTAGCCACCCCCACGGCCCCACTAGGGATCGATACCAAGACCTCACGTGTTGAAACGAGGTATCTCCACTCAGTCTGCCAGTTGAGCTATGGATCTGGGTGTCTTTTGTTCCTTTTCTCTATTGGAAAGGATGGTGTGTATCGCACAAACACGGATGTGGCGTGGCCAGCTTCTCGCGACCGGACACAGTAGCATGCATGTAATACTTTTGGATTGTTCATCAGGTTCGTCCTGCAATGCATGGTCCAAACTGAAAGTCTTGACTGTTCAAAATATCCCAATCCCTCTGAAAGGGGGCATTTTGTCAATTTAATATGGACTTTAGTATAGTGGGGCCCATATGGTGTGTGTATGACATCCATCCCAAATTGTATATATGTTTATTGTAATATTAGTCTCTCTCTCTCTCTCTCTCTCTCTCTCTCTCTCTCTATATATATATATATATATATATATGGGAAATGGTTCTATGCGGTCGAGATCATGGGAACTTTCCATGAGGTCGAGCTGTGTAGGCCCCACCATGTTGTGTGTCGAACATCAACACCGTGCATTTGATGGGTCCCCTTTAAATTATGGGATTTCCCAAAAATCAGTCATATATGGAATTCAGGTGGGCCATACCATCTAAAACCATGTGAAGACATGCCCAAAACATATAAAAGCACCTGGTGGGGCCCACCTGAAATTTGGATGCGTCTGAAACTTGGTCTGACCCCTCATCCAAGTGGGACACACATAATGGATGGGCTGGATTTGTGAACAATGTCTCGGTGGGCCCAAAAAATGATTATGAATGTTTTAATGGAGGGTAACCCCTCTCAACTTTTGTATGTGGTGTGGCCCACAAAAGTCACGGATTGACTTGATTCTTAAGCCCTAGGTCCACTACGGAATGGTGCATCTGACTGATGGGGTAGATGTTCGACATATATCATGGTGGGGCCCACATAGCTCGACCTCATAGGGAGTTCCCAGGAGCTCGACCGTATAGAACCTTTTCATATATATATATATATATATATATATATATATATATATATATGTCTTGTACTTGTATTCAACTTACATAGATTGTTTGGTTCATATTAATGAATTGTCAAGCAAGTTGGTCTTAAAATTGTATCATCGTGTCAGAGCTGTCCATTTAGAATCCAATGTTGTTTAGCTGAACCTGTCCGTCTGATCTTTTGTCCTTATCAAAACTATTTGTCCAATCAGAGCTGCTGCTTCCGACCATCCACGGTACTCAGCAATCCCAGTCCCAGCAGCCTCTACCATTGTCAGTCACCATCACCGTACCAGTCTGGCCACCGCCATTAAAAATCAGGCCCACCATATATCCACAATAATAGATAAACCCTAATCCCACAACTTCCATACTTAGACGTATAATATCACTAACCCATCCAAGATGCACCTCAACATGTTGATTAAACCAACGAAAAAAGGCTGGCCCAATCATCAGGTGGGCCACACCATTACAATGTAGAACACCCAAAAACCTCAAAAATTCATGTGCAGCTAGCCCACCTGATGATTTCATTGGCCTAATTTTTAGTTATTCTGATTACCATGGTGAGCTGTGCCTGTTGGACGTGTTGCATGTCATGCACACACAACATGGTCCCACAATGCCTCACACCACCTTTAGTTCCCCTTTTACGAGTGGTCGATCATATGACTAGGATCATCTGATCATTTTAAAGTCTACATCACACCCAGTTGGTAAGGGCCCAGCTCACACCTGTGCCACATGCATGGTTTTCGGTATGTCGAACACAGTTCATCAGATAGTGGTGGACCCGTTTTCGGGCCTTTGTTTATATTACTTTTATTTGGCGCCTATGTAAAGTAGATAGAGAATGAAAACGGGGACGTGTAACACCAATCTCTGTGGGGCTACCACGATGTTTGTGTTATATCCACTCCGTTCATCCGTTTCATCAGCTCATTTTGGACATAAGCCCAAACACGTGAGAGATACAAAACTCAAGTGGGCCACGCGAGTGAGGATTGGATGCTCACCGTTGAAACCTTAGTGGGTCATACAAGTTTTGGATCATGGTTCTATTTGTGTTTTCGCTTCATCCACGTGGGAATCACCTTATGAACGTGTTGGATGGCATCTAAACATCACGCTGGGGCCCAGGAAGGTTTCAGCAGCAGTGAGTGTTTCTGTCCCCACTGATTCCTGTGGTATGGCCCACTTGAGTTTTAGACCTCCCTCGTGTTTATACTCATGTCATAAAATCAGATGAAGAAACGGATGGACGGAATGGATATAACACAAACATTGTATCGGGCCCCACAGAGCTTTGGGTTACAGGGGAGCCTTGTAACCCCAGATACAGGCAAAGTCGGGTCCTGGAAATCGGGCCCATGTGTCAGGGGAGTAGATGGGAGATGGGCGGCCATCAAAAGGCAGGACTGTCAATCAGAGAATACATTGGTGGAGCCCATACAAAGGGCCAATGTTCTCCCCTATCTTGACTGATCTGAAGGGGTTGTCTGCCTTGAGATGGAGAAATGGGCCCCACAATCCCATCCCAAAGGAAACGCTAGAAACAAAAGACGGGAAATGGGACAGTGAGTCTTTTTGGTTTGTAGTAGTAGATGTGGGGCAGAACGCTCCAATCACGGCCAAATTAAATATAAAAATAAAAATTCTCTGACAATTCCTCGGTCGTTTCAGATTCTCCTCCCTACGTTTACATGCTAAGGAATGCTATTATGCGGGAAGGGAATTGCGTACCTGTGGGACCCACCGTGATTTATGTATTTTATCCGCTCCGTCCATCTATTTTATCAGATAATTTTAGAGGTTAGTCCCAAAAATGAAGCATATCTAAAGTTCAAGTAGACCACACTACAGGAAAGAGTGTGAACTGAATGTTTGCCGTTGATAAATTCTTACGGGCCACAGAAGTTTTCAATCAAGCTGATATTTTTAATATCCCTTCATCTATGTTTGTGTGATCTTATGAACTGGTTGGATGACAAATTAACATCACTGTGGGCCCTAGGAAGGTTACAACGGTAGAATCATTATTCCCACTTTTTCCTGCGGTGTGGTCCACTTGAGCTTTGGATATTCTTTAATTTTTTATAGATCCCTTAAAATAATCTGGAAAAACGGATGGACGGCGTGGATAAACCACCTAGATTAACGGTGGGCTTAGCATGGTTTACTGAGTATGATAAAAGCATACTGAGTTACACACAGGACGCAATCCGATTTTTATTATGCCTTACCCTTATGATACACGTCGCGGACATGTACGGCTATTGGTCAATGGGCCATGTCTCCAGAAAAAAACGTTGACCGGGCTTTGCTGGCCATCTGACCCGTGAGCTGGGACGCGGGTCTCCTGCAAAAAGCCTTTCGCATGTAGGTGGGGTCCACTGTAATGTTTCTGAAAAATCTAATCCGTTCATCCGTTTTGTTAGATCATTTTAAGACGTCATGCAAAAAACGAGCTGGATCCAATCCTAAAGTTGGGGGAAAAGGTTAGGATTTAACGTCCACAGTTAAAATATTCGTGAGGCCACAGAATTTTTGAATCAGGCTAATATTTGTGTTTTCAGTTCATCCCATTAGTAATGACGTTATGAACGGTATGGATGGAATGTAAATATCACTATCGACCTTAGGGAGGCTTCAACGGTAGGAATTTCCCTACCCCCCTTTTCCTTTGGTGCGGCCCACTTGAGTCTTAGATTCTGCTAAATTCTGGTCTAAAATCTTAAAATAATCTCACAAAACGGATGAACGTGGTGGATTTATCAAAAACATCAAAGTAGGCCCCACCTTGGCAGGAAATCCGCGTCGTATGAGCTGCAAATGGAATGGTAATCTCAAACAGATCAACGGTATACATTGAAGCCACAGAACTCACCGTGAGTGGATGGTCAATGTTTTCAATCTTTTTGAGATGTTTCACCTGTAGCCAATCCATGCGGTGGCCCACCATATCTATGGTCCCAATCACCACTATTTTGTCGCCACATGTACCATGAAGAGTATTTTACTCCGAATTGCTTTATAAAACATATCCCGAAAGGAGCGGGCGCGGTGGGGACCACCTTGTTGTATATTACTCGAAACCACGCCGTCCATCCGTTTTGACAGATCATTTCAAGGCATGATCCGAAAAATGAAGCAGATCCAAATGTCACCTGCACCCCACCACAGGAAACAGTAGTGATTAACCATTAAAAATTTCTCGTGGGCCATAAAAGTTTTAGATCAAGCTTATATTTGTGAGATCGCTTCATCCAGTTATTCGTGACCTTATCAACAGGTTGGATGGAAAATAAACATTCCGGTGGCCCCCGAAAAAGTTTTTAATGGTGGGTATTCAATCACTACTGTTTATTATGGTGTGATCCACATAGGTTTTGGATATACTTCATTTTAGAAATTATAACCTAAAAATTTCTTTGAAAAGGGATGGACGGCTCGGATGTAAGGAAAATACAACAAGGCGGGCCACACAGTTAAGGATCCACCGAAACCGCACACCAAAAGAGCATGGTTTTATAGGTAAGAAAGGACGAAGTAAGTAGGGACGATTTAGGAATTCAAGGAAAATGGAATGTAATGGAACGCTTTTCAATTCTCTATCAATTTCTGTTACAGAAGCTAACAATCACATTACAACGCTTATTGCGATATATGTACAGGCATCCAACACCAGCTTTTCCAACTAACAACCTAATAAGATATCTTTATTTGTTTTTTTGTACGTATGATGGGGCCCACCCACGTGCGGTGCGATCCAGGCCATTCAAATAGTTAATAAGCATGAGGTCAATATCTGCATACAAGCATGATGCAGACTGTATGATACATTCCAAAGATCATACGAGCGATGCACACGTGCAATCTTAGTAAGGCATTTTGGATTGAAATGTGGAAATGAGATTAACATGGTGATCCATGAGCCTGGTGAATACACCAACTATCCGGACTGACCAATTGATTGATGGTGATCCATGAGATCTGGACCGAACGATTGATAGGGCACATCTGAGATAGGTCGATCAACTCGATTTTTGGAACATCTCCATGCCGAGATGCATATGATCAATGGTTTGTAGGGTTGATGTTGAGGGTATCATTTACTAAAAATGACCTGATATACAAGCGGTGCATTAAGATGACAGTTTGTAGTTAACGAGAGCATAGGACGAGGATTTGTTACTACCACGGCCTGTCCCAAGCTCTGAACAGTCTCGGCTCTGAGGGGCCCACCTTGATGTATATATGAGTTTGTCCACACCGTCAATTCATTTTTCCATATCATTTTAGGTTATAAGCTCAAAATCGAGGCAAATTAAAAGCTGAAGTGAAAGCAGCCGTGATGATGATGTACATCGTTGAAAGCTTTTTAGGGCCCACCGTTATACTTATTTGCCATCTAAACTATTTATTAGGTCACATAGATCAGCACAAATATCATTTAGTTCCAAAACTTATGCGGCTCTTAATAAGTTTTAAATGGTGGTCATATAATCCACATATAATACCCACTGTGGTCCACTTAAGCCTTGGATATGTCTCATTGTTGGGTTTATATGCTGAAATGATATGAAAAAATGGATGGATGCATGGATAAACTGATACATCTCAGCAGCCCCCACAGGCTGTTTTTTTTTTCATAAACAAGTGGGGGCATCGAAGGTGTAATTAGCATTCTCATTGTCTGTATTTTTACAAATCTGAGGTTATTGATCTACTGGCCCCCACTTGTATGCATCATGTCCCAAAAGTCTAACTGATCGTAAGATCCTAAACTGGGCCCTGTTTTAATTAAAGTGAGTCGTTTCTGAGCGGTCCATCAAGAAAATATTGAGAGGTTATAATTGTCGTATTCAGGTGAGTTTGGAGACATGGTCCATCTAGGGTGGGCCTAAACAGGAACGATATGATCACAGGATTCAGATTGGATAGTGACTTCTCCACCATCCACTACTCAAGTGGATGGCGAAAAAAGTTATGGGTCCCATTATGATGTATCTGTTTTATCCACACGTCATTCCATTCAGCCAGCTGGGGCATATCCAAAGCTCAAATAAACTACACCACATGAAACTGTGGGGATTCAACACCCACCCACCGTTGCATCCAACCTGTTCATAGTGTCAGGTAAACCTGATGACAGGAGAAAAAGAAAAGAAAAAATGCAAATATAAACTTCATCCAAAACTAATGTGGCTCAAGAAGTTTTCGATAGTACTGTTTCTTATAATATTTGAACTTTAAATCTGCTTCATTTTTAGGCTCATGCCCTAAAATGTGCTGGCAAAATAAATACACAGTACAGATGAAACAAATTCATTGTGGTGGGCCCATAGCCTTGCCACCACCGACTGAGTGGGTAGCGGACTCACGCAAGACGGTTCAGCTCTTGCTATGGCGTATTTTAATGTATGTACTCTATATCTACACCGTACATCTATTTTTCGGATCATTTTACAGCATGAGCCAAAAATGAAGCAGATCCAAATCTAAGGTCTACCATGCTACCGGAAAAAGTGGTGATTTAATATTTCATTATAAAAACTTCTTATAGCCGGTATTAATCTTGATGAAAGGATAAAACACATATTACCTTAATCCAAAATTTTAGTTTTTAATAGTTGATTACCATTTTTTCCTATGATATGAGCTGCCTAAGATTTGGAGCTGTTTTATTTTTTGGGCTCACCCCTAAAATGATCTGTCAATGTTGATATAGGATACATACATCTGGATGGGCCCCACGGTAAAGGCCATCACTACCCAATCCGAGTCCTAGATCACAGAACCGTGAGCCGGGCCTACACAAACCGAAAATCGAGAATAACTAATGAAATTTCAAAGAAAAGTAGAAAAAACAAAAAAACAAAACAAAACTCAGCAATTGTTTTATCAGAACAATGTATATCTACATCTCGCTTACGTATATAGCGGGTATAGTCTACGTATCCGCAACAGTGAGTACGGCGCATTCACCTTCCCCAAACAGAAAACTCGCCGTCTCAGATGCGCTGCACGCGCATTACGCACCCCCGCGCAATACAACTTTCCCAAATGTCGTTAATACACTCTTTCTATGTACACAGACGGAGAAGTAACGGAAATTGTTAGACTGGCGTCAGAACTCCGTCCACGAAGAAACGCTTCTCCTCCAATCTGAAGACGGAGAAGATGACATCGACGTTGACGGTGAGTACGGCTTCTGCCGAAGCTTCTGGAAGTGCTCCCTGATGTCCAGTCTGTTTCTCGCCGTTAACGTCGTTAGGTCATCCTCAGGCAAAAACGGCGGCCGTGAGACTTCCGTGAGCAGATCCCACCTCAGGCCGCGGAAGAAGGCGTGCTTTTTGATCTCCGTCGCCCCTCCGTCGAATCCCAGCCGTCGCGTCGGGTCCTTCTCCAGCAGCTGCGAGATCAGGTCCGTAAGCGCCGATCTCTTGCCTACGAACTCCGGCGGCCTCGTCAGCACGTTGTGGAACGTCTCCTTCCGGTCTCTCCCCCGGAACGGCGTCCGTCCGTACGCCATCTCGTATGTCAGCACCCCGAGGGCCCACCAGTCGACGGCGAACTCGTGGCCAGCGCCGAGAACCACCTCCGGCGATACGTACTCCTCCGTCCCGACAAACGAGTTAGAGCGCTCGCCAGAGATGCTCGCCTTCCGGCGGCTCACTGGCGAGACCCTCGCTGACTTGGCCTTCCTCAGGCCCATCCCGACGGAGATAAGGCGCGTCAGATTCCGGCGCTGACTCTTCCCCTCCTCCGCGTCTCCCACGTCAGCAGATAACGATGACGTGGAGGACTCATCGCCCTTCTTCAGGGCGCGGGAGAGGTCGAAGTCGGTGAGCATGACGTGGCCGGACTGCTGAATCAGCACGTTCTCAGGCTTGAGGTCGCGGTATACGATCCCCATACGGTGTAGGTGCTCGAGCGCGCATACGATCTCGGATACGTAGAAGCGTATGGCGGAGGGGGAGAAGATGCTGTCGCTCTGGCGGTAGCGGAGGGCGTTGAGATCCCCGCCGGGGCAGTAGGGGACGGCCCAGCCAAGTAAATCGACGGTCTCGATGGTGCCTAGGAGGGCAGGAAGGAATGGATGCTGATGGCTCAGGCTGGAAATTACGGACACCTCCCAGCGGGCCCGACGCTCGGCTTCGGGTTTGGTTTGGAAGGTGGATTTCTCTACGACCTTGAGCGCGAACGGGCAGCAGCAGCAGCAACGGTCAGGGGGTGATGTACTGTCGGTGACGAGGAAGACAGTGCCCATTGCTCCCCTTCCCAATACCCTGACTGCGGTCAGATTCTCCATGTCCATATCCATTTCTGATCCGTCCCAACCTTGAGCTTTCTGTGAGAGAGAGAGAGAGAGAGAGAGAGAGAGAGAGAGATATGGGATGGAAGGGAAAGGGGGAGGTGGTTTTGAGTTCGTTTGTGGTTTTGGATTCTTTTGGAGGGTATGTTTTTGAGAGTTGCGAACTGTACTCGCGCGAGTAGGATTAGAATATTACTTGTGAGCACAGGAGCCAAGTGGCGAGTTGTGGGCCGTTACTCAGGTGGGTCTCAATGTCTTTGTCCCTGGTTCAAATATCGGGTCGGTAAGCTTGTCACGTGGGCCCTACCTGTTGTTGTATGGAGGATGTGTACCGTTGGGTTGGTTTTTAGCCGTGCACCACTCAACTCATGAGTGGACCGATATCAGTCCATTAAAGATGAAAGGACCAGAATCCTCTACAAAACCTGCCCAACTCTGTAGGATCCACCATGTTTTATGGTAAATTCAGTCCATTCATCAGGTTCTGTACTCAATTACAGGCCTTGGGGTAAAAATCTATACAGATTCACAAGTCATGTGAGCCACACGATGGAAGAAAATTGGGACAGGTGCCAGCTATAGGTTCGTGCGTGGGGTTACCATCGCGTGTATCTTTCACCAAATCTGGTTAATCAAGTGTCACTCATCAGTACAAAAGTAAGTTACAAAAATCGGCATATTCCAAAATTCTGTCGGTCCACATGCCTAAGCCTAGAGGTTGTACGAAAAATAAAAAATAAAAAAATACTTTGTTTTTACTGTTGTGTCCCATGGAATTTTTAACCTGGCTGATGTGCTGTTTGCACCATTCAAGGGATTATTATCTGCTGGAAAGAGTAGATTTACATATACAACACGGTAGCCTCACAGACCTCGACCTGATAAGGACGTGTATTGCATACTCCCCTGTCAGCACCCACGTTGATGTTGGCTGGCTAATCTATGTGGGGCCTACCGTGAAATGGTCCATGCCATCCGTTCATTTTTCTTGAGCACAAAAATTAGCCACTCAAGTGGACCGCTTATTGCCGGTTTTAAAAACCAACATTAAAAACTTCTCAAGGGCCTTGGCTGTTTAGCCCAATCTGATATTTGTGTTTCTCCTCATCTTGGTTTATATAGCTTTATTAACCAGTTCGAATGGCAATTAAATATTGTAGCGGCGTTAGTAAGATTTTAACTATGTTTATCATTATCCCCATACGCTTCCTGTGATGTGGCGCACTTGAGCTTTTAATCTATCCCATTTTTGAACTATGGTTTAAAACGATATAAAAAATAAATGGACGGCATGGAAGAAATTACATATGTGCCACTATGGGTCGGATGTGAGTGGATTGGTTGACATCAGCAAGTTATGTAGGTCTGATCATGAGGTATGTGTTATATCCAAACCGTACGCCCATTTGGCAAGCTTGTCTTAAGGCTTGAGACGAAAAATAAGACAGATCTAACTATTAAGCAGACCACACTTCAAAAAGCAGAAGATTGAACGTCTACCATTGACCCTTTTGGGGGTCACAGAAGTTTTGGATCAATATGAAATTTATTTTCCCTTTTCATTCAGGTCTCTTTGACCTTATGAACAGATTGGATGGAAAATAAAAGTTATGGTGGACCCTAGGAATTGTTTAACAATGAAAATCATTATGTCCGTTGTTATTTGTGGTGTGGTCCAGATGATCTTTGGATATGATTATTTTTTGGATAATGCTCTAAAATGATCTCTGAGAATAGATGAATGGTATAGATATAATAAATACATCACTTTAGGGCCCATGTAACTTTGATCTCCTTTGAACCGTTCGTACAACTCGGAGCTGGAAGAGCGTCAGTACTCGTCTTCGCACGACACGTACATACAGCAGCTATATAGCTGGTGCCTGGTACCCCAGCCAATCCGCTTCCTGCGTGGTGCAGGGATAGTATGCAATCCGCATCTACCTGCTAGGCGCCTGAGATCTCACACCGCAATGCAAGTAGGTTAATCCTACTCGCGAGTGGCATATCAACTGCAGTAGGTTAGAGGAGGGTTGATATATTCTCGAAGTGGGCTTGTGCACGTTCGGGATAGGGAATATTTAGAGAGGGGAATGTAACAAAAAGGAGCGCACGGTTGCACATGCTCTGCCCGTTATATACGGGTGCATCACCGTTCGTGTGAGAGCTGAGCTCAGGCTTGCTGAAATGGTGGAGTCTGGTCTGCTCCTTTCTTTATATATATATATATATATATATATATATATATATATTAGCGGGAAACACTCTGGCGCAAGTGGCTGCTGAGGTAAAACAAAACATGTGTGGCTTTCGTGCTTATTATTGAATGTGTATGCCATCTAATCCATTCAACAGAGATCATTCATCTTGAAAATAAGAGGATAAGGTTTGGATACGGGGTGGTAGGATTTGATTGAACAAGGGATCATTGTCAAAATTAAAGTGCATGCAAGCAATAATAGGTTTTAATTGGATAATAGACCATTGTTAGAAAAATACACGGCACCAATATTAATAGTCAGATACAAAGTCTAATACTCAGGTGAGAAAGTAATTTCCATCAAGCCGTGTCTTTAATAGTAGATTATTGTCCAATCAAATTCCATCACATCAACAAGCTCTGACAATACTCAATCCAAATTTTAAATAAGATACTGATAATGTAAGACAAGCCGTCAAAATGGTAGAAAAGAATGGACAATTACCCTAAAACTTCAATTTTGGTGGTGGGTCATTTGATGGTTAAACAAAGGAGCAATGTACTCTAAGGCATCCCATTTTCATTATGGGTAACCTGTTAGACCGGTGGATCATGGATGCTAAACGTACGCCATGATAGCCCCACCTAGTTGCATTTATAACTTGTTGTAGGTGAGATCTTCCCTTAATATGCATTTAGAGGCCTGCTGGGTGTCAGTTTCCCTGAATAGGACACGCACCTACTGCATGCATTTACAAGAGTCAGATCGTTCACTGTGTGGGGGCCGATTTTCATTGCTCCACATGCAAGAGAACTGATCACAGGCAGGCAGTGTACCACTACTTGCAGCCCGAGCCATTTTACCTGCTTACTTGGCACTTGGGTACGACATCAATGCCAAGAAAATGGTAGGCTCCACCATCACCATTATTTGTGATAAAAACTCAACCTATGCCACTCATCAGGTCGGCCCCAACTTTGAAATCAATGGACAACTGACAGTCTAACTCAACATACAAGTGTGTCCGAGCTATGAAGTGGATCAGCTTGATCTTCGGGAAGAGTAGTTTTCAAGGTGGCAGCCACCGTTTTCATGATACAGATGTAGTGTACCAAACTTTAGTGTCCCTTAGGTGTACCAAACATTTATTATATCATTAGTGATCCAACGGGTGCAAGTACTTTCAGTAGCTGGCGCGGGTATTGGATTAAAATAAAGAAAGAGTGAAATTTGACTTTCTTTAATTACTTAGATATGAATGGATTATATATATATATATATATATATATATAGCAATTTTTATTAATCTGCAAGAACACTTTAATTAATAGGGAAAAGAATCTTAAATCATGGCGAGATTAAGGACGATATGAAAAAAAAGTTTAATTGTCCAAAAGGATTACTGGCCATGATCATGGGGTGGGGCCCACGTTATGATGCATTGCGTAGGTTAGGCAACAATAATGCAATTTTTGATGTGCCCAAAGCGCCAAGTGGCAACAATTTATTGGTGTGGCCCATCTGGCCCGTATACATTTTGGAGAAGCGGGACCATTTTGTGGACCGTGAAACCTGATTGGGTCAGCTAGCACGACCCACTTACAGATGGGTGTGGGTCACACTTAAACGCTGTGACTCGTTGGATTGGGCCACGGATTGCTGTAACCTTGTCACCAGAGTAATTTGTGAGGTCCACTGTGATGTATGTGTTATATCCAAGCCGTTCATCCATTTTGCCGGCTTATTTTAGGGCGCGATTCCAAAAATGAGAAAGATGCTCAAGTGGACCACACCACAGGAAACAGTGGCAGGGATAATGATGCCACCATTGAAACCTTTATGAGGCCTACATGATATTTATTTGCCATCCAACCTGTTCATAAAGTTATATAGACCTGGATGGAAAACACAAATGTCAGCTTGATCCAAAACTTCTGTGGCCCCAGGAAGTTTTCAACGGTAGGCACGTTCATACCCCACTGTTCCCAATGGTGTGGCCCACCTGAGCTTTGGATCTGCCTCATTTTTTTTCACTTATGCCCTAAAATAGCCATCCAAATGGATGGACAGCATGGATAAAACACATATATCATGCAAGCAGCCAAAGGAGAGGTTTTACTTTCAGTTTGTTTTTCTACTTACTACAACTATGCCTTATAAAACGTTACTGGAAGGGTTTTAAAATCTAATTAAAGGGCATTTAGGGAATTTAGTGATCATGATTGAATGCAGGGCGTTTGAGTCTTTATCCGCAAGAGAAACTAGACTCCTGTGATGATTCACCGACATTTTGAAAATGGCATCTGGGGACCTACGAACGGCTATCTACACCACTCAAATTGTAAGTGGCATTGTGGATGGTGGATATGTCTAAAATCCCGACAATCAAGCATATATATATATATATGAGTATCTAATTGATGGATACCAAGTAAACTGTTAAAAAGAAAATTGATGTGTGGTCCAAATTCAAAGGTCATGAAAATCATATAGCATTTTTTCTTGAAATAAGTTGTGCTACATCAAAAGTTAGTTCAGGAATTTCGATGGTTTGGGTTGGCGTAAAAACTATGAGATGCGTACGACCAAAGAATCACCACCAATTTAAAAATGGCGGTGATAGTATAGGATACCTTATCAAATGATTTATTTTTACAAACCCTTCACCTCTCATCTCCCTCACCATTTGTATTCTGTCCAAGTGTATTAGCACGTGCCATCTCCGCTGGACAATAATAATATAAAGCTCTCATCTCTTCACCTCTTAAAATAAGGCGCGCGCCGTAGTAAACAAATCGGCTTAGGTGGGTCCTGGGGTTAATGATTTGTTTTGAGTTGAGCAATAGGTGCAAATTTCCCAGCTATTTAGCAAGTAGGTCGGCTTGAATTATTGCTCATGGAATGTGGGTTGGGCTGGGGTTTGATTTTTAGCTAATTAGGCCCTTTTTCCAATAAGATAATGATAAATTGGATTTGGTAAATCCAGGACAATGAACTTGGTAAATTCATTGATTTATATTGGACTTCAATTCGCCAAATCATGTTTAGACTTAATCTGTTCGCATCAGATGTAGCAATGATGTTATATGATAGCGAAATTTGAATAAAAGTTAATTGTAAGATTTATTATTATTTGAATTTTTCAACTACTTTAATTATCATAATTTGATCAGAATTCAAAAAGTCATAAGTAATCCAAAATACAGAAGTTCAGTTAGCCATTATCATGTGACAAGTGTCATATATTTCATTTGTATGATAAAGTTTTTTTTGTTTTTTTTTTTTTTAAATAATCTTACCAACCTCACAACCAATAATGAATAACAACTACAATGCAGTCATGGCTAATGATAGGTTCAATCAATGCATCATGATATCATAAGGAAGAGATCTGTATAATCCAAATTGTTGAAGAAACTATAAAGTAACATAATAACAATGTTAAGTTAGTCAATATTTATGACACACAACGCTCAAACAAAAATAAAGATAATGATTGTCTACATATGATAACTTATGGAGAACTCTCACTCATATAGTGGATTGAAGACGTACATGCAACCGATGACCAACATATAACAAACAATTGATACACACGACATTGAATGATAAGCCACAACTATTTATAAGCCTAAATAATTAATTTTACATCAATGAATGTGAAGAGTAGTTATCAAGATCCTTTTCTAGTTACTCCCTAAAAATTCTATAAATAGGACAAAGATCGAAACGCTTCGATCACTCACTAACCCTATATAACACAACTTTATAACACTATTATTTATCTTAATTTAGTTCTTAGCTTATCTTAGCCCTTAGTATAGTACGTTCATCTACACTACTACATTGGACCTACTTTACCTTAGGAATAGTGTAATTTAGTCCATTCATGCCGCTATATTGGATCGGCTTTAGCTTAGTTTGTAATGTAATTTCTACCCCCAAGTCGAGGGATTAAGAAAGGCCTTAGCATTATGATATTGTCATTTATGCCATTGTCGTTGTATCATCAAGGATTATTGTTTTAATTTGTAAGTGTCTATCTTTAATTAATATAATTTCTTTATATTTTCATTCTAATCATTGTCATATTATGTTAATTGATCAGCTTCTATTATTATAGTGAAAAAAATAAAAAAAAATCTTTTTAACTAAAATGAAAAAAAATAAAATTATTTGAAGGATGAAGCCCTCTCCTTCACAAATAATCCTTGGTTTATTTGTGAATCATTGAATAAGCAACCAAAGTGCTAAGTTCTTGATATCTTAGTTTATTTCAACACTTGGGGTTAAAGGTAATTGGTTCGGATCAAGTCGTACCAAGATCTGGCACACCCAACATGGCACACATGTATCAATGACTGAATTTCAAGTCGAACGAGTCCCAAAGCCCATGGTTTGAAAATAAAGTTACAAATACATGAATTTGGCATTTATTATATAGTAAACTCCGTCACTTTTGAAAGTCTCTCATTTTATGGAATTAGCTAATCTTTAGTGGTTCCACAGGTTTAGATTTAGTTGTTTGTGACTAGGGATTTTTAAATCCATAGATTTCAGATATTGTTTTTGGTTAGTGGTTTATTGGATTTACGGTGAATTTCTCAAATATACACCCCCACAAATCTAGAAATTTGGGTCAAATTCAATCCCCTCAAAAAACTGAAAAACTCATCTGATGAGCTATGATCCATCCAGATTTGGTCCAACCATTTGAACGGTTTGGATTGGACTACATACACGCCCCCATCTAGAGTAACAGCATCATGCATGATGTCAATGGAATAGATGGGCTGCATTTTCTCCATTTCCTGACCAATTCACAGCTTTCCATGAGGAGGTAGGAAACTACCCACATCTATCAAAGGGAAAGGGAACCTAGAAAAGATTAAAAAAGAAAGGGTAGAATAGCATATTTCTCGGCTCCTTTGGCTTGCACTCGGTTGTTGGGTGTCACCCAAAGCAGACACAAAAAAAGACAAATGAAAAGCTACTATATTAATAGATTTTTGGGTTCTTATCAAAGATGTAATATAAAATATTTGGCTAGATCTAGATGAGCTTTTAGATTGATCAGCAACCATTGAAAGTAGGCCCAACCTTCCCGCTAGTTGCACCGTTCAGCTTTCGGGCCCCATCATGAATGGGTCATACACCAAAAATCCCACCCTTTAGAAGATCTCAGCCATAGTTCATTGGATTTTATAGTCGTCGAATGTGAGCCGTTGGCTAAGATATCCATTTGCAGGCCATCAATCGGATCGACAAGATCAGCTTTCGTCATCGATGGTTACAAAGCAATATATTTCATCCTAAGCTGCTCAACAGCTTATATGTTGATTAAGATTGGCATTAACCGTGTAATTATTCAACTGTTTATTTAAACTGTTGAGGCTGATTTCTATATTACTGACTAGAGGTATGATAAAATGAAACGTTTCCATGTTAAGCTTAATGTACAAATTGACCTGCGGACCTTACTGTGATTTTTATTGATATTCAATCCGTCTATATTGTGTGGCCCCTCTAACTGTCTTTAGGTCCCAAAAATCAGCTCGATCTAAACTCAAATGGGCCACTCCATGTAAAATCATGCCTAGATTCTCTAAAATCACATGTTGTTGTCCACCTGAGTTTTGGAGTGATCTGATTTTTTGTAGTACATTCATCCTGGTTGGATGCATCTTCTTAGTGGATTAGATGGAATATTGAAAAAACACAGTGGGTCCCACATGTAATCTGGAAAGTTTTTAATTGTGAGCGTCATCATTCCATCT
The DNA here is from genome assembly GCF_029962835.1 of Magnolia sinica. NCBI lineage: Eukaryota > Viridiplantae > Streptophyta > Magnoliopsida > Magnoliales > Magnoliaceae > Magnolia > Magnolia sinica. Next base: position 139,111,591 of record NC_080573.1, read on the forward strand.
TTTTACTTTGGTATGGCCTACATGAGTTTTGAACTGGCATGGTTTTAGGACTCTAAAAAGAAAACTTGGGGGCACACTTGATGGACAGATTGGATTTGTTTAAAACATCACAGTGGGCCCCACACGGTCAATTTTGTACATTGAACATAGCACACAATTGCTTGTATTTTATGTAGCCTTGACTAGGCTAAGAGAGACTATTTTTAATTAGAGATGGGTACGACTCGACTGGATCGACTCATTTAGATCCGACTTGATCCAAACCAAGTGTGTGAGTCGATTTGATTCAAGTTGACTTCGTCTAATCCAAACTCAAACTGATTAGAGTTGAGTCACCCAGCAATTTGACTTGACTTGACCCAAAATCCAACTTAGTATTGACTCGACTTGATTCGAAAACTCAGATGTCAAGTTAATTGTAGCTGATAAAGAGGCTGCAATTCTGACAAGTGAATATAAGTTTTGAGGTGTGACTTTAGCTTGTGGATACTGGCTGCGCACCTGACTCAACTCGTGGCAGTACTTGTGACTAGGTTGGATTTGGTCCAGATTAGCCTAGGCTAAACTTGGACTTCAATTGAGTCAAGTATACTGGACTAGGTACTGAGTTAGGCTAAGTTTAGGTCATGCCTATTTCAAAATCAAAACGAGTTGGACCAGCCCTAATTCGGTCAGACCAGACTTGACTCGATGCTCACCTCTGATATTATAACACGCACTCACATTGCAACGGGTGTTCGAACCCATGACCTCTCGTTGAAACTCTAAATAGTCTACCACTGAGATATAGGGTCGCAGGCCAGGGCACATGAAGTTCGGTCATGTGTGGCCATGGTTAGGTCATCCAAACCTTCCGTTTGTTGGGTCGTCATCATGGATGGATTATGCCCATGAATATCTCAGATTGAGAGATCCCAGCTACCCAATCTCTGACTTTTTTTTGTAATTTGAATGTGGAACGTCGGTCTATTTCTGCTGACGCTTGCATACGAACGCCAATTGAAAGGTTAGAGATATCGTCAAAACAGGAGATTCTTTACGCATGGTCCATCTATGCTCAATGGTCTAGATCGCTAGATGTTTATTCATATGTGTATCCTATGTAGACGTACCTTATATAATCTGGTTATTCTTAAAAAAATAATACACAAGATTTTCCCTAACCTAACCTCAAAAGTAATCATTTTTGCGGGCAATTTGGTCTACCCAACTACCAATACACCCAGTCAGACCTGCTACAGCCATAAATCTAATCAATGTAGAACATTAAAAATAAAAAGATTTAGAAATTAATAAAATCAAAGATTATGATCCTTTGATTAACATTATTCTATATTTATATCCCATCTCCAGCGGTTTCCATGATTTGGATGGTTTAACTTGAGATACGTAAATGTCATGTGTGCTCATGCTAAATCCCATATATTAATGTAAAACAAAGTTGAGGATAATTTCATGGATTACCAAAATCAAAAGAAAGTGGATTAGTTGTTCAATCCAATGGCTATAACATTGCATTTATTTGTTTTTAATAAATTTACTATTTTGATAAAAATAACCAAATTTGAATATAGGACTTATGTAAGTACTAAGGGCAGGCTTTGTAAATAGATTTCATTTAATAATAACAATCTTATCTCTTGTTTATAGAGATTAATTTTTCTCTTTATAAATGTAAGTGCTTTTCTTTACCTATGCACCTATCGCATCATATATATATATAAAATTCATTTACGCTTTTTTAGCCACAATGTCAAGTAACTCTGCTTCAGTTACACGTCAACCTTTAATTATAATGGTAGGAAGTAATGCAATGTGGGCGGGCAAGGATAAGATGATGTGGAGGGCTTTGCAAGGTTCTTATATGTTCACATGTAGGTGCGTGCACGTGAGTTTGGTATGTGTGTGCACGTATGCACGCATGAGTGCTTGAGCGCGCCAGAGAAAGAAACCTCCGCTCGCGTGGATTCTTTGGTATAAAAAGCTTCTTACCTCAAAAAGTTCTTCTTCTCAGCTTTAGGTGGCACGATATCTAGCTAGCTTTTTTCTTTCCCTGGCTTTTTGAAGATAGTTTACTATGTGCGTTTGCTGTAACTCAAGGAAAAATTGTGGCAACTCATCCGCCCTATTTTTACCTTATTTGCCGGCCTATCCTACGCATCCTTATCACCGTTCTTAGAGTTTGGAAACCACATATGATCCTAACCATTCAAGTGACTGCCAGTAATTAAATGGCTGAAGAGATGATAGACACTAGCCCTTATAAGGCAGCCGTGATTGAGTCGTCACGGTTTAATGGGTAGTTGCTAACGCACACCATAATCTATCCTAGCTTTATGGTCTGGACTCGACATGAAGTCCCACCAGCATTTTGGCAATACAAAGTTCGTAGCTTTCAGGAAATGTGGTCTGGTCTGCCATCATTTCGGGGGAGTAAAATTCAAAGAACCACCTTCCCTACGTGCACTCCCTTGAATGCACTCTGTAAGTGCACTCACTTCACAAGTGAGAATATTGACATATGTGTTTACGATCGGATCCGTTCATCAAGTGATCTCCATCGCTTAGATACTATATCTCAAAATCCAGCTTAATTCGATAGTCATATGGCTGACAAATGTACGAAATAATTTAACGGTCAACAAAAACTGACTGATGACCCTAATGCAAATGCATGTGTGTGATAATGATGATCATATCGGCTTGATTTTTGAGGCAAGACATCCACCCAGTGGTGATTGCCCGATGAGCGGCCCAGATATCACAAACATCTGCCTCGTTACACCTCTGAGGCGAGTGCACGTGTCATTTCACAAGAGTTTATATTCCCCTTTCACAATTCAAATATTAAAGTCAGGCGAATGTACTTTTTGAGTTTTTAATTTTTGGCTTGGAGTGAAGTAAATGGAAAGTAAAGCGTACTCGCTCGCGTTAGATGAAAGGGAGACTTCTCGATGCAGGTGCTGACGTAGAATACATATGCATGATCCAGTCCATTGATCAGGTGGGAAGAACTGTGATCATGCATTATACCAAAATTAAGACTGGTCCAATGATCAGAAACGTACACTTTATGAGATAAATGGAAAATTAAAAGAGAGTCAGGGTCAATGTTCCATGGAGATGCGTGGCCTTCGTTGCCAGCGCGCGGGCCTGATTTGTCGCATTGGAAATCCGATAGTTCACCCTATAAGATGAATGGACCGGAACTTGCACACATGCGAATGGTGACACGTGTGCCACTGTACCTGTCGGTCTCACACAATGAGTACTTTTGATGAATTACAGGAATTACCTGATAATGCACTGGACAGCCATGATTCTAATCTCTATCACGCAATTTAAAAGCAGAATGAACCCGAACACGGTATAGCCATCCCTCCCGTTCCGACGTCGGTTCTGTGGACCTCACACCATCGTATATGTGTTTTATTTAAGCAGTTCATCCATTCCTAACTCATTTTAGGAATGAGCCCAAATGATCCAAATCCAAATCTCACGTGGATCACACCACGGAAAATGAGCCCAAATGATCCAAATCCAAATCTCACGTGGATCACACCACGGAAAATAATGGTGATTAGATACCCACCATTAAAACCTTCCTACAATCCACTATGATTTTTATTTACTATCTAACTTGTTAACTATGTCACGTAAGCTTAGATGAAAGCAAAACACAAATGTACGTTCAAAACTTTTGTAACCTCTCAAGACTTTTTGTAATGATAGGCAACCACCTCAAATCTGCATCACTTGTTGAGCTCATGCTGTGAAGTGAGTTTGGAAAATGAATGAATTATATATATATATATATATATATATATATATATATATATATATATATATATATATATATAACACATGCAGTCAAAGAGATTTCACGCTAATAGATACTCAACCCGTGACCTTGTGTTCAAACTTTTCCGGGTCTGTACCTAATATCATGGTGGGACTCAGCGGGACTTTTCCGGTACCAACCAATCGGTATTGGAAGGGTCACTACTGAATCCAAGTCCCACACGGTCGCATGGTTATGTGGTCCACACCAAAGAAACCAATGTCTAAACAGACAATAAATAATTCAGGTGTGGTCCACCTGATGATGAGGGGATGTGGCTAATTTTTACACAAAGTGATTGGCATGGTGGGTCAAGATATTGAAAGGGTTGGATGTTACATGCACATGATCAGTTGAAACTTATTCACTAGGTGGATGGTTACAGATGGTCCAAATAGTTGGACTTAAGACCTTCTCTTTCAAATATAAGCAATCCGTGCCAGGTCCCAATAGATGAATGGACCAGATTTACAAATAAATTTCTCTCTCTCTCTCTCTTTTTTTTTTTTCCTAATGGTAGATTTAGATATAATTAGTACTGTTGCACGGTTCCAAAATGGCTCTATCATATCCGGTCCTTAGTGTTATCTCCTTCGCCTAAAACACCAAGGCTCGTTGGGGTCCACCATCAGGTGATAACGGTTATATTCACCGGACCTACAAAAAAATCATCCCCATAAAAAGCTCATATGGGCCTGTACCAATGGGAAGGATGTAAAATCACCTCTGATGTAAAATCACCTCTGAAACCTCTAAATTCACGTGGCCGTGACCCACCTTAGATTCGGACAATGGCTGATTTTTGTATCTTCCCTTCATCCCCTTGAGCCACGCCTGATGAAAGAATAAAGATACACATAATAACGGCCCCACAAACAAATCTACGTTTACCATCTCATCCAATTGTTACTCTCGATGTGGCCCATCTGAGTCATGGACGTGGATGATTTCTGACCTTAAAAACTAGCATCCCCCGTGCCCACCTGATGGATGGAGTGGATTTCACATACACAACATCAGGTTTCACGCGCTGCAGAGGGTTGCAGGGATGAGAGCGGATTGGCTAGTGACCCTGCCACTAGCCAATGGCTAGTAGTTGATGCTGTGTGGCCCCACTATAATGTATGTGTTTCATTCATGCCGTCCATCTATAGATCATTTTATGGTATGAGCCTAAAAATGAGGTATATCCTGATCTCAAATGGACCACATCAAAGGAAGAGGTATTTATTGAACGTCCACCATTAAAAGCTTCTTAGGGACCATAAAAGTTTTGGATCAAGCTGATCTTTTGTTTTTCCATTAATCTAGGTATTTAAGACCTAATCAACAGATTTGATATCAAATAAACAGTACAGTGGGCCCTAGGAGGATTTTGATGGTGGAAATTCAATTAGCACTGTTTTCCTGCGGCGTGGTTCACCTGAGATTTATATCCCTCTCATTTTTAGGATCAAGCCCTAAAATGATCTATAAAAATGGATGGACCGCATGGATAAAACAAATACACCATAGTGGGGCCCACAGCGCACTGACCACTAGCCACCACTAGCCAAACCGTGTCCTGCAGGGATTCCGAGTTTCCGACCCATCATCTCCCGCCTTTTACAACCACTCACTAGTGTCTTCTCAGGCACCACTTGCAAAAGTCATCTATTTCTCTTCACGTGAATTTCACGTGCTAATTCCATGAGTAAGGAATGACAAAAGGAAGGATGCTTTTGCAATTGAAAATGCCGTTTGGACGAATTATAAGGTATTGATGCAACGGGGACCCGAATGGTCTACTGTTTTATCCAGCGCGTAAAACACCCAAGCTTGTGGGTCCACCATGATGTGTATATAAAATCCACTCCGTCCATCAGGTTCTATCCTTAATTCTAGGATCTTAGGAGAAAAACGGAGAGTTCACAACCTCGATGGGCCACACAGAAGGGAACAATGAAGATGTGATGCCAACCATAGGTTTGTATGTTGGGCCACCATGGTGTGTATCTTCCATCAAACCCGTTAATCAGGTGTAACTCACGAGGATGAAATGAAAAGAGAAAAATAACTCTTATCTAAATGTCAAGTGGACCAGACCGTGTGAACTTGAGGCTTCAGGAGCAATTTTACACCTCCAAAGGATGTGACCTGTCAGAAATGTATCGCACTGATATCTTGTATGTACGGTTCAAATAATAATTCTCACCTGATGCACGGATTGGATTTACATATAAGACATGTTGGGTCAGACCGAGCTTGGGGTGTTTTACGGAGCTGATTAAAAAGGTGTTGTACACTATTCCGGTCCATACTACCCAAATGAATACTTTCCTGTCCCAATCCTTTTTGGGATAGTGGAGCTCATGGTTTCATGATCCAATCCGTTGATATGATTGCTCTTCTGTCATGGAATATTTCCTAGTACTAGCCACCTGATCTAGAGCCATTATTTCAAAATATTTGTTGCGTTTATTTCCAACCGTTCATTCGTTGTCCAGGGAACAAAAGGATCGAACGTTCGAAGCAGAATGATACTTCAGGTATCGCCAAAGCGTTGCTTCTTCCTTCTGATCAACGGTTTAGATCGCACCCTGACATGTACAAATGGCGATTGAGGATACGTTCCCACTCTAAAAAAACGTGTAATTCTTGTTGAATCGAAGCCATTGATTATCTAGTACAGCGGTAGAAATGCATCAATAAATTTTATATTGTTGAATCCAAGATAGTGACTATCTCTGGGACGAAGGTGTCAAGCTTTCGGCCAGTTAAAAGGATCGAATCAATATAATTCTTGGTTTACTGGCCATTGAAATTGGGCCCCAAGATTTGGGCAGTTTAATTTAAGTTACGTACATTACACATGCAATTTATTAATGCCTGCGTATCAACCGTCACACTCACCAGAGTATTAATGTTTTTCACCATTTCATTTTATACTCGAACAGAGTATGATGCTTGCTATAAAGTCACACAGAATGACGGAAACGGACGTGGATTTGCGCATGAAGTTCCTGCGCTGGAATGCTAGGTGGTGCTCATCCTGATGTTTGCAGAAATCCACTCTACCCATTCATTTTTTCGTTGTCATTTTAGGATATAAGATCAAAAACCAAGTGAGTCTTAAATTTTTTTTAAAAAAAAGTGAATCCAAAATTCAAGGTGGCCTCCAAGAGCGAAAATTAGAGAAAGAATTATATGCCGTTGAAACTTTCTTGAGGGCCACCTTTTTGTTTTTATGCCATCCAAATTGTTTATAAGGTCAGCCATGAAGAAATTATGTAAAAACACTAAAAACTTAATATGATACAAAACTTTTGTAGCCATACAAATATTTCAATAGTGGTTACCAAATCTCCACTGTTTTTTTTCTTTTGGGGTACGGCAGCCTTGAGTTTTGGATCAACTTGATTTTCAGCCTCCAAACCAATGATTTGGAAAAATGGGTATGAAGTTAATTTCTCACAAATATCATGATGCACCCACCTAGTATTCCCTAGTGGGAATTTTCCTGCTAACTTCGAAAATGGGGGCAGATCTTTGCCAAAGCCTTCCACAACTCAAGGTTAAGGCCACTGTCATGTTTGTGAGAAATTTATCTTATCCATTTGTATTAACAGCTTATTTTAGGATGCCCAATAAAAACGAATGAGGTGGATTTAAAACTGTTAAACTTCATGAGAGGAAAAGTAGGAATTCAGTAAGTATGGTTGAAACATTGTCTTCACTTCATTCCAACGGTAATAATCATATAAATGATTTGCATAACATATAAACAACAAGGTGGAGCTCAAAAAGATTTCATAGGCAAGTATTCTTTTTCATAATTTTCCCTCTTGTGTGCCCTACATGATTTTTGAATTCACTTCATTTTTTGTCCGTGTTTTTAAATGAGCCCGTAAAACAGATGGACAGGGCTGATTTCTCACGAACCTCATGATCTCCCCATCATCCTTGCCTAGGACCTTCGAAATCTGCAGCCGAAACTGTACACGTGGCAGACGGTTAACTCGAATTAAACTAGGTAAAATTTGAAATGCAATCTCTCCAAGTAACTGTCGCCCGATGGGATAGGCTAAACAGTATAACCACCTCTCACTGGTGGACCCTTGCTCGTGAAATAGGACCATAGGAATTTTTTTTATTTCTAACCGTCCAATAAATATCCACGAGTCAGATAGGTAATCAAATAAGAATAGTTTTTGCTCCTGATACATCAAAAGTGATCCATGATTTAGCCGGATAAATTTGAATTATTTCTACCCCACTTATGCAATTTCTAGGTAGTTTCCGGGGATTTGACTCCTCTGCAACGCATGCCAGAAACAATGCCATTTTCTAAATGAAATCTAATCTGTCCATCAGGTGAAAATATTATATTGACAGTACATAAATAAAATATTCTATTCTGATAAAAATCTCTGATGGGACACACACCAATCGGTACAATGTAAAATTAGTCCTAAAACTTACAAGTTCACTCAGTATGGCCCGTTTGATTTTTTGGTCAGGATGACTTTTGTATCTTTACTTCATCCTGATGAGTTACACCTGATTAACGTGTTTGACGAAGGATTTAAACCATGCGGACCCCACGCAAACCTATGGTCGGCATCCCATCTCCATTGTTTTATGTAGTGTGACCTACATGAGCTATCGATCTGACTTATTTTCTAAGTTTGAAGCAGATTCTGGTCCGTTTCCAAGTGCCTGAGTATCATCAATCATCTTCAGAGTATCAAAGCTTTTGATCTCCATTTTATTACATGATAGGGAACTAAAGTGGGACATGTTGCCATCATCTGCTCCACATAAGAAAAAGGCAATGCAATGCATTCATTTGATTCACTTACAATTATTTATCATTTATTGCTTAATTTCATTACCTCCAGCAGCGCAAGGTTACGCCTGGTGCGCAACACGCACCCCTTGCTTTTTTACGTTACACGTACGAACCTCCAGTAGAAGTGGGGCCCACCACACACACAGTGATCGAGTGCGTATCTATTACAACGCTCGATCTTAATCATTCAATCACATGTATCAAGTTTTGCTTTCTTAGTGAAAATTATAGTGCGCTCAGGGAGTTACACGGTGGAGGCGGTAGTACCGGAATATTCTAGAGCCGCTTCAACTCATGGCCAGCAAGGAAAGGCGATCTGTCAATCAGGACCATTCATTTTGTGGGCTCTGCATTTATATTTCATATTCTAGAAACCGATTTTAAAACAGAATCTTAGCCATTTCTTTTTTTCGCCTCTGCACACTGAATCCGGACATCATCCAACTTATATGTATGATGTACCGCTTGCCCATCTACGTCAGGGTCCACAAGATGGACGGTCCCGGTTAATGCATTCCGATTTCATGTTTGGTATGGAAAGAGGGGCTCCTCTTCCATATTCCGGTTACATTTCTACTGAATCATCCCCGTTGGGCATAGAGGTGGAAATGGGCCTCACCAGGCTAGGCCCTACCCAAACCAGCCCAAAATGATTGGGCCGGACCCCAATCTGGCCCGACCTAAAAATTGAAGAAACTCGTATTTCCAACATCTGTTGATCAAGTGGGCCGCAGATGCATACGAAATGAACACTTAGAAATGAAATCAACGGTTTACATGCAAGATACTTGTTTTGCTAGCATATTTGTAGTATATAACACATGCATGTGAAGCAGGTTGGGCTTGAGCCCAAACCTGGGCCCAAAGATATTGATCCAAACATGCCAGGCCCAAGCCCAGCCCATTGGCCTAGCAAATAGCTTCAAATCCAGGCTGGGCTAACGGGGCGAGGTGGGGTGGGGTCCACTCGCAGTTGAACATGGACCATCCTTTCAATCGGCCATTGCCCAAAAAATCACTTGATCCGACGTTCCAAATTGTCAGATCATTAGCAGAACTGAAGGGAAGTGACCAACACAAGCTCAGGAGGGGAACGCAGGAGCTTAAGCATGTTATCCTTCTGAAAATACACGTGTGGAATCATGAACGCACGTTGGAACATGGATGATGGCTACACGTGAATTATAGAATGCCTGGCCTGAACGGTTTGTAAGATACACGCGGGTTTTGATCCTGACAAGTAGGGTCATGCTTCAGTAATCCAGACCGCTGGTCTGTTGCGGTCCACCTTGGATAGATCATGACCAGAATACACCTCTCTGGGACAATTGTAATCTTTTGATTTGGGGCCTTCAAATGGATGGTTGAGAAGAGAGATACAGCAACGACCCCATGTTCCTCGTTGTTCATGCATGATCGAAAGGGAATGCCTTTATAACAACTCCCGGCACATCGCAATTTGAAAAGTTTAAAATTAGGCGTGTACAACCCTTGTCTATCAATGGGCTCGACAGGCTAATTTGTACAAATCACACCCTTTTTTAGGTGATCCGAACCGTTGCTTTGATTGGTCCAACCTGGGATGTAGATTTTCCCAAAGATCTCCTAGTTTAGATTTTTCTAACACATCAATCAGAGATCTACAACAGACGGTTAAGAAAGAAATGGATTAACGGTCTGAGAAAAACGCCAAAAGGTTGGATGGCCAGTATATCTTCTAATATGGGAGACTTCTGAACGACCCCCTTTTGCTGCGCTACCCATAAGAAACATGGGCCCACTTTTACGGATTTGGGCATTGCGATGCTTTACGTTCTGGTGCATCGCGACTCTACAAATTCCCTGTCAAAAGAAGGTGGTTGTTGCTACTGAAGAGGAGATAGCGCTATGAGTTTGCTACACTGCGAGGAATGACAGTACTGGATATCATCATTTCAATTTTCAACCAAAGAAGTAGTCGGTTTTTGAGAAAAATCAGACCTGATGTCACTTTTTGATCCATGGACCCCACCACTTGGATCTATTAGACTGGCCCGTGGACTGGGCTCGGACCTCACATGGCCTAACCCAACCTGGCAAGGCCTAGTTCAGGTGTACACGTGTTACATCATACATATATAATGATCCAACTACTGCTTAGGCAACACATGCATCTTACACATACACTTATTTTATTTTTTATTTTTTATTTCTTTACACACGATAGCCCACCTAATCAATAGATAGATAAAAAAACATTCACCATGGGAATAGAGATTTGATCAATTTTCTGATGCAACCTACCAAGCCTCAGGCTCAGGCTCCAGCAGGATGTGAAAGGCCCATTTCAGGCAAGCCTTACAATGTTAGGCCGGCCCAGCCCAAACCCAGCCCATTACCTCCTTTTGGTGTGCGATGTAGCAATCTTACCCTAGTCAACCCATTACCTGCATTCTCGGGATTGAAATGTAAGATTTGGCTGAACCATGTTAGGTATAGGTGTAATCATGGGTACTACCGGTAATCGGATCCGTCCTTTGTTGGGTTTGGACACGAATGCCACCAGATCTGAATTCTATTATATTTTAGAGCACAAATGAGAATGATTTTGAATTACATTAGAAACGTACGTTGTAATGGTGTGGTCCACATACGCAGGTTTGGTTTCAAATCACAGAAAGAACGGATAGACTAAAGATAAATCAAATCCAATATTGAAAAGATAAAGATACAGCTAGTTCAGTAATTTATTCTACTACACTCGATGCGTGATGCCTTTAAAAAAAATAATAATAAATAAGATAAATAAATAAATAAAATAAAATCTTATACTTTAGGTAACTCTGCTGCCAACTAGTTTAGAAAATATGTGAAACGGGTTAGTGGCTAAAGGAAAAGTAAATTCTTAAGAGTGAATTCTTTTGGATTTTGTATCCATAATGGAAAAAGGGAACTACTTCAATAGATAAACTTTTTTATATGCTCTAAAAACGCTTGAGTTTTCCTTACTTATCATGTCTAGACTAGAAATGGGAGGAAGGTGAACCAAGAGAGATGTATATCATTGAAACTGAGAATTGTCCATTCGATATTAGCCGAAGCATGGTAAAGTACATTGATTCTATAAACTTTAGGAACAAAATTTCCTTAGGAACAAAATTTCCCTGAACAAAGTACCTATGTTCATCTCCTTCACTGCTGGATAACACATAGAGAAATAAAAGAAAGCTTGCTAAAGATGCAAATTCTCAACCAAATGAAAGAAGTGGGGCCTACCTTAGATGTAGGTCATTCATCATTAAGGCCAAACTTTGATGTGAATTGTCATCATGTGGGGCCCTCCTTGATATATATGTATCATCCATCATGTAGGTTGCACTGTCAATGCTATTTTCTATCATGTGGGTCCACCTTCAATATCCACCACCCATCCTGTGGAGCCACCTCTGATATGGACCGTCCATCGTATGGACCCACCTACGATGTGGACCATCCATCATGCGGAGTCCGCCTTCGATGTGAGGCATTCACAATTAGGGGCCAACCTTTGATATGGATTGTCCGTTATGTTGGGTCCACCTTTATATGGGTCATCCATAGTATGAGGCCACCTTCAATGTCCACTACCTATCATGTAAAGCCCACCTTTAATGTGGACCATCCATCATGTGGGCCCCACCTTGGATGTAGATGTCCATCATGTGTGGTCACATTTGATACGAGCGTTCTATTATGTTTAAGGAGAGAGAGAGACAGAGAGTAGAAAAGTTAAGAGTATAAAAGCAAAATTTTTTAGTTAATGGTTATAGACAACTTTATAACAAACTCTTATAAAGGACTTTTGAAAGCATGCTTACCAAAGTAACTTAAATTTAAAAAATAACTTTTTTATTCTCATGAGTGAAAAAGAGGTTACTTGTGGAGGCGGTATCTAAACAAACTCTTAATGCTTGTTTAGGAGTGTAGATTTAGAACCCCCTAAATTTGAAATTATCCTGTTATATTTGGCATCTTAGATTCAAAATTACTTGTACTCCAAAAGTAGTTGTGCATAGTTTATTTACAAGAGTTTGAATTTAATTACATAATCGACTTTAATATCTCTAATTAGTTTACGTATGTAATGTTTGTCATGATGGTTGTAATAAGCCTATTGAAATATATACTTTGCTCGAAAATGATAAAATTCCAAGTCCAAGATGGGCCACAAGCATAAGATCACATCCGAGTGACTAACCAATGGTTTTTAACCATTGATTTACATCCAACCAAATTGATGATTGGACTAAAAACCACTCTTTGCAATCTTCAACCACTTATCCTATTTAGTTGATCAAATCACACTTAATTAAGCATATTTGATTCCGTAAGTGTACATTTACAAATTCCAATGTTTTGATCGTGATGCACGCTTATTTACATTTGAGATTGAATGATTTTTTATCTTTACATACTTATTCAAAAATTATTTATTTATTTATTTATTTTTAAAGAAGAAGTTAAAAATATTGGCATTAAACAAACATTTTTCAATAGTTTATGATAAAATCCTATCATTCATTTGATTTGACGTTTTAAATACATCTCATGTACATTGTCACCAATGCATGCACAATCTTTCTTTAGCCCATCTTTATGACCCAATTTTGATTTGGCAACTTTCTTGAGAATCCATATGTATAACCTTGAGAATACATACTAAAGCCGCATCACCCTATCATGATTTCGCCACGTAGTGTAAAGTAATAAGGGCACAAGAGTCACTTACAAAACTATTATACTCGCACAACAAATGAATTGAAATTGATACATTACATGCAGGTAATTGATATCACAACATATACGACTCAATTCATACATCATGAATAATCAATCATTTATTGTCTATGAGATCATCATGCAATATCTGCTCAATCAACCAATGAGCTCTCTCAGCTGCAATATATGAACTTACACAATTAGATTAGGTAGAGAGATGATTGTGCCAATCCATGTGAGATCTCATCCTAATCATCAAATAAATCAAGATACAAATACATCTCATATATACATGCACCTCAAAATGCATTACTCCTATTGTGCATACTTGTACACATTGGTATATGTCTTACAAGAAACCAATATCTTTTAATTAATCAATGAATATTAACATCTCATCATGATGGTCAATCTAATACCTATGTACATACATTATCATCACATTACTACATCCATACATAAAAATTCAAACATTAAAAATCTCAATAATCAAATGAATAAATATATGCATGTATTAGTAGCAGTTTAATGATGTACAAAGTCTACTACATGATTGCTCATCTTTAAACTCAAGTACTCTCAAGCATGGCTTTTCTCTTCCGGATCACATGGCAAAAGGTAAGTGCATGATCCTAGCATCTCTATTTATTTTATTTTATTTTTAAAATTACTTAAATATGCGAGTGTGTTTGGGTCTAGACTCATGGTTGATCACAATTCAGGTTTGGGTCCCTGTTAAAAACAGGTCTAACCGCTGTAACTTTTTTTTTTTTGCCTGGGGGGTTTGGTCCAATCTAGTCTAATGTAGGTACACTACCCCCAAACCTCAGACTATACAGTTCTCTACACGTGGGACTAGGTGTGGCCGTGGACCCTGTAGCTGCCCGACCTGGGCTTGGGCCTCACATGCCTGGGCTAATCAATTTTCAGGTTGCGCCTGGGCTCATTCTTTTCAAATCTATATTTCTTCGTGCTTGTGTAGCCCACCAATCAAATGGGTTAAAAACATTTAAGTGAGAAATAGAGATTTTATCAATTTTGCATGCCGGGCTAGGCTTGGGCCGAATCAAATGTTTTTGGCTGGGAATTGGGCCTTCTTTGCTATGCCATTCTGGGCTTGGGTCAAGCTCAGGCCTTGGGTCTTAACTATCATACCATGCAAGGGCCTAGCCTAGCCCAGATAACACCCAGCCCAATGCCATCCTTAAGTGGAACCATGGTTCCAACTATTCAATATTTGCTATCAAATTAGTTTCGATGCCGTGTAAAAATCCATACCGTTCAAAAGGTGGATCCCATCACCAATATCTACTTGGTTAAAGGTCAAGGTGATCCACTCTTCAGGCAGTTTACACTGTGGAAATCAAAGAGTGGTTGATGATCATACATTATATTGGTGTGGCCCTTCTACTGAGTGGAATGGTCCAATTTTTATGGTGGGGCCTTTCTACATGGCTCATATGTTCGACGTCTTTGAAGGGATGTGAACCCTTTTGGTTTACCATTGGTTCCATGTATTAGTGTATGACCACCACTAGCAAATCCCCTCATATAAATGGCTTGAATCGCAATGGATCTTGACTGCCACTTGTACTAGTGATGAGATTGCCACTACCTAATCGTCAATCTTCAAACATGTAACCTTTTTCTCATATAATAACAAGCTTTGACAGTCCATGCCTGGTTGGTAAAGCCCAAAGCTGGGCTGAAAATATCCTGAAACTCAGTCCTATCGATGATTTATGTGGGCCACACTTCATGGTGGACCCCACATACAATTTGAACTACCTTCCTGTCAGGACATCTCATCTTAACTGATTCCCAATGCTGTAGCTTACTTGAGTTTTGAATTAGCCTTATTTTTTATCTTGTGCAAACTGAGGGTGGCCCACATGATGGATCGGTGAATCTCATCAATGGGAACTCTATCTACGTCAGGTCAGCGAATAGACATGCCCTACCCCTACGTATAGTCCATGGTATCACAATAACTAAAAATAAATAAATAAAATAAATAGTAAGAGGCTCAGGTAATTTGTCATATAAAGGCCGTGCGAATTGAACACCTTCCATTGAAATCATAACCGGCTATTAAAGGTTTTAGATCAAGTTGGTATTTGTGTTTTCCCTTTATCCATTTCTGCCGGACCTTATGAACAGGTTAGATGACAAATGAACATCACTGCAGGCCTTAAGAAGGTTTCAATGTTCAACATTATTACCCTGCATTTTCCTATGGTGGGGTCCACTTGAGCGTTGGATATGCTTCGATTTTGAGCTCAAACTCTAAAATTAGCTGAAAAACCTAATGGACGCTGTGGATAAGCCACATACATTCATTCACACTAGGCCAACATAGTTTATGTTAGGTCGGCATTATTATTAGCTGAACAAAACATATGGTAGATCAAATTATAAGGTGGGCCAATCCATAAAACTATCGTATACCATTCAAAATATTCAAATTCAAGTATGGCCCTTTTGATGATATGATTGCCGTGATGTTTCCTTCTTGTTATTACCATGGTTTGGTGCATACTTTTCAGCGGTTGGATGTTAAACATGTTCCACATGGATCCCACAAATCTTTAAGTTTCATTACTTTTTAAAGAATAAAATAAAATTAGGGTTAGCCTCATTAAGCATCTCCATGCAATGGCTAGTCGCGGAGGCATTAAATTTCCTAGATTTATTTATTAATTTAAAATCAATATTTATAAATGTGATACTTTTGACGATATTTTGCCGATAATATGCGGAGAAAAAACTCAGAATTTGAAAATATTACTAGAAATTTTCAGCCGAGAAATTACCGAGAACGAGATTAGTCGCTGTGGTTTCGTTCGTGTATGAGAAATGATCAGGTACACAGAGGCTGAGGTTGTGTAATAAGTTACGCTACAACCATTTTTCAACCTCTAACAAGTTCAGTTACGTGTACATATATCCTATCCGTGCAAAATGTGGACCATACCATTCTTATAACCATATATGAAAAATCAGATCAGTCCACTTATTTGGTGGACCACACGAGTACATTGCGCCACAAAATTCCCTGTCTATTGAATTTGATAGTGTTTCCTAAGTGATCATCACGTTGTTGGCTAACTTTTTAACGGATTGGATGTTCCGGAAATATGATATATTACCCGGAGACAGTGGGCTGTGTTGGATCATTCTCTTTATTATTATTAATTTATTTTTATT
The DNA here is from genome assembly GCF_029962835.1 of Magnolia sinica. NCBI lineage: Eukaryota > Viridiplantae > Streptophyta > Magnoliopsida > Magnoliales > Magnoliaceae > Magnolia > Magnolia sinica. The sequence goes on from NC_080573.1 coordinate 139,128,207, forward strand.
TTTATTTATCATTATTGCACTAAATTCAAGAGTCGAAATGAATGCTCTGTGGATTGACGCCTTGGGTGGGCCGCATCATGTAATATTTATATGAAATCTACCCCAATTGCCATTATAACCAGGTGCATCAGGTCTTGTTAGACCCACCTCCGTAAATTGAGTTCCATCACCGATTTAGGTGAACCACATAAATGGAAAAATTGTACAGGAGCATCAGGTCTTGCTAGGCCCACGTCCCAAAATCGAGTCCCATCCCTGATTTAGGTGAACCGTGTAATGGAAAAAAATGTACGGGAAAAAACTCATACCTCATTTAGGTGAATCACACAAATGAAAAAATAAATAAATAAATAAATTGAAAAAACTCATCCCATGCTTGATTTGTGGGCCCTAGGTCTGAATTTTAATGTGTCATCTGGAAGCATATTGTGTATTAACTCATTACACTAAGCATACTCTGGAGCCCACCATGATTTATGTATAATATTTACTCCATCTATCCATTATACTATATAATTTTATTTCTTAGATCCCAAAAATGAATCGCAAGCCACGGATCAAGGCGGTTTTTGTGTTTTCCCTTCATTCATATCTCTGTGATTTTATAAAGAGTTTAGATAACAAATAAACATCATTGTGAGATTTAGAAAGGTTTCAACATAAAAAAATTATTATTCCCTTCATTTCATGTTGTGTGGTCCACTTAGATTTAGATATGCTCCACTTTTAGACTCAACCTTTAAAATGAGGAAAATTCACGTGGTGTAGTCTACTTGGGATTTAGATATACCATACTTTTTGACACAACCCCTAAAATGAGGGGGAAAATAAATGGACAGCGTGGATAAACCACATACATTCACGTTGGGCTCACCCAACAGAGTTTACTTAGTGAAATAAAAGCATACTCAGTAACACAGTATGCAATCCAAATTCCTGATTTCACGTCATCTAATGGTGGGAAACCACATATATTGGTGATCCCGATAGAGATGTAATTCGATTTCGTGTCATCTAATGGTTGATTTGGGTTTCACATCATAATCATGGTGGGTCCTAAAAATATAAACGGTGGACGTCTCTTTCAATTATTTTCTTAGGCATGGCACACATGAATAATAGGTCGGCAAGATATTTTAGCCTTGAACATTAAAGTGGGATTACACATGGATTTCATGTAAGTAAAAACCGCAAGAATAATAGAATAAAATAGAAGAGGGCATTTTTTGAACGGCCCTAAAATGATGCGGAGAAAACTGATTGGCAACATGGATATGCAACACGGAAACGGATTGGCTACTCCCTCCAACACCAGCCAATGGCTGGTGGTCAGTGCCATGTGGGGCGCATGACTTATGTGTTTCACCCATGCTGCCAATCTATTTTTAGATATCACTTTACGAGATAAAAAATGAGTCATATACCAATCTCAGTTGTACCATACTACAGGAAACAGTGTTGAATGAGCCTCAGCCATTAAAAAACATTTTAGGGGCCATAAAAGTATGGGATAAAACTGATTTTTGTTTTTTCCCTTCATCTGAGCCTATATGACCTAATCAACATATTAGATGTCAAATAAAAAATACATCAAATAAACAGTACAGTACGCCTTAAGAGGATTTTAAGGGTGGATATCCAATCACTATTGTTTTCACGTGGCGTGATCCGCCTAAGATTTATATACCTCTCATTTTTAGGATCAAGCCCTAAAATGATCTTTAAAAATGGATGAAACACATACATCATGATGGGGCCACATAGCACCGACCACCCACCACGGGGCTGGTGTCAGGGGAGTAGCCAATCCGTTTCCATGCAACACATACATCAAGGTGGGCGCCCAGGACAGCACCCATCAAAGTATTACCCGGCTAACACGTAATCCGCGCCCACCCAAAAGGTACCGACTGTAAATTTAATAGTTAGTAGGTAGTTTATTGTAAACTTCCCTTAGAAATACTTGTCAATAATAAATACTTCTAAATTATTTTCTTTCCAGCCACATTTTACCGAATATATCCGAGAAATTCCCGAACCGAGAAATTGCAGAGAACGAGATTTTCCACGGTTCTCCACCCCCGATCACTGCATAATAGGTCGAGCAAAACTCTTTGTTGCTCGACCCAATAGACCGTCCGTACGGGCCGGGGGCCGACCTTCGGATAATCCAGACCATCCATCTGGATGGTCCTGAAAATGGACGTTCCACGCCACCAAAACTTCTTCCATCTGATGAAACGAAGAAAGGAAATAATACCGAGTAGATATCGGAAGCATGGCCCCGTACATGATTAGGCCCACCAGATTACCAGTAAGCGGTGGATCGCTGCCGACGTGACATATAAGATCTGATCGGTGAACTACTTTGGACCGTTGATCATTGATCTGGCCAAAGATGATCGGAAGATTGTTTTCAATCATACGGCTAAAAACAGGTAGAGATGGTTTATACATCGAGCTTCGGTGTATAATCTCTTTTAAAAACATAATTTCACTAAAAAAAACCAGTATATGGGTTCACAAATCCTCAAATTCCATTAAAATAAAAATTAGAAAAGAAAGAAAATCGATTATAGAAGAAATCGCAGAAGAGAATTTGCATCGAATATATCTTTCCATAATTCAACAAATCTCTCTCTTGGAATTCTCGTCTTTTCCAGATCTGTCCATGACCAAATCAAAGGTCGCGACATCGAGTCCCCTTGTTTCCGCATCAAAAAACAAGGGAGGCGCCTTCTTTTTTTTTTTTTTCAAGTTTCCTCTTTTGCCCTCAAACCCTAACGATCTTCGCCGCTTTCACCACCGGATTTTCCCGGGCGATCGCCTCCCTTCCTGCAGTCTTGTAATCGTAGCTACACACGTGCCGATCCGAATACCGGTGATCCGAACAGAAGAGATCTCCGCACCGGCAGCGGAACCCGGTCAACCCCACCTTCCTCCGGCAACCCGAGCACCGGTTCACCTGGCGGACTGGAGCCTCCATCTCCACCGGCTCGGACGGCCGGTTCTGTACGGCCGCAGCCGGTTTTCCCCTCTCCAAGGAGCGGATCGAGGCGGTCTTGGGCTTGTCAGGAAATCCGCAGTTGTTGATGCAGAGGGTGAGGGTTTCTGGGACCTTGAATTCAGTCTCTTCCTCTCGTTGTGCCATTCTTTCGTTCGTAAATTTTGGTTTTGAAAGGTGTATTTTCAGCAAAGGTATGAGATGGGAGACGAAAGGGTTTTTGGAGGGTATTTCAAGGAAGAAAAGGGTCGGTACTGGCGATAGGAAATGGGGGAGATGGGCCCCTCTTTTCGACCGCGTTGTGACTATAATTACGTAAATACCCCTATGTTTATGACAAATGTCTTAAGATGCCTCTGTAATTGCTGCGGATGATATGCATAATTACTCAAATACCCCGTTCTGCCTTTCTTTCTTTTTTTCCCTTATGCAATAGCAAAAAGGCAGATCGCCCGCGGGACTCTTAAGTTGTGTGAGTTGCTTGACACGTTGATCACGCAGTCACCATGAACCTACCCGAGAAAAATCCCAACGGTAGGCCCCACTAAATATGGATCATGGATCAAAATGATCGACGGTTCTGATTGTTTGATTGGAGGCCATCCAATGGTCGGTCAAAAGGACACTAATTAATGCAACTGGGATTAGATATGGGCATGACACTGGATAAAAAAAAAAAAGGATGGTTCAAATGATTTTTTATCCGTGGCCCATCTGAGGTGGGCCCAACTCTCTGATCGTTTAGATTTGCAAGCATGAAGCCGGAGGAGATTCTGCTTCACCGTAAACTAGGTAGTCCGGCGGTACACCGATTTTGAAAGGGTGTGGAACGTGGAGCTGTTTTCTTCAGAAGATAGGGGTAATAAGGTAATTGGACGGTTCCAATGGATTGGCCCACCGCTTCGTTGATGGATAACTCCTCCGCATTGCAGCCGCCCAAACTGACCAACCTCAACTTTTCCCATGTGTCGATCTCTTTCACGGCTTACCGTACACGTGGCAGGTAGGTCAGCGCTTACGTGTCGCTGAGCTTGTGCATTCTCGTGCGGGGAATCAGCTGGTCGATGAGGATGGCTAGGTTCGGTGCTCCGTCGTTTCCGTCACTTCGCGGCGGCTAGAGCCAGACAGCTGGCTCCAGTCTGGAAGGCTTTGGAAATTCTACTCGCGAAAGCAGGATTTTGAATCCTACACTTTCATACATCTCACGGTTGATATAACCGTTCATCAGGTGGGCCTCACCGTTCCGTAGACAGAAATCAGTCTGATCCGGTGACAGGTGTCCATCACAGCACATCAAACCAGAGCCATTACTATTTTTTGATAACCACGAGTAAAATGGGTTCGAAACCGTGGCTCAATGGTCGGCAAGATGCGTTTCAACACTGACTTTTCTGGCTCCCGTCCACTTTACATATGAAAAATATGACCACGCATCTTGTAACGTCTGGCCCGCCAAAATGATTATAGTGGTCTTTTGTTTTTGTTTTTTTTTTTCCCGAACCTATATCTTTATCAATAATAGACATGGATGTACAGGAAACTGGACATCCAGGTGGGCTCCACGATTACTTTGGACCTCACCTATGATATCGGCTAATCAGCCAGCGGAAAAGGGATAAATAAAGATTAAAAAAAAATAGAGACAACGTTCCTATACGAGCGAGGGAGCGGAACCGAGCAGTCCAGCTGGAGAGGTAAAAACTACCGTGACATCGAAACAGAAAAAGGCCCGAATAAGGACCGATTCCGTAGAAGCACATTAGATAGCCGCCCGACTCTGCTGCGTAGTTAACAGTGGCGTGCCATTGTGCTGGAGCCTATTAGGGCCTGTTTGGATTCGTGTATAAGCATATATTATATTGTATCCATCTACTATTCATGTATACATTTGATCAATTTCAGAATACATCCAAATCAACATGCTATGAATCAATGTTTGAATATGAGGTATTGTCCGAACAAGTATACAAATACTTACTCAAATCAACATTTGGATACGATGTATTAGGGCTGCGTATTGTATATATGTATAATATTGTGATGGGAACTAAGGTGGGACCCACTGTCATATTTGTGATTAATTCTACTCGTCCGTCCATTTTGTGATTGAATTTTATATATGTTGTCAAAATTGAACAATATCAAAAGCTCAAGTGAGTGTAATCCAGGATAATTAGACGTTCACAGTTGAAATAGGGATGGGGCCATGGAAGTTTTGATTCATGCTAACATGGAATTATTTTCAGTTCATCCCAATAAGAATGATGTTATTAACGGTATGGATGACATCTAAAATGGCAACATGTCCTAAAATGAACTCACAGAGCCGATGGACAAGGAGATCATTCACAAACATGAAAGTGAGCCCCACCTGGATTACCATTGCAGGAACTTCCTGCGAAAGGCGTCCACAGGAAATGCACGCACATGGTAGAGGCGAGTTGATTCGACGTAAGCTGTGTGGGTCCCTCAATGAGGTCCGCGCTCATCCACGCCATCCATCTATTTGAGTTGTCAGAAACAGGTTCAAGTAGGGCCAAACAGCCAATCAATTCCGTCCAATCAAAATTTTGAACTCGACATAGTATCCGATTCGAACCATGCATATACTATTTGTGGGACCCACCATGATATGGGCCAATTTTTTATCCGTACAATATCATGGAAAAAAGGACATAGAATACAAGGGGATAAAACCTTGAAAAAATGTTTTAAAAAGTTCAAAAAAATCCCAACGTCCTAAATTTAAATGTGACTCGAAAACTCCATGATAAGGTATGTTCCAAAAAAAAAAAAAAAACACTGTTCAATCTGATCCATCATATCTACTTTCCAACAGACTTCAACAACTTCAAAAGAAAATGATTCAAATAGGAATCATAATCTCCTGACACTCACATAAACAACGACAAAATAAACTCCCTAACAGCCACATATAATATTAACAGACCAAACAGCAAATCAACAAGCAGACGATCGATGAGTAGTTCGTCTCTAACATCAACAGTTGCCACTCTTTCAGGTCTGCCTATTTTCGAACCCATATTGCCGATTACGGTTCGCTCTGTGGGAGCAGGTACACACGTCCCAGTGTCCATCGTTGTTGGATGATGTGATGCACGAACACTGTCACCGCAAGATGTCTTTCCTGCTGCTCAATCGAAGATGGTGGCCTAAATGATATAGTAAACAATCATAATATCTATTAATCCCAATAGTAGGAAGATGTAATACTCAATGCTATGAGGATGAAATCTAATAACGTACGATAATAATAGTATCAACCAACCTTGTGCTGAATCCATGCATTCATTGCATCTTCGTAACTCCTGAAGGACTTGTGTTTACAGCCACTGAATCGATGAACCTGTGCACTGCAATCCTCCCACGTGTCATATATTCCTGGGTTCCTTCCCACAAACACCAAGTAAAACTTTCAGTTCATTTCCCTGCAATTGGTAAACAACCAAATTATCAGTGAAAAATATCCATGATGTCGAAGCTTATCAGTTAAAAATTGAATGAAAAACAGCAAAATCAATGTGTTCCAGGGATAGATTATCGAGGTCAGAAGTGTGTCAGTAGAAAACTGAATCAAACAGCTCTAATTCCGTGATATCATCTCAATATTACCTATTAAAATATCCAATACAAGACTGTATCAGTAAAACAATGAAACAGAAATAGTATTTCAATATTATCCTGTCAAGATTATGCAAATCAGATGTGTATCAGTAGAAAACTGAATCAAACAGCTCTACTTCAGTGATATCATCCTAATATTACTTATCAAAATATCTAATGTAGGACTATATCAGTAAACACTGAATCAGAAACAGTATTTCAATATTATCTTGTCAAGATTATGCAAGACAAGTATATTAGTACAAAACTGAATCAATTTTAGAAATCTAAGAATCAAACTTTCCTAAAAGCAGAACTGTATCAGTAGAAAACTGAATTGGAAACAGTAAGTCAATGTTATCCATGCTGATTATGCAGGACCAAAGTGTAATAGTACAAAATTAAATCAGAAGCAAAAATTCCATGTTATCTTGTAAAGATTATCTATCAAAAATTCCCAAAAGCAAAACTGTATCATTAAAAAGCTGAATTAGAAACTGTAATTCAATGTCAACCTATCAAGATTATCCAGGACAGGAGTATATTATTAAAAATTTGAATCAGGAAACAATAATTCAATGTTATCCCATCAATATTATCTATCTTATATGCATAATAATCAGATATTGGAATAGTTCAATGGCCACACATCACTGCTATAAATCTATGAGCCCTGAAACATGCACAAAGTGCATGATCAATTTCCCGTGTGAATCAGAATCCGTGAGACACTATCCACTAGTTCAAGTCAAAAGAACCAATTGACCTGCTAGAAACCTGCACCATTCTCATTAATAGCATAATCAATATAAGCAGGTCAAGATTATAAAATTAGAATTGCCGATCCAACAACAATTAAAGCACCCGGAGTATTAAAGTTAAAATCCCCAACCAAGCCAATTCAGGCTCGGGTAAAATAGTTTCCACACCAATCCAATAATAATAAAAAAGGATGTTCTAAAATAAGACTGTCAACATGTATAATAAGTGGCCCACTTTCACTCTGGACCACTGCGATGAAGGATAACTTTCTCTATCCATTCCTTTCTCCTTTCGTATCCCATCTTCATAAAAAAATCTAGCACTGACTAAATTGGATTGCAACACCCAACCCGAATCTGGTCCTCATGGCTAAGACCATCCACGTCCTCAAGAATCCCTAGCAGCCGCTACACATGCATCATACTCTTACCCTGCGTCATAGTAATGGTCAAGGTCTTCATAGCTTTTATCATCTCCCCTGTCACGCCCCAAACTCGAAAATCGGGCTTATAAAATTTTCGATTACCGAATCCGGCACCGACAGCCTCCGTAGTACCCCATTCTCGGCTCACAGCGCCCATACGCCAGATTCCGATCCTGGGATCCTACAAGGAGGATTTTCAGTATAATTTTATTTTTTTTGTAATGTAACATACTCACGAGCATAACCAAGTCACAAAACAACAACACCATATATCCACTATATTAAAAACTTTAAGTACAATGCGTAAGAAAGGAAAATACAATATAATGAAAGTAAAAGAAACGCCAGAAGCTCGGCCGCACGCTCCAAGTTCAACGCTGCTGCAACCTAACACCACCTGCACGCATCTATCGTGCATAAGCTTATAAAAAGCTTAGAGGGTGGTGAAAGTGTGTGTAAGGCGAGTGCCAAGTGTACAATATCAGAGTAATGCGGAAATATGCAGTAAGTCTATGAATGTTATCAACTATACCAAAGCTATGTGATGCAAGGCATGAATGCTATAGGCCATACCAAGGCCATGCGATGCAAGGCCTATGTAGCCAAATGTCATATGCGAGATGCAAAACAAGCGTGCCAGTACTCATTAAGTACACATATCAGTACAGTTCCTCTCTGGATATCACCGAGGTCTAATACACCTTACACTCACTGCCTCCTCCCTAGCTGCACAGTCAAGCAAGTGGAAGAGACTACACTATCCGTCAGTCTGCCAATACCTACCCGGCTCATCGATAGCGGACTCATTTGCGAGCTGGTCAAACTCAGCTTAGCTTATAGCCCCCTCACTCGGGCGGATAAGGCCACACCCCCTTCCAATCGACCACGACACAGTGGGAGATGCGGCCTACTGGTATTCGGCACTCGGGCGCTCGTGTATCCACTCTGTCTAGACGTTGGAGCATCTCCTGGTACCAAAAAGGTTCTGAAACTTTCACCCAAGGACATCCTAAGTGTCCACAATGCTAGAACTAAGCATTTCTGGTATCCGATACGACCATCCACGATGTGTCTGTAGAGATCACGGCCCTGATGTCGCTAGGGCGTGTAGTGATCAAGTCACACATATGCGAGATGCATGAGTCACACTATACAATCATGCAACAATCCTGCGCGTACCACGCGATCATGTGGGGCACTCCGTCTCATAAGGAGTCCTGTAAATGTCTCAGCCCAACGGCTTATGCTATGATCATACATTTCTTATATCAAGCATACATATGATGCGTATGGGCATAAATCATGGAAGTGCACTAAGCATGTTATAAAGTAATGAACTATCAACAAGTATGGGCCTATCAATGGGCCTTAAGGAGAGTTACAATGCGGACATTTAACCAACATTGTACTTTCAATGTGGACATCAAACCAACATTGCTCCCAAGGCATGGCCCACCATAAAATATCATTACACAAACCATAGGGAATCACACATTGCAATGGACTTATATACATCTCATTGGGCCTCGACCCATAGTCCTTAGATACATCAAATGGGCTGCCTCATAAGGGCCTTATATAAATCAAGTGGGCCGCATCAATGGGCCTTATGTACATTGCAATGGGCCATGTCCCATGGGCCTTGTAACATGGGCCTTATGCATGCCAAATGGGCCTAATCATATGAACCCTAGATATATACCAAGGTGGGCCTACTGGGTGGCCACAAATAAATCAATATGGGCCCCATACATATACTAAGGTGGGGTCCACTTGAACCATAGGTCTGTCTTATTCCTAGTCTCAAGCATCTAAGACAACTTGCCAAATGGTGGACTGTTGGGATGCAACACATGCATCATGGTGGGTCACATACCTCATGGTAGGGTCCACATGTGTGGCCCACCAGATAGAAGGACGGTTGGATATAACACAGACATGGTGGGGCCTACTGGCCGTCCAGCGAGTGCCTGGATGGCATTGATAAAACACATAAATGTGGTGTCCACCGTCCACAGCCATGGACGGTGCAAATAAAATACATACATCATTGTGGGTCTCACATGGGGCCCACCATAATGCTTATAAGCCATCCAATATGTTGATAAGGTCACAGTGACCTAAATGAAAAGGAAAAATAAATTTCAGCTTGATCCAAAACTTCTATGGACCCAAAAAGGGTTTCAATGGTAGAGTTCAATTCACACTGTTTCCTATAATGTGGGTCACCTGAGTCTTGGATTGACCTGAAATTTGGAGGGTGGTACACTGCCCTGAGGGCCCACCATATGAATGGATTGGATGACAAATAAACATCAAGGTAGGGCCCACAGCTGGAGCCGTGGGTCACTGCTGTCCGCCCGCCCACCTGGCGCGCTACCAGCGCTTGACATCACAACAGCAGCAATGCTGCTGTTGGTATTTTTTTATTTTTTTTTTGAAAACCTTTTTTTTATGGTTTTTCACTCGTAGGGCCCGCATCAAGCAAATCCACCCCGTCCATTGCTCTCTATGGCTCAAGACCGTTCTAACGAGTCCAATATCTGATATTTTTCAGTGCATAAAAAAATGACAGGGTGACTTTCAACGGTAGAAACCACTACTTTACATGTTATGGCCCACCCAAAGTTCGGATGGATTTCGTTTTTCGGCTCAACGCCTAAAAGGAGTTGGTAAATAGGATGGATGGCATGGATTGAACTCATACATTAATGTGGAGCCCACACAAGTGGCCCACCAATAAGCTTTGGAAAAGCTAATATTTGTGCTTTCCCAATTAACATCCAGAGACGCTGGACTCTCTTTTTCTTTTCCTTATATTTTTTTTTGTTTGGGCATACAAATAAAGTTAAGGTGGGCCACCACATGGCTACACATATAAAGTGGGCCCCCACTTATGGATTACTTGGATAAAATACATGCCTCATCATGGGGTCCATCCGGGTGGGCCATACGGCCACATCATCATACACACAAAAATAAATAAATAAAAAGGGAGGGAGAGAGAAAGAGGGACACATGTGATGGAGGGCCCCGACACTATGGGCCCTCCTTGCATTCAATCATACATCAAGTGGGTCCCAATACATGTGGGCCCACTAAAAATAAAAATCAACGGTGAAGATCCTTTCTCCACCAAATGTAAGGTCTAGATGACCTCTTTTCATGTAAGGAAAATAAACATCATGATGGGGTCCATGGAGAATGGCCCCATCATGGAATGATCATGAGCATCAAGGTGGGCCATCGGCCACACCTAGGGTCCAAAATGAGATCCATACCATCAATCGGTAGGCCTCACTTGGCCCTTCATCAAAAAAAAGAAATCTAGGCCTAATAGAGCACCCACCGGTCGATCTTCTCGGTCCGTTGGAATGCCGATCTCCTTAAGCTTCACTTTGATGGTGGAAGATGAGAAGTGAATGGCTAGGATGGAGGATTTAGGATGGGAAAGTGGGCCACACACATGCACTCTCTCACATGGAAGAGAGCTTGGACGTCCACCACTTCCTTAGCTTGGAATTTGTGAAGAGAAAGAGAGGGAGAGATGGGATATAAGGAGAGGAGTGATGGATGAGGTGATGGTGTACTTGACTAGCATGGGTGTGTAAGAGAGAGGGTGAGAAAGGGTTGACTTTGGAGAGAGAAAGCATGGGTTGCTTTGTACTCGACATGAGGTGATTGATGGGATTGATTGATGGGATTGATTTGACATGTTGTAGAGATTCTCTTGAAATTACAAACGCGCGGCGTTTTCTTCGAAATAGACGCCGGCGCACATATTCCTGCTAGGGTATTGGATCAATGCGAGAGACGTGGCGTCCGAACCGCGGCGATAGTGCGGTCGCAATGGTACAAGTCTCGAACTAAAGCCGACTCAAATATACAACATACGACTTAGGGTCGATCGCAAACGTCGATTACCGATCGCAGGTTGCCGGAATTCGACGGAAAGGATCACAGGATTTGATGGAACAGTACGGACTAGAATACGGGTCTTACATCCCCCATCCTGTCACCTATCTATTCTCTCGGCTTACCCTTCTTTTAACGGCTCATGTCACTCGCATCTAAGCGACTGTGACGAGATCTTAATGTCGCCTCCCCTGGGCTTTTGTTATAACGCTTAGCCCGATTTATGGATCCCTCGCCACTGCGAGTGCGGGGAGCAGGCCTCTGATCATTCTCATCATCGGATGAAAGAAGTATAGTCTCGGAAGCCTCCTCCTCATAGCTGTCATTAGAATTCAGTTCGTTACAGCCGTGTCGCTTCCCTGAAATTTCAGAAGAGTAAGCCGTACTTGCAAATAAACCGTGCGCACAGTCATTGCTGAAGATAAAAGCCAAGTCATCATATTTGTCAATGTGTTTTCCGCGCACTCGTTCAGCGTAGGGGTGTGACTGTACACACAATGATAATATATTTAACATTAAATCTTAAATATCAGAAATATGATTAGAAATGCAAATATTTATACAAATCTTACCTTGGTATATCCTTCCCAAAAATCGTCAGTAACGATACCCATCTTCTTATCTTCGTCCCAACCAAAACCAAAGGCATTGAGCATGTCCTTGATTGCCCAATACAGCCTCTTCAAGGTCCATAGACGATTAGATATATGATGATTTTTCAGCAATATACCACAACTATCATGGATTTCTTTGATCATTGCCTTGTATGCATTGGGTTTAAACCCGATATCACTCTTCAGTCAAAGATTTACTTGTTCCACCAAGGCATCTACTAAGGAATTATCCACGCTGTCAGACCATTGTATTCTACTAATTTTACTAGTACCGGCTAACCTACGCCTCAGGTTAGATAGACTCTTTGGTGATAGCCCTTTACGCAAGGGCGTAACATTTTTTTTGAGAGTTGCAAGATGTTCTGTTGGCGAACTTGGGCTTTAGATTGAAGGACCACCCCTCTTTGAAGGAGACAATTCCACATTTTTATTCCTTAATTCCTTCAATGTGCTCCTCAGGAAGTTCATTTCACCTACAATCATAAAATGTTAATAGAAATATGATAGCTACAGACAGATGATGCACAAAAGTAATGATTCATAACAGAACTTGATGAGATTACACAATAATACTAATAATAGTCTCCTTAACATTGTGAATATGTGTTAAAATATTCCTACTTTAAAGTAAGCAGATCAGTACATAAACCAAGGAAACTAAATACGTTGTCTGATGCGTGAAAGACTGTCATTCCACATTCTCTCAGCCATCTCCTCTCTCTTCCTTGCCCACTCATCCCATGCACGGTCCATCACCCGAGATAATGCTCCTCCTTCCTCCAAGGTTGTTACCTCTATAGGGGATGGCGAAACGTCCTCTGTACTGTCTCTAGAGCTAGGCAAAACAGATCTGATTCGGTGGATCAGACCCGATCCGACCCGTACCAACGGCCTGGATCGGTGTGGATCGAGTTAGGTAATTTAGATCTAAATGATTTTTAGATAGAAATCGGATCGTGGTCAATCCAAATCGATTCGATCCGAAACCCGATCCGATCAGATCTGACCCAATCCGGAGTGGATAAACCACATGCATTCACGGTGGGCCCCAACAGAGTTTACTCAGTAGTCAGTACCGGAATCCGATCGGATACTCCCCTGGTTTTGAAACTAAACATGAGAGAGAGAGAGAGAGATTTTAAAAGAGGAGAGAAAAATAGAGATAGAGATTTAGAGAGAGAGGAGGAGAGGAATGTCTGATGGTCAGTTCTCTGTGGGCCCCACTATGATGTATGTGTTTCATCCATGCTGTCTATCTATTTTTCTAGATCATTTTATGGTATGAAATCAAAAATAAGGTATATCCCAATCTCAAGTGGACCACATTATAGGAAACAGTGTTGAATGAACATTGACCATTAAAAACTTTTTAAGGGTCATACAAGTTTTGGATCAAGCTAATCTTTGTTTTTTCCCTTCATCTGGGTCTGTATGACCTAATCAACAGATTGGATGTTGAATAAACAGTATAGTGGGCCTTAGGAGGATTTTAATGGAGGATATCCAATTATTATTGTTTTCCTGTGGTGTGGTCCACCTGAGATTTTTATCCTTCTAATATTTTGTATCAAGCCTTAAAATGATCTGTAAAAATAGATGAACAACATTGATGAAATACATACATCATGGTGGGGCCCACAGATCACTGAACACCAGCAAGGGGAGTAGCCAATCCGTTTCTACCACACACCAGCTATACTATATAGCTGCTGTAACCTAGGTTAGCTGACTAGGTGTAACGCTCCGACTTTTCAGGACCCAAGTATATGGCTCGTTTCCCAAAAACTCAAGTGTTAACCTTAAAGGATGGTCAAATTCGAGTATATATATATTTTTTCTTTCATCAAAGTAAGTAGATGAGCATAGAATGGACAAGTAAGCATAAAGAAAATTTTCAAATTTCATTTAAAATATACAAGAGGTTGCCCATAATGACTTATACAAACCAATGTCTCCAAAATTAGTAAATACAAGAATTACATGATCCAATACATGAGAAATAGTAGAATGCAAGTAAATTTGAGCTGCAAGACCCTTCAGCTTTTCAAGGTAGATACAGTCATGCAACCATGGCACTTAAACCCGGTTCCTCATCAGCTCAAACCTGAAAATCACTTAAACCACCTGTGCTACCTGTACGGTTATATTTATTTGATGGATGAGTGGCCAACTCAATGTGAATTCTCCTCAAGATTACACACCGCCGCATTAGGTAAGCATAGTTATAAAACAAAGTATATAAAACACTGCACGATACAGGTCTTATTAGATGCATGAATGCGTGAAATATGCAATCATCACCCCGGGGATGCTCATCCGTGCGGACAGTGGGCTCGTCACCCATGCAATCATTGAACCTGGGAAAAATCATCCAGTTGGAACAATACGTATATCACGTACGATAGCAATAGACGTTGGTCTGTGCTATGTATGCATGATTAGCCAATCCGTTATTAATCCAATTACAACTAGTCATTTTAAATAAGCTCAAAGGTGATTACGGGGGCTCGTCACCAGCTTAGGCCGATAGCTCGGGCATAGGTTCTAACTACCATCCCCCGCTCATGAGACTACCATCTTAGGATGTTTAATGGAAACCTATCGACTAGTGGTAAATCATATTACAGTATATAGGGCTTACCATCGCATGGTTGTACAGTATAAAACATCGGACCCATATAGAGAAAATACCAGAACAATGCCACATAGGGCGATATCAAACAAGCCACATAAGACAATATCAAAATAAACCACATAGGGCGAGTATCAAAACCATGCGATAAAAAATAATCCTTGAAAACCATTGGACACAACAACCCTGAATGATAGGCCCACATCAATGGTCAATTCAAACCACCATTCAATAACCACTAAGCTGAAGATCCATTACAATCACAACCAATCGGGTTACATCCCAAGTATGGGTATACATTTATAGGTGGGGGTTTTTTCACTGATGTACCAGTTTAAGTTTCATAAGCAATCCACAAATAATCCATAAGCATGAGATAATATGCAGGATGAACATTAAGCATGAAATCTAACAATTTGATTCCAATAATTACACATATGATCATAAGATGGAGATATCAATTATCAATTCAAATTAAAATAAAACTATACTTAAGTTAATGGAAAAATGGAAAGCTCAAGGGGAAGAATCATCACCTTATAGTTTGCATCGCCTACCAGCATCGCTTAGGGAATGCGTGTTCCCTTAAAATCAAATCCTACCATAAATCAGGATATACAATTAAATCCAAGTTCTACACACTACCTAGAGTTTATGATCATACCCTAGGGTTTTAATTGATTATTCTTAGGGTCTCACCCTAGGGTCTCCGTCTAGGCTTAAACTTTAGAGTTTGGATTCTAGTTGGTATATTAGTTATAATTTAAACTTAATAGTTATAAGATAATTATTAGCATTAGTGTTATACTTTATATTAGCTGACATATTAATAATACTCATTATGACGATAGTTAAATTTTGATTTATTACCTATGAAAATATTCAAGAGTGGTGAGACGATACACCAGTATTTAGTAATGATATTATTTTATATGTAATAACTAATATTGGAATAGATAAGCTACTAACGGCTATTCATTCATAATATTAAAATCCTAATGATGATAGGGATGGTAATCATGTCAATAGTATTAATAATTGTAAAATCTCCATTAATACTAGCGATGAAACTGTTATTAGCTAACATGACAACCTTAACCCTTATGAGGATAATAAATATTATGTTATACCATTAATGATAATGTTTGAGAGAAATAGATAAAATACTACTGTTCACTAGTTGTAACTTTGTTTATAATAACTAGTTTTAGCATAGGTTATCCACTAATGGTTGATCATACTTAATGTTAGCAACCCTAATAATAAGAGTGGTAACAATTAGTGTAATCTACTATCAATGAGAATATTTAGGAATGATAAGTAAATATTTTTAATATCCATTTAGATTGCTGGGGAAACGAAGCTACCTTGAAAATTGAAATTGCATTGGAGGGGATCGACTTTATAAAATTTGTGGGCCCTATTGTGATGTATGTTTCTGATCGACACCATATATCTACTTTACTAGCTTATTTTAGGGCATTAGCCTAAGATGAGGTAGATTGTATGCTCAAGTGGACCACGCCACAAGAAACATGGGATAATGACGTTCACAGTTAGAAGTTGAAATTGGTGCAAGACCCATGGTGTTGTGTATCTGTCATCCAACCTGTTCAAAAGGTTAGACATTCATTGATAAATAAAAACACAAACATTAGCTTGTTCTAAAACTTTTGTGGACCCCACAACGTTTCCAACAGTGGGTGTTCAATTCCTTTTGTAGTACGTGGTGTTATCCATATGCACTTTGGATTTGCCTCGTTTTTGGGCTCAGGTCCTAAAATAAGCTGATAAAACAAATGGACGTACAACATGGATCAGAAACATACGTTAAAGTGAGCCTCACAAAATTTGCATGTCTTGCTTTTGTTCTCCTCATTATTTTAGTGCACTGGTCAAAGTCCTCTTAGGGGTATATGACTTTAGAATGGTAAATGATTATCACCCATTTACGTTAACCAAACAGACCCATAGTTTGTTTTTTTTTTTTAAGTGACAATTGGACACGTCAATAAAAACATGCAGGGCAAACAAGGATAGCTGAGGGTTCGAACGATGAAGATGGTGTGCATTGAATCTGAAGACAAACCGTCTATCATTTGGTTGAAGCACAAGTATCTGGTGAGATCAAAATAGACCGAAAGCATGTATAAAAGTTCAAATGAAATGAGGCAGAGTCAACACCAAGTTGGTTGCACCATAGACTTATAAGGATTAACACGTAAGCAGAAGTAGAAAATGGCTTAATACGATATTCATATAATAGGAAAATGATTTATACACATGCAAGACCACGAAATGTGCGGTGGACCTGACAGACTAATCCATCCATCTAGATGGTTCACTAGGTCCGATGCACACTTTCATGGTCTACCATGTAAACAAACATCGCATTATCTGACAAATATAAAAAATTTGATCAATGGTATTTGAGGGGACACTTTCGTATGAAGTTCCTGGGCAGGGATTTTAGGTGGGGCCCACTGCAATGTTTGTGAGAAATCTAACCTATCCATCTGTTTTTAGAGCTCATTTTAAGGCATGTGACTAAAAATAAGGTGGATCCAAACCTCAAATAGGCCACACGAGAGGAAACAATGAAGATTTAATGACCACAATTGGAATATTTAAATGGCCACAGAAGTTTTTAATTGGCCTAAGTTTTTGGTGTTTTCACTTCATCCAAGTGAAAATGACCTCATAAACGGTTTGGATGGCATATAAACATTAAGGTGGAGCCTAGGAAGGTTTCAACGGTAGGAATTCCTTTCCCCGCTGTTTCATCTTGTATGGTCAGTTGAGTTTTGGACACTCTTCATTCTTCTTATAATGTCCTAAAATGAGCTCCAAAAATGTTTGAATGGGTTGGATTTCTCAAACCCACCTTGCATCCGTGCGCAAGAACTTCCTCCGAAAGGCGCTTTCCAAGGAAATCCGCGTCCCTTGCTAGTAGGGTCCATCGTGGATTGCTTGTGGTTCTAACGAATCACTTTTGTTAGGTAATTTCAACGATCCAGTTCTTCGCTTGGTAGAGGATGACCGAAGAAAATAATGCCAAATCAAAGATGGATTGGATCATCTGATCAATGCAATTTTTTCGTTGTATCCTATGATATATATTTTGGAGTTAATGGACGGTTCGGATCAATCAATTGGAATGTCTAAGTGAAAAAAGCAACTAGAAGCGTTAAAGTACTGGAGCATTTCCTTTTTCTAAATGCGCATTTTACATTCATTAATTTAAAATTAATAGAAGGTCTCTAGTCTAACCAGCTGTACCATTAATGTACGGTCCCCCAAGTGGATAACTTCCAAACCATTTAAGAACACGTAAAATCCAACCCTTCCAGTAGACTGACCTCACATGAGAATCAGTGCTGCAAAATTCAGCCGTCTGCACTGGTCAGGTGAGACACACCATGAAAACGTGTATTTCCTTTGATACAAAGAAAAATATAATCGTGGCCCACTCGATGAGTGGATCTGATATGTTTTCACAGAAGCAGTTCACTTATATGGGGCCAATCTATTGCAATGGTTGGATTTATCGTATACATGCAAATTTGGAATTATCCGCTGTGTAGACCTTACCTTGTAATCCAGCCGGATGGACCTGAGACAGAAATTATCTAATTAATAAATAGGTTTAAAATTTTATTTTGACAGATATTTTCTCGATTAGTAAAACCTCCAATTTAAATTCTCCCGAGAAATTATCCATACGAGAATTAGATTTGTCGCGAATGTCACGACATTTAAAAGCGGTAAAAGCGGCTAGACTCGCTAGCTTTTTAGCCAACTTGGAGCCAAAGCTCTTCGTTTCGTAGCAGAAAAGCCATGTGAGAAAATGCATGATAATATCTCCTTTATTATATATTATTTTCTAGCTTTGGTAAGCGCTCACGCGTGTGCAATAAAGCTCACGTACAGGCCACACATGTGCCAGAATACCACCATGGGTCCACGATCCAATGCATCCATCGGAATAGTACCACTACATTGGTGATCAAGCCCTAGAATCAGATTGATATTTGCAAAAAAAATGTACGGTTATGAAAAACTTGGCCGGAGTTTTCTAAACCCATCCATTTCTTTTTCATTTTCGGAGGCCATATGCTGACCAGATTTTATTTTTTGACAAGTATGTAGAAGGTAAAACCAACCTGATGGGTGGATTAGATCTCACACATATTTGTCATGCTAGAACGTGTGGCGTGTACACGAGCTTTTTTGCAAACGCGTGTGAGCCTAGCAAATCTCATTATTTTAATCGCCTAAAAAAGACAGGTGTTTGTAGGTTTCATTCGCTAAACGTACGGGTGACTTTTTATTTTACACATGGTAGACGTGTTAAATATCTGAACCATTCATCAGGTAAGTACACCTTTGATGGGCTACTAACCCAAAATTTATGAAGATCCAACTGCTATCCTCAGTTTTAGAAAACCAAATAAACGGCTATAAAGAGTCAACTAACTTCTTTTAGGTGTTTGTTTTTACTTAAATTTCATCTATTTCAAGGTTTAAAATTATTCAGTAAGAGTGGATTTTGGAATCTCGTCCATCTAAAGTAGGTCCCACCTAGTGATCGGTTTGGATCTTGTTCATGTTCACCAAGTGTCAGCGAACAAGAGTAACACGTGTATCGTAGCACTTTTTCATTTTAGCCCCCGTAAGCTGTCATCTGCTGTCTCCTCTTAAAGATGCCTATCCCAGCATTTTAAAGCTGCACTCTTGCGTGTCTTTAGATGGTCCATGTCTTTCTTGAATTCTTTTTTCGAGCTATTTGATACATCTGCCGAATATAGTTGTTGACACACGTGCACTAGCAGATTTTAAGCGTGGCATACATTGCTTCAAATCAAACCGTCCAAAATGCGGCAATCAGTCTACATAGCCTATCACGTGAAAATTAGAAAGATTGAATGGTTATAAACTCTGTTTACTGGATATTTTTAGCCATGCGTTAAATCTTGGACAGTCGAACACTTAGGAATGACGGCCGATGTAATTGTTTTGTCTGATCTGGACCATCTAAATAGTGGCCCATCAGTTGGACGGGGTGATCTAAATTACGTATATGCTATGCATACAAGTTCTTGGTGGCTGCGAATCGCGATCATCATCACAGCCCGTGAGAATATCGAAATCTCCCCCTCTTTATTGGCAAAGGAGACGGGAGTAAGTAAATCCTGCTCAGACACAGGTCCATACCTCTCAACTGACAGACTCAGCAGAGATAACTTCGTTTCAACAATTGAGGTCCTGGTATCGATCCCTAGTCGGGGTGGCTAACATGGAGTATGTGTACCGACACGGGTGTGTCCTAAAAAATAGAAATGCGCATCCTATTCTCCTTTCACGAATCCAATACGTTGCCATAATTTTGGACCGTTTATCTTGTATCCGACCCTAAGAAAATGCCGTGACTCTATGTTTTCTCCCATTGTGATTGGACCCTAAGAAGATGCCGTGACTCTATGTTTTCTCCCATTGTGATTGGTTCATTTCATCATTACGACCTAGCCCAATCGCATTGTAATTAGGTGTATACTAGCTTGCCCGCCTTGACTCGAAAGAGCTTGATTCGATTAGACTCGGGCTCGACTTGAAAATGCTCAATTCAAATCGACTCACCTAACTCGAGTCAAAAAAGCTTGTTTCGGAGCTGAGTTTGACCCAAGTCGAGCTGATTTGTTTTTGGCTTGAAAATGAGTTTGAGTTGAGTCAAGTTAATTTTTTTAGCTTTGAAAATGAGTTCGAGCCGAGTCAAGCTGAGGCCTGCTCCACTCAGTTCAACTCAATGTACACCCTAATAAACAAAAATTTTCTTTTTATGGTAAACATAGGATCCAAATTTCCCTATTAACCCAGCTAGGTGAAAACTCTGCAGCTCACCTAGATTTCCATAACCATGTCACAGGAGGAAACAGTACGGATAGAGTGCCTACCAGTGAAACGTTAGTAGGGTCACATTAGACCTGGATTAGCCTAATATCAGTGTTTTTCATGTCATTCTTATAAAAACAGCACCGGATCTTTACTCCTGCTTCGGTGGTAGACTCATAAGAGTTTCAACACCTGGTTAAGGGTTTGAGTATCCATAGGTGGTGAAATCCAACTAAACTCCCACTAAGGTCTGAGTGTGTGGGTTTTGACATATAAACAAGGCCATGGTACTTAAGAATGTTTTAACGCTGCACGTTTCCATCCCACCATTTCCTGTGGCGTGACGCACTTGAGGTTTGAATTGGCTCTTTTATTTTGGCTCATATAGGAGCTGATGGACACAGTAGATGTCATGGGGACCACATGGCTTCTACCTGCCAGAACTTTCATGTCGGCAGGCATCTCCATCGAAGGACCACAGTGGTTGATGATTTCAAATTTCGGGAGCAACTCGAGCATATAGTAACAAAATCCACTGATATTACACAATCCGACATGGCATCTCAAAGCAATGACGTTTTCAAATAAGGAAGCTTACCACTTTTAACTCCATCTCCTCTAAAGATGCATCTTAATTTATGATGCAGGAATGGGCGTTTGAGGATCACTGGCGACTTTAAGTGTGCAAAACCTTGAATATACAAGGTTACTTTTGAAACCACAAAATAGAAAAGAAAAAATTTAAAATTTTATTATTCAATAATACCCGGTCACTTACAATAAAATTAAAAAAAAAAAGAAGCAAAACTCTTAATTACGAATCCTAATTCGATTAAACTAGAAATTACTAATATTTTTTTACTAAAAATAAATTTTTCTAATTTAAGTATGTGAGATGATTCTTAATATAATTAGAAGTAATTTCTAAAAAACTTGCATATGAGATGTGCTTCTAAATTAAAACTCGATAAAAATGGTAAGTTTTTTTCTTCTTCTAAAACTATAATTTTACATTGGAAGGAAGTGTTTTCTCATAAAACAAACCTATACAATCCATTATAGGGTCAGTTAGCCACGAATGGTACATTACAATAAAAATTCACAAGTCACACATTGCATAATGATAATCGGATCAAAAGTCATAGTCGATTTATGGTTCACACTTTTAATCACAATTTCTTTTTATTCGAGATTAATTTCTTCGATCCAGGTGCACCTGGGTCCAGTTCCATCATGCCTTACGTAGGATTGGGCACGAACTAGATCTAACGGACTACGACCCTTCTGTTTGAGTTTCTTTCGATCCAGTTGTGCCAAGAATAGGTCTGCGGCCCACTTTACATCACTTTATTTTAATTAACAATTATTTAATTAGAGTGTTGAGTAAGTATTTGTATTAAGAGATTTCTTTTTTAAATAATACCTTAATTTTTAATTTACAATTTTGTATCCTTTTCGAATAACTTACACTAAACCACCTCGTTAATGTAGTTATATTTGATTACCATACTTTTCATTAGATTTTGCAAACATTGATTAGATTAATCAACCTAATTTTAGTTAATGACCAAAATACCTTTTTAGCGAATAACCAAAATACCCTTCATTTAGTTTACCAAAACATAGCTTTTTGTTAATGTGCTTTTGCTCTCCATGCGCCTGCCTTATTAATGCATTCTCATGGACCCGATTGTTGCCCATGTACAATGTCCTTCAAAACTGTTTTATCTTTATTTTTAATAAATAAGAGTGAATATTCTCGAGAAATGTTTAGTGCTTCTAGTTCCATCGGTTCACTTAATATTCAATCTAATCATTCTAAGTTGTCCAATTAAGTTGATAATACATTTCTTTTGTGGATCGAGTGCCTTCAATCAAGTGCCAAAAAGTAGGATTTTCGATTCGATTGACAGTCTTGTCAATTTGATCAAAATATTTTGAAAATTCATGTTTGCTCGTTGGACATTTTTGGTTGTTGTCAATTTGATCGACAGTGTGTTAGTCCCGTTGATTCGATCAACAATTTAATTGACAGTTTGCATAAGTTCTGCATAATTGCAATTTTTGTTTCTAATTTTGTACGGGGGTTATAAATGATCTTGTTAATAAGGGATTAGGGTCACGTAAAACGCATAGAGCTTAAGAGCCAAGGGTTTTGAAGGAATATAGAGTTTTCATATTTCTAAGTCGTTTCATCTCTTATAATTCTTCTGATACGGTGGATTGTTCGTCACTTTGTGTCGTGATTTTTTTTTCCGCAAGGATTTTTCACCTAAAAGCTATGTATTCTCTGTGGCTGCTTGTTCTTTTTTATGTGTTTTGATTCGTTCTAAGGTTGTTTCTGTACCCTTCGAGGGATTTCAACGCCCAACATCCTTGCCCACCGTATGACGAACGGATGACGACCCATCTTTGATTTGGCCTTATTCTCTACAACCATCCGTTTTTTGAAGCCATGGATGGAATGGTTACAATTGTCTAACAAAAGCATTTCTTTAAAATTGAGAGCAATCCATAATATGCCATAATAAACTGCTGGATCAAATTGTTTTTTTTTTTAAAAATAATTTATTACACAGGCACGCACACCCCTACACACTCACACCGTAGTGGAATTTCACCACCTATGGGTACTCGTACCCTTGACCCGGTGTTGAAACTCGTGAGAGTCTACCACCGGAGCAAGATTGAGGACCCCGGATCAAATTGTTGATTGGATCTATTTTTGTGTAAATCTTGCTCATCCTATTAAAGACCATTTATCGAATGGCTCATATTTCTCAAATGGGCATGATGTTTGCAAGATAACCAATGAAATCTGTGCCAAACTTAATGAACAGTTGAGATCAGTGGATTGGACTAAGTGTCCCAATACAATCAGGAGCCCTGGAGCATCTCTCCATATCCCCTATCCTATATCCCAAGTGATGCATGAGGTCGAGGTTAAGAGAGCAAATCCCCTGGCCCACAAGTTAAAGCTAATCAAATCATTAGATGGGCCACACATGAGAGTTGAATGTGAATTGTTAGAAATTTTATGTAGCTTCCATTTTTACTATTCATGCAGACTCCACTGATTGGAGCAACCTGATTTTCAACAACTGATATTCAAAAAAGCTTTGTGACTGAAGGTTCAACTTCTCTCCATATGAGCATATTAACATCAAGTCATAAGTTTTATACACGTAGGGACCATTCTTCAACGGTCAAGACCATTACCAGCGGACATGGGATGCCCCTGGAAGTCTTCAGAGCTTAGAACTCATTCATATTGCATTCAGATTTTTGGAACTACATTCATTTTTAGACCTTTCTGTGGCTGTAATTTTGTGCAATAGTAGAATAAGAGTAGTTTGGACCTGATGGACGGTTTCAAATAGAAGATGTGAATGAAACTATTTGCACTACACTTAGAGCAGTAGAACATTTAGCACTAAACAGAGTACATAAGTACCCATTTAAAAAATAATTGTTAATTATGTTTTACGCTTAAAGAGACTGGGAATACCTAAGAAAATTCAAACCTCTCATCATTTGTGGCCCATTGGGTTAATTATCTTGCCCAAAAATACGGTTGATCTGTTCATTCATGCATCTAGAAATGAAATGAAAGGCTAAAAGAAAATTAAAACCATCACATTCAACAAACACATGTAGAGTGCATGATGTGGATGGTGCACCATCATTTTCCTCCAGTCCAGGATATTTTCATTGTAAGATCCTCTTGATGAATATGCCTGATTTCCATCTTCACGGTGGAGATTTATTTATTTATTTATTTATTTTAATTATACACCATCCAATAACTCAGAAAGACATTTTCATCATTGATTAAAAACAATTAAATAATTACTCTAAAGTCTGTCAACCAACTCTAACAAAAGGTACCGGAAAGATAAGTAATTAAATTAATGAGGTAGCTTTATGAAAAGTAATTTAGAAAAGGTATCAGAAAGAAAATTATGAAATAATTAGGTATTATTTTATAAATATTCCTTATAAAATAATAGCTTTTGTTTGAAATTCTAAATTCTAATCCAATGCAAAATTAAATTAATTTCTAATACCAGAGAGATGCTCCAGTGTTATAGTGCTCCTAGTTGCATTGGGACATTTAGACAGTCGAATGAGTAAATCAATCAATACTTTTCATTGGTTCGGCGCACATATCATGGGCTACTGTGCAACCATCATGACTGATCTAATAAATATGAACCGCTTGATCAATGGTCTTTAATTGGACAATCAATTTATTGGTTTTTTTTACACAAAAGTAGGTCCAATCAATAATCTGATCCATCCATTTGTTAGTGCCTATCATAGATTGCTTACAATTCTAAGAAAAGCTTCTGTTAGGCAATTGTAACCATCCCTTCCGTGGCTTTAAAAATGGGTGGCTGTAGTAGATAAGGTCAAATCAAAGATAGTTTGGATCATCTAATCAGTATGATTTTTTACAATAGCCCATGAAATGTGTTCTTGAGTTAATGGGCAGTTCTGATGGATTGAACAGACTGTCCAGGTTGACCGATTTAGCTAGGAGCACTATAACTTACGGTGCTCTGAGAGTGCTGGAGCATTTCTCCTGATACTGATCTTCATCTTATCACGGAGCTAGATATTTATTTAACAAGTGAGACGTAATAAAGTAGAAGACTAAGTCTTGTCTGGTTTCCTGTATTTACTTGAAATTAGACAGAATCTAGCATCTATTACTTGCAATGGTAAATTTTAAGAGCTATCGAATGTAAGATGTTGACATCTAGGACGCGGATTGCGTACTACCCCCGCCCGTCCCTAGCTCCGAACGCCCAGTTCTGTGGGCAGGCCCACCGTGATGTATCTGTAAATCCAAACCGTCTATCCATTTTTCTCAGATTATTTTAAGGCCTGAACACAAAAATGAGGGATATACAACGCTCAAGTGGACCACACCAAATAATAAGCTTGGTTGCATTAAAATGCACAAAGCATTACATGCAAGAATCATCTATGGTGTGGTCCAGTTGATCGTTAGATCTGGTTCATTTTTGTGTTCATGCCTTAAAATAATCTGAGAAAAGGGTTAGACGGTTTGGATGTACAGATACATCACGGTGGGCCTGCCCACAGAACTGCCCGTTGGGAGGTAGGGACGGGCGGGGGTAGTACGCAATCCGCGTCCTGACATCTATGCCTATTTGCTAAGTCCTGAACCTCACCACCATGAAAGTGCGCACGTGGGACCTGTTAGAGCGTAGGATATCCCAGGTGATCAAAAGCTATGTAGGGCCGTAGATATTTTCATGTGAAATCCACTCGATCCATCTGTTTCTCGAGCTCACAATAGGACAGAAGTCCAAAAATCAAGTTCACTGCACGACATAAAACAGTAAGAATGGAATTGTCAGCTGTTGCAACCTTCCTAGAGCAAACCATCCAAATGGTCCTTGGCCAAGTTGAGACTCAGGTTGAATCGAGCTGACTCGCCCAAGTCAGGGACGAATCGGATCATGTGCTATTGAGTCCGATTCAAAAACCATGCCTTTGCCACTATTTATAGGATTTAACAGTGCTGGAAATTTATTCCTCTCAATCTGATTACCCGACGCATCCAATCTAAGAAAATTGAATATGAATGTGAAATTTTGATATGATTCAACAAATCTTGCACCCTTTTTCTTTTCTTTTCTTTTCTTTTATTTATTTATTTAATTTTATTTTTACAATCTTCCGATTACCCACCTGCCTTCTAAATGGTTCAGGTACGGATATTATCATATTCTTATCCATTTACCTGATTATTGGATGGCATTTTTATAATTTACCTAACTAATAATAATTATAACTAAAACATTAAATAATAATATATAATTGTTGAGTGATTACATAGATGATGAGGTTTATATGATGACCATTTATGTTAATTGATTTAATCTTTTGCTACAGTAAGTTCTTGTTTAAATGCTTTAATTATTTTAACTAATTTAGTAGGTATTTATCAATTATTAAATTATTATTTTTTAGATATTATTGTTAATTTTAATAAGTATTTAACTTCTTTTTATTTTTTAAATTTTTTTAGTAGTGATATTTGATTACCTAACTAATCAACTTAAATCTAACTTCTTTGGATAATATCTGAATCAGTATATAATATCTAAGTAGGATATTAGATAGGGATGTGGCAATATCCAACTTAGGTTTTAACCCATTTACAGCCTTACAAAGTTAAGGGAGAAAAGTCCATTTTTTATAAGCTTACCACAAACAGGATGGGATTGGCTGGTATGATTGGAGTTATCTTGAGCCTTAAGGGTGTTGGCAGGTCAGGCCAGCATGTATGATAAGTAGATCAACTAGGAAATCGGATTGACTACTGAGTTACTTAGTACACTTCTAATTGTATTGAGTAAAGTTTGTTAGGCCCACCGTGTGAATGTATGTGGTTTATTCATGCTGTCTATCTTTTTTTATAGCTTATTTTAAAAATTGAAGCATATCCATAAGTCAAATGTACTGCACGATGGGAAACAGTGGGAATAATGATTTCGACAGTTGAAACCTTGCTTGGCCAAAGTGATGTTTATTTGTCATCAAACCTGTTCATAACATCACACAGATAGATGAAGGGAAAACATAAATATTAGCTTGATCCAAAACTTATGTAACCCCCAAGATTTTTTCAACAGTGGACATTCAATTCACACTACTTCCTGTGGTGTGGTCCACTTGAGCTCTGGATATGCTTCATTTTTGGATTCAAGCCATAAAATCATCCAGTAGAATTAGCGAACAGAGTGGATAAAATACATAAATCACGGTGAGCTCTGCAAAGTTTACTCAGTACACAATCGGCTTGGTCAACCTGGCCTAAGTATGTCAGCAAGTCAGGCCAGCCTGTGGGATCTGTAGGGTGAGCCGTTCAGTGCTCAGGTATGGCCAGGGTTTTAAGACTCAGTAACTGACTCGTCTGGTCCTCATACTCAGACTGAGTTGCTCGGTCTCAAGTCAAGTCGTGACTCGCCTGAGTCGGGGCCTCGGGGGTGACTTTTGGCTATGAGGGGCTGAGTCACCCCATAATTTTCATCGCAGCTCAAGATGAGTCGTGAATTCCTGGGCTTGGCCCTCGTCGGATGAAATACCAATTTCATTTGTCCTTTATATATATATACACAACACACACACACACACACCACTCTCACGTGTGCAAGGACGCACGAGCATACCTACAACACACGCGTACAACATGCACCCGTACGCATAGATATGCGTACGGGTACATGTATAAGAAAGGTGTGTGCCTGAGCGGGTACACGCGTACAACATAGACCCAATTGGTACATAAAATAGACTGGATGCACGCTCGGTCGGAGTTTGTTTTGCATGAATCTGGATTGAGGCACACCCACCTAGTAACACGGTGGGATGATCCTAACCATCCATCTCTTCAAACAACCATTGATGGGCGTGAAACATCCAACCACAACTGCATGCGAGCCCAATCAAGGCAATCACTCATGCAAAACGAGCTCTTAAAGTGCAGGACAAGTAACCTGGAAAATCACCAAATTGCCCTCTTAACCACGGAAGATGTATGTATTCAAGTAAATCATTTCATTACGTAATTTGGCCATTTAACTCTACCATAATATTGTCATTTAAAAAAAAAAAATAAAAAAAAATCAATGTCTTTCATCCTATTTCATGTATCATTCCACATTGTATAAACACCATGGTGGGGCCCACGAATCGAATCTGCAGACCAATCGCCGAATCCTCCCCCTTCGTTCATCTCGTAATCGACCTTAACGATCCCAAGATCAGTCGCTCCACAATCAGGTCCCACTTGATGGATCTTCGATCCAATGGTGCCAGCGTTCGGCATCAGTAGATTCGACGGCCCCAATGAAAAGTCATTCCCATGGAACACTCCGTTGTAGCCACTACTAGAGCTAGCAGCACTGTGGTCCACTGTAGATGATGGGCCTACATTCAAATTGTGAAGAAAAGCAGGATGTTGGTTGAAAGCATAATTTGGTTGAAGTTGAGGGTCATTACTGGAATGAAGTAATGTGGGATGATGGTTTTGATGGTAGTTGTGAAGGTAGTTTTGATGGAAATCCATCTGAGGCTGTTGCTCCAATGGCATGAAAGGGTAGCCATGAAACTGAAAGGGCTCCAAGAAGCTGGAATTTACGGATTTCATCTCTTCTCTTCTCCTTGATTCCATGGCCTCTGATTCCTTCAAACGCTTGGCGACCCCTCCACCGATTGGCAATGTGTTGCTTTCCATGATGCTATTGACGTCGTAGCGGTTCATGTCGAAGTTGGTTACAGCATTCAAGCCTCTGAACTTGATCGCTGCAATGTCGTAGGCTTCCGCCGCTTCCTCTTCAGTTGCTGGAAGAAATTCGAAACCGAATGGGTGGGTAAAACGGCAGCGATGCGACACCCATAGCGAACATTCGCTATGGTTGAATATAACCATTGTTTCCAAGACTCAACATTTGATGAGAAATATTGCTGCAGTGCTCTCAGAGTACTTAAGTTGCATTGGCTACTTAGACAATCCAATCCATTGATCCAAACCGTTCGTTAGGTTTAAGGCAGATTTCCTTGGTCACCATGAAAAGATCATACTAATCCCACAAATATAACCATTTGATGAGTAGTTTTAAATTGAAGCCATCTCATCCATGGCTTGGAAAATAGATGGGCATAAAAATAAAGACCAATCAAGTATAGATTGGATCATCTGAACGGTGAGATCTTTGTATCATCACTTATGGAATGTGTTCCAGACTACATGAACAGTTCAGATTGTTGATTCAACTGTTCAAGTGAAGCAATGAAACTAGGAGTACTATAAAACTTAGTAGGCTTTGAGCGCGCTGGAGTATTTATCCCATTTGCTCCGGAATTTGTTTAAGGGGCCGTTTGAATTGGTGGAAAATATGGTTCAACTAAGGAAAAGGCAAAAGTAGCCTTGAAAATCCATTTTTCATGAAAATAAATAAATTATTATTTTATTTTATTTTTAAAGGCCATTTTCAGTTCTAGAAAAAACCTGAGACACAAGGATTTTCATGTCCTATGAGATACAGTTTCCACTTTCTTTTAAGAAAAGTTTAGAAAAATCTATCTACTTAATGTAGAATTTACATTCCCATGTCTTTTTTCAAAATTATTCATTAATTTAACTAATTATCATTGTGAGCCGTAGGCTAAAAAATCAGCCCATCATGATGTTTGTGTGAAACTCATTCCAAACACCAGGTGAGTCATCTTATGTTTGCCCCGGGCCCAAAAGTCAGGCCCATCAATCATTCAGGTGGACCACGTGATTGAAAATAGTATACAAGACAACGCTCACCTTCCAAATTGTTTCTCCTGTTGTGGCCCACTGAATCACATATTAACCTGAATTTTAGGACTCAGGCCCAGAGCTTAGTTAGACATTTATTCGTTGTAGTGGATTTCATATAATTATCACAGCATGCTTTATAAAAATCAAAGAGACGTCTCTCCCAACTGTTTCCTTTGTTTTGGCCACCTAGTTGAGAGGTCAGCTTGATTTTATGGTCATGGGCCTAAGGGGAATTACTGATCTAATGGCCATAGGGAATCTCACATTCACATCACCATGGGCCTGATGAAATTTATGAGCCTGTATCCTATAAAATTTTCCTTTTAGAAAAGAATTCAACCCGGCCGGTCCTTGATCTTTTACAAGGCCCTTCATGATGTGCATGTGCAAGCCACTATGACCGTTAAATGTATAATCCCATTTTAGGTTTACTTTCAAAAAAATATGGTGTATGATTCAAGTGGGCCACACCAAAGTAAATGGTTGAGAAAGATCTTTACCTTTCATTTTTACAGGGCCCACCATGATGATTATGTGAAGTCCACTCAAACCATTAAGTGCCCCACAAAATTTAGGCCCAGCGCCCAAATATCAGGCCCATTCATAATTCAAGTTAGCCATAGCAATGGAAATAATTTGGAGGGTGAGTATTGCATGTATATTATTTCCAATTGTGTGGTCCACCTGAATCAGGATGGTATTGACTTTTGGGCGCTGTGTCTAAAAGAGGATGACGCAACTAGTGGTTGAGGTGGATTTCACACAAATATCAGAATGGGACCAAAAAAAAAAAAAAAACCAAGCCAACCACCCTTTTGCTGGCACACCTGACCCACCGGACGTTAAAAAAATGTACTCACAAGGTATTCTAATCATAATTACTTAGATTAATTATTATATAGCTAATTGAAGTAAACCTTGGATATGGGAGTTTAAGTAGATCTTGGCTAGTGATCTGATGCTACCACTTATATCTAAGTTACAAGTCACTCTGGAGATGGGACGCATGTATGAGATCTGGACTATGCGTCTGCTTGGCTCAGTGTGGACTGGTTGCACACCAAGAACTATCGTCCCTGAGTAATCATGGCCATGAATTGGATGAGTCTCGATGGTTGAGATCGGATTGTTGGAAAACGTCATTCATACGGTTGTTGGGATCACTCCATGGTTTGACGTTTTTTCGGGTGTGGCCCGTCCACGGCAATCCCCAACAAATGAATAACTTAGATATAAGCCTTTTAGCAATTGATCCTGACCCTTGATTTGGTGTGAACTTACTGAAAGTGCCCAGGTAGAGATCTTTGTTCCCAGCCACTCTACCAATCCTCGCTTGCCACCGTCCATGCTGATGATGCCTGTCAAAGAGCTTGTGTAAATCCTCTCATTTTTCTTCTTACAAAACCGGAAACCCCATTTAACATTATATTAGCCGCTGATGCATGGCCCTCTATCACAGCTACCATGTGGGGTCTCGTTCCCACTTTCAGATGGCAAGTGTGGTCGATCTGGGCCATTCATTAGATAATAAACACTGTGAACATGCCACATATATACCAAAAGTCAAGGCATCACATTTATCTTCTGTACCACAGATGAACATTGATTTGGACCATTGGACTTTTTTCTAACTCATTATTCTCGTACAAGTGTGATCTGCCTCATTGGCGGACCCATCATGGTTTTGATCAGTGTACATTACTTGATGAATGGTCCAGATCTCTGATATGCATGGCGACAAATGGTGGAAATTACTAGCCCTGCGTGGTAGCTGTGATGCATGGCTCTGCATTCAATCAAAACCCTTGATGTATGATAAGATGGATAGATTAATAGATACCTCGTAACCCCACGATACATGGATGCACCTCTTGAAAATCCACTGCTTTTCCTGAGCAAACAACACCACCATTAGATCGATACAAAATGGTAGCAAACTCGCAAAACCATGAGTGGAATTGTAAGATTATTGTATGATTTCTGTATACGTATGCGTACACTCGCGTATGGTAACTCATGTAAAAATTCCACGCCGTCCATCTGGTGGTCACCCTATTATTGTATATGAACCTAGCTTATTTTAATAAAAGCAACTTCAACGCATGAAAATTTTGGATGGTTAAGATAATCTGGCCAAAGGTCCATATTCAACGTGGGGTCCACTTGTATTGAAAGTCATAAATGTAATTGTAGCTTCCTAGTATCATGAGGAGAAATGATCTAGCGGGCTAAGTAATATGGAATCCTTTTCATGCACTTAGTTGAATTTGGACTTGTTGCAAATCCATGTTATTTATCCGAACCGTCCATTAAGTCCAGTCCGCTCGTCTTCTGCTGCTTGCGAAAATCATGATGAGCAGATAATCCAAACTGTCCATTTAGTGGCATGGGGAAATGGACAGACAAGATCGGTCATGGAAGATAGAGTGGACTGGATCTCGTGGACGGCCCATATAGATGATGTAGATTCCTACAAGTCCAAATTCAACTAGGTGCATGGGACTGCGAGTGTCAGTATACATGAACTATAGAAATGATCCAGTGGTCTCACTTATAGTGTCCCTAGTTTCCTTGGAATACCAGGACAGTCTAATCAATCGATCTGGACCGTTCATTAGGTCCAGATACTTCTCATGGGCTCCTACACAAAAAATCACACCAGTTGAATGATCCGATCCATCCAGAATTTGGCCTTATATTTATAATCGTCCATTTTCCAAGAAACGGATATGATGGTTTGGATTGCCTGACAAAAAGTGATTCTTTATAACAATCTATCACTGGATGGATAAATGGATGGCTTAAATCATTTATTGGACATATTTTCAGATAACAATCTTGACCATCGATATACGCCATTTATAGGATGGTTAGAAATGCTTAAAGGAATGATAGTAACATGGTATTTTTGTGTAAATACCTACGGAGTGATGCCACAAATTCTTGCCTAGTCATATGCTTCATCTGTTCCATTTCTCTCTCATAATTGCTTATCTGCACCACACAAACATGGTTTAGACGCCTATAATAGCTACAGCTACAACAACAATGAAAAAAAGCAGCAGCAATCATGACATGACATAGGCCCATGAAATAGTAGAGCTATCATGTATCATTCAGGGCCGATCATCTACTGGGCCCAATCTTGAATGACCCATAAATCAAAGGTTGTGCCTGTGATATAATCCTAGACATCACCTTTGTGCACTGGCCCACACCGAATGTGGACCCTTAAACATTCCGTTCTTAACATCAATTTGAAGACCACCAATCAGATGGTAGGATCATGATCCATGATGGCCTATCAGTGTCAGTTCATATGATGATATGATCTGACAAATCAGAGTGGGTCCACAAGTTAATTAATTATGGCCTACCAGGTAGGCCCCATTTTGAGGGTCATATACAACATTTCACACTAATAGTCTAAGGAGTGATCTCACACGTTGGAATAATTACCATATTACAAGCTATGTGAGGCCCCACCAAAAATGTGAATGCGGTCCAACCGTCCATTATTTGTGACACCCATTTTAGGCCTTGACACCAAAATATAGACTCATCTATAACTGAGGCTAACTACGCCATAGGAAACAATGGTGGACATGGGAAGGTGACGCCCACAACTGTAGAAACGTCCAAATGGAATGTGGGTCCCACCGTGTTGTGTATCTGTTATCAGGTGCTCCCCATCAGAATGTCAGGACACAAAAAATCGGGATATACATTCTAAAACTCAGGTGGGCCACAACACATGAATACACAGCTTTCAGGCATCTCTGTACTTGTTCCCTGCGTTGTCTCCAAACCGAGTTTTGGGTCAAGACGATTATTAAGATTTACGGTGAAAATGAGAAGATTCATCAGATGCACGGTTTGGATTACACGTGTACATCATGGATGCGGGCTAGCATAGAACGAACGCATGTGATCAATCCCAATAGAGTAAAACGCACCGGAAAGTTTGTAGTGGTAGAGGCGCCCCAGTACTTGAGAGCAGCAAGATCGTAAGCTCGGGCAGCCTTCTCTTCCTTGTCATATCCACCTGCTCACCACATTAATATAGAAGAGAACAATGCATGTTGATATACTTCATTTAAGAAGCTCTTTTGAGAATTTTTTTACAAAAATAGAATAAAAATCGATTTTAAATGCTTGGAATTCATGGATTTTCACTCACCCAAGTAGACTGAAAGATGCAAGTTTCCAACCATCACAGCAACAAGACAAAACCGTTAGTAACTCAGTCAAAATGGTTTTTAATGAAGAAAGAGACTGGTCAAATGATTTTTCAATGGAGAGAGAGAGAGAGAGAGAGAGAGAGAGAGAGAGCTCCCACAGAATACCTTGGCGACCTTTCCTTGATTGCCCTTCCCTCCTACAGCTATTATCCCATAGATGTGCCTCATATCTTCCAGTCCATCTATGCCTGTATTTTCATAGCAAGAAACCCATTACTCTTTTCTGTTTTCTTTCATGACTAGGAGGGTATGGCATGCGCAACTCACGTGGAGATAGCACAAGAGAAGGAAAAAAAAAAAGAAAAAAAGGAGAGAGACGGAGGGAACTGGAGTGGATACGCACAGGTGCATGCTATATGTTGAGAGAGAAAGAGAGAAGGGTCCGGAAAGGTGGTTTTAAAGGTGGGTAATCCATCCCACTTTTTTCTGGCTCTTATGTCCCACTCGAGTTTTAAATGTATCTTATTTTGAGCTGATGTCTACACGCAAAGAGGAGGAAAATGAGAGCCAGCTACTCAGTATAAAAGGATTGAAATTACAAAAGATACCGTCGTTTCATGGGACAAACACATCTTTAAAAGTATCGGAGATAATTAGATGACTGCACCAAGAACAGAGACTTTTCTTTTATCTGTCTTTTGATTTTTCCCTTTTATTCTTTTATGGGTGTCTAATATTTCTCAAGAACATGAAATCAAATGCATTGCAGCAGCAAGATTCATCCATCTTTGCATAATGTAATTAGTAAAAATCAGCTGAAGAAATCACCTAGTTACACCTCTGTATATTGAAGTTCGCTGTCCGAAAGTATCGACAGACCTTCTCGGCGCCACTTCGATTGCACTAGCACTACCAGCCTCACCACTCAAGCCTTTATCACCACCCACAGAGAGTGTCAATGACTGTATATTAGTTACATTTCCGTGGCAGCTGTAATCTTCAGTAGTGGCAGCCGTGGAGTTCCCCGTTGATGACTGGAGAGTGCAACTAGAGAGAAGGTAGTCGGCTTGGCTCGCGTCGAATGCTGGAAATTCTGGTGTGTTCTCAGGTTTTCCAACACCGAGGAAATCAGCCACCTTCGGAACTTCGTTTCCGCCGTGAGAGTCAATCAAATTCCATTCTATGAAATTCCAATGTGGATCATGATAATATAACAACATTAAAGAAAAAAGAAGGGGAAGATAGAGGAGAGAGAGTATAATACCTTGGATTTGGAAGGGATGATGGGTGTTATCATTCACCAAGTCTAGAGAAGAATGGTGGGGTTGAGATGGATGGAGATGAGTTTGGAAGGGAGAATGGGTAGGAGAAGGAGGGGAAGAGAGCCAGGTATTCATGTCCATGGTTGGATACTTAGATGAAAGGCTTTAGAGACAATGACTGGCTAAAGAATATTGGATTTTTATTACATGGGTGTGTGGATGAAAAGAGAAAGGTGAAAGAAAACGAGAGAAGAAGGGATGAGAGGTTGAATTGTGTAAAATAGAAGAGAGAGAGAGAGAGAGAGAGAGAGAGAGAGAGAGGAGGTTTTGTGTCAGGAAGCCTGGAATCTCTCTTCCCTTGCATTTAGTACTATTAGTGTTAAGTTGGTGAAAAGATATTTAATGATCTAGTGGGCTAAGTGCATGGAAACCTTCCCATGCACACAGCTGTATTTAGACCTGTTGGCATTCACATATCACATTTATGAACCGTTCATGAGGTACATCCCCCTATTCTTCACACTTCCACTCTTGCCAAGGACATTAGGTTGATAAGAGTAAGCAAGATAAATTGCCAATTTACTGGAACAAAATAATTCCATTTTGAAGTCAATGGCAGAAATTTCTTTTATTGATCCCAAATGCTACAGGCAAAACCTTCCCTGCAAATGTTTGGAAAGAGAGAAACCAAAGGTCCCACTCGGATGCAAGCGAAGTTCTGTTATGCTCGCACGCTCATGCTGTCTTGAATAAGCCATTCAACTCATGCTATTCAGGACCTGTTGTACTTATTCTCTTTTATTAATCAACAACAATAAAGAGCGGTGGAAGATTCAGTGAGTGTAAGTAGCACATTTGAGTGGTTGAACATGTACAATTGCACGTGTGGAAAATTAGGCATTTGTGGCACATGCGGCTGTTTGAACATGAACGAAAATATAAATGATCTGCGTGCGCCAAATGCTATGTTCTTACATGTACCTTGGTAAGGATAAGCTTTCCTCACCCTTATCCAACATTTTAAACACATACCTAATATCCTTGCTAAGGTCAACTATTTAATGCATGTGCTTAGTTTCCTTAGTTTATATGCAAAAATGAGAGAAAAGCATGTACAAATTATCTACCTAGAACTGCTTGTGTGGAATATAATTTTTGATCATCCAAATGGCCCCAAATTAAACATGGACATGGAAAACATATAGATTTCCCATAGTAATTTTATCTTTTGGTTTGTTGCACACTTTTTAATAAAACTGTTAAAATGTTAGTGGTCAAACGGCCAAAGTTGTCAGATGTAACCTTGGAAACCTAAATTTCGTAGGTTTTTAGAAAGATGTCAATCTCTACCTTTTCTGCCTAACATCTTATATGAAACGAAGAGTACTTCCGTAGGTTTTTAGAAAGATGTCAATCTCTACCCATGGAAAAAATAAGTACCCATGAAAAATGTTTTCATCTTCAAAATATAACACCCCCAATGTACAAATACACAACACCACCTTAGAGAGAGAAGGAAATTGGGATAAGTGGATAATTAATTCAAATAAAATTCAGAACAGTGCTCTCTCTGTCTCTCTCTATCTCTCCCTCTCTCTCTCTCTCTCAAGATTACTAATATATGTTTATTGTTGTTGTTGTTATTATTATTATTATTAATTTGTCAAGTAAACATGTGATCGAGCTTGAGGCCATGGAGATCAAAAACCGATTACCCAAAAAGACTCTTAGTTTTTATTACTTCCCATAACTAGGGTCGACTTTCACAAAACATTTTGGATAGAGAAAATCAAAGGGTGGATGTGAGAGGCCCCACGAAATCCTCAGGAATTAGAAATTGTGGATCTGTTAATAGCTATTTAGTTTAGATGTGTTGTTTCTCATGGGCATATTAGAAGGCCAACATTCAAATAGCATAGGTTGTCTTTCTAAGTTATGGAAATTAATTGACATTTAATATGTTTCTTTTTTTTTTTCTTTTTTTCTTTTTATCTTTTTTTTTCTTTTTGCCTTTTTTGAAGAAATGAATATCTACATTGTTTAGGAACCTTGCAAATGAAAATTGATTTCCATGCTTGCTTTTTTCTTCAAATAGCACAGAATAAATTTCCATGGATAGTGATAATTCAAAACATAAATATATATATACACACACACACACACACACACACACGGGGAAAACCCTCGTGGAACCTTGAGAGAATGGAAAATTGTAGAATCCAATGATCATTTCATTAGTGGGTTTGAAGTGTTTTCTTTTATAAAATGTTAAGATGTAAATTTGTCAAATAATAAGAGTTCTCTCACAATAATGGAAATCAACATTCAATAAATTTACTTCATAAGTGATTTTTCCTTCTTTTTTTCAGAAAAGGTAGAAAAATGAACATGATTCTTCTTTTTTGATTTCTCGTACAGATGAAATTATTACATCAGGTAAATAATTTGTTTTCCTTTCCATAATATTTTACCTTCCCAACCAGGCCTTAGAAGAAAAATATCAATACAATTCAATTTATAAAGTGTGAGGGAGTCATCGCTGATGATGGACTGAGCTATCTAACAATGGGCATGGTAGGCCATAATTGTTAGGACCGGATTAATGAAGGGAATCCAATGATAAAACATATACCACCTTCGATTTGGCCGATTTTTCCTCTATGTTTTGCACGCGCTCATTGTGGAGTGAGACAAGTGCAAGTTACGGTACAACGGTGGCTAAAAGATATGGGTTAGGTGGCTAAATTTGGAGTGTTATGGATAAGAAGTACGAGAGAGACCTATCTACCTTATATATGAGCTAAAACTAGCTGTTTAAGAGGCCTGATGTAATTGCTCATACAATAATAAATCGGACCATTCAGAAACTACTGCATGTGACTAGCCCAATAGTCATAAACGACTAGCATGCAGTTGATTTTTTACATGCAAAATGGTGAAAAACTGTCAATAATGGCTAGTTTTTCACCAACAGTCAGAAACGATCAATCATAGTTATGACCTTGGACCAAAACGTCCAGCTACCATTACTGCTTGATTGGTTCATTTCAACAGCATAAATTATTTGACTCATCACCGATCATATGAACCAATAAAGCTCAAAGTATTTTCTTATCAAGCTAACAAGTTCAATACAAACCTTAGCTAGAAAGTCTGCAAGAACCGAACTAGTGCAGTGGTATAAGACAACAAGAGTCAGACCAGTGTAGTGGTCTAAGCCAGTAAGAACCAAACTAGTGTAGTAGTCTAATATAACAAAGCTAAACTTCGTTTTCTATTTTTCTTTTCGATTTGGAAATTTTTCTTTGGTTTTCATCTCCCAGCAACATTGTGTTTAAAGAATTTCACTAGTGTTTCCTTTGTGTTCACTGAACGTAGAACTACACGCAGGCTCATTGTATCCTAAAAGTTAATTGCCTGCAACTTGTAAGCAATCTCCATTAATTTGAGAATTTGTGAATAATGCTTCAGCTTGTCTTTAATATTTTTGATTTATTTCCTTTTATTTTACAATAATTATAAATTTGTAATTTGAGAATATCAAATTCTCAACAATTATCATGTGGGCCACCCATGTTCAAAATAAATGAATAGTTAATGGGAATTGGACACGGTGTGGAAATTCTCTAAAACGCTTGTGCCTCACTTGGGGTTGTATTTGCCTTTGTTTTAGATGCATGGAATCCAGTGAGGGGATCGCGTGAAGAGCCAGTCAGATCTGATATTGCACACGTGTGACTTGTTTCCACGTGCATTGGAGTCTCTCGTCAATAATAAATTAATAAAGAAGCAGTTCCGTATGCACCTCTGAGGATTAAAATATCATTTTAGTCAAAAAAAAAAAAAAAAAAAAAAAATTCCTTCACTAAGTATCGAGACTTGGACACGCACGTAAGTTTTGCACAACTTAAACAATGGTGAAGACTTTATAACCGTAGACAGGCACAGTTATGCGGCAATCTACACTGTCCAAATCGATGGCCTAACTTTGGATGGACCAGAACCTAAAAAATGCAATGAAAACATAATATTAATATCTGATTTTCTCTTCAAATTTGTAATTTTCCTCTTGGCCATCCATTTCATAGTCATTAATTGGATGGTTGGAATTGCTTGATCAATGTGATTTTGAAGATGTGCTCCATTTAGGATGGTCTAAATTCCTGTACATATATGCCACGTGGGAGGAGGAGGATGTGTCACCGCCAATTTTAAATTATGAAAAACTAACATAGGAGTCTCCTTAAATTCGATTTTGTTTCTTGGAAATCTCGTTTCTCAGTCCCTGTACTCAATGCCTCCCCAAACGCAGCATTTTCTCAACCAACAGACCAAGTCCTCGCAAAAAGTTCGCCTCTCCACGTGAAAATAGCAACACTTTCGAGATGTATCTTTTATTTACTATTTTGCGGCTGGTAGTTATTTTATACTCCGGTAGGCTGTGATGGTTGATACGCAGGAACTCAGATATTTCACACGTCGCATATACTAATTTAAATTAAACAGTCCAAACTGTACTACCTACACGAGAACATTAATGGAGCTGCTACATATTTTTCATCTTTGCTGTCCATTAGATGTTGACTAATTTAAAAAGTTTTAGTTTAAGGAGGGTTTATGGCAGGAGCCCCAAAATACACCCTCTGTTCTAAAACTTATTTTCTATGCCTGAAAGTGCAACTAGGGAGCTTTTTGTTATTTTCAAAGCCAAAATGCACTGGACCTTCTTTTGAGTTCTCCTGTCTTCTTCGTTTTACTTATTATATTGAAATAAGCTTATTTGAAAAGAAAAAAAAATGAACTTGTTATATTAAAAAAAAAAATGAGAAATGACATATATATATATATATATATATATAGAGAGAGAGAGAGAGAGAGAGAGAGAGAGAGAGAGAGAGAGAGAGAGAGAGAGAGAGAGAGAGTCATGCTCCCCTGCGCACCTACGCACGTGCGCACCTTTGCACACGTGCCATCGGTGTCTAATCTGAACGGTCCATGTGATGCGGAATCCCATAAAACTGAATGGGACAAATTTTCACTCTGATTTAATATTCTGGTGGGCCATAGCAAAGAGAAATGCAAATCAAGGGAGGAAACTGTTTTCATTTTTCATGGCCCATCAAAGTTTGAGATCAAAGTAAAACTTGGGCTCTGGGGGTTTCAGGAGGTGCTGCTTCACATAAACAGTTCAGATTTCGGATCCACATCACGTATGATGGGTTATCAAAAAAGTTCATACGTGGTACATACGAACTGGTTCGCAGGTGAGCGTTTCCCTATATATATATATATATATATTATAAAACTTTTACCAGTAGAAGACAAGTTCTTTTTTTTATTTTAAAGAAAAAAACTACTTATATGTATCTTTTGTCAAGAAATAGATAGGAGGAAAGATAAACAATAATAAAAACTCCACTTTTATAATATGATTTCTTCTTTTTCCCACAAAGTTTCTACTTAGAGAAGTTTGCTTGAGAAGAAACTAATGAATAGAATCTAAAGGTATCAAAAACTCTACTTTTAAAATGCAGGTTTTTTATCTTTCTCCAAAAGATACTCCATAGATGACTCCACTATTTGCAGGTTAGACTTAAAACATACTTATGAAAGGTTAAATAGTCTTTAAATGAGATGATTCCATGCTTATTTAAAATCTCTTGGAATTATCATTTCAATAAGCTTAACATCACCCCAATCTAGCATGTAATAAAATGGTGGATTCTCGGGAGTTTCAACACCTGATTAAGGGTTCGAGTACCCATAGGTGGTGAAATTTCACTAGCATGAGTGTGGGGGGGTATGTGTGCGTGTGTTAAATAATAAATAAATAAATAAATAACACCCTAATCTAGCATGTAATAATGGAGTTATGGGCAATTTTGTAAGATCATGCGATGCAAGAATAACTGCAAGCACTACCTTATAATAGTTATGTTCGATGCTTTGTGTAGAATACGATCACTGCTTTGTACAAACCATGATCACAACTTTGTGCAGATTGTGATCGTGGCTTTCTTCAAATAGGGATTGCTGCTTTGTGCAGTTGATAACTATGAACACGCTCATAACTCCCTTGTTGTAAGTTGAATTAGGGATCATCTTAAGCTTATTAGAAAGATACGTATAAAAGATTTCAACTAGGACTAGAATGCATCTCATTTAGAGCTTGTTTGGCCTTTTAAAAGTAGACCCAAAGCATAACTCACATTACTTGCATAATGAGCACCATGCGACTTGGATAGGGACTGGATCTCTATTGTTACACTTCATATATATATAAGTAAACTTAGGGTTGTTAGAAAGGTAATTTAATAAGGTTTTCAATGAGATATAAAATGTATCGATTAGAAATCATTTGATGTATCATTGTCTAACTCGAAAGTCATTGAGAACTTAGTAACGCTATTAAGGATTTTAGGGTCATTGGTTATTAATTCTCTCATCTCTTGCAGGAAGCTACAAATAGCAGAAGCAGATTTAAAGAAGTGGACTCTTTGAATACTAAATCAAACTACAAAACTTTTAATGTAACACAACGCTGTGTGTTTAGGTTTAGTTATCCACTGCTCATCAGCAACGAACTCTTAGAGTAGAATTTAGTTTTAGTCAGTCTCTACGCATATTTTAGACCAACTCTTAACTGTAACCAGTAGTTGTAATTTTCTTCCATCTGCGTATGCATGCTAAATCTTAAAGAAGATATTAGTTTAGGAATTTGTCTGCCTGCACTTATATGTTGGGCTGATCATAGTTGTAATATGTGGCATTGCATTTGCCTCACTTATCAATACGCTGCTCACTGAAGCACCCCACTGTTATCAGTTAGGTTGGCGATCCTGCTGTAGTGGTAAATTACACATCTTTTTTGCATCCATCTCTCTAACCTTTTTCATTCGACCATACAACTATTGCACATTCGAAAATCACTGAATTTTCAAAGAAAAAAAGAGCTCATTAGAGAAAAAGCCCCAACTTATTCCAGTTACCTGAGTAATAAGTGCATGACAGTTGGCTAAATAGGCAAACGGTCGAACCACGACCCAACACCGCTCTATCACCTCTATCACGGCGTCACGAGTAAGTGATCACCATTTAAATTGGATCCAATCAATTTTGGAATGCCGGCAAACCATGCACGTCTTCCGTGTGGCTGAATTCAAGACCAGCGCCTATGATCTAATAAATTTTCGGTTATCGCTCATCCACGACGTGGCACATCAGATCAATCAACAGCATGGATCATCGATACATTGGCCCCATTTGTGCAGATTGGATGGAGTGCATCCAACGCCAATCCGCTTCCCTGTCACATAGACCTAAGTGAAGAGGGAGCGGTTATAAATTCACACGATCCTAGATATGCGATTGGTGTCCCTCTCTCATTTAACTCATGCACGCTGATTGATCCAACCTTCCAACCGATGGGATACCTTGGATGACACGTACGTACCCAAAATTCATACCATTTGAATAAATCTAACCACACGATCAATATATGTTTTTATGGTCCCACAAATTAAAGCATTGAAGTGATGAAAATTTCAAGGTTGGCCCATCCCTGAGGTGGGCCATCGACTGGTTGGTCTCGATCTGTCTGGCATATACGCAGATTTCTATACACATGCGTCTCTCTGCGACCAATAAAAATCCAAGGGATTTAGAAGTTGTTTTTTAAAAGAAAAAGAAATGATTTTAAACAGTTTCCCCGGTAGAACGGTGTTGACCATGCAACTGGCTTCCACGACGACTGAAAATCTAGTTTGGTACGATACATTCAGAGGCTTTGCTATCTTTTTACGTCAGGGCTGTAGCTATTGGATCTCTAGTCGTGGCCCACAAACCAACGTTAAAAAAGAAAATCTGTATTTAACAGAGAAAAGATTGATTATCAAAGGGTCACAATTTCCAATCTAAGAGGTATTTTTTTGGCTACATACTGTCCACAGTAAGGCGCATCACATCGGGTCCTTACTCTTCGTCGGGTGGTAGACGCTCAGGAGTTTCAACAGCCGGTCAAGGGTTCGACTACCCATAGGTGGTGAAATTCCACTAGCGTGAGTGTGTGGGGGTGTGTGTGCGTGTGTTAAAAAAAATAAAAATAAAAAAGGCCCATCACATCAACGGTTTAAACTATTTCACCAAGATTCCAGATCGAATACCTCTATTTCCAATGTAAGAGAAGCAATGGGTCCGGATGTCAGATGGACCGGCCAACCATCGAGACGCGACCCACTAGATGACAGAAACA
This sequence comes from Magnolia sinica, assembly GCF_029962835.1. NCBI lineage: Eukaryota > Viridiplantae > Streptophyta > Magnoliopsida > Magnoliales > Magnoliaceae > Magnolia > Magnolia sinica. The sequence continues at coordinate 139,172,114 of NC_080573.1, forward strand.
GCCTGATTATCAGGGGAGCGGATTAGGTGCGGCACTGAACGCGGAGCCCACCTTCGTGAATGTGTAGTATATCCACGCCATCCATCCGTTTTTCCACCTCCTTTTAAGACATTATCCCAAAAATGAAGCAAATCCAAATCTCAGGTGGACCACACTATAGAAAACACTAGTGATTTAACGCCCACCATTAAAAACTTCCTGGGGCCCACCATAACATTTATTTCCCATCCAACCTGTTGACAAGATCACGCAGACTGGTTGAAAGAAAAAAAAAAACCAAGTATCAGCGTGATCCAAAGCTTGTTTGGCCCACAACAAGTTTTTAATATTCAATGGTAGACCAATGTTTCCTTTAGTTTGGTCCACCAAGTTTGGGCACTTGCCATTAAAAAGGAGTTGAAAACAATGGATAGACGGCAGAGATATACTTACACCTGCATGAATGTAGGCCCCACAGTCAGGGCTGCACCTAATCCGCTTTCAATTATCAGGCAAAAGGACCCTCTTGTCTCACACACAATAATGGCGTTAGCACGTGCGTGGAGTGCATCTTGTGGTACAGATTTCCCCGGCAAAAAATCAACGGGCGTGTAAGGGGTTGTGTTGACTGGATTGCACTTGTGTAGGGAAGCAAAACCCACGTCTATCGCTCGTCTTCGCATTTTGAAACCTATAAAAGCTCTCTAAACAACAAACCTCGAAAAAGCTAACGAACGCGAGCCAGTATTTAGTAGAAGAAGGAAATAATAGGTTTTTGTTTGTTGTATGCAATCGAAATCCCTTCCGTTGACCCGTCAAACTAAGGAATCGGTTCTTGATTGATGCGTTCTCAGCTCTCGGAAATATAAAACAAAAACCATGCAATGGTGGAGATTTTCGAGAGGAATTTTGTATGAGATGAAGGAAATTATTAATTAAATAAAATTGCAGCACTGCTGCAGTGCACAATAGCTCACCGAAAGTCGAGTCGTGCGACATATTATCTGGTGGGAACCAGCTGCATTTCCAAATTTGAATTTTATTTTTTCTTTCTTATTCTTTTAAAAAGTTCATTTTGAATTGCGTGTTGAGATCCGCACCCTTGAGGAGGTACGGAGCCCGTGCGACAAGTAGTTCTGTGGAGCCCATCGTTTTGTGCCATCTAAGCCGTTCATAAAAGAAGCCCCACCAGGATGAAGGAGAAAATTTTTCAGTGTGTGTCTGGAAGATTTATTTCCATGTGCATGGCCCACTTGAGTTATGGATCCGTGCTTTTAGGGTTTGCAAAGTCCACATAGGCCAGGACCGAGTTGCACACAGTCGTCATGTGACAGGTCGCAGATGGATGTGCGATCGAAGCCATCCGAGAGGTGGGCCATTTGTAGATGTTCAACTCATCAGGTGTGCCACAATGTTGGAAACAAGTGGAAGGTAAGTTTGGAATATTGTGTGGGGCCCTGGTGGTTTTATCCAAGCCACTGAACTGAGACGCGGATTGCGTCCTACCCCCGTCCAGGCAGGGCTCTGTACCGTGATTTAAGTGTTTTATCCACGCCGTTCAAAACTTTTCTCAGATCATTTTAAGATATAAGCCAAAAACTGAGGCCGGTCCAAGGCTTAAGTGGACCACAAAGTGGGGATTGAACATCCACCATTAAAAACTTCTTAGGAGCTGAAGAAGCTTCGGATCAAGCTGATATTTGTGTTTTCACTTCATCCACGTCTACATGACCTTATGAATAGGTTGGATGGTATAAAAAAAAAAAAAAAAACATCATGTTGACCGTTAGAAAGGTTTCAACGGTGGGTGTCATTATCAGTGCAGCTTCCTTTGGTGAGATGTCGACCTGCCTAAGTTCTAGGATCATACATTTAAATAATCTGAGAAAAGCGGTGAACGGCGTCGATAAAACACTTACATCATGGTGGGCCTCACAGAAACAGGGTAGGACGCAATCCGCGTCCATTGATCTGATGGCACCCATGATCGTACCCAAAAACAGTCCTTTTGGTCGACTCTAACTTTTCTTTGTTGGCATGAAAGTAGATGGTTAAGAAGAACTCCACCAACAATTTCACATTCATTCAATGGAGAAAAGAACAAAGATTCGATGGCTAGGATCTTTCAATTTGGGAGAAGTTTTGGGTACGGTCCATCCATGATTGGGGCCATCAGATCAATGGATTTGATAAAATAATCATGGGCCACACATGTTCAAACTTGGCGGACAACAAGGAAGTTCCCTGTTCGTGACAAACAGGAACCTCGTTGGACGGAGTTGATTGGTCAAGCACTGGATGACCTTGAGCCTCTTTTGTGGTGAGTTTGGGCCTGGTCCTAGTCCCATGGGTTCTGGTGGTCTTGGGTTGATTGGTCCAGCACCAAGAGTTCAGTGCACCTATGTTTAACACGTGTAAACATGACATCTGGACATAAGATCCAATGCGCTTGTCGGTCTGACCCTGCCATATCAATTCGTTCTAAAAAAATTCAGGCCATGAAATGTTGAAACGGGAGAACCATGTACAAAACAAACGGACGGTTGACATAAATCAATTGTCCATACATGTCATGGCCCACCTGATGATTGACAGACCTGAATGTTTGGCAAGGACGCCCAAGCAGTTCCCCCACCTGGTAATGGCTTGGATCCTGCACATGTGCAAGTACGTGTAAGAAGGGAGATGGGGTCTTTAAATTTCTTGGACCGGATTTCAATTGATGGGCTGCTCATTCAAGTTTTTGTTTTGCTTGGCCCAAGCCGGCCTGGCCTATTGAAATGAGCTGGATGCCATGGTAACAAATCTCGTTCTCAGGAATTTCTCGGGAGATTTTAAATTTTGGTTTCTCGGGATATTATAGGAAAGATCTTGCCAAAAATAAATTTAAAGTTTTTTTATTTTAGTACAGTTATTAAATGAATTAGCCAGAACTTTAAATAATTTTCACCTTAATAAATTTGCAAATTTTGAAAACTGCCGATATTTTTTAAAATATAGAGATAATTCACGATAACATTTTTCCATTAATTATGCGCGAAACCGTCTTGAGATTTTGAAAATATGTGATTGGCACATTTGCTGGAAGTAGCTAGAGGCGCACTTCGCATTTCATATGTGTGTATTGTGTTGCAGATGAGTCACTCCATCGCGACCTTATGAGAACCAGCGCGAGACAGGTGCAAACCACTGTACGATGACAATGACTATGAGTCAAGTGGCTGAGTGCTGCGGACAAGCAGTATGAAAGAGACTTATTTGCCTCATATAGGGGCTAAAATTAACCATTTAAAGGCTTAGTATGACTACTAATACAGTAGTAAATCAAACCATGTTGAAATTGTTGCATGTGACTAGCTTAATCATCATAAATAGCTAGCCATTGAGTGTAAATGGGTTGCATGCAGTTAGTTTTTGCACATGTAAAATGGTTAAAAATTGTCAAATAACAGCTAGTTTCTCACCAACCATAAAAAAACGGCCATTTGATCCCCTGAACTAAAATGTCTAGCTACCCTATTCTACATCAACAGAGCTTGGATGATTCATTTCACCATTAAAAACCACTAGAATTACTCTCTCATATAAACCAGCAGAGCTCAAAAGTTCTCTGTTCAAGTCAGTAAGATTTAATACAAACCTTAGTTAGCAAGTCTTCAAGGAACTGGACAATGTAGTGGTCCAAGCTAATAAATTTTTTCTTGAATTTCTTTCTGATTTGAGATTTTCCTTGAAGTTTTTTAAAGTACCAGCAAATTATATACACAAAGTTTCATTAGTGGTTTCTCTGTACTTGTTGAACGCAGAACAGGCTTGTCATATCCTAGAAGTTATTTGCATACAACCTGTCATCTGTATTAATTACTCTAAGAATGGATGAATAATGCTTTAAGGACAGCATAATCACACGTGCGTCGACCTGTCATTGATATTTTCAGTTTCTTTTTTATTTTACGGAAATTACAAACATGTACTATATGAATATCAGGTTTTTAACTGTCAGAAAAGACATGGATTCACTCATCAAGTGGTCTACACGTGTACCCTGGAGCATATGGGCGGTTGTCCATTGCATCCTATAATGCGGCCCACATATGGAGTGGATTGGTCTATTTTTCCTATGATGTGTTCTTTATGGTGAGGCCAATCTTTTGGGGTGGTTAGACGCTGAAGACACTTGAGATGAAACATCCTATTTGAACTAGATTTTGTGGGGCCCACATTGTATTCCTATGATATCCAATGCGTCCAACAAATGCAGCCCACTATGATGATTAGACAATCTAAAATTTTGGTGGGCCACACCTGAAAAACGATGTACACCACCCAAAACTGTCCAAATTCACGTATAGCGCATCTGATTAATTGATCAGCCAGATTTTGATCGTCCTATCATTTATGGTAGGTGCATATGTTAGACGGGTTCAACGTCGTACACATCACATGGGCCCTGCTATTCTCCTCCTTGTTCATTTAAAGATAAAAAGTGAGGGTATTTTTGTAATTTCCCTTTCAAAATCACCTCCCATTCCCAACATCATTTGGTAAAAAATTGAAAACTCCCAATGGAATTTGTGGTAAAAATCCCAAACCAGTTTAATAGGTTCAGATTCCCGGTCCAGTACGGGCGCCGATGGGGTACTACCCCCACCAGGACTTAGCTACAGACGGAGGGTCCTGTCAGGGGATCTGTGGGGTCCACTCATTAAAATCACGAATGGGCCTCGAGACTTTTTTGGGATGGCGTTGTGACCCACAGAAAGGCACAGACAGTAAGATGGGCCCCTACCCATTATAATCTAAGCTTCAAGATAAGCCCATACTAAACCCACGGGCTTCCATTGCAGGCCCGAGCCCCGCTCCTTTCGAGACGGGATACGAAACCATACAGGCCTGCCCCACCCCACCCGTTGCTAATTGCCACCTTGGTTTTCTGACTGGCTCAGACGAACTCGGCCCAAGACCTCTCTCTCTCTCTCTCTCTCTCTCTCTATATATATATATATATATATATCGTCCAACGTTATCCTCATGGTGCGGGCCACTGTTTGGGTGGCTTGAATGTCCGCCAGAAGTGCCACATCAGCAAGAAAGACAGAGGTACATGTGAAGTTAGCATGTAACCAGCTTTTTAGGTGATTAGTTATTGTACAAATGGATTTAAAATTTTGCTACCAAATATGTTTTAACTTTTGAATTTGAATTATAATGATTTTCTATCAAATCAAATCGTTTTAGTTCCGAAAGCCCTGCCAATGAGAAAAAGCACAGACAAAAGGATCGAATTCGTTTCCTGGAACCACAATCCCTGCAAAACAGAAGAAATTCCCTTCTATCATGTTTGGTATTAATGGGTCAAAAATGTTTCTGGGAAGAAACAACCCCTGTCAAAGATCCCAGTGTTGAAAATGTTATTTATGTGGGAAAGACTTGCCAGGAATCACATTGCATATTCACAAGAAAGGGAGTTCAGAAAATATGGCCATTTGCGGGATATTCATTACCCTAGAATTTCCTAATGTTGCTTTCAATGGAGAACCCAAGTAGGATTATTTCCTGGAATTCATGATAATACATCTTTATGGACAAGTAGGAAGTGTTCACATATCATACGACAATCCCATCGAATCCCTGAATTACTTCCTGTAAATGTGAATGAACTTGAAACATGACAAAATAAACCACAGTTACACATACTATGCCAATGTAACAAACAGTGAGCATTTGTCACCGAATCCAGAAACATGTGCCATATGCAAAAGTGTTCGGCCTTGCGCCAACCTGAAATCAGCTACTCAGCTCAACTGGCAGGCGGCACATGTATGTTTAGTGCAGACTATTGGTTATCACTTCATACAGCCTTCTCTTTTTTTTTCACACACACCCAAACCACAAGGGCACTCATCCCATGATCTCAGTGTCGAAACAGAGTCTGTCTACCACTGAGCCATGGAGCCCAACCCCCACTTCATACATCCATCTATTGCTGTAAGCTTGTGAGCCAACCACATGAAAAGGCCAACCTGATTTTCGGCAAGAGGCCACCTGGCAAGCTTGGACCATGCATGTGTATAGGGTGCAGGCATATCCAAGTCCCAAGCAGTTCTGAGGAAATTTCATTTGATAAAAAAGCCAGAAGCCTGTAGTACAAGAAGCATTTTCAAACAATAGAAATTAGAAAAAAGAAGCCATGTGAAACACTCACGTCTTTTGTTCTTTGTCGTATTTACAATAAAACCATGATGGGTGATACCAATCACGTTCTGCTTAGATCCGAATGCTCGTCATGGGCAGAGAACTCGTACGAAAACAACCTTGGAGGCCTATTCTTAGAGTCAAGAGATTGAAGCGATCTGACAACCTCAAACATCGTTGGGCGTTTATCGGGCATGACAGAGGTGCACCGAAGAGCGATTTCTAGAGCAGCCAACATTTCTTGGTGGAATGTCTTTGAGATCTTCGAATCCAAAACTTGGATAGCTCCGTTGGTCATGTTGATCTTCCTTCGGACCCACTTCACAACATTGATGGAGTCACCGGACTCCGGCTCCTCAGCTTGCCTGCCGGTCACAAGCTCAAGTAATACCACACCGAAGCTGTACACATCCATTTGCTCAGTTGCCTTCTTACTACACCCGTGTTCTGTTACCATGAAAACCAAACTTCAGAATGTCTACTTAATCTGATTATGTGCTAACGTCCCCACATGTCCTTTCATGGCAGGATGGGAATCTCTATTCCCACCCAACATGATTAGCCAGGCGGCACATACGACTGCTGTATCATTGGTTATACTTGAAATTTTCAGCTCAAATAGGCATTATTATCTACAGTATCCAGATTTGATGCCAAAAAAAATAAATAAATAAACACCAAATCAATAAGTAGATGAATTGATGCGAAGACAAGGCAATGATGTGGGATCGGTACGGTGCATCTTTTGATGTCATCCATGTTTTGCAGTACATACAGTTAATATGGCACGTGGGTATTCACATAGCCACTACCTGTAGTAGTATTGCTTCAATGAAAATTCGAGTGCTGTGTGCTAACTTGAGATAGAGAGGGTTCTGCGGCACGTGACGATGTGGCATGGCTGCTAGATCTGGGACATTCAGCTAGTGTAGCGCACCATGAACATGTCCAGGTCCAAAAATTGGGCCGGCCACAAGCCAATTCATCAGGCAAGCGAAATGTGTGCATTGAATTTGGACTTGTCAATTTCTTGTTCCTTTTTTTGTACACGTGTGGCCCACACCTAACAAGCAGACCTGCCCGATTTTTGGGCCTAGGAATCTACAGTGGGAACCCGCCTAATAAGTGATTTGTATCTTGCTCAGTTTTGAGGGTCAAGTGAACATAGATGCTGGAGTTCACAATGGAACAATTGGTTGAATTTAATAGAAAAAAAATAAAATAAAATTGCTTATTACGGTCACATAATCAGAAGTAATTGGGGTAAATAACAGAGTACCTCAGTAAGGCTACTCTAGGTTATAAGAAAAGGCATGTGGACCTAAGAAAGAATGAGAGAAACAGTCACTACCCTATTCGGACATCATTAAAATGAATTCTTCTCATTATTTAGTCTTAGTCTTCCGAACAGCACTGCAGTGACAATCATGATAACTGTCATCCACAAATTGGTAGGAAACGAGTTACTATACCCGACAAAAAAAAAAAAAAAAAGGAGAGTTATTGCTTTCTTCAGGCTTAAAAATCAAATTAACAGTGGCGATAATCTTTCAGGCACAAGTGCTAATGTGGCACACACATGCCAATGAGCCAAACTGTCCGTCTGCTGTGTTGGACTTTCAAATTATAATGACCCAAAAAAATTTGGCCAAAAATGATCTTGGGATGAGCCAACTGCCTTTCTTCTATCAAAATAGTAACAAGACCATTTCTGTCACGTGTCTTGCCATACAAGGTTTTGGACAGAGATGAGTCAAATTGATGTTTTAAGCTCATCCGAAGAAGCCCTAAGACACAACAATGTCTAAGACGCCTTCTAATATGGATCCCATAACTTCTTTTTTCACTGAGGCAGCATTTGGATACAACCGCGAATTGAGTTGTGAAACATTCAGTCTACTCAAGAGGAAATGATAAAACCAAGGTTTGAAGTTGTTGGATATGGAACATGGGGCCTACTTGTGGGCAACCACTAGTCCCACATGTTTTCCTTCGATTTTCCTTTTTCTGAACTCCATTATTTTCTCTTTTGAATTTGAATCTCCAATTTGAAAGAGGAAGGGATGCGGGGGAGAAATTGGATAATAGGGATAAGCCTTGCACCTCATCCAAACACCTCTCTTATCTCCCAATCCTTCCCTTAATAAATAATTTTTTTTTTTTTTTAAAAAAAAAAAAAAAGAGGGGTGGTATTTGCTCGTAAAATGCATCCCATAAATGAGAGTCCCCAAAGAGAAATTGAGGAGTTCTTTACCCTTTTGTCCATTTGACACGCCTCTAAACGATCTAAACCATTGATCGGATCCAAGGACCATCTTAACTGTAGAATCAGAGGGGTGACAAGATCCTCTCTACTCCTGCAGTGGTTAGGGACCACTGGACATAGATCATCCATCCTTAGCTTCGTGCAAAGGTTCCAAGATTGTGTTGACAATCAGACCCAGCAGGCCCACCTATCTAGGCTGTCCTTCAAAAGTATCATCCAAAACAGGTACATATCACGCGATATGTACTAGTATCGTCAATGAACGATACAGTTATATCTATTAAAATTGGGTGCCTTTAATCTAAGCTAAATTTGGGTCTATCGATAGGATCGACAGACCGCTTAATACGATCGAGAAAATCCCTGAAATCCTGATTTACTTGCTCAACAGCTTTTGGGTCATCTTTGATCCTATCGATGGAAGCCTCGATCCTATCAAAGGTCCTATCGATGGAATTGCGCATTTTTGCGTAAGTGCGGGTTTTGTTTCTAATTCTGTAATGATGTTTATATAAACTGACTTTACGCAAATTAGGGTTATTCTAAGAGAGCTTTAACGTTTTCTACGAGGGTTTTGAAGGGGGCTAGGGTTTTCTACTCTAGGGTTTTGCATGTAAGTTGATCTCATCTCTTGTAATTTCATTTTCATAGTGGATTGCTTGTCGCTTTGTGCCGCAGGGTTTTTCCATGTAAATCGCTATGTTCTCTATGTTTGCTCGAATTTTCTTTCTCTGTGTTTGTTTGATTCACATCTAGGTCACGTCTGGGTGACGCTTCCACACCCAACAGTGTCTGCCCAAAATGCATACCCGATACAACAATTGCAAGCCTTGGATAGAATAATGATGTTACCTAATATTCATAAAGAGGTAGTGACCCTCAAGTGCAACTAGAAAATAAAATGATCGCAATTTGGAGCCCAAATCCTTGACGCGAATCCTAAGGACTAAATTTTTGGACACTTCCATCTTAATTTGACTCATAATTGTGATTCAAATCGATATTGCATCCAAACACAGCCTAAACGTTCTATGTGCACAAGGCATCATCTGAACTGCTTTTTCTGGACAAGGAAAGGTAAGGAGACAAACTTGAAAGCTGAAGGCAAGGAAATAGCTTTGGTTGACCACTTGGATGGGGGCAATAGCCTCTAAATCGAAGATAATATTACTTATTTCCAGTTTGATATTCAACAAAGCTCTGTCAGAATTCTATTCAAATACTTGAAAAAGCAAAACAAACACACACGCGCGCGCACAAATTAGAATGACGTTTAACCTTCAAATTAACCCATTCCTTCAAGAGAACTGTGCACTGTTCAAGGGACTCACATATCTGTATTTGCCCCACACATGCCAACATGGCACACATGCATGACATAGGCAGGGCCAACCATCTGTTTTAGCCCAATGAGTGTAACTGTTGGCCAATTTTTAGGAGTCCATTTTTTCGGTAAACATGTGGCCTACCAATTGAACAGGCTGGCCCGACTTTTGGGCCTAGGTAGATATGCACTGGGACATGTCTGATGATTGATCCCACCCTCACACATCTGTGCCACATTGGAACGTATGGGCAAGTCCAGCATACACACGCATGCATGCAAACCTCTTAGGTACCATTAGTATATTATAAATTCATGTTTGAACCGATCCTACTTCAAAATCATTGCAATTCGAGCTAAAATCCATGATAATTAGTTGAAATTTTGGGCAAAAACATATAAGATTATACTCCAATAAATTGAAGATAACCATCTTAACTCACCCAGTTGAGTCAGTTGAATAAAACAAGGCAGAAAGAAAAACTACTAATTCAAAAACAATGCAGCTACTGTTAAAAAATTAAAAAATAAAGGAAAATTATCAACAAAAGAAAGAATTTATGATATCTCCATACCTGGTGCCATGTAAATGGAGGAATGCAATTCAGAAGCCATGGATGACAGAAACACGGATTCTCCAACAATGTGATCAAGCCCAAAATCCGTAAGCTTCGGTTCAAAATCCATATCCAAAAGAATATTCTTGGATTTGATATTCCTGTGAAGTAAATGTGGGACGTAGTCCTTGTGAAGATAAGCCAGACCTTGAGCGGCCCCCACTGCAATCCGCAGCCGGTCCCTCCATTCCAACAAGAAATCCGATCTGCAGATCAAGTCCCCTAAGCTCCCTTTCTGGATATACTCGTAAATCAGAAGGATCGAGTCCTCCGAGTAGCAAAATCCCAGCAATTTGACAATGTTCTTATGCCTGGCCTTGGCCAATGTTTTGATCTCGGCCTTCAAAGCTTTTGAAGAAAGAATCCCTACATTCATTAGCTTCTTGACTGCGACAAATTCGCCACTCGGTAGACGGATTACATGAACTTTGCCGAATGCTCCACTGCCAACAGCATTTTTCTCGTCCATTCCCATCTCCAGATCCTGTTCTGTAACTCTAAGAGGATAAAAGAATACTGACTTCCAATGGCTCAAATGAAACTTCTGCCGGGAAGACCGATACATCACAAAGAATCCGGCACCAACAACCATGATCCCAGCCGCAAAAGCAATCGAAATCAGCAAACATATAAGTCCAGTGGGCCGCGTCGACCGTCTCTTTGGCTTGTCATCTGCGCACGAATTGGGTAATCCAGGTCCACAGAGATCAGGATTTCCTTGTAGAAACGAAGCCGGAAGACCAGAGATTAAAGAAGACGGAACTCTACCGGAGAGCCGGTTGAAGGAAACATTGAACAGGGCAAGCTTTAAGTTCTGAAGCCCAGGCGGGATTTCCCCAGTGAGATTATTATTAGAGAGGTCGATGTATGTTAGAACAGGTAAATCAGCAAGAGAAGCTGGGATTTTTCCTATGAAGCTGTTGTCTGCCAACGACAAGGACACCAGCTTCCTACATTTCTGGAGCTCCGGAATGCTCCCCGACAACGAATTGTGCGAAAGATTAATAATGCTCATGACTGGTGAGCTGCAGAAATTCTGTGGGAGCTCCCCATAAAAACCATTACTTGATGCGGAAAATCGATACATGCTACTAATGGACCCAAGACTTGGAGGAATCCTACCTGTAAAGCTATTGTTATCTATCTGAACTTGCTCAAGGCGAACTGCCATCGACACGGAATTGGGTATTCCTCCCGAGAACCTATTGTTTTCGGCTCTGATGAGCTTGATCTTCGGCAACGACCATAACCCAGATGGGAAATCACCAGAAAACCCATTGTTCTGAACTTGGAACCTCTCAAGACTCAAGCATCTCTCAAGAGAGTCGGCTACCGATCCGGAGAAGAGATTGGTATGGAGACTGAGGCTTGTGAGGCCTTTTGAGAGGCAGATATCAGCAGGGAAAGGCCCCGATAGCCCATTCTGAGAAAGATCAAAAGACACCAGCTTTCCCAATCCAGACCCAATTCGCAGGGGCAGATTTCCAGTCAAATTGTTCTGGGAGAGATCCAAAACCTCCAGCCCGTGCAAACCCACAAAGGAATCAGGAACCCCACCATGAAAACCAGACCTCTGCAACAAGAGCTGCTGCAAATTCCCAAGCTTCCCAATCTGTTGAGGAATCCCACTGACGAGAGATGGGTTATCGGACAGATCAAGGACGAGAAGGTCAGTGAGGTTGGATAAGAGAGAAGGCGGGAGAGCGCCCGAGAACAAATTGCCCGCCAGGTTGAGCACCTGGAGGCCTTGCAGAGAGGCGAAGGAGGGAGGGATCTGCCCCTGGAGATGGTTATAGCTGAGATCAAGGGTTGTGAGAGAAAGGGGCATCTGATTAGGAAGTGGGCCCCACAGGAGATTGGTGCTGAGATTGAGGGAGGTGAGGGAATTGCAGTGGGAGAGGTGGAGAGGGATGGGCTGGTTGAAGAGGTTGCCTGCAAGGTTGAGGTGAGCGAGAGAAGGGAGAGAGCAGAGAGAAGGGGAGATTGCACCAGAGAGATTGAGGGATTGGAGATTGAGAGAGAGGACTGAAGGTGGGCTGGAATTGGTGCAGGTGATTCCAGACCAGGTGCATGGATGAGATGAGTTAGTCCATGATGAGAGGGAGTCGATGGGATCTGAGATGGAGGATTTGAAGCTGAGGAGGAGATCTTGCTCTGAAGCTGAGGTCAGGATCGAGAAGAAAAAGAAGAAGACGAATAAAGGGAGGAAGGTGGTGATGAAGATGGAAAATGGATTTTTTTTCTGCATTTTTTCGGAGAGAGTGTTCTGATGGGATTGAAGGGGGATAGGGTGGGATTGGAGGAGATTGGTTTGATGGGGTTTTTATGCAGTGAAGCTGGGCTCTGTAGTGAGAGAGAGTGAAGTTTGTTTTACCTCTGTCGCGACTCAGAGTCCAGTGTCTGTTGCCATCCACTACGGCCAACATGCTGAGATGATCTTGTGATTTGAACCGTTCATTTTTATCTTCAAAAATATAGATAAACTTTTTTTTAATGATAAATCTTCACTAATGATTCTATCCTTTGAATTTTGTAGTTAGATAAGATCTACTAAAAATTTTCCATTATTTATCAAAATAATCGATTTCATTAAGCTTCCTACGATACAAATTATTGATTTACATAAAATAAATGGTTCCGATCTTTTTTAATGGTCAGAACGTGGGCCACGCTTGTTGGAGACGCACTCTAGACTATAAATCGCGACAGACGCAGAAAGAACGAGAGAGTATAGACGTTTTGTTGCAGAGAAACGCGAAAACGACTCGCGAAGATATTACTGAAGGGACGATGCTTCGGTTTATCCCGGGTCCACCGAGGTGGGTGGATCCTTGACTATGGGATCACTGTGATGCATGTGCCTTATATCGACGCCGTCCATCGGTTTTTACGGCTCATTTTATTAGGATATGATTTCAAAAAATACAATCAAATACAAACCTCATGTGGACCACACCACAGGCAACAGTGGTGATTGAATGCCCACCATTAAAAACTTATTGTGGGCCACCGTAATGTTTATTTGCTATCCAAGGTCACACAGAGCTGGATGAAGGGACCACACAAACTCATGTGGTCCCCAGGATTGCCCGCCGTGGATATAAGACCAATAAGATATTGCTCGCGGCGCACGTGTCAATGTAGCGTGCATATAAGACGCCTGGCCCATTGGGTGAGGATCACCGTGAAAAGGCTCCGATCCTATATCTACTAACGATGTGGAACACACGTTTGAGTATAGGATGTTGATGGTTATCTTTCTAACCGTCCATTTTAATTGCGTGATCGGCCTGATTTATGGGACGGGTAAGATATACAGCGTGTACGCTGCTCTGGAAGTTTGCTAGCTACACGCACCTTTAAAAGCAGCGTTCATGCCAACCTAGCGAGTTTGTGGGACATCCGAACCGAGCCTAAGGTGGAAGCCCACAGCGAAAATGACCATATACAACAGACAGAGGAATGGACGGTTAAGATGGAACTGCCAACCGCATATTTTCTGCGTCCGCTATGGCTTGACTAATTAGTAGACCAGGCTCATTTACCCACTGGACAATCATATCAAATGTCCATTTATTTAGTATATATGTGGCCCAGATGGCGGTTGTATGAGCCACCTGATCATCTGCCAAGCGCATCCATTTGACGGAGCCAGGCTGATACACATCGCACGTGTGCACCATCCTGTCACGTGCATGCATGTGCACTCGCATAAGCAGGACCCTTTTATTAGATGAGTGAACATGGTCAACGACCCGAAATTCGCTTTGGCTTTTTTGTTTTTATTTTTCCAAGATCGTCTGGTAAATAGATAGTCCGCAAGAGTTGAAAGCTGATATACATACTCATGTAAAATATCAAACGTTATGTGAATATGTCTCCATCAAAACCGTCCAAGCCTTGGATTACACTTGGATGGTGTTTAAAAAAAATAAATATTGTTTTAAGATAACTTCTTAATGATTATATTCTCTAACTATAGATTATTTTTAACCATCCGTCAATGTACCGTAATTGAATAGAATGAACAGTCTTATCATGGCCAATTACCAGGTTAGATAAATTTGAACGGTTTAGATTAATGTATTTACATGACATGTGCACAACAGCTGCATGCATAGACATGCCATGCTCGAGCAGATGTAGTGTATAATTCTCCGAATCAATAAACAAAGCTATTGCTAAGCGCACACGCGTGGGAAATAAAGCTCATCTCGACGCCACACATGTGCCAACATGGTGTATTAGTACGAGATCCAATCCATCCATCAGGTTAGTAAAAGTTTCTACTTTGTTCCCAAACTATGGATCTGGTCCATTTATCACGTTGAGTCCAAATATTAAAAACAGTTGGATGAGAAAATATCAGCTAAGTTTTTTAGATCCGTCCATTTTTTGTGAACTGTGACCCATCTAACCTGAATCTTGACCTACACCATTAATATAGTGGTGCCTTTCCGATGGATGGTTTGGATCTCGGACCTCTTCTTCCATGCTGGAATATGAGTGACGTGTAGATGAGACATATTGTACAGTGTGCGCTTAAAAACACTCAAAGCTCAAAAGTAATAAAATATTATTATAATAAAATTTTAAATTTGAAAATAATATTAAAACAATATAAAATGACAGAAATGACACAACAGTGGACTTCCCGTGAATTAGCTACGGACAGAAGGGACAAAAGTCCACCTCGCACGTGCCTACTCTTACAACTTTTCAACGCCTAGAGATGCTTTTCTCCGTTATTTCTTCCCAGTCATTTTCTCGTTACGCTTTTTCAAAAGATCACCGTATTTTTCGCTGACAACAATCAAACACGATTTACGTACACTAGACCTCGGTGTATATACCATCCCCGCCGTTTGACTAGTCCACATTTCCACTAATCCAGACCTTCAGAAATTGATGGACCACAGCATATTGGCTGGGCCATAGGCCAAAATTTGCTACAATAGGATCTTCTTGACTGTACGATAGGTGAACTGACTATTTGTGCCTGATCCATCCAAAATCCTATGGGCCATGGGTTAGACAGTCTGCATCGATAAACGGATTGTGTGGTGCACCATTTGAACTGGAGATGGTTTATATTGTTTATGAGTTATGAGGGATTTCTGGCAGCCGCTCATCAGGTGGGCCACATGTATACGTTGACGCATACTTTTGTCATCTTTTTAAACCATGCGTTTTTTTTTTATACATTTGATAACCACCTGATGAGTGGACCGCCTTGAACAGTAGGCCAGTGTGCTCACACGTGTGAAGCTGCCGCTAACAGCCTAACACAGTAGCTGTACCCCTGTTCTTCCAGTATATACACTGGAATCCGGCGTATAAAATATCTAACCGCACGTCGCGTCATATCTAGCTTTTACAATGCCTGCCAGAGTACGGAAAGAAGAACTGCGATTGGTGGAAGCGCCTCCAAAAGATCCTTTGCTTTTCAGCGGGTAGCCTTTTCGAGGAGAAGGAAATTGACATTTACCGCGAGTTAGTAAGAGATTGGCTAGAATACAACCCGGCGTATTGCTCTAGGATACATCGGGACCTTAGCCGCTGGATCTGGGGTCCTGTATCAATGATCCGAACCGTTTATATGATATAACCCATTTTTTTTGGGATAGTAACAAAACATTTAAATTGGAATATTTCGACACTTTTATCATTTGATTCTTTTTCCTACCGATGTGGACCGTCTCATTAACCATTAAATAATCGCAGAGTTGAATATTTCAACCTGTCCACCATCCACGGTCAGGCCATCATGTAAACGATTCAGGTCCATGAAAAGGACCACGATCCAACGAATATAGTACTAACTTACACTATTGCAATGCATTCGGATGTATTCCACCAGACCCCTGCTGATCAATACGAATGGGAATTCGAACGAATCGTGATGAGGTTGATCATGTCTTCCTCCGGATAACTACTCTGAATCGGTGGAGCCTACTGGCACTCTCAAATTTACGGAGAAAAGAAATAAAAATAATTTTAAAACATACGAAAGAAAATATAAATAATTTTAAAATATATAAAAATATTTAATTAACTGATAACTAGGTAAACGAGTCAACAATCCTTTAAATAAGAATATTAATATTAAAAGAAGTTTAAGAATTAAATTATAATTAAAATTCTCTAAAATTCATAACTTACTATAAATAATAATTTTTTTATTTACAAGAAATGTCATATGTGGGTTAATCACATTATTCTCCTAATTTTTCTAAACATATTTCATGTTGGTCACAACTTCTAAAGCTCAACAGATGAAGAATTATAATCAAATTAAATTTTATTACTTATTATTTATAGTAAAAATGAAATTAAACATAGAATTCGGTTACGATGGAATTTCACAAATTTAGCATGGGTAACTCGGTATAGACAGGTTGGTTGGCTAAAGTAGCTTGTTCTACCCCAAAATTGTATATGATATGTCGAACAACTCATTTCAGTTTGCAAGATATACTTGTTTTAAGGTTTCAACAATCTTAATGACTTTTCCCTCTAATCGGGCCTTCTCTGATCCATCTTGGACATGAAAGGCCGCGACCCGCTCTACATAAAAATTGCTCTCAATGCAGTGCAATTTGAAAATGCACTGTATCGCATGTCGACACGAGACACGTGTGAGATACCAGAGTCGCTCTTCAGGCCATCTCAAAGAACCAGGCCTGCGTGATCATTAGATGAGCCGCATTTGTTTAAGAAGAATAAAACTGACCAACGTTCAAATTCTTCGCACGTTATGATGGCCTTTTTTGCTTGATTTTAGATGCATGTAATTTACACGGTTAGGATCACTTCAAAAGCCGGTCATCTCTTGCACACATGTGACTAATCCAGGTTTGAGGATCTACACTCGTCAGTCTATCATGATGGTCGGACGACCCAAATTGTGGGGCACTGGTATGGGAAACAGCCCAGAAATCAAACTTCTAGAACGATCCTAACCATCTAATGAACAGTTGAAAGGAAGATGATCAACCGTCCAAATTTAGTGGGTAGAATTAGATGGTTAAGGTTGTTGATGCAAAAAATTGGGTGCCTCTCCTCCCGTCCTCTCACCCGCACAAGAAGGAAACAAAGGAGACCCTGGCCAGAGCCAGGGAACCTCCGATGCTTAAGTCAGTGTGATGGACGTAATGGGAGGTTTGTTTTTTTTTAAGAGAGTTTTCTTCATACCTTTCACCTTGGAGGTCCCCTGTATTTATAAGAATGGGAGGGCCCCGGCGTGCAGGGATTCTTCTCCTGATTTCTCGGAGATTTGATTTTGATCTATTTTTGGACTCCATCTGATCCCGAGATCTTCAGGATCAAAGATCTTTCTACTGAATTTTCGGGACAGTATTTCCACTTACACCGTCTTTCCCTTGCTTGGCTCGGCCCTAACCAACTCTAGTAACGAGTGGGCCTTAACTGGCTACAAGGATAAACTATTTGTCATCTATCGGATAAAACGGAACAGACCAATAACCAATATTCTTTCTTAATCCGATAGCCGACTCTATAATCGACCCAAACATGGGTCGGTTTTATAGTCGATCGGGTGGCTTCAAGCTTTGGGCTTTTATCGGCTTCTTTAGATGTTGCTTCCTCATTTGCCGAGTCAACTTTATGCATCTTATATACTTAGCCTTGTAGCTCATGACTTTGTAAGTTTCAGTCGGGATTTATTCCCGGGAACCTGAGCTAAGTCTCTCATTTAGGTTTTTTGCTTACCTGCCTCGGTCGGGCTTATTGTCTCAGATCACCGGGCAGTGTCAGTAGAGTTGGTCCATTCCATAGCTGAGCCTTTGGACATGTAATATTTTTCCCCCAACAGTAACCCCCCTACTCCTTGCATCAACATTGTTGATGCTATGGAGTAGAGTAATCATTGAGTCGACTTGAGCTATGACTGACTTTATGATGGACCATTTAATGCTTATAGGAGTCTTACGTCGTTCGGAGCACGCGACGGTTCGTCGATCGAAGTCGCACGAGCAGGCAGCCGTCGGGATGCTTCTTCCTGCTTATAAGCACTGGACGCATGGTGATGGCGGCTGTTGCGTCATTCAGAATGCGCCACATGTCAGGCGGGGGAGTCAAAATGACCGTCAATTTGACTCCTCTTTAAATGCCCTAGCTACGTGGCGCGGCTATATAAGGGGGAAAGGGACACACATTTTCTATTTTTGTGCGTCTTCCTTTCCCTCTAATTTCCAGTACTTTCCTGTTTTCCGCCATTTTTCACTATTTTTTCCCTTGGATTTTTGACTTTCGCTTCCATATTCGTCTCCTTTTCAGCCCTCCTTGCTATCTCTGGTGAGTTTCGCATTCTCTCCCTCCCTTTTATTTTTGTTTTTGATGGCAATGCACGGCTCCTCAAGCCCCGGGGAGGGAGTTTTCGGTGAAGAGGGTGAAGCGAAGCGTCTCTGGGAAGTCTCGGAATCACCTTCATTGCTGCTGGAGATGGCCATAAGTGCCAATGAGGCTTTTCCAGCACTCTAAAAGGGTGGTTGGATCCTCAGCGAAGTGTCCTATTTCTGCGGGTCTCTCCCGCGAAAGGGCGTATCTGGCGATTGCCCCAGGCAGACCTAATCCTCCTAAGGAAGAATTGGAGGAAGAGGATGAGGAGGCCGAAGGAGCCAGTGAGTGGGTCTCTACCTAGAGATCGGCAAAAGATGCTGAATCAGCAGCCGAGGGAGGGGAGGCCGGAGATGAGCAGAAGGGCCCGGTTCCCTCAATTTTAACTGAGGCGGATATGGACAGAATTAGGGCCAGGTATCATGTCTCGAACTCGGTCATTATCCGTCTCCCTTTGTGAAATGAATTACCCGACCGTCCTCCTGCTGGGATGGTTGTCATCTTCCAAGTCGCTCTGCAATGCGGCTTGTGTCTGCCCCTGGCTTAATCTGACTTTACGTTCTTCTTTTGCATTTCGCTCTATGTTTGCTCAGGGCTAGCGTGGATCTGACCGAAGCTCAAAGTCGGGCGGCGGAAGCAGAAGCAGCTCAGAAACGGGCAGTGGAGGCAAAAACACAACTCGAAGCTGCCTTGACTCAGCTCAACATAATGGTCGACGACTTAGGACTTGCCAGGAAGGTCGTCGACAACTCCAGAGCTGAAGGTGCTCATTTGGCCTTGCAATTGCAAGAGGCCTGGGAGGAGAGTCGGCTGAGTCGCGAGGCTCTAAATGCTTCCGAGGAGAAGTTGTCTCGGCTTAGGACTGAGACTAAGACTGTCATTAAGCAGGCCAAGGCCCAAGTCTTAAAGGACTTTCTTGAAAGTGCTGAGTCTGGAGCAGCGGTCTTGAAAGAGACTTCTCCAATCGGAGCGTCTCTTCGAATTGGGTTTGGACTCGGCTGTGACAAGTAACTTTTGGTTTCCTTATCATATTCCCTTTGAATTTTGTTTAACTTGTCTTACTTTTGATGCAGAGATGGCTGAGTCAAGGCCCATTCTTCGTCCACCTTCTAAAATGAGGCCCCTCCAAGGTCAGAAGCTCGGCCTCCACCTCCGAAGAAGCCGAAGACGGTTTCAAAGGCTAAGGGGCAAACTGCCCCGGCTATCCCGACTGTGATAATCCCTGACTCGGAAGGGGCGGAAGTGGTGGACGTGGTCGCTTCTGAGGCTCATGTAGCTCCCGAGCCTCAGGTGGCTCCTGAGTCAGGACCTGTCACAGAGCAGGTTCCAAGACAGACGGTGGAGGATAGGAGAGGGAAGCCTTCAAGAGGGCAGATGACTTAACAGGAGACAACGTTCTTTTAGCGAGCTATGTCAGAAATGGTCCCCTGGGCGATTTTTCATGGGAGTGAGAAAGAATTCGCTGCCCTCTTCGAAGCTCCTCAAAGGCGGACTCTCTCTCATGCTGCAAAGATTCTTCTCGAGGTAAGACTTGAACTTCTCACTTATCTTGCCGATTCATTCGAGTTTTATCTAAATTTATATTTTTCTTTTGCATTTCGCTCTATGTTTGCTCAGGGCTAGCGTGGATCTGACCGAAGCTCAAAGTCGGGCGGCGGAAGCAGAAGCAGCTCAGAAACGGGCAGTGGAGGCAAAAACACAACTCGAAGCTGCCTTGACTCAGCTCAACATAATGGTCGACGACTTAGGACTTGCCAGGAAGGTCGTCGACAACTCCAGAGCTGAAGGTGCTCATTTGGCCTTGCAATTGCAAGAGGCCTGGGAGGAGAGTCGGCTGAGTCGCGAGGCTCTAAATGCTTCCGAGGAGAAGTTGTCTCGGCTTAGGACTGAGACTAAGACTGTCATTAAGCAGGCCAAGGCCCAAGTCTTAAAGGACTTTCTTGAGTCCCGAGAATATCTAGAGGAGCGGGATCGCTTATATTAAGATGGTTACACCAAGTGTGTCGAACTGATGAAGGAATCCTTCCCCAATTTTGATCTTTCGAGATTTGATGAATGTGCCTCTGGGTTCGAAGCTCCGGAGGCCAGGGCAGTTGGGTCTAACGATGTTGCGGCTAATCCTGAGGTCACTTTTGAGGCTGCTCCTGAGGCGCCGCCAGAGGTTGCTCCTAGTGGCGACAGTAGTTGAGTCTGAGCCACCTCCTGTGTTAGCTCCTAATAAACCTTGGAGCTGACTTGAAGATGTCAAGCACTTTAAGCATACCAAGCTTCAGGCACTTCAAGCACACCAGGCGGACTCGAGAGCATCTGCAACCGAGATGGGACATAGCGTATCGCGGCCGACTCTTTCTGCCTTTATCTTTGTTATTCCATTAATGTAATTTCAAAGTAGAATCTCATGTAATCCGATGTAAAACGCATAGTGATGAATGAATATACTCAGTTTTTTTATTCATTTGACTCAGTTTACATATTTTTCATTCTTTGCTTGATCGGATTTTTTCAATTGCTCAATGGCCGACCTAAGGATAATAGATTTTTAAATGCTCGACATTCCAAGGGTGGGAGAGCAATTGCCCTTTTAGATCTTTCAACCGATACGTTCTGGGTCGGATGGTGCTCGAGACTATATAAGGTCCTTCCCAATTAGATCCTAGTATGCCTAAACCATCTTCCTTAGTGTTTAGGAACGTTTGTCGGAGGATCATGTCTCCCACTCGGAAGCGTCTAACTTTAACTCGAGCATTATAAAATCGAGCTACCTGTCGTTGCCGAGCTACTATACATAGGCGAGCCATTTCTCTTTGCTCTTCCAAAAAGTCGAGTCCAAGAGTCAGGAGTTCTTCATTGTCTCGCTCATTGAACGAACTGACCTGAGCTGAAGGCAGTCCGATCTCTACTGAAGTAACGACTTCCGAGACATATGTAAGGGAGAAGAAAGTTTCTCCCGTGGCAGTGCGAGCGGTGGTTTGGTATGCCCACAATATTTTAGGAAGCTCTTCTGCTCAGGCTCCTTTAGCTCGGTCGAGTTTAGTTCGGAGATGTCGTTTGATGATCTTGTTGACTACCTCGACCTATCTGTTTGTTTGAGGATGATAAGGAGACGAGTAGACACTTCTGATCCTGAGATTATCGCATATCTCCCGATACCGTTTGTTGTCGAACTGATTCCCGTTGTCAATAACTATGGTCCGAGGTATCCCGAATCAGCAGACGATATTTTTCCAAACAAAATCTGTGATTTTTTGTTCGGTTATCCTAGCCAATGGCTCGGCTTCGGCCCACTTTGTGAAGTAGTCTACTCCAACAACAGTGAATTTGCTCTGTCCCTTACCTAAAAGGAGTGGTCCGATGATGTCGATTCCCCATTACACGAAGGGCCAAGAACCAACCATAAGGGTCAGTTCCTCAGAAGATTGTCTCAGAACGGGTGCAAATTGTTGGCACTTATCGCAACTTTGAACAAGCTTGCGAGCATCGTGCTGAATTGTCGGCCAGTAGTACCATTGTCGTAAGACCTTATGTGCGAGCAATCGTCCTCCCGAGTGATTTTCGTAAATTCCTTCATAGATCTCTCGTAGCACATAATCGGCTTCACGATGACTTAGGCAGTGTAGTAGAAGAGTGAAAAATCCTTTCTTATACACTATTTCGTTGGTTATGGTGTAATGGGAGGCTCGGACCTTTAATCGTCGGGCCTCGGCACAATCCTCGGGCAACTTTCCACTGTTGAGATATTGGACGATCGAATCGAGCCAAGTAGGTTTCGAGTCAATTGGATGTAAGGTCGGGTTAAGTGGGTCGTCGATACTCGACTTAGCAACATACTCGATCGGAACGGACCTGGGTATATTGTCTTCGTCGGCAGATGCGAGTTTTGCCAATAGGTCGGCCTTAGCGTTTTCTATTCGAGGGATCCGAGTGACAATACATAGTTGAAAACCATCGATCAACTCTTTAGCTTTCTTCATGTATGTTTTCAGTTGCTCTTTTGATACACGTTAGTGACCTAATTGACGACCAACTGTGAGTCGCTGAATACGTTGGAATGAGTGACGCCAAGATTGGCTGCTAGTCGGAGACCGAACAATAAGGCTTCATATTCTGCTGTATTGTTCAAGACTTGAAATCCAAGTCTTAAGGCATATTGCATATAGGTTTGATCGAGAGTTTCCAGGATGACTCCTATCATGTTTGCCTTAGAGTTGGATGAGCCATCGACATAAAGCTTCCATGGGGTTGGGTCGGGCGATGATTCGGGAGAAGCAGTCAGCTGTTTGGTTGGCTCATCTGTAGGCTCCGTAAACAAGTCAATTTGTAATGTAACTTCGATTATGAAGTCAGCAACAGCCTGTCCTTTAATCAATACCCTCGACTTGTATTGAATGTTAAATTCACTGAGCTCTATCTCCCACTTCGTCAGTCGGCCGGAAGCTTCTGGTTTCTGAAGAACCTGACGCAGTGGAAGGTCGGTCATGACAATGATAGTGTGAGCTTGAAAGTATGGCCAAAGTCGTCATGAAGAAACAACTAGGACTAGGGCTACTTTCTCCAGAGGCGGATATCTTATTTCTGTTGGTAACAACGCTTTACTGACGTAATATACCGATAATTGCTCTCCTTCATATTCACGTATCAAAGCCGAACCTACGGCTGCGTCGGAAACCGCCAGGTATAATAACAAAGTTTCTCCACGCTCAGGTTTTGATAAAACGGGTGGAGATCCGAGGTATGACTTCAACTGCTGGAACGCTGCTTCACACTCTTCCCTCCATTCCACCATTTGCCTACCCTTGAGTTGTTTGAAGAACGGGAGGCACTTATCGGTAGCTCGGGAGAGGAAGCGGTTGAGTGCGTCTACTCGTCCAGTCAGTCTTTGTATATCCTTGATCATTTTTGGAGATTCCATGTCGAGCAATGCTTTGATTTTTTTTGAATTTGCTTCAATCCCCCGCTAACTAACCAGAAAGTCGAGAAATTTACCCGAGCTTACCTCAAAGGTGCACTTGCTCGAGTTCAACTTCATCTGATATTTTCGAAGGATGAGAAACATCTCCTCTAGGTCAGCAATATGATCGGCCACGTATATACTTTTGACGAGCATGTCATCAATGTATACTTCTATGGTTTGGCCGATCTGCCGAGCGAACATTTTGTTTACCAATCGTTGGTAGGTAACTCCTGCATTCTTTAGACCAAATGACATCACACGGTAACAATAAAGTCCTTTGTCGGTGACAAAGGTAGTCTTAGATTTATCTGATTGATGCATTACAATTTGATTGTATCCACATTAAGCATCCATAAAACTAAGAAGCTCGTGTCATGTCGTGCTATCCACCAGTTGATTAATCCTTGGAAGAGGGAAGTTATCCTTTGGGCAAGCTTTATTTAAGTCAGTATAGTCAATACAGACTCGTCACTTCCAATCGACTTTCTTAATGAGTACGACATTAGCTACCCATTCTGGATAGTATATCTCCTCGATGAATTTAGCCTTGAGGAGCTTGCTGACCTCTTCTTCAATGATGGCGTACCTTTTGGGGCCGAGTGATCGTCACTTCTTTCAGATTGGTCGGTAAGTCAGATCGATGTTAAGGCGATGAGTCATCACCGTGGGATCGATCCCACGCATATCTTCATGGCTCCATGCAAATATATCAGTGTATCGTCGGAGTAGAGATATCAGTTCGTCTCTCTGGGGCGACTGTAGAGACGAGCCAATTCGAACTGTCTTAGACCCGTCTGTATCGACCAGAGGTACCGAGATAAGGTCTTCTATTGGTTGCCCTCGCTCGTGAGTTCCGGCCCGAGGGTCCAACGATTCAATCGTGGTTACCTCGGTTGGAGCCTTTATGGCCGTCGCATAGCAGTGTCTTGAGTCTTGTTGGTCACCTTTGACAACTCCTATTCCAGACTCAGTCGAAAATTTCATGGAGAGATAGTACGTCGATACCACAGCTTAGAGAAGGCACAGAGAGGGTTGACCAAGTATAGAGTTGTAGACTGATGGTTAGTCGACTATCAGGAAGTCGACTATTACTGTCGCCTGATGTGGAGAGTTACCAGCAGTAAGTGGCAATGAGATAACTCCTTCGAGGAGTGTTCGTCCACCAGAGAATCTGATTAATGGGGTGTGAACCGGCTGTAACGCCGATCGTTCAACACCCATTTTGTCAAACAATTGAGTGAACAGTACATCTACGGACGACCCTGTGTCAACGAGAATGCGAAATACTTTGCGGTTCGCTGTTGTGAGGGTGACGACTAGTGCGTCATCATGCGGATAATGGATGCCCCGAGCGTATTCATTAATGAACGAAATGCAGTATTTCTCCGTTTTCTTTTCTTTTAAAGGTCGAGCTAGTATCAGGATTTGGGACTTTGGTCGACTGATGCTCCTGGCATAATTTTTCCGACGATGGTCCGGATTTCCTCCATGGGTCCGTTTTCACCCGAATATTCTTCCGTTGTCCCGGTTCTTTCGACGTGCTCTCTGAGACGGCCTTCTCGGATGAGTCGCTCGATTTCTTCTTTCAAGTGGTAGCAGTCACTCGTATTATGCCCATGATCGCGATGGTAATGGCAGTACTTATTTTTGCTCCATCGATTCAGGTTGCTTCGGAGCCTATCTGATCAGTTGACGAATCCTTTGCACTTAATTTCCATCAAAACCTGCTCTTGCGGCTTATTAAGCGGGGTATACATTGAAAACTTGCGGTCTGGCTGCTTACCCGACTTACGCTCATCACGTGTTCGATCATATTTACGCTTCTTTCCACTGGCCAAGTCAACTTCTTTCTTTGTTAACTCTTTGGTCGGGACTTTTGCGTTCTGGGCGGCTTCGCGCATGATCCGAGTTTCTTCGGCATCTGCATACTTATTTGACTAGGCCATAAATTCAACCACAGTAGTAGGCAGGTTCTTGTCCAGAGATGCTAGAAACGATTTGTCTCTGATGCTTTGCATGGTCGAGTTGAGTACTATTTCGTCTGAATGTTTCTGAACTTGGAGCAACTCAAAGTTGAAGCGTTTGATATAATCTTTTAGCAGATCTCTCTCTTTTTGAACTATATTGTTCAAGTGTGCAGGTGGCTTTAAGAAGGCGTCGCTGAGCTCTACGAACGAGCTAATGGACTTTGGTTTCAATTGTTTGAACCAAAGTTGAGCTACGTCGGCTAAAGTGAGGGAAAAAGCTCAGCACATTAAAGCGTCTGAGGCATCGTGTAGCTCCATATATGTCCTAAAGGATTCGATGTGCTTGGTAGGATTGGTCTTGCCGGTGAAGGGCGTGATCTGCGAAAAACGAAATCGTTCCGATAGTCGAGCTTGCATTATCTCCTCTATGAACAGATATGCTTTTATCTCGTGCCTTGTTGGATGTGCATCACGACTTTGCTTCATGTCAGCGATCTCTTCCCGCACTTCCCTCCTGAAGTCCTGGAGGTCGGCTTTACAGGGTTCGTCACTATCGGTCATACCCTCAACTGGAGGCCTGCTGTGCCTCCTCTGATCTATTTCTTGTCGTAGATCAGAGGCTAGCAGCAGGGCAATTACAGAATGAGAGGGCGTACGCTCAGCCGAACCCTAGTGCTGACTCGACTGAAGGATAGATTGCGAAGCGGCAGGCTGAGGGTCAACGAATTGTTGCGGAGCATTCGCCCGGCCACTATCATATTGAGGCGGAACTTACTAACGATGGATCTGCTCCAGCATCTGCTTTATATAGTTTAGATCGGTCCTGAGCTCTTGGACTTCCTTATCTAACCGACCGTTTCCTCGGTTCTGCTAATTGTGCTTGGTTGAAACGAAGGTTGTCGGATGGGCGGCAGAACCTTGTCGGTTATCAGGTTGGTCCAGGCCCCTTGAACTCCGTTCGTACCCGGCGGACCTTCAAGTGTCGGTGGTCCAATAACAACGACTTCAGTAGACTCGTTTTGAACAATTCTTCTGGTTCTCGCCATTAACACTTGTCTGAAGCTTTTCGATAGAGCCTGAAAAATGACTTTTCGTATTGCTTCTCACAGACGGTGCCAATCTGTTGGTGCAAAAAACCAGGTGCGTCTCCTCTCGTCCACTCACCTGCGCAAGAAGGAAACCAAGGAGACCGTAGCTAGAGCTGGGGAACCTCTAATGCTTAAGTCAGTGTGATGGACGTAATGGGAGGTTTTTTTAAGGAGAGTTTTCTGCGTACCTTTCACCTTGGAGGTCCCCTGTATTTATAGGAATGGGAGGGCCCCGACGTGCAGGGATTCTTCTCCTGATTTCTCGGAGATTTGATTTTGATCTGTTTCTGGACTCCATCTGATCCCGAAATCTTCTGGATCGAAGATTCTTCTACTGGATTTTCAGGACAGTATTTCCACTTACACCGTCTTTCCCTTGCTTGGCTCAGCCATAACCGACTCTAGCAACGAGTGGGCCTCAACTGGCTACAAGGATAAACTATTCGCCATTTGTCGGATGAAACGGAATAGACCGGTAATCGATATCATTTCTTAATCCGATAGCCGACTCTATAACCGACTCTAGCAACGAGTGGGCCTCAACTGGCTACAAGGATAAACTATTCGCCATTTGTCGGATGAAACGGAACAGACCAATAACCGATATTCTTTCTTAATCCGATAGCTGAGTCTATAATCGGAAACCCAAGCAAAGTCTCTACTTTAGGCTTTTTGCTTACTTATCTTGGTTGGGCTTATTGCCTCGTATCATTGTGCAGTATCATATCATTGGACAGTATCGGTAGAGTTGGTACATTACATGGAACGGTAATAATTTTTCCCCGTACAAAGGTCATTCGACGGATTGTCTAGACGAGCATGCATGTGCGGCATGTCTACGGTGGGTGAGTCAGCACCATTAAAGACGAGCCAGCTACTGCGAACCAGATTGTCGGCTTCTAGCCCCAGTAACGCCAGGCGGAAAGTTTGAGGTTTGCTCATTCTACACGCCATGGAAGCAATGCATATACACACGCAGGCACATGTGCGAAATTTTGACACATATGTGAGATCTGAGTCTCCATCAGGTGTGATACGGTGTTTAGTTCTTCTATCTTAAACTTAAGGTCATTTCAATTTTCAGGTGGGCCACAGAATACCAGAGAAAATCGATGGCTGGCATAAAAGTTTTTTAACCGTCAGGTTACTTTGTATATTATAGGCTATCAGATAACTAAAACTATTTATTTTTTAGGAATAATATCTAGAAATTAATTTATTTTTTAGGAATAATATCTAGAAATTATTTCCAACTAGGTGAAAAGTTCGGATCTTGTATATATTCTCTATATTAGCACGTGTGCCTGCGTGTGAATTGCCATGACTCTACTCGCGTGAGAAATCAGCTCAGTTAGTTCACCCGCCGGAGTGCAATTCGAAAGTTTTCTCGCTGCGATGGAAGATCAGAGCCGCTCATCGAGAGAACTATGCCATGACTTGAAAATTAGGCCCATTCCAATTATCAGATTGACAGCATAGTAATATTTTGAAGACAGACTCTTTCAAGCACAAACAGCAAACATGCCCCATCCATACAACATTGGACCCACTGCAATGGTAGATCCCAGCTTAAAAATTAATGGGCACAGTCCCGGCTGCTCCTGATGTAAAACAGATGCTAAATGACTCAATGGATGGTTAGGAAGGAAAGAAATCAGGTGGTCTGTTATTCGAGTATAATATCTATTAGAACCTTGCTCAGTCAGTCACGAAAGGTTTATTGGCCTTAAATCATTTTATAAAATTAAATTATTTATTGATTTTTGGTAAGTGGGCTTTTTATTTCCATTTAAATGAGTGGGGATCGTACTAAGGTATAAGATAATGCATCCAAACACGTTAGGTGGAATGGATTTTGGGAGTGCCCTCAAACTGTCTTCAAGTAAGTTACTTTTTACTATTTTTAGGATTGTAGGTGTTATGGGGAAATCTAGACAGTGTCGAATGCAATTGAGCCTTGACATCGGTGATCATCCCTGGGCCAATGTGCATCCGACCCAAGGCTAATGTTCGACCCGAGGATTATTGCAAAGCAACAACAGCAACCAAGGACTCGGAATGAGTCCTTGTGCATTCCACAAGATGGATCGGATCTCGGATCTACGACTTCACGACCGACCCGATTGAGATGATTTGAAACTCAGAAGAGCATCTATTCGGCCAGTATACCTCCAACCCGAGGATCACTGTTCCAAGCCGAGCCTCTTTACTTAGTATATCAACAACTTACGCGCCCATGGTTTGGACCATGAGGTCGGCTCGGATAGAGACCGAGCCTTGACGGAAGTAGTGCCCATAGCACGATTCGCACGATCTCTGGATAACTGTCAACTACTACACACGCGTAGTTTTCGCGTAGTGGCTACGACCACGCCGAGACTATCGGATACGTCCTAAGCGACCTTCAGGTATAAATCCAGGATATTTCTAAAGAAACAAGTATACAATATCTCGCACCCTCTCTAATCTACACTACTTAGACCCAGATTCCCTAGCCTAACTTAGGCATCGGAGGGTCCCCTGCTTAAGCAAGGGTCTCCTTTGCTTACCTTTCTGCACAGGACCAGGGTTCGTTCCGAGTACTCAAAGTTCGGCGGAGAGTGGTCCAAAATTCATAATTACTAAAAATAATAAAATTCTAACTTTAATAAAAATCATAATTCTAATAAAACTTTTTAAAGCCTAATTTCTAAAAATAAAATTTTCAAATAAATTTTTGCTAGATGAGTTCTAGTATAATTACAAGTTATTTTTAAAAGAAAAGAAAATCTAAAACTTTAAAAATAGAAAAAATATTAAAAAATTCAGAATTATTAAAAATAGTAAATTTTTTCTTAAAAATTCATTTTTGAGCTAAAAACATGTGTTTTCTGACAAAATGGAGAGATGCAACCCACTATATTAGTCGGTTCACCTTTGATGACCTGCTTCAGTAAAAATAAATAGGTTATGCGCCCTGTAAGGATACCCAGATCAAAACTTATAATCAATTTATGGTCCACCTTCTTTTGGCCCAACCATGGTAGGAGCTCATCTATGACCAGCTCTAACTTACAAGAGTTTCTACGCGCGGTCACGGGTTCATGTGTCCATTGTACTCATTGTACTGAAATCAGGTGTCGTGTTAAATGCATGGATGTGTGTGGGGTGCCGATGCCAGTGCATGTGTTAAAAAAAATTGCTCCCTCGATGAAAGAATCCACCAGTTTTCATAGCAAACTATCTTCAACCTGGGGCCACAGATCCATCATCTTGGATTTTACGTTCGCCGCCCATTGAGATGTATATAAGGGAGTAAATGCCAATAAATTTTTATATATGGTTGGTATATTTCAGCCCTTCCACCATGTCACTCTTTTCCTTTGGACACGGCCGTAACCTTTCACCATTTTTTTGTGGGCCACCAACTGCATCATTCCCTTCTTCATTTTTTTTTTTTTTTTTGTTCCTAAGTATTCCCTGACACTATGAGGCACATCAGATAAACGGTTTGGATCATAGAAATATGACCCCAGATCAAATGGCTATAATCCTGCGGAAGTAGAAAGTCGGTGCACGGGGATGTATTGTAGCAAAGCTCAGTGAGGGATGAAAGCGTGGATAAGGAGGAAGGTTGTTCGATGAGAGGGAGACAATCGTCATAACAATATTATTCCAAAATTCCAAAGTCAAAAGGGATGGATTAGATGTGAAAATCTCCGTAAAAGCATCACAACATTTCTTCGGGCTGGTTATCATCACAAAGCAATAATCGCTTCTCAATGGTATTAGCTTCACTCAAGAATATGGACGCAAATTTCCTGTGCTCATCAGAAGCTATATGGGCCCCACATATTCAAGGGATGAATCTACTCCGTCCATCACTTTCTAAACATCAAAATAGGACAGATCCAAAAATTAGACAGATCAATAAATCAGGTAGGCTACACCACACCAAATAGTGAGAATGGAAATGTCTGCCTTTGAAATCTTCTTGGAGCTAACCATGATGCTTATGTGCCATCCAAACTATTCATAGGGTTATGCCACTCAGATAAGCTATGCTCGTCCTTATACAAAACTTCAGTGGCCCGCACAAATTTTCCAATGGGGGGCTTTCAATCCCTATTGTTTCTTGTGGTGACTGACCCGAGTTTTGGATCCGCGTAATTTTCCATGCAACTGCTATTGGATCTTGATAAATGGCGTGAGTGAATTTGTTAGGACGCGGATTGCGTACTACCCTCGGCCGTCCCTAGCTCCGAACCGGCAGTTCTGTGGGCAGGCCCACCGCGAGGTATCTGTACAGCCAAGCCCTCAATTCCTTTTCTCAAATTATTTTGAGGCATGAGCACAAAATGAGGCAATTCGGCGCTCAAGTGGACCACACCAAATAATAAGCTTGGTTGCATTAAAATGCGTAAAGCATTAAATGTCAGTTGCATTAAATGCAAGACTCATCTGTGGTGTGGTCCATTTGACCGTTGGATCTGCTTCATTTTTGTTTTGATGCCTTAAAATAATCTGAGAAAAGGGATAGACGGCTTGGATGTACAGATACATCACGGTGGGCTAGCCCACAGAACTGCCCATTCGGAGCTAGGACGG
This sequence comes from Magnolia sinica, assembly GCF_029962835.1. Taxonomy (NCBI): domain Eukaryota; kingdom Viridiplantae; phylum Streptophyta; class Magnoliopsida; order Magnoliales; family Magnoliaceae; genus Magnolia; species Magnolia sinica. The sequence goes on from NC_080573.1 coordinate 139,203,446, forward strand.
ACGGGGTAGTACGCAATCCGCGTCCAATTTGTTAAGAGTATATTTCTTAATTCATAATGATGCGGCTCAATCACAATGCAACAAATATAAATTTTCTGATGTATATGAACTTACACATATATCCATTTCTTCCCTAGCAGAGTGACACGTGTACAATATATGGTCCACACAAATTTGATAAAGGGGACTCGGGTTTGTAGTGGCCTCTCCAGCACTAAGCTCGTGTCTAATCAGTGATGTGGGTCCAATACTAGTTATGAGTTCTATTGAAGTTGTTCATCCACTATACCAGCTCATTTTAGGGGTGTGTGACCAAAATAATGAGGATATAAATTTAGGAATGACTGCATCATAGGAAACAACGGTGATTGAATACTCTCCCTTAAAACTTCTTAGAGATGTAATATTTATTTGTCATCCAACTCATAGATAAGATCACAGACCTCGTCACAACACAAATACTGGCTTGACCGAAAACTTTTATTGCCTTGAAGAAGTTTTCAATAATATTGATTCTGAATTTGGATGTGCCTTATGTTTGGGCTCATGCCCTTTAATGGACTCGAAAAATAGATGTGCAGCCTACAAGCACTGACTTCGACACTGGAGTGGTAACTATGGAACCGGAGTCCCATATGTGTTCCAGGCAAAAGTCGGACCACACTGCAGCGATCACCTGATGGTTGACGAAAGGGATGCAACCATAGTTTACCAACAAGGTGAGTTGACTTTGGACTCGGGCGTGTCAACTCGCCCAGTCACTAATCGGGTAACTGGGTGCAATTGCACCTGGTTTGCCTGATTCGGAATGGGCCGCTCGATTCGCAACTCTCAACCCTTTTGGTGTTGCCCACCTAGTGTGTGGATCGGCCTGATTTTTATACCATGGTGATCATCATGGTATGGACCACCCTTTTCAAGGATTGGATATCTACAAAGTATTTGACCGTTTCTCTACTTTTTTTAGGGCTCATTTGGCACCATGGATTTACAGGGATTTCAGGAGATTTCAAATTCCATCTTATGTTTGGCACCATATAAGTAATTGTATATGGGGGTTTCAAATCCCCTCAAAGAGGGCTTGAAATCCAAGGTGGAAGTCAGGATTACAATTAAAATCCTTAGAAAAGTTTCATGTGTAACATGTGTCAATAGGCTACTAATTTATTGGACACATGGTTTGCTGAGGATAATTACTTTAATAGGATGATCTGTGCCATCCAAACATCATCTATGTAAATCAATGGTTAAAAATCATTAGTTAGTCACTCAAATGTAATCCTATGCCTGTGGCCCATTTGAGACTTAGAATTTTATCATTTTCGACCAAGGTATATATTTAAAAGGGCTTATTACAACGATTGTGTCAAATGTTATATACATACACTAATTAGGAAAATTAAAGTTGATTTAGTAATTAAATTCAAGCCCAAGTAAATATACTATGCATTGCTACTTTTTAGATTACAAGTAATTCTGAATCCAGTAGTCCAAACACGACAGGAGGACTCCAAATCCAAAAGATTTCTAATCTAAGGTATTTAAATTCCATGGTGCCAAACGATGCCTTAGTTAAACTTACATGGACGCAATTCTATAAGTTTGGGCATGTGTATGAGATCCAAAGAGATCATATAGCTGCTACCATGGGTTGTATTCCAAGATCCATACTGATTGGATGATCTTAACCATTGGATTGGAGATGGTCTAACGAACTTTAGTTTAATTTTTTAATAAACATATATATTTGTTTCCAGGTAAAGTCCCACAACCAATGGTGAAGATTCTTAACCATTGGGCCACATCCAGGGCATAGCCTATCTAATGATGGAACCACATGTGTGCATGAGATGATCTCCATGATACAACTAGTGCGCCCGATGTGGATGTTACAAGGTCCAAAAATCACATTGATTCGGTGATCCTGGTTATTATTTTTCTTACATACGCACTCCCACTGAAGCATAACGGGTGCTTGAACCCATGACCTCATGTTGAAACTCTTGTAAGTCTACCACTGAAGCATGGGTGATCCGGATCATTTGAGTCATGACATGGTTTTCAAACTGATCAAAAGACATAGAAAAGAAAACAATTAAAAAAATAAAATACAAGACACACCTTTTTTTAATTTCTTTTCCTTTTCCCATGTCATCTTGTAAACAGAGTTTTCAGTTTGGATGAATCTACCTTCATCCAATAAATCAATTTTAGAATTATTTTAGGGAAACATCATCTACCTTGTCTTCTTTGAAGACCATGCACATACCTTTAAAAAAAAAAAATGGAGTTATTTGATACTCCTGCTGTGTATAACGCTTGATACATAGGCACTTAGAAATGGTACTTGGTGTATGTTAATCCAAGCTAAACCCACTATCATTAAGTTAGAGTATAAAAATGGCGTTGGTTGAAAAATCCCAACCTTTGATTCATGGACATTTGTTTCTTAATTTAGATCATTGGATATTTTTCATTTATAATCCTTTAATAGATGTATCTAATATTTCGATAATCAAATGAGAGTAATTTTTTATTCATGGTACATCTAAACTTCTGCTCATAATTTGGGCAGTTTAAATTGAATTATTCATATGCCATGCAAGTAATTTCTGAGAAACTTCTAACTGCCTGCGTAGCATCTATCTGATTCTGCCAGAGTATCAAAGTACTTGTGTAAAAATAAAAACTAAAAATGAAAGGGAAAGAGTATAAATATGGTGCGGATTTGTATCTTACCGCTCTCGAAAGATGATGGATGAGACGGCTGATTATCCTGGGACAAGGAGCAGATTAGGTGTTACCCGGGTGAGGGAGCGGACTAGGTGTTACACAGGTAACACCCTAGTGGGTGTTATCCTTATCATGTGGGGCCTACCTTGATGAACGTGTTGTATATCCACGCTGCCCATCTGTTTATTCAACTCATTTTAGGCATTATCCCAAAACTTAAGCAGATTCAAATCTCAGGTAGACTACACCGGTGGAAAAAAGTGGTGAATGACTATTAAAAACTGTGTAGGCAACAAAAGTTTTGGATCAAGCTGATCTTTGTATTATCCCTTCATCCAAGTTTGGTTGACCTTATTAACAGGTTGTGATGTAGGGAATAGTGAAAAATTGAATACGAAAATCACCATCTTCCTTAGGTGATTAACATCTTGGATTCATAAGCTTGAATCTATAAGATAGTTTCTTGATTCCATAAGAAAAGAAGAGAAAACTCCAAAAAAAAATTTAAAATAATTGTGTAAAAAACATAGTTTTGAACACTGAGTGTATTTTCTTGTAACAATAAAGATTGGTAGAACATGTGTCCCACAAATATACCTTACTCAAAAGTTTATGGCCGAATTATAATTCACACTTCAAATGATAATTTCTCCCTATCTAAATTGAATTTCTTTGAACTGAATGTGCCTGTGAGTAACTATGCCATACCCTATATAAGACTGCGTCCAATTCTAATAAACTACTTTTGCTTCTATTTGGCCTTTGTTTGGTCCTGTCATGTTATGATGTCAAATCCTACATCAAGTTGGATAGCTGATAAGCATTATAGATCTTCTTATGGTGGGCTTTTTGAAGGTTTAAATGGTAGGCGTTCAATAACTACTATTTCTTATGGTGTGGTCTACTTGAGTTTTCGATCTACTTAATTTTACAAATAGACGACATGGATATACAAAACATCATCAAGGTGGGCCTCATGGTAAGGGTATCTCCCACTAAGGGGTTACTAGGGACGTAGCCCCACCATGATGTACTTGTTTTACCATGCATCCATCCATTTTGGATCATTATTTTAGGGCCCGAGGCCAAAAATGAGGTGGATCCAAATCTTAGGTGGACCGTATCACATGAAAGCAGTGGTGATTGAACACCCAATACCATTAAATATTATAGTGGGCCCCTAAAAGTTTTAAGTAGTGGGCATTCAATCACCATTGTTTTCCTATGGTATGGTCCACCTGACATTTAGATCTACCTCATTTTTGGGCTCATGCCTTAAAATTAGTTGTGGATGACATGGATAAGTTGATGTAGAGCGGGTCGCGGACAATTTCATGGCCAAGATGGATTAGAAAAGGCTCGGTCGACGACAAAAGTGATCCGGACCGTCGGACCTTAGATCGGGCGTATCTCGCAATCCGGAATGAGTTATCTGACGTAAATATATGATTTTGGGGTAGAACGAGCTACTTTAGCCAACCAACCCTGCTATGCCGAGTTGCACAGCCCGGAATTGCAAAAAACTCCTGAATCGACGGTCGTTTCCCTGTTTTAATTTTGTTTTTACTATAAGTAGTAAGTTTTAGCTTGATTATAACTCTTCATCTGTCGGGCTTTAGGAGTTGTGCCAACGTAAAAGGAGCTTAGAATAATTAGGAGAACGGTTTGGTGAAACCAAATAGGACACTTACTATTTTTGGCTGAAAACCTTGCGCACTAGTAGACATCACGACCGTTTATAAATAGTAAGTTTACTATTTATAGTAAGTCACGGATTCTAGGAGTTTTAGTTGTAGTTTGATTCTGATTTCTTTCTCATTGCTTGGTACCCCTATTTAAAAGGTTGTGAACTCGTTTTTATTGATCAATTAATCAATTTCGAATTTATTAGAATTTATTTCTATTTTCTGCTTTCTTTCCTTGTGGATTCGAGAAGTTTCTGTGAGGAGTCCAGAGAAGCTCCGTGGATTCAGAGTAGTTATCCTCATCACATTCATTCCTGCATCAATTGGTATCAATGCGAGTATTTTCCTCTGGCCGATGGTAAACAATGAAGGTATGAATCAAAATCCTGTGGACGGTAATCCAAGGATTCATTATCTTTTGGAAAGAATAGAAACTTTCCACTGAGAGAGTCAGTTGACCATGCAAGGGCTGCAGGCAACTCTCGACCGTCTTGCGGATGCGCTACTTTTACTCCGAGCCCTAGGCGGTGCTCCACCACCCATGGTTGCTGTACGACGCAATCCCGATTTTTGTAAAGAATTTTCAGTGGCAAACCATAGGACTACACCAGATGATTCAACTTCTAGCAACGAAGACCTTAATAAGGGTTTTGCCCGATAACCAATCCATATGTGATCATCTAGATCGTGCTGAAAGAGACTATCGAGGTAAGGTTGAACTTCCTAGTTTTAACGGTTTATTACATATATAAGATTTTCTTGATTGGCTAGCCGAAGTAGAAAGATATTTTGATTATATGGACGTGCCAGATCATAAAAGGGTAAAATTAGTGGCGTTTAAATTAAAATCTGGTGCTTCTGCATGGTAGAAACAATTACAACTCTCACGAGCCCGTCAGAACAAGACACTCATCTCATCATGGTCATGGATGAGACGTCTTCTTCGATCACGATTTCTCCCCAGTGATTATGAGCAGATATTATTCCAGTAATATCAAAATTACAGACAAGGAAATCAAACCGTCACAGATTACACTGAAAAATTCCAACGGTTGGCTACACGAAACGATCTGTCAGAATCTGAGTCACAGAAGGTGGCACGATTTATAAGAGGTTTACGACCGACAATTCAGGACCGAGTTCAGATGTACCTAGTCGGGACCGTGGATGAAGCAGTTCAATTGGCGGGTAGGGCAGAAACACAACTTGTAGGAGCTCCTACTCATCCATATCCTTCAACTCGACCCCCCATGATGGGTCCCATGCAGGATTCAGTGCTGGCACGAGGAAAAGACTCAGTTCCTCAACTTCCTGTAACCGCAAACTGTGATACGGAGAGTGGCTCATCCAGACCTCAACGTGCAGCACCCATAACAGTGGGTCCGAGTAGGATTCCAAATCCTTATGCTTGGCCAAGGTCGAACAATTATTACCGTTGTGGCCAACTAGGCCACTTATCAAACACTTGTCCTCAACGTCCCGCAACACTTGATTATAAACAAAGGGGGCACTGAAGATAAGGCCGCAGAAGAAGACCATAACTTTGATGAACATGAACAAACTACTGAAGAAATAGCAAGTGGCGATGAAGTGACGGGAAATGATCGTGGCGAATTTCTATTTGTAAGGCGATTACTGTATGCCCCACGAAAGGAATTACATCCACAGTGACACAATATATTTCGTACTCGGTGCACTGTCAACGGAAAGGTCTGTGATGTTATCATAAACAATGGTAGTAGCGAGAACATTGTCTCAAGAGTGATAGTGAAGCATCCTTCCCCGTACTCAATTGGCTGGATAAAAAAGGTGAATGAGACTAAAATAACTAAACAATGCACTATCTCGTTTTCAATTGGTAAAAATTATAAGGATCAAATACTTTGTAACGTGGTCGACATGGAAGCTTGTCATATGCCACTCGGTCGACCCTGGCAGTCGGACCGTGATGCGACCCATCGGGGACGAGATAATGTTTACATATTCGTCAAGGATAGTCGAAAAATAATCCTTGCCCCTATGGCACCAGAGAAAAATCCTGAAGCTTCTAAAGCGGAGGGGAGTTCCCTCTTGACTATTCGGGATTTCATGTAGGAATCCAAGAAAACCGGCGAGGTATACACCGTAGTGGTGAAGTATAGCCTCAAACATCCCTAAAAGTTTAAAACTATTGCTAAACGAATTCAAAGAAGTCTAGCCTGAGGATCTACCTGATGGATTGCCCCCCATGAGGAAAATCCAACATCATATATACCTCGTCCCTGGGGTTAGGTTGCCCAACCACCCTCATTATCGGATGAGTCCGAAGGAGTGTAAGATACTTCAGGGGCAAGTGGAGAAATTGATCCGTAAGGGTATCTTGAGAGAGCATGAGCCCATGTGCCGTACCAGCATTATTAACGCCAAAAAAAGATTGAATTTAGCGCATGTGTGTCGACAGCCAGGCAATCAACAAAATTACCATCAAGTATCGGTTCCCAATACCACGGTTGGATGACATGCTCGATATGCTAGAAGGGGCCAAGGTGTTCTCTTGTGGAAGAGCGGTATTACTGGCCGTAATTAGTACGTGATGTGGGAAAAGCTGTACAACATTGTCATGTTTGTCAAACCTCCAAGGGGCAATCTCAGAATACGGGCCTCTACACCCCGTTACCTGTGCCTGACAGTCCTTGGAAGGATTTATCAATGGACTTCGTGCTTGGTCTCCCACGAACACAATGTGGCATGGATTCGGTGTTCGTGGTGGTAGATCATTTCTCCAAGATGGTGCACTTTATCCCATATAAGAAGACTCTCGATGCAACACACGTGGCGAATCTATTTATTCAAGGAGGTCGTACGGCTACACGGGGTCCCCAAGACCATTCCTTCCGATCGTGACACGAAGTTCATTAGTTACTTTTCGCGGACTTTATGGAATCGATTTGATACACGACTTCAATTCAGTAGTGCTTATCACCCACAGACTGATGGGCAGACCAAAGTTGTGAATCGCACGTTGAAAAACCTCATTCATTGTATTTCAGGAGAAAAACCGAAGCAATGGGATTTGACATTGTCTCAAGTAGAGTTTGCATTCAACAACATGGTGAACCACTCGATAGGGAGATCACCGTTCCAGATTATCTACGGACGAGTGTCTCGCCATATACTTGACTTGGTCCGTCTGCCCAAGCACCCATACACGAGCATTGCAGCAGAATATATGACAGACAAGATCATGGGCATTCATGCAGAAGTGCAAACCAAGCTACATGCCTCGAATGAGAAGTATAAGGAACAAGCGGACAAGCATCGACGACAAAAAGTGTTTGAGGTGGGCGACCGTGTTATGGTCCATCAGCGCAAAGAGAGATTTCCGATCGATACGTACAATAAGTTGAAAAATAAGAAGATTGGACCCGTCCCAATCATTCGAAAGATCAATGACAAGGCTTATGTTGTTGATCTTCCAGATAACATGGCGATCTCAAGGACTTTCAACGTCGCCGACCTGACCGAGTATCATGAACCAGAGCAGGATGAAAACTCGAGGACGAGTTCTTTTGAAGTGGAGAGGACTGATGTAGAGCAGGTCGCGGACAATTTCATCTCCAAGATGGATCAGAAAAGGCCCGGTCGACGACAGAAGTGATCCAGACCGTCAGACCTTAGATCAGACATATCTTGCAATCCGGAATGAGTTACTGACGTAAAATATATGATTTTGGGGTAGAACGAGCTACTTTAGCCAACCAACCCCGCTATGCCGAGTTGCGCAGCCCGGAATTGCGAAAAACCCCTGAATTGATGGTCGTTTTCCTGTTTTAATTTCGTTTTTACTATAAATAGTAAGTTTTAAATTGATTGTAACTCTTCATCCGTCGGGCTTTAGGAGTTGCGCCCAACGTGAAAAGAGCTTAGAATAATTAGGAGAATGGTTTGGCGAAGCCAAATAGGAACTTACTATTTTTGGCTGAAAACCTTGCTCACTAGTAGAATTCACGACCGTCTATAAATGGTAAGTTTACTATTTATAGTAAGTCACGGATTCTAAGAGTTTTAGTTGTAGTTTGATTCTGATTTCTTTCTCATTACTTGGTACCCATATTTAAAGGGCTGCGAACTCATTTTTATTGATCAATTAATCAATTTTAAATTTATTAGAATTTATTTCTATTTTCTGCTTTCTTTCATCGTGGATTTGAGAAGTCTCTGTGAGAAGTCCAGAGAAGCTCTGTGGATTCGGAGTAGTTATCCTCATCACGTTCATCCCTGCGTCATAAGTGGGGCCCACAGAGCACAGTCCAATAGTGAGGTCGTTTGTGGCAGTGTCGATGTGCAATCTGCGTTCATTATCTTGTATCACAAAAACAACTTACGTGACAACAAGCCACAATTACAACATCCTTCTTAATTCGATCTTTTAATTAAACTCGCTGAATATCTGTATCTTATCAAATACAACTATCATAGACTCACTACACAACTAGCTGCTTTGTACATGTAGGACAACCTATTCCTTAATTTGGATTGTCCAATCATTCTGGCTGACTCTTTGCAAGCAACAGTGAAAGAATCACACTAACTGCACTGAGCTATCTAAGCAACAGGATGCAAAAAAAAAAATTTTAAAATGGATGGTTAAGATCAGTGAGATCAGAACAAAATTAGGTATAGTCATTAACTTGAAACATTTATTCAGTGGGCCCCACCTTAGATTGCTTCTCATTCTAAACAGACAAACCTCGTTAGATAATGTAAACTATCTAATCTATGGTTTGTAATGGACGGCTATAACAGAACTGAACAAGAATAGAAGAGTTTCAAGTGTTGAAATTCATGTGATGTGGACTTAGGTAGTGAACAGAATATCAGTTAGTTGGGTGACTGCATTACACATGTTGTATCTAAAGGCTATTCCATACAACTAGTTGCAGAAGAAACTAACCTCTGCCCAAAAGAGGGAGAAAAAAGAGGGGTTTTGAATGGTTCAGTCCTAATTAAGTGGACTCCCACCCAAGTTTATTGATTTCTGGTACAAAATTGGATCCGACTCAACTCGAGCCTGAGTCAACTCAATCCAGTGAGTAGTCAATCCATGCTTGAAGTAGATTGATCATTGTGTTTGCAAAGGCCTAGTTCAAAGTACTTGATGCAACAAAACATAAAGTAAGCATTGAATTAGCTGCTTCACCAGATGCTTTTGAAATTCTTTGAAATAAAATTACACATGGAAAAAGGAAAGGAAAATGGGTGAAAAAACTAGAAAGGTATGATGAGTCTATCACCACAATTATTAATAGTGGTGACTCATTTGTGACAGTTGTGTCATACATGTATATCTATCTAAACTTGATGTAAAACGAGCTGTGGATTGCTCATTGCTATGATGAACGAAGAAAAGAAGCAAAAAAGAATCAACAAAATTCAATATGGTTTGATCGGTCAAATAGAATGGCCAATAAGTCAAAAGCCTGTCAGAAATTTCAGAATTGTTGTTAGACAATTTCAGCCAGTTTTAATGAGTTGGCAGATCTTATCAACGTGTCAAAATACCGGTCAACAGGTCAAAATTCAAAGAATTGAATTTCAACCAATCTACGACAAGTCAATGGGCGGTGGATATTTGCATAGTTTTCTAAAATTAGTTTTTTATTTGATTAGGATTTTTTATCATGATTTTAAATTTTATTTAAAGTTATTTAAGGATGTTAAACTTGTTTTTTTTCATAATTTCAATTAATTAAAATTCTTTAGAAACTTTATTAAAATTATTTTCTTAGAAACAATTCAAGGTATTTACCGATCAAGAAAGATGGCGATCGACCCCATCGCGTCCTTCCTTACGTCAAAACCATTCATATTGTGTGGCCTATAATTGTTGGAACTTGATCTGGAATTCCATTTAAGATCCAAACCAAACCGTCCACCTGCTATTTGTCAGGTGAAAATATATAAGATAAAATTTAGAACATCCTCATCCAAGATTAAGGATCAAAATCAGAAGGTTAAGATCATCAGATCAACCTGTTTGTGGCGTATGCTCAATCTATAATGAGGTCCATTATTCACAGCCAGATTATTGTACATTTATGCCATGTGTTCGACGAATGGGTCACAAATGGTGGGGAACCATCACAATAATCTAGTCCTGCAAAGGAAAGGCATATATGGTAGGTAGAAAAAATAATTATTGAAGGTATTATTAAAGGGACTGGGGGTGAAAATGATGTTTTATATGGAAACCCATTTTACCCATTCTCTTAAAAAGATTGAGATCAAGAGGGTCAACTTCAATATAAAAGCTTCTTAGAAGAGTAGGACAAGGGCACTTTTGTAATTCTTTTGTAGTTTTGTTTTTCCTAGACTACAAGTCCCAAACCATGAATGTTTCAGTGCCTTTGTATCCATGAAGAAACAAGACATGGTGGGGGGGGCTTTGTATTCAACATGCCTCTCATTGCATGGGAGAAAGTTATTAGGATACATAGAACAATCTCAACCTACCTTTGCTTTTGGTGGAGGGTGGGCCACCACCCAGCTGCTTTTTTGCATGCCATGCTTTTCATTCACACAACGAAGAGAAAAAGTTTCATACTTTGGCAGTGTGATTGATGATACGCAGGCGCCTGGAAATTACTTGAGAATTGCATACGTGGCATTCGAGTTATTCAAGGTAAATTGTCTAAATTATGGGTCCCTATTTAGATGTATCAACGATGATGATCTCAATATGAAATTTGTGGACATATATTGGACGGTTGAAAATGAAAAACATCCAATGGTCCTATTCCAACAAACAACTGTACACGAATCTGATGTTAGGAATGTTCAACCAATCTGAATTGGGAGCTGTAACTTAGCCACCGTCGGTCCAACAATTGAGTCGGTTTAGTTTGAATTAATGAATGCCACGTCTAGGATATCTGAGTGCCTGCGTATCATGCATCAGGCTTTGCCGGAGTATCCAAAACTCCCCCATCATATGATACGGAAAGCCCTGGTTCTCGATTCTGACAGTGGGGCCCATGGGTCTGTAATCTAGACCGTTAAATATCTCCCACATTAGAAATCCTAGCCACCCATATTGAGACCCTTTTTAGTTAGATGTGTACCATCACTGTATTTCTCATCTTGACCATCTATTTGTAGGACAAAGATCCAGAGGTTGCGATTGTCTTGTGATCGAGATCGTTGGGGCACGATCAATCCAAGTGCAACAGATCAGTGGTGTAGATTACTGTAGAATAGACCCTATTTGTCAGAACTAAAAACTAGCGCCGTACCGTGCAAAGCCACTGGCAGAATGTCACCACATGATCATATGGCCCACCTACCAGCTAGATATGGGTGGCGTCCACCTAAGCAGGTCCTAACCGTACGGTGCAGTTCATTACGGCCATCGATTTTGATCAGACGGTAGTGATCAGTCCACGTACTGAATAAAGCAGCAAGTGGGAAATCTACGATTTCTGACATTATTTAAGATGATACAATCGAAAGCATCTCATGGAAGCTTGCTCCCACCCACGTGACTCGGACTATTCCTCCATCCAATGGATCCCACATGGATTTAACATGGCCCATGCACAGACGATCCTAACCATCCGATCGTCCTCTAATCATCATCGTAATGTGAAATGGAGGAAATATGGGCCATGGCCGATCAACGGTGGGAACATTTCTAGATTTTAGTTGTTGGAAGGCTGTGAGGTGAGAAGATAGGATCTGATAGGGAGAAAATGGAGTGGGAAACATAGATATCTAGCGGTCTCATTTCTCATTATAAGTGTTATAATTATAACAGCTAGTGGCAATCTTTTGTGCTTTTCCGTACTCACAGACGCTCATCTTGCTCTCATTGAGATAGCCATGTGTGGCAGTGGGCCAGTGGCACTTTTGTAAATTGGTCCTGGGCCGAAATTGCCATTTGATCAATGGATAGGATGGTCCACGTGTTAGATGTCCAGGTCATTCATCAGGTAGGGTATACTGTAAAGATGCCATGGGCTAAAAATAACATTGGTCCACTGATCACACGGATTAAACTTGTACAAGAAAATGAGGGGTTAAGGGGGAAAAAGTCCAACGGTCCAGATTCAACCTACGTGTTTGGAGTCACTTGGTGAGTGTAATGCCCTGATTTTTTGCATCTGACGTATGGACGGTGTGTACTACATAATGGTTGGCCGGGATCTCTTATATGGTGTCATCCGACCATGTGTGGCTCACTTGATGTAGTTGATTGCCCGCGCAAGGGCAAGCTCACTGACTAATGAATGGCCTCGATCTCTCACATGTGTGCAATCTGATATGATCGTGGGAACCAGGGCCTGCATGGGAGCTGTCCTGCCGGACCCGCACTCTACCATAACTATGCGTAAAAGATATTTTAATATTAAAAAATAAAAATCGGACTAATTGGAAAAGAGAAATGGTCCAGTGCAGTCGGAGCACTCAAGTTACAATGCTCCTAGTTGCATTGGGACAATGGGGACACTTAGACAGTCCAATCCATTGATCTAGACTGTTTATTAGGTCCCTCGCTTATGTCCTGACCTACTATGCAAACACTGCACTGATCCAACAGATGTTAACCATTTGATCAGTGACCTTTAATATGTACAGTCAAGATCGTTTAAACAAGTTCCTCAAATTAACAATTTCATCCATCCTTTACTTAGAACCCATCATGGTTTGCTTATGGCCCTTAGAACCACTTTTTTAAGGCAATTGTCACTGACTCATCCGTAGCTTGGAAAAAGGATGGATGTAATAAATAAGATCAAATCAAGGATAGATTGGATCACCTTACCACTATGATTTTTGCATTGTAGAGCACGAAATGTGTTCCAGACTTAATAGACGGTTCAGATCAATCTATTGGATTGTCCAAATGAGCTGATGCAAGTAGGAGCGCTACCATTTTATTTTATTTTTTTACACACGCACTCTCAGAAGGTGAAGCAATCTGCTAGGCTGGTCGTAGGGTAACTTAACCTCCAAGCCATTTTAAAACAATACAGTTTGCTGTCGTTCCCTTCCCTATTAACTTTCATGTGTAATGATGATTTTGGCACCGGACACAGAGCCCCGGAGAGCCGAATCCTTCAGAACACCGGAGACAGATCCCCAAGCTTTTGCTGTTTATGTAAAATCTACTCCATTCATCAGGTTCTGTCCTCAATAATAAGCTTGGAAAACAATCGGTGACGTCTACAACTGAGATTGGAAACACAAACGATGGGGATGGGATGCCAATCATAAGTTTGTGTGTGAGGCCTCCATGGCGTTTATCTTATTTCAGATCCATTAATCAAATTTAACTTAACAGGAAAAAAAAAAAATCCAGCAAGCGGGCCCCACAGTGTGAAAGTAAAAATGAAGTCGTACCATGTGACCGGTTGAAGGGGATCAATTCTCCTTTGAAATTATATATATATATATATATATATATATATATATTGCGCACCTTCTTACGTGAGCATTGAATTGCCTGAATCGACCATTATTCCCGGATCCGCATGGGAAGAAGCTAATCATTGATGTTGGGTCCTTTTTCCAGTTGATCTTAACCATTTATTTATATAAGTCACAAATCAACACTTCGTCGTCCTATACACAGGCCAATGGCCTCGACCACTGAACCTTGGGCCCCACTGTTTATGAGTGGCCCCCGTCTCACCCTAGACGTTGCAGCCTTACTGTATGTCTCACCTTGTTGCATGTATTCTATATCCACACCTTCCATCCGTTTTGCTAGATAATTTGAGGGGATGAGCCTAAAATTGAAATAGATCCCAATGTCAGGTAGACCATATCATAGGAAATAGTGATGAATGACTATTAAAAACTTATCATGGGCCACAGAATTTTTGAATCAAGATGATATTGGTTTTTTCCCATCATCCAAGTTTATGTAACCTTATGAACAGGTTGGATGGCAAATAAATATTGCAGTGGGCCCTAGGAAAATTTTAATTGTGAGGTGTTCAATCCCCATTGTTTTGTATAATATGGTCCATCTGCTTCATTTTTGGGCTCAGGACTAAAATGATCTCGGATGGACGGTGTGGATATAGAATACATAAATCAAGGTGGACACACGTTGCACCAAATCCACTCCCTAGGATCCATATATCTATTAACTCATGTTGCAAAAATATTGATTTTAATAAAAAATATTTTAATAATAAAATAATATATAATATAAAAAGTTGTTTTGAAAAAACAATTTTTTGCGGATTTTTGGGAATAGTCCCACATGGAAAAGAGAAGAGAAAAACCTATGGTTTATATGAAGGATGTGGAGTATTATAATATTTACCTATCTAGTCCGTGGACTATGGACCTTGCGTGCTACTGGAACACCCGCGCCCGCGTGGGCATGTGAGGCTGTGTGGCTGTAGAGGCGCTAATGGTGCACTTTGCGCATCGTGTCGCAGAGGGTCGCTCCTTCGAGACCTTGAGCGAGACGTGTGCGAGTCGCGGTGCGACTAAGTGACTATGGCGGGTGGCTGGTTAGCAGAGAGACTAAAGGACTGAGAGAGAAATCTCTCAGTATAAATAGAGGGACTGAAAAGAGCTGTTGCAGCAGAAACTGTAACAGCTGAGCCATTAGTGCAGGGTCCAGCTGTAACTGCTGCATGGCTAGCCCAACAGCTAGAAAATGGTCCATGCACAACAGTCAGAAAACGGCCATAAAACGGCTAGTTTTCTAACAGCCAGAAATGGCTTAATGGAATTTAAGTCTCTATACCATAACCCTCTAGTCATCATAGCCTATAAAAGGAAGACCTGAATGGATTTCCAAACCATCTCAACTTACTCCAGCAAACCCATACGAACTGAGACAGCCAGCCCTTCTCTACTCATATATTCAAGTGTTTCCAGCAACATAGCAAGGCTTAAACATTAGCTTGAGGAACAGACTAGCGGTGTGGTCTAGAACGGTTCAACTGAACCAGTGGCTGAAGATTTGAACTGACCTGTGCAGAAGTTAAAACTCTTTTTTCTCTTCTTTTCTTCTTCTTTTGGGATTTTTTCCTTTATACTATAATACTGCCAGAAAGCGTGTAATTGAGTTCTATTTGGTGGGCCTTTGTGTTTGCTGAACGCAGACCCACACCAGGCTCATCGTATCCTAAAAGCTATTTGCCTGTAACCTATCAGCATACTCAATTCACTTGAGTAGGGGCAAATAACGCTTTAAGGACAGTGTTTCAGACATGCTTCAGCCTGTCCTGATTTCTGATTATTTTGCACCTTTTGGTTTCCAAATTATACAGAAATACATTAATCTGTATAATTCCAACAATCTTAAAGCGTTATTTTTCTGATGGAAGCCGACAGTGTTTCATCCATCAAGTTGATGAATCAGGACTTGATACGTCTTGATCGGTTCGATAGAACCAATTTTACAAGATGGCAAGACAAGATGAAATTTCTCCTGACGGCGCTGAAGATCTATTACATATTAGATCCAAATTTGCAAACACTACCTAAAGCATCTGACAACGACACACTTGAACAAGTAGCTGCTCGCACCAAAAGAGCCGAAGACGAACTCTTATGTCGAGGACACATTCTGAACGCTCTCTCCGACCGCTTGTACGATCTGTACCAACAGACGTCATCGGCAAAAGAGATCTGGGCCGCTCTGGAATTCAAATACAAGGCTGAAGAAGAAGGTACCAACAAGTTTCTCATCGCCAGGTATTTTGAGTTCAGCATGGTAGATAGTAAACCGCTGCTGCCCCAAATCTAAGAACTGTAGCTAATAGTAAACAAAATCAAAGTGATAAAAATCGATCTTCCTGAATCATTCCAAGTCGGGGCAATAATCGCCAAATTGTCACCGATGTGGAAAGACTATAGAAAGAAGTTGTTGTATAAAACCGAGGACTGCACACTGGAACAAATCCAGAAATACCTCAGGATTGAGGAAGAATCCCATAACCGCGATAGAAAAAATGATAACGGGAATACCTCGTCCAAGGTACATGCTGTACAAAACACTAATAACAAACATCTCGAGAAGGACGATTCCCTGAAACCTAATAAAGGAAAATTCAAGAAGAACACCCAAAAGAAGAACGGAAAGTTCAAGGGCCCATGCCATGTCTGTGAAAAAATCGGGCACTATGCTCGAGTATGCCGCTATCGCAAATCTAAAAAAGAGGCAAGTGCAGTAGAAGCACGCGATATCGTGGCTATGATCACTGAGGTGAATACTATCCAAGGCAAAGTTCCAGGTTGGTGGTATGATACTACCGCTACTGTACATGTGTGCTACGACAAATCAGCCTTCAAAACCTATGAGGAATTGACCGATGGTCAAGAAGTCCAAATGGGTAATGAAGTCCGATCGAAGGTCGTCAGCAAAGGAACTGTCGAACTGATATTCACCTCTGGAAAGAAAGTGATTCTAACTAATGTACTGCACATCCCAGACATGAGGCGAAACTTAGTTTCTGGGGATCTTCTGGGAAAACCAGGCATACGGGTGGTGTATGAGTCAGGTAAACTGATTCTGTCCAAAAATGAAAATTTTGTCGGAAAGGGATATGCTTGTAACGGAATGGTTAAGTTTTCTCTGAATGAAAGTAGTACTTCTGCGTATATGGTTGAATCCGCTGGACTGTGGCATGATAGACTAGCCCATATAGGGTATAGTACCTTGAAGTTCATGGCTAAGAATGGTTTAATCTCATACAAAGATAATGAAATCGAAAAATGTGAAGTGTGCATAAGATCCAAAATGACAAAGAAACAATTTTCAAGTGTTGAAAGATCGTCTCAAGTATTGGATCTTGTGCACAGTGACATCTGTGAGTTAAACGTCATTCTTACTCGTGGAGGTAAACGGTACTTCATAACCTTTATAGATGATTGCTCTAGGCATGTGCATGTGTACCTATTAAAGAGCAAAAATGAAGCATTAAACATGTTTAAAATATATAAAGTAGAAGTAGAGAATCAACTGAATAAGAAGATAAAAATTCTCCGTAGTGATAGAGGAGGAGAATACTTCTCCAATGAATTTGATAACTTCTGTGAAGAACATGGACTGATACATCAATGTACAGCGCCATACACACCTCAACAAAACGGATTAGTTGAAAGGAAGAATAGAACATCAGTAGAAATGGTCAACTCAATGCTGATAAGAGCAAAATTGCCACTGAGTCTATGGGGATAGGCACTGCTTGCAGCATGCCATATAATAAATAGAATTCTGTCTAAAAAATATAAAATATCTCCATATAAAACATGGAGAGGTAGAAAACCTAACCTAGGATATCTAAAAGTATGGGGGTGTCTTGCATATTGCAGAACCCCTGATCCAAAAAGAACTAAGTTAGGACCAAGAGCTATTAATGCGCCATCGTAGGGTATGCACAAAATAATAAAGCTTATAGACTTTTAGACATAGAGTCTAATACAATAATAGAATCTAGAGATATTGAGTTCTTTGAGACCTCACTATCCTTGGAGTCAAAGGATAATGAAATCCAAACTCCTAATAAAGAACCAGATAGCACAGCTCTACAGATAGTGGAAGCTCCTATTGAGCCTCGTAGGAGTCAAAGAATAAGAATAGAGAAGAGTCTAGAAGATGACTATATACACTCACAACGTGTCTTTTTTCATCTTGTAGAAGGAGATAGAGAAAATGTTATAAGAAAAATACCTATAATAATGACTATAGAAGATGATCCTAAAACATATAAAGAAACCATATCCTCTAGAGACTCAGCTTTCTAGAAAGAAGCTATAAATGATGAAATGGAATCCATACTATCAAATCAAACATGGGAACTAGTTAACTTACCTACAGGTTCTAGACCCATAGGTTGTAAGTGGGTATTTAGAAAGAAATATCACACTGATGGGACTATCCAAACCTTTAAAACTCAACTAGTAGCTAAAGGTTTTAGACAAAAAGAAGGGATAGATTACTTTGACACATACTCTCCTGTAGCTAAGATAACATCCATTAGGATATTATTTGCGCTAGCTTCAATACATCATCTTCACATCCACCAAATGGATGTAAAGACTGCATTCCTGAATGGTGACCTCAACGAGGAGGTATACATGGAACAACTTGAAGGATTCGTTCTACCAAGAAATGAAAACAAAGTATGTAGATTAATCAAATCATTGTATGGATTAAAACAAGCACCAAAACAGTGGCATGAGAAGTTTGATTCCAAAATACTTTCTCATGGTTTCATGCATAATGTAGCTGACAAATGCATATATTTTAAAGTAGAAGGTAGTTACATCGTTATTATTTGTCTGTATGTTAATGACATGTTAATAATAAGTAATAAAATGGAAGGTGTAACTGAAACAAAAAAGTTTCTATCTTCCGTATTTAAATGAAGGATCTTAGACAAGTTGATACCATTCTTAGTATCAAAGTTAAAAAACATTGTGGGAGTTATACTTTATGTCAATCTCATTATATTGAGAAGATACTAAACAAATTTAACCATCTAAATATAAAAGAAGCAAAGACCCCATAAGCTAAAAAAGAAAATACTGGAAGAATAGTTGCACAATTAGAATATGCGAGTGCTATAGGGAGTCTTATGTATGCTATGCAATGCACTAGACCTAATATCGTATATGCTGTGAGTAAACTTAGTAGGTTTACTAGTAACCCCAGTACTGAATACTGAAATGCAATAAGTAGAGTCCTTGGTTACTTAAAAGCAACCAAAGACTTATGACTATTTTATTCAGAGTTTCCTACCGTATTGGAAGGATATACCGATGCGAGCTGGATATCGAGTACAGGAGACAACAAGTCTACTACAGGATGGGTATTCACCCTAGGAGGTGCAGCTGTATCTTGGAGATCCAAGAAACAGACTTGTATAACGCATTCGACTGTGGAGTCTGAATTTATAGCCTTGTCTGCAACAGGCAAAGAGGCTGAGTGGCTAAGGGATCTTATATTAGAAATTCCTTTCTGTGTAAAGCCTATATCAGCTGTGTCACTACATTGTGATAGTGAAGCCACATTAGCTAGAGCCTATAACGGCACTTATAATGATAAGTCTAGACATATTAGTCTTCGACATGATTATGTCAGACAATTGATTCGAGATGGAATCATTGCTATTTCTTATGTAAAATCAAGCAATAACATGGTAGATCATTTCACTAAACCTCTACCGAGAGAGCTAGTAAAGGCTACATGTAGAGGGATGGGGTTGAAACTCTTCAACCAAAGTTCCACCAGTGATGGTAACCCAACCTAAAGTTAGAAAATCTCAAATTTTGAGTTTAATAGGTAAGAACAAGTCACTGATATATGGAAAGTTTTCAGCACTAAATTATAAAACCTCATCCATAATAGATAAGTGCTGAGCGTTACGATAGAGGGTTGAGTCTTAAAACTCTTAATGAAATCCAGTCTATAAGGACAAGTATCTTATAGTAACGGAACCACTAGAAGGATTTCACCTATATGAACATAGAGATGGTGCCGTCTCTCATAAGAGTAGGAGTTTTCTCTCGGGATCGTTCACGAATTAGGAGAAGCACATGGTCATTAATTATGCTGAGCAAGATTGTGGGAACTCTAACAAACACATAGCGAATATGTGTGTGGTATTTTCAATTCTGTTATCTAGGAATAACTGGTTCAAAGCTGCGGCTAACAGTCATTTCGACAGAGTTTTGAAATACTTACACTAAAGAAAGATTAAAATCGAAAGATATCTTTCTTTATGCACATAAGCTGATTATTCTGGAAGTATTGTTTAACCGAGAAAATAATTTTATAAAATCAAGTGGGGGATTGTTGCAAAAATATTGATTTTAATAAAAAATATTTTAATAATAAAATAATATATAATATAAAAAGTTGTTTTGAAAAAACACTTTTCTGCGGGTTTTTGGGAATAGTCCCACATGAAAAAGAGAAGAGAAAAACCTATGGTTTATATGAAGGATGTGGAGTATTATAATATTTACCTACCTAGTCCGTGGACTATGGACCTTGCGTGTTCCAGTGCATAGCTCGGACTCGATTACGGGCGTGGGCGTGGGCGTGGGCGTGGGCATGTGAGGTTGTGTGGCTGTAGAGGTGCTAGTGGCGTACTTTGCCATCGTGTCGCAGAGGGTCGCTCCTTCGCGACCTTGAGCGAGACGTGTGCGAGTCGCGGTGCGACTAAGTGGCTATGGCGGGTGGCTAGTTAGCAGAGAGACTAAAGGACTGAGAGAGAAATCTCTCAGTATAAATAGAGGGACTGAAAAGAGCTGTTGCAGCAGAAACTGTAACAGCTGAGCCATTAGTGCAGGGTCCAGCTGTAACTGCTGCATGGCTAGCCCAACAGCTAGCTGTTGTCTCACAACAGTCAGTATGCAGCAGCTTGATGGTCCATGCACAACAGTCAGAAAACGGCCATAAAACGGCTAGTTTTCCAACAGCCAGAAATGGCTTAATGGAATTTAAGTCTCTAGACCCATAACCCCCTAGCCATCATAGCCTATAAAAGGAGGACCTGGATGGGTTTCCAAACCATCTCAACTCACTCCAGCAAACCTATACGAACTGAGACAGCCAGCCCTTCTTTACTCATATATTCAAGTGTTTCCAGCAACATAGCAAGGCTTAAACATTATCTTGAAGAACAGACCAGCGGTGTGGTCTAGAACGGTTCAACTGAACCAGTGGCTGAAGATTTGAACTGACCTGTGCAGAAGTCAAAACTCTTTTTTCTCTTCTTTTCTTCTTCTTTTGAGATTTTTTCCTTTATACTGTAATACTGCCAGAAAGCGTGTAATTGAGTTCTATTTGGTGGGCCTTCGTGTTTACTAAATGCAGACCCACACCAGGCTCATCGTATCCTAGAAGCTATTTGCCTGTAACCTATCAGCATACTCAATTCACTTGAGTAGGGGCAAATAACTCTTTAAGGACAGCGTTTCAGACGTGCTTCAGCCTGTCCTGATTTCTGATTATTTTGCACTTTTTGGTTTCCAAATTATACAGAAATACATTAATCTGTATAATTCCAACAACTCATCCATATGCCATTATAAAATCAGTGCGTTACTATGCTCTAGTTGCGGAGGGACGCATGGACGGTACGATCAACCAATCTGGACCACTCGTTAGGTCCACCAATATTTTTCATGGGCTACAATGTAAAAATGAAATAGATGGGATAATCTGGTCCACCCATAAGCTGACCTTCTTATTATAGCCATCCGGTCCTTCAAGACATGAATGCTATTATTATTATTTGGATCGTTTCATAAAAATAATGCCTCCAATAAAATAAAATTTCTCAACTTAATAATCAGAACTATTTATATATCAACAATCTTTACCATTCATTTGTAGGTCATTGATCATATGTTTTTGTTGCATCGCATCAAATGGGTGCTAGACCTAATGGACAGCCTAGATCAATTGATTAGACTGTCCAAAATGTCCCTCTTTAGCTAGGAGCACTATGTGGCACTGTATCATCTATTCTACTGTGTTCCTGTCCCAATTTTGGCCATTCATGGAGTTGCAGAGTAAGGTCTTAAGAGCTGAGTTTTGGTTTAAAATGGCTTTTAACTAAGGGAAAATTTATCTTTTGGACTTAATCCTTTGAGTAGCCCACTCCTACTTTTCTTCAAGTCGGCTAGGCTCAAAACTTAAGCAAGTCTTAATTTGACTTGACTCAATAATAAATGGGACATTTTTGTGTATATGGATGATTAAAGATAAGTGGTGGCATATGCAGCACAATACGACGAATGTAATGCAATTGCATGTGTCGCTTGAAGATGAGGGTGGGGCATGTTGCACATTGATGCACATTGATGCACCTTTTTATGTTTATGGTGCATTAGATGGATTATAACACTGGGCACATTAGCAAATGTCATGTATATGAAGCGTAGCTCCATGGCACGTGGGAAATGTGGACCGTTTGAATAAAAAGATAACACATGGCATATTGAGGTGTATAGCATATTGAAATGTGGATCACTAAAAGATTAGTGATGGCACATGAACCATGTGGGCAATGGCATACTTACGATGCTTTGACATGTACATTGGTACATAAATATATCTAATGCACTCGAAGATGACCGGTTCCACATATAAAGGCCCTTAGAAGATGGGCAATGGCATATGAAACTACTACGTGAGGCACTTTATAAAAGGCAAATTTCATTTCCTCTCGTTTTTCTTAATTTTTAGAAAATAAAATTTCTCAAAGGAAACAAAAAATAGACATTTTTTTTTTCAAACAAAAAGACGCCCAATATCTATTTCAACAAATCCAAAGCCCTTAAAATTTTCTCAAAATTGTCAATGCAGTCAATGATATTAAGGCCAGGAGGTAAACAAAAATAAAAGTTTTCTTTTTTTTTAAATGCTCATTTTTCTAAAGATCTTTTTGAGGTGATCTCTTGGTGACACACAATGGGCTACAATGCATTTTCGCTTATATTTTTATTTTTGAATGTTTGTTTATATTTTATTACTTTCACTGCACGATTTTTGAATTATATAAACTCATTTTATATATATTTGCATCACTTATGTCAAACAATTCATAGTTCAGAACCCTATATAAAGGAAACTCAATATCTATACTTGTTTTTAACATGTCATGAAATTTTATTGGAAACTCCCATCATTTTCCAAATGTTTCCCTTAAACAGCACCATATTCGGCAACAAATGCCATATTTCCCATGCAATCCAAGGGTGTGATCCATGCATCGATACCAATATTTAAATCATTGACTAAAAGTATGCTCCCAGCTACCTTCAGGAATAAAAAGAGACCATTGGGTCATCTCTGCAAATACTCTTTACCAGGATGGGTTAAAGTGCATATACGCAATTTTTCACCCCTTTTCTCCATTAATGAGCTTCTCTATGCTTGAGAGTCGGTACAGCCCTATTCACAAAATGCTTTCCTTTCCAAGTGATATAGGCAAATCCTCAATGCAGAGAAAATAATATAAACCAAACACGATTCTAACCACCTCCCTCCCAATTCTAAAAGAAGCCATTTTTTTTAAAAAAAAGAGAGGGTAAGCTGGGCTCGAACTCAAGACCAAGACCTCCATGTTGCAAGCCGCGCCATCTCTCAATGAACTAGGGGCATGAACCCAATTCCAAAAGAAGCTATTCATCCATAACCCACACCTTGAGACGCTTCCTTTTGGAGAGACCCAACCTCTCAATGCCCACCCACCATGGCATCAACTACCCTTTCTAGGATATTCAAAACATCAAATCAAGCCAACTAAGTGGGGCCTGCATTCACGCCTTGCTTTGGCTCGGTCCGAATGTAGGTGAGGTTCCGTCCAGTTGGGGAAGGGACACTGTTGGCTGAGTTTGTAGCTCCATTCTGCAGGTTTGCAGCACCATCACCAGTCAGAGGAATGGTAGGGTTGCTTGGGGCATCTCGTTTCCACTGTAAGCTCCGAGCACCCTGTTTGATTGGGAGGCGGGCCCTGAATGCATTTGGATTGCCCCTCACGAATGATGCTCTGGCGAGCCTGGCTGCAAAGGGAGAGGCCCGAGCCACACGGGGCCAAGCCATCACAGGAGAAACTTCGTGGTGAGCAGAGGCTCTCCGGACAACCTGCAAAGACAGAAGAGGTAAGGGTCAGAATGTCATGCATTATTGGCTAGGCATATACATGCCCATGCATGCAGGCATGCAGGTGGATCAGCATTACATGCACATGCACGTGCACATCAAAACTGCCTTGCATACTTGCGAATTTACATTCTTCTGGAACATACATGCACATAAAAGCATGTCAAGTAGTACTTCCATGCATAAACAAGCATTGTGTAAATGCTTACAGGAAGTAACATCACATCAGGCATTTATGCTACAGGTAAGAAGATGTTGCAGATTGTACTAGCTAATCAACCCATGCATCCATATGCATGAAAGCATATATATGTTGACATGTGGATACAATTGGATGCATACAGGCATGCACATTACAATCAATAAAAGTTACGGAACTAACATGAAAAACAATTACAATATATCAAATACACAAGTTACTCAGACATGGGCTGATCAAACATAGGATCTATAAAAGGATGTTTTATTAGCAGCTGCATCTCAGAACTTGGAATCTGATCATAAAATTTCAGAAATCAAATTATCGGAATTGAATGGAGAAGTTGATTATTTAAGAGGGGAAAAAAAGGTGTGCTGGTTTACCTTAAGAATGCGTGACATGAATGATGTTCCATTCAGTGATAATGCATGCTCTGCTGCTTCCTTGCGCATGAACTCAATATAAGCCGACCTGTTTCATAGAATACATGTTAGTATTCAAGAATATATGTCATATTTATGATAACGTGCTCAGTCAATTTTCAGCAAACATGCCAACCTTGGCACATGTACAAGATCCAGGCCATTTCATCAGGTGGAGCCCACCACGAACATGCCCTGGGTCCAAAAATATGGCTGATCCACTACTCATCAGTAAGCCACATGAGTGAGCTGTATAAAGACAGTCTATTTTCCCCAAACCACCATTCGCTCTGAAACATTTGTAGCGCACTTGATAAGGGGACCAGGGTATGTATGTAAGAGCTCCACATGGAGAATTGCCCAGATCTCGCAAACACAAGCCAGGTATGCCACGGATGGCATCTTCAAACTGTCCTCGCTCCAATTGCCAAAACATTCCTCCATCTTTGGAAAGGAAAAGGCTCATGAAAAGATATCAGAAGCTAAGTCCATGAGACTTCACCCCTTTGGTTGCCCGGTTGCGGCATCAGTCACAATAATCACTTTTAGCACATCTCCGAATTTATTGAAATGCCGAGAAAGACTGTCTTTGGTGGCGGCAAAGTGAACCTGTAATTCCAACATTCTACTTTAGTATATCTTTCTTCTAGACTTGGCCCTCTTGAACAAAACAAGTTTAGAACATGGTGGTTACATTGCTAACAAAGACAGTCCGCGAATCCACATCCTCGGAAGGACGAACGGTAGAATATGAACCTGCAAAAAAAAAAAAAAAAAGGAACCGTGTCTGATTTCCACATCAACAAAAAAATAACAGTGGTGAAAAGGAAAGCTCTAAACTCCAAACAAAAATGGGTAGCATAGGATAAAATCTGCTACTAACGAATGATTGCAGCAACCTCTATATAGTTGTAGCCATGCTGAATTTCGTGATCTCTACTACTTTCAATCTCCTATTATGACATGGTTTTGGAATTGTGGCAAATCAAATGGTGCTATCATATTTCTTACATTACAATCCATAATATCTTAACACGGTCCAGGTCATGTTAAAATGCCACTTGCAAATTCTGTTGGCGACAGAAATGCTAAGCCTTCATGGGGTTTGAAAAAGACAATGTTGAATGGGCAATCAGCAATTGTTATTTACTTGAAATTTTGCAATTGCAACAGCAGAGGTTTCTTTTTTCTCTCCTTAAAATCTTCAAAATTTTAAATTGGGGCCCGTCACACTTACCAGGCGTCAACTGCACAGCCTTCTGAACCTCTTTTTGAGTATCTGCACGTGCCAATTCCTGTTTAAAACCAGGAAGACAAATTCGATTTTAACACTTAGAAGAGAAATTTTTTATTGGAACAGTTAAATGATACTAAAACTAAGGGAAATGAAAGGGACCAAAAATCATCACCAATGCTCTTACAATTAGAAAGGGCTTAGAGTTTGTTTTTTTTTTTTTACAGAGAAAATTTCCTTCTATTTTTTAGAGTTAAATCAAAATTTTATTAAGAGGAAAGAAGCAGGCAAAAATGAGGGACCTATGCCCCCCACAAAAACAACTGACAAGACCAAAATGAAATAAAAGGAAGAAGATTACAGACCTTAACTATCCATACATCAACCTTACTTTGAGTTAGAGCTGTATGCAAGTCGAACCGAGTCTTGCTTGGCACAGCTCGACTCGGCTCAGCCACTAGCTGACCCTAACTCGAACTCGGCTCGGTTCGGTCCTCGAGCCTGACTGGTCAGCTCGGCTCAGTTCGGTCAGCAGCTCGGGCCAGTTCGAGCCGAATTCCAGCCTGTGCGGCAATTTCACAAACACATGAAGTGCACCTTTAATCTCTCACAGTTTGCAAAACAGCAGCAGCAATTTACAGGTATTTCATCAAACATTCAGTAGGCTGCATCAAAATCAAGATCCAAGGGTAGTTTTATCATGTAATGTTTGTTTGTTTGGTAGTGATTTGTTTCATATCCATACCTTCCTCGCCACCGGCCGATCCCACGGAGAATGTATCCACCCAAAACAATACTTCGTTGAGTCATTTCATCAAACACTTGGTGAGCAACATCAATATCAAAATAACCGAGTCACCAAACTAGTTCGATACGAGTTGATTTGAGCTCGGCGAAGCTCAAACTCAGCTCGAAATTTTTTCCAGCTCCAAAAATCAGCTCAACTCGGCTCGAACTCAATTTCAAACCAAGTCGAATCGAGCTTTTTCGAGTCGAGTAGAGCGAGTTAACCGAGCTAACTCAGTTCATGTACAGCTCTACTTTGAGTTCTATGTTTTCGATTTCTCTGAAAGTTCAAAGTCTGCCTAAGTATTATTGTTATCCCCTCATTCCACACAATTACCAACTGTAATTATTGACAGAATAATGCATGGATTATCAATAAAAAGAAGAAGACGAAGAAGAATGAGGCAGAACTAACTCCAAGGACGCTTTGAATTCACTAATCATCAGCAGAGTTTTCATAGTTCTTTGAGACTTATTCTACTTCAAAAACTAATAACAAGAAAAAAAAGAAAAAAAAAGAAAAAAAAAAAAAAGAAAGAAAGAAAGAAAGAAAGAAAGAGTAGAGATGCCTGTCACCAATCCATGGGAACAAAATTAAAACCTAACAGATATTTTATTTCGAAACATCACGGACATTTCTGTTTTGTCAACAAGATGAATAACAATTGGTTATTTACATATCAGTTTTACATATCAGTACAAGGGATGGGTTCACGAATTTTCCCATCATCTATGTAAGGAAACTGTTACTAAGGGCATCCAAGGTGTCCCTTTCCAATGGAAGAACCGCACCTAGAATCCCCGTATTATGGTTAGATGTAAGTGTTTCATCCGGACTCTACTGGTTGACACTAGAAACATGCGTAAGCTGCAGAAGAGTTCAATTTAAGAAACACACTGCACGCTTTTTCCTTTTCCACAGTATCTTTTTTCTTCTTTTCTTTTTTTCTTCTTTTCTTTTTTCCTTTCATCTTCTTCTTCTTCTTCTTCTTTTTTACTTCTTTTTTTTTTTTGAATTGAAAAAAAAAAATAGGTTATATGCTTCTCTTCTTTTTTATTTGCAAAAATTGTCATCTGATTTCAGAGGGATAATAAAAAAATCCCAATATCAATGCACTTACGTTATCATTACCAGGCACGACCATATTGCTCTCCTTCACGAGCCGAACACCAGGCTTGCTTGCAACAGCTTCACTATCCTGCACAGCTGTCCGACTATCCACTTCAGTAACCTCCCTTGGTGCCTGGTAATGTGATGGTTTCCATGTATTGACATTCACGGAAATATTCACAATTTTCCGAGATGCGTTTGCTGATGTTGCTGCAGCTGTCTGCTGATGATCCTTCATCCTTGCTTTTCTTGCAACTTCATCTACATTCTTCGCTACACTGTATTGTACCATCAGCGAATTCCCATCCTTCTGTCCAGATGAAGCACTCTGAGAAGCATCTATTACCCTGCCTCTTACAATGCCAGGGTCATCATATCCGTCATTATCTGACGCAGAATCAGAAGCCAATCCAGTGTTCCTGTCAATCATTGTTGTATCCCCTTCAAATCCACCACTGTACTCACTTCTTTGCAAATATTCAGCATGTGTGACACCAGGCATCTGGTCGAAATGCTCATACTCAGCATCTTCATGAGTGGGCTCTCTGAGCTCTAATGGTTGGCTGGTAGCTTCAGATATGGCCATGCCACGACCCAATCTGTCGAACACGTTTCCGGCACATCTAAACTTAACAACATCTTCAGCAGCTTCTGCTGCAGCTTTGATTGCTGTTGCCGCAGGATGGGGCATTCTTGTGACTGACCTTGTCCTCTGAGATCGATCATCCAACAATGAATCTCCTGTTGAGGTAGAAACCACTGAGCGGAGACGCTTCAGTGCTGGTTCTGGTCTCGAGCTTATAGTTCGTGGAGTCCCTACAGCATCTCGCACAGCAAACTGAAGCAACCGGCGAGGGGCATCAATGGTTGGGTGCGAAGTTACCTCTCTCTGACAACATTAGAGAAATCAATCATCAGTAGGAAAAACAACAGGAAGATGGATAGTTTCTTCACATACCGAACAAGAGAAGAAAATGAAAATGACCTGATTCTACAACAAATTCACTTTGAATGACTACATGAAGATTATCAAACATGGAAGAAAAGCTGATCTTCAAATAATAGAATGAGAACATTCAAAATATATAGGAAAAACTATGCATGCACCTTCATTTTTCAAGCAAGATTCCCAATTGCAAAGTATGGAACTATGTTGGTGTGAGGCATACAGATTCTCTTGTTTAATTCCTGAAACGAGAATTCCTACATATTTACTCTTATTCTCCTTGGACAAAGAGAGAAAATACCAGGACTCTCCTTTCTAATGCCCGCTGGATGTCACCCAAACTTGCTGTTGGGAGCCATTCTCCCAAAGCAGCAGGCAATACAGTAAGAAAGAGGCAGGGGAAACTTATATAGAAAACAAGCGGAAGAGCGAACAGGAGAAAGCAAAGTACATGAGGTAAATGGTCTCCAAACAAGAAGGCACCCTATCATAATAAACAAAGGAGAGTAATGGTTATATGAATGAAGAGTGTCTGCTTAAAAAACACCCAAACATTTTCAATCATGATTTGCATAATGTAAGTAGAAAGCCTTTTATTTCCAAAAATTCAGAAAGCCTTTTATTTTCAATCATGGTTTTATCCAACTTCAACAATGCAGGAATCTCTGCATGTTGCAAGTTTTACAGGTATAGCAATAATTGTATTTTCAGTTCTGAATTACAACAGGGAAAAATCAGAGCAGTCACCATTTCCCTTTCATAAGATATCAAGAATGTGTAGATCACAGGCACTGACCTTCATTGGTTGTCTCTCATCTTGTCGGCTCCGTTTCTTGTGCACAGGTCTGGGAGAACGAGATCGTTGCATCCGACCAGGCAATCGACGGATTTTCTCCTCTGATTGAAATTTATCGATCTCAGTGCTTTGCAGAGGAGGGGGTTCAGCAACATCTCTAACCAGTCCTTTCCATTCCCTATTCCGTCGGATTCTAGATTCCTTGAGAGATTTTTCCTTGTCATGCTCAGAATCCGAGTGAAAGGTGCTGCTCAGATGCTCTGGCTGTGTGTTGTTTCTTCCACTCTGTTTGTCCAGCTGGGGTTTTGTCTTAATCACTTCATCTGGAAAGGATTCCTGAGTTTGCACGTATAGATGCAAACTTGAAGATAGATGATCCCACAGCCTGCATTAAAACAGCATCAAATGTGAGAATCACTTATGAATAGCAAACTGATGCTCCATAAAATCAATGTTATTCCAACTGTGCTCGATCCAACTGGTATAAATAAATAAAGAGAATGTCTCAACTCCAACTGGTTGGACCACAAGTTATGGTCCACCCAGTGGATAATTTCCAACCTATCATGTACATGCAACATCCAACCCTTTCAATAGGCCAGTCACACCATGAGGATCAACTAGTGCAAAAATCAGCCCCATCTACTCATCGGCTATGCTACACTATAGAAAACAAAGTCTAGCCATTGATAAATAGCACACTACAAATGTGGTTGACTCAATAAGTAGATGTGGCTGAATTTTGCACAAGGTGATCCTCATGATCAGGCCAACTAACCGGACAGGTGAGATGCCGAACGCACATGAAACATTAGAAGTCATCTGTTGGTGGACCATAGCTTGTGATCCAACTGGTCGGACTTAAGACCCTCTCATAAATAAATAGGTAAGTACCAAGAGACAAAAGAAGCATTGTCATCCCCCAAAAACACATTCAGCTCTCTCTCTGCCTCTTCTTTGTGCCTGCCATTTCTAAGTAAGACGATCACATATTCCTGCATCAAAGTGAAAAGTTGAATAAATATCTCTTTTTAATATGTACAACCGTTTTTGGATAACCTCTCAATCCGTCCAGATCTCCAGATATAAAAACCACTTCTAAATATGAAGATACATGATCAAAGATGACTTCAATCCTAGCTACATTGATGTCATCACCATGTACATAAAGTACTACATGAATAAAACAAATGTGCACTACCGTGAGATTATTAGAACTATCGTTGTCTGGGGACAAGAGACACAGCATCAGAATGATGGGTTTGATCCCCGCTAGCAGGACCAAAAGGAATCAAAAGCAACAGGAGAAACTCCATCTAACTGCTTGCGAGAGAAGCCCCACCCTACTACATACATTTTTTTTACTTTCTAAAGACCACACCTGGGGACCTCTGATGGGAGATGTATGCCTAGTTCCTCGCCTGGGGACCTCTGATGGGAGATTTGCCTGGTTCCTCAAAGATACAGGTGCTTTGGAGTTTGGAGAGCAATTGTGTTGGCTGAAAACACTGTCAGCCAAGAGATTGCATTTGATGTCAGCTGTGTGGCGCAGTTCAAGTTTTGGGAGGAGATGTGGTGCGGTGACATCCTCTTGCAAAGAAGATGCAGGAATAACTTGGCAGCACATAATGGAGCAAGAGTAATCAATCATCATGAACAATATCTGTCGGGAAAAAAAAAACATCTTGAACGAAGGGATTCCAAGTTGCTTGGTCCCCTGCCTTGAGAAGGGATCTTTGCAGCACTGTGGGGAAGTCTTTCTGCTTATGGGAGATAGAGAATGTGGCATTCAACATGTCAAAGGAGGAAAAGCTTCTATAAAGGTGGTATCAATCTAGGAGGTTCTGTGTCAAATCCCGCTATACAATGATGGTCTACATGTTGAGGAGGCTGTCACACTACTTGCGTGTGGAAAGTGAAGGTGCTTCCCAGGATTGTTGCTTCCACTCAGCCGCTGGGTCATGATAAAGTGTTGAAAATTAACCATCAAAAGCAGAGAGATGGTCATTGTTCCAACTATTGCATGTGCTGGAAAGTGCTGAAAGCGTTGATCACTTCTTCAACATGTTTGCTACGATGATTTGGGTGTGGTGCTTTGGTCAGTTCACAGTGCTTTGGCTGTTCCAGGATATATGGTGACGATGTCTATGGCATGGACTCCTGGGCCAAGAGGTTGAAAAGTGAAGTGTCAATATGTCTAAGTGGTCAAGCAGATACACTTGAAATCTGATGGGCTTCCCCACACAGGTTCAAACCCTGCTGTCGATGTGTCATTATAATTTATCTTTCAAAAAAAAACAGGAGGCCCTTGTTTGGAACCCATGGATTCCATGCGAAACAATAGCCGAAGAGGGCAAGGGATTTCCTTTAGTGTGATGATTCGTGTTGTTTGGCTAGCAAAGGGTAGGATTCTACCCAACAATCAATTGGGATTCTTGGCACAAGAAACTAGGATGGTGTTGTGAGAGGAATATGAGATTTCCACTTGCCATCCAAAAAGGAACCCAAAACTGGAATCCATGTTTTGATAGTTCTCATGGAAATCATCATTGAATAATTATTGTTTTTTTCCTTCCTTTTCTCTTGGATTCCACATATAAAACATGCCATAGATGGAACACATGTTTTTCGGCAATCATCTGGATTATCTGAAAGAACAAAATAATAGAACATGCAACAATAACACAGGTGCTTGATAGAGTTTGATGCTTCTTCAGCTCTTGGACTTTGATTTTAAAGAAACTTTCAGGGTTTTGATAGGTTTCCTTTGGGAATTGGCCAGCGTTTTATTTGAAATCTGCTTGTTGGTATGTTACTATTAGCATTTGGTCTTTGCTTTTGATCAAATTCATTTGCCAATTTTATTTTTTTTTAAAAAAAATGAGTTAGAATAAACGTAAATGAATTTGCAAAAGCATTATGTGCTTACTAATGCAGGCATAACTCAATTATCCAACCAACCAGCGACAGGCATCCCACTGTTGGCAACCCAACATAATTTCCTGAAAGTCTTATTGGATCATAAAATCATAACAAAGTTGATATTGTAAGTCGTAAATCACGAATCACAGGATCATAAGATTTTAATGTCTTTCCTTCAAAGAAATATAAAAATTCTAAAATAATATTAGAATTTATTTATTAAAAATAAAATAGTATGATCAAACTTTCATGTTCTACCACAACACATCAAGATGCGTGCAAAACATAATACCACAAGACGTTACTTCTTGCTGTTTAGAAGTAAAAAAATAAACATGCTTTTCAAGTTTCAAGTTACAAGTTCCGAAAACAAAAGCCTCAAACATATGACATGCATAGACTTAAGTCTCAATGTCAACTTGTCAATCATTGTCAATTGTATCAACATCTTCAACCTCACCCTAAGCATCATTGACAAAGCCGCCCATGAAAGAGACATTTTGAAAAGATGCAAAACTCAAAAATCCCTTTCGCAAGTGTTCAATGCACGTGCACGAGATGTTACTTGAGCTTAAAAGGCAGCAAATAACTTTGAAAGAGAAGAACAATTTTATCGGCTACAATTCAATCAACAACAATTATCCTAATATTTTTTGGATCGTCAAATTTGAGTAAACCATAAGATCCAAATCATGAATCGTAAGATAGACCCATAACTTTTAAGATTCATTTAGATCTTTTGGAGGATGGGATTCAAATAGTTTCCCAGAAGATTTTATTTTAACCATAATACTCTGAATCATAAATTGTAAGATTTTTTTAATACGATGCTCAACACTTTCCTCACATGCTCCAAAAGTGAGGAAAAAAATGTTCGAGTAACCTTTACAGGATGGAATCTTTGCTTTAATGCATCTGCATGAACTTGTAATGATATCCATAAAATGTAAACCTTGGAGTGCACTTCATGAATGACAACATAACTTTTTATTCAAAAAGGGGGAACTTAAAGGCCCTAAAAAACCACATGAAAAGGCTGAGATGATGACAGCATCCAGCTGGAAGAGGGGAGAAACTGGCACCCAAGATGACTACAAGCCTCCCAATTACAACATGCAAAGATAAGCTCTAGTGCTTCCTTTTTTTTCCATTTGCAACCTCATTGCTAGGCCTGAAGAAAGAATCAATTATACTAGGCATCACCCAATTAATCTTAGGCAATGTTTGGAAACCATGGATTCCATGCCAAACAATGGAAAAGGGTTTTCCTTTGATGAGATGATTTGTGTTGTTTGGATAGCAAAAAAAAATGATGGTTTCCAAAAACAATCATTAAATTTTTACACCTTTTGAATCCTTGACACAAAAAACTAGGTAAGTATTGTGAGCGGAATATGAAATCTCCACTTGCTATCCAAACAAAAACTCAAATTTTGATTCCATGTTTCAATAGTTCTCATGGAAATCATCATTGCATAATTATTATTTTTTCCTTTGTTCTCCCTTGGATTCCATAGTTTCAAACATGCCCTTAAAGAGCCCCAAAAAACCCACCAAATCTTGAAAGTGTAGCCAAGGTGCATAAAGAGATGCTCCATGGTCTTCTTCAGTCCTTCCCCCAAAGGGTTGAATTATCATATTTCTACCATGTGGGTGGTTAATTGCAAGGACTTTATCCCAACCCATTAACAAGGTCTAGTTGAATGTTATCACCCTTGGTCAGCAAAAAATCCTCCAAATGAACATTGCTCGAGCCAGCATTTGCATCCTCACCTCTTCCACAAGAATGGAGTGGGGATTTACCGAGAAGTCCCGTTTTTTTCCAAGGACCGCTTCCACAAGCCCTTCTCCCATTCCCTTGGACAAGATGGCTGAGGTTCCCCAAGAGACTAGCAAAGTCCACAATTTTTGCTTCTATCAAAGCCCTTCTAAAACTTAGTCCAGACATCATGATTCAGTCCTGTTGAAAACCTAGGAAATCATAACTCTGTCAAAAAACAGTTGGAATAGGCCAGTAAAGACATGACATAGAGCCGATGAGCCACAACAAGGATCGTAAGAATTGTGTGCAAAGCACCTTCACTAATTACACCCACCCGTGCTTTAGAGAACTTGTATATGATGTCGAAGGCCGCTTTCCATATCTAAGAGGCCCGTAGAGACAGTGTAGTCAATGATCCAAGGTTCAAGCCCTAGTAGTGATGCCTTTCACACACATGCGCGTGCAAAAAAAAGGAGGCCCTATAGAAAGAAGAGACCTTTGTGCACCACCCACCTTTGCTTATGCCATATTTACAAGTTATCAGTTGTTGCCACAAAGAGACATCCTGTCACCAAACCTCCAAGCACACTTCCCCAAAAGCATCAAATTCACAAATTTCAGCAATCTAATATGTACGCTTAGAGCTGGGCATATCTGACCCGATCCGGTGGATCCGACCCGATCAGACCCGATCCGACCCGTTCCGAACCGAACCGACGGTCTGGATCGGTGCGGATCGGGTAAAGCCATTTAGATCCGATATTTTTTCAAATCCAGATCGGGTCGTGGTCAATCCGGACCGATCCGATCCGAAAACCCGATCCGAATGGATCCGGCCCGACCCAATTCAAAGTGGTTCTTATAATGATTTTACTTTTTCCTGTGGTATGGTCCACTTGAGCTTTGGATATGCATCAATTTTGGGTTCAACGACTAAAATGATCTGGAAAAACGAATGGACAGTGTGGAAAAATGACATGCATTCACGGTGGGCCTCAATAGAGTTTAGAGTGTATAATAAAAAAGGATTCGCTGGTGTACCATGCACAACTATATAGTTGTTGTAGGCTCTCCTAGCTGTAGGAACGTGCCGTGCGAGCACTGACGCTCCTCGAGCTCCGAGTTGTACGAACGGTTCAAAGAAGATCAAAGTTATATGGCCCACAGTGATGTATTTATTATATCTACACCATTCATATATTTTTAGAGATCATTGTAGAGCATTGTCCAAAAAATGAATCATATCCAAAGATCATCTGGACCACACCATAAATAACAGCAGAGAATGATTTTCATTGTTAAACAATTCGTAGGGCCCACCATAACGTTTATCTTCCATCCAATCTATTCATTAAGGTCACAAAGACCTAAATTAAGAGGCAAAACAAATTTCAAATTGATTCCAAAATTCTATGGGACTGTGACCCCAAAAAGGGTTTGAATGGTAGACATTCAATCCCCATTGCTTTTTTCAGTGTGGTCCACTTGATAGTTAGATCTATCTTATTTTTCGTCTCAAGCCTTAAAACGAGCTCGCCAAATGGATGGACGGTTTGGATATAACACATACCCCATGATCAGACCCACGGAACTTGCCAACGTCAATAGCAGCTCTTTCATGCAATGCATGTTACAGCTGCAGCACGTGAATACAGCTAGCGCCTCGAGCTCCGAGTTGTACGAACGGCTCAAATAAGATCAACGTTACATGGGCCCCACATTGATGTATTTATTATATCCACACCGTTTATCCATTTTTAGTGATTATTTTAGAGTATTAGGAAAAAAAATTGAATCATATCTAAAGCTCAAATGGACCACCGAAAATAAAAACAAGTATAATGATTTTCATCATTAAAAAGATCCGAATAATACCCAACCCGATCCGACTCGGTTTCCCTGACCAAGTCGGACTCGGTTCGGGTCAGGCCAACCTTGCGTCGAATCGGTTCGAGTCAGGTGTTCCGGACTCGGTCCCGGATCGGGTTCGGATCAGACTGTCTAGATTTCGGACCGAACCGAGTTGGACCCAATCCGATCCGACTCGGTCCGATGCCCAGCTCTACGTACGCTTGCGAACTCGTTTGACTTGCATAGTTTGCCCGATCTTAGAGGAAGTGAATATTGTTGTCAAATGCCCCCTTCCATAGGAAATCCCCTTAAACCCTTCTAAAACATAGTCCAAACATCATGATTCACAGTCCTGTTGCTGACCTAGGAAATCACTATCAACGAATGGTTGGAATAGGCAAGGAAAGACATGACCTAGAGCCGATGAGCCACAACAAGGAACATAAGAATTGGGTGTAGAGCGCCTTCACCAATTACACCCACCACTACTTTAGAGAATTCGAATGTGATGCCAAAGACTGCATTCCACATCCAAGAGGCCCTACAGACCTTTGTGCACCACCCACCTTCGCTTGTGCCACATTTACAAGTTATAACTCGCTTCCACGAAGAGACACCCTGTCACCAAACCTCCAAGCCCACTTCCCCAAAAGCACCAAATTCACAAATTTCAATCTAACCCTTGCACTTGTGAACTCTTTTGACTTGCTTACTTTTCTCATTCTTAGAGTTGGTGATTATTCTTGTCAAATATGAAGAGTTGAACACGACAAGTAAATGTAATTATATTTATTATAAATACTTGTACACAACAAGGGTACACTTTACAACACTCACAAACTATCACTCTTGAATGACAACTCTCACACACAAGGAAAAACTCTTTTGAACTCTTAATACTTGGACACCTTGCTTTCACTCTTGAACTCACTCTTTGTTGTTTATGTGTTTATAATGAGACTCTTCCTATATTTATAGAGGGCTATAGAAGATTCTAGAATCAATACAACTCTAAAGAGTTCTAAAAGCTTCCAAATATCCTATAAGGTTCTATTATATTCCGGAACATTTTAAGAGAATCCAGAAGGTTCTAGCATTGTCCGGAACATTCCAGAAGAGTCAAGAAAACTCTATCAAACTCTAGAAGTTTCCGAAAGATTCTAGAAAATTCTAGAATTTTCCAGAAATGTCTGGAAGTTTCCGGAAGACTCCGGAATATTCAAGAGAGGTGGTGATGACATTTAACACTCCCCCTCAGCACCAACTCTCACAATTCTGCCTTGGTCATCATGCCAAGTTGTTTTCTGAATTCGGTGAACTTAGCATTGCTAAGTCCTTTCGTGAGTATGTCTGCAACTTGATCGTCGATCTTCACATGACTCATCTCGATTTCTCCTTGAAGTACCTTCTCTCTCACGAAGTGATAGTGTACCTCCACATGCTTGGTCCTGGCATGAAACACTGGATTCTCAGCCAAGCAGATTGCTGATTGATTGTCACAGCGCAATATCATTGGATAATCATCTGGTTGATGAAGATCCCTCATTAACTGTATAAGCCATGTGCTTTCTTGTGCTGCCATCGCCATTGCTCTGTATTCAGCATCCGTGGTTGATAAAGATACTGTAGGTTGTCTCTTGCTACACCAACAGATTGCTCCTAAGCCAAGGTTAAATACGTATCCAGTAGCTAGTCGTTGTGTGTCATGATCACCACCATAGTCAGCATCGCAGTACCCAACTATCTTGCATGCTCCACCTTTCTCGTACAATAAACCAAGGCCTAGCGTACCCTTCACATACATCAGTATTCGACGTACTGCTTCAAGATGCGGCTTATTTGGTGTTTACATGAACCGGCTAACCACACCAACTGCATAAGCTATATCTGGTCACGATAATGTAAGGTAGATTAGACTACCAACTATTTATCGATACATAGTTGCATCTTCCAAGTCTTTTCCTTCTTCTGAACATAGCTTGGCATTAGCCTCCATAGGTGTGGCAATTGGCTTGCATTCGAGCATCCCATATTTCTTTAATAGGTCTTCGGCGTACTTCTGCTGACAGAGGAATATGCCTTTGTTGCTTCGGTCAATCTCCAACCCAAGAAAATGCTTCAGTTCTCCAAGTTCCTTCATTTGGAATCGTACGGACAAGTTCTCTCTTGTCCTTTCAATCTCACCGTCATCATTTCCAGTGATGATCAAGTCATCCACGTATACTAGCACTATTGCTAGTTTACCTTCCTGGAACTTTACAAAGAGACTGGAGTCCGCAGGTGCCACCGAGAACCCGCTTTGCACTAGGAATTCCCCTATCTTGTCGTACCATGCCCTCGGTGCTTGTTTAAGCCCATACAAGGCCTTCTTTAGTTTGCAGACGTAATCCTGATGCCTTTTACTCTGAAAACCACTTGGCTGCTCCATGTAGATATCTCGATCAATTTCTCCATGTAGAAAGGCATTTTTTACATTCATCTGTCATAGTTTCCAAGATTTGCTTGCTGCAAGTGCGAGTAGTACTCGCACCGTTGTAATTTTTGCTACTGGGCTAAAAGTCTCATCATAGTCCAACCCATATTTTTGTTAGAATCTTCTAGCCACTAGTCGAGCTTTGCACCTTTCTATTGATCCATCGGGGCGAGTCTTGACTTTGTATATCCATTTGCATGATATCGGCTTCACATCCTTGGGTTTTGGAACTAATTCCCAAGTCTGATTTTGGTTCAATGCCTTAATCTCTTCTTCCATCGCCTTCTGCCATTTTATGTCTCTAGATACTTCTTCAAATGTCGTTGGCTCTTTCACGGTCTCTTCTTCTGCTAAGGCAGCATCCACGTATCTTGGGTTAGGCTTTCTCTGTCTAGTCGACCTCCTAAGTGATGAGTTGTCTACCACTACCTCCTATTGACTCGGGCAAAGCTCTTCTGGACTACTTTGATGTACTCCAGTTTGCCATGGACTCTTAGATTTATCTGGTGTTCCAGACAGATTAGGCACTTACCATCTCGTGATGTAGGCGTCAACTCCTTAGTTGAACTAGAAGATTCTTCTCCTTCCCTTGTCTCCCCCATCTTCTCATGCAGTTCATCTTCTATGTCTTGAGAGTTTGGCAGCTCCTCCTTCAGTGGCGACCACTATGATGAGGCTTCATCAAAGACAACATTTCTAGATATGTAGCACCGACCAGTTGCAGGGTTGCAACATTTCTACCCTTTCTTTTCACTGCTATAGCCCAAAAAGATGCAACGAATCTCCTTGTTATCGAACTTGCTACGCAAGTGATCAGGCACAAACACATAGCATACACATCTGAAGACTCGGAAGTAACTCACCTTGGGCTTTATGTTCCATAGCTTCTCGAAGGGTGAGACAAATCCTAGTTTTGCCTGTGGTTGCCTATTGATCACATAAGTTGCCGTTTGCATGCACTCTGCCTAGAATCGGCTGGGCACATTCTTAGCATGTAGCATGCTTCGACATATCTCTGCAAGGTGACGATTTTTTCTTTCAGCAACGCCGTTTTGTTGTGGAGTGACCGAACAAGTCAATTGTCATCGAATTCTACACTCTTTTAGATAATTTGAGAACTCTTTCGACGTATACTCTCCACCATTATCCGTTCACAAGCATCGGATCCTTCTATCGAATTCACTTTCGACCTTCTCCCGAAATTCTTTAAATTTTAATAAAGTTTTTGACTTCTCTCATGAAGTAAACCCAAACGTACCTTGAGAAGTCGTCAATGAAGGTCACCATGTAACGCATGCCACTAACCGATGCTTGTTTTACCCGTCCGAGCACGTCTGAGTGGATAAGCTCCAAGGGTTCTTTAGCTCTAAACTTTGATTCTTCATATGGCAATTGGTGTGTTGTGCCATATTGACACCCTACACAAATTATATCTTCTCGAACATCCAACCGGGGAAGACCGTTGAACATAGCCTTCTTCATCATTATCTTCAGCTTATGATAACTCACGTGCCCTAAACGTGCATGCCAGAGATCTGCAATCTCATTTTTCCAAGTCTTATCTACATAAGCTGATTCAGCTGACATTACGTAGATTGACTCCAAGCGTCGTCCTTCCATGATAGATGTACCTAACGGTTTATGGTTTCGGTACACCTTAACATCCTCCGGTCCAAATACCACATAATTACCAAAAGATGTTAGTTGTGATACTGACAACAGGTTTTTCTTCATCTCTGGCACGTGATAAACATCTTGCAACTTTACTTGATTAGGGCTAAATCGAGGTGTGATAGTAGTCGTGCCTACGTGAGTTATCGGCAACCTTGAATTATTAGCTGTTACCACCACCCGATCTCCTTTGTAGGTAGATAAACTTGACAGTTTGTTCTTAGCACCTGTCATGTGATTTGAGCACCCTGAATCAACGATCCAATCATCACTGTAGTTGATAGCTCCTTGATTGGAAACTGCGACAAGGGTTATTTCACCCGTCTCTGTCACTATTGAGGAAGCAGCTACTTCGTCAGTGACTGTGTTAAACTACTTGAGTGGTTTATCAAAATCTATCTCCTTCTCTGAACAATCTCCTTGGGTGGTGGATATTAACTTATTCTCCAAATATTGAAGTCGAACATCATTTGTTTTTTAAAACAATGATGCAAAGGTATCCTATGCCATCTTAGGTGTGTCGTCATCCTTGATTCGCTCGAGCAACTCATCCTTCACGGTTGACTTGAGCACGTACATTGCCTTCCCGGCCTTAATCTTCCACTTTCGGAGTGCTTTAGCATTTTCCTTAGGAGGTGGGGTAATCTCATTCCCATTAACAACCTCCCACAAGTCCTGCCCTTCAAGGTAGGACTTAATGCGACTCCTTCAACTTTGATAGTTGTAGTTGTTAAGCCTCGTAACTCCGCTTGTTGTGTTCACAAGATCCGTCATCATGACTTGGTGTGATTATTACTCCCTTTACCAAGCAAGCCAACAAACTTCACAGTTTCCAAACTGTGCACGATCACCTTAGAAAACAGAACCCGACCAAACCTCGCTTTGATACCAAATTAAAGAGT
The DNA here is from genome assembly GCF_029962835.1 of Magnolia sinica. Classification (NCBI taxonomy): domain Eukaryota; kingdom Viridiplantae; phylum Streptophyta; class Magnoliopsida; order Magnoliales; family Magnoliaceae; genus Magnolia; species Magnolia sinica. Next base: position 139,244,566 of record NC_080573.1, read on the forward strand.
TGAACACGACAAGTAAATGTAATTATATTTATTACAAATACTTGTGAACAACAAGGGTACATTTTACAACACTCACAAACTATCACTCTTGAATGACAACTCTCAAACACAAAGAAAAAGTCTTTTGAACTCTGAATACTTGGACACCTTGCTTTCACTCTTGAACTCACTCTTTGTTGTTTATGTGTTTATAATGAGACTCTTCCTATATTAATAGAGGACTATAGAAGATTCTAGAATCAATACAACTCTAAAGAGTGCTAGAAGCTTCCAAATATCCTATAAGGTTCTATTATATTCCGGAACATTCTAAGAGAATTCAGAAGGTTCTAGCATTGTCCGGAACATTCCAGAAGAGTGAAGAAAACTTTATCAAAATCTAGAAGTTTCCGAAAAATTCTAGAATTTTCCAAAAATGTCTGGAAGTTTCCGGAAGACTCCGGAATATTCAAGAGAGGTGGTGATGACATTTAACAAAATATTCCCTTCCATAGGAAATCCTTTTGGATCTTTTCCAACCCTTTAGTAACTCTGACCAGTCACTTAAACAGTGTCATGAAATATATCATCATCGAAAGGCCTGAGTTAATGAGAGTGATGCACCCCTAATAGAAAGACATCTTCTCTTCCAACATGATAATTTCCTTTCCACCTTATTGGTCCAATGTCCTTAATGCTCCTTGCCCCATTTTCCAAGGAACAATAGAGTTAGAAGCAGCACCTACATCATTTGATGCACCAACAACAACATGAGAATTTCCTTTCCACCTTATTGGCCTGAAGCGTCCCCCATTCTTAGAGGTGGTGACTATTCTTGTCAAATATTCCCTTCCATAGGAAATCCCTTTGGATCTTTTCCAACCCTTTGGTAACTCTGACCAGTCACTTAAACAGTGTCATGAAATATATCATCATTGAAAGGTCTGAGTTAATGAGAGAGATGCACCACCTAATAGAAAGACATCTTCTCTTCCAACATGATAATTTCCCTTCCACCTTATCCGCCCGAAGCGTTGGCTAAAGGCCCATTTGGATGCAAGAAATTAGTCAATCTGTAGATTTGGAAGTTCATTAATTGGTATCTTCATGAAATTGGAAATTTATTAATTAGCAAATTTGTTGTTCAGGGATCTGCTTGTCAAATTCGTGATTTTCTCGATTTGTCGTTTGGATGACCTATTCAAACTCACGTTTTAGGAGAGAGATTCAAGCCCTTTGAAATCACTTGGACTGGACGATTCATCCAGCCAATAGTTATCAAAAAATAATGGTCGAAATCAAATATAATATAGCAATGATCTAATCATTGATCTAAGTTGTCAACCCTCCTTTATCCGATTGTGCATTGCCGTTGCCCACTTTAAATAGGATGTAATTTCATTCAGGAAGTGCAGAAACCCCATTCAGCATTAAATTTGAGCACAACGGCGAATCTGTTCAATGAAGATGTAGCAACCAACAATCATGCCTAAAAAGTCTTCTGCCTAGGGCGCCACTCTCTTTAGAATCTCATGGGTTCCTAGATGCTTGGGGCCATAACTACTTCCTGTCGCTCACTCCTGCTCAATCTGCTCCCAGTAACTTACCAGTCCTCCACTTAATTCACTGAAACACAATTAAGTTTCCACTGCATGGTTGCTAAAACAAATGAATAAAAAATTAACCTAAACCTTTAATGGAACTGGTTCTTGGATCCAGATAGGTTTTAGCATGCCACCTCCCAACAGGATTCAAGGTTTAGGTCCCATGAATCATACAATCAAATGTATTGGTTTCCATTTGTTCACGAAACGAAGAAACACCAAAACCTAGAACGAGCACCGTCTGAGTGCTTACGGGTACGTTTGGATCATTGGACGCACCCCAAATCCACATGTAGGCAGGTACATTGGGGGAACTGCCCCCCATTCTTTTGCCACCCCAATTAGGAGTGGAAAATAGAACCCGCAGTAGCTGGAGTTCCCCTTTTCCACCTTTTACATCCAAAACCAATAGCCCCCATGTGTTTACATCAATACATGAAATGCATGCAATATCAGGTTATGTCTGAAAAACAAGCATGATCTCATGCAGTCTCCAAGGCTCCCGCAGCCTAACAGCAACTCCAATCAAATCAGCATAAACGAACAGGATTTCCAAACAAGCCATTAACCATAATGCACTGGTACAGAATTGTTACATGGTATTACCAAAAGTAGAAAGAACGGGTGCCGCTGTTAATAGAGAGGGGTACAGAGGGGTACAGACATGAATCCCCTTTCTGAAAACATATTCAAAGTTCCATCAGCGCTTAAAACGATGGAATTTTCCAATCAGCAAATCGAAGCATCGATTTTCAAAATTACGAAATTGCCAACACAGAGAAATAAAAGGGAGCAGCGAAACCATACCACGAGAGTGTCGTCCGTGTAATCCCCCATGTACTCCTTCAGCTTTTCTTTCACTCTTTCCCGCAGCCTTGCCGCCCCATCGCCACTGAAATTTACCCTAAACGTCCGATGGTCGTTCGGATCCGAACCGTCCATCTCTGATCCTTCCGGTAACGAATGCCCGCTGAAAACCCTAATTCGCTTTTATGGAAATATTCGCAAAGAAATGGGATTCCTACAAACCCTAGCCTTAGCCCTTCAATACATGATGGGAGCACTAAATGAGGTACTCCCGCTTTGTACAGGAAGGGATAGGATCGCCGTTTTCTGACTCACAGCCCTGAGAGAGACACTTTCAAGGCGAGATGTAAGTCGTGTGGCGCATTAAACCGGCCAACGCCTTTCTTCGGTTGAGGAAATGCTCCCCCTCGAAGTAGCGCAAAGCCGAAGAACCCTTACGTCGGTTGTATATGTATAAAGAAATGGGTTGCGGGGACGTTGGTTTTACGATAATGCCCCTGGTGGGTTTAGGAAATTACTGGCGACAACGGTGGATTGGATTTGTTGTTTGTGGGTGCTCCTGAGGGTATTAACGTCTTTCGGTGATACCTCGGCCCTGCGACACGTACGGATCACCAGCACGCATGTTGCATGTGGAGCCGTGCATCGTGTGGGCCCACTGGGTAAGTGGCGTGGCCCACAATTAACGATTATTCCGCCCGTTTATTGTCTGCGTGTATGTACACGGCTATTCCTTGGTACGAAATTCTTCGGAAGATCCATTTAACAAAAACCTTACAGAAAATACATACTTGAAACTATTTATATAAATACATATTTTTGAATGTTTTAAACATATGCATATATAATGTTTTATTTCAAATGATTAATTATTTTTGCAGTTCCAATATGATTGTGGAAAATTAAAATTCCAAGAGATTTTAAAGAATCCTGCAATGATTTCCTAACAATGTCATTCTTTTAATTATTCGAGGAAATGTGGAGAGATGGCCCTATTCTTGGGCGAAGGGCTTCGTCCACTGATGAACGGCCGGGCCAAACCATCGGCTGGTGGAATCATCAAATGGGCCACTGTTTCATTGATTTATGTTGATATACATGGATAATTCAGATGAAGCCATGTTCCAATAATGCAAACTCGCTAGTTAGGAATTGAAGTGCTCCGAAAACGTTTAAATAGGCCTATTTCAGTCCTTTGATTATTTAATTCATTTATCCATGAGGTTGTCTTGTAAGCAAAGAAACAGGCCATAAGAGCAAGGTGGAGAAAACAATACGAGTTCAAAGTAAAATTATCAATTAAAAAGAGGTCATGATTGTCTAATCAAATTGATTTTGAATCCCAGACTAGTGTGCAATGGGTTGGTTTGGACCAGATATAGAAGACTTCAAGTTGGGCACCTCAATTTGAAATTCTAGTCAGGTCAAGTTGGTTGTGTTGGGCTCACGTTAATCCTCAACCCAACCGAGCCCACCCAAGTTGCACATATAACAGGGGGTGGATGGGGCCAGCATCGTGGGGCCATTGCTCCTGAAGTTGTATAAGGGCTGGTCCAAGCAAATGATTTAATACCCAACATTGCCTTGTTGCCCCCCAAGTGCTCCGTAACACGAGCATGGATGGTTTAAAAATACCTCTGAGTGGTCCCCATTAGACACACATGCAAAAATATATTTAGATCCTAGAGTCATTTTAAAGGAATTAAAACCATTTATATGATAAGATCCATTGTGAATAAAAGGGATACTCGGTAAATTTTATTAGACCAAGATCACTTCAAACCATAGATCACTTTACTCCATGTAAGTTGTGGTCAGATATAGGGCCTTATTTAGTCTCATAAAAGGCTAGGGCTGGGCAAGGGCCAACCATGGCACGACCGTAGCCTGGTCCATTGCATAGTTCCCAGCTTATGCACCAACACCACACATGCCCCCCAAATGGGGAATGCGAGCATACAGAATTCTTTGCTCTCTCTGTCTCTCTGGTTGGCCACAACCATAGCCTGGTTCATTGCATGGTTCCCAGCCTATGCACCAACACCACATATGCCCCCCAAATGGGGAATGCCAGCATACAGAATTCTTTGCTCTCTCTCTCTCTCTCTCTCTCTCTCTCTCTCTCTCTCTCTCTCTCTCATAAAGCCAATTGCCCAATTTTTGATCCTTGGGATCCTTATGCATCCCCAAGCAGAGATCAATGAAATGCCTAGGGTTACCTATGCTTCCGAGGAACTTTACATGTGCATATATGAAACCCTTTTTGCACAATCACAATATTGGAAGTGGATTGCATCCAACCTCTGCTTATCTCTAGCCAGGAGGAACTGGCAGATATGTGTGAGGGCCTGCCATGATGTATTTGTTATCCCATGTTATTCATCGATTTTCTCATGTCATTTTAAGGTATAAGCTAAAAAATGAGGTAGGTCCAATGCTTAAGTAGACCACGCCACTGATGAATCTTGTATTTAAAGCAACATATGATGATTTGCATTTAAATGTTTCATGAATGTAATGCAACCCAAGTTTACTATTTGATTCAGTCCACTGGAATGTGGATGCAAAATTATTACAGAAGCTTTTCACTGGACGTTTTTGTGCTGGAAGCTTAGGTAGAGCTACTATGATGTTTGTGAGAAATCTATTTCATTCATCCATTTTGTAAGAATATTTTAAGACTTAAGACCAAAAGTGAGTAGGATCAAAGACTCAATTGAGTTATATTAAAGGAAAAGATGGGAAGGAAAATTCACACAGTTGAGACCTCTCAATGGGTCGAACTTCTATGGCCCCACAAATATTTCAATTGTGAACGCTCAATCCTCATGTTTTTGGCCCAATTGACTTTTGAATCACCTTCATTTTTTGCCTCGTGTCTTAAAATAAGCTCAAAAAATGGTTGGGCAAGGTGAATTTCTTACAAACATCACCATGGGGCCCACATAAGTTTCTAGCACAGGAATTTCCCACTAAAGGCTTTTTGCAAGAGAATCCGCATACGTCAAGGTGGGCTTCCACACATACTTGTCTGGCTAGAGGTGGGCGAGGATAGGACGCAATCTGCCTATGAATGTGGCCCAATAGATACTTGACGAGCCTAAGTTTCAAGTGGTGGTTATTCAGTGGATCATGCACGATGAGTGGACGGAATCCGACACATGCAAAAGACGTAAGGCACCAGCTTTTTTTTAAAAGCCGTGGAATGCTCTTGGCGGGGCCCACACCCGTGAGTGATGAAGACCCCACACGTGTAAAAAGTCATCCCTTTGTACAGGGATCCCATCTTCAATCCCAACCGCGGTATATCCCGGACTTAATCCGTCACAATAACAAAACACGATGGATCGGAATTCAAGCCAGTCGCACGTAGATGAGAATGGGCATGAAGTGGCCTCCGCGCATGTAGGCCAAATCTAGAATGCATGCAATATTCATCTGCCACAACTCTCTCTAGTTTACTGCCAACCCAAAACATTCTAATGACACGTTTGGATTTATGGTATGAAATGAAAACATTGTTTCTCATTAAACTCATTTTCTGATGGTTGCTCGGTCTTTCTTTGTGAAAATTTACTTATTTTATGCCTTTTACTTTTATTATAAAATAAATAATTTTACTTTCCCACCTCTACCTTTGAGAAAATTATTTTTCCATTGTAGAAGGTTCCACAAAATGAATTTTTTAAACGGTAAGCCCAAATGTGCTAATATTCATCTTCATTGGCCTCCACATGTGCCATACATTCCAATGAGTCAAATAAGCCACTCTCCATCCTTAGGTAAGCACCACGTGCGTGAAGTTCTCACGTGCTAATGTGCCACATGTCACTAATCATCTTCACTTGCAATGAGTCATTGTCTTTCTTTAATTGCTCCAAATACATCACATCTGCCAATGTTGCCAATAGGCACAAGTGGTACCATCTAGCTTCAAATGCCCACATGTTAAATACACTAGTGTGTCGCCAAAATTCAACTTTATGTGCCCATACACCTGAGTATATCACATGTGCTAATATCTATCTTCAAGCATTTTGCATGTATCACATGTGCTAACTAAGTACTAATTAATGACTATTTAAGAAAAATTCATGAATCTTCTTCTTCTTCTTATTTGTTTATTTATTTATTTATTTACCAAACAACAAATTTAAAGTATATCCTAAATTTTAAGAACCAAAAAGCTTATTAAAAAAATAAGGAAAACAATATTTCCTTTCATGCAATTTCATGAAAAAGAAAATAAAAAATCCTCAACAATACTATTTCCTATCCAATGCTTTTCATGAAATAAAAGGAAAAGGGATTTTCCTTTTCCATGCAAAGGGTTTTCCAATGAATTATTGGTAATCTAGCAATGGTAGATTCACAATATTGTTGTTCGTTTCCTTTCCCTAATTTTCCTTCAATCCAAACAAGCCCTCAAGTTCAAGAAATCAAGTTGGCTTAATTGTTGACTAGGCCAATGGGGAGAAAGAAAAATAATACCTCTCCCAGTCAAATGCAAGTCGGGCACACTGACAAGTGGGCCAGCTGATTCTTAAGTGTAATCATGTTAACCAAAAGGTCTCATTATATGAATGTCTTAGAGGTTATTTGGCACCATGGATTTGGAGAGTTTGAAGGCATTTGACCCTTTGGTATGTTTGGCACTATAAAGTAATCAAGTGTTTCAAATTTAAGGTGAAAACTTGAATTACATCTAAAATCTTTCTAAGAGTTATGTGTAACACGTGTGTCACTAGACTATTAATCTACCGGGCACATGGCCGACTCATGATATTTCAAAATAGTACGAGTATTAACAGCATCACTATAATTACTTGTGACTATCCGTATCATCCAAACATTGCTAGTGTAAAGCAACTGTTAAAAATCACTGGTTGGTCACTCCAATGTGATCGTTTGCTATTAAAGTTGATTTAATAATTAAATTCAAACCACATTAAATATACTTTGCATAATTACTTTTGGACTACAGGGATTTTAAATCTAGATTGCCAAACACAATAGGAGGGTTTCAAATCCTGAATCCACGCTCCCAAACAGGCCCTTATGTATTTCACAGGCATGTTCAAACGGCAAATGTGGGGCTCTGGCATTCGATAGCATTCCTCTTGTACTTTGACCCAACGTCTGCGGTATTGTCTCATTTGATACTCAAAAACATACCAGGGATGTACTGGTGATCGCATGCCAAGCTAGTCGTTGGCCCTTGTTTTGCTGGCATATCGTCGCAATCCAAACCATGAAAGAGTGACCAACGGTAGATTGCTTGCAGCAAAAATGAGATAGGTACAATCACCAAGGAGAGCAAAACTATCAAAATCAATGGACGGTTGTTGATCTTACCAAATTCAGGTTTTTTGCCCCCACCACTGCAGCCTGATTTTCGTTATAGATGATCTTCACGACTGGGCCTACCCTTTTTAACGGCTAGGATGCCCTGAACATATTACGAGATGATGTGGGAAAATGAGTCAATCCTTGAGGTTTGTGGATGAGGAATTACATTATAAACGGCTCCAACGGCTGTGCACGGAGTAGGCGGTTTTGGGTTCTGAAAATTGGGGGCCGTTCTTTGGTAGTCCAAATCATTGCTGGAGAAGGACCCCAGCTCATTTGATGATTACAGCTGCCAGTATTTGGGCCATTTTTCATTTGAATGTAGATTTTTCTAAGGATGTTTAGATGCACGTAAAGTTATTTAAAAATTACATATGAGATGTAAGTAATTAAAATCAAAACGTCCAAAATATGTAAACAGGCATAGATATGCATGAACCAAAAACTATATTTTTTAAATCATCTAGGCATCGGATTGAGAAACATTTATTGGACGGTTGAATATCAAATTGTCTTGTCTTAACAAACAAGCGTCCACAAATCAGAAATTATTCGTCAACTAATCTTAGTTTTGGATTGTAACTTAGTGAGGATGAGTTCCATGATTTATTCAATTTGGGTTAATAATGCTCTGCATACCACTCTTAAGTGCATGAGTATCAAGCATTGCACATAACCAGAGTATCAAATAATTTCCCACTATATAATTCCTCTCTCGTAAGTCGTAATTCGTCTCTTCTACGACTCTACCTAATGCACAACAAACCTCTTTATAAGACGGGCCAATGGCTCAGTGGCCCAAACTCGAATAAATGGTGTACCGAATATAGTGAGGGTAGATTGTGTATTTGGCAGTTTGATTATTCATGCAGCTAGGATCGTCTGATCTAGGTATCAATGTGTAGATGGTGGTGTAGTCAGCCAATACTGAGATTAGGTGGACGTTTTGTTTATTTATTATCCTTTCAACATTCATCATGATTAAAAGACTAATTCTGCCGAGTCACATGTCTAGGTGATTTATATTGAAGTGATAAAATCCCTTAATATATATTGATACACCTCATTTTGGCAACTCAAGCTTTTTGAGTAAATGATTATTTGACATTTTGACATGGTATTGGAGAAAAAGGCCCTACATTCGAATTGGGTCAAGCAAATTGGATTTGTATTCACATGTAAGGAGGCTAAAAACTTGTCCCTAGCATGGCATTGACCTAATTTGGCTAAGATTATCGTCTTTTTTAAATAATTAAGATTTTGAATCCACAAAGTGAGTTTTTTGAGTCTATTTGAAATAAAAGAAAATTTGATTAAAAAATACCCGAAGTACCAAAATCTCTCAAGAGATTGATTTTGTTAAAAATATAGATATCTATAAGATTTTATCAAAACATTCTCAATATTATTATAAGCAAAGTCTAAAAAAATGAAAATTATAATACTTTAAAAATGGGAAAACATAACAATAATAAAAATGATAAAAAAATATTTAAAATTTCCTAAAATCTATATTTTAGCTTTCATTGCATATTTCCTTACGAAACGGTCATTGGCAACATGCTATGTTGGTCAAACCAGCCTCATGATGTAGTGTTACATAAGATTCAATAAGTTATATATTTCCTAAAGATGCCCTAATCAAAAGTTGTGACTATTTTACGAAACAAATTTAAAAGTTATTAATATGATGCTGCATACTGATAAAGGTACAGACATTGGGCTACTTGATATATTTATTTTTCTAATAAATATATTGTTTATCAAACATACATCTAAATAAGTAGAAATCAAGAAAATCTATACAAGAGAATAAAAACTAAAAAAGGTACAAACATTGGGCTACTTGATATAAATAACTTATAAGTAAAATAACCTGCTATTCAAAAGAGTCTTAAAATATCTCACTGGTGAACTGGCCTAATTGTAGGTCCAATAGAGAAAAAGCGTACGAACACCCGGCTAAGGTAGCATAATTTTATAAGGAAAGATGAAAACTTGAATGCTCCAGAAGAGTGCGGTGAGTGATACACGTGCCCTTAAAAGTTACCTAAAAACTGCACGTATTGCACCTAAGTAAGGCGATTAAACTCTCCAAACTATGGCTCTCGGTTTAAATGCATCAGGAACCATAACTGTTTTTTTAAAAATTTTTATTTGACATGGTGCCCGTGGACATTTAGTTGAATGGTTAAAAAAATAAAATCTAACGATCTTATTTTAACAAACACATAACCATGAATCAGAGGTTAGGATTATTCAACCAAAGTGATTATGGGTTTATGGTTTAGAGAGGGTGGATTAATCAAAGTCGTCGGTTTAACATGAGCTGATGTATTCCACGAGTACAATTTCCGAGCGACCGCGTACCAAGCGTCATGCGCAACCTGAGTATCATATAAGTCCCCGAAAAGTAATTCTCATCAATAAAAGAAGGAAAAAGGATCCGGTGTTAAATGCATGTAAGTTCACTCGCTATCAGTCACGACAAAGCAACACGTGTAGTACACGTAAAAGATCTGAACCATTCATCTTTTGTCACCACAATGAATGAAATCTAAAAGTGATTTGATTATCACGGTGGTAGATTGCAGGGTTTCTGAATACTGAGAATGTTTAAACCATTCATTGAAGGCCTTTTTCATCCGTCCATTACAATAAACAGACTTTCCGGTTACTTTCAGGAAACGCCACATTCAAAGAAGGTCCCAGCAGATGGACAGTCGTGATCATGTACACGTGTATTGTGCTTATCGTTAAGGAGCTTGGATAACTATACGAACTTACGTACAGGTGACAGCACTGGATATCCTCCCGCAAAAGAATTAAAAGGAGCAGGGTAGGGCAGGTTACCCAAAACGGCAAAAAGGGCATGCGAAGCTGGGGTCGGGGCAACTTCGGGCAGCACGGGCAGTCCGGGCAGGTTCGCATCACCGACTCAGTGGAATCGTTCGTTGGCAGAGGAAAAAGTTTAAATAGGGGAGAAGAGAGAGAAAGAGAGAAGACCATACGGAACACAACACCTCTCTCTCTCTCTCTCCCCCTCTTTTTGCCTTTATATCCCGCTCTCCTTTCCTCTTCTGCTTCCGGTCCTGGGGCGATTTTCTCCTCCTCTCTCTAGGGTTAGGTTTTTTTTTTTTGTTTTTTTTTTTTCCTTGCTATTTTTTTCCCCCTCTCTTTTTAATTTGGTTTCGATCAGCACGGTCAATTGAAAATCTTCTTCTTTTCTTCTTCTGGTGGAGGCAGGGAAATCGCCTGGTTCGATCGCGGCTCGTCGATCTGGGAGCGGCAATCGCGACGGAGATCTCGTCTCTCTTCTGACAAGGCAATCAGGTACGTATTCTCTTCCGGTTTCGATCCTGTAGCGGCATCTTTAGGGTTTGGAATGCTGGTTTTCAGGTAGAGCTGGTACAGGGTTAGGGTTTCGGATTTTTGCGGATGATGTATTTGTCTGATTGAAATTTAGGGTTATTGTTTCTGGTTTTGATTTTTTGCAGAAATTGATCGTATGATGGGCTGGGTCTTCCAGTTTCAGATGGTTAGGGTCAGGGTTCTGGCTGCTTGTATGTTTTGTTCGCTATTTTGTAGAATTAGGGAGTAGTTAGGGTTAGGGTTTCTAGTTTATGTCGATTAAGGTTAGGGTTTTCCAATAAGCGTTGAAGATTTTGGATGAATTGAGTCTTTATAGCGTTTTGTTTCCGTTATCAGGTGAAAATTGGAATCTTAGACCTGATTGGGAAGGTGTTATTAGGCTACTTGTTTTCAATTAGGGTCGGGGTTAGGGTTAGGATTATGGTTGTTTCTTTCTTTCTTTCTTTTTGACCCGTGGGGATTCTGAGGGGGGTGTCATTGTGCAGGAGCGTTGAAGATATGGAGCACGACGAGACTGGATGCCAGGCCCCCGAAGGTCCGATCCTCTGCATCAATAACTGCGGCTTCTTTGGAAGCGCAGCCACAATGAATATGTGCTCCAAGTGCCACAAAGAGATGGTTCGGAAGCAGGAGGAAGTCAAGCTTGCAGCATCATCCATTGGCAGCATTGTCAATGGCAATGGTAGCAGCAGCAGCAGCAGCAGCAACGGGAAGGAGCCTGTTGTTGTTGGCAACATAGATGTAGCGGTTGGGTCTGTCAACAAAAAGATTGTATCATCCCAGCCGGCAGATGCTTTGGCCTCAAGCGAGGGCGGGGAAGCAAAGGCGAAGGAGGGTCCAAACAGATGCAATGCTTGCAGGAAGCGTGTTGGGCTGACAGGGTTCAGCTGCCGATGTGGGAATCTTTTTTGCGCGGTTCATCGCTATTCCGACAAGCACAACTGCCCATTTGATTACCGGACGGCCGCTCGGGATGCGATCGCAAAAGCCAACCCTGTTGTCAAGGCTGAAAAGCTCGACAAGATATAGAGGCTCCAGAGGGAAGGTTCTCTGATTTGAAGCTTCTTGTCTCTCTGTGCCTCTTTATTTTCATTTTGGCTGCTCTTCATGGTAGGTATCCTTTATCTCCACATTGGTGGTTGGAGGCATGGCTGTTTGGCCATCTTTGCAGTATCGAGAACTCTATATTCAGTCCTTGGTTGGTGATGATTTGTTTGCTGGATCCAGTGTGTAAGCTTCTATTCGTGCTGGTTTGATGGACTTTGTCGTGGCTTATGATTTGGTTAGCTTTGTAATTTGCTGTTCTGGTGCACATGACATGCTCTATTTGGCAGTAGTTTCATCCAGTGATGTGGAAGGATTCTCTCTGCACTGAATGTGTCCAACTTGGATATATTAGCTCTGTAATTTTATGCTCGTTCACGTGGTTTTTATTCTTTGGTAGCACTTGTTAACTATGGTGTGGATTGTGGAATGATTTGAATTGCATGTCTATATTGATCTGTGCTGTTTGTGTATAACAACAATCATCCTTACCAGCATGTTTGACCTCATCAATTTTTAATACATCTGTATGTATGTGACAGAATCAGCCTCTACAAGTAAACTACCTACAGTATCTCATATCAGTGATACATGTGTGGGTTGTTCTAGTTATCTGATGTCTATGTGAAGTATCTTGGCTTCTTGAAGCTTGTAAAAACTTTTTTTCTTTTTTTAAAGGGTAAGCTCATGAAACTAAATTGCATAGCTTTTTAAAAATTCACTTGTGTTCAATCTTCAGGAGATTCCATAGTATTCAGTCGTTGTTCTGTTGAAATAGTGTGATTAAGGCTTACTTGCTTTTCAAAGGAAAAGAAATAAAGAAAGAAAAAATAAACCTCTTAGTCTGAAATCAGGGATATTCCTTTATTCCTAACTTCCAATGATGTTATTGGAATATTCTAGGCGCCTTAGTTTGGGTATTGGAACTAGGGTCGTCTTAGTTTTTGTATTTGGAACTAGGTTCATGTCTATGTTGCCTAGATTGTCAACCCCCCTCTCACATTTTCCATTCTGAATCATGCGATACGAATTGTAGGTCATTTGCATCTGGTACTGATCCAAAGTTTACGATTCTATTACTTATTGTTAATCAAGTAGTAATGCAAATTTATGTGAGGATGTAGAGAATTATGCTTTGTTCTGTTCAATAGTAGGCATACAACATAATACTATACATGTAGGACATACAGTAATACTATTTAACATTTCATTTGTTAGAACGTCAATTACAATATCAATTGTACGCCTAGTTGCATGTATTGGATCAACCCATATGATCCTATCCATAGCATGCCACTTATTGGAGGAAGTAACGAACCACATACACATGCCCATTTGTGGTACCGGAGTTGCCCATTGTCTAGGTATTCTTGGGTCAGGTACAAAGTTATGTTCTAGAACCTTTCTTAGCAAGAGAATCCACCACTACGGAACTGGCCTCACTGGATACAAGCTGAAAAGGAAGCCGGGAACTGGTAACCCTACTTAAATTTAATTGGCTGCATGGGTCAGGTACAAAGTTATGTTCTAGAACCTTTCTTAGCAAGAGAATCTACCACTACGGAACTGGCCTCTCTGGATACAAGCTGAAAAGGAAGCGGGGAACTCGTAACCCTACTTTAATTTAATTGGATGCATGGTGCATGCATAGTTTTTGGATTTGAAGTGGGAAACTTATATGTGAACTTACTCTTGGGTTGTTGAACTTGAAGAGCTAATGTTGGTAGTTGGTACTTGACTGAACATTCCCCAATATTTTAGAGCATGTGGAGCAGTAGGCATGTATGAGAACTTCTAGGGATATGTTTAGTAAAAAAATTTCTTGAAGTCTTAGCAGAATTTTCCCAGCTTGTTTTGGATTAAAAGGTCCCTTATGGAAATTTTCTTCATTGATGGGATGTCTAAAAAGGATGATATGTGTGTGTGTCAAGGTATTCCATAACAGTAATGATGGCCGTAATGGCCACCACTGTAATGGCCACCACTGTTACCTTTACGATATGGGCTGTAATAGCCATTATGTTCCCCATAACAACCTTTATGCTTTCAAATTTTATTTTATTTTATTGAAAATAAAAAAACCTGACAAACCTGTATCAACCCTGTAATGGACTGTTGCAGCTTTTATGGGGGGTGCAACTGGCCGTTATAAGTCATTTTTTTCCGTAACGGCTGTTGTAATGGTTGCCACCGTTACCTTTACATACGGCCTTTACGGCCCCATAACAGTCGCTACGGCACACCATGATGTATATATTATGGATGAAGTTAAGAATATGCTTTTCAACTTTGGTTTTAGCCATTTTCTGATCTCCGGATATACTTAATCAAGAAGTTTCTTGGAGCAGAAGTCTTTGCGGAATTTTCCCAGCTTGCTTTGGATGAAAAGATCCCTTATGGAACTTTTCTTCATTGATATTACACACACACATATTATATGTGTGTGTGTGTGTGTGTGTGTGTGTGTGTGTGTGTGTGTGTGTTAATAAGTGTGCTCGGAAATGAATTTTCCCAGCACGCTTATTAAGGCTGCCCTTTCCAATCTTCCTCTCTATTTCAAGTTGGTATTCAGGTGCTCGGTGTGGGTTGTGACAACTATTGACAAACTGCGGCTTGATTTCTTATAGCATGGCATGGAGGATAAAAGGAAGTTTCAACCCCCCCAGGCTGGGAAAAGGTATGCAAATCCTACGAAGAAGGCTGTGCAGGCATAATAGATCTCAAAGCTATGAATAGGGCGCTTCTTGGGAAGTGGCTTTGGAGATTTGGAAGGAAGATGGGTCTCTTTGGAAAGAGGTGATAGAAGCTAAGTATGGTTGCTCGGTAGATGGTTGGTGGACGAGAGAATCTTCTCTATATAGAGCTTCGACCTTATGGAAAGGTGTCATGTCTGTGAATGCAGCATTTAGTGAAGGTGTCGGTTTTTCTCTTGGCAGCGGCGATAAGAAACATTTGTGGGATGATGTATGGGTGGGAGATTCTTTGTTGAAGTCCATGTTCCCAAGGATTTACCTTCTAGCTTCAAACCCGTCCATTCTTGTATCCAACTGCTGTTCTGTTTTAGCGGGAGTAGTAGTTTGGGAACCTCGTTGCAGAAGACATGTGAGGGATGAGGAGATAGAAGAGTTTGTGGCCCTTACGAATCACATTCATCTATGTTGTCCGAACATTTCATCCATAGATAATATGATCTGGCGTTGTCACAAATCAAGCTCTTTCTCAGTTCGCTCTTTTTATGACTGTATTACCAGGACATCTCCAATTTTTGAAGAATCGATTACCAAGCATGTTTGTCATTATCACATCCTTCCTAAGATTGCGAAACGCACAATGGTCCTTTTGAATGTTTGTTTGTGTTGTATGGGTGATGAGGAAATAGTTGATCATTTGTTTGTTCATTGTTGGTTTATTGGGACAATTCAGTCAAACTTTTTGAGCCGTTTCGGTGTGTCGTGGTCTCTTCTGGCATCAACTGTCCATCTTCTGAGAGCTCAGCATGGGGTGAGTTTGGGTAGAGAAAGGACGATGATGTGGAGGATGTCCATCCTTGCCATCTGGTGGTCTATTTGGGAGGAAAGGAATGCCAGATGTTTTCGCAAAGAGAGCAAGCCGGCAGAAATCATTTCCCAAAGGGCGAGATTTTTAGTTGAGTGGACCTCAAATATTAAGAAGCTCAAGGGCTGTGATATTTCTTTCCTGGGGTTGTAGCTGATCGCCATCTTGGCTTCTCAGTACTCCTTTTCTTTTTTCTTTGTTTTGCTATTTGCTCTGATAAAATTCCAGTAACCTTTCAAAAAAAAAAATGTATATATTTATATGTGCATGTCTGTATATATTGTGGATGAAATTAAGAATATGCTTTTGAAAAATTTGGTTTTAGCCATTTCTGATTTCCCCCAAAAAATACTGTGTTATAGCATTACAGAATATAGCTTTAATTATGAACCTGCTCTACACTGTTACCTTTTTTGAAGATCTTGAATAAAACTAATGTAGTTGAGAGGTGAGATGTGCACTCTGTGGAAGATATAGGGAAACTACTCATGATCTAGTTTTGCTGTTGATACGATTATTTTGTGCCAATGTTTACACCTTAGTTGATATGATTATTTTGTGCATTCCCATCACGCTTGATGCCTCTTCTTGTGTTTTTAACAAATTCATGGTTTCCTAGAAAGGGTAAAACGTTCTTTGGCGTTGTCATCCCAGCACTTCAATCAAATTGACCTTACTAATGCCGTTGAGAGTGGAGTTGTGGTGTTTCAGTGTTGGGAAGGCATGATAAAACAAGTTAATGTAGGTAGTTCTCTGTTTATGAGGGGCTGATAATAACAATTATGATTCAACTATCATTTCTTTTAGATTTTACTTTTGAACAGATTCCTGGGATGTAAGATCTGGTGCTAGATCCATTACAAAGGGTTATAAGAGGGGATCCACTACAGATGGCTATAAGAGAGGAATGGTCTATTTGGAAGAAAATGAAATTACAAGAAATTCTGAAAGAAATTGATTGCGCTGTACTGGCACATCAGTCAACCTGACGAAATTGTGAATGGACTTTTCTTCTCTGGCCAAATGATCTTGATGCCAGTGAGTTTATAGTCAGACGATTATTTTAGTTTGGTTGATTAGGTGGGTTGTTGTAAATGGCTTTTATGGCCTTACCTTGGGGAAGATGGGGAAAAGGACCCCTGTCACATTTATATGGAAGTGTAGAGCTGGATCTTCTAATGAATGGTGTTGCACCTTCCTACCCCTTGTTCTCCAAGGGGTAATGTCTTGTTTGCTTTTGGTTTCCCAAGTTATTTTCTCTAGTAAAGTTTGGAAGCGTTAGTTAACTGCGCCGTTTAAAATATTTTAGTAGATGATGATCTGATTAACTTCAACAAAAATTAGATCTGTAGGATGTTCATTAGATGGCTGCATCTTCTGTGTTGAATGGAGGATTGGGTTGTGGTAAAACTAAAAATAAGGCCTTTCTAGTAGGGGTGTAATCCCATCTAGGTACTAGATAGTTTTGATTATCTAAGTTGCTTTTTTTTTTGGATCCAAGTTTAGGGGTCATGCTTTTGGGGGACTGAATTTGAGAGAGTTCCAGATTGAAATTGTGGTCAGGTCATTCTGATTTAGCAGTCCTCTATACTTGAGTTCCCATGGGGATCATTCAAACCATGCCCGAATTCCTCCCGCCATTGATGGCTAATTGTGGGATCAGGCCTAAGTCTTGAGATTGCGGATTGCCCTCAGACCATGCTTCACTATTTCCTGTGTCTGAACCATGATTGATTATTTGTATGTTTGAGTAAACTTAATTATTTATTTATTTTTAGTTTCCTCCAATGGGGTTCTATCCCGGGTGAGAGCAGCTCTTCCACAATCCAATGGTGCAATGGCTCTAGATCCCGTCGGTGCAACACTTAAGAGGTTTCATTTGTGGTATGATACCACATGATTATCCTTTTTCTCCCCTCTATTTTTATTTGATTTTTCTACAGTGGATGTAGTATTTATTGAGTCTGGAATGTTAGGGCTCTCATTACGCTCTTGGAGGCAATCTTTGCGGTGCAATAGAATGATAGCGGAGTCGCTAAAAAAAATGTATCAATATTGAGTTATGACCTAAGCGCAGCTCTATTCCTTTAAAAAAAGTTAGGCTTGTGGATCTCTCATTAGATGGGCGTGTCTTCTTCCCTCGTCAGTTTTATTTTTGAGGCACCTGCTTGATGTGTATTTGAGTTTACCTCATGCTCTGACATGTGGTGTTTTGCGTCTATCTATGATGGATTAGCCTTTTTGTTGTAGGCTGGGGTGCCTTTGGGCTTCTTCTAGTCGATGTTCAGGTGCTTTTTGTGAGTTTGAATAATGTAATATGATGCTTGTGAAGTAGGCATGTAGCAGGAATGTATTTGATTATAATATGTTATATAGGTTGTGGGGTGAAAGGCAAACCATGTGGTTAGATGATGGGACCAGCATCTACTTTCATGTGAGTAGGCCCTTTTCCAGTGGGGGGTAAAGTGTTATTTATTTATTTATTATTTTTAAAACATGGATTACAGCCTCCAAGGAGCCTGCATCTTCTGAACTTTGCTTATAGCTGCAACGTCACTCAAATGCGGGCTAGCTCTTGGTAAGCTTGCTTTTGTTTCTTTGCTTTGCACTCTTAGAAGTGCTTAAATTTCCATCCGTCTCTGGCAATGTCTTTCTTCAACTGTCATCTGTCTATGCCTTTTTGTCTCTGCCAGTGATTTCCCTATCAAATGATTCATTATCATCATTGACGCCTTATACCAACTGATTGGGGTCACTTCATGAATCCTGTTCCTCCATTCCTTTATCGAGGCTCGGGTACAAAACTCCCACTAGGGAGCATTTTTTATTTATTTTTCTTTGCTTTAATGGAGAAATTTCACCCTTCTTTCCTCCCACTTTCTTCGTGTTTGTTGAGATTGTGCTTTTCTCCAAGGTCTTGAAGTTACTTTTACTTGGTTCCTTCGTGAGCAGGAATGGAGAATGGATTTTATTCTGTAATAAGAGGAAGGCTTAGGTGGTAGGCTGTAAGGTCTGATACTTATTGAGGTTTTACATTTTACATTGTTCCCGAGTTATTTATTTATTTTAATTGGGGATGGCATTTTTATACATGCGGCTATAATGAGGGTCGTCACCTGATGGATGGAACGGATTTGTTAAGTACAACGGGGTGGGCCCGAAGATAAAGTGTATGACAGTTGTAGACGATTCTGGTCCTCCTCTCGCTGATAAGAATGTCTTTACTTGGCACAAAATACTATTTTTTTTTTTCTCTCTTTGGCTTTCTCCTTATTTGGAAGTCTTTCGTATGGGTGACTCTTTACATGCATGCGTTTTATTATTATTATTATTTAACGTGAAATCAATTTAAGACGTCCAAGTGGTGGATTCTCATTGGTCACATTCATGAAAGTAGATAGGATTGAACGATCTTATTTGCGTCGTTGGGTTCAACTATTTTTCATTTTAGGCATCCATCATCGGTAGGCTAGTTAGGATATTGGTTCAGTACATCAAGAGCAGGACCCACGACTTGGGCGGCCTAGTCATTGTGTGTGTGCTTTTTTTTTTGTTAGCGTGTTAGTACACCGCACTGTCAGTTGACACTACAATGTTAGTCATTGTGTGTGTGCTTATCTCCGTGGAGTTGAGCGGTGCTCCTATACCATGAAAATTGGGCTATCAGGTCAAACTAAAACCCTTTGGATCCTCTGATAAATGTGACTTTTATGTGCCTACCTACAGATATTTGGTTTAACGTAATGAATGGTTCAGATAAATAATTGCATGGTCCAGTTTCTCTTAGGTTCAGTGCTGGCATTTGAAGCTTCAGTGCACCCGCGGGATTTTTTTTATTTTTATTTTTTCCATTCAGGGAAAAAAAAAAGGGCGCTTTATTAGTTACTCGAGCCTAACGCTTGATACGCAGGCACTTCAAAAAGGTACACACTTGGTAAAAATGAACTCAAATCGAACGGGCCAAGTTGTGGAGCTCATTGTCACCAAGTTACGGTCGAAAAATTGTAGTTGTTTGCACAATCCTAACATGTGATTGGGGGACAACACTTGTTTGTTGAAATAAAGACCACTGGATATGTTTTTATTTTTAACTGTCCAATAATTGTTCAATATCCTAAGATAATCAAATAAGCATTAATGGACGGTTTATTTTGAATTATGGTGCGTGTGGATCATCTGCATAATCTGCCAGAAGAAAGCAAAATGGCCATCGTGCACTGTGAGAAAGGCTATTTTTGGATATGGCCGTGTTCGACCGATCAGGTGGGCCACATGCGTGGGGGAAAAGATAAACTTGGGCTAAGTCCAATAAACGAAAGGTCTCCATCAGCTGCTAGGCAGCCCAGATCCCAGTCTTCAAGATCCTGTTGGCACATGTGCTTCGATTCTTTCATATTTTCTCACCTGAAATGGGTCGTATTACAAGCTGCAGCCACCTTTTAGAATTTTGCGAGAAGGCATTCAGTGGTTCCGGAATTTCAAAATGGGCCTAGAGAAGCACAAGTCCAACCTACCTATTTGTTGGGCCGGGCAGGCGGGCTACCCAACCATCAGGAGTTGTATGATGTGTGGCCCATATCTTCGCACAAGTATACACAGATTCTAGGAATTGTATGATTGGCCCTAGTCCTCTAACCTATGAACCAACAAAAAAGAGAAAGATGCTTTGAAACGGTGTAATCTAAGAAATCTTTAGGGATGTCGCATCCATGACACATCCCATCATATAAATGGTTCCATGATCACAACACAAGCAGAGGGAGAAGATGAACACGAAAATTAAGGTGAGATTATGATATTTAGCATCTGTTCTTGATGTTGGTATTTAGACTACTCACTAGTTTATAACCATCCATTTGTACAAGGGGAGAGTCTCCGCTAGGTAATGTTTTTTTTTAAAAAAAAAAAAAATTTATTAAATGGAGGGGGGTCTCAAGTCCAATCAGTTGGGTTATAAGTAATGGTCCACTTCTAACTTAACATCCAACACATCTAGTAGGTTGGCCCATAATCAGGATCAGCTTGTGCAAAAATCAGACACATCTGCTTATCAAGGGGACATTTTACTAATTCTGAATGGCTATAAATTATGTTATCTATGTTTTGTCCCACCTGATGGGGCTGATTTTTGCACAAGGTGGTCCTCATGGTGGGACCCATCAAATGCAGTGTGGATGTTCAACATGCATCACACTGGGGCCCACAGAGATTGACCTCATGGCCATGGTGATGTGTGTTGAACATCCACATGATGCATTTGTTGGGTCCCCTCTAAAGTTATGGGATGTCCCAAAAAATCAGATGAAAGACCCGCAAAGAGTCGCAACATTGCATCACTGGAGTGAGGATGAAAGAGACGTGGTAACTTTTACGATTTTCCCCATGGGGATTGTGAACATCCTTACAGCATGGAATACTAACAAATGTGTTACTGTATTATTTAGTATCATCCCTACGCCGGGTATGGGAATAATAGCTGAAAAGCGAGAGTTGTACTATTACTGATTGTCATGCTAGGTGATGCTATGGTCTTATTGGTCCATCATGTTATGAGATATTTCAATGTTGCCTTCGACTAATAGTGTTGCAAGATGGATTGTCAGGATATTTGTCTGCAAGACCTTGAAATTTTAAATGATATTCCTCAAAAATATGTCAACTACTAAGCAAATTTGCCAGTGTGATCCGAAAAGGAACTTCAAGCACAACTCCTACCCAGTTTGGAGCTAGAGAATACAATTCGATTTTCCTTGTGTTCATATCACTGTCTTTGAAAATATAAGAATCTAATGGAAGAGGAAGATGGGAGCCATACTAAATCCATGTGATGTTTTGGTCAAGATAATAAAAACACTTGGAGCACTAAAGGTCATGCATTCTACTCATAAGGGGATGAGATAACATTACACAAGAATTCAACACATCTTATCATATGCATCACTGTCATCATCATCTAAGCCTCATCCCAAATTGGGATTGGTTACACAAGTCCTATTCCACAATTCTACTCTATCAAGGATCATATCTGCAGTTAAACCATTGGTGTCATGTAATCTTTTCTTCCTACTTCCACCCACGTCTTTTAGCCTTCCCCTTACCCCTCAGAGCCTTTCAACTTGAATAAATTCATTCTTAACGGAGCAAATTCCTCTTTGGCTTCTGATTCACATGGCCAAACCATCTCCGTCTACTTTCCCTCATTTTATCATATGCATGATAAATTAGTAATCCAAATAATATTGAAAACACATGCACACATGCCCGAAATTACATGCAATTCAAAAAGAAATAAAGAAAAAAGAAAAAAAGGAGAAGAAGCACCCACTCCTAAAACTAAAAAAATCATATCAAAACCTGTGTCCTCCACTAGGCAAAGATGCTAAAAATTAAAAAAGAAAAAAAGAAAAGAAAAGGAAATTTCAAAGAGAATAAACTATTATGGTGTATATGTATTTTTGTAATACTTGAGGGAAATTGTAACTTTACATCTCTTACATATAAAGATTATACCCTAGCATAAGGTATTTTCATTCACACATAAGTCACACCTGTTCTTGGTATTAGAACCTAGGTTGACCCCTAGGTTTTTTTTTTCCTTGCCCTCCTATTCATCTCTCTCATCCTCTTCCTTTGTCCACTCATGGCTGATTCCAGCCCCAACACCTCTTCTCTTCCTTCCCTACCTTCATTGCCATCCTACCTAACCCCCATTCTCATCATCTACGATTTGCTTTCTCATTCATGGTTCCCATGCTCCCCACACCCATGTTTCTCAAATGGAACAAACTTGATCTACTTTGTCTTGACTTGAATTCAGGCCTCTCATCAAAGGACACATGGCACAGGTGGTGGTTCTCTCGATTACCAGTGATGCATGGTTGCTGTTGAAACTGACTTTAACAGTGTCAAGCTCATGACATATCCCTTTGATGTCAACTTCAAATGACAAAGAAGGGCACTCTCTCTACCATGGAGTATCTCAACCAAATCAAGGTCGCTGTTGATTGACTGGCAATGATTCAACTCCCTCTTACTGATTCTGATCTTGTTTCTCCACGCACTGGGACCCAAGTGTGAGTCTTTTGGCACCTCTCTCACCACACATCCATATGTCCCTTCAATTGTTGCCCTAAACACCCTTTTCATCAATTGTGAACTCTGGCTGCAGCAGTTTCATAAAGCCTCAACTGCTGATGCTCACCGGACAACTGCTTGCCACCCAATAACACTGGCTGTGGTTGTGGTGGACGTGCCAGCTTCAATGGAAAGGGTGGAGGTGGGGGTTTCCAACATAATGATGGATGTGGTAGCCCACCTCCTTGGGAGTGGTAGGCCCTCATCCATCTTAACCTAGGTCGTCCCCTCCAACCGTGTCCTGTCAAATCTCCGACAATACTAGTTATACTGCACTTCATGGCAATATGTGCTATAATTATTCCTACCCAATGGAGCAACTTCCCAAATCGTCTAGCACGGTGAGTGCTGCTCAGCCTGCCGATTTTAGTTGACATCTTGATTCCAATGCTACTAATCACACCATCAATGACCTCAACAATCTCCCCTCTCCCTGACTATGGTAGCTGTGAGCATGTTCTCATTGATAATGGTGTTGACTTCCTCACCGCTCGTGTTGGTAATGCTCAATCACACATCTCATTATATTTAAAAGATGTTTTACATATGCCTGACATGCAAAAGATCTTATTATTTGTTCCTCGTCTCCCTAAAGATAATCAATGCATTTTCAAGTTATGCCTTGAGGTGTCTCTATTAAGGAACTTTACACACTGAAATTTCTTCTCGACAAGCTAACTGATAGTATTCTCTGTAGGGAAAAACAAAGGCAACCTTCCAAACTATGAGAAAATCGGTGAGATTAACAATATGGAGAGATTTAATGAAAGATTTTAATTCCAACAAAGGCAAGTACATCATCAAACATGTAGAATGCAAGAGAGACACCAAGACTTTTAATGTGAAAAACCTTCCAATGTGAAGAGAAAAATCATAAGACCTAGTTCAGCAATAAATCCACTATGACGATAATGGAATTACAATCATCAATAGAACACCATCTTTTGGATACCCAAACACACCACACAACAATCTTCAAGAGACACCATCTCTTGGATAACCAACCACAACACCCAATACCCTTTAAGAGAACACAATCTCTTAGATAACCAAATACAATATTCTACAAGTGGATTGCAAGTATGAAATAAGAAAGATGTTTCTTATCAAAGAAATTGTAGAAAAGAAACCACTTAACAACTCTTGGAGAAGATAACTGACGAAATTAAAGTTTGTGGATGGAACCCTCACTATCCCGGAGATGAAAAACCTCTTGAAATCAACAAGAGACTTTAACTAGAGCCTTCTAGAATGTACCTTGCTCTTCTTCCTAAAAATGACCAAAATGCCCTTCACTTGGGCCTCACACGTGCAAGGCACTTTTGGGTATACATGTGGGTCTCACCTCTGCATGGGAAGGGATTCCCAACAATCTCACCTCCTGACACATGAGGAGGAAACCAATCAAAGACAAAACTCACCTTATACACATGCCAGCCAAGCTTGTACAAAGCTCATGCTTCTTCTTTGGAACGACCTTCGTCATCATATCTGATGAATTTCGATCGGTGTGGATCTTCACAAACTACATCGACTGGGTCTCTAACACGCTGCGTATCCGGTGTTAACAGATGTGTATGTGTTTGGTTCGAGAGTAATATGTGGCGTTTTTGCACAATGGTGGGGAATATATATCAAAGTTGTTTGAGGGTATTACATGAAGAACGACATCGGACATCAGGCATCAGGAGACAATTCCCATGAATCCTCAGCGGAAGTGAGGGTTCTACCCACAAATTCCGGTTTCAACTGTCATCTTCTCCAAGGGTGGTTTCTTTTCTACAATTTCTTTGATAAGAAACCTATTTCTTTTTTAATGGTTGTAATCTACTTGTAAAGTGTTGTATTTGGTTATCTAATAGATGGTGTTCTCTTAAAGGTTATTAGGTGTTGTACTTGGTTATCCAATAGAGGGTGTTCTCTTTAAAGTTGTTATGTGGTGTATTTGAGCATACAAGAGATAATGTTCTCTTGATAATTATACTTCCATTATCGTCATAGTGAATCTATTACTGGACTAGATCTCATATTTTTTTCCTTCATATTGGAGAGTTTCCAACGTTAAAAATTATGGTCTCTTTTACATTTTACATGTTTGATGATATGCTTGCTAGTGATCGAATTGAAATCTTTCATTAAACCTCTCAATATTATTAATCTTACTTATTTACACATAGTTGAAAAAGGTGTTATTTTTCCCTACATTCTCTACCTATTCCAAGTGACAAGTAGAAGTGTGAGTTGGAACTTTTCTACGATAAAAGTCTCAAAGAATATTTGCCACAATCGACTTAAACATCCTGCAGCTGATACTCCATAGTTTTTACACATCTAAGTGGCTTTCCTATTTCTGGTAGTTTTTTTTATTTTTTTTTGAAAGGTAAAGAATATTATTAAGAAAGAAAAAGAAAGCTACAAGGAGAAATCATCAAAAAGAAAGGATGGCCTCTAGCCAGGATCCTAGTCCCTTGACAAAGAGAAAACCCTGCTAATTGCTGACTGAACTGATCCTCGCTCGTTCCTGAAGCAGCGTCCATTTCTCCTCTGGATTGTCCAGAGGCCTACTAACAAAGCTTTCCTCTAATTTCTCCTTGCTGAAGAATGCGGCATAGCTTCGTGCCATGACTCGAAAAGGACTTCCAGAGAACTAGGCATAACCCAGGCTATATTGTAAAAGTTCGTGATGCTGTCCCAAATTCTGAAGGCAAACGGACATAAGAGGAAGTGATGATTCACTGATTCTGCATCATTCACGCAAAGGATGCATATATTTGGAATGATCATTCCCCTTTTTAACCGATTATCAACTGTAAGGACCCTATATCTGCCAACCAGCCAAGCGAAAGCTGCAATTTTGGAAGAGGCTCGGTATCTCCAAACAAAACCTGTGTGGCTGAAAGAGGAGGATGAAGAAGCTTGACTGATAGCGATGTACAACAACTTTGTGGAGAAAGAACTTGACCTTTCTTTGAGCCAAATTAAGGAGTCTTGACTATCTGGGGAAGGAGAGATACCCTCCAGCTTCTGCAATAGCTGAAGAAATTCTGCTTCCTCCGTCTCCTTAACATTTCGCCTACAAGGAGGGGCCCAAACTCCATAAGCTCCAACTGAGCAATTACAGTTTGCCACCAATAAGTTTTTGGAGGGACAAAGGCCTGCTAGGTTTGGGAGAATCCAATCCCAAAAAACGAATTCTATCCCCTTTGCCTAGGGAGAATCCAATCCCCTCCCACACCTTATCCTTCATACGTGCTATAGACCTCCAAATGCGAGAAGCTCTGTATGATGAGGAACTTTTGGTCTGCCAACCATATGGTTCAACACCATATTTCCGATTGATCACTATCCTCCATAGACTGTTGACCTCGACCCCAAACCTCCAGATCCACTTAAGAGAGCATCGTTTATTGCCTCGAGACTTTTTATGCCAGCCCCTCCTGAGAAAGGCTTACACACTTCCCTCATCTGATAAGTGAAACTTGTGGTTCAAGGCCTCAACTCGCCAAAGAAAATTCCTTCTTGAGATTTTTGTGAGACATGCCAACTTGGTAAACTTAGATGATTGTCGTTTCATGTATATGAAGATCATGCTTCTAAACCCTTTGAATTTGTGTATAGAGATTTATGGAGACCTTTGCCAACTTTATCAGTGTCTGGATCATCAGCATCTAAGCCTTATCACAGCTAATTGGGGTTGACAGCATGAATCCTGTTTATGGGTCTAGGTACTATTTATTCCAGCTTTTTGTGGATATTTCCTATTGCACATCAATCAGATGCTCTGTTTCAATTTTTGCTCTTTAAATGTCAGGTAGAATATTTTTGGTGCTCAAACCTGTCATATTCAATATGGCAGGCCCGAAGAATTCATTGGTTCCCTCTTCCTATATATATATATATATATATATATTAACCGTATTCTGAAACACGGAAAAAAATCATTGGCTTATCAAATTCTCTATCGAGCCATGAAAAAGACTCAACAAAAGACAGAAACAAATCCACTATCTGTTTTACATCAAGCAATACGTGGAGTAACTCCCGATATAGTAGTAAAAAAGTTTCATCAGAGATGAAACTGCAAATGTCCCTGACACCTAAAAAATGATCAACATTACTGCAACTATAACTGCCACTATCGCTCCAACTAGGAATGTATTCGGTTATTGGAGAACAATCAATATACTTCTAATGTCGAATCAGGATCAACTAGGACAGAAATAAAGCATTGGGTCGAACTCTTCTTTGGTGTCAACGTCTAGGAGATGGAATATTTTCAGGAACAAGCAAAGCATAATTATTTTCATCTCCATTCACAAGTACCTTTCCATGTTGTGCAATGGATCTATCGAATATATATATATATATATATATATATATATATATATATATATATATATATATATATATATATAATTACTGGTAATGGCATTTACTTCAGTTCTTCATGCCTAAATACGTTGGCTCTAATGATAGCGTTAAACACAAGCACATACATGTCACTGAGAACGGCTTCACCTTAATCTTTCATAGTCAGTTCCGTCCCAGTTTTTGGTTGGAAGCCTTCAGCACTACATATTTTATCAATCGCTTGCAAGGTTTGAAGTATCATCGAAAACAGGTGCATATCACCCATAAAAGATACGGCTGTATCGGCCAAAACAGCCCAATAGAGGGGTGATACGGGCCGTATCGGTGGTCAGCGATATGACACCGATCCGCCTAGCAACACATCCCATCTCCACCATTAACTTAGAAAAAGTCCCTTTGTCAATTTGGTGACCTTACAGACCACATCAAGAAAAGCAAGACAGTCTCAACCGTTGGATTCATTACAAGGGTTACACAATCTAATACTATGCCTCAGATCATCAGAAGCTTCATTTCAATAAGAAAAAAAAATCCACAACACAGAGTCAAATGGTATTTATTATCATATCAAAATTGTGTACTGTTTCCCTCTCTCTTCAATTCTATCGATTTTCTAATGATCAATTCCGATCATTTCAAGCAAACATAAAAAAGAAAATCTAACAATAGAAGAAGAAAGATATAACAGATCTTATGGAAGCCCTAATTCAAGAACCCTAGATCGAGATTCCGCCGGATTCGGCCTCTAGATACTTACAGATCCTCTCCATGACCTCCCTCCCTTTGATGCTGTTCTGCAGAAACCTCTCCGCGCAGCGCTGCTCCACTTTCTCTGCCATTGACGCTAGCGCCGACAGCGGCTTGCACCGGATGCTCGTCTGCTGCCGGAACGCCGTCCATTCGCCCGGGTTCTCCGGGTGGGGTCCATACCAAGACTTCTCCTCCACCTCCAGGAAGTTCCGGAGGCTGACATTGCGGGTCGTGATCTCCATCGACCGGGCCCGGGCATCGACGACGGACGACTCGACGCAGTGGCAGATGTCCTCGCCCACGATCTTGCGGACGAACCACGGGCCAGGGGCGTGGACCGTGATGGAGCGGGTGGTGTAGAGCCGGCCGGTCTGCGGATCGAGCCGGCGGTTCAGGGTGTCGACCTCGAGGATGTGGGAGAGGGTGCGCACGTTAGCTGGATCGGTGAACTTGCGCCACGATGCGGAGGTTACCCGCTCCCAGGGGTGCTTGTAGACATGCTCCTGAGTGTATGCTTTTACCATGGTTTCGGTGTTTGCTTGGGAAGGAGATCGGAAGGAGAAAAGGAGGAGAGCAAAATAGGAAAAGGACCGAAATGCCCCTGCGAGGCTTTCTTGCAGGACGGGCAGAATAGGAAAACTTGTTGCGTACTTCGCGTACGTACCTACCCAGGGTATCTCTCTTTAACTTGTGGAAACGACTTAACATTCATAAAATCCACCCCGTCCATCAGGTACATGACCCACCTGAATATTGTCTTATACTTTTATTATGCTGATGAAATTCTGATTAAAAGATTGGACTAGGGTGGCCTTACATAAAGCTAATGGTGGACTTCCCATCCCAAGTGTTTCCTGTAGAATGTCCTACCTGACCTTTGGATCATCATGATTTTTTAATTCCATAGTTAATTTGAGGCAAGGTACCTGATGAACGGGTTCGATTTCATTAAACTACTACCCACTGGCAAGAGGTTAGCCGTAGGTGCCTACGCGAGGTACGATAGCGTGGTTGGGCTCAATATTCCTTATTTTGACTTTCATATTGACGGAAATAACCATGCGTCTTGACCGGATTAAACGTTCTGCACCACTGCTGAGCGCATGTGAAGAAGAGGGGACATCGCGGTATATATGACCATTTGGAATATATATGAGAGATCGGACCATTCATCTGAGAGGGACCACGGTTTTAATGCCTTGCAATAGAAATTAAATTGGTCAATTTATTAGGTAGGTTAGAAATTCATGTTGAGTTCGCTGGGGGGTCCATCCTTCCTGATGATTGGATGAGTTTGATTCTGAGGCAAGTCATGCTTGCACCCAAAGTAATGAATGATCTGGATGACACAAACGTGTCCCATGACGTCCAATTTCATCTCGGATAAGATACAAATATACATGGTCTGCGGAGCAACGATGATCTGACTAATACACATGGTTTCGTCTGACGTGCACCCATTGTTTCGGAGACCACTGGTTGGGAAAATGGGGTGGAGCCGGACCAACTAGGCGCGGATTGGCTACTGACAGGTTGAGTGGCGAGACTGCTGCTGAAGTGACGTCACCAAGTTCTGTAGGCTCCACCATGATGTATGTTTTGTATCCACGCCGTCCATCCATCTGGAGAGATCATTTAAGGTTACGATCCAAAGAACGAATCACATCCAAAGCTCCAGTGGACCCCACCACAGAAAACAGTGGGGAGAGTGAAACCACCATTAAAAACTTCTAAAGGCCATAAAAGTTTTCGATCAAGCTGATATCTGTGTTTTCCCTTCTTTAATGTCTTTGTTAACTTTTGAACAGGTTGGATTTCGAAAAAAGTTTCAACGGTGGGCATCAATCTTTCCACTGTTTTCTGTGGTGGGGTCCACTAAAGCTTTGGATCTGCCTCGTTCTCTGGTTCATGCCTTAAAATAATATCTCCAAATGAATGGACGTTGTGGATAAAACACATACATCATAGTGGGGTCCACATAACTTGGTGACGTCACTTCAGTAGCCATTCTCGCTACTCAACCTGTCAGTGTCTAATCCGCGTCCGGACCAACTGAACCAGGACTCAACCACTCGGGCGATATGGCTGAGTCAGCCTGGCCTGGCTCATCTCTCCCTGTCCCTCAACGTCTCCTGTTACTCCCTCAAGGGATAGAACCGTTTAAGCAGCACCTAAAACACCGAAGCTTTGTGGGGCCCACTATGTTGCGTCACTGCCAGCCGGACTTTTATAAGATCTATCATCATCATCATCATCATTTGATCCTTATCCTAACTAATTTGGGTTGCCTACATGAATGACGGTGAGGATTCATCTCAAAGCCTTATCCCAACCTCATGCAATCCTCCTTTATCCGGACGATTGGCAATGAGCGCAAGGTAATAGACCATTACTTTGGTTGATTATAATCAAGTGCTACTATCTAAAAATCTATTACATAAGTGATTACAGTCAACAAGTTACAAGCTTTGTGTAGCTGAAATTTCTAATCATATATCAGTTTACTTGCTTTTGCAATCTCTTATTGCTGACAGCAAAGCACTTCATTGAAATTTCCATTGGAAGATAATAACAATAAAAAATGAAGGTAAAAAAAAAAACCATATCTTAGACTACATTTCTAAGCCTATTAAGGAGGTATCGGGGGATTAGACACCTTTCCCACATGAATAATGCCCTCATCGTGAAGCAAGGATGGAAAAATCTTAACCAACCATTCCATTAGGCCCACTTCCAATTGAAAATTCTAAGTCAGATCAGCTTACCACATTATATTGAATAGCAAAACATCCTTACTGTGTAAAGGTTGTGATTGGAACCATTGATTGGGTGAGCCAGCACATGGGTTGGCGATGGATCTGGCAACTGAATTCACCTTGTTCCATGAGCTATTTGCAAATGGACGGATTTACTGGAACACATAGAAACTAGAAAATATATAGCTTTGATTCTTTGGGTGGCCAAGCTGGTCAGCTATACACGTATGCCATGTGTGGGGGATGAGTCCAGTGCAGGTTGCGCTGTGATATTTCTCGGTCCTTGATAGGCCTGGCAACAGATGGGTGTTCGCTGAGAAAATTACAAATTTTGAATATGTGTGGCCTGACCAGTGCACCCCGCGACTTTGGTTCAAATGTGTGGATGGGACAAGCACAAGAACTTTCAGTTGGTGGATCTCCACTCCCCACTTCAATTAATGAATCTGAACCATTCATCGGGTGGCCCTATAGATGACTGATGGCAGAAAATCTCAGAGCAATGCCAGTTGCTACCAGTCAAAATGGATCATAGTTCTAAAACTCGGTGAGTCAACTGACAAGTCCTTGCTAACTAGCTGACTCAGTTGAGTCTCGACAAGACTCGTTGAGTTGACTTGAAAACTCAGCTGACTAGATGCGACTCCTAGAGAGTCCACCACAGCTATTCCAATCTCTCGCCCCTCCTTTTCCGGAAGGGGAGAAAAGGGGTGATTGAATGTGCCGACCCCCTCTCTTCAGCAAGGCTACCCGGGCTTGATAGACGGCGTAAGCTGATCTGACAATCAATCTTCCGAGCATATGATGATTCTTTCGCTGTCTTGGGCATTAATTTACCTACTACAATATCACCCGTGCATTCATTATTGCAATACAAATACATCAAAGTTCACACTTCCAATATAATTCCACCGAGTCATTTGTAGAAAAGCAAATTAACCTTTTTAATATAAGGTCATGTATTTGAGTACCAATCAGGTCCTTATTCCCTTAGTAGTAGACTCGCAAGAGTTTCCACACAGGGTCTTGGGCTCCAGTACCCATTGGGGTGAAATTACACTCTGGTGTGAGTGATTGTGTAAAGGTAAAAGGTCAACATTTTTAATAAAAAAATGGGATCAAGTGGGCTGAGATTCGGTCCCTCAACCTCAGTAAGAGTTTCTCATGAGTGATGCTCACACACTAGTTGGACAGTCCTAACTACTTGGCGTATGTCACCAACCATGGTGTTTGTTTGACATTTTGCTCATTCAGCATGGTTGTCCTACCATGAAAATGGGATGCTCCAAAAATCATGTCAAGTGTCAATCAACTATTAGGTAGGGCGTATCATAAAAAATTAGGAACAACAAATGAAAAAAACTCTATATTTATATGGAATGCATCTAAGTTGATTGGCCTGATTTTTAGGGCATCCCATTTTCATGGTGGTACAATCACCCTATATTGGTAAGATGTCATACAAACACCGTGTTGGGCCCCACATGCTAACTAATTGAACGTCTAACTAATTGTGTGTGAGCATTTCTCTTATCTTATATATCATTATTTAATTCATTAAATATCAAGTGGAGTCAAATATAGACTTGGTCTAGTCTTTGAGTTTACCCAACTCATCTGGATATCAAGATGAGTCAAGTTATCCGGTTTCTAAACTATGCCATGATGGCCCACAACCGCAATGATGCAGATCATGCTTTGTATTCTTATTGAATATATAATAAAAGATGGTCTCAAAAAGCACCAGCCTTGCCTTGCTCAAGTGGGTGCTGAAAGCAACTCTTCCACCCCTGTCAAGACGTAGGTGTGGTATCGACGCCCTCTCTCTCTTAACATCTTTCTGATGAGGTATTATAAAATACCTCTCATTTTTTAATTTTAACTTTAGCATATCTAGCCCTTTGCAGTGCTACAATGAAAATTTGGACGGCCCAAACGTCTTACAAGTATTTATCACCGTGGGTGAAGTTTAAGTTGGGTCTAGATCAAGGTTAGATTAGCTATAAAAATTACAAATGAATTTTCACATAAATAATGTTCTATATTAATGTAGGGCCCGTAATTTGCACGGTCCCATATTAATGTGGGGCCCCTAATTTGCACGATCCAAGCTGTCACAAGTAGGATGGGTAACTAGGATAGAAGAAAAGGTGGTGAATTTGTGCTATGGTTTAGCAAAGAGAGATATCAAAAATCAACTGCTTTTTCTTAGGTCTGAATTGGGTTTGGATCTGTTTGAGGTTTGAGTTAGGTTCATTTTAATATGATCTAAATCAGACTCATTTAAAAACAGAGTCCAAATAGGTCAATTTTGAGAGGAGTCGGACCCCAGCCATTTAATAATTTGCGTCTAACTTTTGAACCAAACCTGCCACATGGCTTTTAAATTTTGGACTCGGAACCATTAGTAATCCAGTTGGGTCTAATTACCCATCAGGTCAACCCATGCCATTTTCAGTCATAGCACCTTCTCACACGATGCGTGGGAGACATCTGAATCCCATATAAGGTTGAGCCTCTCTTTTGAGACATCTGAGCCTCTCCTTGGAGGAAAAGAAAGTAAAAGCGATTCCCATAATAGCAACGGGCCTAATGGGAGTAGACTTGGGTTTTTCCTCACATTTTTGTTCTTTTTCAAACAAGGTGGCCTATTGATGACTGTGCTGATCTTTCTCCTAGGGATAACACACATGAGCGAAAAGCGGGTCCACTCCCTCGGGTGGTTCACATGCACATGTCAGTTATAAGACCTTACCAGCCCACCCATGGGCCTAGCACAGCAAGCTTAAGCCCAAGCCGAAAAAATTAGATGTGGTCACCTCCAAACTGGTGTGGGCAGAAACTTGATAAAGTTCACATTTTTCACTTGAATGTCACTAGTCTGTCGCTTGATAAAGTGGACTATACATGCAAAAGGAATACGCATTCTAGAGGAATTAAATAACAATCTACCTTCAAGATGCTTGAAGGATTGAAATCGCATACTTGAAGAATATGACACATTTCCATATGAAGTTGGCCTGGGCTAGGTAGGGCTAAAATGGCTTCAACCCACATCCTGACAGAAATTGATCAGGCCATGCATCGAAGCCATGGGCCTAGATAGTAGGTTCTTTGGGCTGGGCTGCCTGGCCTATTGCAGCCCTGATGATAGTGCAACCCTACATTTTGCCAACACACTGGGCCCACCGTCACACATAAATGGTATTCAATCCATCCAATAGGGTCATGACTAAGATCCAATAGTCACCTGGGCCACATCATAAAATAAAATGATGTGGACAACCACAAAAAAGGCTCCAAATTCATGTGGGGGGCCATCAGGATTTGGAGTGTCCCATTTTATGGCCGATTGACCATGCCGATCAAGTTGGCGATGTAGGCGCGCTGCAGGAGTCGGACTGGCAAGGAAACGGATTGGCTACTCCCCCTGCCACCAGCCAATGGTTGGTGTTCAGTGCTATGTGGGCCCAACGTGATGTATTGTGTTTCATCCATGCCGGCCATCTATTTTTCTAGATCATTTTATGATAGGAGACCAAAAACAAGTATATCCCAATCTCAAGTGGACCACATTACACGAAACAGTGTTTAATGAACTTAGACCATTACAAACTTTTTGGAGCCATAAAAGTTTTGGATCAAGCTTTTTTTTTTTTTTGGGTTAACTTGTTAAGTACACACCCATGTGTGTACACATACTCCATGTTAGCCAACCCCCCACTAGGGATCGATACCAAGACCTCAAGTGTTGAAACGAGGTATCTCCACTCAATCTGCCCGTTGAGCTACGTATCTTGGTGTAAAGTTTTGAATCAAGCTGATATTTGTCGTTTCCCTTCATTTAACATCTAAAAAATACTTCTTAATGCTTTTTTTATTTTTTTTGGATCAATCTAATATTTGTTTTTAGATGTCCAATAAACATTACAGTTTTGGAGCCATAAAAAAAACTTCATAAGGCCTACCGTAATGTTTATTTGACATCTAAGAAAAAACTTATAATATTTATTTGACATATAACCTGTTGATTAGGTCATACGAACTTAGATGAAAAGAAAACATAAATATTAGCTTGGTCCAAAACTTTTGTAGCCCCTAAGAAATTTTTATCCCAGGGCATCCAATCACTGCAATTTCTCATGGTGTGGTTCACCTGATATTTGGGTTTGCCTATTTTTTGGATCATGTCCTAAAAATAACCGAAAAATGGATCGAAAACATGAATAAAACACATACATCATAGTGGCCCCCACAGAGTTTTTTCACGTGGAGGGGTCACTACGGAATCCCAATCCGTAGTAGGCCCGAACTTCTATTCGTTGCCTGAGGAGGGATACGAGTAAAGTAGTCAACCGCTCACAGATAACGGTGTGGTGTTCTCCCAAGCATCCCGATACGGCGATCTGAAATGTTCCCACGTTTTGAACCCAGTTTTGGACGATCCTATGGTTGAAAACTTTCCAAGCAAAAACTATCTCTACCGAACCGTAGGTGCTGTTTTTCTTAGCTTATGGACCACCAAACCTATGGTCCACCATTTGGATGGTCTACATTTATGGACTACAGACCCTAACATTCAAATAAAAAAATTTAGAATCACATGTCACCATCCTCCCCTTTGCCTCAGTGGTATCATCAGTCACGCCTGACAATAACCTTCAAAGGTTCGAGGGATGGTACGGTCTTCTTCTCTTCTCGAGCTATCTCTAAGAGGTATTTCATAATACCTCCTTTTTCAACTTGATTTTTTATCCAATCCGTCCAAATGTTGCACCATGGGTAAAAAAATCAACTAGAAACACTGCACAGGTGGGCCACACCAATTTCCAACCAAATCTAAGATCCACACCATCCATCAGGTTCTTCTATCTTTCTGCGTAGAACGATTCCCGTCTGGATTTAGATATACAACATGGTGTGCCCCCATACAACAAACACATATGTTGTAGAAGATTTCCGTCTGGACCTATCATTTTTTAGAGTTTAAATATCACCCCCAAAACATCTCTTCGGAACAATGAAAAAAGCTACAAACAATTAGAAAAAAAGATAATACACTGAAACACGATACGCAATCCGATTTCTATATTATAGTCCTTTATTAGGAAAGGAATGAATGTGGTCGAAAAGATTATACACTGAAAAAATCTTATATACTAGTGAAAAAAGGTTTAAAAAATGAAAAGATGGCGTCTATTTCGGCAGAAGAGCGAGGAGAGAGAGTAGGAGAGACGAGCAGAGGACGGCACCGGAAACCGGCAAGGCGAGCCCCGATCCGGGGTCCATCGACGGTGATGGTGCTATTGCGCTATCCTGCGCGGTTGCAGCGGCAGCGCAGACGGCGAAGAAGACGAAAACCGCCGCGGCTGAGAGACCGACGTGCGCCATGGATGAAGGATAGGGAAAAAGAAGACGAAGGATGCGCGTGGAGGAAGAAAAGATATCTGAGATGTCCGGAAGATGGATGCGCTCTGCTTTTTTTGAGAAAGCTGGTAAGCCGGTGAAGGCACATTTATAGCTGCTTTGTCGCAATGTGGGCCCACGAAAGACGTGGACAGCTGGCGGGATGATGCCGCGTGGACTGACCAGCTTTATTATAACGGGCAACAACCAAGCTTCTTTTTCGTCATTTCTTCTCGGTTGGTGCACGCTACGGACGCGTATTCGGTAATGGAGAAACCAGAAGCGTGCGGATTGGGTACTGCTTCCACCAGGACGACCTGGCTAGAGATGGACCGTCCTGTAAGGGGTCTGTGGGGCTCACCTTGATGTATGTGTTTTCTCCCCGCCGTTAATTCATTTTAAGTGGTCATTGTAGAGCATGTACCAAGGAGGTAGATCGAAGGCTTAGGCTTAACTGGACCATTCCACACCAAAGGCCAAAAACAAGGAGGTAGATCAAAGGCTTTAGGGCCTGTTTGATTTTCTAATTACATAGGTAATTTCAGCTAAATGGGTAATAATTACCTATGTATTTCCGGATAGATCTCCGAAATAGATATGTGGACCACCACCTTTCATTTATAGCACTCCTCACATCACCAGAGGAGAAAATTGTTAAACCGTGGGGCCCATCATGATGTTTGTGTCTTATCCACACCGTCCATCCCTTTAGCCAACTCGTTTTAGGGCACGAGCAAAAAAATGAGGCAGATCCAAAAATCAAGTGGACCACAACACATGAAAAATGGAAATTGAACTCCTACCATTGAAAACTTCTCGAGGACCCCAAAAGTTTTGGATCAAGCTGATATTTTTGTTTCCCCTTTATCTATGACTGTGTTACCTTATGAACAGGTTGGATGACAAATAAACATCAATGTGGCCCTAGGGAGAAAACAATTTTCAACCGTTGACGTCTTAATGATCATTGTTTCCTAAGGTGTGGTCCACTTGAGCTTTGGATCTGCCTCTTTTTTGGTTTCATGCCTTAAAAGGTATTTTTTAAAAGGATGGATGGTGTGGATAACTCACATATATCATGGTGGGGCCTACATATTTAAATCAGTAATAACAGTATTGTATGAACCGCTTTTCGAGATGTAATTTCCGAAAAATATCAAACATGTGGCATAAGTAATAATTACTTATTTGCCCGTATTTACCAAGGAAATGAAAAATCAAACAGCCCTAGGCTTAACTGGACCATTCCACACGAAATAGTGGGGATTGGATTTCTACCCTTGAAAACTTCGAGGGGTCGTTTGGCACCGTGGATTTGGAGGGATTTCTAATCCCCTATTTGTTTGGCAGTGATTTCAAATGAAAGCTTGGATTATATCTAAAATTCGTCCAAGAGTTGCATGGGTAACATACGTGTCACTAGAGTATTATTTTATTAGGCGCATGACCTAGTAATGATATTCCAAAATAATTAGATTAGCAATTGCATCTAGGGGTGTACATCGAGTCGAACCAAGTCGAGCTGGCCTCAACTCGACTCGGCTTGGCTACTGGCTGACCTCAGCTCAAATTTGGCTTAGCTCGGTCCTGGAGCTTGACTGGCCAGCTCGGCTCTGTTTGATTAGCAGCTCGGGCCGAGTTTGAGCTAAGATTGAGCCGAGTTCACAATTGAGGCATTTCCACAAACACCTGAATTGTAACTTCAAAATCTCACTGTTTTACAAACAGAAGCAATGATTTTACAAGTATTTTATCAAACACCTTCTAAGCAACATAAAAACCAAGAAAAATGAAGAGAAAAATGGTATTTGTTTCATGTACATACCTTCCTTGCCACCAGCCACATTTCGTTGAGTCATTTTATCAAATAGTTGGCGAGCAACATTAATGGCGAGTCACAAAACTGGTTCGATTTGAGTTCGATTCGAGTTGGATTCGATCCGAGTCGAGTCGAGTCGAGCTGAGGCTTGCTCGAACTCGGCTCGTACTCAACTTTGAACCGAGTTGAATTGAGCTTTTTCGAGTCGAGTCGAGCAAGCTAATGGAGCTAGCTTGGTTCGTGTATACCCCTAATTGCATCACTATAATTACTTTCATATGATGATCAACACCGTCCAAACATTGTTCATGTAAATCAATGGTTAAAAATCATTGGCTAGTTACTTAGACATGATTTTGTGCTTGTGGCCCATCCGAGACTTGGAATTTCATCATTTTCGAGTAAAGCATATATTTCAGTGGACTTATTACAACCATTATGTCAAACATAACATACGTCACTAATTAGAGATATTAAAGTTGATTTAGTAATTAAATTCAAACGCCTATAATATATAGCATGCATAGTTACTTTTGTATTAAAGTTGAATATGCCAAACACAATGGGAGGATTTCAAATCCAAAGGGTTCGGAATCCAAGGGATTCCAAATCCACACTCCCAAACAGGCGACCCACTATAATGTTTATTTACGATACAACCCGTTCATAAACATACACCTCTACAAACAGAAAACATAAATATAATCTCATCCAAAACCTCTATTCTCTCAAAAAATTTTCAACAGCAAGCTTTCAATCCCCTAAGCTTTTAATCTAACTCTTTTCAGGCTCATGCCTTAAATATATGTCAAAATAGAGAAGATGATAAAACACATACATCAAAAGTTAGCCACACAAAGCCTATGATAGGACCATCCGTTTCTTGCTCAGGTCTTGATAATCATTGTTGGGGGAAAAATACGATAAGTCCGGAGACCCGGTTATGGAATGGACCAACTCTACTGACACAGCCCGAGGATCCGAGGTAACGGGTCCAACCGAGGCAAGATAGTAAAGCCTAAAGGAGATACTTAACTCGGATTGCAGAAAATAAATTCCGACCGAGAGATAAAGAGTCAAGAGCCACAGGCAAGACAGATAAGACACATAAAGTTAATTCCGCTAATGAGGCAGCAATGTTTAAAGGGGCCGGTTGAGGCCCAAAAGGCTAAAAGCCACCTGATCGACCATAAAACCAACCCACGTAAGGCCGGTTAGTGTCGGTTATCGGACTAAGGAAGGACATCGGCTATAAACCGATTCTGTTTCATCCGACAGTAGGTAAAAAGGCTCATCCTTGTAGCCAGCAGAGACTGATTTGATATCAGGGTCGGTTGAGGCCGAGCCGAGCAAGGGAGAGACGGTGTAATCCTGAATACCATCCCGAAGATCTTGTAGAAGGATTCCCGATTCTGACAATTTCGGGATCGGGCTAGTGTTATGCTAAAGTACCTGTAGGCCTCAATGATCACTTAGAATGACCTCACGCCGGGACCTCTCACTCCTATAAAAGCAGGACTTTACAGGACTAAAGGTACGCAAAAAACCCTTCTAAAAACCCTTCTTACGATGTCCAGTGACTGA
The DNA here is from genome assembly GCF_029962835.1 of Magnolia sinica. Taxonomy (NCBI): domain Eukaryota; kingdom Viridiplantae; phylum Streptophyta; class Magnoliopsida; order Magnoliales; family Magnoliaceae; genus Magnolia; species Magnolia sinica. The sequence continues at coordinate 139,284,096 of NC_080573.1, forward strand.
CTTAGGCATCGGAGGGTCCCCGGCTCTAGCCAGGATCTCCTTTGTTTCATCCTTGTGTAGGCGGCAGATCAGAAGGAAGGCCCACCAATTTTTTGCATCAACAGATTGGCGCCGTCTGTGGGAATCGGTACAAAAAGTCATTTTCCACGCTCTATCCAAAAGCAGTAAACGCGCTCTAATGGTGATAACTAGAATAATGGTTCAGGAAGAGCCAAATAAAGCCGTTGTTACTGGACCACCGGGTGCAAGCGAAGCCCAAGGAGCTCAGAATCAACCCGACAAGTGCCAGGATCCCCCTGTTCATCCGGTAGCCTCTACCGTGACAAGAAATACCCAGCGGAACTGAGGTAATGAGCGGCTGGATAAAGAGGTTCAGGAGCTTAGATCCGACATATATGTCATGAAACAAATGTTGGAATAGATACATCAGCAACAAGTTCAGCCCTATGCTCAGACGACCAACGTCCCACAACAAGTCGCTGACCCTGAGCCTCTCGCTCCGCGATCAACGGTCCCTTAGTGAAGTCAACCCCACGGTCCGTCTGAGTCAGCACCCGCTCATTCCGTGACTGCCGTGCTACCCCCACTGATCTCCGACACGAGATCGATCGGCAGAGGCGCAATCGGCCTCCGGTTGAGGGAATGACAGAAAGCGACGAACCCTGAAAAATCGACCTCCAGGACTTTAGGAAAGAAGTACGAGAAGAAATTACGGACATAAAGCAGAGTCGGAATGCATATCAAAATAAGCCCGAAACAAAGGCATCCCTAATTGTGGAGGAAGTAATGCAGGCTCGGCTACCGGAACGGTTTCGTCTTTCACAAATTACACCTTTCACCGGTAAAATCGACCCAATTGAATACATCAAATGCTTTTGAACATACATGAAATTAAAGCTAAGTGGGGCCTACCTTGCTGTTTGTAAGAAATCACTGTAACACCCTGAAAATCGGGGGTCGTGCATACGCTCGACTCCCGAGTTCCCGGGGTCACTTATATCCAATTTTCATTAATATGCGATTAATCCAGTCTAAATGCGCATTCTGGAACTTCCTGGAACATGAAGCACAACCACACAAGTCTACTGAAATAGAAGAAAATCAATTATACTTATATATACATACCTAAAAGAATACAAACGGGCGCACAAGGTGACACCCAACAAATTCATAAAAAGAATAACAAGTCAAAAAGAATAAAGCTGAGCCCTCAGCGCGGTGATCCAACGTGCCATCTACAGGTCCGATGAGGACCCGTTCATCAGCTGGAAGAAGAGAACCGGTCCTCCTCCTCAAGGCTCGCATCGCCAGGCTCCATGAAATCTGTATCACCTGCATCTATGAACGAGTCTGGTTGGTGTTTTAAAACACCGTCCCAGAGTGGGAGTGAGTGATCAACTCAGTGGGTGCTATTAACCTTAAGTTGCAACAAGCATCAATTATAATAAGAATTTAATGAAAAGCAATCAATCATAAACATCTATCTAGTCTTGTTAATGTGGATGGATGCAGGATGATATGATGTATGCCCTCACCACAACGCTCCCTCGTGCGACAACATCTAATGATCGCCAATGCAACACTCCCTCAGTGCGACCTCGACTGCCGAGTCACCAACCTAGCTAATGTCATGCAATGATGATGTTAACCAGGTTCTTAGTTAAGTCCATTCATCCAGCAGATTTGGGAATCTGATACACCCCACGTATCAAATGCCCTGAACTAGTTGCGAGGCCAAGACCCCCCAATGTGTGAGGCCGAGACCCCGCGATCCTTGACCCCGTCGGGTTTTCCCCATCCCCGACTTCAAGCACATGGGGGTGCTGAATGTGGGGTCGCTCGCGGTCACTACGGGGAGGCGCGTCACCCCAGCGTAGGCCGACAGCTCGGACATAGTGTCACATTCCACCATGCCTGGTTCACGAGGCTGTGGACCAATTTCGAGTGGGTTATTGTTGGGCTACAACAGTTGTAGGGTGTCCCAGGTTCCATACAAGTGTGAGCAAACAGGGTTAACAATCATGGTTGGCCAGACAGTAGGCTAGACCGCACGAGTCCAGGCAAGTGCATGTCGGAACGACATCGGGTGTAAGCAACCCATGTAGTCTAACTACAGTCGCCCACATGCACTCGCACAAATCCATGAGTTTAGCCTCAAGGCGGTCCTACCAACGAGACCGCCTTAACTTTCCCCGTTTTCTTGGCCAACCCTAGGGTTTGGATGGTGGTCCACAACATGTCAACGGACATGGATATCAACTACCAAAATCATCATCATGTTCTCATACCTCAATCATATAATCCATATTCACCCAATAAGCAAGCTAACAATTTATAAGCAATGGTGCATGTGTATTGGGTGTGTTAGTGAGGAAGTTGCTCACTTCCTACAACTCATGTAAACAAATTACACATGAAGTAAATAAGGCATGCAAGCTAGAGGGCATCATCACGTGAGCAATCATATGAGCAATCCAACAAGTCATCATCAAATTTGCACCAAGTCATGTAAGAAGTAAGAACAACATCATGTGGGGAAATCAAATAAACATACAATTCCAAACCACTCTAAATAAATATAAATTCCTAGGTTCCTCTATATTCTCTAAATGCATCAAGGAAGCAGTCAAAATCATTAAGCTCATATTGAAATTGGTGCTAGGCCACCTAGGAGTAATAGTCCGCACCTTAAGAGGAGATTTCCATTCTTTGAGATCTTAGAATTTGGGGATTTGGGTAAAATCATCATTTCCTAAATCAAAATCAAGAAGACAACATTAATGCCTATAAATCTACACTAAGTTGCTCTATTGAAGGGAAATATACCATTCTTACCTCCTCTTCTTGGCATGGTGGGTTTGGTGGAGGTTTTCTTGGAGAATAGGTAGAGAGTTTGCAAGTTTGAGCTTCCTTGGGCCCCACCTCCTACCACATACTCTTTTCCTTTCTTCTTCCTCTTTCTTTCTCCTCCTTTCTCCTCTTTCTCTTCTCCCTTTTCTCTCTTCTCTCCTTCCTTCTCTAGGGCAATTTCGTATGGGGAGAAGGGTGCCCCAAATGAGCCCCTTTTATAATGCCAGTTTTGGTGGAAATGGCCCCAAGTGTTGGGTTTTTACTATACTAGACCTATGAGGGGGTTTTTCTAAGCTTTAAGGCCCACTATGAGGTGTACAAGTCAATATACACCGTAGGATAGCTTGCTTTAATGATGATCTACGTATGGATATGATTGGCCCGCCATTTGGATGCGCCGATCGACAGATATGATAAGAAGTCTGTTCAACGGTCACCGATAGTCGATCAGGGCCGCGACTATACGGATATGAGCAGGGAAATATCCTTACTTCATGGGTAAAGTTTGGTCACAAACTGACGGTCCGAAATTCTCAACTTTGCATAAAAGTGGACGACTCAATTCACTTAAGTTCCAACTCCTTCCTTTAGGGTATTTGCACTTCTCATGCACTCGTCTTTCGGCTCAAGTTGACCGGTTCTGGACCGTACCCAGGTCCGATTCCCGCGATGGACGTCAAGCCCAATGAGACGGGCATTATTCTATAGTTTTGGAACTAGTGGTCCACCAACGAGCGGTCTATAGCTTGTTTAGATAACTAAGGCAGTTCTGGTGGCCCTCTAGCCATGAAATTTATAGGATAGGTGTTCCTTGGCCCGATGAAGGGCCATGCAAAATTTGAAAATGATCAGATATGGGGTTTAGTCGTACGGGTTTGATTCGCGATCAACGATCACCGTGCCATGATCGGGACCCAGATTTTTGTGGGCGAGTGTAAAAAAATACATTAAACACTCATCATAAATTATGAAGAAATCTGATGGCTAAAATGTCTTACATTTCAGTTTTATTTACATGTGCCAGATTCCAATTTTGGCATTGGTGGGGCGCATCTGGCAAGTGCCAGATTACACTTCTGGGTGTCCACTGGGTCCGTGGTCCACGATGGTCCCCGAGCCTAGTGAGATCTATGCTCCCCTCAATTTTTATAATTTTCTGACCTTCCCATGTGGCGGTATAGCCCGCACGGGCTGCTGCCAAGTGTAAATGGTCATTTGGCTTGACGGCCCGCACTTGGCCCAATAACAACCCGACTGGTCTACTCTAATGGGCTAATCCTAACTTAATTTAATTATGGCACCAAATCATGAGTAGTTTAAACAAACGGTCCTGCGGCAAATCCTACGAGGACGCCTCAGTACACTGTTCTGGTTGGACGGGACGTTACATGATTAACCAGACTTATGCGGTTCTTCACTGGTACACCCTGTGTAAACTGACATTTAGTGCTAATGGTCATTAAGTAATATTTAGGTTAATTAAATAAAATAAAAATAAAAATAAAAATTGATGGATTTTTTTTTTTGAAAATCCAAAACAGTGAAAATCAAGGATGTTACAATCTACCCCCCTTAAAAACAATTTCGTCCCCGAAATTGCTAAGGGTAGTAAGTAAGGACTTCAGTATTTCATTTACCTAGGTTTGTTGATTTCAAGTTTATATGCATGGTAGGGTGTATACTATCTATGCTAGGCTGGCTCATTTCAGTCTACCCCCCTTAAAACTTTTTCACCCTGATAGTTTACTAAAATTTATTTATAAAGATTTAGATTCCTGGCGACGGTTTTCTTCTATCTAGAGTAAAAAAAAAAATATTTGTTTTCAATAGTAGATCAATACGGAGAGACGGTTGTAGTATGCTTGAACCCGATACGTCGATCATCTACCTGACCAGGGTAGAAGGCTCATCGTATCCCTTCTTTGTCCTGGTGGATCCTGGTCTTCTGCTCGGTCAAAGCAGCGAGTCAATTGGTAGTCGCGCAGGATTTAGAATTGAGTCAAGCCGCGAATGCTTCGCAGGTATATACTTCCGTAATTCCATAGTCCGATCAATCTAAATATTTAGAAAACGGCCATTATTAGAATGTTTAAATCTCTTATTTTATAAGGTTGTCCTTTGGGTCTTGATCCGAGAGAGTTCTCATTTTAATTCTTGTCTAACTTAGTGCTTTAAATCTCCCACGGTGCTTATGGTCAAATGATTATCTTAAAAAGGTTTCTAGTAGTATCAAATCTTATATGTATATCACCCTTTCGATCTCATGTCTAGTGGGTTAAGAGTAGATTGTACTTTAGTTTCATAATTTCAAGAATGAAGGAATAGTCGAAATTTTTAAAGTATTCTAGTGGTTTGAAGTGTTAATAATGTTAATAAGGACGCAGTAAGGCAATCATACATACAAACATTCACAAGGCAACAAGAAAATTTCAAGATAATCCATACATACATATTGGATTCAAAGTGCCATTAGTATGGCCAGTTACATCTTACAGTATGGATTTCAGCATAGATATTCCAAACGTAAGGAAAATATAATCTAGTCAAGCAAAAGTTCTAATTATCCTTCAACACATGAAAATAGTCCTAACTGACTCAAAACAAACTACTAATTATCCGTATGTTAAGCTTCTATTCTTTTGGGTCGGACGAGGGTGGGGGTGCTTTTTCCCCATGAGGGAAAGAATCATATAATAGAGAAGGAGGCAATAGTTGCTAGGAATGCCACTTCCTTTGGCAAGGAAATGGATTGTTGATGAAAATATTTTGGAAAAATGAAATAGGCTTAGTGTTGGATTTGTGAAGGGGGTTTGAGATGGGTTTTTGAAGATGGGTTTGAAGTAGATCTATAATAGGAGAGTTCTTTCTAGGGTTTAGAAGGGATGGTGACCCTAGAAAGGCCGCATGAATGAAAAGAGGAAGAACATCATCTCCTCAATGTGGTATGAATCTTGATTACATAAGAAAATAAGAAAACTTATAATATTTTAGTGAAGTCTGCATCGAATATGGACTTAGAAAGAATTAAACAATCAAACTCAACCCTATTCAAGAGTCAAAGTTCAACAGTACTAGAAACTATTTGAAGTAGAAAAATATACTAAAAATATTCTAATTATAACCATACAAGACGATTTCTATCATAGTTAAAAGTAATTTTTAAAAAGAAACAAAATACTAAAACTCAAATATGGAAAAATACACTTGGTTCATTTGCAACCCACGGGGCATCAATCTTCATCTGTTAACTGATGTTATGGATATACCAGAAATTTCAAGGAGGCTATTCCATGAAACTGGGCATTTTGACACATTTTGTAGGTTAAGAGGTTCCTACATGTATAGAAAATTCTAGAGTAGTAGAAGAATGCAATGTAGAGACTACGTAAGATTATCTAGATGGTTTCTAAAGTTTTCTTAGTCGCAGGATGACATCGTAAGTCTTATTTTAGCTATTTATGTAAGGTAGCTAAAATGATCTTAGGTCTACATAAGGAAGACAGGTCCTCATTTATAACTAACCACATAGACCACATTCTTGAGTTCTAGTGTAACAAATTCGCTTACCTTTAAGGCTCTCTTATATTACTCTCCACTCCAAAATAGCGTGACTACACTATGGTGGTAGGCTAACTCATTCGCAACGAGGCTGTGTGCGAGAGCTTGCGGTTTGGAATTAGGAAAATACTCCAGATATGACACCAGGACTCAAGAACTGGCCATGGTGGAGACTCACATTGACTACACTCGCATCTTGACATGGTCTCATTCAGTACTAAACCCAACACAATTATTACATGCACACCTCGAATGGCGAAGCCGAGCAAGCAAACTAGGCGATAGAGTCAAGCGAGCTATATCATGTATATACATATATAATTTAAATCTCACTTTCTTTACAATAGGCTTTAATCGACGAAGTACAATTAACCACATTCGGCAAAATACCCTTCTCACCCATCAACAGCAAAATGTCTAATGCAACTTCTGTCTTACGCAGCTCACACCATCCATCAATCAATAAATGACAAGTTACCACATGTGGTTCCATCTTATCAAATATTATAATGAACTCAACCTAGACAGGACCTAAATCAGACCTAAGAAAACTATTTATTAGTTAATATAGGAAAGTCTACAGGGTCTTTTAAAACAAGCATGCATGTATGATAAGTACCAACCCCTCTTTTTTTTCTTTTTGTGTTCTAAGGCATCTAGATACTTGAATTTCTTAAGGGACAATGCATCATAGAGTAGAAGATTCTAGAAAGCAGTGATTGGAGGAAATGGTTGAAATGCCTAGGAACGAAACACAATAGGACCTTGAGTACCCAATCCACTGAAGTGCACACATATAATTCATAATCAGAATATGTGCAAAATCATAACTAACCATAAGGAAACAACACAGAGAAACATTGTGAAAGAAAACTTTCTAAGCTCTCTAAATTAGCCTTCTTGGAGGAAAACCCATCATTTGAAATGTATCCTTCAGTGTGCACAGGGTCTTTAACTAGAGGAGGTTCTATCCTATCATCCTCAAGCGAATCTTCAATTTCCATAACCTCGTCATCTGTAGTAAGCATTAGTCTTCCATCACCTTTAGCCCGAACGAGCTTGTAAACAACAAAATCAATATCAGTTGAGGAAGACTCAAAACAACTGATTTTTTTTTTCAAGAGAAGTCTCTTAAACGTGATCTCTACCGTGCATCTCCATATTAACGAACACTTCTTTTATTTAAAATCATCTACATGCATTGACAAATGTAAGATTTGAAATGTGTGGTTGGAGGGAAGGGAAATATGAAGAAGAAGAATGTGGTTTTGGGATTTGGTTTTGAGAATAGGAGAGGGAGAGGTCTTTCTAGGGGTTTAGAAGCAATAGAGGGAAGTGAGAGGGGAGGAATGAGGGGTTTGGGTCCTTAAAATGCAATAGAAATGGGTCCCTCTCGTGTGTACATTGAAAGGGAGAAGGGGACCCATCTTGTAATGTTTATTATACTTTAGTTAACTAAATTATTTAAAAATTTTTTATGATGATTTATCATCAAGTTTTAAGTCATCTCATAAAATTTTATAATATTTGGAAGTATAGATAAATTATTAAAATTCTAGGAGCAACAGCTGTCTGAAAATAATAATTTTTGGACAGTTGGTGAAACACCTTAATTTTAACTATATTATGAGGTGTACAAGTCAATATACACTGTAGGATAGCTTGCTCTAATGATGATCTACGTATGGATATGATTGGCCCGCCATTTGGATGCGCCGATCGACAGATATGATAAGAAGTCTGTTCAACGGTCACCGATAGTCGATCAGGGCCGCGGCTATACGGATATGAGTAGGGAAATATCCTTACTCCATGGGTAAAGTTTGGTCACAAACTGACGGTCCGAAATCCTCAACTTTGCATAAGAGTGGACGACTCAATTCACTTAAGTTCCAACTCATTCCTTTAGGGTATTTGTACTTCTCATGCACTTGTCCTTCGGTTCAAGTTGACCGGTTCTAGACTGTACCTAGGTCCGATTCTCGCGATGGACGTCAAGCCCAATGAGACGGACATTATTCTATAGTTTTGGAACTAGTGGTCCACCAACGAGCAGTCTAGAGCTTGTTTAGATAACTAAGGCAGTTCTGGTGGCCCTCTAGCCATGAAATTTATAGGATAGGTGTTCCTTGGCCCGATGAAGGGTCATGCAAAATTTGAGAATGATCAGATATGGGGTTTGGTCGCACGAGTTTGATTCGCGATCAACGGTCACCGTGCCACGATCGGGACCCAGATTTTTGTGGGCGGGTGTAGAAAAATACATTAGACACTCATCATAAATTATGAAGAAATCTGATGGCTGAAATGTCTTGCATTTCAGTTTTATTTACACGTGCCAGATTCCAATTTTGGCATTGGTGGGGCGCATCTGGCAAGTGCCAGATTACACTTCTGGGTGTCCACTGGGTCCGTGGTCCGCGATGGTCCCCGAGCCCAGTGAGATCTATGCTCCCCTCAATTTTTATAATTTTCTGACCTTCCCATGTCGCGGTATAGCCCGCACGGGCTGCTGCCAAGTGTAAATGGTCATTTGGCTTGACGGCCCGCACTTGGCCCAATCACAACCCGACTGGTCTACTCTAATAGGCTAATCCTAACTTAATTTAATTATGGCACCAAACCATGAGTAGTTTAAACAAACGGTCCTGTGGCAAATCCTACGAGGATGCCTCAGTACACTGTTCTGGTTGGACGGGACGTTACATGATTAACCGGACTTGTGCGGTTCTTCACTGGTACACCATGTGTTAATTGACATTTAGTGCTAATGGTCATTAAGTAATATTTAGGTTAATAAAATAAAAATAAAAATTGATGGATTTTTTTTTTTTTTGGAAATTCAAAACAGTGAAAATCAAGGATGTTACACCGACGTAGCTCGACTTTGGTTCAAACAGCTAAAACCAAAGTCCATTAGCTCCTTTGTGGAGCTCAGTGATGCATTTCTCACCAATTTCATTGGAGGAAAGAATAAGTTGAAGCCCCCTGCGCATCTGAACACATAGTTCAGAAGGAGGGAGAGCAATTGAAAGACTACATCAAGCGTTTCAATTTTGAGTCGCTCCAAGTTCGAAAATATTCAGAGGAGACAACACTCAATTCCATCATACAAGGGGTCAGGGACAAGCCGTTTCTGGCATCTCTAGATAAAAATCCGCCTATGACTTTGGCTGAGTTTATGACTTGGTCGGATAAGTACGCGGATGCCGAGGAAACACGGAATCTGTGTGAAGCCGCCCAAAGCGCGAAACCTCGGCCAAAGAGTCAGTCAAAAAGGAAGTTGACTCGGCCGGAGGGAAGAAGCGCAAGGAAGACCGAACGCGCGATGAACGTAAGTCAGGAAAACGACCCGACCGGAAGTTCTCGGTATACACTCTGCTCAATAAATCACAGGAGCGGGTGTTGATGAAGATTAATGGTGAAAGATTTGTCAGTTAGCTGAATAAGTTCCGAAGTAACCCGAACCGGTAGAATAAGGATAAATACTGTCACTACCACCACGATCATGGCCACAATATGAGTGATTGTTATCACTTGAAGGAAGAGATCGAAAGGCTTATCCAAGAATGCCGACTCAGAGAACACGTCGAAAGAATCAGGACAGCGGAAGAACGCCTGAGTGACAACCGATCCACGGAGGAAATCCGGACTATTGTCGGTGGTCCCCAAGGTGGAGGTGACTCAAATAATGTGTAACATCTCGAAAAAATCTGTACAAAGACTCGAGTATCACCTCAGGCAGAAATCACTCAGGACCAAATCCTTTAGAAATTAGACGAGAATTAGCTAGTGTTACGCTAAAGTACCTGTAGGCCTCAATGATCACTTAGAATGACCTCACGCCGGGACCTCTCACTCCTATAAAAGCAAGACTTTACAGGACTAAAGGTACGCAGAAAACCCTTTTAAAAACCCTTCCTACACTGTCCAGTGACTGACTTAGGCATCAGAGGGTCCCCGGCTCTAGCCAGGATCTCCTTTGTTTCATCCTTGTGCAGGCAGCCGATCAGAAGGAAGGCCCACCAGTTTTTTGCATCAACAATCAATATACACCTATCGTTAAAAAGTTTTTAAGGCCCACTAAAATGTTTATTTGCCATTCAACCTATGATAATGTCATGCGGACCTAAATGGAGGAAGAAAACGTATATAAGCTTGATCCAAAACTTTTGTAGTCCAAAGAAAGTTTTTAATATTAAACTACCAATTGAAATTTGTGTATGCTTCATTTTTGGACTTATGTCCTAAAATAAGCTTGAAAAATGAATAGAACTTGTAGATGTATGACACAGCCATCCAGGTGGGCCGCATAGAAAAGACTTGATGGCCTGGCTGAATCGATGCCTGATTGGGTCTTGGCTAACCCATAACTGAGTGCGGCCGTATTTGATTGAACCATATATTGTAGTCAAAGTTGCTACGTAAGTACGTAGTACTAGGCGAGACCCATCTCTATGGCAGGTGGCCCAATCAAACCCCACTGCGTCTGTCAGAAATCCACGGTGGCAACAAGTAATCTGTGTAGTCCTTGACCCGTTGCGTGCACCGACCGGAACGAAAAGAAGAGGGCTCTGGTTGTGCAGTGAGAAGCTCACCATGCTACAAACGTGGCGTGGCTTTCTTAGTGGCGCCTATCGGTATGTAGGTATTTTATCCACACCTTTCATCCATTTTCTCAGTTCATTCTAAGACATTTGCCCAAAATCAAACCATGCTCGAAGCTCAAGTGAACCATGCTACAGGAAGCAGTGAGAATTGAAAGTCTACCTTTGAAAACTCTTTTGGGCCAGATTGTGGACCACACCATGGGAAATTGTAATAATTGACCGTTAAAAACTTTACATAGTCCCTTCATTGACGTCTTTATGATTTATCAACAGGTTGGATGGGAGAAAAATAAAAACATTCTGGTAACACCTAAAATGTTTTTAAGGGTAGGTATTCAATCACCACCTCTTCCTGTGAAGCAGCGCACGTATCTGTTTATTTTTAAAACGATTTCCTAAAATGATTTGTCAAAAACTACGGACGGCCTCGATGTAAGGAAAATGCATCGTGGTGGGCTCCACAGTCAGTGATCCACAGCCGCGCCCACAATCTGCGTGCGAAAAATTAAAAAACGAAGCTTGCCTGTCGTCCGTTGGAGGAGAGCTGGGCAGTCGTCGTGGCACCACCTCGCCAGCTGTCCACTTTTTCGTGGGTCCCACACGTAGCGACAAAGCAGCTATAAGTTTCTCAGAGAAGCAGAGCACATCCATCTCTCGGAGTTGTTAGATCTATTTTACTTCCTTCCCGAGCAACCTTCTTCTTTTCCCCAGTACTTCACTCATGGCGCACGTTAGTGTCTCAGCCGCGGCGGTATTCATCTTCTTCGCCTTCTGCGTTGCCGCTGCCACCGCGCAGGATAGCGCAATGGCACCATCGCCGTCGATGGACCCTGGCTCGGGGTTCGCCTTGCCAGTTTCCGGTGCCGTCCTCTGCTCATCTCTCCTACTCTCTCTCCTCGCTCTTCTGCCTAAATAGATGCGGAGATCTCAGCTGCGGATATTCTCGCGAGAAATTATTCATTTCTTTTATTTTTTAAAATCTTTCTTCGCTAGTATATATGATTTTTTCGGTATATAATCTTTTCATTCCCCTTAATTCCTTTCCTAATAAAAGCTATAATACATGAGCGTTTCGGTGTATAATCTTTTCTTTTTTTTTATATATAAAAAAAATCTAATTGCGTATCGCTTTTTTCATTGTTCCGGTGAGATGCTTTGGTAACAGACATTGAGATATTTTCACTTTTCGACTGATATTCCAAACCGGAATCGTCTGCAACACTTGTAAGACACCCAAGCTCTGTGCGGCCACCATACCTTGTTTCATGTCTAAATCAATTCCGTCCATCAGGTGGAAACCTGTACTTGAGTCGTACATACAAAAGAAAAAACTGCTCGGGCCAGACAATGGTAAGAGTGTAAATTACTCCAAATACATCTTTAAAGTTCACATGGTGTGGCCTCCTGAGTCGAGGACGAGGGTATTTTCGTAACTCATTTCATCCAGGTGTGGTAGACCCCGATTAATGGGTTTGATGAAAAGTGAGCCCCACACAAACCCGCGTGGATTGGTACTAGTCCTGGCTAGGAGACGGACAGCCCTATTAGGGGCTCCGTGGGGCCATCCTGATGTATGGAATTTATCCACGCCCTTTATCTAAGATCATTTTAAGGCATGAGCCCTAACAAGAAGTAGATAGAAGGCTTAAGCGGCCCACTTTAACCGTTGAAACCTTCAAAAGGCCCACCTAACAAGAAGTGGCCCAGTGGGGACTGAGCTTTAACCCTTGAAAATTTCACAAGGCCCACCATGATGTTTATTTGCTATCTAACCTGTCCTTTAAGGTCACATGGACCGGGATGAAGGAACATCACAACTATCAGCTTGATCCAAAACTTCTGTGGCGGCTCGGGCTGTCATAGACCGGCTTGGGCAGACAAGATTTCGATCCTGGCTCACCTTTGGCTGGGCTTGGGCTGGGGTAAGAGGCCTAAGGGCTGGGTTAGGGCTTAAAATTTAGGCCTGTTTTGCAATCGGCCCAAGATTGGATTAGCCGTCCAAAAGCCCGGAAGCCGGACCCAGCCCGACTCGGCCCAATACTATTCTAAATTAAAATCCATCGTTTTAAAAATCTTCTTCCCTTCAGGAATTAAAAAATTGAAGTCTCTCTGGCAAAATGCCCCACAAGAAATCGGATTGCCTAAGTAGGCTAAGGGCCCGTTTGGCCGGGTGGATTGAGAGGGATTGAATGGTATTAGGGTGGATGGCATGGATTTCAAGGTAATGATGGTGTTGTCGGTGGATTGTCTTAAGATCCATGGGATTGCTATATCTGGGGGATTGCTATATCGAGTTTGTTTGGCACGCCCAGACAATCCCGGGATTAAACCTTCTCATCCCTTCCAATCCCTCGAACCAAACACGTCCCAAGCAAATTTGAACGGATTAAGGTGGATTGGATGGGATTTAAAGGCAACGATGGCATTGTCAGTGGATTGTCTTAAGATCCATGGGATTGATATATCCCAGGATCAGATCAAGTCTGTTTGGCACGCCTGACCAATCCCGGGATTTAACTTCCAATCCCTTCCAATCCACCCGGCCAAACGGGCCCTAAATGTTCTGAATAAACACTGTGGGGCTTACTTTGACATATGTATCTTATCCACTCCGTCCATCAATTTTACAAGATAATTTTATAGAATCATTCACAAAATGAAGCATATCTACAGATAAATTGGACCACACCATAGGTAACTGTGTAAATTAAATCTCCACCATTGAAATATTCTACGAGACCATAGAAGTTTTGGATATTTGTTTTTTACCTTTATCTATAACATATGATCTTATGAAACTGTGAGCCATAAGAAGGCTTCAACGGTGGAAATCACTATCATTACTGTTTCATGTGGTGCAGTTCACTTGAGCTTTGGATATTCTTATTTTGGGCTCAACCAAAAAACGGATGCGCCCAACAGCGAGCCTACTCAGCTTTCCAGCGGGAACTCCCTGGGAAAGGCTTCCTTCTGTTTGCCTGGTGGTGTGCTGACGTAGTAACGTTTCGCTGGACGGTGGGGATATAAGACATACATCACGGTGAGAGCCACGGAGCTTTGCCAGTCGAGCACACTCCCATCGGTAGCACAGACACTTCTGTAATTCCAGTATTTTATATATATGCCTCTTCTCAGACCGGTTAAATTACCAACAGGTTTGCCCATGGACGTTATTGGTAGCAGTGCTCCATGGACCCATGATGTATTTGTTTTATCCAGGCCGTTCATCCAATTTTCCAGATCATTTTAGGATGCGAGACAAAAAAGATAAGGCAAATCAAAATCTTAAGTAGGCCAGATCACAGGAAAAGGCAGTGATTCAACGCCCACCATTAAAAGCTTCTGGCAGCCTCAAAAATTTTGGACAAGCTGATATTTGTGAATTCCCTTCATCCACGTATTTTTAACCTAATCAACCGGTTAGATGACAAATAAACATTACAGTGGGACTTACGAAAATTTCAGTGGTAAGTGTTTAATCATTGTTATTCTCCTGTAGTATGGTCCACCCGAGTTGCATATCTGTCTCATTTTTGAGCCCATGCCTAAAATAATGATCCAAAACGGATGGACGGCGTGGATAACAGACGTCACTAAGGGGCCCACAGATTACCGTCCAGTAGTGTTGTTTCGGCGTGAGATGCTAGTCCATATGGCCGATTTTAAGGTGCTGTGTACGGTGCACCGAAATTTGCTGGTAACGTGCCACATGTACGGGACATCTGACGCGTAATAGGACAACGTCCATCCATTGCCTGCCTGAGATCTACATGGTGGGGCCAATATGCCACATGTTTAAGACATATGACACGTGTAATAGCGCCCGACCATGAAGATCACGTGTGCATCGATTTTGTTTCCCGCCTGAGATATATATGGTGGGGTCAGCTTTGATAAGATACATCTAACAAAGATCACTGGTCTTGGTATTCACCTGATTCCACTCGTTCGGTGGGTCAAGCCTGTAAGTTGAATCTCATCCATCTATTTCGATGTATGCCCCTTCCTGAGGAGAGGAATGTCTGCGTGACTCGGATGTCCCACGGAGACGGCACATTGTCAGGAGAGATGCCACCCTGGCTTCAAGTGATTAATTCTCTAACAAACGTGCGGGGAGTCTCGAACGGATTCTACTATCGACGGACGGTTCTAATTATCGGGCATGTGGGCCCCAAAAGGAACAGAGGATGTGATCATGAGTGGCGACATACACAAAACGAACTCTTCTGCTATTATTTTTACTATAAATAATAATCATACTTATACATAAAAGAGTTCTGCTAGTTCCACACGGGTGTCGACCCCCGTCCATACACTCGCATGTACAAGTTCCAGTAGAGAAGAAGTGTGCGAGATCTGAGCTTTCCATCTCGTTGGAAATAGTCCTTACATCTTCTGCCTCAATCGTTTCACTCCTCAGTGGGCCACAACGTACAAAATAAACTGAAGTTTAAAAATACATTGTGGCCCACTTTATGTGTTGAAATGATCTAATTCATAGGCCAGAAGATCTAAAATGTGTACCCAAGTAGTGGAAAGATCTGATCAATCACACGTATCCTACATTGGTACATGTGCGCTAGCGTACGGATGATCAAGGCTCCCACAGCGCGTGTGGAATTAGCAAACCTCTATATGCAATCTACACCATAGAATCACGTAATCCGTCACTTCACATAAATATCACAAAGAGCATCCACATCTGACAACCGTCGATCTACTTCGAGAGGAGAACGAGGAGAGAGAAGATGAGAGACGAGCATATGACAGCTCCGGAAACCTGCAAGCCGGTTCCAGAGCCGGTCAGCATCGCCGGCAACGGCGCGATCGGGCTGTCCAGCGCGGTGGCCGCGGCTGCGAACGAGAGCACCGCGAGGGAGATGAGAAGCGCGGACCTGCGGAAGCTATCGTGCGCCATTGGGTGTAGGATACGAGAGACGGAAACGGGGTGAGAAGGGATTATGGCCAGCTTTCCTTTTCTTTTTTGCGTTTTCAGGTGGAGGAGTGCGCTGTTTATATAAAGGGAATGGTTTGTTTGGCAGCTAAGGCTTGTGGGGCCCACCGAGATGTGTACAATCGGGCTGCCTGTCCTTGATCGCACCTTCCGGATGGGAGCGCGGGCCTCCTTCTTGGTACAGCTTTCTTAGAGCGGTCGGCACACGCTATGAGACGGATAGCCGTTGGATTAGGACACGTGTCGCCTGCTGATCACGAGCGAAGGGACTTCGCACCTGTTGAGCTTATGAACATGCAGCTAATTGCGGAAGCAGACTAGGTGGCTGTGGGGCCCACCATGATACGTATATTTTATATCCACACTGTTCATACGTTTTTCCAGCTCATTTTAGGATATGATCCCAAAAATAAAGCAGATCCGAAGCTCGATTGGACCACGCCACAGAGATAGTGGGGATAATGACACCCACCGTTGAAACATTCCTAAGGCCTATGATGATGTTTATTTCCCATCCAACCTGTTGATAAGGTCACACAGACGTCAATGAAAGGAAAACACAAATATCAGCTTGATCCAAAACGTTCGTGGTCCTCAAGAAGTTCTTAATGGTTGGCGTTCAATCACTACTATTTCCTGTGGTGTGGTCCAGTCGAGCTTTTGATCTGCTTCATTTCTGGGCCCATGCCCTGAAATGAGTTCCAAAAACGGATGGATGGCGTGGATAAAACACACACACACACACTACTGGTGTTTGGGGTCACCGCTTAATCAGCGTGAGTAATGACGGGTTTAAAGAATGAATTGCCTCGCATCATTGCTCCACGCGGGGTCTCTGTCTCACCGTTGGATGGCATGCATGCGAGAGATCTGGACCATTCATCAGGTATTAGTATTACAGGTTGTTTAACTTGCTACAGGACCCAAAAAGTACATCAACTTATAGGTTCGAACGCATGGTAATCCAAGCTGTGTGGGCCCCAACGTGAGTGTGAGTACCATCCAGCCCGTCCATTCGATGTGCTCTTGATGTTAGTTCTGGATCCCAGAGTCCATTCTGATGATCTACAAGACATCAGGAAAAGCAAGGCTCACCATGAAATTTCCAAATGGAATGTGGGGTCCTCCGTGTTTGGTATTTGCATCCAAACCTTCATCAAATGCATCCAACCCTGATAAAGGGACACATCAAAATCTGGGTGGGCGGAACGACGACGTGATTGTAAAAATTGCTCCGTGTGGTGTGTCCCACCTGAATGCTGGATTAGGATGCTTCTTGGGATCTACACTGAAGTGTGGAGGCCCACCAAATGATTAGTTTGGACTCATAAACATCATGAGTGGCCCCCACACGTCTCATAAGTTCCTGGTACGCACATAAAAGTCGCTAGAAAGTAAGGTCCAGCTGCCCAAATTCTCAATTTACGTACACGCCATCCTCCCGCTGTACCCTACCAGGCAAATGGTTTAGATCTCTGATGTGTCTGACACCCAAAGGCAACGCACGGAAGTTGTGATGTGGGTCCTCATCATTCTATTAAAAACCCTAACTTCACTGCTTTCATGCTTTTGTTCCAGTGTTACCTATTGTTTTCATCACCTCACAAAATGGTGAAGATGCGCCTGACACATGTCAACGAGGCACACGTGTATGAGATGGTGCCATTTATTAGACGGTCTCATCGTGTATGTTCTCCAGCTTAAAGGTCAGACCGGCCACAGGTACATAAAATGGACAGTCGGAAGAAGTCAGCAAACGGTCCAGATTGAACACGCACATTTAATATACACGTGATGACCAAAACGGAAGGAATATTTGGGCTAATGCACAGAAAAGGTGGGCCACCCCACAGGAACATGACTGGGCCAAACGTCTAAGGTGCTCGACCAGACAACATCATCATTAAGTCACCACACGTACGTTCATATGGTGCAAGTAGGGCCCTCGTAAAGTGTGCATAAGATCCATTGGTCCATTAGATGCAGCCTTCCATGGGGCCAAAATCAGTCCCAAACGAAACTCAGCTGGGCCACAGCACAGTCATTTGTTGGGAGGGGACGCCTAGATAATAAAACAGTTCCCCGCCTGTTGTAGTGTATACACAGCTGATCCATTCATCAACACAGAGTCACGGGACATACCACAAATCAAGCTATTTCAAACTCACCAGCGGCATATGGGCCTGAGATATTGGGCATACTAGTAAATTGTTTCCAGCATTGTGGCCCACCTAAGTTTTGGATGGGCCTGATCTTCTATTTCTATGGCGAGCACCAGAAAGTAGAGCTACATCCAGTCAGACCGAGTTAGGGCTGACCCGACTCGATCTGGTTTTGAAATAGGCTTGACCTCAACTCGACCCAACTCGATGCCGAGTCCAGCATGCCTGACCCGATTCAAGTCTAGGTTTGGCCTAGATTAATCCGGACCGAGTCTGACCTGGTCAAAAGTACCGAGTTGGGTTGAGTTGTCACCGAATCAGATCGAGAGATGAGGGAGGGAGTGGAGAGGAGAGAGAGTGTGAGGAGGGGGAGGGGTGGTGATGGTGGTTGTTACCTGCCGGGCTTGGAAGAGGAGGAAGAGGGAGGGAGAGAGAGTTTGGGATCGAATAGGGTTAGAGATACTTAAAAATTAGATATTATACACACACACACACACACACACACACTCGAATTTGAGTTGAGTCGGGTTTCGAATTGAGTCGAGTATGATCGGATTGAGTTTTAGGTCGAGTTATTGGGTAACTCGGACTCGACTCGGTTTGAATTCATATTGGGCGAAGCCTACTCGGTTAGGACCGACTCACGCATTTAGTTTGGATTGAGTCGTGTCTGAATGAGTTAGATGAGCCGAGTCGTCCCGTGCCCAGCTCTACCAGAAGGAGAGGTAGGAGTGTCAATGGTTCTGTTCAACCTAGGCTTGCATTATTCAACATAGGCCTGAGCCCAGCCCAATATATTTATTCTAGGCCCAAGCCTAAGTCTAGGTTGAATGTTGGTCCAGTACATGGTTCCAAACTCCACCTGATCGAGAAACGGACCAAAATTTTAAGCCCAAGCTCAGGCCGAGGGGCCCTGAAAGCCGGACAGGCTGTCCTGACCATAAGAAGAACCGGATGGATACGGTAGATCAAATTCAAAAGTTGAAATGGACCCACAGCAACACCATATGAGCATGTTTTATCCTGATTTCAGATGCATGGAATCTTTATAATGACGAGCCAGATCTTACACAAGTGTGAGTAGTTCCACGTGAGAGGCGATTTAACTTGGCATTTCCAAAGATTTTCAGTCCAATATTACAGTCAAACCTGCATAAGATTGGATCCATTCATCAGGCAATCATAAGAAATGGGGCAAATCCGTTCATCATGTGGGCTATATGCATAAATTGATCAATTTGAACCGTTGATCACAGATCTAGATTCTTTCGTACATTTGTTGGCCTGTGGACGTCATATAAGCTTGGCTTTTTTAGTTGCAGAATTATCACATACGTTCGAATATGTGCTAATTAAGTTATGTTCGAGACGTGTGGGACCCACCCATGATGTTTTCGTGGAGTCTAATCCATGCATCTGGTGCTCCTCGCGTTTAGAATCAGGTGGGACACCACACAGGGATGAAGGTACAATCACGCCAACATCCTATATATATATACACGTAGCGTGACCCACCTCATGTTTGGAATGGCCTGTGTTTTCTGCCCCTCCATCCTGGTATGGGGCACACCTGATAACTGGGTTGGATGGCTTATAAGCTACAAGGTAGACCCTATATTCAATCCGGAAGTTTCTGTAGTGGGCCTCATCCTCCCCAACGTCTACCATTTTTTCGTTTGGTGTGGCTCACCCAAGTTAAGGCTCTAGCTGGATTTTGGGATGTAGGCCAAACGTGGAGGGCACATCTAATGGATGGGATCACGGATCATGGTGGCCCCACAAAGCTTAAGCAGATGGAAATTACCGGACCTTCTAATTGACGTGATCATTACCCATCTACGTTGTCCGGTTTGCCAGATTAGGGACTCGGATTCGGAAGCGGATTGCACAGTGAGTAATTCACCACGCATAGGGGTGTATATGGCCTCAACTCGGCTCGGCTCAGTCACCGAGCACACCCAGCTCAAACTCGGCTCGGGTTAGTGACCGAGCCAACATCTCCAGCTCGGCTCGGCATGGTCAGCAATCGGACTAGTTCAAGCTGAGTTCGAGCCACTTTCGAGCTTTCAACTTTTCGAGCTGAGTTCAAGCTCGAACTTTCGAGCCGTGCTCGAGTTCGAGCTTGGATGAATGGTCAGCCCAAAATCAGGCAATTTTACAACTTAGTTGGGTCCCACTGAAAATTAGGCTGAAAGAAACTGGTTTTCTAAATTGGCACCAAGAACTACAGAATAACAACAATGCAAAGAGTTGCATTTCTTGCAGATTCTAGTTCATATCATGTTGATTCAACACAAATGCAGAAAGAATAACATAAAATGAAATGCATTTCTTACAACATATTTAGAAGGAAAGATTTAGCACCTGAGCAAACTGCAAATCTATAATTGATGAAGTGTTTGAAGAATTATGCCTGGAGAGAAAACTTAAGTTGTAAGTTTGACAAAAGATTAAAATAAATAAAAACTTCAACATTAAACCCAAGTTGTAAGTTCTATTCGGGCAGGCGCGACCGGGCTTGCGGCTTACCGGCGGTCGGACTCGGACTTGGACTAGAGAGTTGCGGCAGGGGCAGGGGTGACCAGGCAGGGGAGTTGTCACCGGACAGTCGATGTTGCGACCAGACAAGGGAATTAGGGTTTAGGGAAATGATCGGACGACAATGTGAGGGCCTGAGAGAGGATGGAGAGAGTGGAGAGAGAGAGGGAGGAAGATGAGTTAGGGTTTAGGGAAATGGCCAAACGGGTTAGTCGGTTAGCATTTATGCGGGTGGGCGGCCGTGCGGGTAAGGGAGGGAGGGTTTATTTTTATTTTTTGAAGGGTATATATACCCTACATTGAGTCGAGCTGAATTCAATCCGAGTTAATTCGAGCTGGGGCAAGCTCGAACTCGTTTTCAAA
This sequence comes from Magnolia sinica, assembly GCF_029962835.1. Taxonomy (NCBI): domain Eukaryota; kingdom Viridiplantae; phylum Streptophyta; class Magnoliopsida; order Magnoliales; family Magnoliaceae; genus Magnolia; species Magnolia sinica. The sequence continues at coordinate 139,305,131 of NC_080573.1, forward strand.
CTCCAAAAATTAGCTCGACTCGGTTTGAACTCAGCTTTGATCTGAGTCGAGTCGAGTTGAGAAGGTCCATAATAATTTATTTATTTTATCTGCTCCATCCATCCATTTTACTAGATAATTTTAAGACTTGAGCCCAAAAATGAAGCATATACAATGTTCAAATGGACCACACCATAGTAAGCAGTTGAATTGAATGTCTACCATTGAAAACTTCTTAAGGGCCACATAAGTTTTGGATCAAGCTTATATTAGTTTTTTCCCTTCATCCATGTATGTATGATCTTATGAACAAGTTGGATGACAAATAAATATCACTGTGGGGTCTAGAAAGGTTTCAACGGTGGAAATTATTATCCCCACTTTTTCCTTTGGTATGATCCACTTGATCTTTGGATATGCTTCAATTTTAGGCCCAACCCCTTAAATTATATGGAAAAGCAGATGGATGGCGTGGATAGACAACATACATTCAAGGTGGGCCTAACTTAGTTTAGTCAGTAAGATAAGAGCGTAATGAGTAACTCAGTACGCAATCCAATTCCCTCAGATATTCAGCATTGACTCTTCACTGAGAGTTCAGTATTGGTAGGGCTGAAAGTCGGGTGGGGTGGGGTGGGTTGGTGCTCAACCCTATCCCAACCCAAGGTTCTTATATGTCAACCCTAGCCCAATCCAACCCAACCTCGGGTTGAGAAATCTCAACCTAAGCCCAACTCTGGGATCGGTAGGATTAATCGGGTGGATACATGATAATAATTTCGTTATTACATTAGTCTATTATAATTTCAATGCATGTCTTATTTTTTTACCTATGATTTTATTAATTATATATTTAGTTATTTATCTTAAAGAATTTTATATTTCTAAACAAATAAGTTAAAATATAGGACGACTATTCCTTTAAAGGTCATGTTGTATAGCACACAATGTATTTGGGACAAATACGGCCTATCTTGTAGGCTTGAGTCATCGGAAATAATGTGGACCAATAAAACCCGATGTCACTGGAATTTCGTGCCTTCAACACAGATGATCTACACTCAATTATAATTTATAAGTAACTTATATATATCAATTGGGTTCAGGTTGGGTTGGGCAACCTGAGCCTGGCCCAAGTTTTATTGGTCTGGTGTTTATATAGTGCAAGCCTGAGGCCAGACCCGATACATCTTCCCCATACATCCATTTTTCCGGCTCATTTTATGGCATTACTTAGAGTTTGATCCAAATCTCAAGTGGACCACATTATAGGAAACAGTGGTGACTGAACATCCTCCGGTCAAAACTTCTTAGGGGCACAAAAGCTTGGGATCAAGCTGATATTTGTGTTTTCCCTCCATCCAGTTCTGTGTGACTTAAATAAACAGGTTGGGTAGTGAATAACATTACATTAGGACCTTGAAAGTTTTTGTTGGTGGGCGTTCAATCACAATGCTTCCTGTGGTATGGTCCACCGGAGATTTGAATGTGCCTCATTTTTGGGCGCTAGGGCTCTAAAACAATATTTAAAAAGAAAAAAAAGAAAAAAAAAAGATGTACGGCATGGATAAACAAATACATCATGATGGGCCCACAAAACCAACCAGTAGATACATCATGGTGATGAAAGGGTTACTACCGAATCCGAGTCCGTGGCGATTTCATTCCCTGACATGTGTGATTCCTCTCGAACGTGCGAGGCAAGTGCATTCGTTCTAGGAGTTTGACCAGCTCCAACGCGAGACTCGCTCAAACGAAGACGAAACCACTCCCTCCTTCCGAAACCTCTATCCCACATTCCATGCACACGCAAACACGTAACCCGCCATTCCTCTCTTACACCGCAAGACATGTCCCACAAAATCCTAACCGTTTTCACACACCCAAACACCACAAATCCTCCCTATAAATACCTCCCAACCTCTCCACTCCTTCCTCAGGCCTTCAAACAAGAAGAAGAAGAAAAAGAAAAAGAAAAACTCGAGATTTTTCCATCTAAGGCGGATTTTCGGTAACTATTCTCTTTCGAGGTTTTTTGCCGAATACTCCGCCATGGACATGAGAAAGATCTCCTTCGCCGTCCTTATCGCCGCCGCCTCTACCAGTGCGGTCCTTGCCTCTGAGGAGGGCATTGCTCCCGCTCCCGGTCCTGCCTTGCACAGTGGGTCCGCCGCGGTTGCTCCCGTCCTCGGGCTGGTCGGTGCATCTCTGATGTCTTTCTTCGCATTTTACTTGCAGTAGGCCTCACCCAAATAAAAAAGAAAAAGAAAAAAAAAATGAAAAGAAAAGAAGACTCTCAAGGAAGGAATAAGAAGCAGAGAAAATGGTAGCTGTTCTCGTTTGATTCTGCTTCGGTTTTATCTATCTCTCTCTCTCTATTTCTTTTTTCTCTCTCCCTTTTGTTGTGTTGGTTTGAGAAAGAGATTTGAATCCGTTTGTGTATCTGTTTGTGTTGTGATGGATGTGGTGCAATAAAGCCTTTAAATAAAATATTGTCTCTCTGGTTTATTTATTTATTTATTTTAAATCTTTATTTTCAGTGATTCTTAAAGGTGTTATGGATAAATCGAGATCCTGGCAGTTCATTAGGTGGGGCTCTCTATTATAAGTTTTTTGTAGTCTGAAAATCAGGTTGGTGACATTATCATATGGGCCACACTGGTGAATGCCGACAGCATTTTTGAACCATATCACATACACGGTGTCTCTCATCACATACGCAGGGTAAGAGAAGTTGGAAATAACCCTCAGTTGATTGTATAATCCCTCAAACAGAAGGGAAGAGATCGATTGCAGGGCACCTTCCTTTTTTGAAAAAGGTAAATTAGTAAAAACAAGAGAAATATTTACCCTAGAACGGATCCGCAAATAGCTTCGGTGATCAGAGGATATGGAGTCTACGTCACTTCCTTCGTAAAATCCCAAGGGCCCATAAATCAGGCACATCCTTGATTCAGGTAAGCAAAAACCACCGAAGGAGTTGAGAGGGAATGCCCAATCTTGATTTTCGTGGGGCCCACCTTGGTGAGCCGCACATTCAATCAGGAAGGTTTTAATGAGCTGACTGTGAGTCACTAAATCATGGATCAGGCTAACTTATGGGTTCTAGGCCTAACATGGATGGGGTGGATGCCCAGTACATGCCAAGGTGGGGTCCACATTGATGTATTTCTCTTATATCTGCACCGTTCGTCTGTTTTTTCAGATCAGTTTTTGGCAAAAAGCACCAAAAATGTAGTAGATTCAAATCACAACTGGATCACACCACAGGAAAGAGTTGTTATTGAATGTCCAACACTAAAAACTTTTTGGGGGCCACCAGAATGTTTATTTTCCATCCAACCTGTTGATAAGGTTATGAAGATCTGAAGGGACCATACAAATACCAGCTTGATCTAAAACTTTTTTGGCCTACAAGAAGTTTTTAATCACCAATTACATTTCTTTTCCATGGTGTGGTCCACATAGAATTGGATTTGTTTCATTTTTGTGATTGTGTAATTAAATGATCTGGAGAAACGGATAGACGGCGTGGATATGAGATAAATACATCGAGGTGGGCCCCACAGTCAGGGAACCACTGAAGCCCGAGGCAAGGGAAGGGATCGATTGGTCGGGCTTTTTCCATCAACTCTTTTATAAATAAATAATTAATAACAAATAGCTTTTGTGAACCTTTCCTTGTGACGCGGACCCCATATCCGTGATTCAAATGAAATAGTTGGGAGACGATGCCCAACCATGATTTGCGTGAGGGCCCGCCTTTGGTTAGCCGCACAAGCAATCAACAAGGTTTTAATGGGCTTAATCAGTTACCGTGCTTTTTTATTCCGAGAATAATTACAATTAAATCCGAACCGCTTGGATGATTCTAACCATTCGATCTATGACTTAAAAATGGACGGTAAGAGGAATATCTATTCAATCCAATTGGTACTGTCTAATTCTTATTGCGGATCAGTTGAACGGTTCCGATCACCAAAACTTTGTGTCCGTTTCTTCGAGGAGAACATCATATCCATTGGGCCTCGCGATGGTAGGAAAAATAATTAAATCTGCAGCTGATGGCTAGGATCGACCGACTGGTGTAATTTCAGTCGAGGTGAGATGATACGGATCTGCTAGATCTGCTAGATATGGAAGACCGATAATAATGTACAGCCTGGCCACAGTACACTTGTTAGGATGATAAATCAATCTGGGCCATTCATTTAACTGGCATCCTGTGGGGAAGCGGATTAACTGGTGTGCCACACACCACCGATGTGGATGATGTGTTGACGTCTCCATGTCCTGTGGGTCCTATCATGGGACGCGGATTGCGTCCGACCCCCGCCCGGACGGTAATCCGTCCGGGCAGGGCTCTGTGGGGCCCACTGTGATGTAAGTGGTTTATCCACTCCGTTCATCCCTTTTCTCAGGTCATTTTAAGGTGTGATCCTAAAATGATCGTGAGGTATAACTTATATGCAAACCGTCCGTCCTCTTGGTAAGCTCGTCGCAAGGCTTGAGCGGAAAAAAAAGACATACAAAAATAAGTGTTCCACGGTGCAAAAAGCAGGGAGGATTGAATGCCTGCCATTGAAACCCATTTGAGGAAAGTAAACGTTACAGATTGGGCCTATGAATGTTTTAAAGGTGAGAATTTTTGTCCCCACTGCTATTTGTGATGTGGTCCACTTGAGCCTTATAAATTAGTCATTTTTTGATCAAGATCTAAAACAATTTTACCAAATGGATGAACGGTGTAGATATGGTAAATACATCATTGTTGGGCCCATGTAACTTTGATCTCCTTTGAACCGTTCGTACAACTCGGAGCTCGAGGAGCATCAGCGCTCGTCTTTGCACGACTCGTACGCACACCAGCCAATACGCTTCCATCGTGTGGATGAGTCCGGATCCTCTGTTATCAGGTCAACAGAGAATTCCTGATACCCTAATTCCCATTCGTCCATGTCACCACTCACTAAAAAAATAAAATAAATAAAAAACAGCTTCAAACGCCAGACAGGGTAACAGGAATTCTCTGTTGACATGATAATAGAGGATCCGACTCTGTGTGGATGGCTTTGTCCTGAAAAATCAGACTTATCAGGCAATCAAATCGTTCGCTTTTCTTCAATTTCCTACACGGAATGTTTGACGGTCAAAACTTTTTTAGTTTCTACTGTCGGCTTGATGGACGTCAATTAGACGCCTGAGATTTTTTTTTTTTTTTTTTTTGACCATTTGACATCCAAAGTAGAATAAAGAAGATGGACGGTCTCAGTGGGAACCTTCTTCGTTTTGCACGCCTAACTGACACAAGTAGGACCGGAATTGTCTATCACCTCTATGCAGAGCGTAAAACATGAAAGCTCCGTGGGTTCCACCATGTTGAATATATCAAATCCAATCCGTCCATCAGGTAGTAACCTTATGTCAGCTAAAGGGCAAAAAAATCAGGCTGATGAAACATCATATGGGCCACACCAATGGGAATAATTTCAAATTGCCCTCTAAAATCTATAACTTCATGTGGTGCGCCAGCCTTAATTTTTGATCAGTCAGATTTTGTCTTATCCCCTTCATCGTGGTGATTAAAACCAGATGAACGGCTTTGATGAAAGATATACAGCATAGTGGCCTTACACACAAACCTATGGTTGGAGTCTCATCCCCGTTGTTTCCTTTTGGTATGGCCCACCTGATTTTTGGATTTGGCTGATTTTTGGCACCAGAGTCTAGCATCGTGGAACGCACCTGATGAACGAGTGGATGCTACATAGATAACATGCTGAGTTCACATAACACGGGTTCTGCAGAGGATTCTGGTCCGACCAAACACGCGAAAATTACGCCTGTAAAGTGGCGATACTGATATTGGGTTTTGACGTGAGCTACCATGTGCACCCTCGCTCCTGCCTTTGATGTGCCACTTCCAGAGATCTGGGCCATTCATCGGGCAGTGCACATTCCAAGCATGCCATGGTCCAAAACAACATCAATCCGTGGAGCAGGAAGATGAGACGTGTGTGATAAAAAGATTGCTAGAGATTCCAATGGTCCAAATTCAATGTCCATATACGGTTCGATTGGTGAGCCTACGACCATGATTTTTGGTACATGGGGTATTTACAGTGCACGGTACCTAACGAATGGCCAAGATGTATTAACACGTGTGCTATCCGAAGGTTGGAAATAGGTGCGATTAGGGCTGTTTGTCCTGTCAAAACCTGAAACAGAAGACCTTTGATGCTCTTGCACAGTGTGACAGATGATACTCGGGAACTTATAAATTATTTAAAAATATAACTACCCAAATTATGGGTATCAATTTAATAAATCGACCTTATTAAGGGGCGCGGATTGGATCGGGAACGGATTGGCTACTCCCCCTGACACCAGCCATTGGCTGATGGTCGGTGCTCTGTGGGGCCCACCATGATGTATGTGTGTCATCCATGCTGTCCATCTATTTTTATATATCATTTTATAATATGGTAAAAAAATGAATTATATATCAATCTCAAGTGGACCACATTACAGGAAATAGTGTTGAATGAATTTTGACCATTAAAAACGTTTTGGGGGCATAAAAGTTTTGGATCAAGCTGATATTTATTTTTTCCCTTCATCTGGGTCTTTATGACCAAATCAACAGGTTGGATGTCAAATAAACAGTACAGTGGGCCTTAGGAGGATTTTAATTGTGAATATCCATTCATTATTTGTCCTGTGGTGTGGCCCACCTAAGATTAATATCCCCATCAATTTTTTCTATTAAGCCTAAAATGATCTGTAAAAATGGATTAACGGAATGGATGAAACACGTACATCATGGTGGGATTTAATAAATCGACCTTATTAAGGGGCGCGGATTGGGTACTACCTCGCCAAGACCTAGCTAGAGATGGACGGTCCTTTTAGGGGCTATGTGGGGCCCACAGTGATATATGTGTTTTATCCAAGCTGGCCATCCATTTTAAAAGATTATTTTAGGGCTTTCTTACAAAACATAGGAATATGGAAGGCTGTAGCTGACCACATCACAAGAAGTAAGACTGGCAACGACTCCCACCGTTGAAACCTTCCTAGGGCCCACTGTGATGGTTATTTACCATCCAACCTGTTCATAAGGTCACATATAACTGGATGAAGGGAAAACATGAATATCAGCTTGATCAAAAAACTTCCATGGGACCAAGAGGTTTCAACCGTAGGCGTTAAATCCCCAATGTTTCTCTGGTATGGTCCAATCGATCCTTCAATTTTTCTCATTTTTAGGTTATTTCTCGAAAATATTATTTCAAAATGGATGGACGGCTTGGATAAAACATTATATCATGGTGGGACACACAAAGCTCCTGATAGGACCCTTCCTCTTTTGCTATGCGCTGGTGGCGTTAGTACCCAATCTGCGCAACTTATTAAGCCCGCCCGTACGGACAAATCAGCTAATTCACACGCCACCATATATGCCGGCGTGGCACGCGGTTGGAATATTCAAAATATCTTTATTTTGGTCTCATCATATTTGTGGTACTGCCGAAAGATAAAGGTGGTCCACTCATTAGGTGTGAACGTAGTTTATTGAAATTTTAAAATCTTGATTTGATATCCAACCCGGTTGAGTTGGCTACGAGATTTTATTAAACTCAACTAGATATTTTATAATTAAATTTAAAATTTAATTAGATTAATAATAAACACTTGAGATAATACGAATATAAATACATGATGTTTCTAAAATACAACCTGATCAATTTCCTAATGCCAGCGTACGAAGTTTCATACTCTAACAGAGTACCAAATAACTCAACGACCTGAAATAGCGTCAGCTAATTACATCCCTTCGGATCCTTTGGTATTCGAAAGACAAAATAGTAAAGCTATTCTTAGAAAACGGACATTCAGACCTCAGCCACGTGTCGTGACAACTAAGCGACTTTGTAAACGGACGCGGATTGCGTCCTACTAATCCGTCCGGGCATGGCTCTGTGGGGCCACTATGATGTAAGTGTTTTATCCACGCCGTTTAACTCTTTTTTCAGATAATTTTAATATGTGAAACAAAAAATGAGGCGGTCCAAGGTTTAAGTAGACCACAAATTGGGGATTGAACATCCACCGTTAAAAACTTTTTGGGAGCCTGAGAACTTTCGGATCAAGCTGATATTTGTATTTTCACTTCATCCACGTCTACATGACCTTCTGAATAGGTTGTATAGTAAAAAAAAAACATCACGTTGGCCGTTAGAAAGGTTTCAACGGTGGCTGTCATTATCAGTGCTGGTTCCTTTGGTGTGGTCCACTTAAGCCTTGGACTTGCCTCTTTTTAGGTTAACAATTTTAAATTATGTGAAAAAAATCTTTGAACCGCGTGGATAAAACACTTACATCACGTTAGGCCCCACAGAGCCCTGCACTAATGGATTACCGTCCGGGCGGGGTAGGACACAATCAGCGTCCTTTGTAAACGTGGCATATGGGAGCGGATTAGGTGCCGCCCTGGCCGCACTCAAGATGGTGCGGCCCTTACCATGGGGCCCACCTTGATGTATGTATTCGACATCGACCCATCAATCCGGTTTTTTTTTTTTTTTTTCGTATCGTTTTAGGGCATAGGGCAGAGAAATAAAGCAGATCCAAATTCTCATGTGGACATTCCATATGAAACAGTGGTGATTGACCATTAATGGGCCACAATTTTGGATCAAAATGATACATGTTTTCTGCCTTTCATCCATATTTCGTGAGCTTATCAACCATCAACGGGTTAGATAGCAAATAAACATTCTAGTGGGCCCTAGAAAGTTTTTATTTTTAATAGCATGGCGTTCATAATCACTGTTTCCTACAGTATGACCCACCTGATAATTGGATCTTATTATTTTTCGGCTCACGCCCTAACGTGATCCGGCAAAATGGATGGACGGCATGGATATAGAATAAATACATCAACGTGGGAACCGCGTTAAGGGCCGCACCGTCTTGGATGAGGCTGCGTCCGCACATAATCCGCTCCGATGGCACGTATACGGACGCGGATTTCCTGGAGACGGATTGGCTACTCCCCTTCCTCGGGCCAATGGCTGATGGTCGGTGTTCCGTAGGCCCCCACCATGATGTATATGTTTCATCCATGTCATCCATCTATTCTTTTAGATCATTTTAATACATGAGACCAAACATGAGCAAAATACTAATGTCAAATGGACCACGTTATAGGATTCAGTGTTGAACGAACGTCAACCATTAAAAACTTTTTAGCGCCCATAAAAGTTTTGAATCAAGCTTATCTTTGTTTTTTCCCTTCATCTAGGCCCTTATGACCTAATCAACGGACTGGATGTCAAATAAACAGTACAGTGGGCCTTAGGAGGATTTTAATGGTGGATATCCAATCAGTATTGTTTTCCGGTGGTGTGGTCCACCTGAGATTTATATCCTCTAAATTTAAAATCAGTAACTAAAATGACATGTAAAAATAGATGAACGGCATGGATGAAACACAAACATCATGGTTGCCCCAGAGCACCGATCACCAGCCACCGGACTAGTGGCAGGGGTGGTGCGAATCCGTTTCCGGATCTGCCAAAGCCTTTAGCCAGAAGTTCCTGCGGTGTAAAGTTAGGGGAGGCCCAACGCAATGTTTATTAGAAATCCACCCTATCCATCCGTTTTTTGAGATACTTTTATATCATCATGTTAAAAATGAACCGCATCGAACACTGAAGTGGGCCAAAAACATAATGATTGAACGTCCACAGTTGAAATATTTGCGGGGCCAATAAGTATTGAACCGGGCTAATATTTTGGTTTTCAGTTCATCCCAGAAGGAATGACGCTACGAATGGTATAGATGACATGTAAACCTCACTGTCGACCCCAGGGGGTTTCAACGGTAGGAATTTACCTACCCATCTTTTCCTTTAGTAAGGTTCACTTTAGCATTAGATCCTGTTCATTTTTGACCCCTTGTTTGAAAATGATCTCACAAAACGGATGGACGGAGTAGATTATTTACAAACATCACGGTGGGCTCCACTTAGGTTTCCAGCAGGAACTTACCGCCGAAGGCTTTCCGAGGAAATCCGCGTCAGGCTGTTAGGGCGCGGATTAGCTATTGACAGGTTGAGTAGCACGACTAGCTACGGAAGTGGCGTCAGCAAGTTCCATGGGCCCCACCGAGATGTATGTTTTGTATCCACACCTTTCATTAATTTGGAGAGATCATTGTAGGGCAATATGTAAATAACGAGTTAAATCGAAAGCTCCAGTGGACCCAGCACAGAAAACAGTGGTACAGTGACGCCCACCATTAAAAAATTTTAAAGGCCACAAAGTTTTAGATCAAGCTGATATTTGTGTTTTCTCTTATTACATGTCTTTTTTAACCTTTGAACAGGTTGGATTTCAAATAAACATTATGATGGGCCTTTAGAGTAGCTTCAACGGTAGAATCACGCTCCCCACTATTTCCTTTGGTGGGGTCCACTACATATTTTTATTTGCTTAATTCTTAATTTTATATCCTAAAATCATGTCTAAAAATGGATGGACGGTGTGGATATAACACATACATCATAGTGGGGCCACAGGACTTGGTGATGTCACTTCAGCAGCCGACTCGCTGGTAAACCTGTCAGTATCTAATCTGCGTCCGGCTGTTATGCCGGGTCCCAAGCACGCGTCCTTCCATTTCCATCGCCGACTTTGTTTTGAGTATGTCGCGAAAAACATAAAAAGAATCCGTCTCGCTCGTTTATGCACACATGTTGAGTGATCCGATTATCAAAACCTTCCATGATTTTGAACCTGTCTTTAAGGTCCATTGTAAAAAATTAAACTGAAAAACAAAGATCGAAACCATCACTATCCATGAAAAGAAAATTTCCAAAGATTAGAACCATTATTGAAATGAATCATCGGCTAATAGATTATCTAGTGTAGGAAAAAAATGTACGGTTTAAATTATTTGTCCATCTCGTTGTGTTGGCATAATGCGTAGTGACACACACTGTATTATCAGTCGCGACGGAGGAAAAACGAACTATTTCTTCACCCGTTACGATTTACGGTTCGCTCTGTATATAAAATCTCCAAACGCTAGAGAATTCTCAGATCAGAAGCTCCAGCTATATTTTCCGTCCGTTCGTCTGATTCCAGCAATGTCGTCGCTAAAGCTCTCTTTGTTGGCTTTGTTGGCCTTCTTCGCCATCTTTGCAGCAGCAGTTCACGCTCATCACGACGATGACATCGCTCCGTCGCCGATGGTCACCGGATCGGCGTTCTCCGCTCCGGCTCCGTTCTCTGTCGTCGGATTCTCCCTCCTCGTCTCGATTCTCGGCTTCATCTTTCAGTAGAGCGTTGCTCGACTTGAACGTTTTGTGTCATTTTTCCGGCGTGGTTGTCATTTTCCTCTTTAGAAGAATGGATGTTTTTCCTTTCATGTTTTTATGATGATAGTAACAATATCTGAACCGTTTGCTATTTTTATTAGCCATTTGTTGGATGGTTGGGATGGCTTGATAAGTGTGATTTTAGAGATATGTTACATACACAATGGGACCCATAATTTGGACGGTTTGGATTGCTGTACGTTAGTGACAGAGTATTGAGAATGAGTCACCACCAGTTTTCGAACGGTGAAAAACTGACATAGTTTTCCAGTCTAAACCCTCGTTGGATTTATATGATTCCATGGGTTGTCATTTTGTTAATGGTGGTGACTCTTTAGCATGGTTTTACGGTAATCCAGACCATTTAAATTGCTGACGCGATTCTGGATCGGACGTGCAGTGTGTATGCCTTACACTCCATTCATCGGACTCTCACCGGGAGGTGGGTACATCCCAAAAATCTCGCCATTTCATTACTCAGTAGCCCATGCGACGTGATGTTAGAGGCTCTGTGCGGGATTTTAGGGCTGGTCAGCAAATTAATTAATGGACGGTGTGGATATAACACATGGAAAGTTCGCTAACCGAATCTCATCCATTGAAAAACCCACTGATGCGTGTAATCTCATCAATGAATGGACGGTGTGGATAAAACACATACATCATGGTTGCCATAAAACATCCCGCTTAGAGACAAATTCCCCTTGATCTCTGTTCTCTTGCTCCAAATCCAGATGCTATGGTTGCCTATTGCTATTCTGTTGCTGCTGGAAAGTTGATTTGGTCAGTGGATTGTAGGAGAAACTTACAAGACAGGGAGGTCCAAGAGTTTGTGGACCTCCTTGAGTGCATCTATGGGCCCAACCCAACCCTCTCACCAATGACTCGCTGCTCTGGACAATGTCTAAGACTAGCAGATTCTCGATCTATTCTCTTTATTTGCAGCTGGACCAACCCCCCTTCTCTGTTAGTCATCACTTTACGTAAATTTGGAAATTCCCGGCTCCTCTCAAGTTCATCGCGTTCAGTTGGCTGGTCATTTTGAAAAGAATTCTGACGGTGGGTAATCTTAGGAAGAGAGGGATGTACTTAGTGAGCATTTGTTTGTGCTGCATGAAGGTGGAGGAGACGGTGGACCATCTACTGCTCCATTGCCCCTTCATCTCCTCCATTTGGGCTGATTTTCGGGTTCATTTCAACTTCAGTTGGTGTCCTCCTGATTGGAATAGGGTGAAGCTTGGAAAGACTCGGTCCATGTTGTGGAAAATGGCCCTTCTTGCCATGCCAATTGGTGGTGCGTTTGGGAGGAAAGGAACGGAAAATGTTTTTGGGATTCTGCAAATTCCGCAACTTGGGTGTTATCTACAGCTAAATCGCTAAATATTGAATAGGTTACCCATGTCAAATCCATGAAAGAGTCCGATCTTTTGTTTCTTGGCTGGTAGCCTTGGTCTGATATCTCAGCAATATCGGCTGCTGCTTTTGTTTTCTGTTTTTTCTTCTTTCCTGCTATAAAGTTTCGTTATCTTTCTGGAAAAAAAACTAAAGCAAATACATCATGGTGGAGCCTACAGAGCTTGGTGACGCGTACACACCACCGACGTCGGTGGTATATGTCACACTACACAATCCGCTTCAGCGCAGGTCGTCATCAGTGGGTCCTACGTGAACTTATTATTGGGCCAGGTCATCATCAGTGGGTCCCAGATGCAAAAGTTGATTGTCCCGCTTGGGTGGTTTTGGCAAGGCAAGCGCCCGCAAGCCGTATGAACCGTTCGAAGCCCAAATCAGGATTTCTGTAGCCTCGCGAAGTATCAACGGTGGGGATTCAACCCTCACTGTTCTCACTGTTCGTATAGTGCGTCTAACTTGAGTTTTGGATCTATTTCGTTTTTTGGCTCCATGATCTCATAAAATTGTCATGGGACGAGGTAGCCGAACTAAATTCCAGAAACAAGAAATTGATGTGAACTGGAAACAGACAAGCTGCACTCATGAGGGCTCTGTGGGGCCCACTGTGATGTAAGTGTTTTATCCACGCCGTTCATCTTTTTTCTCGGATCATTTTAACGTAGGAACCTAAGCATGTGGCAGGTTCAAATCTTATTTGAACCACAAAGTGGGGATTGAACTTCCACCATTAAAAAGATCTTGAAGCTGGAGAAGTTTCGGATCAAGCTTATATTTGTTCTTTCACTTAATCCACGTCTACATGACCTTATTAATAGGTTGGATGGTTTAAAAACATCACAGTGGCCCTTAGAAAGGTTTCAACGGTGGTTGTCATTATCACTGCAGCTTCCTTTGGTGTGGTCCACTGGAGCTGTGGACCTGCCTCATTTTTAGGATCGCATCATAAAATGGTCTGATAAAAGCGATTAACGGCATGAATAAAACACTTACATCACTGTGGGCCCTAGGCGGGGGTAGGAGGCAATCCGCGTCCTAAAGTGCAGGAACTTCCCACTGCTTCTGTTGCAGGCAATCCGCGTCCAAATTAAACCGGTCAATCAATGGGAGTCATCAATGGTTATAAAACCCCAGGCTAAATTAAAAAAGCATGGACCTTGATTTCAGGCATAAGCCCAGCTTGAAAGTTCTCGAAAAGCATATTTGGCACACATAATTACATGCTATTGAGTTTTATTTGTTGAGATATAAATTCCATCCTGCAGTTTGAAATTAATAGAAAAAATTAGATTAATTTAAATATTTAACCTAGTAAATGTTTAATCTTTGAGTCCCGGAGGAGATGGAAGGATTTTTAGTGAATTTTGAAATTGACTATACTGGCCCTATTTTTCATATATTTTATCCACTGTGTACATCCATACGCGTTCGATATATGTGCCACCCGAGTTGCATGTGAGTTTAGGTGAGTCGAATCAAATCTAGTTTATTGATTAAAACATATACTGTCGATCAAATGCTCATTTCATATATATATATATATATATATATATATATATATTTGTGTGTGTGTGTGTGTGTGTGTGTGCGCGTGCGCGCAAAGAAAGAATTCAATCCCGGACATGAGTTTGGGTAGTTGGGTTTGACTAGTTAACTCAATGGTAGACTCCGAGGAGTCTCAACACGAGGTCATGGGTTCAATACCCTTAGGTGGTGAAATTCCACTACATTGTGCATGGGTGAGTGTGTGTTAGGTGCGTGAGTAAAAGAAAAAAAAACAAAACATGAGGTTAGATAGTCAAAATACTAAGGTATTTTTAAACATAATGATTATGTAACAATGATATTAATTCCATCTAATGCAATGCACTGCATCATTCTGAACAGCCCTAAACATATCCAAGAAATTGGACCCCCAACTGTTAAAATCAGCCGGGTCCATGGGATTTTGTTAGCCTAGGTTCTCCCCATCTTGTAAGCTGATCATATTGCCTAGTCCACCAGGCTAAGGGTAACTTGGGCATGCTGCGTCAGGTTTAGGGACCACCAAAACCCACCAACCTTAAGAGAAGGAAACCCATAACTTTATCTGACCCGAATTCCAACTAAAGGGGTCCTAAACTAGGGCTGCAACTTAGGTTCAGGTCAACGCGAACCCAACTAACTCAGCCTGAGTCTATTGTGGGACTGGATCGGGTTGTCTAGGTCCTCACAATGGGTCTGGACTCAAAACAACAACCTAATTTGAAATCCAGTAGAGTTCAAGTTGAGCAAATTAGAGTTGGGTAAGGTGGCGTTGAGAGCAATCACATGTATTTGGGTCAAGTTGAGTTAGGCTGGGTTGAGTATACAGAGGATTTCAGTTGGGTTCAGGTAGGGTACCTTGGGTTGGAATTTGGATCAGGTTACGTTGTGGGTTTGGTCTTCTTGAGGTGGGGTTGGGCTAGGATTGACCTTGAACCTGGCTCAACTCACCCAAGTTGCACTTCAAACCCAAACCCAAACCCAGCCCTAATTCCATTAGGCTTAACCTGATCCGACCTCAACCCGGCCCAAATACATATCTGTTTCCAAACTTGCCAAACCCACCGGAATTTGCTCAAATTGAACCCAACCAAATTCGAAACGGGTTGGCGTTTTCTTACCCGAACCCAACCCGAGGACATTGACAACCTGACCGAACCTAACCTTAACTTGCGTTTGGGTCAAACCGGTTCCAGTTGACCTGAAACTGGAACCGGGTTTAGAAACTGCAGCTCCAATCCGACTATAGCAGGTTCGCGCCTGTAGCAGACAGGGCCATCCCACTACTCCTAGATCCAGTCCAAATTCGACTGGGCCGGATCTGGGCCCCTAGCAGCCCATCTCACTGTCTCCCCTCACGTGTACAAAGGAAGAGGAGAGACTCTCCTCGCAGCCATCACAAGAAAAGAGAAGAAATGGCTTCTTCTCTCTCTCGTAGGTTCTCAACAAAACTCCTGAAACCCTCTCTTTCTTCTTCTCCTCTCTCCTATCTCTTCTCCAACCATTTCATCTCCCAAAACCCTAACCCTAATTCCTCCGTTTCCCAACATAGCTTCCCGACCTTTTCAGGACGAAAACCCATAAACCCTACATCCGATCCATCCGCCTTCTTCTCCTATTCCTCAGATTCCACCACTCTTTATAGATTTCCAACAATCTCTGGAGTAGAATCCATAAACCCTAATCTCAATTTCCTCAGATCTTTCTCCACTTCTCCCGCCAAGCCTAATCCCCAAAACCTGTCACAACAAAAGCCCACAAACCCTAACCGTAATTTATCCAATCCCTACTCAAATTCTCCCCAAACACCATTATTAGGAAAACCCAAAAGCCACATTCCCAGTTTCATCAGATCTTATTCGAGTTTCAATGCCGCTCAATCTCAGACGACTTCACATGAAAAACATACAAACTCTAACCCTCATTCCTTCAGATCTTTTGCAAGTTCTACCCAAACACCATCAGAAGCAAAATCCAATGGTCCAGATCCTAATCTCATCAGTTCGTCCTCCTCCTCATCCGGCGAATCAGATTCCGGGAAACCCCAAAACCCTGAATTCCAACACCAAGAGATTGTCGGCCCAACAGTCGAGCGTGACGTCTCGGCCCTCGCTGAGGAAACCCGACAGGTTCTGCAAAATCTCAAGAAGACCATCTACGATCTAAGCAGAGTCGTCGCCCTACTGGGTCTCGTCCAGCTCAGCTGCGGAGCCTGGATTGCTCACACTACTCAGTCTTCTCTGATCAGCGAAATCTCAATCCAGAGCTTTGTGGCATTTGCATTCCCATTCTCATTGGCGTTCCTGCTGCGGCAGACGCTCAAGCCGATGAGCTTCTTCCGGAAGATGGAGGAACAAGGTCGGCTGCAGATCCTAACTTTGGCTCTCCAGGTCTCCAAGTGCTTGAATCTCTTCTTCCTTAGAGCCCGTGTGATTTCCTTCATGTGCGTCGTGGGTATGTCGATCGGGCTGTTGTTTACCACATTATCACGTTGAAGGATGATATCCAGTTCGAATTTTGCTGCAAGATTTTCACTGTAAGTTTTGTTGGTACTTTTTAAATTCAGAATTTGAATAATTGTATTGAGTGGTATCAGCCGACTGGTCTGGTTGTTTTTGTCTCTTGGTATGTTTACTTCGTAGTACTAATTTGGATGAATCAAACCTAATATACAGACGGATTGTTTTGCGGGCATTGATGGGATTCACAGTATTTCTACTGTTTTGCCCTTATTTTATGAGCTCCAATAGTTTGTACTTCGTCGCGTCCAAGGTTCAAAATATGAGTATTGTAACGCAAATCAGCCTGTGCAAGAAAGAAGAAAGAAGCTTTGCAGTATGTGTTGGCTAATTTGTACCATGTAGCAGTTGTGTCAGTCTGAAGCTGTGCCACATTGCTGATAAATTCAAACCAAAAAAAAAAAAAAGAAAGAAAGAAAGAAAGAAAGAGAAAGAACAGTTTGTGTCATTCTTCAAGATACAAGTATTGAACGCATTGGCCATTGGACACTGTGTATTGCTGTATTTATGTGAATTTCTACCAATTTGGTGTCATCCCACCAATGAACCATTATTTCAAAAACACATATCACCCATACAATAGATATCAACTGATGGTTTGAATCTTGGTGAAGAACTTTCCAGTTCACTTGCTTATATAAAGCTAGGATTTATTTATTTATTTATATTATATTATATTTTATTTTAATTTTTAGCTGGTGACCAAGAATGAATAGATGTTCCCCCTCGTTATCTCATTGTACTTGTTAAGAAGGTAAGAAATGGTGTTGTGAGTAGGATGGATTAGAAATAAAATAAGAAGAGAATAATGGATATTGGCAGAACCCACATAAGTCTTTTTTTTTTTTTTTTTCAGGGTTTCTTCCTCTGCAGGAGATTTTTCTCTCTCCTACCTCATGGCTGTACAACATCTACAAAGACATTTAAAAGCAATTATTCTAAACTAAGAAAATAATCCAAATATATCATGCATATATGGACCTAATCTCTCCCTTTTACTCTCTTATGCTTCTCTTTTATTTGTTTTTATCTCTTAAAATCTTTCAAGATACCATTATATAACTGACTATATATAACACAGGTAGCAAACAGAGAATTTTACCCACACCATTAGCTTTAGAAGAGTCATAAACTTTGAGATTTAATAGAATATTAGAAGGGATTTCTTCATAAGTCAGGGGCATTTAAGAAAATTTTGAAGTCTGTGTGATTATCAAACAGGCGGCTTGGGTTTTAACTGTGCTGCATCAATGAGTGATGTGGATTTTATGTGCACAAGGGCTCTCTCTCTCTCTCTCTCTCTCTCTCTCTCTCTCTCTCATTTAGTCCACAACCACCCTTACGCCTTCTTTTAATTATATTTTGTATTTTTTAAAAGGTAAATTATGTTTGTGACTTGTGGTTTCAATTAGACATTAATAATTGTAGTTTAGACATTATTAATTTTAGTTTGCTTAAAAAGTTGTTAATGTGATAATAATTTGATTTGGTTTATGTATGTGAATTGGCTTTTGATAAATGATGATTAATAACTTGTTTGAACATGCTTATACTTGAAAAAATGAATAATCTTTTAGGCATTTTGTTGTTTGTTTTTTTTCCTTACTATTTATCATATTTTTATGTTTTTAAATTAAAAGATAGAAGTATTGTGTAGCTTATGCTACACGCTACAGAGGGCTGAACACTACGCAACACACTACCGCTATCTAAAATACCGCGTGTAGCTGCACCCTTTCTCTCTCCGTCTTGCCACACACTTCCCCTCTCTCTATCCACGTACTTTGAATGTGCCATTACCCACGAGTCCTATTAAAGATCCTTTAAGACACAAATTTCTCAAAAGAGAAAACCATTAATGACTCAATATCCCTTTAATATCTTTCAAAATCTTTTGGGCCCTGTTTTGCAAACATGTAAAAATGAATTGATCTCATTTTAGTTAACAGCAGGTACATATTAGAGTTCTTGATCTCCATTATGTATTAGAGGTCTAGATCTCTAATGTGTAATTGCTGTTAACTAAAATGAGATCAACTCATTTTTAGGCATCTACCAAACAGGCCCTTACTAGATAAAGATCTCAAAGGGGACGTTTGGATCGTAAGTTAGTTAAGATAAACTACTTACGCCTCAAGTAGCTTATCTTGGTTTCTACTTATTAATATGAAGTGATTAAGTACCTTTAAGTAAAAAAGTTACTTATAATTGATCTTAAACCAAACTTACTCATCTTAAATTAGTTATTTATCCACTGCTGTAAGTAGAAAAAGTAACTCATTTGGTGATATCCAAACAGGCCAAAAGAATCTCGCTAGAAGCACAAAAAGAATCCACATCTCTTAAACATCTCTAATGACAAATCGGCACATGGAGCCATAAGACCTTCAAAATGGGCTTTTGATGCCCAGATCTTCATCGTTATGTTTCTCACGTTCATTATTGCTTGCAGTATATAGTTACTTCTGATGTTGCTTGCAGGAAGATAGAAGGCCTACAGCTTAATTTTACAGCCATTAGTTGCTTTTGTTTTGGTTTCTGTTAAATGGTATCCTAAGTCAAATGGTCATTGCTGCCATATAAGTTAATGGTGCCAGATTTAATAATTTATTTGCCTTTAGGAATGAGAGGAAGTCGGTGGATGGTCTCTTGTAGGGCAAGGATGCTTGTTGTTGAATGAGTTCTAGTGTCCCCAACCTTAGGGATTGTAATTTGGAATTCCTTGAGTTGTAGTTGGTTGTTTTTCGGTGCCCCATCTTTTTGTAGCTTTCTTTGTTTGTTTTAAATAATTTTTTTGCCAAAAAAAAAAAAAAAACTAATGTGGCAGATTAAGTAAATTTATTTGCCTTTGGGCAGGCAAAACAGTGATGAATATTGCAGTCAGGAGGGTCTCATCTGATATGTGATTTCAATTCGTTTTCCTGGCAGCAATTTAAAAAAAATAAATAAATATAAAGAGCTTTACAAAAACCGAAAATATGGGCCATGTGGAGCTGGGGAATACAGCATACAGTGCCCACAATCAAACTCTAAGGTGCCGTGATGCTACTTGATATCGTTACTCTTCCAAATCTGGCTTCCCCCTCCGGATTTGGGTACAGCCATGAGACTCTTTGTCAGCCAGATTGCTGTTTCCCTGGATGAGACAGCTTCTTCCCCGAATGGTCTCAGCACACCAGCAAGCTCATCCAGCCTCTCCTGCTGAAGCAGGCGTGCACATAACTCGAGCAGAGACTCTAAAGCATCAGCCCTTTGCTGGAGGCAGCTCAGATTATCCCATTCGGCATGTGTGTCATCTCCATGCAGAGCAGTCAGTGTACTGATGGAGGAGGCATCCTCGGTGGCACCACCTACTTCATCAGCATCACTTCTTGTCCTCTGCCGATTACCGTTGAAATTGTCCTTTTTGGAGATCATTTCCTCCCCACCAAGGAATGTGAGTGTTCCCATTTCTGTGGGACCACCTGTTGGATCCTTATTGGATTTTTCCATTTGTTCTAAACAACTAGGATTAGGGTAATTGGATGCCTCTTCATCTTCGCAGGGAGTGGGCAAAACTGCTGGCGATGGCATGTCTGCAGGGAGCGCAGCTGTTTGATCTTCATTCGATTCTACCCATCTATGGTAGCTTGGGTGAGCACTCTCCACACCACCTCCATTGATAGTTACTGTCTCGCGCTTCACGGTCGCATTATCTGCAGTAGCAATTTCTATTTCATCATTAGCCTTCTGGATTTGATCCGAAAATTCCAGCGTATGCTTCTGTTCTTCGTCGCCATGTGGAAGTAGTGTAGGCCCTGATGAGACAGGTTCAGCGTCTACAGTTTCCATTTGTTTTGACAATTTTGGTGTATGCTTCTGTTCTTCGTCTCTGTGAGGAGTTAGTGTAGGCCCTGGGACAGGTTCAGCATCTACAGTTTCCATTTGTTCTGCATTGTCTGGTTTTGTTTGCTCTTCTCCATTGCAAACTGTTGGATCACCATCTGTAAGCCCACCATTCAGGCCACTAAAATCAACCATCGAGACTTCTGAGGAACCGTGAGAACTCAATCTCTTGGTCTCAACATTATCGCCATTGAGAATGGTGAGTACTGACATCTCAATGGTGGGTCCCCTTTGTGGTTCCACATCAGCCTTTCTTGTCCCCGTTCTACCACCACCTGATTCAACTGATATCTCTAGTCTCATCTCACCACTGCCATTGTCTTTGCTGCCATGTGGCTGCCTATAAAATCTGCTTCTAGTTAGCTTTTCACGGGAATCATTTGGAACAACACTCTTTATCGGAAGAAGGAAAGGGGATGGGATGCTGCATTCAGCAAGGTATGGCTGCAAATGAGGGTTCCTCAAAAGCTCTGCTGCCTGAAATGTTAGCCTTTTGGGATCAGAATGTAGTTGTGACATTCAAATTGTTTCGACAGAGCCAGGTTAGTCAAACTCACTGTTGGTCTGTGTTCTGGATTTTTTCTCAGCATGCTTTTGATCAACCGTTTCCTGCAATTCAGAAACCATTGCATCTCAGTCGGAGGTTGTTGACAAAGGAATTGATCAATGTTTGAATAATCGAAAAGAAAAAATTAAAGTAAACGGTATGTCCTAACATAGTTTTATTGCCGTGAAGATTTCTCAGTTCATCGGATTGGTTTTTATTTATGTTAGGTGGTTAGTGAAAATTCTCATATATCATTCTTCCAATTTGAAATATCCTTGGAAAGATAAAAGACACTTACAGTGAAGAGGAATAGATTGTGGGGAGTGGAGAAATGGTTGATCTATTTATCTTGCTCACCAATCCTGCCATGTCCTGTTTGGAGTTATTGTCGTATAAGGAAATAATTACGTTTATTTTAGTTCAAAATCAATGAACTGGGATCATTCTTAGCTGCTGTAGAGAACTGCAAATATAACTCAAGCAGAAACTTACGGGAGCTCTAAATGGGGGTCGATGTGCGGCAATTTCAAACATACAGCAACCTGAAATAAAATAAAAAATAGAAAACAGATGTGAGGTGCATTATCGGTCGGTGATACTTTAGACATCCCAGCAACAAGTTGATCTACATCCTTATTAAGTAGAAGATGCCATAACTAGGACAAAAAATGAAAAAAGAAAAAAGAAAAAAAGAAGCCACCGGATCTCACCTAATGACCAAATATCAGATTTGTAGCCATAAGGGATATCTGCAAGAAGCTCAGGACACATGTAGCTCGGTGTGCCTACAACCTATAGATGCAAGGCATTAGCTGACATTTACAATTTAGATAGCCATGAACATTACAAAAAAAAAAGGTGATTAATTACGCAACATAAATCAATGAGAACTAAGTTATGTTAGGCCTAACCATGATCTTATAAAAGCCAAGTTCATCTTTTCAACTTGGAATTCTCACCCATGATCACTTTAACATATCTTTGCTTTCTATGGAAAAGAAAAATTGCAGGTGGCTTACATTGGAAAAACTGTCTGGCAGAGTGGTTGGTCAAAATTTTGGAGATGGGTGACTATTGAAAGAACTGTTTCAATGAAGAGTCTGGTTGGTAAATTTTTTGGAGATGAGTGACTGTTGAAAGAACTGTTTAAATGAAGTATCAATATATATTCAGAAGATGCCTCATTGATTCTCTCATTCTGTTTTTGAGCACCGGATGGAACAGGTTCTTGCGATAGGGTTCAACCAGCCATGAATAGGGCTGTCAACGTGCCGAATTCAGGCTGGGTCAAGGTCTGTCCAAACCCAGCCTGCAAAGCAAAATACAGGCCTGGGCCATACAGACAGGCCCAAGCACAGGTCTTGATTATTATGGCTGTCCCAGGTCTGAGTCCAGCCCGAGCCTGAGCTCGGCCACCATCTTTTTTGCAAGATCTAGGCTGTTTGTTTGGCAAACCAATCATGCATGATAATCACAAACACGCTGGCTCTAAGATGCAGCCCTTGGTCCTGGTGTTTCAGCCCAGACCAGGCCCATTGACAGCCCTAGCAACGAATCTCTGTCCACATGACTTCCTTCACAAGTGCAATGCAAGAATTTGGGCTTTTTGACGTGGCAGCATGTTCTAGTATGTTTGAGCAATGGGACGCACAAGACCCATTCAACTTTAGATGGGGATGGCCTAGGTTCTAAATGTATAGACTGACACTATAGCAGATTTGGATGGGCTTGAGGGATAAGGAACCAAATTGTGGATGCATTAAGATCATGGTTCTGAATTAGTGACGGGAGTGCCCATTGCATGTCTTTCATTTGCATCTTTAGAGCTTTTGAAGGCTGCTTTGGGTTTTGTCGCAATTAAGGAGGCTTCAAGTGTGGATGCATTGAGATGATGGTTCTCAAATTAGCATGTGGAGTGCCCATTCTCTGTCTTTGACATGCTTCTTCAGTCTGTTCAAAGCCTGCTTTGGGTTTTGGTGCAATGAAGGAGACTTCACTGCTAAAAAATGTGCAAGGCATAAGCAACTCAGTGAAGGAATGAATATTGAGAATGTCCGCTTGAGAAATTTAATGGGCGGGCAGACTGGTGGATTGAGATTGGGGTGTGGGAACTATTTTCAGTTGGAGTAATTGAGAGCAATCCCATTAGTAGGATGTTTTTTTCTTCCCCAGAATATCCACAGAATGATCATTACTGTTGATGTTTGGGTCATAGCTGTTGGCTTGGCCAGCACACAGCCATCCACACCAAGGTCACCCAAGAACTTTCTTCAGCTTCTCTGAGATTTCCCCTCTCAGTGACACAGTAAATGATCAAAGGTTCCACATGATCATTATCTGATTAGCTGTTCATCCCTACTACAATATGGAATTTGACAAGCCCTCATTTGAGTTTCAAATAACACTTTG
The DNA here is from genome assembly GCF_029962835.1 of Magnolia sinica. NCBI lineage: Eukaryota > Viridiplantae > Streptophyta > Magnoliopsida > Magnoliales > Magnoliaceae > Magnolia > Magnolia sinica. The sequence goes on from NC_080573.1 coordinate 139,328,791, forward strand.
CAATGTTATTATAATCTACGTATGGTATGCAATAGGTTATGCATGGCAGGGTTTATGCTATAAAATTAGCATCTTCTTTGAGATGAATCGATAGTTGAGAAGAGAGAATGTTCCATACCGAGGATGCAAGATCTTCTGTGTTGAGCAACTTTGCAAGTCCAAAGTCACCTGCGTTGATGTAAGAAAAAATGCTGCTTAAAACACTTAAGGAACCCAAACCTGTGAGCTGCCTAATGATAGCACACATCTGCATGCGGTTATAGATAATGAGGTAGGATATATGATGTCATAGATTATGACGTGAGTAACCTCCTTACCAAGCCGGATGTCATTATCCTTTGTAAGGAATATGTTGGAGCACTGAAATCACATTCACAGGAGCAAAAATCAGTGTTTGAAGACTTGACGGAGTAGTCAAAATGCTAGCTGAGTCGTATTCACTTGATCAAAATGCAGGCTGAGTTAAAAGGGATAATGGATTTCTCTCGGAAGTACAAACACACTGAGCTGAGGATACTGATTGAACTCAAAATTGTGTGTGCTCCCAGGCTCAAGCATCTTGAATTTGATCAAGTACACAACTTAGTTTCAACTCATCTCGGACTCCAGTCTTATCCAGTCCAGGCTGGGTTTCAAGCTTTTACACCTGGTTCAAAATTTTTGGCCTTTTCTACTGTGTAACCCATACCTTGAGATCCCTATGGAGGACGCGGTTTGAGTGCAGGTAATCCACAGCTAGAAGCAACTGGGTCAACCATTTGCAGAGCTTCTGGAAGGAGGGAGAGCAAAAACGAAAGAACCATGCATGTCAGGTGCACATTACTGCACATGGGCCATGTTGAGAGGGACTTATTTTTATTTATTTATTTATTTATTAATTATTATTATTATTATTTTAATGACGAAAGGGCCTTGATTTTCCTTACCTCCTCGGGGAAAAATGCTCCTCTAGCTTTCTTTATCATCTCAGCCCTGCCAAACAGTACATCATTCAATCCTTCTCCCTATGATACATTGCACCGACAGGTGTGTACAAGCTATCAGCTGATACTTAGTGTATAAATCATCTCTTAAGCCTGATTAAGTTTATATATCTGAAGGCATCCAATCAATGTCCACATCAGTCTTGCAAATCAATCCAAACAAGTGATTGATTGGACAGTTGGGATTCTTGGGAAATCAAATTCACCTGGTTTACAGGTCATGGCCATTCAAAATGTTGCCCAATGACTCTACATTGTGGATAGAGATGATTTGAACAGTTTTGAGTTTCAGTTGTTTAGAGTTATACAAGGAACCATTACTGTGATAGGTCAAAAAAGGATAGAAATCTCTAGATGTAACTTACATGTCTCCTCCTTCGCAATAGCTTGTTACGATGCATACATAGCAACCCTGGAACAGTGTCAATACCTTTTGGTTAGAGTGGCTGGGAAAGACGTTTTGTGGGCCACTTTTACTGCCTAAAATGTATTGCCCTGATTTGGGGTGGGAAGAACAAATCCCGGTCATGGCCATTTTGGTTTTCCACACCACTCTGAAATGTGGGTTGATTCTTCTATGAATAGCCCACCGGTCCCATTTTCCTGCCCATTTAATTGTGTCATTACCGCTGCTGTGGCAGCAGAGCATAGCAGCTAGGCCCTCGAAAGTTTCTTCTAAACATGATCAGATGTCAGGACTACCCCTAACCAGACTCTTAAATTTTCACACTGACCTTCTCCACCCATGCATCTTTATACTCGACAATGTATGGATTCCTTAGCTTTGCAATCAAAGCCATCTACACGCAAAAATAACACTATTCGTTATGAAGAAGAAAGAGTTCGACAGTAATTTTAGAATTCATGTCAGGAAAAAACAGCAAAGCACAATACCTCTTGATGTGCTGTACGTTTGAATTTCTCTGTTTGCTTAGCCAAACGAATCTTCTTCATGACATACCTGGATAAGAAACCATTAGAAAGATCATTCAAGAGTATGTTTGGACGTCCCCAAACTTCAAGTCAGATAACCTCACTACCCATTAATCACATCATGTTGGATTGTAAATCCTGCCACAGCTATTACATCCAAACACTAAGGAGGTTACCTTCTAAACCTGTAATGAGGAATCTTAAAACGTGCATGTGCAAAACTTGGATGTTCAGTGCAGAATTGTTAAAAGGGATTGCTGATATTCAGGTTTCTGCCAAAGAGATTCTATGCAGCTCACTTCTAAATTCTCGGGATAGGCAAAAAAGATGGTGATGACCCGAGAGTGTGATCTGTTGGGGCCTCCTTGTGGATGCGCTGTAGGCCAAAATTCACAGTGATAGGACAACTCTCCATATCTTTTGTGATGGGTGGACTGTATAGAACCCAGACAACAAGGCAGCACCCATGGAACTTGGGGTTACAGGGGACTCCCATTAACCCCATTAACCCCAGGTCACAGGTGATTATCTGACTTTGGGATTATGACACTTATTTATCCAATGGTCCTAATTCAAGAAAAAACAGAAGTGTCCATGTATCAGATTTTGTCACTGTGAATGCGTTGCAGTGGGTTCCAAAGTTTAGTCTGTTTAAATTAAGAAATATCTGGCATGCTTACAATGTTTGAATCCTACTTATCAAATGTCATCTGCTGCCTCGGTATTATATACGCGGTCGATTAGGTGCCTGTAAGTGGGGCAAGTTATAAATGATTTACACAGAAGTCATTTACACTCTACATTTAGATGGCCTTTTTTGCATGTAAATGATTAACAGCATTTACCCCTATTACATTTGCAGGAAAAAAAAAAAGAGGGGTTTTATTTATAGGCTCTTCATTTATAGCCTAAAAGCTATATTTTTAAAATTGGCTCTCCATTTGCTAGACTTAAACCATTTATAAGCTATTCAAACCGATACAATCATTTACCAGTAAATCATTTACAGCTTATGGCCAAATGATACAGTTTATAAATCATTTACAAGGATCCAAACAACCCCATTCCATTTCTAAATGCGTTCAATGCCCTCTAATTAGATTTTAGAACCTTTGAGATGTGTCCTTTTAAAAGGCAATTTTTGACCGTGTTGAAGCACTAATTGTGAACAAATTTTTACCTAGAGCTGCTTGTGTTATAAACTGCAAAGAATGTGTAATGTATAATGTATTTTCAGTTGTAAAAAACTAAACCTACGATCTGAAACATAGTAATTTTCCTTTATAACCTGTAAATACTTCATAGGTACTACAGGCAAATTTTGTAATCCAAAGGATTTTGTAGGCATCCAAATGACCACGTGGATAATCCAAACCGTGCATATGGTTTCCCTAATCATGTTCACTATACATACTAACAATAATCCTAGTCTGAAACTAGTGGGGTACACACCAGCTTCAATGTCCTTTTATAGTTTCAATGTGATGAATGGATCCGCGTAACGGGCCGTGTCGCTCTTTTATCGGGCTGTTTTAAGTTGGTACGTGGGTGGTACAACCGTATCGTTCATTGGCGGTGGTGCCAGGACGGTACTATATTCAAACCGTCTCATCTACCCCATTGTTCGCTTTGGTGTCAGCCCACCTTAGCTATCGATCAATCTGGATTTTGGGATCTAGTAATAACATGGAGGTGACGCATCTAATGGATGGGTTGGATGGTACTCACACATCACGGTGGGCCCCACATAGCTCGAAGGAATGTGATCATTATCTGTTCCGGTTCGAACGAAGCCAAGTATCACTAAAATGACGAAAGTGTCCTTGTGAATACCTTCGTAAGTTTTAGCACAATCTCTCGGAGAAAAAAAAGAGCATTTGATGGTTTCGGTTTCTCAATCACCACCAAACGCAATTTACGGAACAGAAACACGAAGACGAAGACGAAGACGAAGACGAATGAGAGAGAGACACGAAAGGGAAGGAAGAACAATGTGAGAGAGAGACACGAAAGGGAAAGAAGAACAATGAGAGAGAGAGAGAGAGAGAGAGAGAGAGAGAGAGAGAGGAAAATTACTTCCTTTTCTCCGTTTTATGGAGAACGAGAATGGCAGCTCCAAACGCTCCTCTCCCGATCTGCTCCACCACTTCGTAGTCCTCCATCTTCGACTTCTCTTTCTCCATTCTCTACCCTTCAAAACACCACCAAAGAGAGAGAGAAAGGGAGCAGCTTTAGAACGCTTTTAGATCCTATTTCCTCTCTCTTAAACCCAGATCAGTAAATGCATTCCAGACAAAATCAATGCAAGCTCAGATCTGCAGAAGCCTCAGAAAAGTGTATCATGCAAGAAACATGAAAACAGCATCAGAGATCATTAAATTCGCCTTCTCTATACCAAAAAATCCCCAAAAAAACTACACAAATCTGATGCTTTTCGCAATAATCGCAGCTAAAAAGAAAAATATATACCCCCAAACAGCATCAGAAATCTGAAGAATTAGACAATCCAGAGAATACCGATCCTTGGAGCGGAAATCTTCCGAAAAAAAGCTTCAAAGATCTGAGAAATTCCCGTTTTAAAAGCTGTTGGGAATTCGAAGATCGAGAAGACATATATAAACGGAGGAAGGAAAGCGTGCTTGAAAAGGAATTTTGAATAAAAAAGCGGGGTAGATGGAAGAACGAAAGCAAAAGCAAAGGCTGAAAAAGCAAAAATAAGGGTCGCAATTTTAAAACAAGAATTTTTTTTTAAAATTATTTTTAAAAAGGTAGCTTTGCTTGTTCTTTCAGTTTTCTTTCGTAATAATTGCAAGGGACTTTTCACGGCGACCGTACGGGTTTTTTGCCGGATCCGGTGCCGGATGTGTCACTTTCCGGCGTGGCTCAGATGTCGGCATCACAGACTGATTGGTGAACCTGCAGCATCGATGGGAGTTCGAGATTTCTCAACCGCAAGGATTCGACGGGAAGATATTTATTTTGGAATTCCCTGGACTCTGGTTCGGAGCTTGTGGTCCGCCTCCTTGTGCATCATGGTGGGGTCCACTTTTCGATGATCTTGACCATTGCGAACAGTTATTTATTTTTTGACCGTCCGACTGACGGCTGCCTATTTACGCTGCTGGCTGGGATTGTCCCACCATTTGATTTTGGAGAAACACTTTGATACTCTGGCAGGTTATGGATGATAAGCAGACGCTTGTAAATTTACTTAGAAACTGCATACGTGGCTTACAAGTAATTCAAATTGAAGTGTGCAGATTATGGGTCTTCATCTGATGTATCATTGGGAAAAAAAAAAAAAAACCGCTTATTTGAGGTTAATTGAACGGTTGATAATGAAAAATATAAAGTGATATTATTAGAACAAACAGGTATCCAGGTATCGCAGGTTTAGATTATTCAAGGAATCAGAAATGGGGACTGTTACATAACCAATTTACCCATAACAATTTTCGAGAATCTGCTTATCAGGCGCCGTATGCCTCCAGAGCATGTAATCATTCTTCTTGATTTTAATACTGTGGCAGATTTGAGGGGGAGCTCACCCGTGTGTACTGTATCCTCTGCTCGCGGCAATTATGTTTATCTGACTTGTGATTGGTTTATATCATCGCATTAAATATCTCATGGGGGAGTCCGGATCATCTGGTTTCCAAAACCGCGACTTTCCTGCTTTTTTCCTTCTTTGCTGTATAGTGATTGGTCCATCTCAGTCAGCTTATTCAGTGCATTACACAATCACACGGTCCAGTTAGTGGAACGACTATAATTTTGCTGCTCTACGCAAACAAAGGATCAGTATTCTTATACAGGATGATGCGGTCAATTATATTGTAGGATGTTGGCCAGGCGATAGTTTACTGGGTGTTGCCGTTAGATGATGTATTGTACATGGACATGGTTCATGTATTTCTCCCTCCAATTCGCCTACTTTGAATGTATTTGGTCTATCCACACTGTCCATCCGTTTTTTCATCTAGTTGAAGGGGTTGAGCCCAAAATTTAAGCATATCCAAAGATCAAGTGGATCATACCACAGGAAACAGTTGGGATAATGATTTCCACCGTTGAAACCTTTCTAGGCCCACAGTGATGTTTATTTGTCATCCAACCTATTTATAAGATCATAGAGACATCAATGAAGAGAAAACACAAAAATAAGCTTGATTCAAAACTTATGTGGCCCCCAAGAATTTTTGAACGGTAGATATTCAATTTAACCGCTTCCTATGATGTGGTCCATTTGAATCGTTATATATGTTTCATTTTTTAGTTCAGGCTCTAAAATTATCTGATAAAATTGATGGAAGGAGGGGATCAGATACATAAATCATGGTGGACCTTACAGAGTTTACTCAGCACGCTAAGCACAGTGAGTCACTCAGTACGCAATCCGCACCTTCTCCCTCCCATTTTAAGACCAGGTAGATTTAATTCTCGAGTAGGTCACAACATAGGAATAGGGGTGATTGAGTGCTTGACTATTAAAAATTTCGAAGGGCCTTTACCAAAGCTTTCTTAATGTTTGTTTGCAATCCAACTTAATAATAATGTTCAGAAGAGTTAGATGAAGGAAAAATGTAAAAGAAAATAAAAAGATCATATTAATCCAAAACTATATGGCCTATTTTAATGGTTATTCATCACTCTTTCTATTCATATGGTCCACGAGATTTGGATCCTATGATTTGGGATCGTGTCCTAAAAAAGATGGTTCATTCCTAATGCTTCTTGTAGTGTGGTCCACTTGAGCCTTCGATCTGCCTCCTTTTTGGGCTCATTCACTAAAAATGATATGCAACAATGGTTGGACGGTGTAGATAAAGTACATACATCACAATGGCCCCACAGAGCCCATCTATACCTAGGTAATGGTGTGGTAGCACCAATCCGGGTCCGAAAAAGTGTGCTGGAAAGTCAGGAGCAGATCAGAGGAGATCCGGTTCACCGAAAACGGTGCGCCCCCTACAGTGGGGCCCACCTTAATGTATGTATTTTATATTCACTCAGTCCATCCGTTTTTACAGGTTATTTTAAGACATCATCCCAAAAATAACACACATGCAATTATCAGGTGAATCACACCGTATGAAACAGTGGTGATTGATGAGTCACAAAAGTTTTGGATCTAGCTTTTTTCCTCTGATCCGAGCATATGTTACCTTATAAATGGATAGATTGGATGACAAATAAACATCACAGAAACATTAAGGTGCACTCCAAGAAGCTTTTAATACTAGTATTCAATCACCGTTGTTCCACCCAAGATTTAAATCTTCTTTTTTTTTTTTCTTTGTTTTTTGGGTCATGCCCTAAAATCATACGTGAAAACTAATGAATCGGCGTGGATATAGAATACATGCATCAAGGTGGGCCCCATGATAAGGGCTGCATGTATTGGTGAGGCCGGGGTCTCACCTAATATGCTCTCTTGAAAGTGTAAATAGATTGCCTGGTGTGCCACACACCACCGATGTCCATGGTGTGTTGACATCACCAAGTTATGTGGGTCCCACCATGACTATGTATTATATTTAAACCGTCCATCCATTTTACAAGATCATTTTAGGGATAAGCTTAAAAACGAGGCGGGTCCAAACCTTAAGTGGACCACTCCACTGAAGGGATTGAACACTTACTGTTAAAAATTTCTTGGGGGCTACAAAAGTTTTGGATCAAGCTTTTTTCCTTTCGTAAGTCTATGTGAACTTATGAAAAGGTTACATGGAAAATAAATATTACGGTCTCTCAAAATGGATGAACGGTGTGGATATAACACACGTCATGGTGGGGCAACAGAACTTGGTGACGTCTCCACACCACGCAATCCGCTTCCATTGAAAGTGAACCAATCTGGCTGAGACCAGGCTGGCGCAGACGATGAACATGATGAGGATAACTACTCCGAATCCACAAAGCTTCCCTGGACTCCTCACAGAGACTTTTCGAATCCACAAGGAAAGAAAGCAAAAAATAGAAATAAATTTTAATAAATTCGAAATTGATTAATTCATGGATAAAAACGAGTTCACAACCTTTTAAATATAGATACCAAGCAATGGGAAAAAAAAAATCAGAATCAAACTACAACTAAAACTCTTAGAATCCGCGACTTAATATAAATAGTAAACTTACTATTTATAGATAGTCATGATGTCTACTAGGGTGCAAGGTTTTCGGCCAAAAATAGTAAGTGTCCTATTTGGCTTCACCAAACCGTTCTCCTAATTATTCTAAGCTTTTTTTCACGTTGGACGTAACTCCTAAAGCCAGACGGATGAAGAGTTATAATTAAAGATCCAGGGGTATTTCGCAAATCCAGCTTGCGCAACCCAGCGTAGTGGGGTTGGTTGGCTAAAGTAGTTCGTTCTACCCCAAAATCATATATTTTACGCTTAATAATTCATTCCGGATTGTGAGATACACCCGATTTATAATCCGATGGTCTGGATCACTTCTGTCGTCGACCGAGTCTTTTTTAATCCATCTTTCCCATGAAACTATCTGCGACCCGCTCTACATCACAGGCCCAGCTTGATAAGGCTGTATTTGTTCTGAGGGCAAAGGCCTAACTCTTCAGCTTGACCATGATTTTTTGACGTCCAATAAGCTGTTTAGGCCTCGTGAGGCCGGATTTAACATTGTTGTGTTGGGATGGATACAGATCAGATTAGGTGTTAACCCTTATCATGGGCCCACCTCAATGATGTGTTGAATATCCACACCATACATCTGTTTTTCCAGCCCATTTTAATACGTGGTCCCAAACATCAAGCAGATCAAAATCTCAGGCGTACCATACCATATGAAACAGTGGTGATTGAATGACCACCAATAAAAACATCCTAGGGCTCACTGTAAGACTATATGTAATGTTTATTTACCATCCAACCCGTTTATAATGTCAAACAGAACTGGATTAGGTGAAATGACAAAGATCAGCTTGATCCAAAACTTTTGTGAACTACAAAAAACTTTTAGTTGCCATTCACCACGTTTTTCAATGGTGTGGTTCACCATAGTTTTTTATTTTATTAATTTTTGGGATATCGTCCAAAAATGAGTTGAAAAAACGGTTGGACGGCGTGGATATACAACAAAATTATCAAGGTGTGCCCCAAACGGTAAGTGAAACACCCTATCTCGGCCCATTTACAATCCCATATTTTTTTAGTATTTGGACAGTGGGCCCAGCTTGAGCTGCGTGGGACCAACAAATGATGTCTGTATGGAAACCAAACCGTACATCTGGCAAAAATCTTCTCTTCACCGTACAGAACTCGAAATCATCAGCCACATCACATGAGTACAGTCAAGGTGTGGTCCACCTGAGATTTGTGTCCCATCATGCTGGTGGGGCCCACCTAATGAGCGATAGACCCCACATTTCCGTCCGGAAGTTTGTGTTGAGCGTCTCCCTCCCCAGTATAACGCATTGTTTCTTTGGCGTGGTACGCACGGCATGAGTTGTGGATCACGAGATGTTTTTCTTTTTGCTATAGACCTAACAAGTGAGGTCGCATCTAATGAATAGGTTTGATGGCTGTCACATATCACGATGGGCCCCACTCCCTCCATTTTTATTGTATACTGGTGGCTCCCTAGATGATTGAACTGGACCATTCATCATTGGACCTTTGATGAGACGATCCTGACCTTTGATTAATGGATATTGTGTATTGCTTCCCTTTTGTCGATTCCATTAGAAGTCAGCCAATCAATCAGTTATTAGGTCATACTTATATTGGTTTTTTATTTGGGCGGTTCACATCTTTATTGGATGGGATTGTATGGTAAAGCTGGAAGAACCCGCAATATGGTAGAAACATCTATTCGCAGTCCACGTGGCAGCTTGATGTACCAATCGGGTCCATCCACCAGTGGGCCTTAACATGGTAATTTACTTCTCCAAAATTACACCTATCAGACAATCCTATCCCCTTGATCTGCGGCCATCAAAGCAACAATAGAAATTAAAATAGCAAACGGGCCAACGGCCAAGCATGCACTGTGGTAAATTGTATTAAAAAAGGGATATATCTAGGGAACAGCCCTAACAATGGGCACTTCTTTGTTGAACTAGACCATTGAATATTTTCCATTTTCAGCCGTCCAATAAATATCCCTCAAATCGTTTAATCAAATAGTCAAATAAGCATAATTTTGTCCAAAGATTGTGTGCTGACTACATTAGCACAATCAAATTCCACCACATCATGTCACCACAGAGGTCAGTAGTGTCAAGGTCACCAGGACATCATGCAATGAGATTATGATGACCATCCGATCAGAGGCCTGCCAAATGGGGGCCAGCTCAAAAGATGAGCAACAGTTCACATTTATTGGGAAAAACTCATTCACAATCTGATGGCCATACTTGCCTAATAAATGCGTGAGCCTATAGGACATCATGTGGTGGACCACAAGATTAACTACCCTTGTCACCGTACATGTTTTTACAGTGGACGATATCAAAATTGCATCTCTTGCAATTAATTATACAGTGCTCGTAATGGGTGGCAGTGTAAGCAATAGGGGTCCATGTGTGGACTCCATCATGATATTTATATAAAATCCACCTCAATAATAAGTAAAGACTAGGAAAAATATGAGCAGTGGGGGTGCTGGTGGCCGACCATGGACCCTTCAATCCTAAGCCAGGATTGTAAAAGGTGAATGCAAGAAGGTAAATGGGGGCTCAGGTGCTTTGCATCTTTTTTTCTCCTCCTTTTGATTTAGAATATATATCCATATATCTAAGGTGTTGGGGAATGTTTCAGACCTCCAAATCTCACTGTGCTGCACTGAAGGGTCCTTGATCTTGCAGGATTCTTATCCTGAATATGTCGGAATGATCTTCGGCGAAATGTCGGATCTTCTGAATTTGAAGCGAGATTCATTCTGAATTTCTCTGAATTTCTTGTACCAACTCTCTGGCCGTAGTCGACTTGGTTAGCTCGGCATGTTGGGGAATGTGGGGCTTAGAGCTCAACTCCTTCCCCACGGATTCTGACCCATGTTCTAGACATTCCTAATAGAGTGATTCCTCTTCTATCGAGATCAATCCTTTAATAGCTCAACTTGGCAGCTTGTCTATGAGTTGAAGGAGCTACTCATCCTGTGTTGATGGTTCTTTCGATTGGACCTCGGTCATCCCAGCTCAGAGGGTCCTCCTCCGCTCAAATGCATATAAATTATAAATAATTATTACTCTTCTTGTGTGAAGGATCATTTCAATTTTCCACACAATAATGCATATTTGAAATTCACTTTGAACATTAAATATATAATCCAACATTAGACCCCAAGTCAACAAAATAGGCTGAATATAATTTAGGTAAGCCATGCCAAAGACATCATTGGGAGAGAGACGTCCACCCTTAATTTTTATAGGCCCACCGTAAAGTTTGTATTAAAATTATTCTTACCATTAAATAACACACAAAAATTTAAGCATTAGACCATATATCAATGTTATGGTGACTAAGGTGAGCCACACAAAGGGAGACAATTTAAGAGGTGAGATTGCCACACTCTATCCAACTGTGTTGTTCACTTGAATCACAGGGGGGAGTAGCTGGGGTAGATTTCACATAAACATCACAATGGGGCTCACCCAAGTCACCACCCTAATGGTTGTGCAGATTACCCAACTTCCTTTAACAAATCCACCAAAGTTACTCCAATCATAAGTAGTAATAGGGTAGTTTATTGAAAAGTTTTTTTAAATGGTACTGGAATATAAATTCTATATTAAATAAGTAGTTTTATGTAAAACTACTTTTTCTCTCTCAACTCTTTGGAACGCTGTACCGTGGTCCCTTCTTACGCAGACGGTCTACACAAACTCTGGCAGAGTGTGATGAATTATTCGCAGGCAATTAGTAATTGTACACCTGAAATCAAATTATTCAAATTAAACCGTCAAAACTATGGTACCATTGTAGTTGTATCATGAATAGAAAATTAAGATCATTTAATTATCTGACTTCAAATTGGTGGACATTTATTGGACGGTTAGAAATTAAAAATATCCAACAGTCCTATTTTCACAAACAAGTGTCCACGAATCAGAGGCTAGGATCTTTCAACCTATCGTGATGATTTAGTGGCAGCGGGCTGCACGATCAAACGATCAAGTAGTTTTATTGGAGTTAATATATGCCACGTGTACAATTTCTGAGTGCCTGCGTATCAAGCGTCAGATGTAGCCTGAGTATATTATGATTCCGGAAAATCGCTGTACAGTGTAGTGTACGCTACCACGGAATGCTTTGACACTGCTGTATAGACCTTTAATTTGGATAAGTGGAGCCCATTTCTCACTAATCCAAACCGTTGATGTGATGGGCCCAATTTCGGAGATTAATAAAAATAAAAAATAAAAAACCATCCCTAAAGAAAAGTAAACCATAAATAATTAGTCAACAGTATACGGTGAATAAAGAAAATCGCAACACTACACAATCGGATAAAACAGGCCAAGTACTCTACAGCTAGAATCTTACGAATAACTTGAATTTTTTAGGCTCATCGTATCAATGGTTTGGATGACTGACTTATGGACCCCACTTCTACAAAACTGACCGAAAGGAAGTCCATCCGACCGGAAGCCAGTTGCCTCGCGACCATGCCACCGGGGATATCCCATGGGCAAGCGTTGTGGGACCCACCATAATGTATGTGTTTTATCCACACTGTCCATCAGTTTTTCTAGCTCCTAGGACGTGAGCCCAAAAATGAAGAAGATCCAAAGCATCTCTTTTTTCTTTTTTTCTTTTTTGTTTTTTCACACACTTACGTTACAGTGGGATTTATCCACAACTCTTGTGGCCCCAACAAAATTTAGACGGTGGGCGTTCAATTACCACAGTTTGAAACTGTGGTGTGGTCCACTTGACCTTTGGATCTCTTTTATTTTTAACTCATGCCCTAATATAAGGTGAAGAAGTAGATGGACTACGTATAAAACACATACATCAAGATAGGCCTACAGGATAAACCTTTACTTTATCTTGATTTGACCTTGGCCCATCCATGATAACGTAGCTGAATGATCAGATAATCCGCACCATCCATTGATATGGACAAACGTGGCAGTCATTGACTCGGGTCAGCTAGATTCTAGGCTAAGCTGTTCTCTAAACTTGGCTTATGGTAGGCTCGACCCAAGAGTTGCCTTTAACTCGGTCGAAGTCTAACAACCCAAAGTCCACGGACATTCCAAGAAACGAAATGCACTAAAATAATAAATAAACAAATAAAAACCAATAAAAAAAAATTGCCTTCTTTAACTTTAGCTAGATTTGTTTGTAGTTGTTGTTACTGGTTCCCAACTATGTATTGATTGCATCATCTCTGTTGATGATGCGACCACCCAATGAGGATGATCACGATGGCCCACCTCACCAGAGAAAAAATCGACGGGTTTAGAACCACCGATATCGAGCGCATGTTTTACACTTGTTTTTAAAATGGTGGTGATTGTCCTCTTCACATGTGACACTTCTTTACAAATATCCAAACCATTTCAAATTGTGGGTCCCACTTTAGATGGATTGTTTCACTAAAATCACGTTGGTCCCAGTTTAGTTAATATATCTATTTAAATGGAACAAAACTAACGGTAATTTTCAAATTGGGAAACCCTTTCTTTCACGGGGGCCATATAATACTCAAGAGTGTACAACACGGTGCACAGGTACTCACGAAATGTACACGTGTCATTTATTAATTCAAACTAAGCTGACCAAATTCTGTAAAGCAGTGTCTCTAAGTCAGAATTTATTGTCCGGCTTTAAATCATACAACTTGAACCCAAGCCGTAGGTACGCCAATATATATGACTGAGATTTAAAAAGACCAATTACCTATTAAACCACTCAATAGTTATAAGATAATCAAACAATTGAAATAATTACAATCACATGAAATAATTGCAAGGCGCCTTTCTAAAAGAAGAATGGGGTAGATTAAAAATGTAAATAGTTTAGAGTACAACTAAAGATTACCGTTATTGAATTATAACTACTCTTGTGATAGAGTTAAGCCATGATAATGATAACGAAAATGTGAATAGTTTAGAGTGTAAGTATGGACTTAGATTATAACTACTGATTATAACTAAATATTACCTTATATTGAATTATAACTACTCTTAGGATAGAGTTAAGGCATGATAATTATAACGAAAGATAATTTGACCACATTGGTTTGAGATGAATTGCCTTGTTAGGTTCATTGCTATTTATGGATCTGTTCCATAGTTATCTCTCAATGTTTTTTATTTCATTCCACAGTGATGACAATTGATCCGTTGACACGTTAGTCCTTCAAATAATTCATTCTCTTCTTGACATGTTTCTTTTTAATCATTTTCTTTTTACTTGATCATGTTATGCTTCTGGGTACCTCAATTATGCCTCGTCATTAGATGATGTGTATCATGGAGATCATCATCAGACGTAATTTTATAAAAGAATATTCTCTCTAAAAATCTCACCGCATACTATACACTTCTTCTGCAATAACACATGTACTTTTCTAATTAGTTATCTCTAGATCAACCAAAACTAAGTTACAACGTGAGCAATCTTAACCTCTGATGCATGGATGCTAGTTTAAACAAATAGGATAGCTGTTCAATAAATATCCACCAATCCATATTTATATAATTGAATATTTTTGAGCATGTCACATCTAATCTTAGAGGCATAATTTGAACAGTTTAATTTGAATTAATTTAATTTCACCTATCCAGCTTCTAAGTGCCTGCATATCTTTTATAATACTCTGTCATAGTATCAAAGTATTCACATCTTTTTATCTAATTTGTTTGGACGTGGATTGTGTCCTACTCCCATCCTGAAGGTAATCCATCCGAGCAGGGCTTTGTGGGGCCTACCATGATGTAAGTTTTTATCCACGCCGTTCATTGCTTCTCTCAGATCATTTTAAGGTATGTAAGTAAAATTGAAGCAGGTCCACAGGTCCAGTGGACCACAACGGAGGAAGCTGCAGTGATGATGACACCTACCACTGAAACCTTTCTAAGGGCCACCGTGATTTTTTTTTAAATCATCCAACCTACTAATAAGGTGATGGAGACGTGGATGAAGTGAAAAAACAAATATTAGCTTGATCCGAAACTTCTCCAGCTCTCAAGAAGTTTTTAATGGTGGACATTAAATCCCCACTATGTGGTCCACTTAATCCCTGCAACTCTCTCAGTGTTTGGTTCATACCTTAAAATGATCCAAGAAAAAAGATGACAGGCGTGGATAAAACACTTACATCACGGTGGGCGCCACAGAGCCCTGCCCGGACGAATTAACATCCGGGAGACGGTAGGACGCAATCCGCGTCAGATTGGAACCATCAATGTCATGAAATCTAAGTTGTAAGGGCTACTAGGTAATCATGCTAAATGGATGATTTTGACCATCATTATCCATATATGAATTTAGATCAGCGAAAGAAAATTTTCAATGGATAGAAATCAAATGTAAAAAATCAAAGGTGTGGATCATCATTCAAACATGATTATAAAATAATAACTTATCTAATAAGGTAAAAAGAATATATATCATTCAAATTGTTGGATCATGTCGGCATAAAGCGCTGGATTTTGAGTCGCACCAGACGCAATACTCACTCTTCTTTCTTTTCAGGAGAAGGATAATTACCCTACATTCGACCTGTGTTGTGTCCATGAGTTATGTGTACGTGTAATCCAAGCTGTGCATCTGGTGGGACTTTTCATTTGCACCGTACATCCGAAGAATAATCTGTATCAAAGACTCAAGTGGGATGCATCAAAGGGAGAAAAGTACAATAGTTCCTGCAGACGTTCACAAAAAAAGACAGAGGAACGAAACCGACATGTGTGGGTTACCTATTAAAAGGATTGGCATAGTATATTAATGGGGTATAGCATCATACATATAACGTCAGGTCAAACCGGGCCAGCTCAGGCTAAAATGACTTAACCCTAGGCTCAACCCAGAGATTGATCAGGCCGCGCATGAGAGGCCCAAGCTTGGAGACGTGGTTATTGAGATATGTGGCAAGCGAATACGAAATGGCTCCAAAAGGTCAACAATGCTTAAATGATTATAACAACCATTAGAACAAGTAATCAGATGGTCATTTTTTTTTTTTTTTTTAATTTTTGGGTTAGCTTGTTAGTACACACCCATGTCATAACACACACTCCATGTTAGCCACCCCTGCTTAGGGATTGATACTAAGACCTAAAGAGTTGAAACGAGGTATCTCCACTCAATTTGCCAGATGGTCAAATTAATACTATAAATAGTAAGAAAATTAAGTAGAGAAAATGAATTTCATAACAACCAAATCAAATTAAATTTATCTTTTATTTACTTTGTAATCCCTAACATTATTAGTCATTTACATTCCTTAATGTAATAAGTATCAATAACTTAGTTGTTAATCTTAGTTGTAATTTGAGCCTATGCATACATGTTGGACTCAATTCAAATATCAATATAGTTTTATGTTTAGAAAAATACTTTGTAGTTATTGTTGGCGGCCGATTATAAGAATTATTTTGTATAGAAGGCAAAATGTAACCTATTTTAAGAGGATGAACTCCATCATTTGTTAATCACCTGATCATCTTAAATAACGTTATGCAAGTGGCTCAATAGACGACTGATCTTATTGGATTCAATAATATACAATTGATTCCAACATAACTACCTATCTTGATGCTTGAGGCCTTAGTTGTTCAGTTTAAATTGAGTCACGCATTCAATTCTAACATACCTACACAAATCACTTTGAGTTACCCTTGTCTCCATAGGATTGTAATTTAGTCATTTGTCACCATATATTTGCTATCTATAAGCTTAATTACACTGTTAATCATTGCACATAACTCTTGCATTGAATGATTGAATTCTCAATAAAGAAACTACAAGCTTAACACTCCTCAATGTTGTTTTCCTGGAGCACTGGCCACTGGGACTGTTGCGCCACCTCATCCTCTATTTAGACATTATGACCTTAGGAAAGACTTTTCTCTAATACCAAATAATGTAGCAGCTCTAATACCAAACAACATTGCAGGCATGTGGATAAAGAAAAGACATCATATATAGTCTTCTTCTCAGGAATAGTTCTTAAATCCATTAGGAGTGATACATCTGAAAAAGACATAAAGAAATTAATATCCCATGACTTAAATAAGAACATTAAGTATAATCGAACTTATTATTTACTTTAAAATAACAAAAACCATAGTCTATTTAAATAATAACTTTTAACTTAAAATGACTTTTAAAAAAAAAAAAAACCATTTAAGTGCAAATTTTTGTTAGCATTGGCCAATATGAGAATTTGATTTATAGCTTTCCAACAATATATTATATGCACAGGATTTTGAGTTAAAACAAACCAGGCCACGATATCGCGTAAACCATTCATCAGATGCTAACCATGCATTTGTGCTAGATCCATTTGTTCTTCTAGTCTGCACAGCCCAAATATCATTAGGAGGCTGCAACAGCCTGCACTGAATGTACAGGTGTGGCCCACCTAATTTCCAAACCGACTTGATCTTTAGCCACAAGCATACCAAATTGGTCCAACTGATAAACAGCCTTGATCAATGCATGCCATCGGGGAAAGTGTTGTAACTGCCCAGAAACCCTTGGGTAGAAGCGAGCTTGGGAGCCCAAAATCACAATGACCAGACAATACCTGTCTGATTTGGACAGTGGAATTTGGACTTTGTCATGTCAAAGAGGTATACAATTGTGATAATGTTCAGCCCCCAAGGGCCTCTTTGGATACCACCAAATAAGTTACTTGTATAAGTTACTTTTTCTACTTACAGCAGTAGATAAGTAACTTATTCCAGATAAATAAGTTTGGTTTATGATTAGTTATTAGTAACTATTTTTACTTGTAAGTACTTGATTACTTTAGTTAATTTTGTTTTAGCCTTTTTATTTTTCATAAGTTGTTGAAGAGAGACATCAAAAATCAGGAGGGACAAAAGAGACGAGAAGCTGATAAATAAGTAGAAACTAAGATAAGCTACATGTGGAATAAGTAGCTTATTTTAAGCAACTTACAATCCAAACGCCCCCTTAATTAAAATCCCCGGGCCTGCAGGCCGATTCACCGATCAGGTAAGCCAGACACGCATGTTGGGTCAGGTGTCATTCTGCTAATTTTATTGCCTAGCTTGTTACCTGATCATTTCTCTTTTCCTTCACCAATTGTTTAACCACCTTATATTTGATCATAACTAGTTGGATGGCTAGGATCATCTAATTGGAGTTATTTCAGCCCATGGTCCATTACATTGCCATCCACAATTTCTATGGTCAAGATTGACTAAATCATGGGGATCACATTCAAGCCAAACGTCATAATAGAGGATTACTACGAATTCTTCCTCTTGGCAAATGTCATCCATTGTAAAGTCTCTCTATTTTTATTTTTCTTGTCTTGTATTAGAAATTATTGTCTTTATAATCAAATAATTTTTGTTTGCTATTATTTTACTGTTTCTCTTCTTAGACAGGCTGGTCCAGGTAATGTTATCTTAACTTCAAAGTCAAAGGTTCGAGGAACGGTAGCACCTCTACAAAACCCATCAAAGAGGTATTTCAAAATACCTTTTTTTCCCACATTTCATGTGAAACATACTACAAAATAATCCAATTTTTAATTATTATTTTTAGTATTTTTAGTTGTAGATAAAGAAAGAAGTTTTAAAGGTGGTTTTGTCATTTTCTTTTAAAATATGCTATAAACGTTAAAAGTAATTACAAATTAACAATGCATTATTTTAATATATGCAAATGTATTATTTTTATGTGGGTATTAACAAAAAACCTTTTTTTCCTTCTTTTAATAACCATAAATGTGGACGTACTCCTTTTTCTCTTTAACCCCCGCAGGTGCCAGGGTACAAGCTTTGCACACGTTTAACATTTCAAAACATGCGATGAATTAGGATTCCGGCCCCATCTTTAGATGGTTGGGGAATGCTAGCATTTCAAAGGTATTTTTGGACTTTGGACGCACTCTCCGGATTGGACTCGACCGAGTCAGCGAGTCGGAGCTGACTCAGATAAGCTGCAACCAAGCTGGACCAATTGTCAATCGACGGTGATAGAAAGGGCAGAGGGCCAACAGAGCGAATGACACCTATTTCTTGTCATTGCTGGGCCTGGCCCACCTGTTGCTGGGCTTATAAGAACCGAGAAATGTCATCATGAAGGCTGCACTTCACTCATCGCTGCACATGGCATACCCGCTGGGCCCACCACATGGATTGGCCATAGCCCAAGGATCAACCTGTTAATTAATCGGGGATGTTAGCAATACCCATATTTGAAACTTATATTTATAGAATAATTTACTCTCACCAAACCATGTTTTAAGTATATGATATTAAATAAATCCTTTCAAGAGGATTGGACCCATATTTAGGAGGATTTTTGGGAAATTTCCAGACCAAGAAATTGCCAGAGATTTGTAGCCATGCTTGTATCAAAGTTTCTCTTTTTGTTTTTGACCTTTCATTTGAAGGCCACCCACGAAGTAGGATTGCCCCATTGCTGTGCGATTTCTACCATAGGTCATCCAAAGTAGCACTCTGTGGATGGACTGTCAGGATTCATCAATCATTATGGTAGCTTGCGATGGACCAACTGAACGACCAACTAACTCAGAGAAGTAAAGAAATTCCACCATGGGTTCAAAGCTAGTAGTAAGGTTCATTTAATTTATCATATTGTTTGGATAAGATCTAACAGCATTAAAAACAAGATCTAATACCATCAAATTAACGGTACAAATGTAACCACGTGGCAAACACAAAATCTTTACGACGTGCGCCAAATATACAAAGGATGGCTCATTAATAAACAAATCTCCATAAGGGTCGCAATGCTTGAGTAATCTCTAAATAAGGACAAGTAACCATTAGGGCTTATCCAAGCATGTTTGATGATCTATTACTGTGATAAGGTCGTGTTTGCCAAAGGTATGGCACACTCCAATAAAGTCAACTGCCATCTTACAATTGGCAAAATACAACATCACCATGGAGATGACGGTTATTCCCGGAACGCCGCTAGAGAATCTATAAATGATAAATGAGATTATGAAGCAAATGATCACAAACTCAATCCAAAACCTAACAACTAATTAGGAATCAACTAATCCAGCACAACACTATTTATCTAGTCCTTCGAGACACTTATCATCACCATGGTTCATCAACATGGAACTCTTAGTTTTTAAGAGTAGCTCATTCCATCCCTATGCTACCCAAAACCGACTTAGTCATAACCTGTAGATGAAATGAAACTAATAGCTGTAATTTCATTTCATCTACACATGTATATCGGATTTGAAGGAAGATCGTAGTCTTAAAAACCATTCACCTATGCTCATACGTTGGGTAGACAATATCTTGTAACATCGACATTGTCCATTCCTTACTCGTTAGTGTGTTGCTCAGTTATGCACATTGCTGCTCTTAGATAGGTTGATGATCCCATGTTAGTTATAAGTTTCATTTTTCTGCTTCCATTTGTAGTTTTCGTTCAACAACATGCCAACTATTCGATCAAGCATCGCTCTATCTTGATGTTCGGTGTCAATAGCGTTCGGTTTGAATCAGGGTGCAAATCGGTTTTGACACGCCTGCAAATCTCACACGTATACCGCATAACTGAATTTCAGATCAACACCATTTTAACACGGCCAATGGGACATGCATGCAATTTTAATCTTTTGATTGGTAACAAACAAGTAGATTATTAAGAACAAATAAAACAACAGTCCATGTTCAATTGAAAACTGTCCTACTATCAGCCGCTTAGATCCTCCAATTTTATCGGGATTTCACCATCCACCATCAGATTCAACAAATCAATGACCTAGATTATTGAAACCACGTTTGGATAGGGATAATCCAAAGCATAAAAAAGAAAACCCACCATGAAAAACTAAAACTCAAGTGGAAAACTAGGTGGGGCTCACTCCGATGTTTGTCGCAATCGACTCTGTTTATCCGTTTCTCCATATCATGTTAGGACATGGACCCAAAAATTTTGCAAATCCAAAACTCAAGTAGGCTGGGCCACAGAGGACTGAACATCCACAATTGAAACATTATAGAGACATAGAAGTTTTTGATTAGGCTAATTTTTTTATTTTACAATTCATCCCAGCAAGACTGACCTTGTAAATGGTACGGATGGTATATAAACATCATGATGGACTCTAAGAAGATTTGATGGTAGGCATTTACCTACCTCGTTTTCCTGTCATGCGGTCCACTTGAGTGTTGGATTTGCGTCATTTTTTGGGTCATGTCCTAACATATACAGACAAAAAAAAAATAAAATTAATGGACATACGGATGGATTTTCCACAAACATCACGTTGGACCCACCCAGCTTCCCGTGCAGGAAGTTCCTGCTAATCTGTCTTTTTCGTTCTTTGTTTAAAAAAAAAAAAAAAAAACTTTTTTCAAGATCACGGGCCACTACCATATCCACAATTATGTGTAGAATGCAAGGGGTTTCAAGTATGAATAAGTCAAGACCATGATCCTAGTAAACCATTCATCAGATGGGAACCTCGTATTTGTGATAGATCCAATCGTTCATCTGGTCCGCACCACCTTGTATGTGCCCTACCCCAAAGATCATCACGAGGCCGCAGCAGCCTGCACTGAATGTACACGTGTGACCTACCTAACTGCCAAACGTACTTGATCCTTTAGCCACAAAGCATACCTAATTGGCCCACTTGATAAACAGCCCAAAATCACAATGATCAGACAATAACTGTCTGATCACCTGATAAACAGTATGGAAATGGTTTCTTTCTTTTCTTTCCGTTAAGTTATTTTTTGTAGTCGTTAATGTACCTTTCCTCGCCTTTGCCAGGTTGGTTGACTTGATCAATTTCTAATCTATAAGTCAAAGGTTCGAGATTTGGTACCCATTTCTTCAAAAACTACTTAAGAGGTATTTTAAAATACCTTTTCTTTTTCCTTGATTAATTCTCAGGTTGGTAATTTTAGCAAAACCCATATTTGAAATTTAAACTTATTATCCCTGATTAATTCCCAAGTTGGGAATGTTAGCAAAACCCATATTTGAAATTTATACTTATTGAATAATTTACTCTCACCAAACCATATTTTATATATTGAATAAATCATATGCTTTAAATATTAGATATTAAATAAATATTTTCAAGGTGGATATTCAGGAAACTTCCAAGCCAAGAAATCGTCTTAGATTTTCTCACAATGCCCATCACAAAGTTTCTCTTTATGTTTTTGACCTTCTATGGTTCTATTTGAAGGCTATACACAAAGTAGGATTGTCCGATTGCTGTGGGATTTCTACCATAGGTTCACATGAAGTAGCACTCTGTGGATGGACGGTCAGGATTCATCAATCATTATAGTAGCATGTAAGGTGGATGGTCAGGATGAACCAACTGAACGACCAACGGACCCGGAAGTAAAGAAATTCCATCACACATGGTTTAAACTGTTTTCATGAGCAACCGAATGTGGAATTTCAATCCTCTCCATCAAACATCCTCACAAGTGGCACTGTTGTAAAGCTATACCCAGACCATCCAAAATGTGGGTTTCATTGTAGATGGATCATATATCTAAAAAATTACTGGTCAGGCAATCCAAATCATCTAATTAAGGACTTCAAATTGATGCTAAGGGGGGCATTTGGATCATAAGTTACTTAATCTACTTATGCCTTCAATAGCTTATCTTGATTTTTACTTATTAAACCAAAGTGAAGTGAGTAAGTAACATTAAATAAATAAATAAAACCACCTATAATTAATCAAAAACCAAACTTACATATCTAAATAAGTTACCTTTTCTACTTCTCTAAGTAGAAAAGGTAACTTATTAGATAGTATCCAAACGGGTCTTTTTTTTTTTCTTTTTCTTTTTTTGGGTTAGCGTTAGCTTGTTAGTACACACCATGTCAGTACACATACTCCATGTTAGCCACCCCCACTAGGGATCGATGCCAAGACCTCAAGTGCTGAAACATGGTATCTCCACTCAGTCTGCCAGTTGAGCTATGGATCCGGGTGTTTTCAAACGGGCCTTAAATGTAAGACCGAGCAGTCTAAATTCAAAGAGGACAAAATATCAGATGGTTAATATTAACTTACAAGAAAGTCCATCGTAAACCTATGATAAGATTGATTTAGGTCACTACATTATTTCAAAGTACACATGATTTAATGGAAAATCTAGAATTCAGAACAATGAACATAGGACATATAATGTCTGTGGAGAGAGAGAGAGAAGGTGTCTCAAGTCTAACTGGTTAGACGACAAGTTATGGTCGACCAACTGATAAATTCTAATATATTACGTGAATGTGACATCTATAATAAGTTGGTCCATCATGAGGATCACAGTGCAAAAATCAGGGCCCGCTTACTCATCAGGTTGGCTACACCATAGAAAACAATGTCTAGCTATTGTTAAATAGCAAAATATAAGTGTTGTCCAGCCAATGAGTGGATTTGGCTGATTTTTGTATAAGGCAATTATCATGGTGGATCAAATCTATTGAATAGACCGGATATCTCACGCACGCAAACAATTGAAAGTTATCCGCTGGGTGGACTATAGCGTGTGGTCCAACAGGTTTGACTTGAGGCCTCTCAAACACACACACACGGTGAATTCACCAAACTGTTTTAGACTCATCCGAGTCGACTTGGATTCCGTCAGACCCAATACAATTCAAATGCAACAATGTGTGCTTCTGCGGTTCCCCCAACAGATACATACAAAACTTCCAGTCTCAAACCCAAATTTGGGAGGCAGATTGTAAGATCACACATGGAACTCTACCGCATGTTACGTCGGAAGTACCTCCAACAATAAAAATAAATAAATAATCATGGGGCCCTAATAATCCTCATAACTTGAGGAGTCGAGCCCATTAATACCCCAGCAGCATTAGTTTCATTTTTCCACCTCCATCTTTAGTTTCTGCTCGATCATAAACTTACTGTACCTTCAAAAGTCTTTAATTTTTTAACGCAAAACAAATTCATTAGAGGAAGAGCCTTGACCTCCACAAATTGTCTGGATAGCGCCCTAGAAAGTTAACAGAATAGACAGTTGGTCTTCCGACCATTCGATCAGGCACCGCTCTATCTTGGCACCAGATGTCAATATCGTTCGGTTTGAATCAGGCCGCAAATCAGTTTTGACACGCCTGCAAATCTCATACGTATACCAACGTAGCCGAATTTCATATCAACACGATTTTAACATGCCTGATGGGACATGTTTGCAATTTTAATCTTTTGATTGTAATAGACAACTAGATGGTTAAGAAGACATGGAACAACAATCCGTGTTCATTTGAAAATTGTCTTACTATTAGCAGTTCAGATCCTCCAATTTTTTCGGGATTTCACCATCCACCATCAGATTCAACAAATCAATGACCTAGATTATTGAAACCATGTTTGGATAGGGATAATCCAAAGCATAGAAATGAAAACCCAACATGGAAAACTAAAACTCAAGTGGAAAGCTAGGTGGAGCTCACTACGGTGTTTGTCACAGTCACTTCATTCCCTCTGTTGTTCTAGATCATGTTAGGACGTGCCAAAAATGTTGCAAATCCAAAACTCAAGTGGGCTGGGCGACAAAGGATTGAACATCCACCGTTGAAACACTGTAGAGTCACAAAAGTTTTCGATCAGGCTATTTTTATTATTATTTTCATCCCAGCAGGACCGACCTTGTAAATGGTATGGATGGCAAGAAGATTTCATGGTAGGCATTTACCTACCTCGTTTTCCTGCCATGCAGCCCACCAGAGTTTTGGGGCCATGTCCTAACATATCTGAAAGAATTAGATGGTCGGGTGGATTTTCCACAAACATGACGGTGGACCCCACCTAGCCTCCCCCTGAAGGAAGTTCCTGCAAAGATCTGTCTTCTTCGTTTGTTGGTTTTTTTGGGGAAACGGACTGGCTACTCCCCTAAATCGGTGCTCTGTAGACCCAACATGAGGTATGTGTATCATCCATGCCGTCCATCCATTTTTCCAGATAATTTTATGTTATGAATCCAAAACTGAGGTAGATCAAATCTCAAGTGGGCCACATAGTGTTGATTGAACTCTCACTATTAAATACTTCATGGGGCTACAAAAGTTTTGGATCAAGGTGATATTTGTTTTTTGCCTTCATCCATGGGTGTATGACTTAATCTACAGTTAGGATGTCAAATAAATATTACAGTGGGCCTAGGAGGTTTTTAATGGTAGACATTCAATCACTACTGTTTTCTCATGATTTGGTCCACCTAATTTTTTTTTTCTACCTCATTTTTTAGAAGACGTTATTAAAATGATGTGTAAAAATGGATGGATGGTGTGGATAAAACACATAGATCATGGTGGTACCCACATATCACCGACCACTGTCCAGGTCATTGGTCAAACCAAGTTGCCATATCCACGATTATGTGTAGAATCCCAGGACGCAGTGTGGCCAGCGCCGCGGTCGGTGCTATGTGGACCCCATGCCGCCCATCCATTTTTTAAGATAATTTTAGGGGTTGATCCTAAAAATTAGACAGAAAAAAATATATATCAGGTGGACCACACCATAGGAAAACAGTGGTGATTGAATGTCCACCATTAAAAACCTCCTAAGGCCCACTGTAATGGTTATTTGACATCTAACCTGTTAATTAGGTCATACATACTTGGATGAAGGGAAAAAACATATTTCACCTTGATCCAAAACTTTTGTGGCACCCAAGAAGTTTTTAATGGTGGGCGTTCAATTAACACTGTGCGGTCCATTTGAGATATGGATTAACCTCATTTTTGGGCTCATATTATGAAATGATGATATGGAAGAATGGATGGATGGCTTGGATGAAACACATATATTAGCCTGGCCGATCTCGGGACCTCGTTGGTTTTTTACTTGATCTAATTGACCTTTTGACCCGATCCGAACCATAGCCAACCCGATCTCATTTGGTATCTCTAAGTGAGTGAGAGTTGCTTCGGCTTAGCCCAGCCAAGATTCGGTTCGGACTGAGTCAGGCCTGCTAGACTCAGTCCTGAGTTGGATCAAGTTTGGGTCAAAAGTATCACAATACCGGAACGAGTCAAGTGCGACCTGTGCACCTCTATCCACAATTATGTGTAGAATACCAGGGTTTCAAGTATGAATAAGTCGGGACCATGAATCTGAGTAAACCATTCATCAGATGGGAACCTCGCATTTGTGCTAGATCCAATCGTTCATCTGGTCCACACCACCTTGTATGTGCCATAGCCCAAAGATCATCAGGAGGGGGCAACAGCTTGCACTGAATGTACACGTGTGACCCACCTAACCGTCAAACATACTTGATCTTTTAGCCACAAAGCATACCTAATTGGCCCACCTGATAAGCAGCCTTTTAGCCACAAAGCATACTTAATTGGCCCACCTGATAAACAGCCCAAAATCACAATGATCAGACAATAACTGTCTGATTTGGACCATTGAATTTGGATGATCCAATTTGTGATAATATTCAGCCCCTTCATGAAAATCCTCAGGCCTGAAAATCAGGCTGATCCACTGATCAGGCAGGCCAGATCCGCATGTTGGGTCAGGTGCCGTTTCACTAATTTCATAGTCTAGCTTGCTACCGATCATTTCTGTTTTCCTTTACTGTTTAACCAACGGGTATTTGATTATAACTGGTTGGATGGTTAGGATCATCTAATTGGAGTTATTTCAGCCTATCGTCCGTTACATTGCCATCACAAGTTCTATAATTGGAATGCACTGAATCATGGACCCTACACGCAAGCATTTGTCATCCATTATAAATGGTTTCATTCTTTTCTTTCAGCTAAGTTACTTTTTGTAGCCATTAATCTACCAATCCTCTCCTTCGTCAGGATGGTTGACCACGTCAATCTTTACTTTGTAAGTCCAGGTTCGAGTCTTGGTCCATTGTAAACCTAGGATAAGATTGATTTTAGGTCATTACATTATTTCAAAGCACACGCGTAACATTTCAAATTTTCACGGCCAGAGTTTATACTCGTGCCTAAAAAAACTAGATGTTAACAATGTATAAACTTGAATGCTTTAGAAATCACACCTTAAATTTTTATTTTTATTTTTTTCCATTTAGATCATATCCAGTTACATTCATGAGAATAAAATCAACTGTTATTATTATTAAAAAAATTCAATATAACATAAGTGTCTTCTTAATGAGAGTGTATTACAACATCAGAGTTCGCAGCGGAAGTATAAAACTAAATAGTAAACTATTTTCGGATTCTTCCTATATAGTCTTCTATAAGAAGATGGTTTTCTAGGTCTTCAATCTTTACGTCACCTGCATAATCTGTACGGTTGAGAGAGGGTCAAGGCCCTACTCATAGTGATGGTTATTCTTTAAGATTAACAATAATTCAAGATATTCATAAAAGTAAAGGGTCTGATACGTCCCGTGTTCTACTAACACGAGGGTATCAGCATGCGTAAACAACCTACATAAGATGCATGCCTAGCAAAGTGTATACAACTCATCATACGTAATAATTATCACAATATGAAAAATGGTTTATAGAAATCCCGACTCGACCCGCATCCCATAACTACGGATATTCACCGGCATGACCAACGCTACCGTGGATTTACGGGAACACCTCAAGGCATATAATACATGAGTCAGATGAATTACATGACAGGATTTGTTCATGGAGCGACTATTTACGACATCCAATCCCGGAAGTGATGTGACACTTAGGGCTGGGCATCGGACCGAGTCGGATCGGATTCGGTCCAACTCGACCAGGTCCGAAATGTGCAAGGCCTTACCCGAACTCGTTCCAATCCGAGACTGAGTCCGTGTCATATGATTCGAACAGATCCGAACCCTTGTTGGCCTTAACCGATCCGAGTCCAACTCGGTCAGGAAAATCGAGTCGGATCGGATTGGACAGGGCTCGAATCCGTCCATTTCTCATTATTTCCTATGATGTGATCTACTTAATCACCGGATATACTTAAAACTTACTATTAACCCCTAAAATGATATGGAAAAGCTGATGGACGGTGTGGATAAACCAAAAAAAAAAATTCAAAGCAGCCCCGCATAGTTTACAAAAAGGAAGCGGATGGGCTAGTGTACGTCACTCACACCAGCTATATATAGCTGCTGCAGGTCGTGTCGTGCCAAGACGAGAACTGGCATTCCTCGAGCTTTGAGTTGTACGAACAGTTTAAAGGAAATCAAAATTACAAGGGCCCCACAGTGATGTATTTATTATATCTACACTGTTCATCTATTTTTAGAGATCATTTTAGAGTATTATCCAAAAAATGAATCATATCCAAAGATCATCTAGACCACACCAAAAGTAGAAACGGAAATAATGATTTTCACCGTTAAACAATTCGTAGGGCCACCATAACGTTTATTTTCCATCTATTTTCCATCCAATCCGTTCATAAGGTCAAAAAGACCTGAATGAAGAGGAAAAACAAATTTCATATTGATCCTTGATCCAAAACTTCTGTGACCCCAAAAAGGGTTTCGATGGTATACGTTAATCCCCCACTGCCTTTTGCAGTGTGGTCCACATGATTGTTAGATATATCTTATTTTTCGTCTCAAGCCTTAAGACGAGCTCGTAAAATGGATAGACAGTTTGGATATAACATATACCTCATTATCAAACCCACAACACTTGCTGTCGTGAGTACATAACGAAGTTTTTAAATTTTTTATTAAATTTATATATTTTCATACTATTGAATAGCTATCATGATAACTCCCATCAGGTACTTGCCTTGGTGTAACACCCTGAAAATCGGGGGTCGCGCATACGTTCAACTCCCGAGTTCCCGAGAGCCACTTTTGACCTATTTCGTTAATGCGTTTATTTAGGTTAAGTTGCGCAGCTTGGAAGTTCCTGGAGCATGAAACATAACCACACCAGTCTACTGAAATGAGCGTAAAACAAACATACATTCATATACAAGTTCAAAAGTACAAAAGGGGCGCATGACGCTACCCAATCAATATCTCAAAAGAATAGCAAGTCCAAAAGAATAGAACTGAGCTCCCCCGCTCAGTGACCCAGCTCTGTCAATCAAGCTGGCGGAGAACCTTCCATCAGCTGGAAGTATGATAGCTCGTCCTCCTCATCCAGGCACACCTCGCCAGGCTCCTCCAATCCCGAGTCACCTGCATCTAAGAATGGGTCTGGTTGATGTTTTAAAACACCGTCCTAGAGTGGGAGTGAGTGATCAACTCAGTGGGTACTATTAGTCTCAAGTTATCACAGGCATCAATTATAATATGGTCTTAATGAAAAACAGACAATCACATACGTCAAAGTAATCTTATTAATGTGCATGTATGCAGCATGACATGATGCATGCCCTCACCCCAACGCTTCCTCGTGCGACTCCATCTAACGATCGTCATTGCCAACACTCCCTCAGTGCGATCTCGACTGCCGAGTCGCCACCCTAATTAGTGCGATGCAATGCGATCGTGTTAGCCGAGTTATTAGTTAAGTCCTTTCATCCAGCAGATTGGGGATTCTGGTACACCCCACGTATCAACGCCCTAAACTGGTTGCGAGACCAAAACCCCCCAATGCGTGAGGCCGAGGCCCCGCGGTCCATGATCCCGTCGGGTTCCTCATCCCCGACTTCAAGCACATGAGGAGTGCCAAGAGAAAAGGGATCGCTCACGGTCACTACGGGGAGGCGCGGTACCCCAGCGTAGGCCGACAGCTCGGACACAGTGTCTCATTCCACCATGCCCGGCTCACGAGGCTGTAGACCAATTTCAAGTGGGTTATTGATGAGCTACAACAGTTGTAGGATGTCCCAGGTTCCATACAAGTGTGAGCAAACAGGGTTAACAATCAAGGTTGGTCAGATAGTAGGCTAGACCGCACGAGCCCAGGCAAGCGCATGGCGGAACGACATCGGGTGCAAGCAACCCATGTAGTCTAACTACTGTCGCCCACACGTACTCGCCCAAATCCACGGGTTTAGCCTTAAGGCGGTTCTACCAACGGGACCGCCTTGACTCTCCTTGTTTTCTTGACCAACCCTAGGGTTTGGATGGTGGTCCACAACATGTCAACGGACAGGGTTATCAACTAGCAAAATCATCATCATGTTCTTACACCTCAACATATAATTCAGATTCTTCTAATAAGTAAGCTAACTCAATTTGTGAGCAATGGTGCATGTGTGTTGTGGGTGTTGGTGAGGAAGTTGCTCACTTCCTACAACTCATAGAAACAAATTACACAGGAATTAATAAGGCACGCATACTATAGGGCATCAACATATGAGCAAATCCAACAAGACATCAACAAGTGATCATCAAATTTCACCAAGCCATGTAAGAAGCAAGAACAACATCATGTGAGGAAATCAAATAAAACAAACAATTACATACCACTCTAAATAAACATAAATTCCTAGGTATTCTCTATATCCTCTAAATGCATCAACCAAGCAATCAAAATCATTAAACTCATATTAAAATTGGTGCTAGGCCACCTAGGAGTAATAGTCCGCACCTATGGTTCGTTGGAGATTCGGAAAACGCCCTAGGAAAGAGGGCTTTTGGGTCGATCGGTCGGAATCCCTAAAACAAGCTCTGGCATGTTAGAATTCCAAGCCAAACCCACCTTCCTACATAGATTTCATGAAGAATGGGTGAAAACCTTACCTAGGCAACCCACGGTCGATTGTAGAAGTTAAGGAAGAGAGTTTCTCCTTGTAAGAGAGGCAAGGAGTTGGAAGGGTTGGCTCACTTGGGGCCCCACTTTGATCTAGGGTCCACCTTGGATCTCCTCCTTCTCTCTCTCTCCTCTTTACTCTCCTTCACTCTCCTTCTCTCTTGGTGGTTGTAGCAAATGAGAGAGAGAGTTATGAGAGATAGGGTTTATTCCCTAGACTTGGGCCCTTTGGCCTTAAGTTCCCTCAAATTTTCAAAATAGCCAACTAGGACTCATTTTTAGAGTTGGAGTGGCCCTAACACTCCTTTGGCCACCAAATTCGGTGGGTAGGTGCTATGGCCCGATTAGGGCCCGTGTAAAATTTAGGAACAAACGGATGGACGATTGTGGGGTTTGAGTCAACGGTTCTGATCTTTAAACGGCCCTGAGGGGTCCATTCTGGTGGTCCTCTGGCTATGAAATTTCTAGGATGGGTGTTTCATGGCCCGATGAAGGGCCATGCAAAATTTTGGGACGATCGGACTTGGGGTTTGGTCGTACGAGTCCGATTTGTGATCGACGGTCACCGTCCTACGATCGGGTCCCAGAGTTGGTGGACGGGTGTAGAAAAATCCATTAGACCTCCATTGTAAATATAAAAGAGATCCGATGGTTGGATAGCTTGGAATCTCGGTTTCATTTGCAAGCGCCAGATTTTGGTCCTAGCATGGGTGGGGTGCATTTAGTCAATGCCAGATCCCACTTCTGGGTGTCCACTGGGTCCGTGGTCCGTAATCCCCCACTGCCTTTTGCAGTGTGGTCCACCTGATTGTTAGATATATCTTATTTTTCATCTCAAGCCTTAAGACGAGCTCGTCAAATGGATAGACGGTTTGGATATAACATATACCTCATGATCAAACCCACAACACTTGTTGTCGTGAGTACATAATGAAGTTTTTAATTTTTTTTTATTAAATTTATATATTTTCGTATTGTTGAATAGCTATCATGATAACTCCCATCAGGTACTTGCCTTGGGGAATGAATTGGCTACTCCCCCTGCCATGGCTGGTGGTCCATGCTCTGTGGCCCCACCATGATGTATGTGTTTCATCAATTCCGTTTATCCATTTTTAAAGATAATTTTATGTGTTGATCCAAAAAATGAGAGGAATCTAAATCTCAGGTGGACCACACCACATGAAAACAATAGCGATTGGATATCCACCATTAAAATCCTCCTAAGGCCCACTATGCTATTTATTTGACATCCAATCTGTTGGTTAGGTCATATAGTACTAGATGAAGAGAAAAAACAAAGATTAGCTTGATCCAAAACTTCTATGGCCCCTAAAATATTTTTAATGGTTGACCCTCGTCAACACTGTTTCCTATAATGTGGTCCGCTTGAGATTTGGATATAAATCATTTTTAGACTCACATTATAAAATGATCAGTAAAAATATATGGAAAGCATGGATGAAACAAATACATCATGGTGGGGCCCACATAGCACCGGCCACTAGCCATTGGCCAGTGTCAGCAGGAGTACCCAATCTATTTCCCTTGCCTTGCCTTTCAAGCAAACTTTCACCTCCCTCTCTCTTCCTCTCCCATCGAGTACTTGCCTGCATGTCAAGTAACCTTCACCTCTCTCTCTCTCTCTCTCTCTCTCTCTCTCTCTGCAACTATGTAAAACCAATGTGAGATCTTAAACCCATCCGAATTCTTATCAACACCCCTTTTTCCATTTTCATTTATATTTTTTATTTCTAAAAAATTACAAAAATTTCATTCCCTTTTTAATACCTAGTACTAATCTCTATTTTTTATCTCAAATGATATAATACTAATCTCTCTCTGTCTTCCTATCTCAAATGATCGTTTATATATAAAATAAAATAAAATGCATACCATGCAGGGCCCAGATCAGATCCAAACAAATCGGATTTCGGATCGAGTCGGTTCGGAGTGGGACTTATCCGGATTCAACCCGAAAATATTTCGGATCTAGATGGGGCTACCCGATCTTGATCAATTATGACTGTCGGTTATGTTCGAATCGAGTCGGATAGGGTCTAATCGGGTCGGATCCACCTGTTCGGGTCTGAAATACCCAGCTCAATGACACTGCATTTGCAAATTACACACCGATTTGTGCACCACTACCTAAAACCCATGGAATTACGTGACGACTAAGAGGGTCTCAACCCAGAGCGCATTATGTCCATGATAGATTATTTGAATCAGTAGTTGTGATACATCTGACCACATCGCTTGCACTTATAGAGAATATAAACCGAATCATAAAAGAATATAAACTGAATCATAGAAGTTCTGGAATAGCAAAACACATGTCCAAGCCTCAAAGATAGATGGCACAAGCCCAACATAATAAAGATAAGAGTGACAATAATCAACTCAATAGTAAGAAGACTGGCAGAGCCAACTCAAATAAAGAGACGAGTAGCAGAACCAACTCAAATATAGAGACGAGTAGCAGAGCCAACTCAAATAATAGAGATGAGTGGCAGGGCCAACTCAAATAAATTTAATGAAGCAAAGGCAAGACTTGTATCCATGACCTTACATAAATTGAGAGAAGTCACTTATAATCAACATTATATCGTATGCCAAAGGCAGATAATTGATAGTGAAACACATAATTGCTGGGAAGTTTCAGAGTAATATGAAGGCATGTAAAAAGCCAAGATAAAATAATATGAAGGCATGTAAAAAGCAAATTAAAATAACATGAAGGCAGGTAAAAGGCAAGATAAATAAATCAACTTAAATTACTATGAGCTTAAAGAAATAAACCCTCACCTTTAATTTCCTGCTCGTCTAATCCCAGTTTAATGTTCAATTATACCTTAAGGTTTTAATCTCATCATATTATACATGGTTAAGTACAAATTAGATTCCTGTAGTATTGACTAAGGGAAAGTCCCATTTTTAAATTCTGATTCTGATCGTGCCATCAAGCACACTGATCCATCGAGTTGACTCGGTTTGACTCGGTAAGCCGTTCACACATATTGCTGTTTTGGAAACAAGAATAGGGAGGAAAATAAAAAATATAAAAAAAAAAAGGACGAAGAATGGAGGGGAGATGTGAACCTGTCTGCTCCTTCCAAATCGGACTCGGAACGTCTTCAACAACTCCGAATCTTGGCTGGGAAGGCTGAAACTCCTTCTGGTTGCCATGGAGCTTTGCAGGCGACTGGTTTTTCTCTCCTGTTTCTTTCTCTTCCTCTCTCTCTCTCTTACTGTTTCTTCCGAGTGCTGGGCGAAGGCCTTTTATAGTGTTTGGGGAGGTTACTATGTCGGTTGCAATCCTTGCACCGACCCTATTTACATAGAGGAGAAATCTAGAAATTCTCTTACGCAGGTCCCTATTTTGGTGCGGTGAAACTTGGAAATCGACTTGCGTCGAATCGGATTTGGGCTGGCTGATCGTCTCAACCTTCTGATTTGACTTCGTGGATGGGGTCGAGACTCACGTCTCAAGAGTTTAGAAGGTCAAGATCAGGTTCCTGATGCCCTACTTTAACATCCAACGCACCGGATCGCCCGGACCTCTCGGACGCTCGCAATCTGCGTATCACCGATTGCGGTGATACCTGTGGGGCCCATATTCTTTGCTGGTTTGGGAAATCCACTCCCTCCATTGGCATTCTTTTGAAATCTTGGACCAAGGGAACGCGGTATAGGTCGAATCAGTGGTGGCCCACTGGATCTCTCCCGCTGCCGTCTATCTTACGTTTAAATGTGTGGAAGCTATCCTTGCTCCTTCTTTGATGTAGAGCAGGTTGCGGACAGTTTCATGGCCAAGATGGATCAGAAAAGGCCCGGTTAATGACAGAAGTGAACTGGACCGTCAGACCTTAGATCAGGCGTATCTCGCAATCCGGAATGAGTTACCTGACGTAAAATATATGATTTTGGGGTAGAACGAGCTACTTTAGCCAACCAACCCTGCTACGCCAGGTTGCGCAACCCGGAATTGCGAAAAACCCCTGGATCGACGATCATTTCCCTATTTTAATTTCGTTTTTCCTATAAATAGTAAGTTTTAGTTTGATTATAACTCTTCATCCGTCGGGCTTTAGGAGTTGCGCCCAACGTGAAAAGAACTTAGAATAATTAGGAGAACGATTTGGTGAAGCTAAATAAGACACTTACTATTTTTGGCCGAAAACCTTGCGTACTAGTAAACATCACGACCGTTTATAAATAGTAAGTTTACTATTTATAGTAAGTCGCAGATTCTAGGAGTTTGAGTTGTAGTTTGATTCTGATTTTTTTCCCATTGCTTGGTACCCCTATTTAAAGGGTTGTAAACTCATTTTTATTCATCAATTAATCAATTTCAAATTTCTTAGAATTTATTTCTATTTTCTGCTTTCTTTCCTCGTGGATTCGAGAAGTCTCTGTGAGGAGTCCAGAGAAGCTTCGTGTATTTGGAGTAGTTACCCTCATCACGTTCATTCCTGCGTCAATTGGTATCAAAGCGAGGATTCCCCTCGAGCCGATGGCAAACAATGAAGGTATGAATCAAAATCCTGTGGACGGTGATCCAGAGATTCATTATCTTTTGGAAAGAATGGAAGCTTTCCACCGGGAGAGTCAGTTGACCATGCAAGGGATGTAGGCAACTCTCGACCGTCTTTCGGATGCGCTACTTCCGCCCCGAACCCTAGACGGTGCTTTGCTCCCCCACCCATGGTGGCTTTACCACTCATGGTTGTTGTACGACACAACCCTGATTTTCGTAGAGCACTACCAGTGGCAAACCGTAGGGCTACACCAGATGATTCAAGTTTTAGCGACGAGGACTTTAATGAGGGTTTTGCCCGACGACCAATCCATGGAGGTGATCATCTAGATCGTGCTAAAAGAGACTATCGAGATAAGGCTGAACTCCTAGTTTTAACGGTTTATTACGTATAGAAGATTTTCTCAATTGGTTAGCCGAAGTAGAGAGATATTTTGATTACATGGACGTGCCAGATCATAAAATGGTAAAATTAGTAGCGTTTAAATTAAAATCTGGTGCTTCTGCATGGTGGGAACAATTACAACTCTCACGAGCCCGCCAGAACAAGGCGCTCATCTCATCATGGCCACGAATGAGATGTCTTCTTCGATCACGATTTCTCCCCAGTGATTATGAGCAGATATTATTCCAGCAATATCAAAATTGCAGACAAGGAAATCGAACAGTCACAGATTACACTGAAGAATTCCAATGGCTGGCTACATGAAATGATCTGTCAGAATTCGAGTCACAGAAGGTGGCACGATTGATAGGTGGGTTGCGACCAACAATTCAGGACCGAGTTCAGATGTACCCAGTCGAGACTATGGATGAAGCAGTTCAATTGGCGGGTAGGCCAGAAACATAACTTGCAAGAGCTCCTCCTCGTCCATATCCTTCAACTCGACCCCCCATGACGAGTCCCACGCAGGATCCAGTGTTGCCACGAGGAAAAGACCCAGTACATCAACTTCCTACAACCGCAAACCGTGATACAGGGAGTAGCTCATCCAGACCTCAACGTGTAGCACCCACAATAGCGGGTCCGAGTAGGATTTCATATCCTTATACTCGGCCAAGGTCGAACAATTGTTACCGTTATGGCCAACCAGGCCACTTATCAAACACTTGTCATCAACGTCCCGCAGCACACTTGACTATAAACGAAGAGGGCACTGAAGATGAGGCCGCAGAAGAAGACCATCGCTTTAATGAACATGAACAAACCACTGAAGAAATAACATGTAGCGATGAAATGACGGACGAGGATCGTGGTGAATTTCTAGTTGTGAGGCGATTGTTGTATGCCCCACGAAAGAAATTACATCCACAACAACACAATATATTTTGTACTCGGTGCACTGTCAACGGAAAGGTTTGTGATGTGATCATAAATAGTGGTAGTAGTGAGAACATCGTCTCGAGAGTGATGGTGGACAAGTTGTGGCTACCAACGATAAAATATCCTTCCCCATACTCAATTGGTTGGATTAAAAAGGTGAATAAGACCAAGGTAACTGAACAATGCACTATCTCATTTTCAATTGGCAAAAAGTATAAGGATCAAATACTTTGTGACGTGGTCAATATGGAAGCTTTTCATATGTTACTCGGTCGACCCTGACAATCGGACCGTGATGCGACCCATTAGGGACGAGATAATGTTTATGTATTCGTCAAGGATAGTCGAAAAATAATCTTTGCCCCTATGGCACTAGAGAATCACCCTGAAGCCTCTAAAGTGAAGGAGAGTTTCCTCTTGATCATTCGGGATTTTACGGAGGAATCCAAGGAAACCGGCAAGGTATACGCTGTAGTGGTGAAGGGTGAGGAAGAGGAACCCTCAAACATCCCTCAAAGTTTAAGACTGCTGCTAAACGAATTCAAAGAAGTCTGGCCTAGGGATTTACCTGATAGATTGCCCCCCATGAGGGACATCCAACATCACATAGACCTCATCCCTGGGGCTAGATTGCCCAACCGCCCTCATTATCGGATAAGTTCGAAGGAGTGTGAGATACTTCAGGGGCAAGTGGAGGAATTGATCCGTAAGGGTCTCTTGAGAGAGAGCATGAGCGCATGTGCCGTACCAGCATTATTAACGTCAAAAAAAGATGGAAGCTGGCACATGTGTATCGACAGTTGAGCAATCAATAAAATTACCATCAAATATCGGTTCCTAATACCATGGTTGGACGACATGCTCGATATGTTAAAAGGGGCCAAAGTGTTCTCTAAACTAAATCTAAAGAACAGGTACCATCAGATTCGTATTCGACCCGGTGATGAGTGGAAAACGACATTTAAGACCAAGGAAGGGTTGTATGAGTGGCTGGTCATGCCCTTCGACCTATCGAACGCACCAAGTATTTTTATGCGTTTGATGAATCAAGTTCTAAAACCGTTCACTGGCCGATTTATGGTAGTATATTTTGATGACATATTGATATAAGCCAGGATGAGGCGAAGCAAAGGAAACATCTCAGGCAAGTGTTACAGGTCCTACAAATTAACAAGTTGTACCTCAACTTGAAGAAGTGTAGTTTTTTAACTGACAGCCTGTTGTTTCTAAGATTTGTTGTAACGTCCACAGGCATTCGTGTGGACAATGAAAAGGTGCGAGCTATTAGAGAATGACCAATCCTGACAAACATTCATGAGGTGAGGAGTTTTCACGGGTTGACGATTTTCTATCGTCGATTTGTGCGAGATTTTAGCGCCATAGTCGGGCCTATAACAGATTGCGTGAAAAAATGACCGTTCCAGTGGATCGATAAAGCTGACAATAACTTTCATGAGATCAAGCATCGTTCGTCTACAACACCGGTCTTGGTGCTTCTTAATTTCGACAAATTATTGGAGGTTGAGTGTGACGCTTCATACGTCGAAATTGGAGGAGTATTATCACAGGAAGGCAGGCCGATAGCCTTCTACAGCGAGAAGCTCAGCGAAGCCCGAAAGAAGTGGTCGACTTATGAGCTTGAGTTGTACGCAGTTGTTCAGGCGCTGCGACATTGACGGCATTATCTGATTCAAAGAGAGTTTGTTTTGTACACTGACCATCAAGCATTAAAGTTTATTAATAGTCAGACTAACATGAATCGTGTGCATGCTAGATGGGTTGCATTTTTACAGGAATTCACGTTCGTTCTAAAGTACAAGTCAGGGCAGCAGAACAAGGTGGTTGATGCACTTAGCCATCGCGCATCGCTACTTGTTACGATGAGCAACGAGGTGGTCGGTTTCGACTATCTCAAGGAGCTGTATGCCGAGGATGAGGACTTCAAAAATTCTTGGATGAAGTGCCAAGAAGGTCACTCTAGTGACCTTCATATACAGGATGATTTTCTTTTCAAAGGGAATCGATTATGCATCCCCCAAAGTTCTCTGAGGGAGCAGATTATTCAGGAGCTACAAGGAAGTGGCCTCGGTGGACACCTGGGGCGAGACAAGACGCGAGCTCTTGTGGAAGAGCGGTATTACTGGCCGCAATTAGTACGCGATGTGGGAAAAGCCGTACAACGTTGCCATGTTTGTCAGACCTCTAAGGGGTAATCTCAGAATACAGGCCTCTACACCCCGTTACCTGTGCCTAACGGTCCTTGGGAGGATTTATCAATGGACTTCGTGCTTGGTCTCCCACGAACACAACGCGGCATGGATTTGGTGTTCGTGGTGGTAGATCGTTTCTCCAAGATGACGCACTTTATCCCATGCAAGAAGACCATCGATGCAACACACGTGATGAATTTATTTTTCAGGGAGGTCGTACGGCTACACGGGGTCCCCAAGACCATTACTTCCGATCGTGACACGAAGTTCATTAGCCACTTTTGGCAAACTTTATGGAATCGATTCGATACACAACTTCAATTCAGCAGTGCATACCACCCACAGACTGATGGGTAGACCGAAGTTGTGAATCGCACGTTGGGAAACCTCCTTCACCTTTCCTACGTCTATCTTATAGGTGGAATACCATGAACTGTGCGGGTTGTGTTCACTTCCCAAGTATAGGGTTGTGATGTAGTAATAAACTCGGTGAGACCGAGGTCGAATCCTAAGGGATTGAAACCTGACGTTCATCTGAAACTAATTAAAATTATAACTAGACTAAGATGTGATCTAAACCAAATAGAGTTTAAGGAATAATTGTGGAATAATTATCTAAAACTTTAAGGAATTCAGAGGAAGGAAACTAGGGATTCAGAGGATCCACTTGTAGAGATCAGGGAGATCTTATGCCTGCATCAAGGATTATGGAATTCAAACTGAACTTACTTGATCTGGTTTTCAAGAGATGAAAGGTATATGAATTAGAATGGATTCCATCATCTAACCATGCCCAGGAGACAAAGCAAACAACAGGATTAAACTAATTACCAACCAATCAACAATGTATGAAGATCAGGAAGGGTACTGTCATCCTACCATGCCCATGGAACAATGATGAACAACAGGGCTTCCTGACTTCATAAACATAAAAAGGGGAAAGAAATATTCAAAGCCATTGCAAACCCATTGTAATTTCAGTCACAACAGACCATTAAAGACTAAGAAAAATATTCCTTGAATAATCAAACCACAATCAAGTTTAATTCACAATTAAATAATTAAATAAAGTCTCCCATCTCAATACAAGCTTCACCTCTTAGCCCTAGCTAAGAGGTTTAGCCGACCATGATTAGGCTAAATTCAAAATAAACAAAAAAGAAGAAGAAAAGCAGCTCTCTCTCCAAAACAGAGCGCACTCCTTTTTCCTTCCAATGCTCCCTGTCTTCACGTTTTCCTCCTCTCCTCTCTCTCCGTTTTCCTTCCTTTTTAAAGATGAAAAACTCCTCCAGAGCTGCTGTGGAGTCCCACCAGAAATAGGTTGCGGAAACAGTTCTTCCACAGCCAGGAACGCATGTCCCTGTTTTGGTGCAGCAACACTTGAAAATCGACTTGCGTCGGCTCGGAATTGTGGCGGAATGATGGCCCAGATTCCCACTTGGCTTCATGAACGGATCAGAGGCAAATAAATATTACGGATGGTCCGGATCACTGATCCGGCCTTGATAGTGATCACAGAACGGCCCACCGTGGTTTTTCACGGACGCGCATCCATGCATAAGCAGGGAACGCCGTGATCGATGGGCCCCACAAGATAGTTTTTAGAGAAATCCACCCTATTATTGGATTCCTGACGAAAAACTGGTCAGGAAGGGTGGGTTTTCTTAAAATTCTGCATGGCCCATTGTATCAGATCCCTTCACCGTCCATCTTGCTTTTGGACGATCAAGAATGGATCTCCGGGACTTTTGGAAATTTACCACCTAGGTATGAATGATATGGCCCTTGTGATTCTCATGGACTGTCTAGATCAGTCATCTAGACCATGATGGTGGCCCATAGAGATCGAACGGCGCCCCTGTTTCACGCCAGAAGAAACGGACGTTCCGTCTTTTGATTGAGAGTCGGTGGGGCCCATGAACACTGTCATAAAGTAAATCCACTCCGTTCATTCGACTCGTGGCGAAAAACTAGTAAGAAACGTGCACTTTTTCTTGATTTTAGTGTGGCCCACCGTATCTTCTACTCCGCCGTTCATTATGCATTTAACGGTTAGGATTCTGCAACATCTTCCATGACCTCAAGAGGCCACCTTGGTGAGGTAAATACCCCACCTATGCACACAATGGACGGTCCCGATCGATTATTTGGAAGAGGAATGGGCCCCACTGAGAGGAACCGACGGACGCTGGAGTGTCCGCTGGTTGCTTATCTGTGTTTTGAGAAGATGAGTCGGTCAGCGCACGCTGACCGACTTAAGGTGCATTGGTGTAAGTCCGGTGCACTTCAGTATATACACACACACACTGTACATGTAGGTCCCACGGAGATGTTTGTGAGAAATCTACTCCATCCATCTGGTTCTTCACAGGATTTAAGGCGTTGAGACTGAAGATGAGGCGTATCCAGAGATCAAGTGGGCCCCAGATCAGTAAATTGTGGGCTGAAATGACCATTGGGCCACTTCTGCAGCGATCCAATGGATGCAATTTTACGTGTATGGTTCATTTATGGTCCTCAGGCCACGTATGGAGTTTTGAACTGATCAGATGGTGGGAACCCTATGATCTTGCATTCTAGACACTTTTCAGGCCGCTTGAGCTTCAACTCCTCGATTTTCTTGAATCCCTGGCGTACAAATTTGTCGATCTTGGTCTCCTAGGGTCCGTCGCTTGCCTTGGTGACTTCAGACTGTTAAATCCATGCTTTAAGTGCCCTTTTCCAGTCCAAGCTCGTGAATACGCCCTGCATCACAAACATGATTAAACCGGTGCATTAAATAGTATCATGTCCATAAATTCAGGTAATAATTGGGTCCGATATGCAATATTTGACCCTCAACAAGTGCCAAAAAATGTTGAGGTCAAAATCTAGATCACCCTCCACTCAATGCGGCGAACTTTCGACGAACCCTAGCCCTGCACAAGGGGTGAGCAGAGGAGACCCTGGCTAAGTCAGGGGACCCTCCAATGCCTAAGTGCAGACTAAGCTACATGCCTCGAACGAGAAGTACAAGGAACAAGCGGATAAGCATCGGCGACAAAAAGTGTTCGAGGTAGGCGACCACATTATGGTCCATCTGTGCAAAGAGAGATTTCTGACCGTGACGTACAACAAGTTGAAAAATAAGAAGATTGGACCCGTCTCAATCATTCAAAAGATCAATGATAACGCTTATGTTGTTGATCTTCCAGATGACATGACGATCTCACGGACTTTCAACGTCGTGGACCTGACCGAGTATCATGAACCAAAGCAGGATGAGAACTCGAGGACGAGTTCTTTTGAAGTGAAGGGGACTGATGTAGAGCAGGTCGCGAACAATTTCATGGCCAAGATGGATCAGACATGGCCAAGATGGATCAGAAAAGGCCCGGTCGATGACAGAAATGATCCGGACTATCGGACCTTAGATCAGGCGTATCTCGCAATCCGGAACGAGTTACCTGACGTAAAATATATGATTTTGGGGTAGAACGAGCTACTTTAGCCAACCAACCCTGCTACGCTGGGTTATGCAGCTCGAAATTGCGAAAAACTACTGGATCGACAATCGTTTCCTTGTTTTAATTTCGTTTTTACTATAAATAGTAAGTTTTAGTTTGATTATAACCCTTCATCTGTCGAGCTTTAGGAGTTGCGCCCAACATGAAAAGAGCTTAGAATAATTAGGAGAACAGTTTGGTGAAGCCAAATAGGACACTTACTATTTTTGGCCGAACACCTTGCGCACTAGTAGACATCACGACCGTCTATAAATAGTAATTTTACTATTTATAGTAAGTCATGGATTCTAGGAGTTTGAGTTGTAGTTTGATTCTGATTTCTTTTCCATTGCTTGGTACCCCTATTTAAAGGGTTGTAACTCGTTTTTATTCATCAATTAATTAATTTCGAATTTCTTAGAATTTATTTTTATTTTCTGCTTTCTTTCCTCGTGGATTCGAGAAGTCTCTGTGAGGAGTCCAGAAAAGCTCCATGGATTCGGAGTAGTTACCCTCATCATATTCATCCCTGCGTCATTCTTTGAAATTTCTTCCTCTATGCCTTGATCATACGGACGGTTGGAATTCAATGGACGGTCCGGAGCAGACGGTTGATCCGATATGGTGGCCCATCTGAGACATCCGTAATCCCTCTGTTTCTCTTTCACAGCGGGAACACCGGATTTTGAATTTCCTTTGAAATTGCGGATCAAATGGCGTTTGACCGATTTGTTGGCTCGGTACACAGCGAATGTACTACCGCTGTGTACACCGACCACGTCAATTGGGGCCAACCTTGATGTTTCAGGACAATCTGCTCCGTTCATTCACTTTCTCCTCTGATCTAAGTGGTTAGACCCAAAGTGGAAGCATATACAAAGATCAGGTGGCCCCAGATCAATGGTTCCTAGATGATCTTTACCATTAGGTCAGTTTTACGATAATCCAAGGGGTTTAAGTTTACATGTATAGTTAATTTATGATATAAGGATATGGTATAAAGTTCTAGATTAACAGGTTGTGGGAACCATGTGATCTTGAATTCAGGGATTTATGTCAATGGCAGTTTCGTAATTATCACTGATATAAGAGTTTTGTAAAATCTAATAGTTCTAAATGGTTGTAGGCATGTTTCCTAGTACTTCCTATAAAAGAACTTACATATAAATTCTTATGGATGAGGAGTTATTCACTGATTCATTTGAAGGCAGGTACGCATGTCTAACCACATGATGGATGGTCTTGTCTCCAAGATCAACGATCAGATGGCTTGATCTATGAATGGAGATCATCCCCAATGGTTAGGTTAGTGTCAGGGCAAGGATGTAAGGCTGGAGTAGCCAGATTGGTATCGTACACACGTTAAATCTTATGGTAATGCTCAAGGACTTTGGATGCTCGAGTATCGAAAAGTTTGGAGCATTACAACACGTGATTAAACGGAAAATCTTGAATTCGGAACAATGAACATAGGATATATAACATGTGCGTGTATAGAGAGAGAGAGTGTGTCTCAAGTCTAACTAGTTAGATGACAAGTTATGGTCCACCCAGCTAATAAATTCTAGCCTATTATGTGAATGTGACATCCAACCCATGCAATAAGTTGGCCCATCATGAGGAGCACAGTGAAAAAATCAGGCCACACTTACTCATCAGGTGGGCCACACCATAGAAAACAATGTCTAGCCATTGGTAAATGTAAAAATATAAGTGTTGTCTAGTCAATGAGCGGATGTGGCTGATTTGGTATAAGGCAATCATCATGGTGGGTTAAACCTATTGAACAGACTGGATATCTCACGCACACAAACAATTGGAAGTTATCCTCTGGCTGGACTGTGACATGTGGTCCAACAGGTTTGACTTGAGGCCTCTCAAACACACACATATATGTTGAATTTACCAAACTGTTTCAGAGTCATTCGATCGTGTCGACTCGGATTCTGTCCGACCCAATACAATTCAAATGCAAAAAGAGTCGGTCCAAGCCCCAGAGTCTTAATTAAATCCGTGGTTTTAAATTGTACATGAGCCACAGACAAACGGTAGATACTGTTGTATTTGATGCTTTTGGATTGCTATCATAGATTCATTGTGCTTCCCCCCAACAGATACATAAAAAATTTCCGCCTCAAA
Source organism: Magnolia sinica (assembly GCF_029962835.1). Taxonomy (NCBI): domain Eukaryota; kingdom Viridiplantae; phylum Streptophyta; class Magnoliopsida; order Magnoliales; family Magnoliaceae; genus Magnolia; species Magnolia sinica. The sequence continues at coordinate 139,373,228 of NC_080573.1, forward strand.
CCCAAAATTGGGAGGCAGATCAAAAGATCACACATGGAACTCTACTGCAGGTTCTGTCGGAGGTACCTCAAAAAAAAAAAATTTAATAAATAAATAAAATAAAATCATGGGGCCCGAATAATCATCATAACTTGAGGAGTCGTGCGCATCAATACCCAGCTGCATTAGTAGACATGCCATCTCCAGTGTTAGGCTGGCATAACCTACATATTCATAGTAAGAATCCTCCAAATCCACTTAAAGAGATGTGAGAGAGAGTGGCAACTTGAACAGTATCTGAACACAGATGTAGACAAACACTCTACGATGAAGATGAGACAGAAGCCTGTGGATGAGAAGATTTAATGTGAACTACAAGAAGAGTACACCCGTTTCTGATATAAATGATGAGGACAAAAGCATTCTGATTAGAAGGAGGAACCCAATCTTTTTACTGTTTTCAAATGCACTAACACTCAAACATGGACAACCCATTTTAGTTAGTACACTCCACTGATAACTGATTGAATTTGTCGGGCCATTTGTTGTCCAGTCACACAGTGAAAATCGAATCAAGTAGGCTTGATTTTTTATGCCAGAGTTGAACTGATAACTCCAGCTCTGTCAAGCCAGGCCAGGCCAGACCTCCTTGAAATTTTTGAGAAATAACAGTCATCTTGGAATACAACAAAAGCTACGAGAATTTCTATAGGAGGTCTATAATACATGCTGCATTATCAATTTTGTAGTACGAAGTTGCTAGATTCAACTTTCAAAAAAATACAAATAAAATAATGTTGCTAGACTCAGGAAATTACCTTTTGTATCTTTCCGAGAACAAGGTGCCTATCCTTTTTCCTGAGTTGAAGTATTTCCTTTTAACTCTTAAAGAATGAGGCATCCAATTCAATTCACCCATCTTCATGCCCAATGTTGTCAAAATCGTTATCACAAATCGTAATAGGGGTTGAATTGTATTGTATCATAAATTGTATTGTAAATTGAAATATTTTTTTTGGATTTTCTTAAAATTATAAATAATATAAATAAATTAGAAAATTTTAAAACTTTAACATTATCATGAGATGGTATTAATTAAAAATTAAATAATTTTATCTTTTTTTTTTTTTCCTTTTGTCTTTCAAGAAAATTTTCTTTAAAAATTGTAAGAATTATTTAATAATATATGTTCTCATTACCTTTCTTGAATGTATTGAAAAGCAACATATTATTCCATAGACCAATGTAAATAGATATTTTGATTTCTAACCATCATTCCACAATATATATAAGTTAACATGATCATAACCATGCATAAAAATATTCCAGATAAGTCATACATCAACTTGGTATTCCGACTAGTTAAGAAGTAAAAAAGTATGGAAAAAGCTATACAATTTAACATTGAAGAGAATATATATTATTTAATCTCTTATAAAGAATAGAATTAAATAATTTACCTTTTCTAAATAATTCTTTTTATTGTAAAAGAATTTTCTTTTCTATAAAATTCTTAAAACCCCCGCTAATTTAAAATAAAATAAAATGAAAGACAAGTGAAGCTTAAAATATAAGAAAGTAATTATAATTTAAATCCTAAATTAGGATTTGAATCATAAATTGTAGTATTCAAATCACAAAATCATGGGATTCATATAAAAATAGATTCAAAGGTAAGATTCAAATCATTTTTTTAAAGATTCAACTCAAATCATGAATAGTAAATCGCAGGATTTTGACAACACTGTTCATGCCATTTATTATATTAATTTACTCTTAAGTGTTCAATAGAAATCTATGGCCCTATTTGGTTGCCACGTTAAAAATGATTTCATCTTACTTTAGTTTTTAGTAATAATTCATTAGAGACCATAGTTTATAGAAACTAGGGGACATGGCATGCGTAATGCATGTGAAGGGAGGAGTGTGCACTACACCCAGAGAGAGGCGCAGAATGTTTTAATCAGCAGGAGACCCATCCTTGATGTCCTATGCTATGGCCTGCTCGAATCTCCAAGCTACCTTCTTTTCAGCTGACAGCCTAACAGGAGCCGATGCAACAAATCTACGGTTTGGATGTCACACGTTCCTACCATTGGGTCTCACGGAGCCTTTATCTTACAGGTTTCCTAATGATACACATGGTGTGAGCTACAGGCAAAGATTTAGGGTGGGTGCGTACTTGCAAGAAGGAATTGAAAGAAAAACCAAAGCTTATGTTTCTTTGTATTTTACTATTGCAGCCGTAGAATTGGCCAAACCCTCCTAAACGGTACTGTATATTGGACACCAACCGCATTTTTCAGCTCTCGAATGTATCCCTAACTTCATTTGATATGTCATCCAATGTCTTTTGAATATTTAAAGTCCTCTGCCCTCGGGTAACTAACAGCTCACTACTCCCCTTATCTTAAGCGTAGATCATGGGTTACCAAGATTATATTTAAACTTCACCTAATCTCTGATACACAATTGCAGTTAACTAAAAGGAGATTAAAATATTTTAAATGGCCACCAAATTGCACCTAAATGAATCGTGTTTAGTGCCCGGTTTGATCATACGCAATGCATCTAATCCGTGAATAAGGTGCAACTCATAGGGGAAGATCATCTAGAGAACATATCACACTGATCTACTCATCAGGTAAACTATCCATGTATGAAACTAGTGGACGACTTAAAATAGGTAGCCAACGGTCCATATCAATGAACAGGTTCTAGAGTGTATTTCGACAGATCATTTTTTTTTTTTTGGCCAGGCAAAATTGGGGTCCACTTTATGAACGGTTTTGGACGTCCTGCTGAAGTACGACGTTGGAGGTACGTTGATCAGTTGCAGCATTTGTGTAGTTTCAAGCAGCAGAGATGCATCCTGACCGTCCAAATGAGAGCCAGCCCAACTACACGAATCAGCATGGGCATAGAGCATCTAAGAACCGTCCAGATGATTGTGCAGAGCCCTAACCTCCAAATGAACTCATTAGAAGAAGAGTCCTAACCTCCAAAAATTACCTGATTAGTGCACTAGAAAGTTGACAGAATAAACAGTTGATCTTTTGAACATTCGATCACGCACCGCTTCATCTTGACATCCGGTATCAGTAGCGGTCGGTTTGAATCAGGCTGCAAATTAGTTTTGACACGCTGGCAAATCTCACATGTACATCACGTGGGCAAATTTTATATCAACACCATTTTAACACGCCCGATGGGACACATGCAATTTTAATCTTTTGATTGGTAACAGGCAAGTAGATGGTTAAGAAACAAACTGTCCTACCATTAGCCATGATCCTCCAATTTTTTTGGATTTCACCATCCACCATTGGATTCAACAAATCAATGACTTAGATTATTGAAACCATGTTTGGATAGGGAGAATCCAAAGCAGAGAAATGAAAGCCCACCATGGAAAACTAAAACTCAAGTGGAAAGCTAGGTGGGCCGGGCTCACGACGATGTTTGTTACAATTGACTCTGTCCATCTGTTTTTATAAATCATGTCAGGACATGTGCCCAAAAATGTAGCAAATCCAAAACTCAGGTGAACTGGGCGGCAAAGGATTGAACATCCACCCTTGAAACATTGTAGAGTCACATAAGTAGTTTTCGATCAGGCTAAATTTTTTTATTTTTCAATTCATCCCAGCAGGACGTACCTTGTAAATGGTATGGATGGTATATAAACATCAGGGTGGACACCAAGAAGATTTGTTGGAAGGTATTTACCTACCTCGTTTTCCTGTCAGGCGGCCCACCTGAGTTTTGGGGCCATGTCATAATATATCTGAAAAAAATTAGATGTACAGGTGGATTTTCCACAAACATCACGGTGGACCCCACCTAGCTCCCCCCGAAGGAATCCTGCGAAGATTTGTCTTGTTTCGTTTTTCGATTTTTTTATTTTTAACTTTTTTTCAAGATCACGGGGGAAACGGATTGGCTACTCGCCTGCTCCCCTGCTACCAGCCAATGGCTAGCGGTCAGTGCAATGTGGACCAACATGATGTATGTGTATCATCTATGCGGTTCATCCAGTTTTTCAGATAATTCTATTTTATGAATCTAAAACTGTGGTAGATCAAAATCTCAAGTAGACCACACAATATTGATTGAACTCTCACTGTTAAAAACTTCATGGGGCTACAAAAGTTTTGGATGAAGGTGATATTTATTTTTTGCCTTCATCCAAGCGTTTATTACTTAATCTACAGTTTGGATGTCAAATAAATATTACAGTGGGCTTTAGGAAGTTTTTAATGGTACACATTCAATCACTACTGTTTCCCCATGGTGTGGTCCTTAGGAAGTTTTTAATGGTACACATTCAATCACTACTGTTTTCCCATGGTGTGGTCCACCTGAGATTTTTTTTTCTACCTCACTTTTGAAATAGATTATGAAAATGATGTGTAAAAATAGATGGATGATGTGGATAAAACACATAGATTATGGTGAGGCCCACATAGCAGCGACCACTAGCCACCTGGCTAGTGGCAGCGTCACTAGTCAAACCGAGTCGCCGTATCCACAATCATGTGTAGAATCCCAGGACGCGGTTTGACTAGTGACGCGGCCACTTGCCATGTTGCTACCATGATGTATGTGTTTTATCCACGCCGACCATCCATTTTGAAAGATAATTTTAGAGCTTGATCCCAAAAATGAGGCAGAAAAAAATATCATGTGGACCACATCATGGGAAAACAATAGTGATTGAATGTCTACCATTAAAAATATCTTAGGGCCAATGGTTATTTGACATCTAACCTGTTGATTAGGTCGTACAGATTTGGATGAAGGGAAAAAATATATATCAGTTTGATCCAAAACTATTATGGCCCCTAAGAAGTTTTAATGGTGGGCGTTCAATCAACACTGTGCGGTCCATTTGAGATTTGGATCAACCTCATTTTTGGGATCATACCATAAAATGATCTGGAAGAATGGGTGGATGGCATGGATGAAATACATACATTACGGTGGGCCCAAGAGCACCGACCACTAGCCAATTGCTTGTGGCAGGGAGAGTAGCCAATCCCTTTCCAGAATCCCAGGGCTTAAGTATGAACAAGTCGAGACCGTGAATCCGAGTAAACCATTCATCAGTTGGGAACCTCACATTTTTTTCCGATCCAATCGTTCATCTGGTCCACACCACCTTGTATGTGCCCTAGCCCATAGATCATCAGGAGGCGGCAACAGCTTGCACTGAATGTACACGTGTGACCCACCTAACCGACAAACGTACTTGATCTTTTAGCCACAGAGCATAACGAGTTGGCCCACCTGATAAACAGACTTTTAGCCGCACAGCATAATTAATTGGCCCACCTGATAAACAGCCCGAAATCACAATAATCAGATAATAACTGTCTTATTTGGACCATTGAATTTGGACTCAGTCACGTCCAAGAGGGATCCAATTTCTGATGATATTCAGCCCCTTCATGAAAATAAGGCCGATCCACTTATCGGGTAGGCCAGATCCGCATGTTGGGTCAGGTGTCCTTCCACTAATTTCATAGTCTAGCTTGCTACCTGACCATTTCTCTTTTCCTTTACTGTTTAACCACCATTTATTTGATCATAACTGGTTGGATGGTTGGGATCATCTAACTGGAGTTATTTCAGCCTCTGATCCATTACATTGCCATCCCCAATTTCTATAGTCGGAATTCACTGAATCATGGACCCCAAACGCAAGCATTTGCCATCCATTGGAAATGTTTCTTTCTTTTCTATCAGCTAAGTCATTTTTGTAGCTATCAATGTACCATTCCTCTTCCTCGCCAGGTTGGAAGACGAGATCAATTTTTAACGGTTTGAGATTTGGTGCCCTGTTCAAAAACCACTTAAGAGGTATTTTAAAATACCTTCTCTTTTTCCCTGATTAATTCCCAGGTCGGAAAAGAATGTTAGCAAAACCTATATTTGAAATTTATACTTATTGAATAATTTACTCTCACCAAACCATGTTTTATATATTGAATAAATCATATGTTTTAAATATTAGATATTAAATAAATATTTTCTAGGTAGATATTTCAGAAATTTCCAAGCCAAGAAAATGTCTGAGATTTTGTCAGAATACATATCACAAAGTTTCTCTTTATGTTTTTGACCTTTTATTTGAAGGCTACCCAGGAGGACAAGATCTACCAGCATCAGAAACAAGATTTAACAGCATTAAATTAATGATACGGATGCATCCATGTGGTAAACATGATATCTTTACGATGCGCCAAATATACAGATGACGGCTCATAAATAAGAAAATCTTCAAAGAGACTTGGCGCTCGAGTAACCTCTAACTAAGGGCAAGTAACCATTGGGACTCACCAAGGCATGTTTGATGATCTATCAATGTTATAAGGTCGTGTTTGACAAAGGTATGGCACACTCGAGTCAAGTCAACCGCCATCTTATAGTTGGCAAAATACAACATCGCCATGTAGATGGCGGTTATTCTCATGACGCCGCTACAGAACCTATAAATAGCAAATAAGATTATGAAGCAAAAGATCACTTAATCAATCCAAAACCTAACAATTAATCAATCCAACGCCTCATTGTTTATCCAGTCATCTAAAGGAAGATCATAGTATTAGAAACCATCTACTAATGCTCATATGTTGGGTTGACAATATCTTATAACATCGTCATTGCCCATTCCTTACTCATTAGTGCGTTGCTTGGTTATGTACTATGCTGCTCTCAGTCAGGTTGATGATCCCATGTTAATTGAAGTTTCATTTTTTCGCCTCCATCTTCAGTTTTTGCTTGACCACGCACTTGTTGCACCTTCGAAAGTTCTTAATTTTTTAATGCAAAATGAACTCATTAGAGGAAGAGCCCTAACCTTCACAAATTACCTAATTAGCGCACTAGAAAGTTGACAAAATAGACACTTGATCTTCCGATTATTCGATCACGCACCACTCTATCTTGACATCCGGTGTCAATAGCATTCGTTTTGAATCAAGCCACAAATCAATTTTGACACACCAAAAAATCTCACATGTATACCATGTATCCGAATTTCATATCAACACCATTTTAACACGCCCAATGGGATAGGTATGCAATTTTAATCTTTTGATTGGTAATAGGCAAGTAGATGGTTAAGAAGAAATATAGCGACAATCCGTGTTCAATTGAAAACTGTCCTATTATTAGCAGCTCAGAGCCTCCAATTTTTCAAGATTTCACCATCCACCATCAGATTCAACAAATCAATGACCTAGATTATTGAAACCATGTTTGGATAGGGAGAATCCAAAGCATAGAAATGAAACCCCACTATGAAAAACAAAAACTCAAGTACCGGAAAGCTAGGTGGGGTTCACTGCAATGTTTGTTGCAATTGGCTCTGTTCATCCATTTTTCCCCATCATGTTAGGGCATGCGCCCAAAAATGTTGCAAATCCAAAACTCAAGTAGGCTGGGTGACTGGGGATTGAACATCCACCATATTTTTGACCCGGATTAGCCCAGCCAAGATCCAATTTGGATTGAGTCAGGCCCACTAGACTCGGTCCTGAATCGGATCAAGTTCGGGTCAAAAGTATCACAATACCGGATCGAGTCAAGTGGGACCTGCGCACCTCTATCCACTATGATGTGTAGAATACCAGGGTTTCAAGTATGAATAAGTCGGGACCATGAATCCGAATAAACCATTCATCAGATGGGAACCTCGCATTTGTGCTAGATCCAAACGTTCATCTGGTCCGCACCACCTTTTATGTGCCCTACCCCAAAGATCATCAGAGGGGGCAACAGTTTGCACTGAATGTACACGTGTGACCCACCTAACCGTCAAACGTACTTGATCTTTTAGTCACCAAGCATACCTAATTGGCCCACCTGATAAACAGCCTTTTAGCCACAAAGCATACTTAATTGGCCCACTTGATAAACAGCCCAAAATCATAATGATCAGACAATAACTGTCTGATTTGGACCATTGAATTCGGACTCAGTCACGTCCAAGAGGGATCCAATTTGTGATAATATTCAGCCCCTTCATGAAAATCAGGCCGATCCACTGATCAGATATGCCAGATCTGCATGTTGAGTCTGGTGCCGTTTCACTAATTTCATAGTCTAGCTTGCTACCTGATCATTTCTCTGTTCCTTTACTGTTTAACCACTGTGTATTTGATTATAACTGTTTGGATGGTTAGGATCATCTCACTGGAGTTATTTCAGCCTATGGTCCATTACATTGCCAACCACAATTTCTATAGTCGAAATTCACTGAATCATGGACCCCATACGCAAGCATTTGGAAATGGTTTCTTTCTTTCAGCTTGCTTACTTTTTGTAGCTAATTAATTTACCCGTTCCCTACTTTGTCAGGTTGGTTGGCCTTATCAATTTCTAACCCATAAGTCTAATGTTTGAGCCTTGGTGCAACTCAAAACCAATATAAAAGTATTTTAAAATACCTTCTTTTTTCGTTTTTTTCCTCAAAACCAATATTAAAGGTGAGCATGCCCCTTTCTCTATGTATATAATAAATCTTATGTTTTAAATATTAGATGTTGATGCAAAAATCTGGTCTACCTTCTTTAGACCTTCGAATACCTGCAAAGGAAGAAGACAAAGGAGACCCTGGCTAAAGCAGGGGACTCTCCGATGCCAAAGTCAGGATAGGAATCTGAGTCTTACAGTATTAAAGGGTTAGGGGAGAGAGTTTTTGCGTACCTTTCACCCTTGAAGCATCTCCTATTTATAGGAGAGGGAGGATCCCGCTGTACAGGGATTCTCTCCTGATTTCTAGGAAATTTGATTTAGTTCTAATCTTCTTACGGATGTTTCTTGATCCTGAGATCCTTGGGATAGAAAATCCTTTCACAAGATTTTCGGAACGGTATTTAAGCTTACACTGTTTCTTCCTCGCTCGGCTTGGCCTTAACCGACTCAAGTAACAGACGAGTCTCGGCTAGCTACAAAGATAAAGTTTTTTGCCTCTTATTGAACGGAACAGGATCAACTTATGGCCGACGTTCTTCCTTAATCCGATAACCGATACTGTAACCGGCCTTGTATGGGTCGGCTTTATGGTCGTTCAGGTTGCTTTTAGCTTTAGGGCCCTTATCAGCCTCTTTAGACATTGTTGCCTCGTTAACCGAGTCAACTTTATGTGTCTTATTTTGCCTATGGCTCCTAACTATTAAGGTCTCAGTCGGAATTCGTTTCCCAGGAATCCGAGCTAAGTCTCTCCTTTAAGCTTTGTCTCGTCTCGGTCCAATATATTGTCTCGGACTCTCGGGCGGTGCCGATAGAGTTAGTCCATTCCATGACCAGGTCTCCAGACTTAGTTATTTTTCCTCAACATTAGATATTAAATAAATATTTTCAAGGTAGATATTATGGAAATTTCCAAGCCAAGAAATCGTATGAGATTTTGTCACAATGCTCGTGACAAAGTTTCTCTTTATGTTTTTGACCTTTTAAAGGCTACCCAAGAAGTAAGGCTTGTCCTATTGCTGTGGGATTTTTACCATAGGTTCATCCGAAGTAGCACTCTGTGTGTGGAGTGGACTGTCAGGATTCATCAATCATTATGGTTGCATGTAAGCTGGACGGTCAGGATGAACCTACTGAATGACCAACCGACTTGGAAGTAAAGAAATTCCATCATACGTGTTTTAAACTGTCGTCATGAGCAAGGGAATGTGGAATCTCAATCCCCTCCATCAAACATTCCCAGACCATCTACAATGTGGGTTTCATTGTAGATGGAGCAAACATCTATAAAATCATTCAATTAATGACTTCAAATTACTGTTAAGGAGGCATTTGGATGGTAAGTTACTTAAGTTGTTTATGCTGTAAGTAGTTTATCTTGATTTTTACTTATTAAATTAAAGTAATTAAGTAACTTTTAATAAACATAAAAACCACTTATAATTAATCATAAACCAAACTTACTTATCTTAAATAAGTTACTTATCTACTGCTGGAAGTAGAAAAAGTAACTTATTTGGTGGTATCCAAATGGGCCCTAAATGTAAGACTGAGCAGTCCATATTCAAAGGGGGAAAAAATCTGATGGTTAATATTAACATACAAGATAGTCCATCCTAAACCTAGGATAAGATTGATTTTACGTCACTACATTATTTCAAAGCACACCTGAGAGAGAGGGTGTCTCAAGTTAAACTTGAGACACCCTAGCTTGCTCCGTTGGTAGACTCTCAGAGTTTCAACACCCGGATCCATAGGTGGTGAGATCCCACCATGGCGTGAGTGCGTGGGGGCGTGTGTGCATGTGTTAAAATTTTAAAAAAATTAATAATAATTTTTTTTTTTTTTTTTAAAGGTCTATCTAGTTAGATGACAAGTTATGGTCCACCCAGCTGATAAATTCTAATGTATTAAGTGAATGTAACATCCAACCCTTACAATAAGTTGGCCCTTCATGAGGAGCATAGTGCAAAAATCAGGCCACACTTATATTGGTAAATAGCAAAATATAAGTGGTGTCTAGTCAATGAGTGGATGTGGCTGATTTTTGTATAAAATAATTATCATGATGGGTTAAACCTATTGAACAGACTGGATATCTTACCCACACAAACGATTGGAAGTTATCCGCTGGGTGGACTGTAGCGTGTGGTCCAACAGGTTTGACTTGAGGCCTCTCCAATACACACATATATATTGAATTCACCAAACTGTTTCAGACTCATCCCAGTAGACTAGGATTCTGTCAGACCCAATACAGTTCAAATGCAACAAGAGTCGGTCCAAGCCCCAGAGTCTTAATTAAATCCATGGTTTTAAATTGTACATGAACCACAGACAAAAGGTAGATACATATAAAACTTCCAGTCTCAAACCCAAAATTGGGAGGTGGATCAAAAGATCACACATGGAACTCCACTGCAGGTTCCATAGGAATGACCATAAGGACTCTGTGAGGTAGGCCTTATTAATCAATGGTCTGGATTGTCCTAAGAGTTGGATAATGTGATCAGGTGTACTAGTGAGCCCCACTAAGTCATGATGCATCCAAAAATTTATATAAGGGTAGGTTGCTAGAATTATAACACATATATAGTATTCAAGTGGAACTGAGCCTTTAGAGGGGAGTTTTGTTGGGTTTCAAACTTCTGTACCTTTTACAATTATAAAATAGTGCTATTTCCCCGGTCCAACACTGACAGAAGCTTCAGTCCCATCATGATCATAAAATCGTAGGATTTTGACAACATTGTTCATGTCATTTATTCTATTAATTTAGTCTAAGAGTTCAATAGAAATTATGGCAACCAATTGCCACTTTGAAAATGATTTCATCTCATTTTAGTTAATAGCAATAATATAGTAGAGACCATAGCTTGTAAAAACTAAGGGACATGGCAGGCACAATGCATGTGGAGAGAAAAGGAGGAGACTAGAAGGGTGTAACGTGAGTGTGCACTACACCTAGGGAGAGAAAGGCACAGAACATTTTAATCAGCAGGAGACCCATCCTTGATGTCCTATGCTATGGCCTGCTCCAATCTCTAACCTACCTATGTTTTCTTTTTTTTATTCTTTTCTGTTTTTCAGTTGACAGCATAAGCCGACGCAACAAATCTACAGTTTGGATGTCACACGTTCATACCATTGGGTTCCATGGAGCCTTTATCACACAGGTCTCTAATAATACATTTGGTGTGGGCTACACGGAAAGAGTTAGAGTGAGCACATACTCATAAGAAGGAATTGAAAGAATAGCCAAAGCTTACGTCGCTTTGTATTTTACTATTGGGAATAAAATTGGCCAAACCCTCCTCAACGGTACTGTACACTGGACACCAGCTACAATTTTCAGCTCTCAAAAGTACCCATAACTTCATTTCACATTTCAAATGTCATCCAATGTCTTTTGAATATTCAAAATCATTTACCCTCGGGTAACTAATAGTGGAGTAAAATTGGCCAAACACTACTTGTGCTATCTATATTATAGAGAGTGAGTTACCAAGATTATTTTTAAATTTATCAAATCTCTGATACACAATTGCAGTTAACTAAAAGGAGATAAAAACATTTTAAATGGCCACCAAATTGCACCTAAACGGATCGTGTTTAGTGCCTGGTTTGATCATACGTAATGCATCTAATCCGTGAATGAGGTGCGTCTCATAGGGAAGATCATCTAGAGAACATATCGCACTGATCTATTCCATGTATGAAAATAGTGGACGACTTAAAATAGGTCGCCAACCGTCCATATCAATGAACAGGTTCTAGAGTGTAATTTGACAGATCAGTTTTTTTTTTTTTCCAGGCAATATTGGGGTCCACTTTATGAACGGTTTTGGACGGCCGACGTTGGAGGTACGTTGAGTTGGAGCATTTGTGTAGTTTCAAGTAGCAGAGATGCATCCTGACCGTCCAAATGAGAGCCAGCTCAACCACACGAATAAGCACGGCATGGTGCATCTAAGACCGTCCAGATGATTGTGCAGATCCTGAAAGGCAAACGAGTCAAGAAACCGGGGGGCAACCGATTTTGCCAGTTGAGCCCATTGATTTCAGACGATTTCTTTTTCTTTTTTCTTTTTTTTTAATTTTTCAGACATTCATTTTATGACCACCAATTGGAGGGCTAGGATTGTCCAATAAGTGGGAAGTACAATGAAGCCCATGATCGTTTGCGCATGTAAATGGACGGCATATGCACCGTGGATGAGTTGCTGCTGTCTGATAAGGATTTATATAGTTATATAATGGTAGTTTTTTATATGGAATTTTTAGCAACTTGCTTTTCCCTGTGAGAGAAGCTTCCAAGCTCCACTCCCAATGCATGAGGTGGCTATAACATGATGATTGGACCCATTTGAAAGCAAATTCAATTCGTTTATTCTCTTAGAGGCCTACTATTTCAACAGGAATACATTAACTTTAGTTTGATATTAGCACCTACAATAATGGTGAATGTTCACTCTTAACTATTTTCTAGTAATGTGGTTTATCTGATCTATAAATGTAACTCATTTTTTTGGCTCATGGCTTTTTATGAAATGTTGACTCCAATGGATGGAGTGGATTCGGCACATACCCAACGGTGGGCACCACATATGATGTCCTTGGGGTGTTAAGGGTTAAGGTCCAGGGTTGTCATGTGTTGAGACCGCATCTGTTGGGCCAACCATGGGGTATGTGTCGAGTCTATTTTAATTGAAATTTCATGGAAGGCCATGATCCCAAGAATGAGCCACACCCGCCAATCAAGTAGACCATACGACAAGGAAAACAGTTGGCAATGAACAACCACTGTTATCGATTATCGAGTTTCGTGGGTCATAGAGAGCTTGTATTAGCGTGAGGTTAGGTTGGCATCTTCACAAAGAAATAGCAGGCCACGAAGAAAATGAACAGATTGTATCTGCCTTCCAGTACCTTCCAACACGCCCAATGATCAAGTGGTGGCCACAACAGGCCTTAAGCCACAAAGCTTTTCCCACACTCAATGCTATACCAAGGCTGGACTCGTAGTGGGAAAATCAGAAGGTTAAAAAAAAAAAAAGTATTGTCAAGGAAGGCCAAACACATGAAAAACCCATACCCTGGGATCAATTCAGTAAAAATCCCTTATATAATGCCACTTCTTTACACCACACGGATGGGTTTTCATCTTTGACATGGGGGTCCAATGTTCGGTGACCCGGATCACTGATCGGTTGAGTCCCACCATTGATGGAGAATGCACCAAAACAACCAACATTTGGCCCTTTTTCAGTTGAATGTGGATCATTTTTTAAACCGTCCATCTATAGGCCACCACAAATCCAAAGTTTAAGACTATTCGATCAACCATATTCGAGGCAGTCCACGGTGGGGGACAACAGACCAGTTGGATGGATTTGGAAACTATGGTCCTTGGACCCCCAGTACAAACTGCGCAGCCCAAGGCAACAGTCCTGTTATTGGGCTACAAAGCTGAACATAGACCGGTGGATGATTTTTGTTTGAACCATCTAATCTTTTGTCCCTTGGTGTAATCTTGCAAATTGGCCCATCTAGGGACCCACTCGATGAACACTGCAGGTCAGATCCATAACATTGAATCTGGGTAACTAAATACCCATTTTCCAATCTGCACAACATTTTTGCATTTATCTTACCCTGCTAATATAACTGCATCCATGCACGTATGCATAAGAATGTTACAGGGATTCTGTTATTTTTCTTTCTTCATATATAAATCTATACATCTGGTGGTATACAAACACAACAGAATCAGTACTGGCTAGCTACTTTCACGAAGCAGTTCCCTTGGATTCCTGAATCTCCAGCTCATGCTCCGCTACCATGATACAAGAATCTGCTTCTAAAGACGAGGGCGAGCTCTTTTCCTTCAAGAAGGAATCTTTGGGCAATGTCAGCATGTCAGGCGTGCACTGCACATCCGGGGTAATGCCAACCTGATCTATGTCATGCAGTGCAGGTGATAGATATTTAGCTACTGTGATAAACAGAGCTGACCCATCATGCAGCTCAGTAACACTCTGCATTTGGAACCAGAAGCAATCAAAACATTGAAGATCACATAACAACCTACATCTATAAGAGCCAAAAAGAAAGACTCAAGTGTCGCCCTCAGGGTTGCTGAGTTCAACTTGGCTTAGAATACACGTCCTGATCATTGAGTTTTAGACCACCTGCATGATTTGCAAAAAGACTCGAGGGACCTAGGAAGGAGGAGCAAAAAAGGAAGTATTATAAAGGATTGTGAAAATCTTTGGAGTTGTGTACTCTTCAACCATACTCCAATGACAGTTGCTTTTTTTACAAGTCGGCTAACATTGTTTAAAACCTCAATTAAGCACTTGTCAACTCAACTCAATCAAGACTAGGTCATGTTAAAGGGGTAATTCTTTATCTCTTTTTTTTTTTTTTTTGAAGGATAACTCTTCATCATTTTAAACTCAGGAAAAGCATGATTTCAGTACTTTAAACGGATGACTGCGCAAATATAAAAACAACACATTCAGTATTCCATCCACTTTCGAGTTGGTTTGGATTTGGCACCTCAAGGAGTCCAAGTCGACTGTTCTTAAACCATGTCTGTATTGGATAGTTAACACTTCAATATTAAGTATACACTGTATTCGTGAAAATTAATGCTGTACCCATGTGATATCCTCCTAACATACAGGTAAAAGAAAAATACGGTGGGATAAGGAATGGAAAAGAACCTGAATCTTTCCTTTTCCAAAGGTTCTGTGCCCCACAAGGATAGCACGGCCGTTATCATGCAATGCCCCTGCCAAAATCTCACTGGCACTTGCACTTCCTTCATTCACCTGTTTACAACAGCACGAAAGTAGGAAAATTAGCACTTGTGAGATGAGCATTGGAGCGGTGGGGCTTGATCAGTTCATCAAAAGATCTTCCAAGCTTAGTGAAGTTAATAAAGGCTGAAATTAATATATTGAAATCAATCATGCTCAGGAAAAAGTTCTTGGACAATTCACAGAAATGCATCACCAGTGATGAACTGGATCTACAAAACTATTGAGAAAGAACTCAAGAAAAATACAGGAAGGAAAAAAACAAAATCCCCCCAGTGGTTTGAATGAAAGTGACAAGTATTGGTTTTTACGTCTAACATCAGCTTACTAGGAAGAGCATGTTTTCTAGCAATGTCAAGATCAGAAGGCAGTAAAAGAATTAGAAGATTCTATTCTTTTTGTTATAAAGTATGACAGTGAAGAAAGTTACAATCAGTTCTATAATGTTGTTGTTTCAGGTATGGTAATTAAATATCTTCCGTTTTGAATCACAAGGCTGTACATGCATTCTTTTGAGATGAGAGACCATTTTATTTATTTTCTGAAGATCTCAATGGATGGGACTAGTAAAAGAGCTCTATAGCCCAAGCTTGCTTATTGAATCTCGACTCCCAAAGGTCACAAGAGCTTGTGAGAAGTTTAAAGAGGTACTGTTGTTAGAACTTACAAGCACAACAAGCGGATCGCGAGTTAAGGCATGCCCATTGACTATATTGATTGGTAACATATTCCCCTCCCGGTCTATCGTGTTGACAAGAGTTTCATCTCCATCTAACCATATTTGGGCAACATCCAATCCAGCTTTCACCAGACCACCCTGTTGAAAACAATTGAACAAAAATGCTACTAGCCAAGAAACAATGCTATTAAGGCCTCATTTTTCATACTTTAGAGGAATAAAACTGACCGGATTGTTTCGCAGATCCAGTATGTATGACTGCACGCCTTGATCTTCCATTTCTTGAATAGCATTTTCCATTTCGTCAGCAGCCGTCTGATCAAAAGTAAAAGCACAGAAGATTTTATTCATGATGAGCAATAGCCATGCATAATGTTTAAGAGAATTCTCGAAGTTGAATGGGAGAGGTGTGACTGGAGTGAAAATGGTTACAGAATCCCATATAACCTTTAAAGTTGTCCTAAACAAGGCGGCATGGTAACACAACAGTTGTCACGTTGTGGTTTACTGTCATGGGTTAAGGTGAACTCAATAGTAATATTTGCAAGCCTTCACAAATCCGATTGGACAATCTCATGAAGAAGACTTCCTCTCTTCTACTCTATCCTAGTTGCATATTCTCCACATATAACGACTTCCAGCTACTCGACAAGTATATTTTGCAAGTTCTGTTTGTTGTCCTTTTTACTGCACATAGTATCCTTTTCTTTTCTTTTCTTTTTGGTATGAAGACAATTTTTCTAGAAACACCAAAAGGTGGTATTAAATGCCTAGCTACATGAGTAACTTCACAAATTAGAGCACCACAATCCTGTGGACATGGAGCTGACGATTTATAAAGCAAATAACTCATAGATTAAATAACGAAAATGCATGTTGGATCAAGCATCCGCCTGCTCCCAATATCTCACACTTTAGAATGACAATGACACCTACATACTTGTATATGCTTATTGTTCACCAGTGCAAGTACTCAATACTTTATGGATACTTGTCAGATATAAATTAACAACGTCCTCTTTTATTTGGTATCTTATTCTTTTCATTCCAGAACTCCTCACCATTTCCTCGTAAAATAATCACGGCGGATGTCCTGGACTCTGAGAATGCAGGGCCATGTTTCCACTTACCATAAATACGTCCTTATCCATATCTGGGCATCATGGGTCACACTAAGAAGCATTCAAACATCTCCTTTGTCGTATTTGACCATATCATGTCACATGAACTAGATTGATACCCATTAATGGGTACTTAACAAAGCACTTTTTATTCAATACTAACTGAAATCTGATGTTTTGGAACTGTTAATACTTCTACGTTATTGTGGCATTGTTTAATATTTCTCAAATCAGACCTACCAGTAGATATCATTTTGTTTAAACTACATCTCTGTAAGTTCGATTTACAGCGAATGCTGTGAAAATTAACAAATCAAAAGGAATAACGACAAAGCTTCAAGAATACTTCAACATGAAAATAAACATTTGTAGCATTAAAATCTATCACAATATATTTACATAAATGTAGTCCAGACTTGAAAACCAAAAAAAGTTTAACCATAGGCACCTGAGAGAAGGAAGACAGCCTCACATATCCAGTCTTTGAGAGATGGCCATCAGGGGCTTTATGAGGGATGACAGCAATAGATATAGGGGAAATCCTAATAACTTCGCGAGATAGCTTGACCTTCAAACAGAAATTGCACGCATATCAGATTCTTCCATACAACCTTCAGATGAAACTCAAATAATCAATATCATCATAAAATCCATATATTTACAATGAACCACAATCCCTTGTTTTCTTGATGTGGGAAGAAATGTTTTCATGATGTCAATAAGAAACTGATTCATTCTAGATCTACAAATAGATGTTTGCATAGAAGAAGGTCATGAAAAGATACCTCTCTAGCACCAAAATCATTTCCAAAATCACTCACCTGGAAAATAAACATGTCAATCAGTCAGCTTATGAAAGTTTTCTGATGGAAGTGAAGTATGTAAAAGGATCAACATGGTAGCCTTATGGTGAGAATAAACATTGTCTCAGGTCTCAGCCCCAAGGTTCAACTTCAAATCCTAACTCGTGAAAAAAGTTGGCCGTGCAGGAAAAAAAAACAGTACTCCTAATTTAATTTTGTGACACCAGAAGAGAATTCTTCAGATCATATTATCCATTTATTTAAATCTTCTTCAAAAACGTAACAAAACAAGCCAGAAAATTCCAATTTTTCAATTTGGAAACTGGTTGTCAGATAATTTAGTGTCACCTTACCAAGTGGTGCATCAATAATTTGGAGTATGCGGACAAATTAGGGGGAAAAAAGGTTAAACAAAAAACAAGAAAAGAGAATATGCAACTAATCTTGCCAAATCAGGATCAAACATCAAATAAAAAAGAAGAAAAAAAAAGAGAGGATAAATTTGAATAAGAGAAGGATGAATTCAGATATATTGAAGGCTTAGTTTCTTTTGTAATTTTACATATGGTAGCACAAAGCATAAAGCGAAGTGGCAAAAGATTTGGGTGTGAGAGCAGGGATGCCTTTGTTTCAGTAGCAAGTATAAAGACTTAGGAAGCAGAACCAAGAGAGAGTTCGAAGCATGGTGTGCCATAAAGGTAATGGTGGCAACTGTTACACGTAATAGGGTCTTAACGGTCGTAACAGTTGCTATGCCAAAAATGACCTGTAACCACCACTAATGGCCCATTACGCCCCTTGTAAAGGCTGTAACAGCCTCGTAATGGTTTGTTACGGAGAAAATACAGGTTTGTTAGATTTTTTTCCAACATTAAGGGGCAGATACAGGTTTTTTTGGGTATTTTCTTTCAATTAAAAAAATAGACTGTAACGGCTGTTATGGGGGCTGTAACAGCCATTACGACCCGTATCATAAAGGTAATGGTGGTGGCCATTATAGCCACTGTTACCATTACGGAATACCTTGGTTCAAACCGTGATCCGACACGGTTGGTTGGCACCTTGTTGTGCAAGATCATGCAACCAAGGACTTCCAAGTCCCCTACAGTTTCAGTTTAGTATACAATGTGGAGAAAAGTACTCAATCCAGTGCTAAAGGCAACTACCATTGAACTCATCATGTGGAACATCTAATCCTTATGCTTCTGAAGATCACTCTCAACCTATTTTTCCACTTTGGAGGTAGAGAACATTGATTATTATTATTTTATTTTTTTATGAAACGTAGGTAGAGAACATTGATATATCAGAAAACAGAATAGAAGTTAACCAGAAACAAGGCATGCTTCAATTTAGAGCGATGTAGAACTTGGAAAAGCAAAATTAATAAATATTAGCAATGGATCAACGCTAAATTATGCAACCTTAAGGGGAGCAACTATTGGTGAACACCATTTTATCATAAAATGACGGGAAAAAAAAAAGGCTCATTACACTATGAAGTTTTACTGTAACTGCCGTCCCAACACGCCCTCGAAGCTTCTGTGCTGCAGCCTCAACATCAAGACCATCAAGCGTCTGCCCTGTAAATATTGAAGGCCAAACATGTTAGATGAATCTACTTCCAAATGCACCCATCTAGCAAGTAATGGATACAGTCAGAAAGGCCAAAAAAGTGCATTGTTTAGCTTACCATCAATCTCAATCAGCTCATCTCCTTCATGTATGCCAGCACGGGCAGCTGGACTTCCCTCAATACAAGACAGAACAACCTGTCACATTGTGAAAAAAGTGATTAATATGCATGCGAATGTATGACAATTATGTCAATAAAACATAAACTGGCATCCCAGCTGATTCCAAAACAAATTGAAGTTAACTGAAGGAACAAATATGCGGTTATTGATGGTCCATCAAATTGTAAACCATCCCGAGCTTCCAACAAGCAAAGTCCACTGGAGCCTACAGAAATGCCACCATTCTACTAGACTTTGGGAATACTAACTCTCAACATAAATTCTGGAAAATTACTAAAGAGAAAAGGATTAGCCTTGTGGGAAAAGCCATGACATACCATCCTAACCTGTTAAAGTGATATTGGCATATTACCGCTAGTGGTAAAATGACACTGATTAGTTTATGCTTTCAAGAATTTCAACAAATTAATGACAAAGTGTCGATAGATGTATATCATTAATTATATTACACTCATGTATAAAATAGTATAAGATGGATGAGTCACACACGAGAAATTAATGAAAATGGATGAGGGTTAAATGCAATTAGGAAAACCTACGTTGAATTCTGTTACTAATAAAAGCCAATTAACTTGTAGCACAAAAAGAACCAATGAAATGGTTCGAGTTCAGGAAGCCACAAGGAAAAACAAAGAGGATGAAGCTATTTCGAGTCTGTCACTAACCAAGTGGCCAGAGTTGGGTTCAGCATTTATATAGAGGCCAACTCCTTGCAAATTTCCATCACTTCCAATTCTGAAGCTTTGATATTCCTGCAGGTTCAAAACCAATGCTAGATAGATCATAATGAGTTAATGAAAATATCAGACTTAGACTAGGTAAATTGTCTGAGTAAGAGAACAATACATTATGGTGTGAGTAAAAATATGATGCGGACTCCCAGGCAATTAAATTATGATAAGAAATTTCAGTGGTAACGGTACTCAAGACAGTATTTGAGTGAAAGTTAGTGTTACCAAAGTCGATTGAGTAAAAAAAATGCAAGGAATAAGAAGATTGACTGGAAGATACAAAGAAAAAGAACGATGGCTTTATATGATTTCCAAAATCATGACTAAATGGTTATGGCTTGACAATATGAAATCAGCATGTCATTACGTGTTATCAACTCATCTTCATGTGTGGTTTGTGCATGTTGAGGTTGTTGTTCATTACCATGCTTATTATGCATCGTTGCATTACCTGGCCCTGCTATATAGAGGAGATAATTGACCGTTGTGTTATGACTTATAAAAACATCAACATACAAACAGAAGTCCCAAATATTAATAGACACTGTCATCATCATCATCAGAGCTGGACACGAGCCAAGCTAGCTCGTTTGGCTCGCTCGACTTGCTCATATCAAACCTTGGGTTCAAACCAAGTCAAGCCAAACAATTCCTGCTCACTAAGTCTCGATGACCAGCCCCTCTCGACCAAACAAGTTGTCTCGCCTCCGACCCTCTGCCCTCGACTCTCTCTCTTATTCTCTCGCCCGTCTACCTCGCTTGTCCCTGTTCTCTCTCTCTCTCTCTCTCTCTCTCTCTCTCTCTCTCTCTCTCTCTCTCTCTCGCCCGTCCGCCTCTAGCACCTTGCCCGATTGTCCATCTCGCTTATCGCCTCTGGCCCTTTGCTCTCAAGTCTTGACTGTCTCTCTCTCTCTCTCTCTCTCTCTCTCTCTCTCTCTCTCTCTCGCCCGTCCGCCTCTATACAGACTTGGCCGTAACTGTCCGGTCTCCCATTGTCCAGTCACCTTTTCCGAGCAAAACACGGTAACCCTCTGGTACGCCACTATCCGGTCACCTTAGTGAATTGATATGTATATTTGTGAATTTGTGAAATGATTAGTGAATTAATCTCGCTCATTCGCCTTTGGCCCCCTGCCTGGTCGTCTGCCTCCGCACAAACTCGACCCCCACAGTCCGGTCCGCCATTGTCTGGCCACCTTTAGCAAAACACGATAATCCTCATTCTGCCAATGTTCGGTCACCTTAGTGAATTGATTAGTATATTTGTGAATTTATTAGTATATTTGTGAATTCGTGAATTGATTAGTATATTTATGAATTTGGATTTTATGTACAAACTCGAAAGCTCAAGCTCGCATTAGGCTCGAAAGCTCGAGCTCGAACTCGGCTCAAGCTTGCTAGATCTGTGACCAAACCGAGCCAAGCTGGACTGCCCAGCTCAAGGACCAAAGCCAAGCCAAACTTGAGCTTAGGTAGTCTGCTGATTGAGCCAAGCCGAGCTGTGCCAAGCTCGATTTGGTTTGACTTGGTGTCCAGCTCTAATCATCATCTTGGGGTTGGCAACATAAATCCTGTTCCACCATTCCACACTATCAAGGACAATGTAATTACACAAAAAGAGCAAAATACAACAATGATTACTTCATAAATGGCCATAAGAAAAAAGAATTATGCAATCATCAAGTTCCATGCACCTTAAACTTTGCAAGAGATGACAGAACGGTTTGTATATTGGGCATGAATGTGTATGTATGGTCCTGACAAGTTTATCCTTTACTGGCATAGGAAGGGAAATGTTATCTTGCTGTTTCTTCTCTCAAATAAATCAATGGTCCACTAACTACTTCATGGAGAAGAAAAGGTTTGGGAACAGCCTGAATAGCAAAGGCAAATACCAGTGCCTACTAAAAGAGTTCAAAGTTCAAACAAACCAAACAGCACACCTAGTACATATGATTGTGATCTAGCAAAGAAGAATAGGTTAAAAGAAGATGATGCAAAGAATGGGTACAGCTCAAGTGAGCTACTAAAAGCTAGGGCTGTCAATAGGCAGGCCTGGAGCCAGCTTCGGCACAGATTTTGAACTATTCAGGCCAGGCTTGCGGCCGGGCTATTCAAAATTTTGATTTTGCTTAGCCTAGGACTACCCATTGACAACCATAAACATAAAAAAAAAAAAAAAATTAATAATAAAAATAAAAACATCAGTACAGTCCCTGATTTTGCCACTCGTTTAAGCAACCATCAGAGCTCAGCTATTCAATTTCAGTGACTATAGTGCTCTGTTGCCACAGGTCCTGAGAAATACCAACTAAGAGAATGCGCAATTTTCTGCTTTGCATGACTAACATAGGCACAGAAGTATGGTTAAAAAAAACAACATAAGCACAGATGTGAAGACATATGTAACATTCCTGGACAGACCTAGCACCAACTATTTGGTGGAGAAGGTGTTGAACAGTATATCCAATCATTATTGCAATAAGTAAAGGGGTCATCAGATTCAGAACCTTTGGGCTAATAATCCGAGTAAAGGGATCACCAAGTGTTGCAAGCATTCCACTGATTTTGTTATATGCTGCATCTGCCGATTGAAGTGGAAACATTTCCACCATTGTTTGTTGCAGCTTTAAGTCCCAGTCTGCATGCATAACATGAGTTCGTATCACAACAACAACAACAAAAAGGAAAAAATAAAATAAATTTTCTTATAGCTTCTTTGGTGCAAACATGAAACAAATTGAATTTTGATTAACCACCTGAAAGTATATTACACAATCCGAAGTTGGAAAGTAACAATGTTATCTACATCTTACAAAAAATATATGTCTCCTCACTAAGCTTCTTAATCGCAAGCACAGGTGCTTTCATGTTAATTAACATGCAGATTTCATAAACATAAATATTTGAAACCTTGATGATTAAAAGTTGGATCTATGAAGGTTTCACGGATCAAGCCCCAGGCCTCGACAAGAGTCCGCTGAACCGTGTTTACCTGAACAAGAAACAAGACATGAATGAATCATACATTAGGTAACAGAATGACATTCATCCAAATGAAGCAGGGAAAGCGGGGAAACCGAGCTGGAATGAGTCTCTCACCTCACGAGCTCGAGAAGCTGGGAAAGCTACCGTGAGAGATTCCGCGAGGACCGGGGAATCGCAGCTGATGGAAATCACAGTGGCAGCAGCAGCAGCAAAACCGAAAATGCTTCTGCCAACCAACTTGATCCAGCTTCCATCCCATCCATCCGTCTTAAATCCAACGGTTCTGAAGTTACTATCATCAGATCGGTTCTGCGAACGGACAACAAATCTGCATAATCCAGAAGAAGCAGGAGAGATCGATTTTCTCCATTTTACATTGATGCGGTGATTCGGACAGAGAGATCGACGGGTATCAGAAGCTCCCTGCGAGGGTTTCGGAGCTGAAGGGAAATGACGGAGATTGAATTTTGATTTAGGGCAAAGAGCTTCCATCTAGGGCGCGAAGATTTTTCGTCTGACAGGGTTTTTTGAAGTTCCAAAGGAAGAAAAAAACCTGACGGCAGTTACAGAGAGAGAAGATTCTGGTGGGGGCCGTTCGAATCTTTTTGTGGTTTCCGTCGCTCGCGTGTCTGAGTTGCCAAGGAGGGGAAGAGGAGTTATTTGATACTCTGGCAGAGTTTGATGGTTCATACGCATACACGTGGAATACAGGTAAACTCAAAAAAAAATATCCAAACTGTGATTTAATCTCACAATCCTGTTTCTTTGAGAATTATATAAGTTGATTAGTGGACATTTCTTTATTGGCTCTGGACCGTTGGATAGTTCTATTCTAGCCGTTCATTTTATTCCCAACAATCGGCTATATAGAACATAAATATAGTCCAATTTTTCAGCACATACAAATATCAACTAAATTCCACGATTTGAACGGTTTATTTTTGTCATATGTACGTAAATTTACAATTTCTAAGTGAATCCGTATGAATCATTGAGCTACCGGAGTATCTAAGGGTGTGTTTGCTTTTACAGTATACATATAAATTCTGATAAATAAGTAATCATTAATTTTTCAATTGATTTGAAAATGTAACAGTGATCCCTTAAAAAACCGATACAAAAGTGTTGACTTAAATGACTTAAATGTGTAGACACCACCATATGTGATATATCCGCTCGGTTCATCTATTTTATCATAACATTCTGCGGATTCGATTCATTCACACGCAGCCGCATGTATCATCGTCGTATGCATGCATCAGATACATTTCCCTTAAATTGAAGGGTCCAAACCGCAGTGCACCATATGGGTGGGTCATCTTCTAATTACTAAAAATGAATGGATCCATGTTAAGTGAAAGGTTGGTGGGTATGTAACCAACTGTTCGAATTCAACCAATAAATGTCAAAAAATTGGAATCGAAGATCAGGATTTTTATTTTTTTAATTCCTTTTTGACATTTTGAGTACGTTCCATCTAAATTGGGCCACACTGTCTCGACGGTTTAGATTTATAGTTACATGCATTTCATGGTACGACCGATAAATGAGTACACAAACCTTAATACTCTGCCAGCGTACCAAATAATTGGTATTTCAATGATTTCATGCTTCAAATATACTCCACGTCACACGTCACTAGTGGAAGAGCAATATTTTATGGATCATTGTTCATTTTTTGGGAAAAAACTGATACTCTGGAAGACTATTACCGTTTATACAGAGGCATTAAAAAATCGCAACTTGGCATAAACTAAACTGTTCAGATCATAGGTCCCAGTTCCAATGGCCTGCAAGCCGAAAATTCAATCTATTGAATTTCGTAACTGGTTGATTGGTGGACATTAAATGGACCGCTGAATTGAAAATAATGACTGGTTTGGAATCAACGGCAAATGCATATTATTAAGAGATTAAGATCATTCGGTTAATCTGAGCTTTGCAAATTCTGTGGGTCCCCTCATGAGGTATGTGTTATATCCGAATTGTCCATACATTTGGCGAGCTCATCTTAAGTCTTGAGCCGAAAAATAAGACAGATGTAATGATCAAATGGACCACGCTACAAAAACCAGTGTGGATTGATCGTTTATCATTGAAACCCTTTTGGGGCCATAGAAGTTTTGGATCAGTATGATATTGTTTTTTTACTCTTCATTCAGGCCTTTGATACCTTATTAACAAATTGTATGGAAAATGAATGTTATTGAAGACATTCGTATGAATGTTTTAATGGTGAAAATCATTATCCTGCTACTATTTGTGGTGTGGTCAATTTGAGCTTTGTATATGACCTACTTTTTTTAGTACATGATCTAAAATGTTCTTAAAAAATAGATGAACGATGTGGATATAATAAATACATCATTTTGGGCGCATGTAACATTAATATCCTTTGAATTGTTTGTGCAACTCAGCTCAAGCAACGTAAGCGTTCGTTTTCGCACAATACATGCCAACCCCGGCTATATATATAAAATGAGTCAAATCCAAAGATCATTTGGATCACATTATAAATAGCAACAGTGATAATGTTTTTCACTGTTAAAAATTTTGTAGGGCTCACCACAATGTTTATTTTCCATCTAATTTGTTCATAAGATCACAAAAACATGAATGAAGAGGAAAAAGAAAAAAAACTTCTTATGTCACCCCAAAAAGGATTTCAATGGTAGATGTTCAATCCCCTAGGGCCTATTTGGCCGGATTGATCCCACGGTATTAGGAGGGATGGAATCGCGATATCTCAAATATGCATGATGAGCCAAACAAACTCGATGAACTTGTCCCATGATATAAGCAATCTCATGGATATTAAAACAATCCATTGACATCATTATCATTACTTTATAATTAATTCCATCTCTTGGTTGGACAGATTGGAAGGTAAAATCTTGAGATACATCGGGCGTGCCAAACAAACCCAAAGAACTTACCTCGAGGTATAGCAATCCCATAGATCTTAAACCAATCCACTGACACCACCACCATTACCTTAAAATCCATCCCATCCCTTTTAATCCCATGGGATTCGCCGAGCCAAAGAGGCTGGTTTCTTGCAATGTGGTCCACTTGATGGTTATATCTACCTAGTGATATGTCTTAGTTTTTTTCTCAAGCTCTAAGATAAACTAGCCAAATGAATGTGTGGTTTGGATATAAAACATACCTCATGATCAAACCCAACTTACTAACGTCAATACAGCATTTATGTAACTGGTGTGAGGCACACTAGCCAAATCCCCTTCCGTAGGACTCCAGTCAATCCGCTTTGGTCTACTGGGAGCGGATTAGGTAAGACCCCGGTTCACTGAGGTGGGCGAGACCCCTAACTGTTGGGCTCACGGTGATCTATTTTCCTTAAATCCACACTGTCCAACCATTTTGAAAGATCAATTTATGCATGATCCCAAATATTAAGCTGACTCAAATCTTAAGTGGACCACACCAATGGAAACAGGCGTGATTGAATCCCTCCCATTAAAAACTTCATCGATTCCGCCGAAATGTTTATTTGCCATCCAACCTGTTGATATAAAACACGCGGATGACAAGACCACACAAAGCTTTTGTGGCCCACAGAAATTTTTTAACGGTCAATCACTACTATTTCCTGTAATATGGTCCATCTTGGATTAGGAACTGCTTTCATGCCCTAAAATGAGCTTTTAATACGGATGGACGGCATTGATGTAGTCACATATATCATAGTGGCCCCACAGTCAGGGGTCCCACGGCGGGATCTCACCTAATCCGCTCCCCAATCAACCGTGACCTGCTGTCTAGCGGACCCAACTAGGGATGGGCCTTAACTTGAAAATGCCAGCTGTCAGACAATCCCAGCCCTCATTTTTCATCAGTCTCTGAAAAATGGATCCAGACTTGGTAATCAGGACCATTGGTCTATTGAATCTCACCATGCACGGAGCATTCATCCAAATATATGCAATATTGGAAGGTCCAAACGACCTCTAACGGGACCCCTTTTTCACTCGGTTGTGGACCCGGTGTCGTATTTCTCTTCCCAACCGTTTACTTTAGGCCACAAATTGAAAGGATAAGATTATCTTAATGTCTTATCGACTATTCTTTTAAGCTGCAGTCCACCAATGGCCTTGAGGACGCCGTGTGTTCGCGTGTATGCGGTGGAAAGAAGGAGGTCGCTTATATGTTACCGGTGGTACCGGGACGCAGTGGGGCCCACATCAATTGCGAATCCGATCCACCCGGCTCATCGTGTTCTCCTCCTCGTGACCGTCAGATAAAGTTTTAAAAAAGGGCTATCCAAAACTTAGGTGGGCCACAACGCAGGGAAAAAATGTAACACCATGCTTAATACCTCTAAATTCATGTGTTATGGCCCACCTGGGTCTTGGAATTTCCTGACTTTTTTCTTTTTGTCTCCCTTCATCCTATCGGGTCTCACCTGATGAATGGACTAGATGGCTTATGGACAATATTGTAGAGCCTACAAAACAGTGGGGAAGGTTTTATTCATGGAGTATCCGTTCCCAGGATCCCAACTGTTCCTTGTAGTTTGGCCCACCCGAGATTTCTTGGGGCTGATTTTCGGTCCCACATGGGAATATCGAAGGTCGGATCTATTGGACGGGGTGGATCGGATGGACAGTTGACGTGGGACCCACAGCATCCCGGTGCAGGTACCATATGAGTGCACCTGGGAAAGAAAAGTCTTCCAAGTGATCCAAACCGTTGTGATATCAAGGGCCACTGTGAATGGTGTACATATAATCCAAATATTTTTCTAGCTAGGATTTTCTTATTTTCAAAGGCAATCCGCAGTTACTCTCGTCGTATCAACGTTCTGGATGATTTTATCATGGGCCCCACATGTACAAACTCGGAACCCGAACATTTGTGCACTGTATTTGTAACTAAGTCTGCAATGGGCCGGGCCTGGGCCCAGCAAAATCAATAACTTAAAAGGCCGGTTTCCAGTTCAAAATGTAGGCCCAGGTCGAGCCCATTGCCACTCATTATAAATGGGGCACGCTCTAGTGGAACCGCTGCACGCTTTAGGGTGGTACCAGGCAGATGTGGGCCTAGTGACATGATCACGGAATCTAACCCGTCCATACTATGTATCACCTCATAAGGCGAATGGGATCTATGAAATCAGCCCGATCCAAAATCAGATGGGCATTCGCACCATGAACGTACTAAGAGGGAGCACCCGCCATTCATTAGAGTGGGGACTCACCATGTTGTTTATATTACAATCAAGGCCGTTTATGCATCCCTGTCATGGCTTTTCTTTTCTTCTTCTTCTTCTTCTTCTTCTTCTTTTTTCACATGCACACATCTCACACGTGTTTGCACACTCACACGACCACAATAGGTGCTCAAACTTAGAGTTGGGTAGAATCTGTCCTGATCCGGCGAATCCGACCCGATCTGAACTGAATCGAAGGCCTGGATCGGTGCAGATCGAGTAGGACCACTGAGATCTAATTGTACATCGGATCGAGTTCAGATTGTGGTCAATCCTCACCGATTCGATCCGAAATCTGAATGAACCCTAACCCCCATTTCTCTACCCGAAGGAGGCGCCGCACCCACCCATCGCTCCCTCTTTCTCTCTCGATTTCCGTCATCTCCTTCTTTCTCTCCTCCTTTATCTCCTTTCTCTCTCGGTTTCCCACCCCACCCCCCCAGACTCAACTCGATCCGACTCGATTTGATTTCCCAAACGGAGTCGGACTCGGTTTGAGTCAGGCTAACAAGGGTTCGGATCGGATCGAGTTCAGATCAAGTTCTTGAAAAATTAGATTGAGTCGAGTTAGACCCCATGTAGTTCGACTCGACTCGATGCCCACCTCTACTCAAACCCATGACTTCCCGTTGAAACTCTTCAGTCTACCACTTAGCCACAGGGTCACAGGCAACGGCTATATGGTCTAAAAAACACCCAAGCTCTTTGAGGCCGGGGATATTATGTGAAATCCACTCCGTTCATCAAGCGAAAACCTTTTATGTTTACTGCACTCCTGGAGATCAGCCCCACTGAAAACTCAGATAGGCCACAGAAACGGAGTCAATGTAAATTTGCACTTAGAATCTCTTTTAAGTTCACGTGTTGTGGCCCGCCTGAGTTTTGGATCAGGATGTTTTCGTACCTTACCTTCATCCTGATGAGTTACACCAAAAAGATACACACCATGGTGGCCCCACACAAAAACCTATGGTAGGCATCCCCCATCGTCCCATGTTGGTGGTCCACCTGACTTGTGGATCTGAATGATTTATGGGCCCAGGGGCTTGGACGGATAGGATTAGGCTCAGCCCGAGCCCGACCCGTCTTCTAAAAGTGGGCCCACTTGCGTAGTATCCTGTTCGCAGTACATCCCCGGACCCCAGCCATCAGGTTGCGAATTCCCCTCCCACCATTTCCATCACATGCATTTTCTACCTTCTTCTTGACGGATGCCATTTCTTTCCACTTCAACAGCCCATCTTTATCTGTGAAATTACAAAAACACCCCTAATCCATGTCACAGATAGTAGATATGGATAACAACAAAATCAACACCAGCCATAAAACAAGCATTGCAGAAGAAGAAAAAAAAAAGGAGGTCCACCAATTCCCATGGCCACCATCTTCTCTCCTTCAGCCATCTTCTCTTCTCCAACTCCAAAAACACCTTCAAATCCAACTACAACTAAATCACAACCCGCTCTCCCACCAACCACTACAGCCAAATCCTCAATTGCTGCCACTGCCGCCGCAGCCGCAGCTGCCATCATCCTATCCACCACACCTCCCTCTCTAGCAGACCCATCCACCTCCTTCCAAGTGTACTACGGCACCGCTGCTAGTGCGGCCAACTACGGTGGCTATGGCGGCAATTCAATCAAGAAAGACTCTGCCGAGTACATCTACGATGTCCCCGACGGATGGAAGGAGCGTCTCGTCTCCAAAGTCGAGAAGGGAACCAACGGCACCGACAGCGAGTTCTACAACCCGAAGAAGAAGACCGAGAAAGAGTACTTGACCTTCCTCGCCGGCTTCCGCCAGCTGGCACCGATGGATGTTGTGCTGAACAACCTCGCTCTGTCAGACGTTGAGCTTCAGGATCTCATCTCCAGCGCCGACAGCGTGAAATCGGAGGAAAGGAAGGACGACAAGGGACAGGTCTACTATATCTACGAGATTGATGGGGCCGGCGCACATAGCTTGATCTCTGTTACGTGCACCAAGAACAAGCTCTATGCGCACTTCGTCAACGCGCCGAATTCCGAATGGAACAGGGATCAGGAGACATTGAAGCACATTCATGAGAGCTTCAAGACCGTTGGATCTTTTTAGCCACTGCCTTTGGATGCCATTTCACTGAATTGCTGATAGAAAGTCAATATATATACTTGTGATATCCATCTGCTTTTTGTGGAGTTGTAATGAGAATTGATGGTATGAGTGCTTGTGGGGGATTTTGATTTTGTGGTAATTTCGGAGGTTCTAATTAATGATATTCTTGCATGAATTCCTTGAACTTGGATACATGAAAATCAGGTTTATTGTATGTCAAGCTTAGACTAGTTTTTTTTTCCCCTTCTTTTTTAAGGGTGTGTTTGGTTGCACTGAATATCATGATATTTCATAACTATTCAGTCTAGTTTTGTGCAAAATATCGAGAAATTTTGTGCAACCAAACGCACCCAAAATTAGGGGTAATTAAGAGTTTAGTGGGTATGGCCTAGAATTTCTTTTACACTCCAAATCACCATCGAATGATTGGAAATATGGGGTTAGAGAAAAGGTCTAATACAAGTGGATTGCATGACTATGCAAGCTTCTTTCCTATTTTAATCAAAACAAGCCCATGAAATCCCACACACAAACATTTCAGCAAGTTGAATGATACTGATCTTGAATGACCTCTCTGTAGCTTCAAAACATACAATTATAAAAGAAACCCCCCAAACCCAAGGAATAGCAAATGGCAGATGTTACAAATGATCCCAATGAAGCAAGGGAGCGTTTAATACAGATCAGGAGACCTCCCCAAATGAGGAGACTTTGTTCCACAGGAAAAAAAAAAAAAAACAAAAAGAACCACTGCAATCATAGTATGTATTGAGTAATGTCAACTATATATGTTCAATGAAGAAATTGTTAGATTTAAACCACCCCACCTCGTGGGAATGTGTTTTATAAGATGGCTATAAAATCAACCGTGCTCTATGGAACAGTGCAGTTAGGTAACAACATGTTCATAGAATGAGTGTAGCTAAAATGAGGATGTTGAGATGGATGAGTTGCAAGTCAAGCAAGGATAGATTTAGAAATGGCTGCATGCGAGGGAATTCAAGGGAAAGTAGACTTACATGGTTTGGTCATGTGTAACTGAGACCAAGAACAGTACCAGTTAGGAGTGAGTGAGCACGAGTTGAAGTCTCTAAAGGCAAGGAAACGCCCAAATGGACATGGGTATATGTAGTAAGAAAAGAGTTGATGACCTGAAGTTATGGCCCTTGATAGAGTAGAATGGCAGAAAAGAATTCATGTAGCCAACAACAATTGATTGGGATAATTAAGGCTTAGATGGTCATAATGATGATGTAATTAACCCCCATGTCGGGGCGGACAATACAAGCCAGAAAAGCGTGAACAACTGATGCGCTGAGTACCAGACCAAGTCCATTAACTCATGGGCAAGCTTGGGCTGTGCTTGCATGAAATTCCTAAGCTCATGACCAATGGGTCAGGCATGGGCATAGTTCAGCCTAGCCCAGACCAGTTGCAACCCTATCACCAAAGAGAATATCCATTAAGATATATGTGTATGTGTGAACTGAAAATTTAGACTGGACGGATTCCCTCTTATGTTCTATCAATGTTGCTGATATACCATACAAGGAGGATCTTCTTCTTGTTTTTGAAGAGTTGTGTGATAGTGGAAGGATGTGTAAGCCTCCTAGAGCCTCTTTGTCACCATAACCCCAAAAAAGGTGCTGAACATGTGATAGACTATAGGCCAATCAGTTAAATTGGGAGCTGTTAGAAAATTCTCTACCAACTGCTGGCAAGGAGACTGCAAAAAGTAAGAAAGTATACCATCTCGGATTCGCAAAGCGCTTTTTGTGCAGATGGACCGATCGTTGCTGTCAACGAACTGATACACAAACACAAAAGAAAAGGTAGAAAAGGATTTGCATTTAAGGTTGAGCTAGAAAAAAGCATATTTATTATATCTTAGATTGAATGAGGTTCGGTAGCAGGTGGAAGATGTGATTTAAAGCATTTGTTGGATCTCCATGGTTTTCCATCCTTATTAGTGGATGAGAAAAAAGTTTGTTGCTCTTGCAGATGCGATGAATGATATATGTAGGACCTTAGAAATTACTTAAGAAATTGTACAAATGGCATACAAAGGTTCAACTAGAGAAGTCAGAACATTCAAAGACATTGCTTTCGGATGAGAAAATTAGATTTTGAGAGGACAGGTGGTGAATGGAAACCCCTTTATGATAGGGTGGTGCTTGACTTCCAAAAGGAACCTTAAGGACGAAGAAATGCAGAACCTTTCAAGTTTGCTGAAGTTATGGACTGTGTCTGTCCTTGTCACACAACACATGGTGTTGATAGATGAATAACTCTCATGTTCCACACTTTATGTAGGGGTAAAGTTTCTGCCCAGCTCCCTTCAAGATTAGAACTTCATATGATTAGCTCGCCGGGTGAAAATATGAAGGGGTCATCTAGCAGCATAGACATAAAAATGCATGGAATCCGAATTGAGAAGATTTTTCAAATCAGCTTCGACTTGGGAATGCAAAAAGGGCCTCTTTTGAAGGATTTTGGAAGAATCAAGATATCCTTGCTAGCAAACGTCCTGAAATTTTCAAATCCCCACACATCCCTTGGAAACCATACTGTCAAACAACTTCTCACAGTTGATAATCTAAAAAAAGAAGGCATGTTTATTCCCAATGGATGCCCAATATGTTGCCCAGATGAAGAGTTGGTGAGCCGCATGCATCTCAATTCTAGCATTTACACAGAGATTTGGACAGCCATCATGGTCAAACTAAGTATTATTAGGATCGTTTGGATTCCGTAAATGGGGCTACATGTAAATGGTTTACACTTTGTGTTTGAATGCTGAAAAATGCCTGTAAATCATTTATAGCTTTTAGCCCCATTGGATTTACGGGCAAAAAGTTGTGATTTCATTCACAGACTCTTCATTTACAGCCTAAAGGCTATATTTTCAAAGATTAGTTCTTCATTTACACGACCTAAATAATTTATAGGCTATCCAAACACAAACTGTCATTTACTTATAAATCATTTACAGCTTCCAGCCAAATTGAACAGGACGTAAATGATTTACAGTTGTAAATTATTTCCCACTTAAGCCATTTACAGGCATTCGAAAGACCCCTTAACAGGATCTTCCAAAACATGAAAAAAGTTTAATATCGGCCTGGGCTTCATCTACATGGGATGAGATTGCCATATTGCTCCTAATGCAACACAGGTGAGATGCTTGATATTTGGGATCAAGGACTAACAAGGGGTGGTGTACTTGATGGACATGATGGGTTTCATGCGCGTTAAGTGGTTTCCACCATGTTTGAGAATGTAACCGGGGTGGGTGCCCAGGCATGGTGTGCTAATGCTTTCCTTATCTGCAGAATGGTATCTTGATGTTTTAAAAATCAGGTCGGCACTGATTAAAGCTATTTGCCAAAGAACCCGAGGAAACTGACATTTGCACCATCTGGTTTAATTAAAACATGCTCTTTACTTCTTCTTCTTCTTTTCTCGTTTTTTGAAAAACGTTTAGTAACCAGCCATTTTGCACTGCAGTAAAAGTAGGGCGCATGGGAGCATCCATTGTTCAGGCTGGGGTTGTAAATAGTGTTTCTCATGGCAAAATATCCTGTTTACTAGTGAATAAATCTAGGCTGTTGATCAGCCTGGAAATACTACTCCCAAGTGTGCAATGCCCCAAGCTGAGACTCCATGATTATGAGGTCTTGCAAGCATAGATATTGGAACGTAAGTTACTTAAGATGAGCTACTTGTGTCTTAAGTAACTTATCTTGATTTCTACTCATTAAATTGAAGTAATTAAGTAACTTTAAATAAAAGAGTTACTTATAATTGATCGTAAACCAAACTTACTCATCTCAAATAAGTTACTTATCTACTGTTGTAAGTTAAAAAAGTAACTTATTTCGGGTAAGTTTGGTTTATGATTAGTTATAAGTAACTTAAAGTTACTTAATCACTTCAGCTAATATTTTTAGCTTTTCTACTCTTCATAAGTTATTAAAGAGATAATCAAGAGAGACCAGAGAGAGAAGCAGCTGATAAGTACGTTGTTTACCAAACATACTTACCTATTTAATAAGTAAAAACCAAGATAAGTTACTTGAGCCATAAGTAACTTATCTTTAGTAACTTAAGATCCAAACGCCCCCTAAGAGTCACGACAGCATAATCAAGAGTACAACCGTAAGAAAAAGAAGAAGAAGAATAAGAAAATGAATCCAAAGAAATTTAGCTTACTCTTTTTTAACCATGCTTGGTTATGCAATCAAAAGTGTAGAAGTTGTCCTCGTTGAAATAGGATTTTTTAATCTCCTATTATTAGTTTTTCTTTTTAACCAGTTTCTCATCTCTACCCCCTAGCTTAAATTCACAATTAGAGGTGGCAATATGTCAGGTTCCAGCTGGACACAGCCTAGCCAGACACTTATGGCCTTAGATCAGGCTTGGCAATGCTTGGCATGGGCACAGTACAAAAGACCCAAGCCCATGCACGGGAAAAGTTAGCGAGGCATGGGCTCACCCACGCTTGGTTCAGAAATTAATAAAATCTATATTTCTCACGTGATATGCCTAGCCTGTTCATTGATCAAGTGGGCCACCAGTGTTAAAAACACTTGAAAAATATAAAAATAATGGTCTACCTTTAAGATGCTCTTGTTAAAAAAAGTTGAATCCGGATCCTCTATTTGCTACAAATATATTTTTTCTGTTTTGCTGCATTGTGATTGGCCCACGTCATCATCACCATGGTTGTTAGCTTTGATGTAGTATGTGATGATGTGGTCTAATCACATGGCAAAAAATAATTTTTTCTATTTGTAACAAGCAAATGATACAGAAATAATCCAGCACTTAACTAGAAGCAGGCCCAAGCGGTATGAGGATGAAAAACTTTGGGCAGTTTTTTCCAAGCTGTATGAATCGTAACCCACCAGCAATGTGAGCCCGATTGATATCCAAGTCACGGATCTACATGGTGGGACCCACGTCAAGAACGGCTTGGATCTCATGCGCCTCGCTGGTACAAGTGTTGTAGGGTACATGAACTGCCTTGTACGCACATGTGGACCACATATGCACGTGAAATTCTGATCGTTGGCGTTCTTTATCAAACCGTTCATTTCTTCATTATATGGATGGTTGCCTACCGGCATGACTTTTGCTATGATCATCCTCGCTGATGGCCCACCTTATGCACGTTCTCGCACGCTTCACTTCTATCTTGGCTGCATTTGAAGGAATTATATGATAAGCATACTCCGACTTTGCATGATATACGTTGGCTTTAAATTCTGACAAGTAAGGCCCCTTGCTTGAATATCCAGATCATTGGTTGGTCGCTTACTCGCTTCCCACCATGGATGGAATACTCCCCAGAACAGATTCTCAATGAAAAATTTTTCAGTACTCGGCTCATGGCCCACTTTCAACTGAAACGTGCTGAGATTGATTGATGACGTTTACCTATCTATCATTTTCTGATTCATGGTCCATCCTTTAGCGACCGCAACAGATCAACGGCCTAGATCTCCGAACTACGGGCCCCACTTCTCAGAACTGAAACCCGCGTACACCGTACAAAGATGCTCCCGCAAATGATACAATGCCGCGCTTTGAATTTCACATTTCCTTATTTTCTTCGTTTTTCCAGGCCTAGTAAGAAATTGCTCGGGGATCTCTCTCTCGGGGGAGAATTCCGCCGCAGGGATGGATTCTCAGGTCTTAGTCGCTCTCGCTCTCTCCCTCGTCGGGGGACTGAGCACGTCGATAGGTACGGACAGAGAACGAGTACGCTATGCTCATACACCTCTTTCTATATTTGTTTTTTCCCCTTCATACATGTATTCTTTCTTCCAGTTTTTTTCCCCCCTTTTCATCCATTACAGTTAAATGCTGCGATTGAAGTGACGATCCACTATTTACTCTACTTTTCGTAATACAGTCGTAGAAAGTTGTACCGTTGAGTCAACAAAAAGTAAAAAAGAAGGGTCGCACTGTTGATTAGGTTGGGTGTAGATGTCAATTCCCGTAAGGTTTCGTTTGGCAACCTGGAAATTTGGGAATTACTTAAGAATTCAATTCCAGGACACATATTACTCAGAATTTGATTCTGTTGGAATCCAGAAAGTAAAACTGTGTCCGGATACTGGAAAAGGAGTTTTGTTTTGCCTCTGTTGCCGCTCAGGATTGAGCGTATCTCTGCCCACTGGGGCCCACATGCTGAGTGTTCCAATGATTGGAACCATACACGTTTTGGAACCTATCCTGTGGAGGCCACCACAAGAAACTCATGCTCGACAGATGATTGTGACAAACAAAAGGATTTTAGTAAGTGTCCAAACAACCTCTTAGAACATGGAAAGAAAAAATTTCAATGTCTTTCATTCAACTCTAAAAATGAAAGATGAGGATCATCACTTAAGCATGTATATTTGATAATATCTTAGTCATGGTGCTAGCTAAAATATGGATGGTTGAAATCATTAGACCATATCGGCATGTCAGCCTCAGTGGGAGGTGACAAATGATGGATTGAGACTCACAACAAGGCAAAACAAACTCCTAGAAAAGAATAACGAGGAATTCTACTATGTATATTCATGGGGGAGGGAGCTTGGAGAGGTAAATAATATCAACTGCACCAAAATGACACATGTGCGCCGTATAGGACAATCGTTGTTCTTGGCCTGCACTAAGATAGCCTTGGCCCCAAAATTAGGGAATTCCAATGATCATGTGGCCCGCTAATTTCAGCCTCATTGTTATTATTGTTGGAACTATGTGGTCAATCAAACAATCCTCGTGACCATGTAAAATGCTAGAAGGATGACTTTTCTATTAGATATGTCATTTCTCATAAACATGACTAGGTACGCTATGGGTGAGTGTTGCATGTGCATGGTCATTGGTGAATGTCAGAATTGACGTTGGTTAGGTGGCGGTTTAATGTTTAATTCTCATCCCAACTATCAGTAGAGCTGGGCATGTCTGACCGGATCCGAATCGAACCGACGGCCTGGATCGGTGTGGATCGAGTAAGGTCATTCAGATCCGATAGTTTTTTGGATCGAGTTCGGATCGTGGTTGATCTGGACCGATCTGAACTGAAATCCGAACCGAATGGATTCGATCCGGACCGATTCAGAGTGATTCTTATGAATATTTATCACATATATTTATCTTATGAACAAGTTGGATGACAAATAAGGGCCTTATAAATTTTTCAATGGAGGAAATCAATACTTCTACTTTTTCTTGTGGTATGGTCCACTTGAGCTTTGGATATCCATCAATTGTGGGTTCAACCACTAAAATGATTTGGAAAAACGAATGGACAGCGTGGATAAACCATATGCATTCATGGTGGGCCCCAATAGAGTTTACTCAGTACGATAAGATATCCTGCAATGCAATTTCGTGGGAAGCGGATTGCGTACTGAGTAAACTCTGTGGGGTCCACCGTGATTTATATATTTTATCTACTCCTTCCATCCATTTTATAAGATAATTTTAGGGCTTAAGCCCAAAAACGAAGCATATCCAAATCTCAAATGAACCACACCTTGGGAAACAGTGTGAATTGAAAGTCTACCATTGAAAAATTCTTGGGGCCACAGAAGTTTTGGATCAAGCTTATATTTTTATTTTTCCTTCATCCATGTCGGTATAATCTTATGAACAGGTTAGATGACAAATAAACATCACTGTGGGGCCTAGCAGGGTTTCTACGGTGGAAATCATTATTCCCACTGTTTCTTGTGGTAGGATACACTTGAGCCTTTTGTATGCTTCAATTTTGGGCCCAACCCCTTAAATGAGGTGTAAAAACGGATGGACGGCGTGGATAGACCACATACATTCACGGTGGGCCCAACTGAGTTTACTCAGTATGATAAGAGCACTGTGTAGATATAGCTGTAGTCGTGTAGATACGTGCCGTTCACGGCACGTCAATAGACTCAACACAACACTACAGCAGCTCACAGCTGTAGATACGTGTCGTGCAAAGAGGAGTAGAGACGCGCCTCGAGCTCCGAGTTGTACGAACGGCTCAAATGAGATCAAGATTACATGGGCCCCACAATGATGTATTTATTATATCCATACCGTTTATCCATTTTTCCTGATCATTTTGGAGCATTTGAAAAAAAAAAATGACCCACAGATCCAACCCGATCCAAACCGTACCCAACCCGATCCGACTCGATTTCCCGGACTGAGTCGGACTCGGTTCGGGTCAGGCCAACCGTGCATCGGATCGGTTCAAGTCAGATGTCTCGGACTCGATCTCGGATTG
Source organism: Magnolia sinica (assembly GCF_029962835.1). Classification (NCBI taxonomy): domain Eukaryota; kingdom Viridiplantae; phylum Streptophyta; class Magnoliopsida; order Magnoliales; family Magnoliaceae; genus Magnolia; species Magnolia sinica. The sequence goes on from NC_080573.1 coordinate 139,412,187, forward strand.
GATCGAGTTCGGGTTAGCCCATGTAGATTTCAGACCAAATCGAGTTGGACCCAATCCAATCTGACTTGGTCCGATGCCCAACTCTAACTATCAGTGCATGCATGCTTGTATACATGCAGAGACCTATAGTTAGTGGAAGGGCTTTCTGGATAGATGAAATATAGTCGCATGAAGCTTGAAACGAAGCAGCGATAGATCGGGTGTAGGAGTGGGTAAGCTTTTGTTTCAAAATGTAAACAAGTATAAATAAGTAGGAAGCAGGAGTAGGAGTGAGAGTTTGAAGTGCGATCCGAAGTGGGAGCAACACCCAGTAAGAAGGATCCCGCAATGAGCCCGTAACTCAATGGTAAATAGGCACACTTCAACATAGAGGCCTTGTGTTCAAGCCCAACTTATCGATAAAAGAAGAAGAAGAAGAAGAAGAAGAGTATTTTATATTTAAGGGATTTAGGATTTAGGGTTTCTAGAATTGCCAATATGGGTTTTAGTGGGAATTAGCGATTTATGATTTGGTCAAGGGATTTTCAGATTTTGGAGATTTGGGTTTGGAAAAATTGGGGAATTTGGGAATTTGGGTTTGGGTTAGGGATAAGGTTAGGGGTTTGAAGAGGGAAGCTAAGGGAAGGGAAGAGCATTCGTGTTGAAACAAGGGGATCACTGTACAAGGCTGTCCATACGGACATCCATATGTACGTGCGTCTGTACAAACAACAAAGGATGGCCGACTGTGGTCGGTTTTGGCTTGGGATGGGTCGATTTAGGTTTTGAATGGTAACAAAGAAAAAAATAAAGGAAGAGATGAAGAAGGAAAAAAAAGAAAAAGATGAGAAAAGATGATACTTTGTTGAGAAGAGAGAAAAGTAGGAATGATAACTAGGGAATCGCTTGGGTCAAGTGGGCCCCATGTAATAGTTGCTGGCCATAAGGAGACTAGTTCAACCCTCCTCTAGTATGGTGCTCGGATTTCCTCATCATATAACCTACAAAACACTTATGGGATAAAGTTGTGGAAATGGTTGAAAGGAAATTATCAAGATGGAAGAGTCAATATTTGTCTTTTGATGGTTGGCTAATTCTTTTAAAAGCATCACTATCAAATATGCTATTGTTACTATATGTCCCTCTTCAGATTGCATCTCCTAGGTTGGAAGCTGGTACTAGGGACTAGGAGAAGATGAAGCTTGCGCTTTCGAGTAAATGATTTAGATCGGAAGAAGATTTTTGTGGAGTGAGACTGTTGCAAACAAGTATGGGTGTTAAGGAGGTTGGTGGGTAAGGTATTCTTCCTTATACAAGGTGTTAGGGATATGGAAAGGTTGTCTCAAGTTTGAAGTCCAAGTTTAAGAATGAATTGGTTTCTCCCTGGGTAATGGAGTAGAGATTAAATTTTGGGAGTATGTGTGGATATGTGAGACTCCACTTCATGTTGTGTTTCCAAGATTAGCATGCCTTTCTCCGAAAAGCAATATTCTGGTATCTGGGTGCTTTTCCTTTGGTGGAGATGTACTTGTTTTGTCTCCTCATCATATGAATTTGCTCGACGTGTAAGCGGAGTTTGCAATGCTTCAGGGACGTCACCAATGCTACTTTCCATTGATGCGGTAATAGGATAGGATATTACGATGATATGGACTAACGACAAATCAGGTCGTTTCTCAGTCCCCTCCTATAAGGTGCTTCGGTCTCCTTTGGGGGAGGAAGACACGCATATGTCATGTGTGTGGTGCTATGGTGCTCCCTTGGAAGTAGCTAGGTTTTTTTTTGGGTGAGTTGGGAGAGAGGGTTTTGACTATTGACAATCTTTTTTTTTTTTTTTAAAAGGTCAATGTTGATCCCCAATGTGTGGGGATGTGCATGGCAGACGCTGAATTAGTTGCTCACCTTTTTATTCACTGCATGCTAAAAGAGGCGTGGATTAGCTTCCTCAGGATTTTCAAAATGTTGTGGGTGATGCTGGAATCAACTGGTGATTTTCTCTTGGCTTGGCACAGTGTTGGGCTTGGGAAACAAGAAAGGGTTATTTGGAGACTCGTTTTGATGGCTGCCCTGTGGGCACTTTGGGGGGAAAGGAATAAAAGATTTTTTTGTAATGTGAATAGCTTGGCAATGGAGGTCTTTAGCAAGGCTAAACTCTATGGAGTGGAATGGGCTCTTTCTTTTTTGGGTTGTATCTTTTGCACCTTGGCGCTTCTCTTTAATAAATTACTGTTACCTTTCAAAAAATGAGGAAAAGTTTGTACGAGAGCGTGTCTCCCACCATCCAATGTTGGTGTGCTGAATCAAACCAACATGTATTTCAAAATGGATTTTTGAAATCATATTTTGTGTCGCATGAGGGTTCATGCCACTGTATTTGGACAGAAGGAGATGTGTGCACTGAAATCCTGCCCCTGATATTACCATATCTGTAATATTTTCTTGTTTTATGTAGTTAAAGATTTGATTTGAGAGAATTGGAGGTTTGTTTGCTTAGAGGATTGCTAAACTTCATAACTTACTTTCGCTACAAAGGTGAACAAAGCACATGCATGAGAAGATCTGGCCGCTTATCTTGTGGGTCCCACCATGGATGTGACCATATAGAAAATCAGGCAGTGGGACAATCCTAACTTGCTGATATTGGGCTTTGAATGTGGACCCTTGATCAACTTTTTTTTAACCATCCATCTTTCCCCTCAGATCCTGCAACCGTGTTGCATTCGGCTCAGACCATGAGAAAAATAATTTGCAAATTGTGGGATTTTCCTAAGGCTGACAGTTGGGCGGGTTGGGTCGCGTTGGTGCTCAACCCTAGCCCAACCCAAGGTTCCTATACCTCAACCCTAAACCAACCCAACCCAACCTCGGGTTGGGAATTCTCAACCCAAGTGGGCTTGGCTGGGTTGGCTGAGTTGGTCGGGTAGATATATGCTAATATTTTCATTCTTACATTAGTCTATTATATTTTCAATGCACACCTTTTTTTTTTTGTACCTATAATTTTATTAATTATATATGTAGTTATTTATCATAAAGAAGTTCATTTTTTCTAAACAAATAAGTTAAAATATAGGACAACTACACTTTTAAAAGTCACATGGTGTATCAAGCAATCTATTTGGGAGAGAAATCTGGCGTATCTTGTTAGCTTGAGTCATTGGAAACGACGTGGACGAATGAAACCCGACAGGATTAGAATTTACTGTGCCTTCAACACAGACGATCGGCACTCAATTATAATTAATTTATAAGGAACTTTTATATTGATCGGGTTTGGGTTGGGTCGGGCAACCCCAGACCTCAGCCCGAGCCCAACCCAAGTTTTATTGGGTTGGTGTTTGTATGGCCCAAGACCAAGACCAAGACCAAACCCGATACATCCTGCCCAAGCCCAACCCAATGTCAGGTCGGTCACGGGTCGGTCGGGTTGAACCCGCCCAACTTTCAGCCCTAGATTTTCCACCTCAAAAACCCATTACCTGCAAAGACAATCAATCCTGCCTTTTCTGTAATGGTGGAAGCAGGACCAATATGTCCTGAGTTGTATAAACACCACGCTTATGGAAAGCATTTTGTTTTGGCACAAGTTCTTGGTCCCTCCACTTCAAGGAATTGTGGAATTCTCTCAGAACCATTTTGAAACAACAATCTCAGGGCTGGTTATTGTATCTTGGAGGCTAACTTCTCTACTCTTAATAGAATTTGAAAAGATCATGCAACACAACTCACCTGTATGCCAAGGAGCTCTCTTCTCAATACAACAGGAACTCTTTTCTCAATACAACAGAAGAGCTCCATTTTGTGATTTTTGGAAATTCTATTTAGAGTAGGAATTCCAAAATCTTGAATTACATTTTGCTGTTCCCAAGATGGTCATGAGCGAAAGGCAGCTTTAGGGACGTCCGCCTGTTGTTGGATGGGTCACATCCATGAGGGGTCTACCTGATGAGTGGTTGGATGCTGCCTCCATGCATGGTTGTGTCGCATAGTGAGCAGCTCAGTTCCTGTATATGTTCTGCATGTGACTTGTGCAAGAAAGGATGCATGAGAAGGATCCCCAGCCTTTTATTTGCTTATTGTTTGTGATTTTTTTGTAATGAATCGTGACTGCTAGCTTCAAGAAAAGCAGCATATTGGGTTTTGGAATGATTTCAGGCCTTTTTTTATTTTTTCCTCATGATTTGTTTAATTAAGAAAAACAGAAAGCAAGGTTTGCTAACCAGTTTCAGAGTTATGTATTGGCCACCACTGATATGGGGTCGCATTGCCCGTATTGCACCTGTTTCGGGTTGTTATGGGCCGATGCAGCCGTATCATTCATGGGCAATACTGGTATTATTGGGCAATACTTACCGGTTTTGGACTATATGTCAAACCAAATTTGAAAGAACTTCGTTAATCCAACATGTTCCTCTCACATGCACCTCTACATGTGCCAAACTGTCATGCAGGAAATCTGAGGTGCATCACTGTGTAGCTGACCCGGATTCTATGAGTCTGCAGGATGCACCTCAGATGTCCCACATGCATGACAGGATAATACAAGCCGTCCGATGTGTACTTGCCAGCCTGTCATGCATGTGGGACATCTGAGGTTTCCAATTCCCTTCCTAAACAATGTTGATGTCCATGATTGTTTGAGTCCTAGATGTAAATAGTTACATCATAACTAGCCAACATCCCTTCAATTATTTTAGAGAAATGGTTCAAAGAAAGACACTACTGCTTGGTGCTAACCAATACAAAGCGTGGTGTTTCCTCTCATTTATAGGATCAAAGGCCCACATTTGAGCATCAAGTATGTATTGGAGGGCTGGTATTGACGTGTCATCAGGGTATCATAATATGCTAGCAGAAAGTTTCTTAAAAGATGTTCTTAAGAACATGTCTTTTACTTTTGTACTTCTTACTAGCTACTTGCGATGCACAGGCACTCTTTAACTAGTAAATGGAAGGGTGGATATCAAAGTTCTGTGAGACTTTTGAAAGTAATACTTTTGAAAGTAAGAAATTAAACTATGTTATCCAAGTACAGGTATGGGTATTGAGTATAGGCAAGGATTGGATATGACAAATCCTTTAAATCCAAATTCTCAGGATATGGGTATGTGGCAAGGATTAGTTGCTGTTGATAAGTATAGTTATATTAAAATATTTCCCTAACAACATTACAAGTCCAATTTGTAGCTCAATAGGTTTGCTTCACTATAAATTATAAACAACTAACAACTTTATAGTCTGAAATTCCTATAGATCAGGATCTCAAGTCGTGGACTCATGGGGAAGGAGGAACTCTCATCTGTACCCTGATCCACGTATCTGACTTGGGTACCACAGTTTCTGAAAGATCTGAGTATTGTAGGATTACAGCTTATAATCTATCATAGTGTTCTTAGAGAGTTACACTTCCGAAGTTTAATTATCTTGGATTCCCTTAATCTAAGGTGGGGCGGACAGTTGAAGTTGCATGCTGATTCACGACTTCCTAATTGTCACTTGCTCGCATGCTGTTGCATGAAACTATTCACCAGTTAATTTATTTCGGGAGTCACTGTTCTCACCCATCTGCCTGCTAAATGCACCCATCCTTGTCTACCTTTTATGCACAACTTTCTACTATTGTTGTACACTTATGTGTAACAAAGGTAGAAGGGAAGGGTACAGAAGTTTCCTTTAACCCCTGTTACAGGGATCCTCTGTAACTCAAAAGCTATGTGAGGCCCATCATGATGTCCTTGTGACATCCACTCTGTCCATCAGTTTTGGCAGCTCATTTTGGTACGTGAGCCCAAAATGAGGTGATTTGAAACTCAAGTGGGCCATACTACAAGAAACACTAGGGACGGAAACGCCCACTGTTGAAAACTTCCTAGGTTCCACCATGATGTTTATATGCCATCCAACCTGTTAATAAGGTGATTCCCACCAGGGTTAAGGGAAAACACATATATTAGTACAATCCAAAACTTTGGGGGGGCCCCAAGAAGGTTTCAATGGTGGCCATTCAATACCCACTGTTTCTTGTGGTGTGCCACACTTGAGTTTTGGATCTTTCTCATTTTTGGGCTCATATCCTAACATGAGCTGGTGAAATTGATGGATGAAGTGGATGTCACACGGACCTCGTGGTGGGCCCCATAAAACTTTGGGTTACAGGGGCTCCCCTACAACAAGGGTTTCATGAAGCGCGTATACAAAACTTTGGGTTACAGGAAGGGTGTATTTAGCAGCCAGAGTGGGTGGCAATAGCATTCCATTTTAGTTCTGGATTCAAACTATTAGTCTGTGGCATCTGAAACAGGTGCACTATTCGTGGTCCTGAGTCGCACTCCCAATCTGAAGATGCTTGGGCTTTTACAGGTGATGCATTTGTCTCTCAGTCTTCTTTTTATAGTGCAGTAATTTTCACTAAACTGCTTTAGGTTCTTTTTACAGGGTTTTGCTGCTGGTCTTATGCTGAGCATATCTTTCTTAGACTTGGCACATAATGCTCTGAATTCCATTGGCTTCTTAAAAGGCAACCTCTGGGTGAGCTATCATTTCTGAGGGTTGATAGTTTTATGGAGGCATGATTCGATCATATTTTTATCTTGTTGCTGAGTCTTCAGTTGAGCAGCTTTCTTTCCCTCTTCTTTCATCTGACTGTTCGTATTCTTTTGCAGTTCTTTGCAGGTGTCATTTTTTTTGCTTTCATTGTGAATTTCATCCCAGAACCAACACTTGTTCCCACTAAAGATGCAAGAAAAAAGCAGGTTTGGGCCCAGTTCTTCCTTCTGTAGAACGTCCAAATATATATGTGTGCACATCGGGCACTTCTCTTTTTTATTAGAATCTATAAAGTTTTATTTTCCTTCATTGTGCTGGAGAACGATAGAAGGATGATGATGGAGCAGGTAAGGACCTGATGAAAAAGCACCGACGCCAAGTTTTGTTTAGTGGAATTATCACAGCAATAGGTATGCATGTGTGTGGACTTCTTTCATCATTTAAACTTCTCTGTGTTTGAAGTTAATGGATCAAAATTTCACATCAGGAATTTATGGAGAACAACATCTATCTGACCAATTTATGATAGTTTTTCCAACGTAGCTGATAATCGAACATATTTCCTTTGAGAAAGTATCTGGTGTTAGAAACTTGTATCGTAGTTATCAGGCACCATATCTCCGTGCATGCGGCACACATGTAAGAGGTCACATCATTCATCTATTGGTTCCTACCATGGATTACCCATACCAGAAATACCACACTTGGATGATCCTAGCCTCTGATTGGAGAACTTTCTTCCAACCATCCATTTAATGGTAACAGTTGGTTCAATTTTCTTCCAACCATCCATTTATTATCACCAAAGTCCTCCAACTGGCAGCTAGGATAATTCAAAAGATGACTTTTGGGAAGGCTATTAGTAAAATGGGTAAATGTCAAGATGGCAGCAATGGGGAAATCTTGCGCAAAGTAGTGAAGGAATTTAGTAGAAGTACTCGGTTTTTGGTTGGAAAGGTGACAGAGTGCTGTTTTGGAAGGATTTTTGGCTGGATGATGAAGCTTTTGAATAATTTAAAACGAGTTTGAGCTTGTGATGAATAGGGAAGAAAATGTCCAGGATTGTTATGATTGAGAGGGGGCAGGTGTAGCTTGGAACAAAAGATTACAAAGAAATTTTATATGTGATGGGCTGGGACTCCTTGATAATTTGTTAAGCAGGTTTTGCGACATGCATATTCATCTCCTCTAAAGATAGGAAAGAATGGAAATGGCTGCCAAGTGGAGAGTCTTCGGCCAATTTTTTGATGAGGTGCTAATGAGTGTGAGAGTGGTTTTCCTCTGTGCACAAAAGTATAGATCTTGTTTCCTGCAAGAATTTTAAGCTTTTGCTTGGCCAGCTAGGATCCACAATACTCTAACATTGGATAAGTTAAACAAACAAAACACGTCCTTCCCCAACATGTTCCTCATGTGTAGAAATGAGGAAGAACCGGTTAACCACCTATTCATTCATTTTGTGGTGGCGAGAAAGGTGTGGGTAGCCCGTCTTTCTTGGTTGGGGTTATTGTGGATTTTCAGTTACTCTAATGGTGATATGTTGTTGGAATGGCATGTTAGGCTATTCAATGGCTGAAAGGAGGCCTTATGGAATATGTATTTCTTCATAATCTAATGGGGTTTGTTGAAAGAGTGAAATAGCAAAATCTGCAAGGGCAAGGTTCCATCCGTTGAATCTATTAAGGGGGCATTTGGCGCATTGACTGCAGAGGTTTTAAGTGGTATTGGCACACAAATCCTGCGTGTGGCGTGTAAAAAAGCGTTTGGAAACACTTGCACTCATCAAAGGTTTCTAGCTTTGGAAACCGAGCCTTTCTCCGCCAGCTGTACCAAGGGTTTCTGGCAATCCTATCTTGGGTCAGGAACCCAAATCTTCGCAGCCCCCAAATCCAACTGTTGGCTTGAAGTTCCATCCCTCGGGATTTCATGGGATTGCAAGCAACCCTTGAGACGGATACGTCTCTCTCCTCAATCCATTAGTTGGATTCAGGGGCTACGGAGATCTAGGTTCTTGACCCGAGATGGCATTGCCATAATCCCTTGGTAGAGTTGGTGGAGAAAGGCTCGGTGATGCAGGACATGAAAATTAAATATGATATACTGAAAATTCCAACGGTGCAATACATTACGAGATAAAGATACGGAAAACATTGCTCCTGATTTTAGCTAACTTATGTCATGAGCATCTTTTCCGTTTACTACCAACATTCTGTCCCATAAAGCATGGAGGTTTCATAGCTACCCTATAAAATCTTCCCTTCAGTTTGATTGGTATTGTTTTTCTTTACTAAAATTAAAAATGTCAATTTAGAAAAAAGCAGAAGATTTTTTGGGGTATTGGTCATCCACAATAGGACCGATTTTGCTCTTGCCACTTGTTAGAATATAGGGTGTTTGATAAGTAAGTTATAAGTGATAATACCTGATACTCTGTTCTTTTAATTGATGAACTGAAAGTTTGTTAGAAAAGAAAGAAAACTCATTAATGAGGAGAGCATCCTTCCTCTATTTCCATATACATGTGCCATTGAAGTGTGATGCATTTTGGATGGTTTAAATTACTGTTGTTGCACCCAGTATAGAAAGAAAAAGATGTCTTTATTGTAATTTTATTGAATTATACTTGTAAAATGGGCTCTCATATAAGTTGAATTTTCTGTTTTTCCATGCATGTATCATTGATCTTTCTAAGCCATACCATGTTTCCTTTAGATGATTCGTTTTGTACATAATTCGTAATCAGTCTTTTTGAAGTATTGTTCATAACATGCTCTCCAAAATTGCAACTAGAATTTAGAATTCGTGGATGACTTTAACTAGAAAATTCTCTTTCTAATCTGCTAGTGGTTTTCTATAATACCCAATCAACAAGTAGTTTTCTAGAATACATATTCTTTTGCCCTTCCAGAAACTTTGATGGTATTGATATAAATTTGCTTGTGTTTTCATGGTTAATAAGATATTAAGTGAAATCCACATCAATACAATGCAAGTTCTTTCTAACTGTTTTTTAAAATTATTTTATTATTTTTTATTTTTGTGTTGGGAACAAATTATTTACATTATCATTGTCGTCATCATCTATGTCTTACCCCAACTAATTGGGATTGGCTACATGAATCCTATTTTACCATTCCACTCTATAAAGGGCGATAACTTCATTTAGAACATAGGTGTTCAAGGCTTTTCTTACTACCTCCACCCACGTCCTTTTGGGCCTTCCCCTTGCCCTTTTGGAGCCTTCGACTTGCACCCATTCACTCCTAATAGGCGCAGTTCTTGGTGTCCGTTGCACATGACCAACAACCATCTAAGTCTACTTTCCTTCATCTTATTAGCCATTGATGGTACCCAAAAGTTCCCTCAAATGCATTCATTTCTAATTCTATCCTTCCTCATCTTGCTGCTCATCCATTATCAACATCGTCATTTTAGCTTCTCTCATCCTATCAACTTGTTGTTCCTTAATTGCCCTACATTCTGTCCCATAACGAATTATTTACATGCTCCGTTGGTAAATTTTACTTATATTTCATTTGAAGATTAACAAATCCAAATAAAGTGGGTTTCCTTGAATTTGTGATTTATCTTATATGCCTTTGGACTGTCCAGAAAAAGGGAAAAAAAAAATCTGCCTAATGCAATCCAGTATTGGCTTGTCCTAGCTTAACATTCTGTCTTCTTGTAACTTGCAGGCATAAGTTTGCACAATTTTCCAGAGGGAATGGCAGTGTTTCTTGGATCGATGAAGGTGCTCCTAAATTCTGTTTCACTTTGTGGGATGTATGAAGTTAATTGTTTTAGAGAAATGATGCCTATTCTTATACCCAATTAGAATATTATATTATTTGGTTAGAAACAGTTGATGAATGAAGCTGCCTTTGTCTTTGTAAATATATGATTGAGTTTTATTTTTATCAAATATTTGAGTACAATGATGCCTATCCCTATTCTTGATTAGACATAGTTGCCATTGAACCCATGTACATAGAGAGAAGCTTTCTTACGCTATAGTGCATGGATGTCTCGTCCAAGCAAAAATCTCTCCCGTTGATTACATTCTATGGTGGAGAGAGCCTAAAGGCTCTTTGCTTTTCAATAGAGAGGGAGGGAGACTTGCATGTTCCTCCCTTCCTCTCTCTCTCTCTCTCTCTCTCTCTCTCTCTCTCTCTCCATGCATTTTGAACTCTCAGTCTCTCTCCTCCTAGCTTTCATCTCTCTCCACTCTCTTCCTCTAGTGGTAGCTGGTAGCAGCCTACACTGTAGTGGACAGATTTGATGCATCTCTCCTCTAGTGGAGAAGAAATGAGATAGGGCATGCTATCCTTGACTTCACTATGGCATACAATCTAGCTCTAGCAAATATATACTTTGAAAAGAGAGATGAATATTTAATAACTTTAAGAAGTCAATAATATGTAGGCCAAGTGGATTTCTTTCCACTTTGGAAGAGAAAATTGTCGATATGAGGCATGGAAAGGGCTATTAAACACTTTTCCATGTGTTACTGCACCTAGGTTTTTTTTTTTTTTTCCCGCATCTTCTGCAGGATGTGTCAAATACAAAACTTATGGAACGTTCTTAGAAATATAACTGTAATTGCATTAGTAATAGTTGGATCTTGATATGTTATTGTTGCCTTTGGTGGGTATCCTAGCATAAACTCAAGCTATCTCTTAACAGCTAAATGAGGGATTCAGTCGTTTTGTTATGTATGGAACCACCCCACAATGTAAGTGACTGGCTATGATGATTTGTGCCTGTGAATGGAGAAAATATCAACTCATAATTGTTTGTATTGTACACTGTCAAATACAACAACATCGCCAAAGTGACTGTGATTCTTGCGGCGCAATTCTGTCAACCCAAAAACCATGGATTATTCTATGCTTCTTGTCAACCTACACCTCATACGCAAATAATTGATTCAACTCCTGCATTTCTCTAAAATGCTCATAGAACATTTGTGCATCATGGCCCTTGCTCTCATTCATTTTGTTCGTCTCATAATTGCTTTCATATTTCTCTGTGCATTCAATATTTTCAGCCCCCTGATTCGATATCCAATATTGTCATTGTTATCTCCCAAATTCTTCTTCGCCTTAGACATTCCTTGATGCGATTTTAGAAGGTGTTTCTTACAAGAGTCGCTAACTCATGAGAGTTCTCCTCAACAAATCTTTGCACCATGTATGGTTCTGAATCCCAATCCTGCCTCTTAACGGCCATCAATGCTGGACAACCCGACAACCCTCTCCCGTTTCACATTGTAGCCTACTTCCCCACACTTTACTCATACCTTGTTATCTGCCTGACCCTCCGAGTAAATGTCTTGTTTCCAAATCACCTCACAGTCCTCACCGAGTTTATTGGAGCTTTTATGGATGCTAAACCCTGCAACTCTTGCATAATGCTTGTAAAACTTGTAACACTCATCCAATAAGGTAAAAAATGTTCTCCCGACTATTGGTTTCCGGTCCTCTTCCACCCTCAGAATCCTGGGGCCAAAACGATAATATAAAAGCCGAGGGAGGAAGGGAGTCGATTCATAATAAAAACCCTCAATTTCAAAACCCCAAAACGATAATATAAAATCCCCAATTGAAGAACCCCAAAATAATGAGGGAGGGAGGAGTCAATTCATAATAAAAACCCTCAATTTCTAAACCCCAAAATGATAATATAAATTCCCCAATTCAAGAACCCCAAAATAAAATCAATCATAAAAAGAGAATTTACTGGGAAAATAACCCACACACCCATGCTTCCTGATGGTAACTGATGCTTTATGTGGACTGCTATTGGTAGTGGAGATGACAGAATGAGGGACAATTGCGAAGCAACCGTCTCTTCGATGTGCGGTTGACAATGCAATGTTCTCGCTACAAGGCATAAATGTTGCTCAAATCAGACCATCCAAATCATGGGCTTCTCTTCAGATTTGGCATATCTGAAAAAACAGATTGGTTCAATCAACAGCCCAGATCACTGAGTTGGGCTGTTGATTATGAAACCCCAATTGAGAGCTCAAATTGACGGCCTAAATCGTTGATTCGGGCCGTTGATTAGAAGCACCCAAATTGGGAACTTAATCAACTTCAATGTGAAGGAGAGGGAGGGATTCATTGTTTTATCTCTTGATGTACCAAAGACATGTATGAGTTGCCCTTCTTTATTTGAAAAGCAAAGAGCCTGTGGACTGTATCTTCACCATTGGATGTAATTGACGGGCGAGATTTTTTACTTGCACAATTTGTTTGTGTAGTATATGGTTCCACAGGCCGGGTAAAGGAAGGTTGATGTCTGGTGGGAAGCTGATCATAAAACTTCTGAAAATTAAAACTTAGAGCAGAGGATTGTATTTCTTGCTTGCATGGCATACATTGTGCATCAAGGTCTGTTTCGCTCTTTATCGTACATATGTTTCTTTCTTTCTTGGGTGCGAGGGTCTGCCTTCTGGAGGATACCCCAGTGCCAGACACATTAAACTAAGAGAAATCTTTAGGACGAGTCTTTTTCCTACTTAATTCCCAATAATGGACGTAATTTGATAAATGATCATATTTCATTGTGTGATATATGTGGTGAAGTGTTGTAAACCTTTAAGATGAATCTTTTTCCTACTCCTAAATTCCCAATGAACCATCATATTGGTCTAACTCCAGGGGCATGCTTGGGATATGATAGAAACACACTTCTTTCTAGCTTTGATTATTTATGAAGATCTGTTAATGCTGTTTGCATTCTTGTTTCTTAAATGTTCTGTTGTAGGGGCTTCGGGTTGGCCTTAACTTGGCTTTGGCTATTGCTCTGCATAACATTCCAGAGGTACACTGTTCAGATACTTCCATTTTTGTTGAATTGTAAGTCTCTTTTGGAAGTTTTTCCATGCATTAAACATGCTCTTTTAGTGATAATTTTGATATTCCATGTGGTCATACATTCATGAAAACCCTACAGAATTTAACAAAATACCACAAAAATATGATCAGCAATGAGTAAGCGATGTTCCAATTGACTTGCAATACAATTATGAGAACCTCTTCTTCTCTGGTCTCTAAACTACGAAAATGAGAAACTACGTGGAAATGTTTTACATTTTTAGTATTTATTGCAAGTCATTCTGATATCGATATCCGCACCATAATCTCCTTGTTTCTCAAAAAATCGAAGAGTGGGGGATGGACGAGACGTCCTGGCCTCGATTCTTTTGCAGAGTCCAGGGGCTGGCCGCAGCAGAGCAGTGGGGCACAGCAGCGCCATTCCTGCCTTTTTCGCATAACAAATAAAGGCCAAGTTGAAGGGGGCAGTCAGTTGGCTGCTTCTTGGCCATTTTCTTCACTAGCTTAATAGCACCTAGGGAATTCTCAAGATGTATTTCTTTATTCATCATTCTTAAAAAAGGAAGGATAAAGCCACAACCGTCGAATCCTTCCTGGCTTTGAATCCCATAACTAAACTGTTCCTGGCTTTTAGTCTGAAGGTCCCTTGGCTCACGGCTTCTTCTTGGGTCCTGTCACAGCTTTAGTCATCCTGCCTGAAGGAAGAGTGTTCTCCTTACGTCACTTTAAGGAGTCTTTATGTTTTCATTCTTAAGCCTGAATGCGGTGGATTCAAATGATCAAGATAGGCAGTTGACTTTGTCTGTTCATGGATGGAATTGATCCCTAGAAAGAAAATCAGACTGGTCTTTTCAATTGAGGGAGCCCCTAAACGGATGGCTTTTGCGGAATCCTCTGGTCAAACAAGTAGGGACAATGCTCAAACCAAAATAGCTACATTATTGAAGGGTTGAAATAATCCTATTGAGAGGTTTTATTTGTTGTCTTTCCACTGTACAAAGTGAGACTTTTCATATAAACGGTTTGGATCATTAGAAGATGACCCAAATTCAAAGGCTAAAGTCCGGACGTATCACATTGAATTATGTCAAGACGTATTTGAGCAAACCTCCACATCTTATTCCATATCTGTAAAAGGTGAATAATCTATCTGTAAAAATGTGTATGCCCTCTGTTATGGTTATCCGCCAATAACTTTCTGAAGTTTCTTCTGTAGGGTGTTGCTGTAGCACTTCCTATCTACTTTGCAACAGAAAGGTAATGCCATCTGTAATTGAATGTTATTAGAATATATCATAATGGGTATATTTCATAGGAATCATAATAATGGTTCATCACTAGAGTAAATGTTGTACTGCATGTTTCACTGACTAGCAAACCCAAAGAGCAAATAAAACTAATAATAATATCTTATGTACTGTTTTCTTCAGAAAAAGCTCTCTAATGCGTGCATTGGTGTTACTTTATCTGCAAAACACAGTAAATGGCAGGCATTCAAACTGGCAACACTTTCTGGTTTTGCTGAGCCCCTAGGTGTGATTATTGTAGGTATGTCAATTGCTTGTTAATGTGTATTCTGTTTATGGAAATATTTTCCCACTATGCTCTAATATTTCCAGTTTGTGATTATATGTTTGAATTCCAATATGTCTGTTCATATTTGACATTGACTTTCCCTTGCTAACCCTAATAGAGATAATATGCAATGTTCAATCTAGCTTTTGCTAGGCCCACCAAACTGTATGCAGGTCCCATCTTTTGGAGGTTCAAATTGTTCATATGGAGGGGTGCGCCCTCATTGTGGGTGGCAGATACCCAAAATTCTCTGCTGTGAGATGATCTTAACCATCATATTGGCCCCATAAAAGATGTGGACAGATCATCTGGTAGGGGAGATCGAGGCATGGCTCATCCCATGATGGGGGCCAACCAGGCTAACATATTAGATTACCAGATGCGGGCCCACTTACCATTGATAGGTAAAACTAAAAATGCTATCTATCGAGCATCATGTAATGAAAATTGCCAACCCTCCTTCAGAGGTCACACATCTGTCTGTCTGCACATCTGATGCTTCTGATAGCCCACCTGTCTGTTCTTCTTTAGAAACAAAATCATTTGCTTCCTAGGTTGAGAACACCTATAAAAAATGCAAGTTTGGGAGAGCCTCTGTTTCCATTTTGAGATGTATCTAATTTAGGGTGTGTTTGGTTGCACCAAATATCTTGAAGTTCATGAGATTTTACATAACTAATTTAGGGTGTGTTTGGTTGCACCAAATATCATGAAATTTCATGATTTATCTGTCTGATTCGATGCAAATTTCATGAAATCTGGTGCAACCAAACACGCCTTCAATAATAATAATAATAAAGAAACAATCAATGGCTAACTTTTATGTTTTGTGGTTTAGAAACTTGGAACTACTTAGCATAACTTCAGTTCATCTTATGATGGAAAGTTTATATTTATTTGTACTGCTATATGCTATTTCTCCAGTCCTGCATGAATTAGAGCATAAGTGCATAACTGAAATCTGATACTCCTGTTTACTTTCTCTTGGTTAATGCACCTGTGACTCTATTGAGGGGGGGGGGGGGGGGGGGGGGGGGTGGTTGTGGGTTTCGGTTTGGTTTTTTCCACCTTTGTTACCTCCTGTGGCTAACCTCAGGTTTGCCAGAAACAGAGACTATGTCTTCTGAAACCACCCTCATCCTGAGGTTAGGTACTGGGAGGTTAAGCTTCATTTGCACCTGTTTCTCCAGTCCTGCATGAATTAGAGCATTACTGTCTCTTGGTTAATGCACCTATGATTCTACATGTACAATGAATAAATAAATAACTTGTATAGCTATGAACAGCTACAAATATTGGTTCTTCTATAGAATATATAGCTATAGTCATGAGTTGGGTTATAGTTCTAGCACGATTTCTAAACAGATTTTTGAAGTTTCAATCTAAATTTTGTGTCTCATGCAGCTTACCTGTTCCCGAGCAGTCTAAACCCTGAAATTCTTGAGGGCTTACTTGGATCAGGTTCTCCGTACTATCCATGTCAGATTGCTTCATTGCATAAATCAAGTGACACACACACACATACATGCACACAGGTTTTTGACTTGCATTTTATGTATTTGTTTTTCCACTGCAGTTGGGGGAGTAATGGCTTTTCTCACCTTGCATGAAATGCTACCCCTGGCATTTGATTATGCTGGGCAGAAACAAGCCGTCAAGGCTGTCTTCCTAGGCATGGCTTTCATGTCGGCAAGGTAATTAATAGAAGAGGAAACTTTCTTAAAAGCTACTGTTCTGACATAAAATCCTATGTTCTAAACATATAAAAAAGTAGAACCCTGGTTGTGGAATGGTAAAAAATGTCCCAGGCTCTGTTTCCATTTGCATGCTTGCAATGATGGTCATTGAAAGTTGACAATTCCAATGAGGGAGCCCACTATTTTGACCTGTGACTTCCAACTATCTCGTGGCTGTTGTAGGGAGTCGTACTGCAAAAACTAACAAAAAATATTTTGTGGTGATCTGATTTAATGGGCACAGCAGGACCCATATGGAAGAAAACCTACAAGACATCCGCAGTTTTGATTGCTGGTGGGTGGGCCCTGCTGTATGGGGCCAAAGACTTCCACAGAATTTTTTTTTTTTTTTTTTTCTTTTACGGATGCTTAAATCACATCTGTTTTGCTCTATTGGCAGCCTTTACTTTTTAGAGGTGAGCTTGCCGAAGGAGATGAGCTTGTAGCTTTGGAATTGATATGGGAGGCAACCATTATACCCGTTTCAGATTCTTGTGTCATACTGTCAACTTCTTTCAAAGAAATGCAGCTGTTATCATGAATATGAGGAAATTGCAACTCTTGTATCCTTTAGAAAGCTCCTTGCCAATTTTTCTCAATATTCGCTCACGATTTTATGAATCATTATGATTTTGTGTTGGCCCAAAATGTTCATGACCAAGCCACTAAAGGCGCTCCTGGATCATTGCATTGGCCAATCCATGTATTTTCAATTAAGTTTTTGCACCAGTCCAGTTTAACATTCATGTATTGCCCAATCTCGGATGGACAAATACAATGGTCCCAACGCATCTCCCCTCCCCGTCTTCAAAAAAAAAAAAAAAGAAAAAGAAAAAGAAAGAAAGCAGAGATTGGTTGTATATTCATGCTTTATGGCAGCCAACAAAGAAAGAACCATTGGTTGTTTAAGAAAAAAAAGAGAACAAAAGCTATATGGTCCCCGCCATTATAAAAGTCTTCCTGAGACGTCTGATCAGCTGATATTTTGTTAATGAAATGTGAAAACGGAAGGTGGCGTTTTGAACCTGCGGATCAACTCTTTAACCAGCACAACACATGCTGTGAATGTGTCTTTTTTTTTTTTTTAAAGGTAATTTATAATATTTACACAAATCATGACTATTATATATCCCTAGTCCTGATATAAAAGTTTTTTACATAATTATTTAACATTGAGTCAATCTGAATCTACTCAGTTGAGTCTTCGAGTCAACCTGACCTTGCTGGCATTAAGCCGAGTCAAGTTTAGTTTCTGGGTTTTTAAAACTATAGCTCACATTGAACTTCCAACCAGTGGGAGGAGAAATCTATGACTGCATGCCTGTTGAAGAATGAACTAGCAACTCATGGGCTCTGACTTGGTTAAGGGGATCCACTAATTGTCACTACTCATGGACTCAAACCTGGGTGATCTATCCATTACCAGGATGAATCTTGGGTGAAACTAACCAGAGGTTTGAACAGTTAGGGCTGAAACCAATTGTGCCATCAGGTCCATGCAATCTTGCTGAATTTGAGTGTGTGAACACTGGCTTGCTGAATTTGAGGGCCAGATTTGCTGACAAGGTCCTCATAGCAAGCCCCTACGGATGCTGAGGACCCGAACCCTTCGGGTCCTGGTGGAATGCTGAACCCTTGGGGCCCCTACCAATGAAGGAAATTTTACAGCTCTATTCTCTCTTTGGGAGAACTGGTGAGATTCCATAGTGAACTCTATTGTGGAAGCCTCCTCTACAAAGTCAGTTTTCTCTGGTTTTACTTGCTTGGTGCGTCTCTTCTGCTTGCAGTAAGTTTCTCTGGTTTCCTTGCATGGTCAGCCTCGCTGGGGAATAGCTTTGGGTTAACTGCCATTTGGGTTTCTAATTTCTGTATAGACATACAAAATGTGGATATTGAAGTGCTTGTAGATATAATAAGCTCTTGTAGGTTACTGAAGTAGGATGAGACCCTAGGTGGGCCCCTCAATATATGTGCCCTGTCCCAAAAAAGAAGAGAAAAGATCCGCATTCTATGAACTGACCTATTTTTGGGTCTGGACACATTCATGATGAGGCCAGTGATGAACGGCCAAGATCTTGCACACAAGCCTACAGGTATATCTAGTACCACTTGAATGAGTAATCTTATTAGCATTCTTGCTTATACAGCTCACATAAGCATGAGATGAAGGGAAGGACAGATACTAGTCATGTTTCCTAGTATTTGTAATGAGAAAGTAGCCATAACATTGACGTTGTATTTCCTTCAAGTGGGGCTGAAGGTATCCTCACTGCAGTTTGGAGTTGGACGCTCGGTATGAATCCTAGTGAGGAATTTACAGTTTGTTTATTTCCAATTTTATTTGACTAATGAATGGAATTCAATTCCAAATTGCATCCAAACACACCCTTAGATGATTATAAATAAACTGCTTCTCTCCCTCTAAAAGCATATTTCTATGCATACTGCACTGGCTTGAGAAGATTGTGGATGAGCCATGGCAGGCAACTTTGTGGACCATGTTTAAATGAACCCATGGAAACTAGAGAGTAGCCATGTCATGACACATTGCAACATGCCTATGGCTTAAAAAGTATTGTCGGATACCTGTAAATGTCATCTGTTATGTACTCGTATCGTCCATGAACGATATGGCCGTATTGGTCCGAAAGGTGAACAATAAGATACCCGATGCACCGATTTTAAACCTTGGGCATGGCCCAGAGCACAGCGGCACGATTCAACTGGCACCTGAACATGCAAAATGCTATTTCAAACTTGGCATTTATGAGATTTTAAGTTCATACCATTGTCAATACTTAAATGCTGATATTTATTACAGTTTGTTATTGGAAAATGGATCACATTCACGACTTGTGGTCACAAGCAATTCAATGGCTGTGAATGCATATCTTTCAAACATGTGACATGTGAGATATGGATTTCATATGAGGGGCAATCGGATAGAAAGCTGTTGAGCCCTTCCTTTTCTACATTGAGAAAAGAGAGCTTTTGATAGGATTCTTCAAGATTCAATGAGAGAATGGAAGCTTTAGGTGCCCAAAAGAAAAACATCTCTTCCATACACCATCATACATCTCTCCCTTACGTTTTAATCTTTCCTCAAATAAAGACTCCTCTTTTTGTAGCAAAAGGAAATAAAAGCCTTTCATCAGCTAAAGGAGAAAGAAGAAATAATTTCTGTAGAACTTTATTGGGAGGAGGAAACCGTGTGCCATTTAGACCAGGTTACCCTGGATTATAGGCCCTTGAAAAAGCTAGGCCACACGAGTAAAAGAGGATTTGTGGGGTCCTTATGCATTGGGAACCGTTCATACGATCAGGTCCCACATTTTGGCGATCCAGATGGTTGATCTGATTCGCCATGGTATAGATGGAGGATACCCCAAAAATCTTCCAGGTTTGGTGATTCTAGCCTTTTGATCGGCAGGATGCAAAGATGATCAAGAAAAAAAAGAGTCGGAGATTTGATGGCTAGGATATGGTAATCACTGAGATTATTAGGGCATCCTATTTTGGGCCCACCATATGAGTGGACTAGATCATTGAACATTGGTCCCTAATTCTGGAGATGGATGCTTGGGATGATGCATTGGGTTTCAATAATTCCACCCAAAAGAAATGTGGATGAAGATTGAAGAAATGCAATAAAAGGCCATGCGACCATAAATGGTGGTGAACTCAAGAGATCCAGTGATCAGGCCCATCTGAATGATATCAGCATGATCTTGACTTTTCATCTGATGGGGCCCAATCTGGAGATGCCATAGCCTAGATTCCGTCTTTTCTGATTGATTGGTCGCTTTCATTTGGATGATTGGAAGAAATAATGCAACCTTCCGCGTCCAGTTAGCAGTGTTCTCTGATAAGACAATTCGGACCATTCTATCATCGGCCATACCCATTCCGCAATGGACCACACCAGGTGAACGGTCAGGATCAGGTCGGCCCCAAGTTCAATCAGAGTATTTCATGATGCGTGCGTACGTAAACGCGTACACCTCTGCATAATTACGAACAAAAGGAATGTGAAAAAACCGGTAAAGAAGCCTCTTTTGTTCGTTCAACGGCCACTAATTACATTTCCAACGTAGTCACAGAGTTTCTGTGCATCGCTGTCAAAAGGGTGCGTGTAAACAGAGGAAAGATCTCACGTCACACGTGGAAGCGACGCACGTGTGTAGGAGATCGGAGCCTCTTGTTAGGTGAAACCGCAACAATTTATATGATATGTATATGGGCAGGCTTATATGGCCATCAGGTGGGCCAAACCTGTACAACAATAAAGAGATCGACACCAAATGGTTCAAATTTTCTACGTGTGTGGACCACCTGATAATCATCATACTTACCCATTCTGGATGCATGGGATTTAATCAGTGATGATATATACCCTAACGAGTCAATCTGATCTTGTACACGTGTGAAGTGCCTCCGCGTGTTTCACACTGCACTCGAGCGAGTGCAACCAGCACCGTCGTTCCTGCTACAAGTTAGAAAAAAGGAAAAGGTTGTGATTCAATGCGCGGTCCCTCACGTGAGACCGTGGAACGCATATCAGACATCTAGGAGGAAGGCACACGTGTCACAGATCCGATCCATTCATTCTGTAGTGCGCACTGTGAACATTTTATATATGAAAAATCAGGTAAAGAGACCCAACAGCTAAGCCACATATAACCGTTGGAATTATTTTCTAACTGCCAACGTTGACCTTCCTGGTCAGTGGAACAGCATTATTTGCCCATTGTATTTTCACAGTCTACGGTATCTGATGAATGGACCTGATTTCTGATAAGATATCTGTCTGTCCAGATCATTCACACGTGTTCCGTCCCCTCACACGAGTGCGCCTATGGAATAACAGCCCGAAAGAATATTACCACGATGAGGTTGTCTAAAATACATCCCCAAGTATTGCCAAGGGATATGTCGAGACTTTAGCCGCAGGATATGAAACTTTCCCAACTATCCAAGCCGTTTATATGATGGGACTCAGCTTGGATGTAGGATATGAAAAAGAACACTGAGATTGAAATATTGAAACTTTTGATTTTTTTAAAGACCAAGGAGACCGTCCATATTTAAAGAAAAAAAGCCAAATGATCAAAGTGTTAAAACATTAAAGTTTAGGGTATATTTGAATATCCACCATCCAATGTGAGGTCCATCGTGTTTAACGGTTTGGATCGTTGAAAGATGACCTCAGATCCAACCGCCAAACTCCGGACGTACTGGACGTAGAGGAAACCTCTACTATTCTCCGAGGCGAGTACTGTCTCCCCACATCTCCACCGTTCATTGACTAAGGGTGGGAATCCCTTAAGTCCCTCGCAAAAGACAGTAGAACTCACCTTCTATCTATAAGGAATGCCGTACAAGCAGGGGCCACGATGGATTACAGGAGCGTCCCGTTGACCCTCACTGAATGATCTGAGTCGTCCATCGAGAGCATGCATTTACTAGGCTCTCGATGCATGCATGCGTCATTCCCATTTCCCATCACCTCCTCGCGCGAGTCGTACAAGCATTGGATTAGACGACAGCATACGACGCTTAGCAAAGCGGATACTACAGTCGGGTCAGTGCACTACCCGACGTAAAGCTCATTTACTGCAGTAAAAAGACCGCTTCTTTTGTGGCAGTCTACGTGCAGTTAAAAAGAAAAAGAAAAAGAAAAAGAAAAAAGAGTAATATACTGCGGTAAGGACAAAGACCGCTTCTTTTCCGGCGGTGTACGTGATTGAGAAAAAATACAGAATTTGATTGCGTACTGAGTTACTCAGTCGGCTCTTATCGTACTGAGTAAACTCAGTTGGGCCCACCGTGAAAATAAGTGGTTTATCTACACCGTCCATACGTTTTTGCAGCTCATTTAAGGGGTTGAGCCCAAAGTTGAAGCATATCCAACTCTCAAGTGGATCATAAGATAGGAAAGAGCGTGAATAATGATTTCCACAGTTGATACCTTCCTAGGCCCTACAATGATGTCTCTTTGTCATCCAAGCTGTTAATAATATCACAAAGACATGGATGAAGCGAAAAAAACAAATATAAGCTTAATATAAAAATTTTGTGAAATCAAGAATTTTGCAATGGTATAAGTTCAATTCACACTGTTTCATGTGGTGTGGTGCATTTGAGTTTTGGCTATCCTTCATTTTTGGATCCATGTCGTAAAATTATCTAATAAAATTGATGGACGGAGTGGATAAAATACATAAATCATGGTGAACCCCATAGAGTTTACTCAGTACGTGAGTTACTTAGTACGCAATCCGCTTCCCAAAAATACAGAAGGAAATAAATTATTTGATAATCCGGCGGAGTTCGATGATTGGTACTCATTCATTTGAAATTGTAAATGTTACATACATATGAATCAAATCAAACCGTCAAAATCATAAGAACTGTTCTTGATAGATCATAACATTAAAAATCACATAGATTTGATGGTCCTAATTTATGATACTTTTTTTACATTATTATTGAAATCAGACAATCAAATTTTCATCTTAACCGTCATTTATCCCTAATAAAACAGTTCGGATAGTGATCAATACTTCAGAGTGCGATCCTGATGGACAGAACCACTGCATAAGTTGCATACATGAAACTCAACTTAACCATCGAATTGTGGGCCCCACTTTATTTGATCCAAAACTAAAAGTAACGCTGAACGGATGATCCCAACTGGCTGTCGGCAGACATTAGATGGGCGTTGCAAGAGGTGGAAGCGGATTGGCTGGTTTACCTCACACCGGCTATATAGCTGGCTGCTTTAGGTGCGTGTCGTGCAAAGATGAGCACTGACGCTGCTCGAGCTACGAGTTGTACGAACGGTTTAAAGGAGATCAAAGTTTTATGGGCCCCACAGTAATGTATTTATTATATCTACACCGTTCATCTATTTTTAGAGATCATTTTAGAGTAGTAGCCAAAAAACAAATCATATCCAAAGATCATCTGTACCACACCATAAATAGCAGCAGAGATAATGATTTTGATTGTTAAAAAATTTGTAGGGCCCACCATAACGTTTATTTTCCATCCATCCAATCTGTTCATAAGGTCAGAAATACCCGAATGAAGAGGAAAAAGAAATTTCATAATGATCCAAAACTTCTATGACCCCATAAAGGGTTTCAATGGTAGACGTTTACTCCTCCCATTGCTTTTTGCAGCGTGGTCCACTTTATAATTAGATCTATCTTATCTTTCGTCTCAACCCTTGACACGAGCTCGCCAAATGGATGGACGGTTTGGATATAACAGATACCTCGTGATCAGACCCACGGAACTTCCTAACGTCAATTCAGCAGCTACAGCTGGTGTGAGGTACACCAGCCAATCCGCTTCCGAGGTAGTCAGCGATCTGAATTCGGCAAAGATGTCCTTGGAGTCCAGAAACATCTAATCCATCTGACGTGTGTACACTCTCTCTGCAATGATGACAACCTTTTGGACGGTTCTGATTAAGGTTCACACACTTCTGCCATATGTGCCAAGACTCAAAGTGGAGTGTGGCTGTCGCTTTCTCCTGCGTGATTTGGAGGAGTAATTCGATCCCCTGTCATAACACGACAGGCATGCAGCGTCGTACATGTGGCATACATCTAACTGAATTCAAGCCTTTTAAACTAATGAACCACCCGAGAGATGGGGCGTGGGTCCGAGTGATTGGATGGCTAAGTCTCTGATCAATGTTCAAGTGCCCGTGTGTGTGTGTATACACACCCCGTTTCTTTGTCCATGCTGCTGTTCATTCATTTTTTTTAAATCATTTTAAAATATAAGCTCTAAAATGAGGCAGACCCAAGGCTCAAGTGGACCACACGGTGGGGATTCAATGCACACCATTAAAAATTTCCTAAGGTTACATAAGTTTTAGATTAAGCTTCAATATGAAATTTGTATTTTTCCTTTCATCCAAGTCTATGTGACCTTATAAACAGTTTAGACGGCAAATAAACATAATATTAGGCACTAGGAAAGTTTCAATGGAAGTGTCATCACCACTGCTCCCTTTGTTGTTGTCCAGAGTCTTAGATTTGCTTCATTTTTTGGGTCATACCTAAAACCTATATGTTAAGGTGTGCCCCATAGATCTGATGAGGTTTTTCCTCCTCAGTTCAGAGAAGAGATGGAGCAGCGGGTGAAAAATCAGAGTAATTTACTGCGCTGCTCGACCCGTCGTGGGTGGCGCTCGATCGATCTAGTGGGGCTCGACTCAAAGTCCAACGACCATTCAATACTTTTCTCCGAGGTGCTCGACTAGTCGAGGGAGGTGCTCGACCGGTCGAGTGGGCTGCTCAACCGGTTGAAGACTCGGCTCGACCAGTCGAACTTACGCAGATTTGAGTCCGAATCTTGTACGGACTACGAAAATCCGAGGCCTTTCGCAACAGGGTGCGAAAGGGAGTTTCCTAAACTATAAATAGGAGGTACTTAGGGCTTTCTAGGGAATGCAAGAAGGTTTCCTGAAGCTTTATAAGGGTTTGTTAGAGGGTTTATGGCTATCAAAGGTGTGTGAGAGAGAGAGAAAGAGAGAGAGGAAACTTGTGGAAGGGAGGTTATACTCGTAGAGGCGATCTACTATATCTCAGCGCTTCTACATCCTCGTAATCGGTGAGATCTCTCTGTTTTTCTTTTATTTTCTTACTATTTATTCGCTCCTGCGTGAGTGAAGAATGTTGTAACGTTCTACTTCATAGTGGATTGTTGATCTGGACGAGGCCCCGTGGTTTTTACCTCTTTGACGATTTTTTACGTAAAAATCTCTTGTATAGTATGGTTTATGCTTTGATTTATTTTATTGCTTTATTATCCCATAATTATGGCTTGTTTTGGGAGGCTAGATCCTAAGGTTTTGTGCAAGGCCCCCAACAAAGTGGTATCAGAGCAAAGTTCATTGAACAGAGTGGGATCAGTTTTGAATTATGAAAGGTGGCTCATCAAGGATGATCAGCCTCAATGGTTCCAACTGGACCATATGGAAGGCCAAGATGAAGGACTTTCTTTATTGCAAGGATTTATATTCTCCAATTTTAGGCATATCAATAAAATTTAAGGATATGTCTAATGATGATTGGAAGAAGATGAACAGGAAGGCGGTGGAGTTTATTAGATAATGGTTGGACAATTTCGTATTCCACCATTTATCTATGGAGACCTCAGCCGCTAGCCTATGGTTGAAATTACAAGGGCTGTATGAGAGGAAAACAACCGGTAATAAGATTTTTCTGATAAGGCGACTTGTGAATCTCAAGTTCAAAGATGATGGTTCTGTGGTTGAGCACATGAATGAGGTCAACAATATATTGAACCAGCTCTCCGCTATGAAGATGGTCTTGGATGATGAATTGCAAGCTTTACTATTGCTTAGTTCATTATCTGACAATTGGAAGACATAAGTGGTGTCTCTAAGTAACTCCGTGTCAGATGGAAAGATATCCATGTAACAGGTAACCAGTTCTCTCTTCAATGAGGAGATAAAGAGGAAGTCTTAGGGGTCCACTCAACAAGAGGCTCTTGTGACAAAGGAACTGGGGAGAGGAAAAAACAGGAAGGGCGGGAAGGCTCGAGATAAATCAAGAGGCAAGTCGAGTACTAGGAAGGATGTTGAATGCTGAAATTATGAAAAGAATGGCTACTATAAGCATAAATGTCGTGGTAAGAAGAACGACAAAAAAGGAAAAGAAAAGGAGAAAGAAGATGAATCAGATTCCACTGCGGTCGCTTCAGATGGCGACGTTGTAGTTATTCTTTCAGCAGATCATGATGTTTGTCTCAAGGCTATGAGTCAGAACACCGACTGGGTGATTGACTCGGGAGCCTTGTTTCATACGACTTTACGCAGGAATTTCTTCACAAGCTACAAGTCAAGTGATTATGGGATCGTGAAGATGAGAAATTCTTATGTATCGAAGATCGTAAGAGTCGGTGATATTTGTGTGAAGACCGATGTGGGCTGTACATTGGTTCTCAGGGATGTGAGGCATATCCCAGACCTTCGCCTTAGCTTGATGTCGGCGTGAAGGTTAGATGATGATGACTATGAAAGCCGATTTGTTAGTGGGCGCTGGAAGCTCATCAAGGGTTCATTGATCGTAGTCAGAGGAAAGAAGTGTTGAACCCTTTACAGGGCAAGTGTCAGTGTGTGCAAAGGTGGATTGAACGCAGTGGAAGATTCAGCTATTGACATATGACACAGGCGTCTAGGCCACATGAGTGAAAAATGGCTTCAAGTACTAACGAGGAAGCGACTCCTTCCAAACGTGAAAGGTATACCTTTCAAAACATGTACTGATTGTTTATTAGGAAAATAGCATAGAGTTTCATTTATTAAATTTACTTCTTATGTTAATAAAGTGCATGCATTAGATTTGGTTTATTCTGATGTTTGTGGTCCTATGAGGATAAAAACCTTGGGTAGGACATTGTTTTTATTACTTTTATAGATGATGCATCTAGGAGGGTTTGGGTTTATGCTTTGAAATTCAAGGACGAGGTCTTTGGTGTGTTTAAATTGTTTCATGCTATGGTTGAGAGAGAAACAGGTAGATCATTAAAGTGCATCCGCACTGACAATGGTGATGAATACATTGATAACTTCCACGAGTATTGTAAGTCCTGGGATATACGGTATGAACAGACGGTTCCCAAGACCCCCCAGCATAATGGTGTAGCTGAGCGAATAAATTGCACCATTGTTGAGAGAATCAGATGTATATTATCCTATCCAAAATTGCCCAAGACGTTCTGGGGAGAAGCAATGCACACGATGGTGTATTTGATAAACAAGTCTCCATAA
Source organism: Magnolia sinica (assembly GCF_029962835.1). NCBI lineage: Eukaryota > Viridiplantae > Streptophyta > Magnoliopsida > Magnoliales > Magnoliaceae > Magnolia > Magnolia sinica. Next base: position 139,439,678 of record NC_080573.1, read on the forward strand.
GCCCCGTTGAATGGAGAAGTGCTTGAGAAGGTGTGGATTGGACAGAATCCATCGTACAGTCATCTCAAGGTGTTTGGATGCAGAACATCCGTTCACATACCAAAGGACGAGAGATCCAAGCTTGATATGGATATCAAACAGTGTGTGTTCTTGGGGTACGGTGATGAAAAGTTCGGTTATAGATTATGGGATCCGACCGAGGGGAAGCTCGTCAGGAGCAGAGATGTGGTCTTCTTTGAAGATCAGTGTATAGAAGATATTGGTAAGCCAGAGAAGAACCAACCTAGTTCAGGTGAGCTTGAGGACATGGATCCGATTATTCCTCCCGTGGTGCCTGATGACGGGGGAGTACAACAAAGTGCAGAGGACGTGGGAGTTCCTTCAAAAGATGGACCAGGGGAGCAGCCTCCACTTGATCCACCTGTTGAGTTACATGTGATGAGGTCATATAGGGACAGACAGCCATCCAAGAGGTACTTGTCGCATGAGTACATTATCCTCACTGATGGGGGAGAGCAAGAAAACTATTCTGAGGCCCTAGCCGACGAGCATAAATGAGGAGTGGTTGAAAGCTATACAAGAGGAGATGAAATCCTTTCATAAGAACCACACCTATGATATGGTGAAATTACCTAAGGGCAAGAAAGCTTTGAGCAACAAGTGAGTGTTCAGAAAGAAAATTGAGCAGAAGAATTTACAGACGATGTTCAAGGCCAGACTTGTGGTGAAAGGATTTGGTCAGAGGCAATGCATAGACTTCGAGGAGATATTCTCACCAGTGGTAAAGATGACATCCATACGGGTGTTGCTTGGGTTGACGGCTAGTATGGATATGGAGATAGAGTAGTTAGATGTTAAAATTGTCTTCCTCCATGGTAACCTATAAGAAGAGATCTACATGCACCAACCAGAGGGGTTCGAAGTCAAGGACAAAGAGCATATGGTGTGTAGGCTGAAGAAGAGCTTGTATGAGCTGAAATAAGCTCCACGGAAATGATACAAGAAGTTTGACTCGTTTATGTTGAAGTATGGGTATGACAGAACGGAGTCAGACCACCGTGTGTTCACACAATTATACGTTGATGATATGCTCATCATGTGAAAAGACATCAAAAAGATCGACAGACTGAAATAGGAGTTGGGTAAGTCGTTCACGATGAAAGACTTGGGCCCAGCTAAACAAATCCTAGGAATGGAGATAACCCATGACAGAAGCAGCAGGAAGCTTTGACTGTCACAAGAGTGGTATATTGAGAAAGTCCTAGAGCGGTTCAATATGAATGCAACGAAGCCGGTCAGTACTCCACTGGATGGTCACTTCAGATTGAGCGACAAGCAGTGTCCCAAGACGAAGGCAGAGGTAGAAGAGATGCAGAAGATACTCCACACGTCCGCATTAGGAAGTTTGATGTATGCTATGGTGTGTACACGCCCAGACATAACATATGCAGTTGGTGTTGTCAGCCGGTATCTTACCAATCCTGGCAAAGAGCATTGGGTTGCGGTGAAATGGATACTGCGGTATTTAAGAGGCTCATCTAGGTTGAGCCTATGCTATGGTGATGAAAAACCTGTGTTAGAGGGCTACACAGATGCAAATATGACATGCGACATAGACTCCAGGAAGTCTACATCAGGGTTCATGTTCACGTTTACAGGAGGAATGGTCTCTTAGCAGAGCAAGCTACAGAAGGTCGTAGCATTGTCAACGAGAGAGGCCGAGTACATTGTAGTCAAAGAAGCATGTAAAGAGATGCTTTGGATAAAGAGGTTTACAAGAACTTAGCCTGAAGCAGGAGCAACACGTGGTCTATTGCGATAGTCAAAGTGCTATACACTTGAGCAAGAATCCAAATCAACATTCCAAGTTGAAGCACATAGAGATTCGATATCACTAGATCAGGGATACCTTGGAACAGAAGGTGTTACAGCTTAAGAAAGTCCACACGGACGATAATGGGTTAGACATAATGACCAAGGCTTTGCTCAAGGGCAAGTTTGAGGTTTGTAAAAACTAGACTGGCTTGAAGAAGGTGAATCCTTCCTGAGTTGGAAATGGGGAGATTTGATGGAGTTTTTCCTCCTTAGTTCAGAGGAGAGATGGAGCAGCAAGTGAAAAATCGAAGTAATTCGTCGTGCTGCTTGACCGGTCGTGGGTGGCGCTCGACCGGTCGAGTGGGGCTCGACTCAAAGTCCAGTGACCATCCAATATTTTTCTCTGGGGTGCTCGACTAGTTGAGGGAGGTGCTCAACCAGTCGAGTGGGCTGCTCGACCAGTCGAACTTACGTAGATTTGAGTCCAGATCTTGTGCGGACTGCGAAAATCCGAGGCCTTTCGCGACAGGGTGCGAAAGGGAGTTTTCTAAACTATAAATAGGAGGTACCTAGGGCTTTTTAGAGAATGCAAGAGGGTTTCCTAAAGCTTTACAAGGGTTTGTTAAAGGGTTTAGGGCTATCAAAGGTATGAGAGAGAGAGAGAGAAAGAGAGAGAGAGGAAGCTTATGGAAGGGAGGTTATGCTCGTAAAGGTGATCTACTATATCTCAGTGCTTCCACATTCTTGTAATCGGTGAGATCTCTCTGTTTTTCTTTTATTCTCTTACTGTTTGTCCGCTCCTGCATGAGTGAAGAAGGTTGTAACGTTCTACTTCATAGTGGATTATTGATCTGGACGAGGCCCCGTGGTTTTTACCTTTTTTAGGATTTTTCACGTAAAAATCTCTTATGTGGTGTGGTTTATGCTTTGATTTATTTCATTTCTTTATTATCCCATAATTATGGTTTGTTTTGGGAGGCTAGATCCTAAGGTTTTGTGCAAGGCCCCCAACAAGATCCCTTACCCAGACTTACTTCTGACTTTTAAAGTGTGGAAGTAAGACTCAACATTCCGATTCCCTAATGCATGGACTTTGATTGCCGGCAACCTAGGTAGGGCCCACGGTCATGTTTGTGAAAAATCCATTCTATTTATCTATCTTGCCTGATCATGTTATATGTGCTAAAAAATAAGACAATAGTAAAATTGATTATGAAAATGGCTATAGTTGAAATCCCTTTGAAATCCAATGTGATGTTTTTATATTATCTATATACTTCATAAGGCCATTTTTACTGAAATGAACTAAAATCATTAAAATATTAGCTTCATTAAAAAATTCTTTGGCTCCACAAATTTTCAGCTGTGGACGTTCAATCCTCACTGTTTCCTGTTGTGCGACTCGCTTGAGTTTTGGATCTAACTCATTTTTGGGCCGATGTGGAGACATAATCTGAAAAATTAGATGGCAGGGGTGGATTTGTCCCAAAAATAAAGTGGACCCTCCTAGCTTCCTGTGGCAGGAAGTTCCACGTCCCTAGTAAGATGGTTTCTTTGGTCTCAACGTTGGAAATGGTGTATCCGGCTCGTCGCTGGTATAAGACTTCGAGCACACGTGTAAAATTCAAGACTCAGATGATGTCCTTCCATCCACGTGCAACCATTTCTCGGAGCTTTTGGATAATTTTTTGGTACGAGGTCCCATGCACTTTCATGTAAAATACCTACTGTTGACGAAATGTGAGGTCTCTCTTGCTCAAGCTTGTTTGCTGGGATATATACCATCCATCAGTTGGGCCACTATCCCAGTAATTCAATGGTGGAGTGCCTGGTGTGTTGATGTCACGAAGTTCCGTGGGCCCAATATGACATGCGTGCTATTTCCACATCATTTATCCATTTTGCAAAATCATTTTAAGGCATGGCAAGGCAGATTCAAACCTCAAGTGGACCACACTATAGAAAGTAGTGGAGATTGAAAGCCTACCCTTGAAAACTTCTTGGCATCCACAGAAGTTTTGCTGGATCATGCTGATTTTTGAGTTTTTTCCTTCATACAAGTCTGTATGACCTTATGAATAGGTTGGATGGCAAATAAACATTATGGTGGACCGTTTTGTTCCCCACTGCTTTCTATTTTGTGGTCCATTTGAGTTTTGGATTTAATTTTTTTTAAAATCCCATTACCTAGAATAATCTCGCAAAATGGTTAGACAGTGTGGATATAACACATACATCATGCCGGGGCTTCTGCCAAACCTATTCTAAGGTGCAATCCGCTTCTGTCATGACTGCATCCATGCCAACAAGAGATGCCATGGAAACCGACGTTGAATAAGAGAACCTTTACGTACTCCTCTCAGGTTAAGGGTTCGAGCAGCCATAGGTGGTGTAATCATTATGGGGTGAGCGTGTAGGTGTGTGTGCGTGGAAAAAAAAAGAGGCTTTTGCCAAACCTATGTTAGTGCTACATGTACGGAGCATTTAAAAAGCTAAGAGGTGTTTAAAACAGAAAAAACTTGGGCACTCGGGCAGAGTTGACATTTCTTATACATGCACCTGGATATATGGCATACGCGGCATGTTCCTTTTCTAGTTGCATGTACAAGGAACGTCAATCTCTAATGGTTTTGATTGTGCTACAAGCTTACATGCACACCGCATATTCCTTTAATGGGTGCGTACCTGTATAAGAAATGTCAAGCTCTGCCCTAGTGTTTTTCTCTCTTTATTTAATCACTTGTAACTTTTTTAAAGGTTACTGTACATGTAACACAAATATGCGTCCATCCAGACCATCAAATTATGGGCTCTACTGTAGCTGATTCATATCCCCCAAGTCCAAACCATCTGATAATCATAACCTTCAGTTGTGAAATTTATATGTTTTTGAACTGCAGTCTTTCATTAAAATTTTTTTTTTTCCTCCCCCTTTTAGATGGATAAGTAAGCCAAGAAGGATAAAATTATATATATATATATAAACCAAACCCATTGGTCACCCATTTCCCATCCTTATTCACTATTATACCTCCATATCATGAAGGTGCTAGAAGATTTGTCTTTCCTATATTTTTAATTTAAGAAATATACTTTAAAAAACATATAAGAATCCTTTAATAATTTATGTTTTCTTACATTCCTTTTTTTAATTTTTTTAATTTTTAATTTTTTTTAGCATAGATCACATTGGAAAAGCGAATGAATGAAGATATTTTGATTTTCAAATATCATTACCACGAGTTATATAAAAGCTCCTCTACTCTTTATGCGCCTATTTTCCCAGATGAGCCTCCCATTTTCCCAAATTTATCTTCTTTATATCACATTGATTTTTATACTCATCTTAGCATAGCATAGGTTATTCTTAACGTAGATTGCTATTGTCTAGCGCCCATCGTTATAGTACTGTAGAATTAGATTGAATGTCCACAACCCTATGTTGCTAGATTCTGATTAACTAAATTCTTACTTAAATGATCATACCTCTTTGTTCACATCTTGCTGACCATTTGCCTTGATCATTTATTCTTATAGATGAATAAGGTATTTATATCTCGTTTGATTATTTCTTTAGGTTATTTTGATACTCTGTTGATCATAATAAACCACATTAAATCATTAATAAAAATCAGCATTATTTAACCTTCTTTTTATTTACTTGTTCATCTTTATTCTTTTGAGGAAATTACTTGCAATTACTGATGAAAGAAAAATCTTAAAGTCGTAAGGTAAAAAGAATCCAGTAGAGGGACTAACCCCTACCCTTTCGCAAATCACCTAATCGATTATCACAACCGGTGGTTGAGAGGATAGCTGAATCCTGCGTCTAGTCTTAAATCAGCATGACTCAACACGGGGGCACCGACATTTAATAAAACATTGAGTTGAGTATGACTCTAGCACACCCACACATCTTAACAGCACACGAAATCTAAATATGGGCCCTCAATCACACAGGTGGCCTTGTGTTTGATTAAATTCAACCAATAGATCGATTTAAGGGCGAATTGGATTCAGATTCATCAGAATCCTTCCATGACATCAAAGAAGAGATGAGTATGGTATTATGGAGCAAGACAACTAAAAATATTGAGAAATGGTTGGTTATTATGAAAAAGCTGAGAATCAGGCGGAGCAATCGCCATGTTGCGTTGTGCAACTAGGTTAGGTTTCAGATGATTAGCATGATCTCATGGAATGCAAGGGGATTAGCCAATGCCCCAACATTTAGGCACTTGAGAAAAATGTCAAAGAGCACAAATTATGCATAGTGATGATTCAGGAACGTCCAATGGTAGATGCAATAAAATTGCCTTAGATTGCTAGAAATTTGGACTTTGAGATAATAGTGTATGAGAATGCATCGAAAGGAAAAATTTGCATCCTCCCCATTCAGTTGGCTTCTAGTGCAATTGTCCCTGCAAAACCCCTATTGCTGTTCGCACATCCTCCACCAGCCATTGCGGCCCCTGCTTTCCTCACTATCGCCATCACTACAAACCCTAATTGCTAAGAAAACCCCATTTGTTAAATTACTTTCTCTGTCATAGGCATTATCGTCGGCTTTGATACCTATCGTCACTAGTATCACAATCTCCATATTCCTCTCTATAAGATCTACCACGCACCACCACACTTTCTGTCGAAATCACTGTTGACATAAGATCTATTGCACACCACCACCAGTCAGGCCTTGCATCCAGGTGTTGCTAAAGTCACTACCAGCCTTCCATCCATTCACCAAAACCCGCACCTGACCAAATTGCCAATGCTCTGATCGGATCTAACCATCAGTGCACAAGTCTACCGACCTGAACCATCATTGAGTCTTCTCTCTTCTTCGGCTAAATCACAGTCGCACCACCTCGTCATTGCAACCATCCATTGCCCATGTTGTTTCACGACCCAACCCTTGCCACCCTAACCATCTGCATCTTGTATTATCTTAGATATCATTCACTGGAAGTGTTACTTTTCCTCTGTATTTTTTACAGGATTCAGTCATCTCACCCAATCCTAGTTTAATTCTACTCTTAATGCTTTCCTCCTTGCCATAACCAACAAACCAAAGTGTTTATATTCTTATCTCCTTTTGAATTCAGAGCCTTTTGCTTCTATAACATCTCCTCTTGATGCCCCTAAGTGCAAGCACATGCCTAGATTCTTATAAGGAGGCCAGATTGACCGGATCATTACTCACCACACTAGTCGCTTATGCTATGGAAACTTGGTAGATCATTACTTGGCAGAACTTAGAAGTAGCACCATTAAGTAACAAGATCAGGGAAAGCATAGTGAGATGGTTTAACCATGTGCAATGGTGGCAAAAAACTAGGGTTGTTAAGGGCATGACCAAACCAAGCGAAATCAAAATTTTAAATTTGACGATTCAATAAGCTTGGCCCAACTGTTCAAATTCTAAACTAATTCCAATCATAAAGTTGGCCCCTTGACAACCATACCAAGAAGTGCATATATTAAAAGAAATATGCTAGTTAAAATTTAAAGCCCTGAGAGGACAAGAGATATGGTCAAAAGAATGTCAGAGGTGGCCAATGATTTGACTGATATGGAGGAATGGCTAAAGCAAGATTTGTATAGCCAACCTCAATTAGTTTTAGGCAAGGATTGGATGATGGTGATGGTTTTTTTTTTTTTTCGTTCATTTTAACCACTTGTCATGGTTGTTGATAGAGGATCTAGACTGTTGATCAAATAGGACCCACAACAGATGTACTAGGCTAAAAAAACAAAAAAAATCGATATTGTTGTTGTTGTTTAATTCAGACACATGGCCACACGTATAGTGAATAATTTTTTTTTTGGGATAAACATGTGTAATTAAGTTAAGTGTCAGGCACATCAGAGTTATATTCAACTCAAATCAAATTGAACGCTTGTGACCCCAGATATTCAACTAGCTGGATTAGGACCAGATTTATGAAAATTAACCCAACTATTCAGCCACCAATTGTTGTAGCGATTAGACAATTTTAAAAATGGAGGGTTAGTTCTTCTGATTGAAATCTTTTTGCCTAGAAGACAATGATTTTTTTCCAGTGGTGGTAGCTTGGACAGTATTTCTCAATAAGGCAATAAAGAAAGAAAAATTAAAAATAAAGGATGGATCGCTGATTTTATTAATCATAGTATCTAGGAGGTATAATTGGTAAGAACAAAAAAAGAAAAAGAAAAACATAATACCGATGATGACCTATATTGGCGAAAACGGTAACGGAAAATACAAGACGGTCATAAGATGATTGTGGTGTGAGGTTAGCATGATGTGACTGAAGATATACTAAATAAGAACTTAACAATCTAGGGATCCGACAACCAGGTTGCGGATATTTAAACCAACCATGCAAGCATACTGCAACAAGGTGCACTAGACAATAGTGAAATTAAGGTAAAGACTAATGGATTCAGACTTGCTGTAACAAAGTTGGATAAAAGTGGAGGAAACTAATGTTAAGAAGCTAAACTATTGAGTATCCATGGATGACGAAAGGAATAAGCAACATAGAGAGCTGAAAAAGCATTAATTGATTTGTGTTAGTGATAGCCTGCATAAGAAGTAGTATTCATATTCGAGTACTACTTTTATAGACTTTTGAGAAGTGGTGGCCATGCATAAGACTCCAATACTTATGTATGAGTCTTCCAATTGTGTAGCAGTCGTATCTTACTTAAATCTAAATCTAGAGTCATTACTGTGTTGTGCCACAGTAGATCATGTCTCCTTTTTTTTTCTTAATGGCTTTTTGTTGTTTGCTCCGTTTTTTTATGACTTTTGAGAAGTTCTCGAGCATTTTCTGGAGAGTTTCCTTTTAATTTAATTCGAGATGGCCATGCCGTGTGTAGGTTGATTTTGAAGAATCCAATAAGACTAAGTCTTCGAGAAAACTTCCTGTACACACTACATATCCTGCATACATTGCATCTGTTGGTCCCGTGTCATGCCAGAGATGACTACTTTTTTTAAATCTGCCTTATAAATATGTGCTTGTGGTCTTTCCTAAGTATAAGTATGTTTCTCTCTTGCCTTTCTTACGGGTACGACGATACGTGGAGGCCTTTCGTCCGGTGATCTGATGTCTAGGCAGGTGTAAACAATTCAACATTCCATCTGCCCATTGGACATTTTCTTGGTGACTGTGGGCCATTGATATGTTTATTTCCTGGCTATTCGTAGACCGTCCATGATTTTTTATTTTTAGCAAGCTAGAATTTCTTTAGGATGTGTTCCATCTATCGATGAGGCCATCAGATCAATGGTCTGATCACCTAAATATGGTCCTCACTTGTCCAAACTAAATGTCGAAGGACACTACACATATTCTCGGACCCAGGATCGTACAAAATTGCTAAATGGTAGGGACATGCCATGCTTTCGAAATAAAGGAAAGTTGGTCGTTTTTTTTTTTTTTTTCACTTTCTCCTTTTTTAAATAGATGGGCTTAGAATGAGGAGGAATATGAGATCCTCGGCCCGAGGATTGGACACTATACTCAGCTTTTCAATTGCCTCAAGTGGGGCCGTCGTTAATTGATCTAGACCATGGTCTGGTGCATCCCTACACGTACAGACCACATCCCAAAAATCTCCTAGATAGGTCGATCATAACCACTCGATTTCTGGCCCAAAACGTACGGTTGAGAGAGATACATAAGCAGTCTGCATGCATTCGATTGGAAAAGATTCACAAGACTGGAGGAATTTTGCCACACGGTATCCAATTATTCTGGATTACCAAAACAACGGTCCCACATGTCAGAGCTGAAAAACCAAGAATACGCCACGTGTCGAGGATCCTATAATTCCTCTGCCCCATGAAACAAAGGTGGAGATTAGAAGTGAGCGGCTTCGAGGAAGGGGGCCAACGTGGGTGCCCTCTTTTTAAAAGCTGTTTTTCGTTTGGCTTTTATTTGCTCTCTCTTTTCTTTTCTTTTATTTCCTTTTGTTTTTGGTTTTTGTTTTTGTTTTTGTTTTGTAACTTTTGTTTGGTTTTGTTTTGGTTTTTTTTTTTTTTTGATTTTTTTTCCCTTTCTGATTTGAATTGGATTACAATAAACCTGGTTTTACTTTAACCCTTTCAGTAATGAGGAATGAGTTCTTTTCGCCTTCGTCGCGCCTGAGGATCCATCGTGTGTCGCCGCAAAAAAGGACCCACAGACTGAGTGATCCGATGATCGGAACCGTCTATGTTGTGGAAGATATGATTTAATGTCTATCTAAAGAAACTTAAGCTGAATGGATGATTATGATTATAAATTGATCACAATTAACTCTAACATAAATGCTAGGGTCTTCTCTGAAGGTATCGGATGGTAGCTTATTCATGCACATGAACAGTTCAAATCATAGGAACATCTCAGCATGTGGGTGCCGCGTTTTTCCCGCCAACGTATCGCACGTGTAATACATCTAAACGATGCAAATGAGGGCCCACCGTGAAGATCAACTGGATCAAAAATCAGGACGCGATCCATTCATCAGGTGGGCCACACCTGAATGAAATGTCAGATTGCTGCCCTATATATGGACCATGCGCTACGTTCAGGTGCGGCCCACCTGATGAGTGAGTAGGTCGGCCTGATTTTGCGGCCAGGTGATCTTCATGATAGTTGCCACGTATGGCATGGTTGAGGTGAACATATGATACGAAGCGGGAAAACCGATGCAACTGTGTCTGAATATAATCATATTTCCTCTTTTGTATGGACCATGTGGCTACGTTCAGGTGTGGGCCACCTGATGAGTGAGTGGATCAGCATATTTTGTAGCCGGTGATCTTCATGATTTTTGTATGGTTGAGATGGCCCGCACATATGACACGTTGCGGGAAAACCGGAGCAACTGGGTTCTGCATATGATCATATATCTTCTTTTGTAACAGAAAAGAGAGAGAATTCCGGCGCGCAAAAGGTGGCTTTTGTTCTACACGAACACGACCAGAAACTAGAAAGAGTTTGTTTTTAACTCTTGCGACTGACAGTCGAGCGTGTGTCGCCACCAACTGAGTCCCACGTGAAGAGATGGTCTGAAGATTTGTACTGTCTATTTTCTCTTTACTGCCATGGTTAAGCATCACGCTTCAAGTGATGGTCTTTTCCTCTGATTTTTAGAGTTGAATGCAAGCCATTGAAAATTTTCTTTTCTTTGTTTTAATTCATCTAAAAATGCCGATGGTCACTAACATCCATTCTTTACGTGGAGACACGTGTAGCATAGAGTCCATGACATGGATGGTCCTGATTGTCGGATCGCTAAGCATATGACCACAGTGGTGGGTGACAACGCAGGATCCTGAATTGATGGAGGTAAAACGAGCTCTATGGCTTGGCCCGCCTTATATATATGTATGTGCCTGGTTTATAGGATAGTTGTCCATTATTTTTTATAGTGTGGCCATCAAATAATTGTACGTTCCTGATTTTTTCAGAATCCCATCATCGTGATGGGCTCAGATAATTCATGAGTTGGGTCGCATGTACATAACATTACAGCCTTTCATAGAAAGCAATGAAAAACCATCTTAAACCTCCAAATTCTTGTAGTGGCTCACGTGATTGTGGACTCGATCCAATTTTTGGCAATCCAACTTTCAGAATGAAGAGACCTTGATTGGCAGGTAGGATGTCATGCACACACCTTGGTGGACCATGCACAACACTTGTAAAATGGAGGAACGGCCGCATATACCATATGCATGGAACCCTCGTATTAATAAAATTACAGGTGGGGGTGCTCCCACCTTTTTGGGGGCGTGTCTGAGTAGTGGTAAAATTGAGGGGGACACAGGTGGGCCCCACCATGTGTAGATGAAATTCAGTCCGACCATTAGATGCATCAGACCATGATAAGTCCAAGCCCTCCAAATCAAGCTGGTCGTGACTTAGGTAGGCCATACCAAGGGAAACAGTTAGCAAAGGAAAGCTCACCCTCAATTTTTATAGGACCCAAAATAATGTTTGTGTGAATCCAATCCGACCATCGGATGCACCATTGCACACTAGGCCTAGGTCTCAAAAATTAGTTTGTTATATGATTCAGGTGGGTCACACCAAAGAAAATAGTTTAGAGGGAATGCTCCATCAATTTTTTACAAGATCCACTGTGATGCATATGTGAAATCCACTCCACTCATCAGATAATTCATAACATGTCTAGCGCAAGACCAAAAAATCATGCTGTCTGAGATTAAGGTGAACCACACCAAGGGAACCCATTTGGATGGTGGGCATCCCCCCATATACTGTTCCCAATCATGTGACCACCCTGAATTATGGATGAAGCTGATTTTTGGTCTTTAGGCTTTATTATGGGCTGACACATCTTATGGTGAGAATGCATTTCATGTACACATCATGAAGAGCTCACCTGAACGGACCCACCGCCACTTTGATCGCAGGTACCATAGAAGACCATTTATACACACGCAAGGTCTCGAATCCAACGGGTCCTTGCTCTTGCTCCAGTGACTGACACATCTTATGGAGTTTCAACACTGGTCAAGGGTTCGAGCACCCAAAGGTGGTGAAATCCCACTAAGGCGTGAGTGTACGGTGGTGTGTGTGCGTGTGTTAAAAAAAAAAATATATATATATATATAAAAAAGTCTCAAATCCAACCGAGTGGACCACAAGTCATGGTACACCCAATGGATATCTGTCAACATATTAAGTGAACGAGACATCCAACCTCTCTAATATGTTAGTCCCACCATGACAATCACCTGGTGAAAGATATCAGCCCCATTTACTCATCAGGTGAGCCACGCTACAAATAAAATATTTAGCCATTGATAAATAACAAGATGGAAGTGTCGTTTACTCCATGACTGATGAGGTTAGTTTTTGCATAAGGAAATCTTGGTGGTAGGGCTAATCTATTATACGTGGTATGCACATGAAAGGAAATCTTTGTGATGGGGCTAATCTATTATATGTGGTATATATGCACATGAAAGGCTGGAAGTTATCTTTTTGGTGGACCGTAACCTGTGGTCCAACAGTTGAATTGGGACCTTCCTTCTCCGTCTCTACGGATAAGGGAGGTCTAAGTTCGTCCGGTTAGACCACGAGTTATGGTCTAACCAAGTAATAACTTCCATCCCATTAAGTGTATGTGACATCAAACCCTTCTAACAGGTTGGGCCCCATCATGAGGATCGCCAGTGCAAAAGTAAGCGCCATCTACTCATCAAGTGGGCCACAATATATAATCATTGATAAATAGTAAATTACAAGTGTGGTCCACTCATTCAGTGGATGTTACTTAGTTTTTCAAAAAAAGTGATCCTCGTGATGGGGCAACCTGTTGGATAGGCTGGATGTTGTATGCTCATGAAAGGTTGGAAGTTATACATTAGATGTATTGTAAGTTACAGTCCAATCCGTTGGACCTGAGACACAGGGAGATAGAGAGAGAGACGGAGAGGTTTTGCTCACTTTCCATCCATTCGTTGGATCTTAGAGTAGGAGCAAGCCATGTGCAAAAATAGACTAAGGTGATCTTAAGCTTTCTATCAATAGCGTGAAAATGAACTGCTAAAATTTATTGAAAAAACAAAACAGGACCAATCATCATCTTGAAACATCTTGTAGATAAATCCCACTTTGTATTTGTTATGATTCTAACATAATACTTTAGCCTATGTGAAAGGAATAAGTGTTGCGCAGCACGCCAACAACGTAGTGAACCGAGATCCAATCTTCGGTCTCACCCACAAATGATAAACAGAAAGAAATATAATCTAGAATAGAATCAAAGCAGACCAAACAAAACCACAAGACAAGATATATGTGGAAAAACCCCAAACGAGGGTAAAAAACCATGGGTGCAAACTTCCACTATGGAGAAAACGAGATTACAAGCAATATACTAACCTTTTCTCTTTAGATGTATAGAGAAAACTTTTGCCCACACTTTAGAATAACTCTCATAACCAGAAAAAAACCTTAGGGACCCGTATTTATAGTTTAGACAACTTCCCTTTCGCATCTCTACGAAAACTGACTCAAAAATCCGTAGTTCGTGCAAAATCTTTAAATGAATCTGCGTAACCTCGACTGGTCGAGCAGGTGCTCGACTGGTCGAGCGGATCCTCGACTGGTCGAACATGGGCCTCGATCGGTTGAGCACCTCTAAACTAAAAAAATTGATGCTCGCTGGACTTTGAGTCGAGTCAGCCTTGACCAGTCAAGTGGGCCACTCGACCGATCGAGCAGGGCACTCGACTGGTCGAGCAGCCCTGTCCAAATGTGGCTCCACATCTCAACAATCTCCCACTTGGAGACACAACACTATAAATCTTCTTCTTCTACATCTGGAGTGCACCACCTCCCCGTCTTCAAGCCTAAAGACCAATTAAAGTTGAATAATGCTTCAGCTTCTCCTGTGTGACCGCCTTGGTCAGCATATCTGCATAATTCTCAATTGTATGAATCTTCTCTAAAACAATCAATCTATCTTCTAGTGACGAACGTATGAAGTGATATCTGATGTCAATATGCTTGGTCCTTTAATGAAAGACTGAATTCTTAGCCAAGTGTATTGCACTCTGACTGTCACTGTACAACTTGCAATCTGATTGCTTCTTACCCAACTCTTCTATGAAACCTTGCATCCACACCATCTCCTTGCACGTTACTGTAGCTGTAACATATTCTGCTTCCGTTGTACTGATAGATACTATCTACTGTAACTGAGATACCCAACTGACTGCAGCACTACCCAGAGTAAAGATATAACCTGTAGTGCTTTTTCTGCTGTCGATATCTCTTGCCAAATCTGAATTCACGTAGCCTTGTAGCTTGATTTCCAATTCACTATAGCACAACCCTGTATCCACAGTACCTACTAGGTATTTGAGGATCCACTTCACAGCTTCCCAATGTTCCTTCCCGGGGTTGTTTATGAACCTGCTAACAACTCTCACTGCTTGAGCAATATTTGGCCTCGTGCTCACCATAGCATACATGAGACTCCCAATAGCTGACGCGTATGGGACTTTAGCCATGTAGTCTCATTCCTCCTGCGTCTTTGTACCTTGCTCCTTAGAAAGCTTGAAGTGGTTGGCTAATAGAGTGCTAACCGGCTTAGCACCTCCCATACTTAATCGATCAAGTACTTTGGTTATGTACTCTGCCTGTGACAAAATTAGTTTCTTATTTTTTCTATTACACTTTATCCTCATGCCTAGGATTTGTTTTGCAGCTCCTAAATCCTTAATGGCAAATTCTCTAGACAGTTGTCTTTTGAGATCTTAGATGTCCTTCATGCTTGAACCGGCTACAAGCATATCATCAACGTACAGAAGAAGGATGATGTATACATATCAAACTTCTTCAAATAGCAACAGTAGTCTGCATGACATATCCTAAAACCGTTTTTCAACATGAAACTGTCAAACTTTTTATACCACTACCTCGGGGCCTGCTTCAGGCCATATAGACTTTTCTTCAGTCTACATACCTTGTTCTCCTTTCCTAGTGCCACGTATCCTATCGGCTGAAGCACATATATCTCTTCTTCAAGGTCCCCATGAAGAAAGACTGTCTTAACATGTAGTTGCTCTGGATGTAAGTCCTCTGTACCCACTATACTCAGGACCATGCGAATCGTAGACATTTTCACCACTGGTGGAAATATTTCAATGATGTCGATACCTACCTTTTGTTGGAACCATTTCACAACTAATCTAGCTTTGTACTGTTTCGAACCATCATACTCCTCCTTCAGTCTGTAAACCCACTTGTTATGAAGAGCTTTCTTACCCTTAGATAGAGTGACTAGCTCCCCTGTACGATTAGACTCAAGAGAGTCCATCTCATCATCTATGGTCTGCTCCCACTTAACCCGTGTATTTGACTGTAATGCCTCTTCAAAATACTCTGGTTCACCATTATCTGTCAGCAATAGATAATGCAAGGAGGGTGAGTATCAGATCGTGGGTCTCCTCTCCTGAGTAGACCTCCTCAAAACCGGTGTCTGTGACTCTGCTTCATAATTCTCCTGTGCATGATCATCTTGTGGCGTTGTAACACCCATGTCCGGTAAATCTTCTAACTCTACGAATTCTTTCTCCTTGGCCTTATTTTCCTGTATACTGTCCTTATGCATCACTTTTTCATTGAAGACTACATCTTTGTTTCTAATGATTTTCCTATTTTCTGTATCCCAAAACTTGTAGCCAAAATTATGCTGCGCGTAGCCTATAAACGTGCACCTCTTGGAGTACGCATCCAACTTGTTTTTGTGCTCTGCATCAATGTGAACATAGGCAGTGCAACTGAACACTCTGAAATGTGAATAGTTCACTTCTTTCTCAGTTCATGTTTCTTCTGGTAGCCCACCATCCAATGGTGCTGAGGGACTTCTATTGATGAGATATGCGGCAGTATTCACAGCATCTGCCCAAAACATCTTGGGCAACCCTCCATGTAACCTCATGCTCCTAGCGCACTCAAGGATGATCCTGTTAATATGGTCAGCCACACTGTTTTGTTGCGGTGTCCTTGAAATCATTTTCTGACGTTTGATTCCATTTGCTGCACAATACTCCTCAAATCTCTTATCACAGTACTCTCCCCTATTATCAGATCTAAGACATTTTACTGTTTTACTTGTCTCATTTTCTACTATTACTTTTCACTTCTTAAATACATCAAATACATTAGATTTGTGTTTTAAGAAATAAACCCATAGTTTTCTACTAGCATCATCAATAAAAGAAACAAAATAACGTGAATCACCAAGAGATGATACTTGTGCCGGTCCCCACACATCAATGTGTACAAGCTCCAACAAATGCGTCTTTAGAATGCGTCCCGTCTTCTTAAAACTTACCCTCTTCTGCTTGCCATACACGCAGTCCTCGCAAAATTTCAAGTCAATAGACTTCAGCCCCGATAGCTTCCCTTTTGACAAAAGTACTTTCATCCATTTCTCACTCATATGTCCCAACCTCTGATGCCATAACTGCTCATTCACTCTAGTTGATGCGACTGCGAGTGAACTATACGATCTTAAAGTCACATACAAAGTACCTTTCTTCTTGTTTCGAGATATCACCAAGGCACCTTTTGTGATCTTCCAGGAATCACTAGTGAATGTCGTCACATATCTGGTATCGACCAACTGCCCCACTGAGATCAAATTTCATTTCAAAATCGGTACATGTCTGACATCCTTCAATTTCAAAGTCGTTCCGTCTTTCTGATTTATATGAACATCTTCATGTTGAATAGTTGTTTCATAAGATGAACCGTATTGGATGCTGAGGGTTTTTCATACATTATAGGTATGACTTCCATTAATGCTTTTGTGTTCTTTACCTTAGATATATTGAAGGCGACGCTCTTAAACAAAGAGATTCAGATCGTTCTTAAAGCCTTCCAATTCAATAAAGATCATTCATCATCTGTCATCTTTTCTGGTTTCTTCTCTTTTCCTCTTAGAGGAATATAGAGGTTCTTCTGATACAAATAATCCTCCATCTGTATATTTTAGAAGGCAAAGTTTGAACCATCAAACTTCTGAATTCTAGTCTTCCCTTCTTTCGTCATCGCTCCCGATAAAACTAAACTAATAGCTTTGATATCAGTTGTTGCGAAGCACACCAACAATACAGTGAACTAAGATCCAATCTCTGGTCTCACCCACAAATGATAAATAAAAAGAAATATAATCTACAAGTAGAATCAAAGCATACTAAACAAAACCACATGACAAGATATACGTGGAAAAACTCCAAACAAGGATAAAAAATCACGGGTGCAAACTTCCACTATGAACAAAACGAGATTACAAGCAATATACTAACCTTTTTCCTTTAGATGTATAGAGAAAACCTTTTACCCACACTTTAGAATAACTCCCTTAACTCTAGAAAAGCCCTAGGGACCCCTATTTATAGTTTAGGCAACTTCCCTTTTGCATCTTTGCGAAAACCGACTCAAAAATTCGCAGTCTGTGCAAAATCTGGAAACGAATCTGCGTAACCTCGACTGGTTGAGTAGGCTGCTCGACTGGTCGAGCGGACCCTTGGCTGGTTGAGCATGGGTCTAAACCGGTTGAGTACCTCAAAACCAAGAAACTGATGCTCGCCGGACTTTGAGTCGAGCCAGCCTCGACTGGTCAAGTGGGCCACTCGACCGGTCAAGCAGGGCACTCGACTGGTCGAGCGGCCCTGTCCAGATGTGGCTCACATCTCAACAATGAGATCATTTAATCGACATAATTCTTAGAAGAACACACACACACACACATATAGAGAGAGGTGTACATGAGTCGATTCGGCCAGCTAGAGTCCTCTGCACGAGCTCAACTCGGCTCAGCTGTCGAGCTTGGATCAACAGCTTGGTCCAGTTTGAGCCGAGTTTTTGAGTTCGTCCGATTGGGCCATAGCCACCGTCCAACTGTACCAGAGCCACCCAGCCAATGGTTGGGTGGGGTCCGCTAATCAGACAGACATTACTCACTGGACAGACGCTGAAAAAATAGAGAGAGAGGAGAGGAGACTTACTTTTAAGTTGTCGGTCGTCCGGACAGATGTTGGAAAATGGAGAGAGAGGAGAGGAAATAGAGTAATCGCCGGTCGGGCATTGGAGAACGACAAGAAATAGATGATTTGGGCGAACGACCGAGATGATTTAGATATTGGGGTTAGATTTGGGTGAATGGGCGAGACGATTTGGGCGTTGGGGTTAGGGTTAGGTGAATGAGCAAGACGATTTGGACGCTGGGGGTAAAGGTTTTTTTTTTTTTTTTTATAAATAAATTTAACCTATATTTAGGCATTTGACTTTTTATATATACACTCAAAAATCAATCCGAGTTGATCCGAGTCAAACCGAGTTGAGTTCGAGCTCAATACCGAGTTGAGTCGAGTCGAGGTAGGTCCATCTCGGACTCGACTCGAAAAGTTTCGAGCTCATTAAAACTGGCTCGACTCGGCTCGAATACGGTTTTGATTCGAGTTGAGTCAAGCTTTTCCGAGTCGATCTGAGCGAGCTAACTCGACTCGTGTACACCTATATATATATATATATATATATATATTTGCAACTAGTGTTCCAAATTAGGCTTGGCCATGCATATAACAGGTATATGATAGTTGAGGGCTGTTTATTTTTTTTGGCGGCCCATCAGCTATTGTTATTTTAATTAACAAAGTTACATGTGGTGAAGAAAAAAATAAATAAATAAATTACCCACTATTACTTTTCTACCTTTTCATTTTCTTTTATTTTATTTTTAGTTTTGGAAGAGAAGGTGTTGGTAGGTGTTGATGCAAGAATCTGGAACACCTTCCACCGCGCCTTGGTCCACTACGCCCTGGTCCTGCAAAAGCGGTCAACAAAGGAGACCTTGGCTCAAACAGAGGATCCTACGATGCCAAAGTTAGGCTAGGGAAACTGGGTCTAAGTTATGTAGAGTAGATGGGAGGTGCGAGATATTGCATACCTGTTGCAATGGGTTTCTCTAGTATTTATACCTATGAGACGAAGGGATCATGACCAACAATCTCGGCACGATTTACACAATCAAGTAGATGTTGTGCATGCGGAGATATCGGTCGTTATCTTTGGATCGTGCGCCGGATCATTCTCTCGTATGCCTTAATGGGACGTATCCACGGGCGTGATCTTTGGCCACGTCCATACTTGGGTTAATCCCACAACTTGGTTCCCCGAGCTTGTGATCGGACTAACCTTATCCAGACTCGAATTCAATCTGTCCGGGTTTACGATCGGATCCCATTAGTCAGAGTACGGGGGTCGGAGTCTATTGGGCGTGCCTGTTCTGGGTTTAGTTCTCAATCTCTGGATTGAGGATGACTCAGCTGATTCGATGTCGTAGGTCTTCGGAGGAGAGATCCTGACGAGAGCTTGGCTCGGCCGATCCAGGGCCGTAAGTCTTCGGACGTCGGCTCTTCCCGGCTCAGTTTGTTAGGTCTGCTCACATTTTTCCATAACAGAAGCCCCCTATTCTCTTAGTCTGAGCTCAGACTCAGAAAGCAAATACATGGGGAAATGAAGCATCGTTTTCGCTCATGATAACGGGTCGAGGTAATCAAAGCATAATCGTCGTGATGATTACGCTTCGAGATACGTGCGTGGTATGGCGGCTGCAGTCTTTCGACTTCTGACCCCTGGATAAGGGATGCATGGCAGGCGGTTACAGATTGCAATCAATGGAGCAGGAGAAACGATGCCGCGTGCTCATAGGGGGGTGGCTAGGGGTCGCCTGTGCCATAAATGGCATTTAATGCTGATGACACTTGGACCCGAGCACATGGGCCTGAGCGTATCGCTTCCCTCCACGTGCCCTATTAGGCTTGGGGCCGAGCCGTTCCAGCTTCGGAGACAGTTGTATGTAATGATGACATTTCGGCTGGCGGAGGGTATATAAACCCTTCCGCGCTTTCACTTGAAGTCTCCTACATTTGAACTTCGCCTCTCTGCTCATCATTTTCTCTGCCTTTCTCAAATCGCTCTTTGCCGGGAAAGGGTTTTTTCTACTGGATAAAGGAATTTCGTCAGCCGGAGAAGAGGTCTTGCTTGGAAGAAGTTGCCGGAGTAGAGAGAATTTCTGCCGGAGTAAATCGCCTAAAGCGTTGTAAGTCTTCCACTACTTTAGCTCTTTCTTCCATTATGTCGAGTAATTTGGACGAAGTCCAAGGGGTCCAAGGGACGTATGTGGACTCCGAGCCGGAGGCCTTAGACTCGAAGCTCGGGGACTCCAAGCCCCTGGAAGCTATATCGTTATGCCCGCTGACTAAGAAGACTGCGGGCCCATAGGCTAAGAGTCGAGGCGCAAGGCTAAAGAAGGCGCCTTGGGACCCGACGGGAAGGTCCAAGGCCGATCCTTCAAGAGGTAGACCCAAAGCAACAGTCCCCGAGGGCTCAGTTTTAATTGAGTCTCAGATGGCTCAGATCCGCGCCGACTACAAAATTCCTGACTCGGTGCATATCTGAGATCCCTCTCCTCTGGATCATTCAGGTGCCCTTGCTGACGAGGAGATTACCATATTCGTATGCGCCCTTCAGTGTAGACTTCAATTTTCCATCCATCCATTTGTGTGTCTGATAACCGTACAACTAAAACTAGCCCCGGGCTAATTTGCTCCGAATGCTTGGCGAATCTTAGTTTCTACCTTCATTCTTTGGCATCGGGTGAAGAATTAGCACCTGACGTCGGATGAGTTTCTGTACTTATACATGGCCAAATACGACAAGTCTGAACTGACCTGGTATTATTTTTCGGTCAGACCCCAGTGTACCCCAAGTCTTATAACTTGACTTCCTTCCTTCAATAAAGATTGGAAAGGTAAGTGGTTCTGGGCCTCGAGGGAATGGGAAGCACCTGCTGTTGAGATCAATAGCCTACGGGTCTAAGTTCCTACAAAATTCTCCAATCCAGGTTAAACATCTTTTTATTTTGTGTCGCATTTTTACGTCTGACTCGTCTTTCCGTGTTTTAATTTGTCTTCTGCCTCTGCTTGTAGTCCAACCGAAAGGGATCCCCGATCTTACTCCTCTCCACCAAGCCCAGGTGGCTAGAGCTCGGGTGCTCGGTGAAGAACAACACATTTGACATGACCTCATTAGTGGGATAACCTCGTGTCATCAGGCTTCTGTAGATTTTTGCCTCATCCTTTTGCTCTGGGTAAGCGGGGTAGGCGTTATGACTGTCTGAGGATTCTTTCGTAGATTTTGCTTAGACTGACTCCCTTCTTCTTTTGAGCAGGAATGACCGAAGCATCTGACTCTAAGAGGAAGAGGACAACCGTAGTGCACCCTCCCATGAGTGTGGTCCTGGCTGCCGAACTGAGGACGAAGGTGACGCCCAAAAGGAAGAAGGCTCCTATTGCAGAGCCTGCCTCAACCAAAGCCAAGCCTGCACAAGCCCCCGAAGCCCCAGCCAGAGTCGAGCCCATAACCATTCCGACTCCAACTCCTGAGGGGCAACCCTCCGAGGCTCCCCCTGCAATTCCTGCTTGTCCTCTTGGGATCAGGAGAGAAGTTGTTGTAGAGACTCCTGAAGCTGATTTCTCTCACCATGAGGGAGATTCTGAGGCCCCTGCTCGCTCTGTTGCACGTCTTACCGTCGCCGAGGTCGATTTCCTGGCTAGTAGGATTGATGCCTTGGTCGGGTATACTTCCATGCCCGAGGTTAAGGCTCAAGCCTCCGAGGCTAACAGGGTGGGGAGGACGGCTGAGCCTACCCCTCTAAAGACTTTTCCTACCGGCTACCACATGTCGCTGCTGAACAAGTGGGCGGCCAAACACGTGCCCGAGTCGTCCATTACCAGCACCATCTCCCGTGCTTATGACTCGTTCAAGAATGATTACACCTCGGTCTGCTATCAATCGTTGCCAATGTTCGTAGTAGTCAAAGACAGGTTGAGGGAGATAGGTCGGCTTGAAGTGGACAAGGTCGAGCTCGAGAAGCTCTTAGAAGCTTCAGCTAGCGAGCGAGAGGAGCTGAAGAGGCTCGTGGAGGAAGGTCGGGCGAGGGAGCTAACGCTTTACGGTGAGGTCACCAACTCCAAGCTCGCTTGGATGTAGCTGAGCCTAAGCTCGTGCATCTAAAAAGTGTTGTTGAGTGCATGGAGGCTTCCGTCGAGCGTGTAGAGGCGGACAATGCACAACTCTCGGACGACCTCAGGAGGGTGAAACGTGAAGCTGCCGAAGGGCTGACCCAGCAGAGGGCTGTCCTTGAGGCTTGGGCTGCTGTGGAGCTAGACAAGTAGCGGGCGGAGCTCGAGGGTTTGGCAGCCTCTAGGGCTATTGCAACAGTGGAGGAGTACAGGGAACCATCGGAGAGATCCGGAGAATTAGGTAAATTGTATCTCCACGCCTACAACACTGCTTACGACGCCTGCCTTACCGACGTCCAAGAGCTGCACCCTAACATCAACCTCGATCCTCTGGTTGCGGATGGGGCTGAAGCAACTCCAACCGATGCGCAAGAGGCCAGAGACACCCCAGCCACCCCCGAAAAGGACTTCGATGCTCAACCCCCTAGCTCAGCAACTGGCCCATCTACTTGGAGGGAATGAAACATTTTTACTTTTTTTTTACAATGGATATTTGGATGATGATTTTTGACTTTTTAATCTGTGATTGATTATTTTTGCAGAGTTTGTAGAATGATGGGCCGACCTCTTCTTTAAGGGGTCGGCTCATCGAAGGATATTATTTCTGCACATGAGAAATGATCATTCGTAGCATACTCAGATGTTATGGTGATCATTTAGTAAATAATCTAAAGTAGTTAGTAGACAATTCTTTATTAAAGTAGAAAGTAGATAATCTAAAGTCGACACAGCAAGTCGAGCTGACCCATATATTGCTTTACCCTTATGGGTAGTAGATTTTCAGGTGCTCGGCATTCTAGGGATGGGGTAGTGATCGTCCCTCCAAATCCTTCAGGCAATAAGATCCTGGCTTTGCCGAGCCGACTACCTGGTAGGGTCCCTCCCAGTTTAGGCCCAGGGACCCTACTCCGGGTTCTGTAGTATTCTGGAAGACGCGACGAAGGACCAAGTCTCCTTGTCAAAATTGCCTCGTTCGAACTTTGGGGTTGTAAAAACGAGTGACTTGCTGATGCCGAGCTGCGACTTTGAGTTTGGTGACGTCTCGTGCTTCCTCAATCAAGTCGAGGTTTACTGTAACTTGCTCGGCATTCTGGTCTTCCTGATAGTTCCTTACTCGCGCAGTGGGGAGGCCTATCTCGAAAGGGACAACTGCCTCTTTCCCTTGGATGATTGTTCGAGAGCTTGATTGCTCTTACGAGAACTGAAGAACTCTTCAGCATTCGTGTATTTCTGGGCTCGGCTCATGAGTTCGCCCAAGGTACTCGGGAAATTTTTTCCTATGGAGAATAGGAATTTCCCTTCCTTGAGCCCATTAATCATGGAGGACAACGCCATCTTGTCGTCATAGCCGTCTACTTGCAGGTCTTCCTCATTGAAGCAGGAGATGTAATCCTTCAGTAACTCCCTACTCTTCTGTTTGAGGGTAAGAAGATGAGTACACGATTCACGACTCTTCTTGCCGATGATAAACTGAGTTAGGAATAACCTGCTCAGCTCGGCAAAACTATTGATGGAGTTCGGCTTGAGTTGTCGATATCAGTTCCTTGCCGACCCATTTAGAGTTATCAAGAAGGGTCTGCACATCATTGCCTCCGAAGCTGACTGGATCTCCATCCAAGATCTATAGGATTCGACATGTTCGGTTGGGTCCCCAAACTCCGAATACTGGATGACAGGAGGCATGCTGAACCTCGGAGGTAACACCTCGGCCATAATGTTGGCAGTGAAGGGAGGTTCGATCTCTTCCATCATCGCATGTATAGCGGTTGGGACGGCGGTCGGCTGTTGGTTCTGCTATAATGTGTTAATCTGGTTGCGGAGCTCCTTAAGCTGAGCTTCCCATGGGTTTTGATTCTCCGCCACTGCTTCTTGTGGAGCCTCCAACTCGGGTGTTCTGTCCTGTCTTCTTCTCTCCAGCCAATGGCGGAGGTCGGTTGGGGCCAAAGTCGAGGTTGCGGATACGTAGGACAATTCCTCGTTCTGAGTAGGATCTGGGACTCGGGCAGACTGATTCTAGGATGCTGCATTTGGTGTTAGATTAGGAGCTCGGACAGATTGGTTTTGTGACGCGGCATTTTGCGTAGGATTGGGAGCTCGGGTGGACTGATCTTGGGGCGTCCTGACCTGAGGACTTACTTGGTGCGGTAGTTCCTCGGGTGTCGGGGCCGCTTCCACTAGGTTGAGAGGCAGCTGCTGACTTTATTTTGTCTTAATCCGATTGATCTCATCCTTCAGCATCTGAACTTCATTTTACAGTGCTTTGTATTTCCCTCATCGGCTCCGAGTTCGCTGGGACTGCCCTATCGGAGCCGATTCAGTATGCAACAGTGAAGACGATTGATGCTGTCCGCTCGGCTCGGGTTCCACTGTTATTACATTCTTCTTTCCTCTCGCCATTTCTGGTAAAGTTTTCTAGCTTTTTTGCTTGAATTCTCATAGACGGCACCAAAAATGTTGATGCAAGAATATGGAACACCTTCCACCGTGCCTTGGTCCACCACGCCCTAGTCCTGCACAAAGCGGTCAACAAAGGAGAACCTAGCTCAAACAAGGGACCCTCCGATGCCAAAGTTAGGCTAGAGAAACTGGGTCTAAGTTATGTAGAGTAGATGAGAGGTGCGAGATATTGTGTACCTGTTGCAATGGGTTTCTCTAGTATTTATACCTGTGAGACGAATGGATCATGGCCGTCGATCTTGGCACGATTTACTCAATCAAACGGATGTCGCGCGTGCGGAGATATCGGCCGTTATCTTTGGATCGTGCGCCGGATCATTCTCCTATATGCCTTAATGGGGCATATCCACGGGCGTGATCTTCGCCCACGTCCATACTTGGGTTAATCCACAACTTGGTTCCCCGAGCTCGTGATCGGACTGACCTTATCCAGACTCAGATTCAATCTGTCCGAGTTTACGATCGGATCCCATTAGTCGGAGTGAGGGGGTTGGAGTCCGTTGAGCGTGCCTATTCTAGGTTTAGTTCTCAGCCTCTAGATCGAGGATGCCTTGGCTGATTCAAGGTCATAGGTCTTCTGAGGAGAGCCTGACGAGAGCTTGGCTCGGCCCATCCAAGGCCGCAGGTCTTCGGACGTCTGCTCTTCCTGGCTTGGTTTGCCAGGTCTGCTCACATTTTCCCATACCAGCAGGTAACCAAATTCCTGACAAATGCTGCAGCCATTTGATGCAACGCCTGAGGTCTTGGGAGCCCACAGTAACATTTTTGTAAAATCCACGCCATCCATCAAGTGAACCTCCCTGACCTAAAACGTACGTCCCAAAAAGTAGCTCGATCCAAACGTAAAGTGCTCAACAACATGGGGAATATCGTAAAATCGTACCAGAATCCTCTAAATTTACACTTTTGTGGCTTTTACCTGTCTGATTTTTAGACCGTCTCTTCACCCACGTGAGACGCACCTGGTGTACAAGCTGGAAGGCATATAAAATCTATGGCGGGCCTTTCACAACATCCAGAAAGCTTCCGTGATCACTGTCTCCACTCCATGTGATGTGACCTAACTATACTGTTGGATCGGACTGAGTTTTGGCTCCAAGGCCCAACAAAAGGAAAAAAAAAAAAGAAGAAAAAAAGAAAAAAAAGAAAAAGGCAAATCGGATTCCATTCAGTTTTTGTTGTTTCATCTTATTTTGGTAGAGTTGGAAGTTAGAAGAACCTCAATGCATTGTAAGATAAGCTAAGGCAATCATGGCTTGAAGCCTACCAGCTCAGCTAACAGTCTAGGGCTGGATTCCTGTAGAATTTTCCAACTTTTCCCAATAACTCGGTTGAGGGATATTATATAGATAGGACGGAATATAGCAAAGGCATCATTTGAGTCCATTTATATATAGGGTTATGGCATAAGGGAGGGGAGGGTTGACTCTCCGTGGAGAGGTGTATTCTTCCATATCTCCTTTACTGGGCTGCTTTGGGGTGGGATTCTCTTTATATGGGCTCATATGATAGGTGGGGCCCCACCCTTTTTATATTAATGTGTGTTGATAATCTTCATTGAATAAAATTTTTATTTCAAACAAAAAAATAAATAAATATTGGGTTATGGCATAGATAGCATATGTATAAAAAACATACACCTGTTGTACATTTCTATCCATCTTATCAATAGCTAGTAAGGCAAAATGGAAAATGTAAATAGTTAGATGGTCAAAAGGAAAGCAATGGATAAGATCGTGTGATGAGTTTGATTTTTGAAAACTATGTTATTGGGGTCCAGTGGATGAATGGACCTGCTTGATAATTCAAGCTGCCACGTGCACTGCTCATCCCAAGGGTTTATATATACTAGCAGATACGGTATAGATTTATGGTAATATGGACAAATGCAGAGAAATTACCTACCTATATCTTGGTGAATTTAATAGGACAAATCTCGTTCTTGTTATAAATAAAATTTATAATATTTATTATAAATTAAAAAATAAATTAAAATTTTAAATACAAAATTATCTAGTAAATTATCGAGGGTTTTACAATTTTTTTTGTGTTAGCATTGTGATAAAAAGAAAATAATTTAAAACTCGCCTCTATTTTGAAAATCTGTAATAATGTACTTTACTATTGTAAGATTTTCAAAATATCAGCAATCTTTGTCAAACTGCCACGGAGAGAATGAGTATGAACGGTGTGACAAAAACAACTGAGATTTTGAAAATGTCATGATGATAATAAAATATTATTGCAAGATTTTCAAAATCATGAGCTTAACGCAGAAATAGTAAAAATATATGGGAATTTGTTATATATATATATATAGTAATTTATATTAAATATTTTAAAATATTTTTATTTTCAGGAAGAAAATGTCCCGAGAAAAACCTTAAAACTCGAAAATCTACCGAGAAATTGCGGAGAACGAGATTTGTGACTGTGAGTGTGAAATCTCCTGCGTGTCGGTACCATGGCCAAACAGAAAGCGTCGTGAATAGGCTCAGGGGAGACAAGCTGTCTCCAAGTGTGTGGTAATACGGATAATACACAGAGAAAGAGAGGGTGTTATGTCATGGTAGACAGGAATGTACGTATAGAAGGAAAATAAAAAATTAAAAAAAGTGGGTATTGGGATTTGCAGAAGGCGAAAATGGGAGACATTGAATAGGGATGTTAGCATGTGGGAGATAGTCTTGTAAGTCCCCAATTTCTCCCGTGCATCTCTCCCTTATTAAATACAACTCAACAAATACCCCTTCAACAGTCTTCTTTTTTACACCTTATCTTTGAGTATGATACACTTGGTGTTGGCAAAATAGAGCTCATTGCATTTGTGTGTGTGTGTGTGTGTGTGTGTGTGTGAGAGAGAGAGAGAATCTTTTAAGCCCATTCCTCCTCTCTTGTCATGCATCTTAGTAAAGAAAAACTCAACATGATTTGGACTGGTTTTTGTGGATTTAACTAATACCCCCTCAAAACCATTTTTTGTACACCACAAGTTTGAGCATTTGAGTTCTGAAAGAGACCCTTTTCTTTTTAATTGGTTTCCCTGCATTGAGAGAGAGAGAGAGAGAGAGAGAGAGAGAGAGGTAGTAGGAAATGGAAAGTGTAGTTCTCTTATGAGATAAGTGAGAAATGTAGATTGTTAACAACAACAATCATGGAAATAACATTATTAGGGCATGTTTTGTTGCCACTTAAAAATGAGTTTCTTCTCATTTTAGTTAATAGCACTTACATAATAGAGATCGTACTTTATATAAATAATTGGTTATATCTTTATTACCATTAATAAAAAAAAAATAGGGTCTCCAATACATAATTACAAATAAATAAAATAAGATAAACTCAATTTTAAGTAATGCATATATGCACAGCCATATCGTCAACAGCTACCACAACAATGACAAAAACAACAACAACATATACAGTCGGATCATCGACGAGGACGACAATAAAAGTAGCGAGCAGGCATTTGCTGCAGAACAAATCTATGCATTACAATGAAGGCAAAGGAAAGAAAAGTATAAAGAGTAAAGAATAACATAAATGGTCAGGATGAAAAGCTGAAATATGAGCAGGTGTGGGCTCAGATACTGTTGGTTATCTTGCTTCATATACTGATGCCATCCTTACAGTACATAATACATGCATACATTCAAACACGACTAATAATGGGTTGATTGTGGTTGAAATGACGTTTCAAAAGCCATCTTTGACTGATTTCTCTCTATTGACTATTCGTTGAACAAAAAGATTGCCTCCATAATCCAACCTCCAACTCCTGAGCATGTCCCTTTGTATTCATTACCACCGCTTTACTATCTTCTCTCTCTCTCTCTCTCTCTCTCTCTCTCAAGCTGATCATTTGATTTGAATTCCATGCCAGTGAATCTCACATGGTATATGTTCCATCCATCAACAAACCCACATCCCACTACCTAAAGCAAAGCATCATATTCACCTAAAAGCTGATGTATTTGCAGGTTGAAAAGCCTATCCAACTGCATTTGGTAGGAAATATACTCATGGGTTTTATTCTGTAGGGAGGTTATCGTTGACAGCCCCTTGTTGGTATGCCAGGCAGGAGAGAGAGAGAGAGAGAGAGAGAGAGAGAGAGAGAGAGAGAGAGAGAGAGCCCTTCTAAAAGTAGAATAAATCTGCCATCTAGAATCTTATCCAGTAATTATTTCCAAATACATGTAAGAGAAGAGATTAAGTTACAAATGAAAGTTAGGCAAGACTAAAAAAGAGATAAATAGGAAATTAAATTGGAAATATCAAATTAATGAGAACCCTCTTATCTTGACAATTTTCTTTCTTACTGATTCTTTCTACATGTGTTGGTAAGCTTTAACTCCTTCAGAAGAGAGAAAAAGGTTAGAAATGTAAGAAATGAAGCCATTCAAAGATATGAGCTTTAAATTCATTAATAAGACTATAACCTCATCGGCTTTTTGCTTAGAGGATCGAGTTTATCGTTGAAAGAAAATGATAAAGATGAGAGACTAGCAAAGGATTATGGAGAGAGGAGTAGATGACAGTTCATTAAAAAAATAAATAAATAAAGTAAAAAAAGAAAGAAAGAAAGAAAGCGAAAAAAAAAAGAGAGAGAGACGGTTCATCAATGGCATTGTATCAAAGAAGGAAGGTAAAGGCAAAGGCATCCATCCACATTCCATTGACATGAGATGAAAGCAAACTGGATTTACACGAAATGAGTCTGACATTGTTGTATTTTGGTTTAGTACTTTAGACCCAAAAAAAAACACAAAAAAAGTCACCCACAAAGTTAATTAAGTAGATATTAGAAGGGTTGTTACTTAGGATGAAACCCACTAGTTTAGGTCGAACATAACTCATCTCTTTTCATCAGTGTGATGATTCATCTTGTTCGATTTCAGAAGCAGGTTCATCTTCTTCAAAGCAGCAGTTGATCCCATAAGCTGCATGGCCGCGGCCAAAGGCTTTAATGTGGTCCTTGAGAGATCTCTTGTGCTTAAAATCAGACCCGCAGATGCAGTACCACAGCTTCCCACAGTTCTTCTCATGTGTTCTCCAGTCGCCCCTCACCGCAAAGGCCTTGCCGCATTTCCGACACATGAAGGGCTTGATTCCATGTTTCCTCTTGTAGTGGGTCTGAAGGGTTCTGAAATCCTTCAGTGGCTTTGATCTTGGGTGATCTATGTTGTTCCTGCACCCAGGTGCACAGCAATAGCAAGGAAGCCTAAGCATGGCTGTGGGCTGAGTGCCTCGTAGAGATTCAGGCCCTTTCCTATATTGAGATCCATGCCCCCACATATGCATCTGAAATTCCCAATTTAAAAAAAACACACAAATTATATATCATAAAATCAATACCCAATTTCCATAAAGGAAGAATTTGGAATGTAATAAAGAGGAGTAGAACTCTTGCTTCAAGTTTTTCGTTATGAGTCTGTTGAAATCATGAGAATTAACCCATCCAAGAATAAATAATTTAAAAAATCGTGAGAATTCAATTTAGAAGCTATCGCTGGATTTTTTAAAAGTAGTCATGTATGATGAAAAGAGTCATATTATTATGTGAAGAAAGATAGTCATTGTTTTGTACATAATTCCTTCTTGTGGTATTTTTGTAGCTTGTTGATGCAAGGACCTATTGCTTGTTTGTTTTGATGGAATTCAAAAGAAATCGCAGACCTTGTAACTGTGGAATCACTAGCAATTAGATAAATCTAAAAAGAAAAGATGTCTGTGCTTAAGAAGAAGCACTGCTTAAGTGGGTCTCCTTCCTCTTCAAGAAAACCTAATTGATATAGATAACAGGGCTATATTTGGTTAAGTAAAACAGAAGAAAAGAACTGTTAAATAAATGAATATTTCTATTTTTCTCTTTTTGGTATGAATAAAAGTAATGGATTTTAAAAGGGGGGGCATGATGGGCTAGATCTCATGGTTTTACGGAGGACAACAATCCATGTGTAGGTGATCATGTGGGGTGCTATTTTGAACAAGGACTGAAGGGCAGGCTTGAGAGTTCTGCTCTTTGAAAAATCACCTGAACCCTGGAAAAAAAACTGGTAAAAACTTCAGTTGGACACGCTTGCCAATGCCCAAAAACACAGACTCCAAAGTACCTGAGAGCATCAGGAACATTGCCTGTGTTGTTCAATCACATACATGAAAACAGGTACCTAATCTCAGTCTCATAATGACCAGATGCATTCAACTTCCAAAACCAACAACCCGTATTAAAAGAACAAAAAAAAGAAAGGAGGAGGAGAAAATCAAAACCCATAAGGGAAAGAAAAATAAAAATAGATAATAAAAAAAGTGAAATCAAAGAGCATGTATCATGGTATTATATATTTATATACCCACATACATACCTGCATATTGTTGTATCTGTTGAAGGTCTTGAAGCAAACAGGACATGAGAACTGTGTAGGGCCAATGAGAATCTGAGAAGGGGTAGGGATCCAGTACTGACCCTTGTTGAGAGTGGTTGTAGGGTAGTTCCCTGAAACAAGACCTTCTCCTTCCTCTTTCCCTACCCTAGCAGAGATGAGATCAGCTTCACTGGGTGTAGGGAGCCCTATATGTAGGGCCACAGTAACACTACTTTCTTCATTTCCTTCACCTTCTTCCATAGCATTACATGAGGGCTCTTCTTCTTCTTCTTCATCATCTTCCTCCACTTCTTGTTCTTCTTCTTCTCTATGTCTTATAGGAGAAAAGCTGAGGAGTGGGAGAGCTTCTCTTAGAGGTGGAGAGGGTGGTGAGGATGGAAGATGAGGGTGGGTGTTATATGATGGTGGGTGGGGATTGGAGGAGCTGAGATGCTGGAAGAAAGGGTTGAAGTTGTAAATTCCTTCGAAGAAATTGGAGTAGGGGTCTGTCATGGTGGGGAGGAGAGGAGATTGATGGAAAGGAGGAAGCTTATAGAGAGAGAGAGATCATCAAAACCTACTAATAAAAGAGGTATAAAAGTATAGAGAGAGAGAGAGTAAACATAGAATGTTAAAAGGAGAGGGTAATAATTTTTTATCAAATGGGCGACGTCGACCGACTTCAGGTTCCACGGTGTATAGGCCAAGGACGGTCCCATTTTTTACCATTTATGAATTGGATGAATCTAAACCGTTGACCATTATGTTACTTTATCTGTCCACAGATTTGATGGCTAGGATAGTACTATGTGGGAATTCATACTTTTCCAGTGATCATTCATTGTGGGACTCAACTCTTTAACCGCTCTGATCATCCCATACACATGGCCCAACAAGCGAGTACAAAATTCACTCAGTAGTCCGCGGACGACAATACCAGGCCTCATGGAAAAGAGGGAGGAGAAGTTGAAAAATGAAACAAAGCGGTGCAAGGAAATTACACTTCTTTAAAAAGAGAATGGTACATGTTTACATATATTTCTACTTGTCGTCCATCCCCAGCACACGTGCCAACGTGTCACCTGTGTATTCTATCGGAGCGGTGTGAATGGTGGGCCACACCAAACAGTAGAGAGAGAACGAGCGAAGGTATTGCATCGAAAGGTCTAAGAAGGGATGGATTGCTAGACGTCTACCGCAAACACGTGTCAACTTGGCACGTGTTTTTGACATCCAAGCAGTGTAACCGGTGGGACCTATCTTCTAGATCATTTTGCCAAATGCTCAGCCCGGTAAATCATTACGTATGGCATACAAACATAGCCGCAACGACCTGCCTGATTGTTGAACGGCTGTGATCATGTACACGACTTGTTTCACCTCATACACAGCTTCAATAGCCCAATGTCCTACGCACGTGACACGGTCGCTGTCCTGCGCATGTGATACTTTTGGCACGTGTGCGTTCAGAGGTGCTCCAATATCCGGACGCTCTATTTTCAAGCGACAAAAAGGCACCATACGTGCCAACGTGGTACACGTGCTGGATCCTGGACATCCGTAGGGTGGTCACTGTGGTGAATGTTCCTTAGCCCATCAATCAGGCCCGTTCATTTGTTGTGGGGTCCATACATATGGAGATATGGACGGTGATAAAAACGATAACCAATGGACTACATTCTATACTCAGCTATCCCCACGAGTGCGGCCTGATTTTTGGGATAGCAGTTGAGAATCGTGTGATGCGTTCGTGTTTAGCGCTTGAAAATTGGTTGGGTTATATAATTAGCATTCATGGAGTATCAGGAGACCGGTTCAGTAGACTGTTTGACTACTCGTTATAGGTATCGTTTCATACACTGGCCCCCATGATGGACGGTGCACAATGCAAATGTAAAAAAGAAAAAGAAAAAAAGAACAATCCTAACCATTCTTTGTTGTTGAATGTAAACTGCTCACTTGATTAGCTTGACTGTCCAATCATGTGGGGCCAATGGATCTCCAACAGACTGGGAATTTGCGTGGTGGGGTCCACCGCCGAGTGTGGGTTCCCACGGACCAGATTCTGAGGTGCATCTACTTGAATGGCTTTGATCATCCCACATGCGTATACAGGGCATAACATCCACATGTGCCAGCGTGTCCGTCAGGCGCAATGTCAAAGCCAGGAGCGGATTAGGTGTTACCCTTGACGTGTGGTGCCCACCTTGATGAATGTGTTGTATATCCACACCGCTCATACATTTTTTCAAATAATTTCAGGGAGTATCCCAAAACTTAAGAAGATCCAAATGTCCGATGGACCACACAGCTAGAAAAAATGGTGAACGACCATTAAAAACTCTTTTTAGGCAACAAAAGTTTTGGATCAATCTGATATTTGTATTTTTCCTTTCATCCTGGTCCTATTGACCTTATCAACGGGTTGGATCAAAAATAAAGACTACGGAGATTCTTATGGTGCGCCCTGCGAACACTTTAATGGTGAGCGTCCAATAACCACTGTTTCCTGTAGTGTGGTTTAACTGAGATTTGGATCTGCTTAAATTTCTGGATCATGTACTAAAACGGGCTGGAAAAACGGATGAACGGCGTCGATATACAACAAATCATCAAGGTGGGCCCCACAGTAAAGGTCGTGTTACCCGGGTAACACCTAATCCGCTCCCTTCCAAACCCTCCTCCATTAGTGGGTATGACCGAACTTCTCGCCGAAGACAAGTGGGCAGTTTAAAAAGTTAGGCCAAAATTTTCTACGGCATATATATGATTGGGAAAGTGTGGCCCACCTTACTATACACCAATCTGATTCTTGTTCCGGGTCATCTAAGTAGTGGAGGTAATCTGCCACATGTGTGCCATGCAGGCACGTGTGCGTAGATATGAGTTGCCTTGTATACGCGCGAGGTTTTACCACAAAGACCAGTAAACATGCAAGTGTACACGTGATGGTTACGCGCGCGAGCAAGTACGGTTAAATCCTACCAGATCATACACGCTTTGATATCAAAGCCGCTCATCAGGTACATCCCACTATTTTCGTACGTTGGTGCAAAAATTAGGCCAGTCTATGCATCAAGCGGATCACACCGGTGTTTATAATAGTTCAACATCTACTATTAATTTTGAACGTCCATTCATCTTTATGCGTGTGAACTCCTTACCCAGCAGTCCTGAATGATAATTGGACAGGGATATACAAAGTGGGGTTCTTGTGATGGACGGCCTAGGTCTCACACGTGCAATATTATCCTCTGGAGCCCTTACCACGTAGCCTCCATACCCTACCTTCCGGCGTAGACGTGGCAAGGGAATGGTGAATCAGGACCATCCACTTAGTCGCCCTTACCGTAGTTGGCCACCGGTTCAGAAAACACAGCAGTCCGATGGCGGAGGCCATCACTTCTGCGTGCTTTTCTTCACTGCATGTGGACCCTAAATTATTATTTTTTTTTTTGGCCATCCAAATTAGGGTTTATAATCGACAGCCAGGATTTCTCAATCAGTAGTCCTTTTCCAATTTTGATCCATCAATTGTAGGATCCATTATATGGATGGTCCTGATTCACCATCTCCCATTAGTGGGGGCCACAACGCGAATCATTTCCCTCTCTCACTTGTTCATGCGGGTATCTTAGCAAGGCATCGGAGGCAAAAGTAAAAATGGGAACAGTTCCTACAGGAAGAGGTCCTGCGTAATAATCCAAACCATTGGTTTGTTGGGCAACTACGAATGGATATAAATTTTAAGGCTAAGATTGTCTTACGGATGATTTTTTATGCATGGCCCATCCATGGTGGGATCCAGCAGACCTATGATCCCGATCACTGATCCAATGCGCCCCACTTATTAAAATCGAGTACCCGAGTACACTTGCATATCCTCTGGTCGACGATCATATAAATTGTCATGAGAAATATTCAACGGTCAAGATTAAGACATGCGCTGGATGCTGTCTCCCATGACAGAGATTTCCTCCACGCGTGGGATGCAAGCATTACTGTAGCCCGGCATATGCGGACTCGGATTCGGTAGTCACCCTTCCAGTACCGACGTCGGTGCTATAAAAGCACTGTGGGCCCACCATGATATATTTGTTTTATCCATTCCGTCCATCTATTTTCCAGCTCATTTTAGTTAGTTGTCCGAAATAGGGCATATCTAAATCTCAGGTGGAATACACCGCAAGAAATGGTGGTGATTGAACGTAGGTACTGTAGGGGCCACTACCAAATCCATGTCCGGCATTTGCTTCGATGGGCGCGTCTTTTGTCGGCTCGGCTCAATAGCAGGAGCCGAGAGAAACACTGTCAACCGTCATCACTGTCTGGTTTTCATCACTTCAACGGCTCGACCTTCCTTGCTAAATGCTCTTGGCTCTGGCTGACGTGACGCATTCCGCCCGTTAGGCTCATTTCGATGTTTCCTCCGCATCGTTAGACAACTCTTTCGAACGGAGATACGTTCGAGCCCGCAGATCTGGAACATGGTCGAGCCATCCCTAAACAGAACAAGTGTAGAAAATAATCCGGCCCGTCCATCTTGTTTCCCATGTAATGAATGGAAAATGATAAAAATTACACATCCATCGGATGATTCCAGCCATCTGATCAGTGTCTTCAAAAGAGACGCTAATAGCAAACATTCAGTTTGGAAAAGTGAAGAACTGTATTGAATAGATTGTCTAGTATTTCAGTTTTTTTTTTGAATGGTAGGCCATCCATGATGAGTATTGTTGATGCAAAAAATGGTACGTCCTCCTTCATCCTTTCACCTGCACAAGAAGGAGACGAAGGAGACCCTGGCTAGAGCCAGGAACCCTCCAATGCTAAAGTCAGGAATAGGATCATATAGGAAGGTTTTTTGGGAGAGGTTTTACGTACCTTTCACTTTAGAGATCTCCTATATTTATAAGAAGGGAAAGATCTCATCGTACCAGGATTCTTTTCCTAATATCTTGAAGATTTTGTGTTAATTCGTTTTAGAACTTCAGCCGATTCCGAGATCTTTGGGATCGGGGATCCTTTTACTTGATTTTCGGGAAGGTATTTCTTTATACACTTTTTCTACCTTTCTCGGTAGATTTTGCGGATTATATCGGGCTTGGCCGACTCTGCTTATGAGCGAATCTCGGCTGGCTTAAGGTTAAGCTTCTTGCCCTCTGTCGGGTGGGATAAGATTGGTTTGTACTTAGTGTACTCTCTTAATCCGATAGTCGAATTTGTAACTAATCTAAAGATAGGTTAGTTTTATGGTCGGTCGGGTGGCTTCTAAGCGTTAGGCCTTAATCGGTCTCTTTGGATGTTGTTGACTCGTTTAACGAGTCAACTTTATGCATCTCGTATACTTTGTTTTATGGCTCTGGACTTTGTAAGTCTCAGTCGGACTTGTTGCCTCGGGATCCCGGGCAGTGTCAATAGAGTTGGTCCATTCCATAGCCGAGTCTCTAGGCTCGTCCTATTTTTCCCCAACAAGTATCATTAGATGGATGGCTCCTATTGGTTCATCGTTCCGCTTCACCATATGATGCCGGTTGCACTGCAACGTTTGAAGAATAAGCTTATGTGTGGAGCCCAGTTGTATCTGCGGCCCACATCCATCCGTTCGTCTAGTGTGCCCTTTCAAATTGACACACTAATCAATAAAAGAAGAGGCAATCCAAAACATAGGTGGGTCACATCACAGGGAACAACTGGGTTGGGTCAAACCACGTGATTTAAAGGTTTTATGCATGTTTTTACATGGTGGGCCCACCTGAGTTTTGGAACGGGGTGATGTCCAGGAAACGGGGTGAAATTGAAAGGGAGAACCAGATGGACAGAGTGGATGCCATACACACACCAAGGTGGGTCATTGGCACAATATTCTAAGTATGCTAATCCAACAAAGTACAAACGTCGCAAAGAGAAACACCCAAATCCATAGCTCAATTGGTGGACTGCGCGAAGGTACCTCGTTTCAACACTTAGGTCTTGGTATCGATCCCTAGCGTGGGTGGCTAACAAGGAGTGTGTGTTCTGACATGGGTGTGAACTAACAAGCTAAAGCAAAAAAAAATTTAAAAAAATTTTAAAAAAATAAAAACCAACGTTTAGGGTTTGTTTTGTGATGCAGGGATGAACGTGATGAGGATAACTACTCCGAATCCACGGAGCTTCTCTGGACTCCTCACAGAGACTTCTCGAATCCACGAGGAAAGAAAGCAGAAAATAGAAATAAATTCTAATAAATTCGAAATTGATTAATTGATTAATAAAAACGAGTTTACAACCCTTAAAATAGGGCTACCAAGCATTGGGAAAGAAATTAGAATCAAACTACAACTCAAACTCTTAGAATTCGCGACTTACTATAAATAGTAAACTTACTATTTATAGACGGTCGTGATGATGTCTACTAGTGCTGAAGGTTTTCGGCCAAAAATAGTAAGTGTCCTATTTGGCTTCACCAAACCGTTCTCCTAATTATTCTAAGCTCTTTTCACGTTGGGCGCAACTCCTAAAGCCCGACGGATGAAGAGTTATAATCAAACTAAAACTTACTATTTATAGTAAAAATGAAATTAAAACAGGGAAACGACTGTCAATCCACGGGTTTTTCGCAATTCCGGGCTGCGCAACCCGGCGTAGCGGGTTGGTTGGCTTCAGTAGGTCGTTCTACCCCAAAATCATATATTTTACGTCCGATAACTCATTCCGGATTGCAAGATACGCCCGATTTAAGGTTCGATGGTTTGGATCACTTCTGTCATCGACCGAGCCTTTTCTAATCCATCTTGGCCATGTAATTGTTCGCGACCCGCTCTACATCATTTTGTGAGCGAATTACATACCGTCCACACCGTTCGTAATGTCATTCCTACTAGGATTAACTGAAAACATAAATATTAACCTGATTCAAAACTTATGTAGCCCCACGAATATTTCAACTGTAGAAGTTCAATCATCATGTTTTCAGCCTACTTGAGTCTTCAATCCGGCTCATTTTGGCCCATGCCTTAAAATAAGCTTTATGAAAACGGATAGACCAGGTGGATTTATCAAAAACATTATGTTGGGCCCACCTAAGTTTTCAGCGCATGAACTTCGTGCAAACGCTTTGGTAGGAAATGCCAGTACGTGGGAGCTAGCAAGATTCGACAAAACGGGCCCTCAGTGAAATACTGGGACGTAAATTGCATGGTGAGTAAACTCTATGTGGCCCACTGTGATGTATGTTCCTTATCTACACCATCCATCCGTTTCACCATCTTATTTTAGGACATGAGACCAAAATAGAAGCTTATTTAAAGTTCAATTGGACCACACCACTGGAAACAGTGTGAATTGAACATCCACCGTTGAAAACTTCCTGAGGACCATAGAAGTTTTGGATCAAGCTATTATTTGTGTTTTACAAGTTTTGGATCAAGCTGATATTTGTGTTTTCCCTTCATCCATCTACGTGTTACCTTATGAACAGGCTGGATGACACATAAACATCACTGTGGGACCTAGGAAGGTTTCAACGGTAGAAGACTTTTTCACATGGTGTGGTCCACTTGAGCTTTGGACATGCTTCAATTCTGGAATAACTCCCTAAAATGAGATGGTAAAACGGATGGGCGGCGTGGATAAGACACGTACACCAATCCGCTTTCGAGAAACTCAAAGGATGGACATGATTTCGGATCCATCATCAGCAGGCCACACTTTTACCATGAACTTGGACCGTTGGTTTATACTGCCGAATTTTGTAGCCACGAGTGGCCCACCTGATAAATGGACCAACCGGATTTTAGAACAAAGAAAATCCACGAATGAATGCTCCCTAATCTCGCCAACGCATGCCACGTCAGGACATGAGGAGCGCTTGTATTATGGCGCGTGGAGATACAACTTGCCGCAAATGGCACTCCCCTACTCAGGACCCAGTTTCGATCACCGCCACAGGGGCCCACCTGCTAAGCGGTCGTCTTATCTGAACCGTCCATGTTATGGGTTATATGCTATACAGTCCACCATGAAAAGATTAAGCTAAAAATCATCAGATAATTTATCTGTAGGTGAATTTAGAACAATGAAAAGAAAGCTTTAAGGGGCTCGTATTCAACTTTAAAAAATCAAAGGTTAGGATAGGATCATCAATGAAGCCTCATCATGGAACACTACCTTATTAGGGTAGTAACGAATATATGGACGGTTTAAATCATCATACCATCTCGGAATGTGGCCTCCATGAGTAACGACCCGCGCAGGTTCATGAGTTGAGATAATGCCAAACGAGCTCTACTGTGTCTACCGACACCTCGGAATAGTACGTTTTGATACTGCCGAGACTAAGGATCCAGTCTCTGTCGCCACCCACTGGGGCTCACATGATGAGTGGCCCGATAATCAGAACCGTCCCTATTATAAATTCCACTATCATAAGCATAATCTGAACGGGTGATTTTGACCATTGCAATCTGTAGATGAACATAGACAATGAAATAAAATTTTCACCGGCTGGCATTCAAATCTAAAAATCAAAGGTTCGGATCATCTATGAAAGGTTATTATGATACAATACCTTGTTTATTGTAATTAAAAATAATATGGGCGGTTCAAATCATTGGACCAACTCAGCATATGGCCCCAGTGGGCTGCGACGCACACGGTAGACATTGAGTTGCGACGGAGGCAAAACTAACTCCCCTCGGAGTTCATGCAAGAGGACGTCTTTTTCAGCCGCGCTTAACCCTTGTCCTGAAATCGGATGCGTGCCGAGTTACTCAGTACGCTCGTATTGCACTGAGTAAACTCTTTCGGGCCCAACGTGAATACATGTGATTTATCCACACCGTACATCCTTTTTCACAGATCATTTTAGTGGTTGATCCAAAAATTGAAGCATATTAAAGGCTTAAGTGGACCATACCACAGGAAACAGTAAAAGTATTGATTTTCACCGTTGAAACCTTCCTAATGCCCACCATGATTTTTATTTGTCATCCAACCTCTTTATAAGATCAAAAAGACATGGATGAAGGGAAAAAATAAATATAATGTTGATCTAAAACTTCTACGGCCCACAAGATATTTTCAACGGAAGACGTTCAATTCACGTGGTTGCAGGTGGTGTGGTCCATTTGAGTTTTGGATACGCTTCATTTATATCGTAAGGTCTAAATTATCTGATAAAATGAATGGACGGAGTGGATAAACGGTGGCCCCCACAGAGTTTACTCTGTACACAATCCGCTTCCTGTTAACTGCTATCGACCAGCATACATGGCTTCACACTCAGTGAATCCAAATCGTCCATACGATGGGCCTAGCGTAAATGGTCTGAGGGAGTAAAAGCACCTATATCCGGCACTCTGTAGATCTGTGTGAATTGATTGGATTCGAAGGAAGCAAATCAATTGTGTGTGTCTTTTTTCAGCCATGGTGGGCATAGGCCCACCAGATGTTGTCATCAACTGTACAACCACTTGTATGATGGTGAGATGCAACTACCCATCACAGCTTTTGCATGATAAACGAGCGACCATACAGAGGGTTATTAATTGAGCAATTTAAGTCAGGTGATTGATCAGATGGTTGGAGAAGGCAAGGAAAGCGATGGATGGATACAGATGGTTTGTTCCATAGACTTTGCAGAGGCGAGAAGGAAGAAAACCTGTGGCTGGGACTCTTAAGAATAAGTACACTTAAACATTAATCGTCCATTTCTGAAATGCTCCACTACTCTCAAGCACTATAAGTTTTAGTGCTCCTAAATGCATCGGTTCACTTGGACACTTCGGTCGATCAATCTGAACCGTCCATTAATTCCAAAACACATTTCATAGGCTACCATGCAAAGATGGCACTAATCAAATTATTTGATTTATCCTTAGTTTGGCCTTTTCTTTTTCCATGCCATGGATGGGATGGTTACAATCGCCTAACAAAAGTGATTCTTTATCATCATAAGCAATCAATGATAAGCCCTAACAAATAAATGGATCAAATTATTCATTGGAATGTTTTTGTATAAACACTCTTAACCATCCATATTAAAGACCAATTAAGCGTTGAGTACCTTAAATTGTCAGAATTCGGTATATCAGTTTGATGTTTGCATAGTAGCCCATAAATTGGGCATTGGATCTAATGAATAATCCCAATCAATGGTTTGGACTGATTAAGTGTCCCAATGCAACTATGAGCATTATAACTTATAGTGTTGTATGCGAGGGCAGTGGAGCATTTCGCATGAAGGAATGGAGAGCAGTCTTCTTTGTCACGGAAAATAATTTTATTTTAAAAAATATATAAAGATTATTTGTGAAAAAATTTAGTTTTTTTAATCTTTGAAAATAGTCTCAAATGGAAGAGAAGAAAAAATCTTATTAATAAATAAGGTATTGAGAAGAGAAGAAAAAATCTTATTAATAAATAAGGTATTGAGTACCTTAATATTTGCTTAGTAAGACAGAGCAGTGCCAAGATTTGTGCGTACTAAAGCTTTGGTCACAGACTCGATGCGAGGGCTTGGGTGTGGGCATGTGAGGTAGTATGGTTGTAGAAACAGTGGTGGCACACTTTGCCACTTTGCACTTCACACTGCGCATCATGTCATACAACAGTGGCTAAGAGAAAGGGGGGGGCGTGAGCAAGTGTAAGAGTTAAGTGATTGTGGATAAGAGATAGATCTGAGAGAGACATATCTACCTTATATAGGAGTTGTGAAGCCGTTTAAGAAGCATATTGTAACTAATCATGCAGTAATTAACCATGCGGAAGTTGATGCATGTGACTAGCCCAACAGTTAAACATTATTAACCATTGTGTCTAAATGGCTAGTATGCAGTTAGTCTCACGCATGCAAAACGGTCATAAACTGTCAATAAATTATTAATTTCTCACCAACAGTTATAAATGGTCCATTGCAATAATGACTATGGACCAAAACATCCAACCACCATTGCCTA
Organism: Magnolia sinica; assembly: GCF_029962835.1. NCBI lineage: Eukaryota > Viridiplantae > Streptophyta > Magnoliopsida > Magnoliales > Magnoliaceae > Magnolia > Magnolia sinica. The sequence goes on from NC_080573.1 coordinate 139,481,869, forward strand.
TATAAACAAAGCTTGGCTAGTTCATATCATCATCACAAATCGACTCATTCTCTCATATGAACCAATAAGCTTAAGGTGTTCTTTGATCAAGTCAACAAATTTAATACGAACCTGAGCCAATAAATCAACAAAAATCAGACCAGTACTGTAGTAGTCTAATCCAGCAAAGCCAAATCTTATGCTTTCTATCTCTCTTTTCATTTGGAATTTTTTTTTTCTTTTTTCATTTGCTAGAAAAATTATGTTTACAGATAGAAGTTCTATCAGTAACTCAATTGTACTTGATGAACACAAAACTACACAAAAGCTCATCATATCTTGAAAAACTATCTGGTTGTTGCATGTGATTATAAATATTTGATCACACGCGTTAGCAGTCTCAATTATTTTAAGAATGGATAAATAACACTTTAAGACATTGTGATCACACTTCCTTTTGCCTCTCTTTAATATTATATATTTTAATTTTCTACTTGCTTTTATTTTACAATATCTATAAATCTATAATATGAGATTATCACATCTCTACACTCTTCGGTATACCCAGACGCATGAGAGAGATCCATAACATGGTGGAGCATGATCATCAATAGGCAACCGCACAAAAAAACATGTGGCATATACGGATTCAGATCCGTATTGTTCAAATATTGGGGTCAACCATAAATGGGTTATAACCCAAATACGGCGTCACTATAACTATGCCACTGATGGTGAGTAGATGGATGGTCAAAATGAAAACTAGCCAACGGTCCTTCTCCATAGACAAGTATACATCAATAAGAGGTTAGAATAAACCAATCAATTTGACTTCGGGGTCCATCTCATCGACAACGGCACCCGCGATCTGTAGGGTTTGGATTGTGGACCACACATGCCATTTGTATACACGTTAGACACGTGCTTGTGTATGGATGGTGACACTACGCCAGCGAAGCAAATAATCCTCAGCGTACGAGTGGATTTGATGTCCTGATGGGAATCCCGTGGTAAATGCAAAAGAAATCAATATACGGGTGGTAGAGCTATGGCAATTGGGATGACTGTACTTCCTTGGGAATTATCTGGTACTCCGGCAGGGTATGATATTTGATATGCATACGCTCAGGAACTGTACATAAGATATACTAATTTAAACTAAATTAGTGTAGTTGAAATATCATAACTTCTTATTCATAGACGCTTGTTTGTTGAAATGGCACCATTCAGTAATTTTCATTTTTAACTGTTCAATAAAATTTCACCAATCCAGGGGTCATATGATAAAATAAGCATATATATATATATATATATATATATATATATATATATATATATATATATATATATATATATATATATATATATATATATATATATGATACATCCAAATTGGTACCAGTAATTTGCATGGTTTAATTTGAATAATTCATTTAGCATGTATGCAATTTCTGAATAATTTCTCAGGGCATGGGTGTCATCCATCACACTATTTTCCTTTCACTTTGCAAACCAAGCGAAAGCCAATGATTAACATACTCTCGTTTTTACGTCCCAAATATAGCGGCAGTAAAAGTGCTGAGTAAATTCGTACCAGTGCCATTTATAAGTGTATTTCCCTCTCAAGTGACAAATAAACATATGTCTGAGATCGGGGCTACAGGATATGTACCCTATGCAGACTCTTATTCCCAAAAACTAAGCCACGTGATCATCAAGCAAGAGCAAGTGTACAAAATAAGGGCCGATTATTGCGATACAAGCAAAGTTGCCTCAACTATATACAGCATGCGGCAGATGGTTTGCTCATGCTCATTTATAGAGGAGAACTTACGACACTAAGGGAGCGTTTGGATCATTAGGTTACTTTAGATAAATTTCTTATGGCATAAGTAACTTATCTTGGTTTCTACCCAATGAACAGATAAAATATATTTGCTAAATAAGGTATTTATTATTCAAAAAGTAAATAAATCAGGTTTGGTTACCAACACCAAAGGTAATTATATTTTGAAAGTCTATTTGATTTCCCTCACATTCACCATCCATCATGTAAGGCCAACTTTTGATATGAATCATTCATTGTATGACCCTACGTTTGATGTGGGCTGTCCATCATGTAGGGTCCACTTTTAAATTATTATTTTTTTAAAACTACTTATTTAGGTTTAATAACCAAACTTATTTAAGAAAAGTTAACTTATGTATGTTAAAAAAGCTACTTATTTCGTTAAAAAACCTATTTATTTCCAAGCCTTTAGATACCATCGAATAAGTTTCATTTATGACTAATTATAAATAGATTTTTTTTTTAACTTGAAGTTACTTAATCATTTCAATTTAATAAGTAGAAATTAAAATAAGATACTTAAGGCATAAGTATTTCAATAGTAAATTACTTTACATAAGCTACGTACGTATCAAGTAGCTTATCTTATATTAACACCCTAATCCATAGCTCAAGTGGTAGACTGGTGAAAGATACCTCGTTTCAATGATGAGGTCTTGGGATCATTTCCCTAGTGGGGGTGGCTAACAGTGAAGTGTGAGCTGACAGTGAGTGTACTAACAAGTTAACAAAAAAATTAATAATAATAAAAAGTAGTTTATCTTGATTTCTACTAATTAAACAAATGAGCATGTTTGATAAACAACATATTTGTCAATTAAAAGTTTCTTTTTTTAAAAAAAAAAAAAACATGTTTCATTTCCAACATCACGTAAGTATTTATTTATCAAGTTTGTTTGTTATACTCTCGTGTTCACCATCCATCATGTGGGGTCAACTTTGATGCAGATTGTTCATTATGTGGGCTCCACTTTTGATGTGGGTTATCTGACCTTTAATGTTCATCGTCCATTATATAGTGCTTACTTTTAATGTTGATCATCTATTGTGTGGGGCCCACCATCAATGTCGTTGTCCATCACGTGGGGCTCACCTTCAATATCCACCACCCATCCCGTGGAGCTCACCTTTGATAAGGATTGTCCATCATATGGGCCCCGACTTAGATGTGGGCCACTGATCATTAGGGTCAACCTTAGATGTGGATTGTCCATCACGTGGGGCCCAACTTCAATGTACATTGCCCAACATGTGGAGCCCACCTTTGATGTGGACCGTCCATCATGTACCAGCCTGCTTTAGATGTAGGCTATTTATCATTATAAGCTGACCTTTGACATGAAACATGGATTATAATTATATGTATCAATGTTAAGTATGCCACCATCAATCTACGGGCGTCCAACAAGTGACGTGCACGTACCTCATAAATACAACTACCATCCAAGTTAAGCTCCCGACATGTCCAGTGATTCATATTTATCCTCACGAGTAAAAATCAAACCAAATAAGCAGCTAGTCTCTTTTTTGTTTTTTGTCAGCTTGTTAGTACACAACTAGCTAGTCTAAGATACTAGACTTGGTTTGCCCATCCAAGTCAGCATTAACTTCATAGGTTGTGCCGACGCAAGTTCGATCGCATCCAAATGCCGTACATCATGGATAACATAAATGGCAACTGTCCAAAGACTCTGTCTACGCATGTTGTTACCCACCTTACCATTACATTGGTCTGATTCTGTATACATTGTACCGCGTATTGGTGATCTCCAGATCAAGAGCTCCCATCTTCTACTGTTCAAATTACTAGTGGGAAATTGTTGATTATCATACAAGTGGGTCCCACCAATGAGCGGATTAGCCTTATTTCGTACCTAAGGGCACACACAAACAGTGGTGCTAACGTGATAGACATACTAGATTTCCCATCCAGCGCAGGTAATGCGAGTAGCCATATTTAATCCTACCGATCAGCCGGACTGGCCCTTGCATTTCTCTGCAGCCTCCAAAGTCGTTTGGCTATTTAAAAGCTGATTTGTGCGAGGAACAATAAAGAGGTGAATCACGCTAAGAGCACTAATCAATCATCAGACCAGTCACACTTGCATTGAAGATGCAACACACATACAGCCAATGGCTTATATCCAATATAGACGTGTCGCCAACCTTAGCCGACCCCAAGAAGTTTGGGCTAGGGCTTAGATGATGATGATAAGATGCGCCCGCCTTATGATTTGAGTTGCTGGATTTTGGATTTTTTTTTTTTTCAAAGGACCACCTTATACAATGACTGGATCTCGGACACATGGGTCAAGTTGGCATGGATTCATTGGAGGTTAGCTTTTGAATCCAGGTCATATAACCAGTTATACCTGTTTGGTGCATAATATTAGATGGAATTATGTGGTATGGAATTATATTTAGTCATGTACAAATTTCATCTAATGTTTGAAAATTGCCATGAAAATTTTATTAATCTTAGTATCATATCACATACTCTCAAAAGTAGATAGTGCAAGATTTGTGGTGGATTTCGAAATCGACCACATTTGTGGGCTGCACAATGATACATGTGTTTTATCTACATTGTCTAACCAAAATGCACCCTTCACACATTCAAGTTGTATAAATGTATAAGTAATTAACATTAGTTGTGAATCTAGTTCGTTGATTACAATTCTATGGGCCACCAAACACGAGTTTTACTTGATACAACGTTTGGTGTTTTTTTTTTTTTTCCCGGAGGAAGAATACGATCCTAAATAATGCATGAGAATGCCTCATACTGACGGTACGTAGATTGAGAATAATGCCCATAAGCATGCATGTGGATGCATGACCCCTCCTTGCATGTGCTCATGGGTGGACGGTAGACCTTGTACGGTACGGACGCGGATTTCCTGTGAAAGCCTTTGGCTGGAAGCTCCTGAGCTGGGAACCCAGGTGGGGGCCACTGTGATGTTTGTGAAAAATCCTCCCCGTCCAACCATTTTGTGAGTTCATTTTAGAACATGTTGTCAAAAATAAACTATATCCAATGCTCAAGTGAGCATAAAACATGATAATTAAACGTCCACAGTTGAGAAATATTCGTGGATCCACAGAAGTTTTGATTCATGATAATATTTTTGTTTTCAGTTCATCCCAATAGGAATGACGTTATTAACGGTGTGGATGGCATCTAAACATCACTGTTGAACTTAGGAAGGTTTCAACGGTAGGAATATCCCTAACCACATTTTCCTTTAGTACGGATCATTCGAGCTTTGGATACTGTTCATTTTTGGCAACATGTCCTAAAATGAACTCACAAAACGGATGGACGGGGAGGATTTTTCATAAACATCACAGTGGGGCCCACCTGGGTTCCCAGCGCAGGAACTTCCAGCGAAAGGCTTTCGCAGGAAATCCCCGTCCGTACGGTACAGCATGTATCATTTCCCGTTGAGGGGCTGCATTTGCCGCCAATGGCTCTCATGCATGAATCCAAAGTTTCCATTTGAAACTTGAGATTTTCTGGCCGAATGTGACGGATGTTACTAACGTACCGAGAAATTGTAAATGTAGAGTATCTCAAACCAAACTGTTCAGATTGTGAGCCCCAAGCTGGATGGACCATTAGAAAAATGGCCACACTGGTTGAGATGTAATTAGCTGATTGGTAGACACTTATTGGACGGTTGGAATAAAAACAATTGGGATGGTTTAGTTTGAGTTGATTGTTGACACATGCAAGCTATTTTTTTTTATTTTTTTTTACACACACAAACACACCCCCACACACCCAGGCCTTAGTAGAATTTCACCACCTATATATGAGTACTTGAACCCTTGACCGGGTGTTGAAACTCCTGAGAATCTACCATTGGAGCAAGAGTAAGGACCCCACATGCAAGCTACCTGACAGAGTAAAATGAGTTATATAGATATGTTTGACACTTTGAATTTGTTGTATTAAGAAGAAAATGAAAAGTTACTTTTTGATGTATTTTAAAATCTCTTTATTTTACTGGGATTTTAGTATAACTGATATAAAATACTTTTTTATCTCCTTTTTAATTACAAAAGCAGCATAAGTAACAAAGGTATCACTATACTATTATATAATCTATCGTGCAGGAACGGTACAGTAACGATACTCGGAACAATTTAATTATTAGTTGCATCACTAAAATCACACTAATAAAATAATATGAGTTGCCCAAACCTTGGCCATATAAATGGACAATTAAAAAGTTTGGTAAGTCACTAGTTTGTGATCAATAGGTTTGTAGCTCACCTGAGGCTTAAAGTTTCTTTATTTTTTGACAATGTATTTATTTCAATAGGCTTATTATAATCATTTTGCCAAATATCATAAATATACACTGATTTAGGATATTAAAGCTGATTTAGATAATCAAATTTAAATCCATGTAAATATAGTAAACAATTCTAATACATTCTAGCTAAACAACAGGCATCCAAACATAACTTTTAGATTCTATGCATTCCAATTAAAAGCTACTAAATACAACTAAGGATTCCAATTTACATTGATTTTATACTAATTGCAATTTGAATTCCAATTCATCCCAAATGTAAGCTCCCCAATGAGCCTATATTACCTTGACTGTATATTATCCTATACATGCCAAGCATTAAAAAATAATAATAAATAAATAAATAAATAAATGTGGGATCACACTATCTATAATTATAGATAAATAAATGTGGGATCACACTATCTATAATTATAGATTTTATTATTTTTATTTTTTATTTTTTATGTGTTAGCTTGTTTGTACACCCTACTGTCAGTTCACACTTCACTGCTAGCCACTGCTAGCCACCCCCGCTAGGGATCGATATCAAGACCTCAGTGTTGACACGAGGTATCTTTCACTCAGTCTACCACTTGAGGTATGGATTAGGATGTCCTATAATTACAGATATGCTGGTATATATTAACTCAAATGGAACCAACTAGATTTTGCAACCCACTGCTGCAATCTCAATCCCCAAATCAGTTTGGTTCAACTATCCTAACCACTAATTCATGGACGCTTGTTTATGGGAATTGGACCACTGAATAATTTTCATTTTCAACGGTCTACAATGTCCACCAATCCAATAGTCATAAAATCAAGCTCAATTTTTTGTGTTCCTGATAATTCTACACTAGATACCGGAGTATCAAGGTTTATAAAAAAAAAAAAAAAACGAATTGCTACTCGTTTCAAGAAATCCACATCATGCACATGTTCAACACCTGAGTCATGTGTACGCAGTCAGTGTACACGTGGGTGTGTATATATAGGTGTATACGCGTGAGTGTGTAAAATTCATCTGGTGTGGGAGATATTGAATGCACCTAAACTTGTCTCCCACGTTATCGTCCGACTCTACACTTCTTACCATGTAACAATATAATAAAATAAGAAATAATCAAGTGGCCTATGTTTATGGGAACCTTCCAATGCACAGTTGGATTTGGACACGTGGACATCCATATAATGAATCTGTACCATCCATCAGCCCCACCAACTGATCTGGTGATCCAAACCAGCCACTCAGTGGATGGACGAGATCATTAGTATATATAAGATATATAGACCCACTGATATGGATGCTTAGGGCCAGTGGATCGCTGTTAATTTTTCACATTAGCGGAAAGAAGAATGAAAAGAACAATAAATTAACGGTCCGGATTCTGCATGGTAAGGTTGCCATACGCAACGCATTAGATCAGTTCTTCAATAAAATAACTGTCAAAACAGATATTTTAACCGAAAGTAGCCATTCTCTCATATTTTCAAGACAGCACGAGTGAGGGATTTGTGTGTCCCTGTCTTTTGGTTACATTCCAAAATCCAAGAAATCTCCCTAACTATTCAATCACGGAAACCCAAACAACTAGCTTGCGTATACTTTTTCTTCGCAATTAGCTAGGAAATATTATTTCCACCTCTCCAAGTTGTTACTTCCATCCCTAGAAACCTCTCTTTTTTAGGCAAACATGAAATTTATTCATAGACAACGGTAGCCAGGCTATGCTAGCGTCCTTCAATATCTACCACCGTTTCTATCACTCAACAAATAGCAAAAATACGGACACATCCATGCCATTCCTGACAGGTGTCAGTTGCGAAAGCAGCTACAGGATCCGCGATTGCGTTAGATTCCGAGTAGCCAATGTGGGTTGTCCAATTACTTAGTCTTTGGAGAACGTGTTGGGTATAATTAACAAATAGTAATTACTTGGCAAAGATATATATCAAAATTGTTTTAATTAGTCAACGATGATTTTCCAAAATATTTATGATACACGTGTGTGGATTCCCATTGATTTTATTTTGAGGGGTTTGTATGGATGAGTAGAAATCTGCTAAAGCTCTCACATTAATTACTTTGTTATCTTGTCCGTGGAAATTTGAATATAGTGTTCAGGTAATGATTACTTTATAAAATTTAATATTTCTTTTATTCTCTGAACATTGAATGGTCCCATTATGAGAAAGTCATCTATTTTCTTTTTAGTTCTGTTCTTTCCTCTTCCTACCATCCAAACAGGTCTTAAATGGTTAGTTGGGAATCTCTTCAATCTCAAGAAAAGTTTAGATTATATGTTCAGTTGCCAGTTGAATGCTAGGAGCTAGCTATGACCCTCAGCCATTGAGGCCAAGCAATGGAATAGTCTTTTTGAGAAGGCAAAGAGGCAAGGACTACAGTGATCTGAATGATTCCTCTAGCACTGCAGATTTAGGTGATCTAATTATCTAATTATCAGATTGGTAAATATATTCGACAGTTAAAAATGAAAAATATGTAATAGTCCTGTTTACAAATGAGTGTCCACCAATCGAAGGTCATGGTTGTTCAATCAGACTTTGTGATTGTGACTCAGCAACAATGGATTCCACAGTTTAGTTGCTTTAACTCAAGTTAATGCATGCGATGTCAACAAATTATGAGTGCCTATATATTAGGCATCATGTGCCACTCGAGTATCATATCATCATCACGTGAACGAAGGAGTACATCACTTGTAACTTTGTTTATATGAGATATCAGCCTATTTAATAAATTTCTTTTATCTTATTCACCCACTCAGTTCATCATTTACGATGGACCACACCAAAATTTATGTACTGTTTTTCTAGGTTTTTAGTTTTACACACCACGTGGGTACTGGAAACCATAACCTCAGTGTTGAAATGCACCTATCTACTGCTAGTATAATCTCACACAGATTCAACACAAACTCTACTAATTTCAAAGTGACACATAATCATTCCATCAACCATCGCTACAGGAAGAGTACTAAAAGTGGTTAGTAGACTAGTCGTAGCACTTTGAAGGTGTATTTTATATTTTCAATGGATCAAAAAGTAGGTGGTAATTAGTTTTTGGTTTCCTCTATAGTTTTCAATTTTGGCATTGGTAAGCTATAGACACTGATCAAATCAAACTCCATACAGCAGTAAAGATCGGGTATTTGGGGTCATATGATCTTTCGGCCAGAAGTCCTTGGCCCACCTTTTAGGATGCTTGGATCGTATGTGTTCTTGGGTGTGGATGGGCAGGTCTCAACGTGAATGTATGCTTGGAAAACCTGCAATCAAAGGTTATTACTGGATATGGCATGCGCAACATATTGATGGAGGAAGGGAGAAAGAAAAGGGAGAGTGATTGGAGGGTGAGGTTACACGTAGAGAGAGCAACGAGAGGAAGAAAGTAGGATGTGAGAGTGAGTGCAGGCTACAGGCAGGAAAGGGAAATAAAGGGTACATGCTACTCCATTAAAGCATAAAATCTGCACCACTCTTCACACCTAGCATCTAAAATCTGAGTCCTCCATTGATAAGAACGGACTATTCAAATTCCCCATATTATACCAGTGAATATGAAATCCTTTCTAAAATTCTTTTAAATTTCAAAATTCATGACTCTTTGAAAACTAATTACATGGATAAAATTATATATTCTCACTCGCATTAATTATATATAGTAGAGAAATTACCTACGAAATTCTAATGTGTCACTTTAGCGGAACATCTAAGCCATGCAAAGGTGGGACATACCACAAAAGGTTTACTTCGTTGAACTCACATACAATGACCATCACGTGACACATTTACACAGCATCTGAGCCACTGAAAAGGTAGATCCCACCACCAAGATCATGGTGTGCAGAAATCAGGCCCTACACATAATAAGTTGCTGGGCCTTACGTATCATCGCTTTCAGATTTAAAGATGTGGGCTCCATCTATCATCTTGGTCGGGATTGCTAGCTCTAGCTGGACATTTCCAATATAGAGGTTTGCTCGAGTACATCCGAATGTATTACAAAAAAGATGTGGGGACATCGGCCATGGGGTGCTTTCAAAGACCTAAACCGTTTATATGATAGGCCGGATGGTGGATACCCCAAGAACCTTTGATGCTGAAATATCTAAGCCCATCCATTATTCAAAGAAAAAGAGCTAAATGGTCAACAGGTTGAAATATTTCAATGGAAGAGATCATTGTTCTTGGTATTCCAAATCCAAGGTGAGGCCCAATGATATAAACGGTTGGGATCATTGAGAGAAGTCCTGACGTACCCTATACCAATAGGTCGGGATGCATTCTATCAAACATCTCAAAATTAGACACGTGGGACAGGGTAATCGAATGCTTAGATCAACATAATATTCCCTTTGGTGGGGCCCACCTAGTATCCTTTTAAAAGGCCTATTGGGGTGGATGACCAATCACCATCGCTTGAAATGAGTGGACCATGACACTAGAGCCACCGAGAAATCAACGTCTGTGTTGGGGCCCACCCTTGCATCATAGCATTTAAAATGCATGGGCCGCAACCGCAATTTCTTGGGGTCCAATAACCCTAGTTTATCAATCAAAAGCAAAACCCACCCTACAAAAGTTGGGAATATGGACCATCATGCATGTTCGGCCGGCCCTGTACGTATCTTAAATGTTGCTGACCCATGCCGTACACGTGTATGGGTCATTGCATGGATCAGATGGATGTTAACCGTCTTATGTTATTCTGAACCTTCATGTCAAGGGGACCATCGGTTGAATGGTTTGGATGGTCTGATGTGATTTTCAGGGTACACTACATCTGTGAAAGGCCTTATGTTTTAGATGGTCTGGATTGAAATACAGGTATAAGTTGGTATGGTTATGGTGGCCGAGTTACCATCATACATAAAGTGATGTTGAAGTTGGAAGTGCGCGCGCCAAAGTTCACAGTGCGAGGGACTCGCCTGTCACTCGATGCCAAAGAGCAGTGTATGAGGTCTAAGATGCTCATCTGGTGGGCCCCACCATGTAGATTCCTAGGGATAAAAATCAGGCCAGTCCCATCATTTAGTGGGCTGCACATCAATGCCGGATTCAAGCAGTTGATCAGTTGCCTTCAAACCAACAGTAGAGAAGCTGTTGATGTAAATATTGTGAGCTCAGAAGCTGTTGATATGTTCTACTAGTTCAATAAATTGTATTTTTATTATTATTATTTATTGTTGTTTACTAACATGAAATGGATATGATTTGTACTGATTTGATTGGACGATTACATTGCCTTATCTATACCCAAAGGAATGAAGACAGACACATTTAATGTGAGATACATTTGTGAGGTTACGAGGTCTGACTTGTCTGATTGGTCCTAGATTCTGTATGATAAGATAGAATAGTAATCCCTGGCAACTGCATGAAGTATGATTGTTGTCAGTATAGTGAGTCACTACCATAAGATATCGTCCCCACACTTGTAGGTACATGAATAATACAAGAAGAGGGTTTTTGTCCAGATACAGTGGGGTATAGTTTACGCAATTGTGACAGGCATGCATTTTTCAAAGTTGAGTTTTTTAGTCTTTTTTATTTTTTTGGATGATAAAAATACTCCATTATCACAATTACCCCACTGAGCTTTGGGTTGTTGTCTTGAAAGTTGAATTTTTTTATTTTTTTTAAGATGTGAAATCCCACCAAAAACTAAAATTTGGACCACCCCATGATTGATCTGAACTGTTTATTTGAATAGGACAATTATGAACCTACAGTAAAGTTTTTTAAGCTTTTTGTTTGAAGCTCTTTGTGGCTCACAACTATATTAATGTTGTGCGTTAACTATGAACTACTTCCTTAGGTGTGGTCCATCTGTAATGACTTTTGTCCTCAAACTTGGATCGATGGCCTGAAATTAAAATCCCTCACATGTGTACGGGTTAGATTTGCTTCACAGTAACCCAATGAGCCACACATAAGTTGTGAATGAGTTCAAAATGTGGGACCCAGCTGCATAAGGATCATTTAACTGTCTCCTTCTTTCTTGATTTTTTCACGAGAGGGAAGGATGGTATTTTTTTCCACTCCTTCCTTTCTTGATTTCCTTTATACTTATTTTTTTGTTCATTTCAATCGTTTAGTGTGGATGTGTTAGAGTTAGATGCAACCTTATTTGATTCAAATGCTGATGATCCCAAGTACCAAGATAGGCAGAGAGATAGTGAGCAGTAGTCTATGATTGGGAACTTAATTGTTCAGCCATCTATACATCCACTTGTATGAGTGACCAATCGATTGGCAAAAGGGGGGATTTGTCCTTTTAATGGATTTCTTTTTGCCTTTTAGTCTAAAGAAATTCAATATTTACGTAATTGCAACTACAATTAATAATAACATAACAAAGAATGATAAAAGAACAAAGAAGAAAAAATAATAATAATTCAAAAGTAATTTTATTATTGATCTATAGTAATTTCACATATAATTAAATACTAAAATGACAATCCTTTCATTGCACAATGAAGACTAACTTTCATAGCAAAAGAGTTATCCGACAACAGATGACAATCATCTTGATGGATGGTGGTAATCGTTTGGCATAAGATGGCAACCCAATATAGCAGTGCACCGACTCAGTGTGGGAGCATAGCAACACAGCAGTATAATGATGTAACAACGTAGAATTTGGCGTAGCGACGTAGCAGCATAGCCTTGTAGGAGCTTAATAATGTAGCAGCTAGCATACAATGTAACAACGTAGCAACGTAATCACATAGAATTTTGCATAGTGATGTAGCAGTGTAGTGGCATAACTACGTACGTAGAATTTGGCATAATGGCTTAGCAACTTAGCAGTGTAGCCACGTAGCTACGAGCAACCTTGTGGACAAACAGCATTGCACTAGGCTTCATTGATTTTGACTTCTTCTTTTAGACCTCCTTTCTTTGTTATATTTATATATGATATGAGACATATTAACCGCTCTTTATGTATCTGCTCCACCGCTCTCTCTTGTACGAGTAGTTATGGAGTGGTTAAACTACTAAGTGGCCATGACATCTCATATACCACCACATGTACATGACATTTATTACCAATCAACTTCGGTTGTGTGACACATGACCCATGAACATGACTAATCGACCATCGCCAGTCGCTATCGACCGATAATCAGTCATTACGGTCGTTGTCAATTAAAATAGGATGTTTCGGCCATTAATTTGCCATTAGCTGCTTTAACGGTTGTAAAGACTTTTCTCAAGGTAATGTTGCAATATGGTGTTTTTGGAGTCATCTAAACTCACCTGGTCATACTAGGCATCAACATAGTATTAAATTTTTTAGTTTCTTTTGTCATACTTCAAAGTGCATGTTTTTTAATACCTCACTTATTATTTAATGATTGAAAAACTATTGCATACAAACAATCGGGCAAGAGCCAACAACATAAAAACATCAATCTACATCTCATATAGATCAATCATATACAAGACGAGGAGAAAACACAAAAGTGCTCCAACATTTTCAACCCAGATTCAACTTCTTCAGAATACTCACTAGCCGCCTAATCCTTAAACAGCTTCTCAAAACATGGCCTGCAGCATGCAGCAGACTCACTATCAGCATCAACCCTAATCCACTTATCATATAACTAAAACTCGTAGAAATCATGACTTACAATAAACGTTAGTATTTATAGACGGTCATGATTTCCACTAGACCTCATGGTTTTCGGACGGAAATAATATGTATCTTATTTGGCTCAACCATGCTATTCTCCTAATTATTCTAAGCACTTTTCATGTTGGGCGCAACTTCTAAAGCCCAACGGATGAAGAGTTATACTCAAAACTAAAACTTGCAATAAATAGCAAAATCAAAATAAAATAAGAATTTGACCGTCGATCTAATGGTATTTTGCAAATTTGGTGTGCGCAACCCGGCATAGCAGGGTTTGGTGGCTAAAGTAGCTCATCCTATCCCAAAATCATATATGGTACGTACGATAAATCATCCTAGTTTGTGAGATACACCTATTTTAAGTTATAATGGCCCGGATCACTTTCGTCATTGACCGGTCCTTTTCTAATTTATCTTAGCCTTAAAATGTCCACGACCCGCTCCATCAATGATAGAGCCCACTAAATGGTGGGTCCCGACTATTAAATATCCCACACCATGTGTAAAGTGGCAGCGGAGTAGGCGAGACCCCAGATCCATTGAGGTGGGTGAAGGCCCCGACCATGGGGCTCACAGTGATGTTATGTGTCTTAAATCCTTATTGTCCAACCGTTTTTAAAGCTCATTTTAGGGTATCATCTTTAGAATGAAAATGATCCAATTCTTATGTGGACCATAATACATTTAAAAGAATTTATTATTATTATTTTTTTTAAAAAGGTAGTTATTGATTAACCACCATTAAAAACTTCATGGGGGCTAGTCGAGTGTTTATTTTCCATGCAAGGTGTTGATAAGGTCACAGGGATATGGATCAAGAGACCACACGAGAATCCAAAACTTTTGCGGCTCACGAGAAGTTTTTAATGGCCAAATACTATTGTTTTGTATATTATAGTTCACCTTGGATCATGTCTTAAAATAAGCTTTCAATACTAATGGACCGCGTGGTTGTAGTCACATACATCACGATGGACCCTCAGTCAAGGGTCCCACCCAACTCGGCGGATCCGGGGTCTCACCGAATGCACCCCCGCGTGGGGTAGAGAGAGGCTCCACGTGTACTCCAGTTCTACCTGCACTCGGGGATTGAGAAAAAGCGTAGATTTTTAACACTATCGCTGAACGTTCATGTTCCCACCCCAACATTGTACACATGTCATGCACATAAGCTAAAAACAAACCGTCCCAACTTTAGGGCCGACTGCAAATAGACAAGAAGAAGTTAGATTGATTGAAACATTTCAACCTCTTACTAATGGCCATTTGCTTCTTGAGTTAGACCATTGAGTGGTGGTTAGATTTTATAACCGTCCATCAGACGTCCATCAATCCATCAGTTTAGATTTCGAGAAACATCACAATCTCCGCTAAAGTGTAAGAGAAGCCGGTTAGCCACCTTGACGAAGGGAAAGCATAAATACTCCATGTTCACATGTCATAAATAAAAAAATTCATGTTTTTTTACATTTTAATTGGTCCACATCAATGCTAACCTTATCCCTCCAACTGCATTAAATATAGTGTAAATGATGAGGCCCAATTAAATTGCAATAGACAAAAAATTTCTATTGATGACAAATAAAGTTTCTAAATTCAAAATGAATCTGTATCCAGATTTGCATCCGGAAGTTTTCAATGGTGGAAGTTTAATTCCCACTATTCCCTACCTACTTGAGTTTTAAATCTGCTGTCCTAAAATACGGCGAAAAAGGATGGAGTAGATATAACACATACATCACAGTGGGCCCCACAGAGCTCAGGGCGGCAGAATACCCGGCGGCCGGGCGCTACAGGCAATCCTTCGAAGCGAGGGGCCAGACTCCTGTGTGAGTTCCGCATCAGTTAAGAATGGTGGTGACTCTTCAAACATAAACCTCGCCAAGATTTAAGGCAATCTAGACCGTCCAAATAGTTTAACCAACTGTGGACGGAACATAATAAAAAAAGGTGTGCATTGGAGAGATAATATTAACTACCTGATGGATTTTTGACCATCCATTTGATAGTTCTAATCAAATCAGATGGTTAAGATTTATTAACTAATGTAATTTTATAAATATTCTTCATCTAAAATGGAGCCCATAATGGATATTTAGGATGGATGTTTTTCACTGACACGTCATCACCGCCATTTTCTAAACGGTGCAAAACTACCATAGAAGTCCGTCGACTCCAGCCCCCCAATGAGAAGGGGAATCACTTCTGGCTTCCGCAGGATAGATTGGAGCCGGCTGGTGACTGACCCGACGATCAAACTGGCTGATGAGTCTCGGCGTAGCGGCCCACCTGTTGAGCGGCTCGGATCATGTAGATAACTATCAAACGTTCAAAGTCCAGCCGAGTTGCTTTTTCGCAAGCAGAGATTTCTCTTCTACTGTCTTCACAGTAATCGTCGTCTCCTCGGTCGATTCTCCCTTCAAGGTCAGTCTTCCTTACTTTCATTTCCTCTTTTCCCGTTTTACCCTTCTTCTCTCCTCTATTTACCATCTGCTCTCCATCCCTGCACCAGCTCTTCTCCTTTCTTATTTTCCGAATGATTTAAGGAAATTTAAAAAAAAAAAAAAATCCCTTGTCTTTTCTACGTCGCGTCATCTTTCTAGGGTTTTCGAATCCCTAAAACCCTAAATTCTGAAGGAAAAAAAAATCGATTTTCAGGGCTAACCGTTGGAATCGTCTAACGATCGAATTCCGCTGGGGTTTCCATAGCTTCGGGTTCAGTAATTTTCCTCAAAGATGGAAGAAATTGACTGACCCAATTCTTGTAATTTCGTCAAAAATTCGGGTCCAAAATATGGATAATTCAATTATGGGAGGCAGCCTTTTATCGGGCCCCTCAGCTGGGATTTTAGATCTGGACCCTTCATTTCATCGGAATCCACCGCAGCACTATCTATCCCGTCAGGTACCTGTGATGGGAATGACAACGGGTCTTGAAACTGACCACACGATCCCCCTGAAGGGCACTTCTGTGAATTGCGGTAAAGGGAAGGGCATTAGTAGTGTTGCTGCTGCTGCTAATCATAACAGCACAAGCGATGAAGACGAACTGGGTTTTAGGGAAGATGGGAGCGATGTGAATTTGAATGGGGCGAAGGGTAAAAAGGGGTCTCCGTGGCAACGGATGAAGTGGACGGATGACATTGTCCGGATGCTGATCACGGCCGTCTTGTGCGTCGGCGTGGATGGGACAACCCCAGATGGCCCTGCGGATGGGCCGCACAAGAGGAAATCCAGGGCGTTGCAGAAGAAGGGCAAGTGGAAAAACGTATCAAAGATCATGATGGAGAGGGGCTGTTATGTCTCACCCCAGCAGTGTGAGGACAAGTTCAATGACCTGAACAAAAGATACAAGCGGCTGAATGAGATTCTTGGGTGCGGGACCACCTGCCGTGTCGTGGAGAACCCCAGCCTGTTGGACTCCATGAGCCACCTCTCAGCAAAGATGAAGGAAGACGTCAGGAAGATCTTGAGCTCGAAGCACCTCTTCTACCGGGAGATGTGCGCTTACCACACCGGGCAGAGGATATGTGACACCCACGAGATCGAATCGCAAGGTTATCCAATGGCCCACCTCTTGCGGTGCTCCAGGGACAGTGATCAGTTCGAGGGGGAAGATGACGAGGACGATGAGGATTGTGATGGCGGTACAGAGAATGAAGACGATGCGAATGGGGATGACGAGGATGATGAGAGGAACATTGGTTTTGGTGGGAAAAAGACAAACATCAAGGAAGGTAGTTTCTGGTCGTTATCTAATGATAACTATGCTGCTGAATTGATTGGATTGATTCCAGATGCCACAAAGCTGCCTTGGGATCAGCTAGAGTGGATTAGGAACCGCACGCTGCAGCTCCATGAGCAGAGAGTTAGTGTTCAGGCTCAGGTGTTTGAACTGGAACAGCATCGCTTTAAATGGGAGAAATTTTGTAGAAAGAAAGATAAGGAGTTGGATAGGTTGCGGCTGGAAAATGAGTGCATGAGATTAGAGAATGAGCAGATTGCATTGCAAGTGAAGCAAAAGGAAATGGAAATTGATTTTAGAAGGTCTGGAGCTGTTACATTGGATAAACTGCAAGGAAGAGATCCAAACGATCTGGGCAGAGTCCAGTAGCTTCTTCGTACTGGAATCCGTAGTCATATGGCTAGAATTATAGCTGGTGCGCTTCTAACCCTCCCAAGATGTAACCCTTCTGAGGTAGTTTAGTTCTCCTACACTTTCTTATGACACTGACATTGAATGCTATCTTTTATTGCTGAGATTTCTGCTGTACAGTTGAGGATATTTGTACCTTTTAAAAAAATGTAGACGGGTCCCGTTGTTGTAGTAATATGCTTTACGTTTTGTGGAATCTCTTTACTGAAATTTGGTGATGTATAAACAAAAGAAAAATCCAATTTTCAGCAACTTAGTGTGAAAAGTGTCACATAGCAAGAGATGATCGCAGACTTTGAATTGTGGAATTTGGGAATGTAGGGCAAAAGGGATTGGGCCTTGTGTGGTGACTGTCACTGTTGGCGGGTCTTTGGTCCATTTGGAGGGAATGTAACAATAGGGCCTTTGTGAATAAATTGGAATCTCCATGAGAGATCTTTATAAAAGCAAAGGGGTGATTGATTCAGCTTTGGGTCCAAAGGTTTTCTAGGGTTATAAGAGTAGATTTTGGTGGTCAATGGCTTGTGGACTAGTCTTTTTGGTGCGGAATGATCTCTCATCATCTATGCTTTTCTTTTTTGTTTTATGCTGTTCCACTTTTGCTTGGCTTTTAATGAATTTTTTGTTTCCATTAAAAAGAATGTCATATTTGCAAATCTGTAAAAGATTTCAGATGGGCTGAGAAACTTTTCAGGGCCTCAGGTGTATTTTTTCAATAATGCTGTATTTTGTGTATGCGACTGAAAGGCAAGCTATCTGGCATGTATTTCAGTTGGGCTTAGAGATTTCTCAGACCCTCACGCATAGTTGTCTGTTATATTGCTTGTTGTCCTGAATGATATGGTTTATATGTGCTGAAAAAGTTGGCTTGTTACTTTAGGGATGCCAAAAATTTCATTTTAGGCCTTTTTTCACAGTAGCTCAAAAATCGTTGCATTGGTGAAAAAATAAAAAATAATAATAAAATGAAACACTGTAATTTTGTCAGTCAGTTGTCTTTGAACTACTGTCAACCCCTTTGTAGATTTTCAGTTGTAAACTTGTAACTCATATTCTGTAGCTTTATGGCTTTCCCACAACAATTGTTAAATGAGCACCCTTGAAGTATTCATAGCATTGGAGACTTCTTTGTTGTGGCAGAATTTGGGATCTTGCCTCTCTAAATGTTTCAACTTAAAATGTATAGAGAGAGGCAAACAAATTTGGCAGCAGTCAGTCTTTCCATAGAAGGCTTGGCGAGGGTGTCATTGTGTTTTTTGCACAACAGTTATTCAATGAGTGCCCTTGAAGGATTCAGAGCTTTGCAGACTCTGCTTTGTTATAGGCGGAATTTGGGTCTGCTCTCCCTCACCCTCTCTCCCTCCCTCTCCCTCCCTCCATTTGCGTAGCACTATTGCTATTTTTATTCAAGTTTGTTGATTATAAGAAAGAAAATTGTAAAAGGAAAAATGGAAAAAAGCAGGCATTGATAGATTACTCTTGCTGTTATTCTGTTTGCTATGATGAAAGAACGTGGATACTCCTGAGAAAATACATTGTCACTTCCCATTTAGCATTAATCATGATGGTCACTCTCTGGATTTTGCTTCTTCAAGTCTTCGGGATGGGCTGGTTTTATTTGCTTGAGATTCTCAATCAACTCCCTGCTTTCAGGTTAGTAAGCTAAGGGGCCAGTATGGGCAGAAGGAAGTATGTGGTAAATTAATATATTAATATTTACCCTTTCAAAAAAACAGAGAGTGATATGGCACTGAAAGTACAATAAGATATGGTGCTATTGTTGTGCTTGGTTTTGATCTCGTACAAAACAAATGCATGCCAGTAGCTGCTTTTCCTTAGGAACTCATGGTTAAGGTTACTTCTGGATTGTAAGCAAACTGTAATTTGGCTACATAATGTACCAACTTATCTTATTTAGGGAACTGTACCATATACGAATCAAATTAATTGCTCATATGGAATGTATGAATTTGTTTCCCTTTA
Organism: Magnolia sinica; assembly: GCF_029962835.1. Classification (NCBI taxonomy): domain Eukaryota; kingdom Viridiplantae; phylum Streptophyta; class Magnoliopsida; order Magnoliales; family Magnoliaceae; genus Magnolia; species Magnolia sinica. The sequence continues at coordinate 139,501,803 of NC_080573.1, forward strand.
ATTAAAGCAAATGAATTGAACCAAGATAACACTAATATATCTGGAGTTCCAAACTTCCAAGAAGTTCTATATCATGGAAAACAATGAGAAACCTGATTATCTTATTAGAATCCTTCACATGAATTTATTTGTAACATTAATTTGTTTAAATGTTACAATGCTAAGTATCAAGGTAAAAAACTAAGCAAAATTTACTAATTAAAGCTTAAACCATGAATCCAAATCCCAATTTAGTTCACGTGTGCCTCTGTATCTTAATAATCATCCCTAAAAGTGGATGCTGTAGTCAATGTTCTGAGTTACTTGTTTAGAAGTGTAAGCAGGTAAGGTTTTCTCACTCAAACAAGAAGATTTATATGCCAGCAATTTTCAATTTAATGTCTATATACCTTTGAGGGTATGTTGCTTTGAGGGCTTTTTGTCATGAGTAATGATCATAAATAGCCATATCATATCGGCCAATAGGGCTGTATCATTTCCGTATCAACTTGATATGATATGCCGTATGGGGTTGTATCCGTCCTACGGAAAAAAAAAAAAGGTCATATCACCCCATATTAGCCAATGCAGGGCATATTGGCACCAATATGGGTCCAATATGGAGTACGGACTGATGCAGCCTATATGGATATGGAAATTGGATATTCCAGCTGTTCTTATATGGGAAGAGCTCAGTGAGGACCACTTGATGTGGGCACGCCAGTGATGATTCCTTGACACATACAGCTGCAGTTGTGACAGTGGAAGCAACAATGTGGTCGGGATACATGACGTTGCTGTTTTGCAAGTGACTCAGCAAAGGACAGGCAAGGCTTGGTTATGGGCTGATCCACAATCAGCTCAGTGAGCATCTACACATAATTCAAGACAAACGGTCCTCAAACAGCTTAGCAAAGTTCCATCGATTTCCGTCAGGACACAGGCTGGATAATCATGATAGATAAGCTCAAACTTAAAGAAGAGAACTCAAATAATCAACCATATTCCAAACTGAAGGGATTATATGTACATATAGAGTTAGATAACTTGCTCTTTAATTTAGCTTAAACCCTGAGAAAAGGAAATATATATATATATTAAAAAACATTAATTTAATCCTAACATCCATAACTTCTAATCCTAACCATCCCTTTTGAATAAAATATTAAAAATGACAAAAATTTCCCTGAATCCCATCACAACCTTTATTGACCTTCATACTACAACACACTAAGGCAGTATTGTGATCACATGATCTTCAGCCCATAGGAAAGCTAACTCAATAGGTTTTCAAACAGGTTTGGTTTCATGTTGTTCAGACATCCTTTGATTCTCAAAAAGCGTCCCATGAGGTAAATGATGAAAATACTGAGGGAAACTTGTATGGATAACTGAAAGTTAGGAGAATATCTTTTTAAGGAAATTTTGCTGAGTTGGGAGTCACTTGGCTAGACAACTCTTCATGTGGGACCTATGATGGTGGCCAACTCTTCAGGCTATTGCAATCATTCCTCTAAGGTCAAAGTTGACCACCCATACACAATCTCTTGAAAATGTGCACCTTGAGGATCATGATCATGGGCTGTTCGATGATCAACAACAGTAGAGAACATTTTGGCCTGTATGCCGACTGCATCACTTCTTTTGTGTGTTCTAATGCGAAAGGCCTTGGGAACTCTTTCTGCGTAGCTCATTTACCATGGCCTACTGGGCGGACTATATTCGCCTGTTTCTAGAGGGGGAGATCTGATTCATGCTAAATACAGCAAGAATCTCTGCCAAGCTTACACTGGCACTCAGTATAAGCTGGTTGTCTTTCTCGTGTTCGTCACGGGTGTATTTGGTTTCTTGGATTTCATGTGGGGAATTGTTTTCTACCAATTTTTATCTTTATCTAATATGAGTGTACAGGCTTCCAGTAGGAAGGCAGGAAATCAACAGCCTGGTTGATGCAGTTTCTACCTCTCGGTGCTGCCCAAGTACCATATACTGAATCAATCAAGGGTGCCCATACCCCCACATTCTTCTAAATTGCAGTTTGATGGTATGTCCAAACATGCCCCTTGTGATTTTTTTCCCTTTTCTGATTTTCATGTTCTCTCTGCAAGAGAAGCACTTGGGATGTACCAATCTTTGCAACTGGCAGTAGAATCTTTGTTCAGGTGTATTTTATGTCTTCCATGTCTAAGCTGCAAGTAATGCTAGAGCGCTCTTACCTGTTCAAGAAACTGAGGGAATAATACAATAGCAAGGGCAGGTGTTTCTGAAAATTGAGTTCATAAGACATGAAAATGCAGTGTAGCCTGTAAGCTGTCATTCATTCCATGTGAACTTTCCCAGCTGATTCTAGGGGGAGTCAAACCATATTGATGTTCTTGGGTGGGCCTCACTGATCATGCAGCAGTACATGGGACATATGCTATGTGTGTTCTGTATGATGTAATGTTCTTGCCATCATGTCTGATTGCATCATTATGAAAGTATGGAACTCTTTTTTTCAAAGTATGGTACTCGATTAACAGGGTTGAGAGCGGCTTTACAACCTTATACTAGTAACAGCTGTTGTGAAACAGAGAAAAAGAAAAAGAATATGACAAAACAGAAAACAGAAAACAATAGGTACTGTTTGTTGGACGCCTAAAAATAAGTTCATCTCATTTTAGTTAACAGTAATTATGTATTAGAGATCTTGATCTCTAGACTCTAATTAGAGTAATGATTTTGTGGGCTAATTGAATGGAATCCTTACATTTACATTTGGGGTTGTTGGCACTAACATCACATATCTTAACCGTCCATTAGGCCCAGTCCCCTCCCACTACTGAGCAAAAATCACAGCAATCAAAAGGTTGTAAACATACTTGATCGAGCCTGTCTTCCAAGAATGATCTTCATGTCCATTTTGCATGCCAGTAACTGAACAGTTTGGATATTCTGATCAGCATTAATGTCTCAACGCGGCCCATGAAAAGAGTTTTGGACCTAATGGACGGTCCAGATAGGTAATGCAGATGCAAATGAGTCCAAACAAAACTATGTTCGTGGAAAAGGTTCCCCATACAGGTAGCCCACTAGATCATTACTCATGTATTAGAGACCAGGATTCCTAATGAATTACTGTTATTTAAAATGAGATTAACTCATTGTCAGGCATCTACCAAACAGGCTCTTGGAAAATAATGCCTGTAACCGGAAGTTGTAATCCATCACGCCTGATATATACAAAAGAAAAGGAAGGCCCGTGTGAGTAATGGTTGCTGCTTGGAAAATAGCAGCCATTAATTTTAAAATAGTGGCCATGGTTTAAACAAACATGTGAAACACTGCTTCCTTTCTCACACTTCTTGGAAATAAGGTTTCTCGGGGAGCATAATTTCCTCTCCCACCTACGCTTTCCACAAATCCAAACAGGCCTTTTAGTTCCGGTTGTGTGTGTAATTAGTTCATATGTGTTCACATCAGTTGGTTGATCTGGAATATAAAGGACCAAAAAGGGCAAACAATACCAGTATTATGCTATTTTCATTGATCTTGGGCTCTTCTTCTTTTTTTTTCTTCCTTTTCTCAGAGCTCTCTCACCCAATTAAGACTGATATGTTCAAATATGGAACCAAGTCATTATGGTGCCCCCTTATTTTATGATGATATAATCACTTGCACAAAAATCCAGTGTGAGTAAGACAGGACCACTCACGATGGAGGGCCCAACCAACTTAGCTTGGGGCCACAAATGTTCCACATTCTGATCAATATTAAGGAATCATTCAGCAGCAGCAGTTCACCAATACAACCGTGGACAACCTGGTCTCACGTTCTAAAACTCAGTGGCTCAACAAAAACTCAGTCAACTTTACTCAACAACTCAGTCTGACACGACAGGAGACTTATTTTTATTTTTATTTTTTGCTTTTTCTTTTTTACAAAGTGTAGAAAGGTGAAATCAGTTTGCAACAACCTCACGCAAAGGAAACAACAGCGTCTAGCAGCACTCCAATTGCTATGGTTTTGTTGCCCAATTTATGTACTCTTAAATACTATTCTTGATTTCCATTATTTAGTAAAAGAATGACAATCCTCCACTTCTCTCGGAGCAGTATAACTTGTACTGCTCCTAGTTGCATCCATTCACATGGACAGTTCAATTGACCTATCTGAACTGTCTATTAAGTTCACAACAAAGCTTATGAACTACTATTCAAAATTTGTACGGATCAACTTACACAATGCAGCTAGACGCACTATAACTTATTTTTACTTGAGTTATTAAATATCCAGTTGAATCGAGCATTTGAATCCACCAGCCCAGCTGGATATTGACTGACCTTCATGAGACGTTGCATGCTCTCGATGAATCATTTCTTCAGACAAATGTGGTAGTAAACATTCTTGCTCATTTCTATTATGGTACATGCAAGACAATTCGACTGCTGTACACTGCGTCAAATGTGCCTCCCTGCATCTTCTAACATGCCATATGCACCACATGTACCACCTTAAATGCTCAAGTAAAACGCCTTAAAATGTATGATTGACTTGGAAAGCCATTGCTGCTAGCGAATGGACACTTTGCATTGTGGATTAGTCAGCTTGCATTATTGGTACAAGTGGACTAATCATCTTTCCTTTAAAAAAAAAAGAACTTCAATGCATGATTTGAAATGCAACTGCTTTCTCAATCAATCAACCCTGATCTGGAAGCAAAAGACTTCTAAATGACTGAACTTCCCCTAATAAAACTTAATGAATATCAAGACATTCTTCTTTTTTCTTTTCTCTGCTTGCCGCAGTGGACAGAGATCAAGCTCGTAACATGACACGGCGACCATCTAGGCTTAAGGCATGAGCAGCTTTACAGCAAAACCTAGATGATCATACAAGATTGGATTTAAAAAAATGATAAATACAAAATTTGTGAATACCTTCTTTAATGGGAAAGGATCACGCAAGGACACCTCCCACCATCCAATATGCATATTTCTTATTTCCATCTTCGGATAGTAGGAACCAATGCACTGAACTCAGGCCCTCCGTTTATCTCCAGGTCACCCACACCTACCTCTCTTCTTCTTTTTAACAATAATAATCAAGCCTCTAAGTTGTGCATCAGATCGAAACAACCCGTCCCCATCTTCACCGGCAGGCCCAGGCAAATCCTCGCTGACGGAGACTCCAACCTCTCAACCTCCCCATGAAGGGCCGCCTCAACGATGAACTTGGTCGCTGTCTCGAATGACATCTTGCATAAAGGTGAGGTGCTGCTGTCAGCCATGCCAAACCTGTTCATTGGTCGGTACCCACCATCCGCCGTCATATAATCAGCGATGAGGGTTAGGTGCCGGATGTCAATGGAAATCGCGTAGGGCTTGAAAACATTATACACCTCTTTCAGGATGGTAGCTCTTGCCGCCTCCACTCCGTAGGTGTTGAGCATTGCATATATGTCATTGGAGACTATATTCCTGATGTCCAGGTTGTCCTGCAGGTTCCAAAATGCACGGAAATTCACTCCAGCAGTCTGCAGCGACGGGGTACCCTCCCCTTTCTTATTATCCTCCTCATAGCCAATCACAGAGCACCGATCAATGTTCTCGGACCTCTTCACATATACCTTTTTGGCCGCCTTCTGAGCAATCTGCAATGTTTTTTCAAGTACAGATCATTTACCAAGGGAGCAAAAAATTCAGGCATGTTAAAAGTGATGTAAACTCAAAATCTAAAATCAAGTTAATAAATTCAAATATCGCTGATTCTCAAAGTATTGGAGATGGGGGATAAACTACAATGTAAAACACCTAGCTATCAAACAATCTACTCTCTCCTTATACATGGGACCAGTGTTCGAAATATCGGTAACGTGTTACGTATCGTATCCTTGAGATATAAATACATATTGGTTATCGCACAGGATATATCATTTGTATCGGGTAATTTATTGCACTTTTTGGAAAACATGGGAAAATTGGTTGAATTTTCAATGAAACTTCAGGAATTGTTAAAAAAGACCTTAATACACTTTTAAATCATAACATCTCAAAAAGTAAAAAGTGCACATAATAGGTTTCCTTTGTATAGGAGCTATGCGTTGTCTAACTGAACTAATGCAACAATATTCAAATTGAATGCATAACATTTAGAGTGTATGTGATGATCATTTCATCAAACAATTCTAAATACTTCGAAATTAATCTCAATTGACAGCTGGTTTAAGGGAAATTTTGAAAAATAATAATAATATTTTTATATTTTTTATTAATTTTAAATTAAAATTGATTTTTATTTTTCGAAAACTGATAATGACTTAACAAATCGGTAAATTAGCCCTCATAGATGCTTGACTTCATGTTTGAAGTGCAACATTACAAGCAATTTGGAAGAAATCGGACCACCTACACGCAAACTTCAAAATTAGAGTGTATGATGATCGTTTCATCAAAACGATCATCAAAACTTCTAAACACCTTGAAATTAGTCTCAATTGATAACTATTTGAAGGAAAATTTTGAAAAAAAAAACATGGAGAACATGAATAACCAATGGGTATCGAAATCAAAGCTCCAACTCCATGATTTTTCATGCAAAACACGACAAACCAATGGATTTGTTACCATTTAACACTGATTTAACATAATTTCAACAAAAAAATGGATTGGAAATTGAAAATGCTCACCAGATCAAACATGTGGGGATATATCGGCACTACATGTGCATTTCGTATCGCACAAGTGGGATACAAGATATATCGTGGGATATATCGGCCAATATCGTCGATATTTAAAACATTGCATAGGACCAACATGCTTGATCCGGACAGTTAATACTGCAGAATAACACGCCCCAACATCACTCCATGAAAATCATGCATCTGGTTCCCACTACAAATTAGTAAATGTCTTCACAAAAAAGGAACTACATGATGCTCAAAATGACACAGCTGGGGCAACCAATGAATTGGTGGGTTGGTTTACTAGGCCACCAAAACAGTTCAGGAGTGGCAAACCCACTGACCGAACAACCCACTAGATGAACCTCACTGAATGGATCATGGCCCAAATGTCATTGGTTGGACTATCCTACTGTACTGATCAAGGGAACTTTCTTATGATCCATTTGCAAGACACTGGTCATACAAGTAGGATTTGTTCAAACTGTGGCATTTCTGGGTTGTGGCCCATTTACAGTAGGGCCCGTCGGGTGGATCACAGAACATTGGGATTGGATCCTACACCTGTATAGTACTGGTGGACCAAGTACCATAAAATCATCTCTGTGGCACACTACTTTTGCAACAATCAATTAGGAAAACCTCCACAACCATGAATTTAGAAGCCAACATGGAAAAAAATTAATGAGCAAAAGAAAAGGTCAGTGGCTATTGTATCATCACAAGAGCAGCGTAACTTTTCTTTTTATGATGATGAGTATTAATCAATTTTTAGAAATTCAAGTAAAAACCCTTCTATGAAACAAGCCAAGGATTTTTATTTTATTTTATTTTAGTTCTTAAGAATTGTATATTTAGGTAATTGTCCTAAAAAATTTATAAAAAAAAAAAAAAAAAAACTGGATATTTTTTCTTTTGCCAAAGAAGAAAGGAAATGATGTATGGTATTGAAGCATTTTTGTATCCAAATGAGCAGAAATGCCAAGCTGTGAGCAGCTAAACTAATCAATTGCAAATATAATAAGATCAAATACCTGAGCCAATAGAATATGAGGTTCATCCCTGAAGCAGAAATGAGCCTCAAACTTCAATCCATTGATGACCACCAAAATTGCTCTATCAGTCTTCTTCTTGATTAGGTGTCCTCTGCCTTTCCTCTGTTTGGCTTTTGGTTTCAATTCGCTGTTGCTTTCTTTTAACTTTGAGACATAATCAGGCTTTGATGGGCTTCCAGGGGCTTCATCCTCAGCATCAAATATCTGATCTTCACCTTCCATGATCTCACTTTCACCTCCCAGAGTATAATCACCATCATCCTCGACTTGATCGATTTCACTTTCAAATCCCGTTGACTGCTTACTTTCCTTGAGCTCGTCTTCAACTATGGGGACCTCGCTTTCCATACCATCATCGTAATCCATCTCATCTTTAGCCTGCCGTTTTCTTTTCTGTGCATCGCCACCAAGATCGTCAGCAACCTCATCCCCTTCGCCACCACCATCATCATCTTCTTCTTCTCCTACTTGGTGGGAAATGCTTCCGGGTTCCTCCTCACTTGTCTCTTTAGTGGTATTGTGTTCCTCACTATTTGTGACTGCCTTGATGCCCCTGATCTTAGATAGCATTTTGATATGACTCTGTATCGAATCCTCTAATTCCCTGATAAACAAAACCTCGAGAGTTTCCTCACAGTCTTCTAATGTTATATCTGAATATGGAGGATAAAGCTCAGGTGGGAATAGCTTCATCTTCAGCTTATAAATAGTAGAGGCACCCTCCTGATGAACAGAAAATGGCACAACACAGACCTCCATACTCTCTACAATGTCAGCTACACTAACCATCTTCAATTTTGCAGCAAGACGCTCAGCTTCAGCCCTGAATAAAAATAAAACATGCAGCTTGGAAGTTAATTTTTTTTTCTCATGGCACACGCATGCATGCACAAGCAAGCACAGAGGCATTCAGATGGTTGCATACAAGAGCCAGTGGCATGCAGTGGCTCACGGTTTACATGAGTATAAAATTATAATCCATGTTGCTAGCACTAAGAATTTTTAAAATATAAAGACAGCTTCATCACCAATGTTGCACAAAGGGGAGCATGCCAACCATAATGTTCAAGAGAAGAAAGCATGTGTCGTCGTATACCGATATAAGCTATTATGCACATAGGATATTTCCGATTATGGAACAAAAAGGAATAATGTCTTGCCTCGTGGTGCCCTTTCGCAAAGGGCATGTCATAATTGGAGTTCGAATCTTGGCAGAAGCCCTTTGAAGAATCTCTTGTAAACGTGGGATTCCAAGCGTCACATTCATTTCTCCTTGGCCTGCATGATGGAATGTGTTGAGCCTGAAAAATGCAATGGATTCTATTAGATTTCAGAAGAATGATACCTCAGTAACGGATGCAAAAGTGCATAACGCACTACACATAGAAACCAACCAGCCAACTTGAGAAGTTGAAGATTAAGGATAATGGACACAAGTTATTTTCATTTGACAGCAAAGATAGAAATCGATCCAAACGTTACAAGAAACCTTTGAAGAAATTGGCATTCAGTTGATACAAACAAACAAACAAAAAAAGTAACTTGTTTCACAAAGCCAAATAAGCCATCGTTCAATGAAAATTAAGATTGTGAAAATTCAGATAGCAACTTTGGTGTATCCATAACCCTCATCAATCAACAATATAACATCATATACATACTATCATGTATAAACTAGGTAACTTACACCAAACCATGGCTCTGTCGAACATGATCATCAATGTTGTGGCGATCCTTATAAACAGACGAGGTATCTGTGTTCGATATATTCAGATTCTGATGGTCCATGGGTTTGGATCATTGTTAGCAAACCAGCATACAGCAGGAAAAAAAAAAAAAGGTATGGGAGATGTTCATGTTTAATTCAGTCTCGATCATTAAAAATACAGTCAGAAATATGGTCAAAAAAATGAAAATGCCAAAAAATCAGAAAATGAAATGGTCAGGTTTAATAAGGTTTTGGAGAGAGAGAGAGAGAGAGCTATGTGCATACATGTTTGTATATATTATACAAAAATAAGGTTAAATAGAAATAATTAGAATTTTTGCATGAATGAACAATAATGTATATAGATAGTCAAATAGTGTTCTTTGACTGTCAAATCTTTCCTTTTCAATAAATGCGCATATCAATCAGCCTGCTTATATTTATTTTTTTTATAAAAAAAAATCGCTTCTACTCAATTTTATTAATGAGTTGCAACAACCAATCTCTATTTTAAATTTGCCCCTAAAAGGTTTTCTTTCTTTCTTTTTTTAATAAATCTATGTTTTATTGGCAAAAAATAAAAATAAAAAAACGTGTATAATTAGGTTTGCCCAAAAAACTATTTTTTTCCTATCTTCCAAAATATGCGGAGTTTTGAATGTTTAATCAATTATGTGATTTTCCTTTTTTCAAAAATACAGAGTTCTGCTAACTATGGTTTTTGCAGCGTTCGGAGGTAGCATTCTGGTTTTTCTGTTCAGTTGTCTTAACATAGCATGACATAAATCTAAATCAACGATAAATTGTGTTTCACCTTTCCAATAGAAATGGTTTATATAAAAAATAAATATAAAAAAAGGCACAAGTACTATACAAACACTGTATACTAGTCAATGCTCAAAATGTTCTTTTCTTCTTCTTTTTTTTCATTTTTTCTGAAAGACTTTCCTCAACTGATTAGATTATTAATAGCCACATTCCTTGGTGCTTCCCATGTTCAGCTGATGGTCTGTTTAAAGCCTGGCATGGTCCAAAATTAGGGAATCAAAGAACCACGATTTGGAAAATGAGTCTGTTGGCTGTTTGGTGGTCGGTCTGGGAAGAAAGAAACGGGAGATGCTTCAATGGAATTTCAATTCGGTGGGCTCAACTTCTCAGAAAATTCAGCAGTATCTAGCAGAATGGGCTTATAATTTTGTTAATGTTAAGGATTGTAATCTGCTTTCTATTGGAGGTCTCTCCTTTCACGAGCTCAGCGGGAGGCTCCTTCTCTGTAATCTTTTTTTTTTCAATATAGTTTCTGTTACTTTAAAAATAAAAAAAAATTTAAAAAAAAATGCAAACAATCAAAAAGTATGACCAGTTCTTGAATAATCAGGAGGCATGTACTATTCGCATGCAGCTACTACAAGCCCACAAAGAAGCCCCTGATTCTTAATAATCTGAACTTCAGAAAAACAAACATCTACCTAGAACTGGACAACTTGTAATAGCTAGATCTTTCATCGAATATAGAATGAACAGTTGCAAGAAGCATGATGAAGTTTTAGGCCCCAAAACCCAATTGCAGGTCCTACAGCCCGCCCTGGGGGGCCCACATATTGAGTTGTGTTTGGAGATTAAGGGAGAGGTATCCTGTGTGATTCTAGCTTTATTCTTTGAAGTCCAAATGGAAAAGATCTTGAGGGATTTTGCTAGGAATCCACAATTACGAAGTCTTTTTGGGTGTTCTTGTAGTAATAATATTTCCCTAGTATAGGAGCCTTACAAGTGATTAAGTCATTAGTAGTCTAATATTTCGCAGATTTATATCTTGGGTGTCCTTAATAGGATGTGAATTGATATCTTGGAGAATCTTTAATAAGATATATTAAATTTTGGAAATCTTATAGGATAAGAGAGAAATAAACATGAGGAAAAAAATGGGAGAGAGTTAGGTCAACACGTGTGGCAATTTGTGATCCTTAATATATGTCTTTGTAGATGCTGGATGGCAACGAGATTGGAATAGGGGGGAAAATGTGAGTTTAGGGAGAGCATTCTATTTCAGATGGAGAAAATTTTATAAAATAAAAATAAAAAATGACCCTTCGAAGTGTGTGGTATGTGCAAAAATTTGTCCTTCAACCCTTCTTTTCTTCTTTCCCATAACACCCTACTTCATAAAGTCCAGGACAAGAATAAAATAAAATTATTAACAAAAAAAGTGATAGACAGTTTTCCGTGGGAATTGGAAAATTAAACTCTTACGTCATCTGGGTTGATGGTTCTCCTACAGACTGAGCAGCAAGCACACCAACAGCTTCTCCTGGTTGTGCAAGACTAGAGAGGTACTTGAACTTCACCAAATTCGTTAAGTTCTTTTGCTTCCTCAAATGAAGAGAATCTCGCTTCTTCTTTGAGAGGGTACCAATGAAATCCTTTGCTTTCCCTCTGAGTGCATCGGGCAACTCATTAACGTAACAGTTGGATGCATCCTCATGTTGACCACTCAGCTTTTCTAGAATGATTCTCTGATTCTGAGATTCGATGCATAATATTAGATGAAATGTAATTAAAACTAGGAAAGAGACACAACGTGAAAGGATTAATGTTTCCAGTCTTACTTGAGCAAGCAATTTAAATTCTGTAATGAAGCTTGCTTTATGAACATCAACACCATCTTCCCCATAACAAAACTGAACAACAGATCCATCTGCATCACGTACTGTATGATCGTAACAGACTCTTAAGCATTCAAGATTTTTTATAAGACAGCGTTGCAGGTACCCACTACGAGATGTCTTGATGGCTGTATCAACTAATCTGCACAGGAGAGAAGGAATCATTTAGCTTCAAATCCAATGCAGACAAGAGATACGTGGAAGCAATCACACATGTATGCAATAACACACACACACACACACAGAAATTTTCTCCTAGGAACCAGTTCTCATGAGAACTCGTGAGAACCCTTTGAGAACTCATACATTGTGATGTGTGCACAAAATCAAACCACCCTCATGAAACCCTAGGGCCCAAAAGTCAGCCTGATCCAAAAGTCAGGTGGGCACACACATGCAAAGACTCCAGGTTTTAAAATTGGGCCATTTGGAAATTGTCTCTGCTCACACACAGACTCCAGGTTTTAAAATTGGGCCATTTGGAAATTGTTTCCACAAGTAGAAAGAGTTGCATCCTTTCTTTTTTGTTTTCTTAGAAGTTTTGTTACCCTTTAAAAAAACAAAAGGTAGATCAAGTTGCACTAAATATGGATCTGATTCAATTGTCTACATATATTTCTAACAAAGCATTTACAAGGTACCATAAAGATAGCAAAAGGCAAAAGGAAACAACACAAGCATAAATACCATTTATCAGCAACTATTAACTCAGTATAAACATCATTTAGGTTACTGTCTAGATTGCTAAATTACCATCAGTTGTCTCCTTTTTATGGAACACAGATTAATCAAACTTAAAGATGTTAAGAGCAAGCGTATGCAAAAACACACAAAAAGATTTTTGTGCATGTGTGTGTGCATATAGGGAAATGGTACTGTGAGGTCGAGCTCGGTGGGCCCCACCGTGATGTGTTATGGGCATCCACGCCGTGCATTTGAACGTCCATGCCGTCCATCTGTTTTGCCAGCCTATTTTAGGACAAGTCCCCAAAAATGAAACAGATACAAATTTTAGGTGGACAGCAGACCACACCACAAGAAACAAAGGTCATTGAACGCCCACTATTAAAAACTTCATAGGGTCCACCGTGATGTTTCTTGACCATCCAACCTGTTGACAAGGTCACAAAGACCTGGATGAAAGAATATATATATATATATATATATATATATTCAGACCGATCCAAAACTTTTTTCGGCCTCCAAAAGGTTTTTAACAGTCAATAGTCACTATTTCCCTGGTGTGGTCCATCTGAAATTTACATCTGCTTCATTTTTGGGACCATACCCTAAACTAATCTGGGAAAACAGATGGACAGCATGGATATACAATGCATATATCGAGGTGGGCCTTCCCACATCACTGGTTCCGGCTCTCTGGTGGGGGTAGTTCTCAATGGAAACAGATTGAGTTGTGTGCCGCACACCACCGACTTTGGTGGTGTGTTGACGTAACCAAGTTCTGTGGGGCCCACCATGATGAATGTGTTTTATCCACACCATCTATCCATTTTGCCATATTATTTTAGAGAATGGGCCCAAAAATGAGGCAAATCCAAAGCTCAGGTGGACCACACCATAGAAAGCAATGGGACAATGAAGGGAAAACACAAATAACAGCTTGATACAAAACTTGTGGCACCCAAAGAAGTTTTCAATGGCAGGTGTTCAATCTCCACTGTTTTCTTTGGTGTGGTCCACCCGAGCTATGGATCTGCCTTATTTTTTGGGCCCATGCCTTCAAATGATCTCGAAAAATGGAGAGACAGCATGGATATAGCACATTCATCGTGGTGGGGCTCACCGAACTTGGTGACATCAACACACCACTGGTGGTGTTGGTACTATGTGGCACAATGCGTAATCTGCCTCTGTCCCTAGCGGACGAAGATTTCCAACTATACTAGTGGGGGCCACTATGATGTTTGTGAGAAATCCACTCCGACCATCCGTTTTTCCGGATCACGAAAGGACATGGGACAAAAAATGAGGCAGATCCAAAACTCAAGTGGGCCGCATGATAGGAAACTATGAGTATTTCAGTCCACCGTTGAAACAATCATAGGGCCACAGAAGTTTTTGATCAGGCTAATTTTATTTTATTTTTTCAATTCATCCCAGTAAGAATGACCTTATGAACGGTATGGATGGAATATAAACATCACAGTGCACCCCAGGGAGTTTTCAATGGCTGGCATTTCCCTACCCACTGCTACATGTCGTGCTGCCCACTTGAGTTTTGGATCTACCTCATTTTTTGGCACACAATCTAATGTGATCTGGAAAAAGAGATGGACAGGGTGGATTTCTCACAAACATCAGTGGACCCCACAATGTGGCTTTCGCTTGCAATCCACGTTATAGTGTGGTGTGCTACACAACACCGACCTCTGTTGTGGGTTGCGTCGCTAAGTTTTGTGGGCCCATCATGATAAATGTATTTTATCCAAACTGTCTATCCATTTGGTGAGGTCATTTTAGTGCATAAGCCTAAAAATGAGACAGATCCAAAGCTCAAGTGGACCACACCACAAAAAGCAGTGGGGATTAAATGTCTACCATTGAAAGCTTCTTGGGCCACAGAAGTTTGGATCAGCCTGATATTTGTGTCTTGCCATCGTCCAAGTGGTTGCAACCTCATGAACAAGTTGGATGACAAATAAATATCATGGTGGGCCCAAGGAAGGTTTCAATGGTGGGCATCGGTTCCCACATCTTTTCTGTGGTGTGGTCCAATGTTGTCATGTGCGGTCACATATGCGAATATGCGATCGCATATGCGCATATATTTGGCCCGATCGGCATATGCGATCACTGCACATGCAATCGCATATGCCACATGTGCCTTTTTTTGATTTCTGACCATTTTTTGACCTTTTTTTTTTTAATCCAGATTTTTACTCTATATATATGCATTCTAAGCATTCCTACTTACAAAAAAAGCTCAAACTCTCTCTCTATTCTCTATTTCTCTTACTACATCCTCTCTTACTAAGCACTTTACATTTTACAAATTACAATCTACATTCTACATTCCATCCACTCCTCTCCATCCATATTTCTTTTTTTTTTTCTTTTCTTTCAACTTTCAAGAATCAAGAGGGTACAACAAGAATCAAGAATCAAGAATCCAAGATACATGATACATGATACATCATTCATACCATCCATATTCAAGAATCAAGATTCAAGATTCAAGATCAAGAGTCAAGACAAGAGTCAAGAGACTCCTCACTCCTCTAGTCCTCTCCAATCTCCATCCACTAAGTTTTCTAAGTTCTAACTTCTAAGTTCTAAGTTTCTAATTCTAAGTTTCTAACAACTTCTTTCTATCATTTTTTTTTTTAATATTTTGTTTGTTAATTGATTTGTTAGTTGTTACTTTCTTAATTGTTAGTTGTTACAAGACAACTTCCAAGTTTGAAGTTACAACTTACAACTTACAAGTGAAGTGACAAGACAAGTTACAACTTACATTACAAGACTACAAGTTACATCTTACAACTTACAACAAGTTACAACAAGATTTCAAGATTACAAGTACAAGACTACAAGTTGAAGTTAGTCTAGTTACAACAAGATTTGAAGTTGGGAACCTCTTTTAGATTTGTTAGTGGTTACATTTGTAATTTTACTTTTATTTGTGTGTAAATCTCTCTCTCTCTCTCTCTCTCTCTCTCTCTCTCTACAAGTGTAAGTGTGTAACTCAACTCTCTCTTTTTCTCATTTTCTTTTCCCTCTTATTCTCCCTTTCTACAAGTGTACGTGTGTAAGTGTAACTCAACTCTCTCTCTCCCTCTTCTTCTCCCTTTCTAGTTTCTACAAGTGTGTAAGTGTGTGTGTAAGTGTAAGTGTGTAACTCTCTCTGTGTAAGTGTGTAACTCTCTCTCTCTCTCTCTCTCTCTCTCTCCCCCAAGTCCCATCTCTTCAGGCTCTTTAGTACTCTTTACTCTTACATACTCTCTTAGATCTACTTCTTTCTTACTTCTTAGTTCTTCTTCTTATACTTCTTAGTCTCTTACTTTACTTTTCTTTTTATTTGTAGTTTACTTTCTAGTTTCTAGTTAGTAGCTAGCTAGTTACTTTTTAGTGCTAATAATACACACACACCACCACTATCCACCATCATAATGTCTTCTTCCCAATCTTCCTCTTTGAAGCCCAAGTCGAATGACCCGGGTTGGAAGTATGGGCACTACTGTAGTGCTACCGAAAAGACTCACATAGTATATGAGTTATGTGGATTTGTGAGTTCCGGTGGCATTGCAAGGCACAAGCAACACCTTGCACATTTACTGGGGTCAAATGCAAAAGCATGTGACAAAATTACTCCAGAAATCCGAAGGAAGATCGTGGAGTATATGGAAAAACAATCAAGAAAGAAATACGATAGTGCCCTACGTCAAGAGGAATATATGGAACAAGATGCATATGAAGATATAAATATAGTTAATGTAGATTAAGCTAGTCCCACTCCCCCTACTTCAACAGGCCAGTCTAGACCACAAGTACACCATCGAAAAGAGCCCGAGGGCCTGGGCCCATAGATAGATGGTGTAGACCATACCCCGAGGATGCGGTTGACCAAAGGGGTAGAGGGAAAGGGCCGGCTCAAACAACTTTAGAGAACTGGTATAAACAAAAAGATAGGAAAACCACAATTCAATATATTGCTAAGTGGTTTTACCAAACCGGCGTTGCTTTCAACGCCGTTAAATCGAAAAGCTTCAAGGTAATGATTGAGGCTATAGGTCAATTTAGACCTGGGCTTAAACCTCCTTCATATCATGAAATGAGGGAGACATGCCTAAAAACTGAAGTTGAATATACACAATCCTTCATAGCTGAATATAGGGAATCATGAAAAATATATGGTTGTTCACTAATGGCCGATGGATGGATCGATAGATCCAGTCGGTCTCTCATTAACTTTTTGGTACATTGTCCAGCTGGGACAATGTTCTTGAAGTCAGTGGATGCATCGGGCCATTCACACACAGGAGAATATTTGTTTAACTTACTAGATAGTGTAGTTGAAGAAATAGGTGAGGACTACGTTGTACAAGTAATTACAGATAACGCAGCCTCGTATGTAATGGTCGGTCGTCTTCTTATGGAGAAGAGGCGACGTTTATTTTGGACCCCCTGTGCGGCCCATTGTATTGATCTTATGTTAGAAGATATAGGTAGATTATTTATAAACATGATTGCAAGGGCTAGAAGAATCATGGTCTTTATGTACAAACACGCCCTTCTTCTCAGTCGAATGAGAAAACACATTGGGGGTAACTTGCTACGTCCAGCAGTCACCCGTTTCGTTACAGCCTTTTTTACACTACAAAGGCTACATGCAAAGAAATCAGAACTTAGAAGCTTTGTAGTGTCGGCCGATTTTACAAGTAGGCCTTGGTCAAAGAAGGCTGACAGGAAACGGATTCAACAAACAATTCTTTCTCAAAGTTTTTGGACTCAGGTGGTAAAGGCGCTAAAATCATCCAAGCCCTTAGTCTCTGTGTTGCGATTGGTGGACGGGGATGAGAAGCACATATATGATGCGATGGAGAGGGTGAAAAATAAGATCATGGACCATTTTAACTATAGAGACCGTGATTACAGGCCAATTTTAGATATTATAGATAGAAGATGGGGCAGCCAAATGTCATCCCCATTGTATTCGGCTGCTTACATTCTTAACCCGGCCTGTTTATTCACTCCTGCTGATCCAGCAGAAGCACTAACTATGCATATGGTTGGATTTATTGATGTCTTGGAAAGAATGATTTCAGATAGAGGAGAACAGGACAAGATCTCAACTTTGCTGGACTTCTACACAAAAAGTAAAGGGATATTCTGAAGGGATACCGTAATAAGACATCGGACAATGAAATTACCCAGTAAGTACTTCTATGAATGCATGTTAGTGTACACTGTCAACTGTATACTGAACTCTTACAAAAAGTTTTTCTACAAAGTGTCTCTAAGAGATCTAACGATTCTAACCTATACTTAAACTATTTTTCTCAGCTAAGTAGTGGGCTGCCTATGGAGTGGACCCAAACAGGAAGGATTCAGCTCTAAAGAAGCTGGCTATGAAGATTCTTAGACTCACGTGTTCTGCAGTGGTTGCGAGCGCAATTGGAGCACGTTCGAGTCGGTAAGTAAAAGTTTAGACTGTTTAGTAATTATTTTATTTTTTTGTAAACTTTAATTTTTTAGTAGCCTAAGCTAAATTAATTACCTAAATAGCTAATGCCAAATGCGCTTTCTTTCTTGCAGATTCATACCAAGAAAAGGAATCGCCTTGAGCAAAAAAAGCTCAACGACTTGGTTTTCTTTCAATACAATCAAAAATTGCGAGAACGATTCCAAAGTAGGAAAGAAAATCCCGGCTTCTTTGACCCTATCTGCTTAGATGAGTTAGATGTAGATAACGAGTGGCTCGTAGAGACGGAGGACCTGGTATTTGCTGGAGAGGATCTGACATGGGCACAAGTTGAAGATGCCGCATATGGATTGACACCCGGTGAAGGTAGTAGTACTAGTACCACTCGAAGGCGAAGGACGGGGGGAAGCCGGGGGGCAAGTAGTAGCCGTCAACCCATTGATGAGATTGAGGAGATTGAAGAAGGAGAAGGTGATAATGATGATCAAATTGAAGATCATCCGCTATTGGATGTTGATGAAGTATTAGTACGTACAGATGACAAAGAAATGGAAGAAGAAGAAGTGTATGTGGAAGAAGGAGATGACTCGAATGATGATGATGGTGGTGATGGTGGTGGACCTGGTGGTGATGTGTCACAATGGATGCTAGATCAATGTATATTATGAATCATGATTATTGATTAGATAAATAATAAATACATAACTTCTTATTTTTTTTTAATGGTTGTCTCATAAGTCTTAAGTGTGTTGATGTTGTCGATTGTTTGTTGATAACTTGATATTGACTCATTGATAACTTGATATATTATGTATTGTATCACTATCATAGTATCATGTACATGTAGTGTTGAATGTTGAATATGGATATTTGATATTTGATATTTCATATTTGTTAATTGTTATTGTTATATGTAAGTATGTAATGTAACTACTTAATGTTACTTCAGATCATTTAAGAAGTTAATTATATTGTAATTTGTAAATTATTAATTGTAAATGTATGATGTATGATGTATCAACTATCATGTATGGAGTATGGTTTTATTTTTTTTTACTTAAATTAAATGTATTTCATGTCCCAATGACATATAATAATTTATTTTGATTTTTCTGATTTTTTTGAATTTTTTCTGATTTTTCTGATTTTTTTTTCATTTTTTGAAAAAATGCGGAAAAAAAAAATATGCGATTGCATATGCGATTGTGCGATCGCATATGCGCACACGCATATGCAATCGCACAGGATCGCATATGCTATTTGACAACATTGGTGTGGTCGCTTGAGCTTTGGGTCCGATTCATTTTTTGGCTCATGCCCTAAATTGACGTGGCAAAATGGATGGACAGGGTTGATATAACACATACATCATGATGGGGCCCTAAGAACTTTGCCACGTCAACACAGCAGCTATGCAATTAGTCATGAAAGCTTGGGGGGGAAGTAATTTAGACAATGGCAGAATTGTCATTTTAAAAAATGTTTTAACTCAAAATCACTTACAGCATTCCGTGTTAAGTCTTAACTCAAAGAAGGAAAGCTTAAAAATAAAGTCATTTTTTCAGTGAAAATCCAAATTAAGCACTTAAAATTTTGAATTTACCAAACGGTCTGAATGAGGAGAAATCACTGAAAAATGCCTATTTCAATTATAAGTGTTGAAATTAAGTTTTACTAAACAGGCCCTAAGTATGGATTTGATTCAATTGTCTACCTGATATTTCTAAATTCTAACAATGCATTTACAAGCAACCATAAAGGTAGCAAAAGCCAAAAGGAAACAACATGAGCATAAATAACCTTTATCAGCAACTATTAACTCAGTATAAACCTCATTCGGGCTAATGTTTAGATTGCTACATGCACATTACCTTCTGTTACTGTCACCTTTTTTATGGAACACAGATTCATTAAACGTAAAGAGGTGAAAAGTACACAACGTTAGTACATCTAGTTCCAAATGCATTGAAGTTATGTTGTCACGTTCTCTTTAGCTGGGGTATTGAGATCTTGACCTCTAATACATAATGAGTTCATGTTAACAGTAAATATGTGTGCAGAGATAAAGATTTCTTTAAGGGTAATCAGAAATTTATATCGATAAGCCACTCATCTAAGTGGAAAAAATACTGCCCAAAAACATTACAAACTGAGCAAGAAGGACACTGCAGCAACATTTACATTTTTTGCCCCAGATACCCAATCTATCACGTCTCTTTTAGATTTCCAAAATACCTACTCCCATCATCCTAGGTTGCTATGAAAGCACTGCCTATTACGTTCACCCCATATATTCCATAAGACTGCCATTATGACCATGCGCCATCCCAATTGCCCATCCTTAGGAAGCTTTCTACTATGCCAAGCCCTCAACTTGAGGCATAACCAGTATACTCCGAAGCACGCTAAAAAAGCAGACGATACATGCCTCACAAAGGAGCTATGAATGAAGAGGTGGTCTATCAATTCCGCTTCACATAACACATGCATAAGACAAAAGTTGGAAAGATTCATAGCCCTTTTCAGCAAGTTGTCAATAGTTAGGATTCTATTCCTCCCTACAACTAAGCAAAAGCAGCCACCTTAGAAGGGGCTCCATAAAACCAAAAACTATGAAAGAATTTCCCATCTAGAAGATACTGAAGATTTCCGAATAATATGAAAGAAAAACAGAACTAAGAATTTTCCGGATGGGCCAATGTTCCATACCAAGGAGTCTTTTTAAATTGGGGGATGGGTGAAAATTGTGTAGATGCTTCAATAGCTTTGAAAAATTAGCCACCTCTTAAGTTGCTGGAAATTCTGCCTCCAGTGATACATCTCCACACCATCGATCCTCCTAAAAACATATCCGACTCCTGTTGCCAAGAGAGTATGCCAACCCGAATTTAAATGAGGGGCCAATTGAAATTATGACCTTCCACAAACTCAAAGCACGATAACAAAAGGTTTTTTTATTTCCCACCCCCCAATTGGACACCATATTTTGAAGCTATAAATTCCCTCCATGACTTTCCTACTTTGGAACCAAATCTTCAATGCCATTTCTGAAACAAATCCACATCTATCAAGATTTTTAATACATAATTGTTGTTCATTAAAATGAGATTAACTGACTTATAGGCATCTACCAAAGAGCGCCTTAGCTTAAGAGCAAGACCAAATTTCTTGAATATAAAAGTTGTCTCCACAGCTTGGAATCACCGTTAGATGTGCTGACATAACTTTCATATAATAACTGATGGAGACTGATCTGGAAATTGCAGTCTGTATTCATTTCAGACTTAAAACAGGTCAGATAATGTACCAATTACCATTATTCACGGAGTAAGCCTATTAAACAATAGCAGCTAGTAGTAGTACTTCTATCACTCTATTCTCTCCCATTCTCTCCAATAATATCACATGCAGGCTGTAGAAAAGTAGAAACCAGCAAGAATCTTGAGGGGGGGCTGTGAAGGAATAAAGGCATGGCTTTGTAGGGTCTCACCTCAAAAAAATAAATAAATAAATAAATAAGGATTTAACCCATAGATTTTTATTAGTGTCAAAGCTTTCTTTCAATAGAATGGTGAATGCTCCTAGAATAACCAATAAAACCCAAAGCCTTAAAGTAGGAGTGACGGTTGAAATCCAACAAGAGATTGGAGAAGCGATCATGGAGCTCCACCAGAAACTTAATGAGAAAGAGGACTGCACCACCCAACTTCGTGAAATATTGCCTTCCTCCATCAGATTGGCAAGGAAGATACTAACACATTCACAAGACCTATTGGGGGGAATGAAGGCGGTCATTGATCAATTGGGAGCATCATTCATTGCTCTAATGCTGGAAAAGGTGTGACAGAGATGTTGCGTATCAAGGTCCATAGTTTGACTTGGAGTCCATGTAAATCCTTGCAAAGGTGCTTGCAACAAGGCTTCATGGGAGGAAGAATGACATGCAAGACAAGAAAGAGAGTGGAGGAGAAGAGGGAACTATAATAGAGGGAAGGGCAGCTCGAGTAGAATCAGTGCACTGGGATGTGATTGTGGGGGGATCAGGATAATAATAGGTCTGAGGTATGAGAGGGAGTAAAAAGGGGAGAATGATCGAGATGGGGAAGCAGATTCCGATGGAAAATGAGGGGTGGATCAATGGGAAGGCGAAGAGGAGGGAGGTTGGACAGAGGTAAGGAGACTAAAGTATGAGACGGAGAAGATAGCGGTT
This sequence comes from Magnolia sinica, assembly GCF_029962835.1. Taxonomy (NCBI): domain Eukaryota; kingdom Viridiplantae; phylum Streptophyta; class Magnoliopsida; order Magnoliales; family Magnoliaceae; genus Magnolia; species Magnolia sinica. Next base: position 139,524,242 of record NC_080573.1, read on the forward strand.
GTAAAGGTACTACTAGAGCTCTCAACTTTGTTTGTAGTTGGGTTTCCCGAAGGGTGGCTGGCTGGCTGCCAATGAATTTTTCTAAGGTTTTTCAAATGGTCAGTGATGAGGACATCCAACCATTTAGAGTATACTAGAGGAGGAGATCAGCCCAGCCTTCACTTTGGCTCAATGACTTGTACACAGGTCTAGGTGGGCTGCACTAAGGACTTGAAGACCACACATGCATGAGTGTGGGTCTTACATTAGGAAGATGCATGTGGGTTGCTTCTTTGAAGAGTTTTGACCATTGGATCGTGAGGATACGACGATCAGACCATTGGATAGTGTGGATCATTCGATCGGCCGGTTGGATCACTGTAATCCTTGATCACTTTGGTCATTAGTATTAGGATTGGCTGATTATATATTTTTTATGGTTAATTATAGTTTAAGATGAGTTTTTCAATTTATTACATCATGGGACATATGAGGTATGTTCTCTTCTCAAAACTTTCTTCTTGTCCACTTTTCTTCTACAAACCCTAAATCTCTTTACCCTTTTCTTCAAAACTTAAACTCATTACCTAAATCCATCTTTTCCTAGCCCTTCCTCCACCAAACCCAACCCAACCCATCACCACCAACCCCACACATAGGGATAGGGTCGTACGGCCATACAGTTAGTCCCTTCCATGATTCCATCCATTTTCTTCCATTTCTTCAATCCATCTTCCTGTCTTATAAACTCTAGCCTAAAACCCTAATCCCAAATTCCCTACGAAACCCTAATTCCCCAATTCCTTACGAAACCCTAAATCCAAAATTCCCAAAAAAACCCTTGAAACCCAACACTAGAATCATTGTGGTGGTCACTAGTTGTAGAAAGAGTAGATGGAGCTACCATCCCACAATTAAAATCGAGGATAGAAGAGTGTTGTGGTCTGGTAGACGACTTCATCGTCAAGCCAATAGAATCGAATGAGGTTTGGTTCTCAATAAAACCAGGTGTGTGCCTCGATCAAACGATGATTGCAGGAGCAGCGTTCAAGGACAGACCGGTGACGGAAGGAGATGGGTCGACAACTCATTTTTCAGACAGGAGGTGTGGTTTCTCATACGAGAGATTCCTTTAGAGCTTTGGTTTCAGGAAGTTTTTCTAGAGATTGCAGCATGTATGGGAGAAGTTGTGGTTATTGATGCTATGACAGAGGACGGTGAGGAGTTGGGGGTGGCTCAAATTTGTTTGGAGAAGATGATGTCGATAGAGGATCCCAAATCAATTAAATTAATGGTTGGGGTAGAGATGCTAGAATTATGGGTGGAAAGAAGAAAGTTGGGGGGTTCCAGAGAGCTGGGAAGAGGTGTGGAGCACGAGTGTCGGCGGTTCAACATGGAGAAGTGATTGCAGGCAAAGTTTCGATGACAGAGCACGATCTTCGTGCTTCGACAATGCTTCGGTTCAAGATGATGGGGTGTGGAGCCCTCCTATTGGTTAGAAATGGGTGGTTGGAGAGGGGTAAAGTGGAAGAGGCATGTGGGGTAGAGTGGTCTACAGGAGTCTAGAGCGATGAAGTACTCGCTACGAGCCGTGTCTAAACCTCTACTAAGGGGGACACGTACTCGTATGTCTAGTAGTTTCAAGGAGCTTCAAGGCTTGGTTCTGGACATGTAGCAACATGAGAAATTAGCTATTGAAATCCCGGCTACTTGAACCATCTCTCCAGTCCTCCCGAGGGCTATTCATCTCGAGGGCAACTGTGATGCCGGAGAAGCAAACACGTAGCAGGGTATTTTTCAAGATGCAAATGCGGAGGCTACACGTGGTGATGAAGGGTTCCATTGTCCTCTTGCTCTCATTCTTTCTCCCACATGTGAGACTTTCACAGATAAGCCGGCATGTTTGTTCAAGTCACGCATGTGAGACTTCTCCCACCACTTTCTTTACCAAGAGCGCGAAGAGTTTAGACTGTTAAACACTCCTGAGACTGTGAAGGTGCAAGAAGAGAAGACTGCAGCGGAGCATAGGTTTGGAACACACTCTCTAGCAAGCTTCAAGGGTACCTTGGTGGAGCTTGAGAAGGAGGAAGAACTTCAAAGGCAGCATGACCTGCAACAAGAAGATGGAAGTGTAAAGTTCTTGGTTTGTCATAAGGAATTGGGGATGGTGAAAAGGCTTGAATCGGAAGTGGGGATTCTGCTACTGGTTGATCATACCTGGGAGGAGGTGCCACTAATCACACCATTTAGGGCTTCATCAAGAGAAGAAGACAGTGCTATCTACCAGACAGATTTTGTAATGGTTTCAGAGGTTCAGTACGCATCCAAAAGGGACAGTAACATATTGGAAGAGCAATTATGGTGGTATAAGGATGTGCTCAAAAGGGTTAAGAACTAGTTGGGTTATTGTTCAAGGCGAGAGATTAGGATGCTTATGCATCTTTCCAGTTTGTGCAACATAGAGAAGCTTAGAGACAGCAGGATCTACAAGCATTAAAGGCCAGGAAATCTCTGAGAGGTTGGAGAGAGCTTCTCAATTTAGAGTGTTCTATTTTCTACGATTCAGTAGGTAAGTCTACTGGAGGGAAAAGAGTTAGAGGAGCCATGATAGTTAATCAATGATAGTTTTAACTCGGAATGTCGAGGCATTGGGTTGTAGTTTCCAAAGAGCTCAGATGAGAAAGATGTGTAAAAAGGCTAGAGCAGAGATGGTATAGCGATTCAAGAAACTAAGACTCGAAGCACAAATAGGGGGATTATGGATTGTGTGGGGGTTAACAATAAAGAGTGTCTTCCAATGGATGGTATTGGAGCAGCAAGGGGCATTGTTGTGGCTTGGAATACAAAGACTTGGAAAAAAGAAGAGAGTTTTTCTGGTAATTTTTCTCATACGTGATATTACAAGATGCAGCTTCAGAGTGGTGGTAGGTTTTCTCAACAGTTTACGGGCCATGTGTTCTAGGTCAGTGTGAACAATTTTGGGCGGAGCTGGATAGTGTTGGGCAGAGATAGAATTTTATGTGGTGTGTCGGTGGGGATTTTAATGTGGTGAGATTTTGTATGAAAAGTATAAGGTGGACATATATCTAGTAGCACAATAGGTTTCATAGAATGGATGGAGTGACATGAGTTAGTGGATCTACTGGTTGGGGGTTCTAAATTCACCTTGTCAAATGGGCAGGAAGTCCCTATCATGTTATGGCTTGATAGGTTTCTGGTGTTCGTGGAGTGGATTGAGAAATTTTTGCATGTGGATCAAAGGGGGTTGCCATCAGCCTATTAATCTAGAGATTGGAGGAAGCCTAGAGCCCAAAGCCTTTCATATTTGAGTTTAGCCTAAATGGAGGGTTTCGAGCAATTGGTAAAGGATCGGTGGGCTCCTTTTCAATTGAGACTTTTGTCGGCTCTAGGTTCTCTCGAAAACTTAGAATGTTGAAAGAAAAGACAAAAGGTTGGAAGAAAGAAGTCCTTGGTGCTAGGGAGATGGAATTAGATTTTATTTTAAAGGAGATGCACGATTTGGACGTTAAAGAGGAGGTTGGGGAACTGTCGTTTAAGTAGCGTGAAAAGAGAGCAAGTTTAGCCTCGACTTATGCTAACCACAAAGAAGAGGAAATCAAATGGAGGCCGCGATCCAGAACACTACAGCTTAAAGACAGGGATAGGAATACGTGTTTCTTCCATCTCATAGCTAATGCTAGGGCTCAGGAAAATAGAAATGGTAGCTTGGCTACTAATGGTACAAGAACTTCAGAAAATGGGCAAATTTGTGATTCGATAGTGTCCTTCAATAAGACCCTTCTATCCCAGGATTAGTGGAAGACCGAAGTTGGATAATTTGGATTTTCCTCAATTGCTGAGTGATGTAGCGATGTCTCTTGAGCTTCCTATATTAGAGAAGGTTAAAGTTGCTTTGGACTCGATGGCTGGAGAGAAGGCCCCCAATCCACATGGTTTTCCAATGATGTTTTTTTTTTTTCAAAAAAAATAATAATAATAATAAAATCGGAAGGAATAGAAAAGGACGTTATGGATTTTATGACTAAATTTCATGACCATAGTCGCCTCTCAAATGATCTAGGGGCGTCTTTCATAGCTCTCATTCCTAAAGTTGAAGGGACAGACGTGATCAAGGATTTTAGGCTTATTAACTTGATCAGGGTCTGTGTAAAACTATCACTAAAGTCTTGGCTCTTCGATTTCTACGTGGGTGCTTTTGCTAATTATTTTTACGAATCAAGGGACCCTCGTGATGGGAAGACAGATTCTTAATAGCACGTTAATCGCTCATGAATATATTGACTCCGAAGAATAGAGAAATGAAATGCAAGATAGTTTGCAAGCTCAAAATTGAAAAAGCTTATGATCACGTTAATTGGGAGTTCCTCGACTACATGCTCGGTGGGTTGGTTGCAATTTAAAAAAAAAAAAACCGGAAGGGTTGGATGAGGGCTCGTGTGCAATCAATAGTTTTTTCCATCTTGGTAAATGGGTTGTTAAAGGGTTCCTTCGAGACTTCCAAGGGTATTAGATAGGGCGATCCTTTATCTCCTTATTTGTTTGTAGTGGTTAGGAAAGTGTTAAGTAAGATGCTTCATAGAGGGGCAGAATCAAATCTAATTAGAGTTGTACATGAGTTGAACCGAGTCGAGCTTGGCACAGCTCGACTCGGCTCGGCTCAGTCCTTGAGCCTGACTGGCCAGCTCAGCCCAGTTCGAGCGAGTTCGAGCCAAGGTCAAGCCTCTGCGGCAGTTTCTCAAACACATGGAGTGCACATTCAATTTCTCACAGAATGTAAAACCGCAGCATCGGTTCACAGGTATTTCATCAAACACTCAGTAGGCAATATAAAAATCAAAATACAAGGGTATTTATTTCATATCCATACCTTCCTCGCCACCAGCCGACACTTAGTTGAGTCATTTTCATCAAACACTTGCTAAGCAACAGGTATATCAAAATAACTGAGTCACTGAACTGGTTTGATCCCAATTTGATCCGAGTCGAGTCGAGCTTGGGCAAGCTCGAACTTGGCTCGAAATTTTTCGAGCTCTAGTTCGATCCGAGTCGGTTCGAGCTTGGGCAAGCTCAAACATGGCTCAAAATTTTTTCGAGCTTAAAAAATCAACTCAACTTGGCTCGAACTGAGTCGAATCGAGCTTTTTCAAGTCGGGTTGAGCGAGCTAACTAAGCTAACTCGGTTCGTGTACAGCTCTAAGTCTAATTAGATGTTTTAAAGTGGCAAATGGGAGAGGTCAAATTAGTCATCTTTAGTATGCTAATGATACCCTTTCATTTTGTGATACAGATGTGGTGTCAATGGATGATCTTCAGAAAATCATTGTTTGTTTTTAAGCAGTTTTAGGGCTAAGTGTTTTTTTTAAGGTTTTCCAAGAGAAAGTGTTATTGTTGCCAAGAGTGAATTGCTTCGAGTCCATGTGGATTATGAGAATTTGGTGTGGTTGACTAAATGGATGTAATAAAGGGACTTTCCATCGACCTATCTAGGTTTACCCCTATCTATAGGCAAGCCAGCTAGAAACTTATGGAACAAGGTTATTGACAGCATTAAGAAGAAGCTCTTGAGTTGGAAGAGCCACTATTTGTCCTTGAGAGGCAACTTTAACTCTAAAAGTTGTTTTTTCCTAAAATGCTGGTGTATTTCATGTCACTATTTAAGTGCCCCAAGTAAGTTTTGGTTAAGCTGGAAAAATTGACAAGGGATTTCCTTTGGCAAGGGTCGGAGGGGAAAAAAACAAAGTTTTGTTTTCTAAGGTAGGAAGATATTTGCAAGCTGATTGCTAAAGGTGGTGCTTGGCATAAAAGATTTGGGATCCAAGAACTTAGCATTGCTAGGAAGTGGCTTTGGAGGTTTGGCACTGAAGTTGTGAAGCATGAAGACTTTGAAGGGAGATTATTGCAAGCAAATATTTTTTTTAGAAGCAACTGAGAATATCATTAAAACAAGAAAGAGGAACAACAGGAAAAGAAGAGAAAGGAAAAGAGGGCCCAGCTGCTGAGATAGCAGAAAGACCCTGAAAGCCTAGAAAACTATAATCGACCGACTTTAGATCCTTTACAACGAAAGCCCATTCAATAACAAGTCTTTTAGCCCTGGACCCGACTGCTAAAATAGACGAAGAAACGTTATTAAAACAGCGGTCATGAAAGTGAAGAAGTCATCTTTGTATCGTGCATCCAGTCTATGAAAAGAGATCGCTTTGGTTGATTATTTGTTTAGCAAAGGAATTTCCTTCTCCTTGGGGGTCGGAAACTGTATTCACTTTTGGGTGGATGTTTGGGTTAGAGACAGGGCACTCCGAGAAAATTTCCCCGGAATGGCCCACATTGCTTCATATAGGCTTATATCTGTGCACAATTGCTATTCGATATATGGCGATTCTGTGGTGTGGTCTCCACCCTGCCATAGGGATTTAACAGTTGAGGAAATTATGGAGTCGATTGGTTTGATACACAGATTTAAGAATGTGGTTCCTTCGGCTCTTCAAGAGGATTCGATGGCTTGCCATGTCACATTTAGGGCCGCTTTTTTGTCTGTTCCTTCTATAAGATAATGTGTGGCTCGCCGCACATTTGTGCATTTCCTTCTCATTCGTGGTCATATGGAGCCCCTCCAAGGGTTTCAGCCTTTGCTTGGTTAGTGGGAAGAAAGTTTGTAACTGTTGATAACTTACAAAGATGATTCCTTGTCCTCCCTAACATATGTTTGATGTGTATGAGAAATGCGAAGTCGATTGATCACCTCTTCATTCACTACAAGTTTACTCACCAAGTGTGGGAACTCTTTCTCAAGGCTTTTCATACTACTTACGTCATACCAAAGTCTATTGCAAATCTGATGTGGGCTTGGCATGGAGGTGGGAAAGGGAAAGTTGGAAAAGTCATATGGAGATTGCTCATTTTGGCGGTTTTTTATCCATCTGGGAGGATCGTAATAGGCGTTGTTCGGGAATAGAACTTCAACACCCGAAGAGGTCATTAGGGAAATTAAATGTAGTGTCATGGGTTAGGCTTCTTATTTAAAGGCTGTTATATCTGACAGCCTCCCCTCTTTTTTGAAGTTTAAGAGTTGGGTTGTATTCTTTCATGCTTCTAAGAAATTTCAGCTCTCCAAAAACAAAAAAAAAGGCTTCATGGAGCATCGTATCATATCCTTCACCCAAGGTAAGTTTTCTAGGGGAAGACATTTAGATGTTGCTCTTATGATGGCATGCATGAGTGCATAGATCCCATTTACAAAGTAAGAAAATGGGACCTTGTGCTTCAAAATTTTAGAGAAGGAAGGTCCATTGGAGTTGGATAATTTGATGCTAGGAATGGGATTCAGAGTCCAATTGAGAAGTTGCATAAGGTCTGCTAAATTATCAATACTAGTGAATGCCTGTAGGTTCAAGAGGTATTAGACAAGGGGATCCACTATCCGCATTCCTTTTTACGGTGATTGCAGCATCAGGGAGTTGGCATCAAATTGCCATAATGCATGAATAATGGTTTATTTAGATAATGGTTACGAAGATTTGGAGAGGAGGATTAGGAAAAAGGCGCCTGTGGCAAAATATGGAGGGAAGACAGGAAGGGAACTACACATGCCAGATACAGATGTGGAAATCCATTATTATCATGGAGAGTATTGACAGACAAGTATGTAGTTCATGCTTGGTGGTGTTAAGATTTTCGATGGATTGCTAGCATGTAAGAGGATATTGCTATGCAGATCTTTTAGGAGCCTTTATAACCTATCAGTGGAAAGGAGGCAAGGTCATGGAGTGCTTCGAGAAGCTGGATGGTCAGGTACTGGTGTGGGCTCCTGCATATGGAAGGAATTTGAGATGGGGTGAGGACTTCATCAGTCTGTTGGGGCAGTTCGGAGTGTTTAACGTTTGATTGGTCTGAAGAGGATAGGAAGATATGTAGGTGGGACCCCTCCTGAAATTTCTCAATTAAGATCCCTTCAGCAGGAAGCCAAGGGAGGAGGGGAGACGAGACTGACCCTACGGCCACTTAGGGGTGGGAAGGCCCCTCCTAGCATCGTCGCCTTCAGATGGTTGGCAGGTTGTGACAGGGTACTTACAATTGACTAGCTGCACAACACGAATATGATTATTGTCCATGGGGTCTAGTGGCCTCAAATGCAAGTTACTATAGAAGTCGTGCCTTCCAGGACTCTTGTTGGAGGAATAGTAGACAATTTAACAATAAAAGTGAAACAATCACCTTGGTTGTTGAGACCATCAGGGATCCTGTATTTTCATGGGTGCTTTCCTTACAAGAGTATATGTAGTATAGGAACCTTGACTTTGCTGGGAGTTGAGAGAGTTTCTCTTGTAATACATTAGTGCTCTTGGCTTGATTGTATCATTCGGCTTCAAACACCTTTTCTAATAAAATTGTGTCTGTAAAAAAAGGCCATCTTTCAATCAAACCTATGCATACCTAGTCCAAAAGTATGGTCGATAATAATATACGTCTATATGACTGCATAAAGGAAACTAAATCTAAATACCCTACTGATTTTGGTAGCCAAATCGAAACAAAATAAGGGCTTCGCAAAAGATTTAACGCATTTGACGACAAAACAATGGACAGACAAGGATTCATAAATAACTTTCTCGAAAGAGCATGTCATGGAAACTTATATTCATGAGATGATCCATCATGCAAACACAAGTTGATAATACTGGAAAAAAAAAAAACTTGCATGAGTTGCCTGTGTAATGGCTATAAATAAAAGAAAATGAAAACATAGAGGGATTGAATGTCTAGTAAAACAACTAAAAGATCAAAATTTCCTTACCCTTCACGGCCAGCCATGCAATGGAAATAATACTCTTGAGGGCGAAGACCTGTCAAAAAACGATCACCAATAAAGCCCCCTGCACGTGCTGCAGTATCCCAAGGAGGAAAACAGGGTAAAGTTTTCCCAGACACCATACGAGGGACCCGTTTGCCTTCCAGCTGTTGTTGGCCTAACAAAGATGATATTTGTGTGAAATTAACCTACAAAGGGGAACAAGAAATCAGCAAGAGCACCAAAGAAAATAGGGTCCATTAGCATAAAGAACATCTACGCAACAAACCGTAGTCATCAAGTTAAAATTGCTTCAGACCATTGCAAACTTTCAACATACTGCAATGGTATGTGTTGATAACGTATTAAATTCCCTAAGCATTCATTCTTGCCGTGGGTTTGCTGAGCATATCATTTATTGCTTTACATGAATACCCTCAAATTGAGGTTTGCATGTAATAGAGGAATCCACAGAAATCAGAGTACTGGAAGTGCAACCATTATCATGACATGCCCACAACTCACAAATATGTGCAACCACGAGAAATAAGTCTTGGGGACATGACCCAATATGTCCTAGAAATTAAGATAGCTGCCTTGGAGCACAAAAGTCACAAGAGGTGGAGCACAGCACAAGGGTAGAGAGAGGTGCACAAGTCAAATAAAATAAGTGCAACCACACAAAATAAGTATTGGGGACATGACCCAATATGTCCTAGAATTAAGATAGCTGCCTTGGAGCACAAAAGTCGCAAGAGGTGGAGCACAACACAAGGGTAGAGAGTGGTGGAGCAGAACAAAAAAGTGTCAAGAGACGCGATGCACAAATATATAATAATAATAATAATAATAATAATAATCTAACCAATGAAGAATAGAAATCAATTCCATGCCAATGCAATTTCAAGTTGGATTTTCAGGTACATCAAAGTTAGAAAAATGTCAAAATGACAAAAATGGCAAAGTTTAAGGAAAATGGCAACAAGAGATGGAGAATACAAGGAGTTACAAAGTCGATGAGGTTAGTCATTTTGTCTATTGTACTGTCATTGTATTCTCTTATGTCAATAAAAGAGGTTGGCAACTGTCTCAGTTAACTAATTCAGTATATATTACTCAACCAATTGAATACCTCCTCGCAGGAGCATTTTAGGCCCTGTTTGTGTCACCAATTACCCCAGTGAGGTAAAGGAAATGTGCAATGATTACAAATTACTTTACCCAACTCCTGACAACATCTGCATTTGACCAACAATTCACATGTTTGGTTTACTGATGGTAAAATCATAATGATGCATTTTTACATTTATGTCAAATCATCACCAAAATACATTGATGTCACTGTTCGGATTCGATATTTTCACAGTAATGTCATGAAAAGGTGCAATGATCATTCCTTAGGGTCTCCTGAATGCATCTACATTTGACTAACAATTCCCATGTTCGGTTTAGCAGTGGTAAAATTGTAATGATGACACATTTACTTTACATTACCAGGGTAATTGGCCAAACAAACAGACCCTTAACATTCTATTGCGTCTTATATTAACAACAGAGGTTAATTGAAGGTCATAGTCGACTAATTGACTGTCTTAGTCATTGTACTTCATCCTGCAGTCCTGCTCGTCTATAACAGATACCACCACAGATGCATGACTAATGCTAGCAGCCCTACAACAGGCAAAGTACCCGCCAAACATGGTGACGTGATCCAAGATTCAGCAACAGTAGTCAAGGATCTCTGCTCAGACCTTTTTTTTTTTTTTTGGAAAGGCAACAAACTGAAAATGCATTGAACAAAAAGAGAACGGATAAAAGGGACGAGAAGAAGAGAAAAAACATAAAAAACAGAAAGAATGTGTCTACAGTTCTATACACAAACCAGAATGTGTCTTCAATGCAGACACAGATTTAGTTCCCTCCTTCCATTAAGATCGTTCAGCGTGTAGATGTATTGTAATCATGCCTGCTGCAACTTCAATAGGGAGAAAGATTCAGATTGTCGCTGCTCTGTCAGGTATTTCAGCGAGTGGCAATGAGATCACTCCTGCTCTAGGTTGAAAAGCGTATTCCAAACTGTAGGTGTATCATGTATGTGTGTGTAAGCCTATGACTAAGCCCACAGGTACATACGCCTGGGCCTTGTCTGTTACGGGTCTTAGTCTTAGACCTTTCTCCTGTTTTATCTTGATTGTTACGCTTTCCTTATTTGTCCCTTGTCTTTCTTTAGTTTCATTTCCCTCCTAATAAGGGCATATATGTAATTATACCATTCTCCTATTGTTATAAATAAAGGAGGGCTGGATATCTCAGCCCTATGAGCTTCTTTTCTCTCTCAAATTATCTCCTCCTCTAACATGGCATCAGAGCTAGGTATCAATCCTGGGACATGTGGATCATAGGCCCAGACACACATACACCTACAAATCCCGTCATAACAAACAATATAAACTACACTATAATAACTTCATTGAATCAATAAAACCACACTACCTCCATCTCCATCTCTGTTCTATGTATACCCCTCCACAATCTCTAGAATACTCGAGAGAGGAGTTTCGGAGCGCCTTTAATTGCTTACATCTGTAGAGTGGTGTATATTCCTCAAGACATGTATAAAATCTTATCAAGGAAAGCAGGCCTTGAATGTTGAATTGTTGTTGGAGTCTATGTCGCCTTGCCCTTGATCTGCATCCCAACCCTTGTGCAAGGTAAGAGCAAGGAACATGAATGATGCATTGGTACATTCTCTCCTATTTCCATTGTGCCGGTCGTTGGGTAGTCCCTACTCACCAGTAGTTTCGTCCATTGATCCATTAGTGTATACTTTGATGAATTTATCAAATGAACCATCTGTAATGCCATCACTTGTCTTACAGTGATTTTTACATGCTCATTAGCTTGGGCCTTGATGCTTTAGTTGGGAACCTCTACCTTACAATTGCTAAACGATGCCACCTCCACAAGGGACTTAAGGCTTCCAGCATTGTTGTTTCCTTTGGCTTCTTCTTCGACTCATATACATCCACCTCAATTATAGGTCATTGTCTACCTTTTCCCATTTTGGGGTTTTTAAGTTTCTTCACATCACCAATCAATTTTCAACAGAACTTGCAGCAGAATCTGATGGAGATGTCGGCAAAGACAGCACAATAGCCAGTTTGCATGATCTGAGACGTCAATTGCATGGTTTCCTGTTTCATCTTTGTTTTTATGCTTTCCTTAGTTTTTTTTCTTTTTTCCTCCTAATAAGAGCATATACATAATTGTACCATACTCCCCCTCCCTCCCTGCCTCCCTTCCTCCCTTAGTGCTCTAACAACTAAATAGGATGCCACAACCTACAGAAGCCTTGATGTAACGAAGAATGTGATAAACAGCTTCAACATGGCCGGAGTGAGGAGAATGCATAAATTGACTCACTGGACTGACTACATGAGATAGGATAGGACAAGTAAAAGTCAAATATACCAACTCACCAACCAAGTGCAAGAAGTTCCACATCATCAACCCAAAGCTTCTTATTAATCTCTAAAGGAGAATCAAGAAGATTGACACCAAGATTACCAACAGAAGTCAAAAAATCAAGAGCATATTTTCGTTGAGACAAAACAATACTCTTCTTTGAACAAGAGACTTCAACACCAACAAAATATTTTAACAGACCCAAATCTTTAATGTCAAAAACCTTGATCAGATAACTCCTCAATTTAGATATCCCACTAGCATCATCACTTGTAATAATAATATCATCCACATACACACTAACAACGATAATGCCTTCGACACGCCGCTTAACAAACACCGAGTGGTCATCTAACTGAGTACGGGTGAATCTAATACCAATCAAGGCCTTAAAATTTTAAAGTGTGAGGGTTGTGTTTTAGCCAAACATCATAGGTTTATCCATCCACCCGTGGAGAAACGTTCCAATGAAAAAAATATATATATATTTGTTTCATTCGGATATTTGAAGTCGGGTTCCTATTGTTTATAGTCGATTTAAATACTTTGTTTTGTTTATTAATGATCATCTCGTATCAAAAAATTTTATTTGATGAAATCTAAAGATGGGGTTAGCTCTATTTTTAAAGTGTTTAAATAGTTGGGTTAAAAATCAATTTAATTAGAGTATTGATACTTTTAGTACAAACAATGAAAAAGAATACCTTTCCCATACTATGATATCTTATTTTCAAGAGCATGGTATCAACTCCCAAACTACATGTGCATATACCCCGCAACAAAATGGCATGGCAAAGAGGAAGAATAGACGTCTTTTAGATGTCGCTCAAGCTCTTCTTGTTGGAATGTTTTATTGGAATGCTTCAACGGGATTTCAAATTCGGCGGATCGTGTTGCAACTAAAGCTAGACTATTAGTTGTTGAATGGGCGGTTAATGTCGATAAATTAAAGGGATGGTTGTAATTTACTTTTCTTAGGCTCTTAGGTGGTGGTATCGCTACCTCGGCGGTGCTGCCCCGGCCCTTTTGTTTTGCTATGTTTTATTTCTATCAATTAATATCTCGTAACCTTTCAAAAAAAAAATAATAATAATAATAATCTTTTTGGTCAGACGTTGTTCTTACAGCTTGCTATCCAATCAAACGTCTTCCCACTAAAGTTCTTACTGGAAAGTTTAGGGAGATATTTTTCAGACTTTTATCCAATCTCTAACAAGATTCAATATTTTAATGTGCAATGCCTTTAGAGACACCTTTAGTGCGATGCCATTGGGTTGTGTGAAATGATTCTCCACAATTATCCTTTTCTTCATCGTCATCTATTTATTTGTTGAAATTTGGATTGATTGGAGTTATAAAGGGGCATTCTAGAGAAAGATTTTAGTTTTTAAATTGGTGTGTTCGCATTTCGCAACATATCTTCAAAAGTTCATATCCTTTCTATTTTGCTGCATCATAGACTCCTAGGCCCATCATCTCCGGTTAGGTCAGAAAGTTCAGGCCCAATCATTTATCAGGCTAGGCTTGGGTTGAAGTTTTTTTTATCTATAGGGCAACATGTGTTGGATCAGGTAAGGCCCAGGCCATGACAACAATAATGAATACATGTGGCCATGCATGTATGCATTAAATACATTGACAAATGTACAGGAAATGCATAAGAGACATGTGAAGGGCTTGATAAATGTTTGATTAGGCATGGGAAGGGCAAGAAAAATGTCAATTAGACCTTGTAAATTTGAACCAACTTAGGTTGGTCATGCTTAGGCTCCGGCTGAAAATGACCTGGCCAGGCCCAGCCCATTATCATCCCTAATATTTGGTATCCACCATGTCTCATCACTCATGAACTCGGCAAATTCATTCCAGACTCAAGCAGAAGAACAGCACAAAAGAAGTGTTCAATGGATGCACACACTCAATACAAAAAGAGAAGGGAATCAAAATTCCAGCTTACCTGAGAACCTTTAGCTCCAGTAGTGGTCATGAGAGAAAGGCAATTCCTTGGAAAGGGCTTTAGCAACCCATTAGGGATGATGGCATCATTAATCTCTGTAGTTACACCGTTAAGCTCATGGGACATCAACATATCTAAATATGTTACTGCAGATTCTCCATGACTACGGATTGCTCGTTCAATCTCCATTTGCAACTTCACTGGCTCTATAGAAACAAACTGATAGTATTCAGGCACAGACCTTGCATCTAAGTGATAGTTACCATATAATATATGTGGTTAACTTACACACATTTGCAAGCAGATACTTCCAATAAAAATCTGAAAGCGTTACATTCTTATTTTAAGTTACCAACAGCCATTATTCATCTAAACCTAAACAAGACTTCAGGGAAGGAAATATCCAAGATACACTTCAAAGTTGAGAAAAGAAGCAAGCCAATAGAGAATAAACTGCCTCAAAGTGATAGATCCTACCATCCCACTAACTACAAATACATATCCTGGTATATTCCGACAATTTTAAACCAAAACTTCACAAATAACAGAAAGACACGTTAGAAATAAAGTTAGGGCATAAATGCAGCATGTAAGAAGTTTCAACAAAACTGAATATATTAAACTGTGTTTGTGTTATCAGGCAGGACAGCTAAATCCATTTTGCACACGTGTAGTCAAGACCATGATAAAATAAAATATCCTATCCACAGAAACAGAGATATTAAATAAATGCAGCATGTAAGAAGTTTCAACAAAACTGAATATATTAAACTGTGTTTGTGTTATCAGGCAGGACAGCTAAATCCATTTTGCACACGTGTGGTCAAGACCATGATAAAATAAAATATCCTATCCACAGAAACAGAGATATTAAATAATTCATTAATTTAGAAGTTAATAAATATCACATGGGACAATCACACATAATAGAAGGCATCCATGACATTCTTCCTTCCTATGCAATAGTCCTGACAGTATGTAAAGATGGAATAGGAGCAGAGATAAAATTCAATCCAGCATTACATCAAATTTGTTATCAAATAGATTGACATACAATATCTAGAATTTGCAAGTAAACGCACCTGCAATCTTGGCACCAATGAACTTAGAATGGATATTTGCACCAGTGTTTTCATGTTTTTCTAGTATCATTTTCCTTTTCAAGTCGGAGTGCTGCACAATTAGTAGGTCATCGACTCCACAAGTAAACCCATGCATCTGAGATCATAGATATCATTTAAAATAACTTAACACTCAAACAAACAAAGATATCAGTCAGTTGAAGTTGAAATGAAAAACAACCAAACTCACCTGCAGAAATACTGTAAATAAGCGGCTTAATACTGAAAGCAAAATGCCAGCAGTATTAGAGCCATAGAACTCCTGGACTGTATGAACCATGCCATACTTGGCAAATTGATTCTTGTCAATCACACCATGCACAAGCTCATTCTTCCAAATTATCAACTTGTGTTTTTTGCCCTTTGACTTGCAATGCTTGAAACAACCTTCTACCATGTTTCCTTCCTTTTAACATCAAAAGGTGAGCAACCGTGAGTAATATCGTTTAGGATTGTGGTTATGACCTAAAGCAGCCAAAAGATTTTATTTTATTTTTTTTAAAAAAAAAAAAAACAAAGCAACAGTTCAGCCAGAAATACCTTCCACTCAGAATAGAAACAACCATCTTCAATCTTTCCTTCCTTCTTAACAGTAAAAGGTGGGCGACCGCGAGTGATATGGTTTAGGATTGTGGTTATGACCTAAAGCAGGACAAATATAAATTGAAAATAATGGTTCAACAAGAAATACCTTCCACTTAAAAAGCACCAAATGTAACCACTTCTGAGAGAGGGGGAAACAAAAAAGACATTAACAGCATAATTCCATCATAACTTCTTTTCTTTCAAAGATAGAGATGCCTAAGAGATATTATCCATTTATATTACAAAGTATTGTTAATGCTAACCTGTTTCCCAGTCCAAAGCGGCTTTGGTTTCCAAATAACAGGGGGAAGGGGCTGTATCTCATCATCAGAACTTAATGTGCAAACTTTTTGGCCAAATTTACCAACATAAGAACCTGAAGCAGCAGTAGACACACCAGAAGCATACAGAAGCATATGGTATTCATCCCTGGTTAAAAATGTGTCCTTCTTTGTAAGAAGCACAGCACTTACAATATGATCCTGAAGAATAAAACCAAAAATTAGTAAACAAATATTGCACAGATAAAAATCATAAAGCCATTCCCTAAAATAAATATTTAAGTCCAAACAATGGAACACAAGGGAATTTAGAGATCGGTGTCAGATTCTTAACCTGAATCAAACCCCTAATGGGTGCACCAGATGTTGGAACAATATATTGCTTATTAGCATTTGCAATTTCGATTGCTTCAGCGCGTGAAATTTCATCTTGCGGGAAGTGAACATTCATTTCATCCCCATCAAAATCAGCATTGTAAGTGCTGCATACAGAGAAATAGTTAACTTTTACATACAAATATAATTGCACCCTTATACTGCCAAAACAGTGAGCTTAAAAAATACAGATATATGACAAAAACCTGCAATTAGCATAATGCATGCGAAGTGTTTTCTCCCCTTTAAGAACGCGAACAACATGTGCCATCATACTTGGCTTGTGAAGTGTAGGCTGTCATAGAGGAAACAACAACTCCATTTAATCAATATGAAACTAAATAATTGATCATCCTACATCAAACCGACCACAAACTTGACAAATTAAGAGAATTTAACTGATTCAGGATTCATATCACATTGCATCAGTACCATGGGAGTGTATAAGACATTAGGCAATTAAGTGATATTGGTTTTTGTCATGTACATTTTGTTGATGCTTTTTCTTTCTACCCATCAGGATTTGATCTGGATGCACGTCCGCCTGGGAGCAATGTGCTTGCCGGTCCCTAACCAGGGTAAAGCACGGTTGCTGTCAAGTGTGCACCAGGTCTTTTTTCCCCTTACTCTTTTCTTTTCCCTCCAGATTAAACAAAATGTGTAACCAACAAGAAGACCAAATGGAAAAGGACCCAAAAGGCAAGAAGCAAATGGATACTGCCAGCTAATATTAATTGGACACAGTCTCGTTTCTCCATTCAGAGCAAATTCCTGAAGACAGATGGGAAGAGGACCCACTTCATCGTGCTGGCTTTAACTTTGTTGAATAACCTACCCACTGAAATTTGCTCGTTCTTAAAGATATGACCATTTGTTATCCTCCAAATCTCACAACATGTGGTGAGGGCAAGAAGACGCCACAAAAGCCTTCCCTTCTCACCGAAGGAACCACTGCACAACTCATGAAGACATCTAGTAACCTCTAACCCAAAATCTGCTGAAGTGAAGACCTGGTCATCAAACCTTTGCCAAGCAAATCATGAGAATTCTTGTTTTGAATCTTATAACCAACACGGGGGATTTCCACGGGATGTGATGCCCACAATTCATAAACCCAGTTGTGACTGAAAGTGTTCACTTACCAGGATAGTGCTGTGCATTAGATAGGCATGCTTGTCAAAACAGAACTAGTAAAGTCAATGCCAAATAGTGAGGCAAAGCTATGATGATGGTGACGGTGATGATTGCATGCATATGTACATTTGTCCAGAATAGACGACCCCAATTGCCAAGTCCAAATAGTGGCAATGCGACTGTTTGATCAATATTCAATATAAGCTTTGTGATGGTCCTCGTCAAGGTGTAGTGCATAGCCTGACCATGCCAGTGAGTTCGTTCATAATCATGTATAGGAGTGTTCACTGCCATTTTATGCAGCCAACTCCTCGAGCATGACCTTTCATGTATGTGGGTGCTCTATGCTCAACTGTTTTGCCTCGCAACTACCCCTCCAAGACCTCAGTTTGCTTGCTCACTGTGAGAGCATGCTCTGGCTGGTGGGAAGACTACTTCTGGCTGCCGAAAATGGTTTTCCTGCCACCCAGGGACCTCAAATACTATGTTGGCTGTCGGCTAGCAGAAATGGTTTCCCCTCCGGCCAGGGATCTCAACCACTATACACTACCATGACGGGCATTTTGATGTCCGCCTCATGGGACTTATGTGAGGGGCATTGTGGTCTTCTCCTTGCACAATTAGTCAAGGAGTTAGGTGATTAATTAGAGTTGTAGAGATTAATTGAGGATGAGTCGTGATTAGTACACTAATCTCAAGTCTAGTTAGAGATTACCTGCAGAAAATGTACTAGTATTGTTTCCTTGCATTGTACAATGGTTTTTGAGTTTTTTTATAAAACGAAATGAAATTTAAGAGGATTTGAATGAGAGTTTGAGGGGCCCATTTGCAATATAAAACACCTGAAATTCCCTAATCCCCTTCCATTTCCTTCCCCTTTTTTGTTGAGATTGCAAATTTACGGTTTTCTTGATTGAGCCAATCCGAGATTGTGTTACAAAGGAAACCTAATCATAAGTTGCTTGTTCTTGCAAGAATCTTTGTTGGGAGACATTTGGAGTTACAGAACGCCAACCGTAGAAGGACCATGGGGTCACAAGGTAAGTTTCACGCATGGACAGTGATTGTAGCTTCACAGCCTAAAATCAAAGCTTGTTCAAGCACTTCTGAGCTGATTTTGAGTGCAGATAATGCATCTAGTGAAAGATCATGACTGCACAGTGGCAGACAACACAGTCCGCGAGATGAGGAGATCAAGACACTCCGAAAGCAGGTAGAATTTCTTTTCATTTGCACTACATAAAAACACCCATTGGATTACAATGTCAATGAATTCGAGCCTTAAATTCCAATGACCACCCTCACCATTGTGCATCCCTTCACAACCAAAAAACATCTCCTCTGCAAAATCACCCCATCCAAAATCAACCCACATCACCAAGGTTTTCCACTACCACCATTCCCATTCTCAAACACTTGCAACAAAGATATTTAACCAACATAACCACATCTCCAACGTATACCATTGAGATTTTCAGCTAGCCGTCCATCTCCAATCTATGCCATTGAGATTTTCAGCAAGCCATCCATCTCCAACCTATGCCATTGAGATTTTCAGCCACTACAAACCCATACCTCCAACAACCTCATCCATCATCACCCATGACATCATATCCATCAAAACCACTCACCTCAAGACCCCACTATCAAGATTTTCAACCACCCTGATTCTCCTTCACAAACCCATGCACCAAAGAATTCCGACCATCAAACCCTCCATTTCTACCCCACACCACCAAGAAACCCCCTCATGACAATCCTCCAACTCCAATCCTTATCAACAAGAACTATAACCCACCACTACCCTTCATTTCCACCCCATTCACCATCTCTACAATCCGAAAGTTTGTGTAAGCATCAAGCATCATTGCATTATATCTACAGGCAAGAGAATCGGTGGAGAAACCCTCGAGTCGACTAACAGCCATCCGATCATAGGATCAAGATCGACATCTTAGACATCACAAAATGCTACAGGAGGTTCAACGTAGAAAAGTTCAAAGAGTGGCTTCACACAGTCAAGCAATCCCTAGAATATTACAAATTTTGGAAGATTGGTTTGTTAAGCATTGGTAGCACGATTCAAGATTCGAGCATTAGCATTGTGGGAGAAATATGCCATAAATAGAAGCACCAAGGATGACCCAAGATCTCCACAAGGTCAAAATTGAAGCAATTGATGACCAAAGAGTTCTCTCTATTTAACTACATGCAACCCATGTGATCGTACTCCCAGTAGTGTCATCAAGCCTCTAAGGAGAGGTTGCAACCGATTCACGATAAACCTAGAACTTGCCAAAGGAGGCGATTGGTTCCTGCATCAACAGGGAAGACCAACAAGGCAACAAACTATCCGGTATATTGGAAGATGAATGGTCAAGAGATCACGAGAGGTCCATGACTCATGCCAACGGAAGACCCTTGGTAGAGGATTATCTTGAATTTCAAAAATCCTGCAGCTGCAATCTTGAGCCGATCTATTGTCCTTGTGTTGCCAATGAAGATAACGAGAGTTGTCAGGCAGAAGAGCATTGCCCCTCAACCGTTTTTTACTTTCCACACGGTTCTAATTACCATTTCATTGAAGAACCATCACGTGAGATGCGCATTAGGGACATGATCTTCATAAGAGGTTCTTCAACTCATGTGATGCCATCAATGATCCAGTTTCTCACGAGGATTTTAGCGTTCACTACCCATCATCAAAGGCGCAATTTTCAATGATGAGCTGGTTAAGTTTTGAGGTACTGTCGAGGACCCAATCTGTGACACAAAGCAAAGTCTCAAAACATCATAAAGGACCCAACCTATGATATGACGCCACTAAAGTCTCTAAAAACTATAAGGGACCCAACATTTGGTGCAGAGCCAGTCAGATCGCCAAGCATCTTGGTATGTTTACTCTTTCCTGAAGCATCCAAGCATACGCAAGGAGTTTGGCGAAGGATATCAAAACGGTG
Source organism: Magnolia sinica (assembly GCF_029962835.1). Classification (NCBI taxonomy): domain Eukaryota; kingdom Viridiplantae; phylum Streptophyta; class Magnoliopsida; order Magnoliales; family Magnoliaceae; genus Magnolia; species Magnolia sinica. Next base: position 139,544,908 of record NC_080573.1, read on the forward strand.
GTGCTGGAGGGACCATCGGTGGTGTTTGTTGGAACATTGGGGGTCGAAGGTGGTAGTTGTTCTACCCATGGTCGTCAACTACACTATAAATAAATTTTAAAAAAAAAAAATTAAAAAGAAGAAAATTAAAAAGAAGAAGAGGAAAAGACAATATAAGGGACGCAGGAAGACGAAAAGAAAAGAAATAAGAGGAAAGGGCCCTGATACCATGTTAAAATCCACAGTACAGAAAAGAAGCAGAAGGAAAATGAAATGGTATATAAGAAGAAATGATTGAAAGGGATTAAGATTAATATCTCTCCGTAACATTGTCCAAAAGTTTATGAGAGGTACTTCAATAAAAGATGTAGGATCTCGTGGTGATTACTTTCTCTCACTATGTGTTACGAAATCTAGAGAAAAATAATTGTATCAACAGTGATGTTACCCTATTCTATTTGAGTTGTGTTTTGATGAGATTTGCACCCTAGCCTCTATTAGGCTAAATATTTAGTTTGCCCACAATGTTGTCATTATCGTTATCGTATCGTAAATCGTAAATGTTACCATCCAATGACTTCTTGAATTTTTCCGCTATATCATCATTGACTTTGATGGAGATTATTGTTCTCATCCATCTTTGAACAATATTTCCACGTAAGATCATTATCCCTGGTCTTTGATTTCTTTACCACCTCCAAGGCTCGACAAGCATTGACACAGGCCCACATATTAAGAAAAAAATAAAAACCGATTTGGGCCCACGCAAACATAGAAGATTATAAATGATTAAGAAAATGAGAAAACTTTTGAAAAAAATGAAAAAATCATTTTTAAAAAATTAAAAATAAAAATAAAAAAACAGATTTTGCCCAAAAAATGAAAGAAATAAAAAAGAAAAAATTAAATAACTTTTTAATATTTTCTCATAACTATTTTAATGTAGAAAACAAATGAAACAAGCAGCATTAAATTCCGTTAACCGACAAAAAAGATGACAACTTCCTTCTCTAAGTTTTTTGTGGGCCACAAATTCCAAATCTCACCATTCTCTCTCAAAAGAAGGACAAGATATGATTTTACAATGCGGGTGGGGCCTAAATGAGCTTTAAAAGCAAAAGCCCTAAAAAAAAAAAGCACAAAAATCAGCAAAATAATGCAAATATACAATTTTTTTCCGAAGAACTGCATATTTTCACCTAAATATGAAAGAAATGAAATAGAAAAGATTAAATGACTATTTTATATGCATTCTTATCTATTTTAGTGTAGAAATTGAATGCAAGAAGCATCATTCGATTCCATTGAGCGATGAAAAAGATATGTCGATTTCTTTCTCTAGATTTTCTATGGCCTACGATCTCCAAAGGTCTCCAAAATCTCTCAAAATAAGCAAAAGAAGTGATATTCTAGTGTATGTGGGGGGCTAAATAGCTTTTAAAAACAAAAGCCCTAAAAATTGGAAAAACATTGGAAAAAATGGAAAAAAAAATGATTTTTTCACCGTAAATTTCTGGTTTTCTGCCGCAGTTATTGAATCGTACGATTTGATCTGAATCATATGATTCCTATTTGAATCGTACGATTCAACCTCATATACGATTCAGTCGTACGATTTGTATGCTAAAACTGTACGATACGATTCAAATCGTACAATTTGAATCGCATATCGTACGAACATGACAACACTGTTTGCCCATGTTTGTAGCAGGCTAACTATGTTGCCAATGTTCTCACAGAAATGGGTGGTAGCCAAGAGGCTCTTAGTATATTGAATTCGTTCTTCCACTTTGATTTCCCTTAACCAAAAAAACTTGTTATATCTCAACATAGATAGACGCACCATTCTATTTGATTTTCCACTGAAAAACATGATTTTTATTAAAAACATCTCCAAAGCAAATACACCATGACAGGGATAATTGCACACGTTTTTGGAAGCCAATTGCATCAACATTCACATAAGCATCAGTATAAAGACAAAAACAGCTTATTGCAGAAACAGCAAAAGATTCCGACAGAATACAAAAACAACATTTCCACCATGCAATGAAAGCATAAAACTATACCTGTCTATTGACGAGTACAATATCTCCATCTTGCAAATGGCGGTAGACAACCTTGCCTTCAAACTCAGAATCCAAGCTCTTCCCAGGGTGTGTAACAGCACCTCTTGACGAGGGTAACCTCCTTGAAATTGAAATGCGTGCATTTCTGTTTCGTGGCAGTCTAACAATTGACGACTTGTCTGCATAATGTGTAGCGCCAGGATGGATTTCGGTGCCATTGACAAGAGCATGCCTCAACTTGTTAACATTCCAAGGGGTCACTCTCTGTAGAATCATGATTTGACATCAAATGAGAAAGATCTCGTTAAACTGTAAGGATAGTCATTTTATTTTATTTTTTTGTTGAGAAAAGTCCCCAAGGACAGTCGATGGGCTCTAATTTAAAAATGACCAACATATGAAGATCATATCAATCATGAATCATGACATTTCAAATATGGCTAAAAGGTCACACATGCATAGACACAAAAAGAAGCATGCATAGATGCACAACAGCAGGTGTGAATGCACAAAAATCATGCTGAAGCTGGCAAATACCAGTCAACCATGAAACCAACATTGTTCAAGGATGTCAACAATCAAGAACCGCCCCAATAAAAAGATGCACTTGTGGATCTGTTAAAGAACACTGCATGTATTGTTGATTGTATGTGCATGCATGTAAAGACTTGAGATGGATCCCACGTCCACCAAGGTGTCAGAAACATAATTTTGATGAATCCTCCGACAGAAATCGGGGCCATTCGGGAAAGGGTATAATTAACCATGAAAAGGGAACAGTTGGAAAAACTTTAGCCAGTCCGACGATGGCCGCATAAAGGACCTGAATACCATGAAAGCTAACGCGCTTAGCGGGGGCCTTCAAGTCCTTTCCAAATCGTTCAATGAAAGGACTATGACATAGGCAAGGGATTCAAAAACAGTTACATAACAGCCATTACATAACAGTTATGGTGGGAACCATAACGGGTTACGAGGCCAATACAATTTAGAAAAAAAAAATTGCCATAACGGCCATTAACGGAAATTACAGGCCACACGGACAGCGTTACTGTTGTTGAATACCTTCGAAAGAAGGGTGCTCCAAGAATGAGATTACTTGGACTTCAGAGGAGTCTCCAAACCACGGAAGCATTCTACATATTTAACAAAATTCATGAACTATCATCATCTTTTAATATTTCATTTAAACATGTGGGCAGAGAGGCAAACGACATTGCAGATTCACTGGAAAAGGAGGGGATTTCAAAAACAGCACTTAGTATTGGGGAATCATATCCTTCAAAAAAAAAAAAAAAAAAGTATAACACATAACGGAGTATTTTGGGGTGGGCTGGGGGGATCAGATCTCAACAAGTAGAGGTTTGCATGCATATGCACATTGATACACATGTATATAAGGTAAAGGTTGGCCATCTGTTCATGAATCAGAAATCATACATATTATTATAGTATAAATCGCCAGTGCTTACCTCCGGATATGTTAACTTTACTGCAAAATATGGAGGAATCCCAATTTCATTGACCGCTAAGTAAGGATCTGGTGATATAACAGACCTGCAAGCAAAATTAACCCTCTTTCCCATCATTTTCTGTCGGAAGATACCTTCCTTCTTCTCTATTAACTGACAGATTCCACTGGTCCCCCTGTCTTTTTGACCTGCCACAAAGTACAAAAGTATAATCAGTCAGCAGGAAAGCCCTGGTCAATTACAGTCCATCCACAACAGAAAACAACTCATGTATAGAATGATATAACAAAAATGAAAAGCAAACACTAATAATAGATTGACAATGAAGACACATTGTTGTGCCCAAGGGTTACAATTGATGAATAAGCCTATATCCTAGAGAGCACAAAACCCATGCTAAAAAGAAAGTGCAAGGCTGAAGAAAAAGGGGGCATAGAAGGACAATAAAATAACCTCGGCTCCACCTAGCAAATTCAAACTGCAAGACAGCAAAAGAGAGGGAATAGACAGTGACCAAAAAACAACCCATTGACTTAGCGAAACTGCAAGAATGTAAACGAAGAAATCAAAGCAAGAACAAAGCATAGCAGCAATGGGAAAGCCACTAATTGCATTATTTTGCAAATAGTCCACTAGATATTTTAATAGTCATTTTGAGCAGACGATATGACAAAGATGTGAACTTGCAAGATTCAACAAGGGCAGAACATTGCAGTATTCCACCTTTCCCCAAACATGTCTTTCACTCCAACAAGCTTCTATTGCACATATGACACGGAATGGTTGCCGAATTTTCCAGCAAATACAGTGCATGTTAACAGTAAATTGCAGTGCATGCCCTTTTTGTGTGCACTTGTCTCTCAAATTGGTTGTTTTGAATAGCACAAATCCATCAGCTGGTGCAAATTTCCAATCTAAAGTGGAAAGATTCTCACTTGCACCTGTTAGAAACTAGGAATTGATGGTGGACAGAAACCACAAAGTGAACATCCAGTAATGACGGTGGTAGTGGCGTTGGTGATGATGATGATGACAATTAAAACACTGGTGACAGTGACAGTGATGTTGAAGATTAATGAAAAAATCAACTCTTGAACCATCCAAATGGTTGGCCTCATTTCAGATGAATCAATAACCAACAAATAAAGTGAAAGTACATCTTAAAATGGTAGGTTTGTGGACATCTGATGGACAGTGGCTTTGGTATTTAGTTTCAATTCCATAATAACAGATTGCTTAGCAAAGGGCGTTCAAAACTGCTCCAGATTAACAAATTGTCTTTATCAAAGAGAAATTAAATTTTGTGCACAACAAAAGTTGACTCGAATTTTTTGTTCTGGTTTTTCCTTTAACCAGGTACAAATTGTTCATGCATTCAAACAGCGCCTTTGTTTTTTCATTCAACTATCAATTAAGAAGCCTTTTTCATGCATATACACTTTTGGAATGCAAATGCAACCATAGCTAAACCTATTCATTCTTTAATTCCCATCCAAACCACCTACTTCAACAAAATATCTTCATCATCATCATCATCTAAGCCTCATCCCAACTAATTGGGTTGGCTACATGAATCTTTTTCCACCATTCCACTCTATCTAGGGCCATAACTCCAATCAGACCATAGGCCATCTTTTCTTACTACCTCCACCCGGTTCCGAAAATCGTAGAACCGTTAGGAACGGTTCGGTTCCGGTTTCACCCCAGAACCGGACCGAACCGACCCGTGTGCACCCCTACCAACCACTCCTTCCTCTTACTTTTATTCCTGCATACACCACATCTACAAAGATACCCCCTCAATACCCCTGCATTAAGGAATATTTAAAAGCCACATTAAATATTTTTAGTCTAAATTACCATAGTGCCCTTATTTATGGGGCAAGATTTTTATAGTAGTTCAACAATTTTATGTCACAAACAAATAATTCAACGTTTTGACCACACAAATGTAGTTGAAAGACATTCATAGCATTCAAAATGCTGACCCCCATATGGACGAAGCATTGCAAACAATTATATCACAATTTTATTTTTTAGAAAGATAACTGTTTTATTGATTAAAACGACTAAAAGGCCAAAAAATTACAATACAACCCAATCATTACGAGAGAGCGAGCAATCACTGCCACAAACAGCGGGAGACACTAACGCCCATTCAATTACATCACTTTTTGCCCTATTGAAAACCCCCAAAATATTCCCTAATAAAATGTTGAAACATCTATCGTCCGTTTCCTACCAAATCGCCCACAAACCAGCGAGCAAGGCCATTCACCACATTCTCCTACCTTCCTCACCTATCCCTTCTCCATGCCAAGACCAAAATAGACCTGAAATTGCCTTTAGCATCACCCACACCACTCCAAACAAAGATAAGAATTTATCCCACACTCCCCTTGCGAACATGCAATGGACAAATAATAGATGATCTACCGACACATTCTTCTACCAACAAAGCAAGCAAACATTGATAATGATCAAACCCCTCTTTTGAAGATCGTCAATAGTAAGCACCTTGATGATAGCCATCCGATTCTTGCTACTGGAATTTGCCCCACTCATTCTTTTATTTTAACCATTCATTTTATAGCCATTAAATGATTGGTTAGGAATTAGGATTGCTTGATAAGTGTGGTTTTATAAATATGCTCCATCCACAATGTACTCAACTATTCGGATTGACTAGGGAACCTTACATGAGGGAAACATATGAAAAGGATGAGTCGGTACTATTTTAAAATAGTGGATTTCTATTATAGGAGTCAAAGCACCTTGGCCATGCTGGCATACCCCACATAGGACAGTTTTGCTAACCAAGAGCTACATTGATGGAATCTTCATGTGATCCACGCCGTCCATTAGTTAAGTTGTGCCATACTCACCATAGAACCAAAAAATTGTGGTGTTCCAAAACTCAGGTAGGCCACACTGTAGGGACTGTTGGGATGTGCACACCAACGATTAGTTTTATTTTTATACAGGGCCCATCCCAATGCTAATGTGCCATCCAATCCATTCATTTGATGTGCGTCATCAAGATGAACTAATTAGCCAAAACTCACACAATTCCAAAACTCGATTGGGCCATACCCTGTGCATTTAGAGATTTTATATAAAATTTTATACCGTGTAGCCCACCTGAGTGTTGAATCAGCCTAATTTTTGGGATCAAGGCCAACATGGAGTGGTTTTCCTGATGGGCAGGTTGGATTTCATGCAAGTTAAATAGTTTCCCCCACATTAAAGTGACCTAGTAACAATGTGTAAATGTACAGCATTTGGCGACTAAAACGCCTGGTCTTCCAATCTTTCATAGAAATGCAAGGTACGTTCTGGAATAGAATCCTCTACACACGAGTAAAACATCTAAGCTAGGTCCGACATGTTGTATATGTAAATCTACTCCATCCATCATGTGAGAACCTTATTTGAACTGTGCATATAAAAGATCATTCCGATGAAAAACTTGGATGGGCAACACCAAGGGGATCAATGTAAAAAGGCTCCTAAAACCTCTAAATTCATCTGATGTGGCCTGCCTGATTTTGGATCATGCTAATTTTTGTATCTATACTTCATCCCAACAAGTTACACCTGATTAAGAGTTTTAGGTTTCACATATTCAACATGGTGGGCCATGTAGAGCTGCCTAGAGGATTTTGGTCCGTGTTGCGAGTACTTGGGGCCAGTCTCACACATCCAGAGTCATCTACAGTACCTATTATACACAATAAACACTCAACTCTCTAGGCTATCATGTTGTGCATATTTCATCCACTCTGTCCATGACTCCATTAGTTTTTCTTCTCATGTTCACCATAAAACCCAAAAACCAGCCTATCTACATTCTACAGTCATGTGGACCTCACGTGAAAAATAAAATTTGAAGGATGACAATTTATTTATGGAACGACACAGATGAAAAGATTACAAAAGACAAAAAGAAAAAATTACAAAGCTCCCCAATCTTCACCTACTAAACTATAAGCATGTAACTTAGCAAAAACCGAAGCCCATTCTATTACCATTGGATTTTGCCCTTAAAAAGCCTCATGTGAAAAATCTCCAAGTCCAATGGGTTTTGGCCCACTTGAGTCAGAATTAAGCTGAATTTTTTAATGTCTATTCATAGTGATGAGGCGAATGTGATGAACATGTTGGATGTAGTATAGACACCATGGTGGACACAACACAACCTATGTTTTGTGTCCACTCCCCTATTGTTCATTGTGGTGTGGACCACATGAGCTTTGGATCGCAATAACTTTTTTCCCCTAGAGCCTAACATAGCGGGCTGCATATTATGAATGAAGTGGATGTCACAAAATTAGCGTGTTAAGATTCACCTCTTCATATTTTTTTCCCCACGTTTGCTTTAGTACAGGTGCTAAGGTGAAGAATGGTGGTTTAGGGACTCCTCCTTATACAAGGCTTCTACAATCATGAAGGGGTCTCTTGTGTGAAGCCTAAGTGAAAGGAAGGGATTGGGATCTTCCTTTAGTAATGGGGAGAAAATCCTCTTTCGGGAGGATGTGTGGATCAGGGAAACAACCTTACAAATCATGTTTCCGAGATTAGCCCGCCTTTCTCCGAAACACAATCGCCCGATTGCTAGATGCTTCTATTTTTGTGGAGATAAGTCATTTGGTCTCCCCCTTGTCATAGGAACCTTCTTGACAAAGAATGGAATATGTGTCGGTCCTAGATCACCTACAAATATGCTGCCCAAAGAGGGGATCCAGACAAGATGGTTTAGTTGAAAGACAAGTTAGGGCATTTCTCGTTTCGCTAATTCTACTATTTGCTTAGAGCTCTGCGGAGGAATGGTGTATGGGAAAATGTGGCATGTGTGGTTTTATGAAACCCCCTTAAAGGTCACACACGGCCTTTGGGTGGATACTCGAGAGGGAAAGGGTTTTGACCATTTACAATCTTAGAAAACGGTCAAATGATAAACTTTGACGTTTGTCTCAAGTGCATGGCAAGTGTTAAATCAGTTGATCATATTTTTATTCATTGCCCGTTTGCACGACAAGTATGGAACTGCTTTCTTAAGCTCTTCAATGTCTTGGCCAATACCAATCTCAAATTGCGGCCTCTTCTTGGTGTGGCATGGAAGTAAGGAAGGGCAATTTAGAGGTTAAGTTAGTTGGCTACCCTTTGGGCTATTTTGGAGGAGAGGAATAAAAGATGCTTTCAGAATGAGGGCAACATGGTGAAGTGGGTACCTAGCAAGGCAAAGCTCTATGTAGTGGAATGGGCCTATAATATAAATGTCTTAAAGGATTGTAATTTTTCTTTCTTGGGGTTGTAGCTTTTCCACCATCTTGGCACTTCTCTTCAATAAAATTACAATTACCTTTTGGAAAAAAAAAAGGAGATTGGCCATTATCTTTTTAAAAAATCATGGAGATAGGCCATTATCTTTAACTTAGGGGTAGTTGAGGGTGGATTTCCAAAAAATGGAGTTTGTTGGAACCTAATTAAAAGAGTCAAAGCAAGCTAGCCTTGAAAGTGTTTGAGAGGGGCTTTTTGGTTATTCTCCCTAAGTTTAATCAAACAATAGTTAGTGCACCTCGGTATGTCTCCTTTACTCTTATAAATAGATACCACAATCCTTTTCCTCCATTCATCTAGCATTGTCTTTGATCTTACAATCTTGTTTAAAAACTTTATCAAGCAAAATAACCCAATATCTCCCATACACTTCCAAACCTCTGTTGTTATACCATTTGGTCCAAGGGACTTTCCTATTTTCATCTTCTCGAAGTTTCTTCCACTTCAAATATCCTAATCTTATGAAAATATTTATGGACTTAGACATCATTTGAGGTTATAGATCCTTCTATTCATGTGCTCTCAAGCTAATTGTCATTTAACAGGTTCTGAAAATAGCCACCTCTCATTGATTTCATTGTCCTTTACTAGTACCCTCAAGTCATCGCTCTCAAATCTCAATGCATCTAACATGATCTAGGTCCCCACTCTTCCTCTCTCTCATTTTTTCAAGTATAAAGACACCTTTCTCACCTTCTCAACCTCAATCTATTGTAAAGATCATCATAAGCCTTAAGTTTAGCCTCACCTACTACATTCTTAACAATCTTTTGGCATTACCCTAGGCTAAATTGAATCAAGAATAACACCTGATTGTTGCTCAAATAACATCACCCTAGGCTCGTTTAAAAGCTAACTCAACAAGCTTTCAAACGAGACCAAGATGTCCCTAGAAAAAAGCAGCAAAAACAAGGTACTTATTCACACATCCTTCTTTTATAGGTTACCTAAGTCACTAGCAGTGTTTTAAATAGCGAATAGCGTGTAGCGTAGCGTTCACCCCTCTAAAGCGTGAGGCGTAAACTACATGCTACTTGATGCAGGACCGATGCATGAACCAAATAACATGTGAGATCGAGTAGTAGAATTAAGACAATTAACAAAACAAAAAAAAAAAAAAAAAAAAAAAAACACAAGCATTGCCATAATCATCATGAATCTCATGAAAACCAAAAGAACATCATGCATAATCCCAGCCTAAGTTACCAACAGCGTCACACAAGATCATTAAATATTTAAATAAATAAATAAATAAAAACACACACACTAGGATTTAATGGATGTAGGGACATCCAATTAGCATAGGGTATAGTCTATTTCAAAGTAGAAAACTTAATACAACCTAGGGTAAAAATTAGGGTTTGGGTAATTTGGAAAAGTAGGAAAGTTAGGCATTTTAGATTTAGGGTTAGGGTTTCACGAATGGAAGAAAAGGATTTTGATATAAGAACGATGGAAAACCAAAAGGGGTAAAGTGAGGCCGTACGACCAACCCGAAGGATTCACACGTGTGGTCGTACAGTCACACGTGGCGTGGAATAGATGGGTTTAAGTCGATTAGGGTTTGGAATTGTAGATAGGTAAAGGAAATATGGGTTTAGGAGAAGATGAGGGCTTAGGATGGGAAAATCGAAAAAATTGAAGAAAATACCTTGATGGAGGGGGGAAAAAGGATGATGGTGTGGGGATAGATGGATACCTCGCACCTCTATTGATAAAGATTAGCCTCGCACCAATTTCCCTTCTGAATCGCATGGAAGTATCTTCAAATCGTATGAATATGGAAGAAGAAGAAAGTAAGAGCTTTTTCTCCTTTTTTATCACAAAATCCAATGAGGGAGAGGTTCACACGCCCACTCTCTTTTATAGCTTCAAGAAAGTTCAAAAATTACAATAAACGCCATGTTTAGTGAATTTTGACGAAGATAGCCCTAGTCTAACTAAAATCAACTAAAAACACTCATAATAGTGTCCAAACATAACATAAACAAAACTAAATCCTATAAGCTGATAAAATCTATAAAATAAAAAACTAGTATAGATGATCCACGATCAATGGACCAATCATGTGATCCAACGGCCTGATCGTCACATCCATCCAATCCAAAGGTCTGGATCACTCCATAAAGCAGCCCATGTGCATCTTCCCAGTATGGGCTCTTCCATATGCTCACACATGCACACGGGGTCTTCAGCATGATCACGGGTATTCGCCTAACCACAGGGAAATCAGTGCGGCCCGCCGCCTCCTCTGATATGTACGCAAAGGTGTATGTGTAATGATGTCCACATCACTACTTCTATATTTTTAATAAAGGTTGTGCTTGGTCATACCAATGTCATGATATTTTGCACCAAATTAGGATGATTAGTAATGAAATTTACAAAATATCATGACATTTAGTGCAATCAAACGCAACATATAGTAATAGGAAAGGGCAATAAGTAAAATAGCAACGAAATTGATTTAATATATATTATTTTTATGATTACAGATTTAATATTGTTACTTATATTGTTTTACTAAAAGCATTAAAAAATTTAACTAATTTTCATTGAAATTTTAAAATAAAAATAAAAAAAAAATGTAACAAATCGTTGAAAACATTAAATGATTTTAATGTTGCATTGAAAAATTAACTTGTAATGTGATCAACGTAGCGTAGCATGTAACATACTCTATGTATCGCGTGGCATATGCAAATTATCATGTAGCGCAAACTAATTATCATGTAGTGTAAGCTACACACAACTTAAGCTATTTTCATGAGCTACGTAGAGTGAAAGCTACGCTACACTACATAGTGTTAAAGCTACACTACACTACATAGCATTAAGGCTGAGCTACACTACGTAGCATAAGCTACACGCTACATTGCATAACTATTTAAAACATTGATCACAAGTAAACATCAACATGCAATTTTAAGAGTCCTACTTGCAAAATAAACAACTTTTGCCGTAAGAACTACTAAATATATGAAATATTACTTTCAACGCTGCATGTGCTAATGGTTGATGGGCAAGAGATCCAAGTCATCCATCAAGTGGATTCCGCTACATAGATCCCCATCCCGAAAGTAAGGCCGGTGCACTCATCAGGTGGACCACAATGTAAAAAATAGGTTAAAGGCTTAGAAAAACTTTCCCAAAGTTTTCATCATCCATTTCCTTTTGTAAATTATAGCCCACTTGTGGAGCTAATTGGCCTGACTTTTTTATGCAGACCGTTCAAGGGCACGACCTATCGAGAACATAAACAGAATCGGTGATAGAGGTCTCCGACAGATAGGCAAACTCAACGATTGGCAAGAAACTCAACAATGATTAAGACTTGTCTGGGCCTTAGCACCCATGAAGCATCTCAATGATGAGAAACCAAGAACCGAGGAAAATTGTGATTTTCCGCCAAGCGGCTCAGTGGGGAAAATAACCATAACTTCACACACACACACACATGGTGCAATTCAAAATAAAACTCAAGCTACCCTCTCTACATATGGACCTTTGACTAATATAGTCTTTCAAACAATTTCAATCCTAATACAACTCAAATACTAGGGAAATAATGGTAAGGAATCCTATCAATCACAATGCATCATCTATTCTAATTTTAAAAGAGGTAAAAATAATATAAATAAATAAAGAGGAACATAAGAATCGTATAATTCAGGAGCCATAATTCATTGGGTTCTCATGGGGGCCAGACTCATCTTCAATCACTCTTGGCATGACATGTCTCTAGTGAGGATGCGTCGCATGAGTTGTTTATACATGAAGGTATCAAATTTCCTAGTTGGGTAAGTATTGCAGGATTGTTTCTTCAACACTTTTTGAAGTGGCTTGAACATATGGGCTTGGGCCTTGCACAATCTACCACAAATGTGGCTATCTTATCAACATGGTGCAACTGTCCAAATTCCTTGATCGCATGAAGAAACGTGGTACGGATCCTACTCTTCTACTGGAGAAACATAAAGTACCGATGGGTCCCAATCATCTGAAACACAGTCTCTATCCAGAAATGAGTACAATTATGGGGTATTAGAGTTATGGCTTTGTTTCTCCTACATCTTAGGAATAAGGGACTAGATATGGAATACCTGGATGGACCATAGGTATGTACATGCAAGATCCCGAAACATCATTTCTAGGAAGATGTCAAAATCTTGATCACTTGCTGGAACAAGTAGGGACATTGGGTGGGTGGTAATTCAATACATTGGATTGACCTTATTCATTGATATGGAACATAACTACATTTTCTTTTGATTATCATGATCCACCCAACTAACGATGTCCATGATGTCCTCATCATTCACCCTGAGTGGGAGAAAACTTGACCTCAACTAGAAATTTGCTTCATCACTCGACTAGTTGCCTTCAGAGAGAATGAGACAACGGACGTTTCAAATACTCAACGCATGTACCTACAAGTGGTACATGTCATTATCAATCTTCTCAACAATCTCGTATGGATTAACTTTGTCTTCCTATGATAACATCCACACATAATCTCCCACATTGAAGGTTGCATATGAATGGCTCGAATCAAGCGTTTTGTCGTCTTTGAACACTTTTGACGTTCGAGTCAGGACATACATGGCTCTCAAGTAGGGAGAAGGACAACCACAGTTCCATATTTCTCGACCTTTTACCCTCTTGACATTGATAGATGGTGTGATGGTCATATTGCCATAACAGCCTACCAAAAGGTTACACGAGTCAACCACAGCTACATTGCCAGCCTAACAAAAGGTCACATGCGTCAACCGCAGCTACATTGCAAAATACCTCATCAACAAATGTTGCCGATGGAGAATGAGAAAACGCACCTTTAGGCAACAGTTACTCCACTGAAGTCATTGAACCAACATAGCTCAAAAGGCGACGAGTGCAGGTCAACAAGTAGATGTAATGAGTGCACAAACTGTTGGGAGACCATATGAAGAGCGATATCCCAACATCTTGAAGTAAGACAACGATTTCCTCCTCAATCGGCTCTTCATCAAAGATTGGCCCAATGTCAACTTCTGTCTCTTCCGTAATTTTGTAGGATTCAAACATGAGTTGCTTCCTCTTTGGATAGCTAGAAGCTTTTAGACAAGTAGCGGATTGATGATTTGGGTCTCAACACTTTTAACACCACGTGGATGAGTCACCCACGACAGTTTGTGCACTAGAGCTAGAGCTGGGCAGAATCCGATCCAATCCGGCGAATCCGACCCGATCCGGTGGATCCGACCCGATCCAAACCGAACCGAAGGCCTGCATCGGTGCAAATTGAGTAGGACAACTCAGATCTGATCATACATTGGATCGAGTTCGGATCGTGGTCAATCCAGACCGATCCGAACAAACCCTAACCCCTCTTTCTCTACCCAAGGGAGGCGTCGCACCCACCCATCTCTCCTCCTTTCTCTCCCTCTTTCTCTCCCGATTTCCCTCATCTCCTTCCTTCTGTCCTCCTTTCTCTCCTTCTTTCTCTCCCAGTTTCCCACATCTCCTTCTTTCTCTCCTCCTTTCTCTCCCTCTCTCTCCCAAGATTCAACTCGATCCAACTCAATTCGGTTTCCCAGACCGAGTCGGACTTGGTTCAGGTCAGGCCAGCAAGGATTCGGATCGGATCGAGTCAGCCCTGCTAGACTCGGTCCCGGATCGGATTGAGTTCGAGTCAGGTTCTTGAAAAATCGGATCGAGTCGAGTTGGACCCAATCCGGTCCAACTCGACTCGATGCCCACCTCTAACTAGAGCCCACCATATTTTGGCAGATTGGTCGGGGAGTGCAAGTCACCATGGGAGCTCACACTTCAGGTTCCAGACATTGACTGACGTTCCTCATCAAGTGTACTAGTCTGATTGCACACACCTCCTCCACAAGAAGCACTCCACAAAGCGTGCCGATACACACATTTTTGTAGTGATTCAAAACATTCTCAAAAGAAGCTTGGACGCATTGGGCTTGGGCCTTGTATAGTCTATCCATCATTGCCAGCCTCTAATCAACATGGTGCAACTGCCCAAAATCCTTGATGCCATGGAGAAACATCACGTGTGTGTTGGTCTGATCCATTGGATTGATCTTGATTGTTGATCTGATGAATGGCTTCAATTTCTTTTGATTATCTCGATCCACCCAACTGAGAATGGCCATAATGTCCTCATCATTTTTTGTATCACAACATCAACACGCTGGGACCACTTGATAAATTGCTTGAATCTCAAGCCGGTATGCCACGCTAGCATATGTGGTGGCTTATAAATCAACAACCTTATACATGTGCAGTGACTCTTTTTTCTTAAGGAAACACTACCAGGGATTGAACCCTGGATCGCTATACATGAACTATCTTCCAAAAGGAATAAGAACCACTTGGGAACTGGCTTTAGAGGTTTGGTAAGCCCGTGCATTACATGCCCACACGTGCCAACACGCAAGCATGTCCAATATCAAAGCCACCAGTTAGGTGGTCAACCCTATGGGCATGCTGACACAAAAATTAGGCCAATAAAAACATCAGGTGAGCTGCCATGTAGTAATAGTTGGACTTAAAATTTCAGCCAAGTTTTTGCAAACGTACTTTTGTTTCATTAACTGTGGCACACCTGTTTAACTGACCAACCTAATTCTTAGGCCAAGACATGATCGGTGGGACCATCATGATGGATGCATTGAATCTCATATCTGTCTTGATGGCACATGTGGTGGCATGTATATGAGTTGCCTAATACATGTGTGTGGGCTTAGCAATGCTTGTGGCATTATGCAAATTGAGATTAGAAGGCTAGAAGCATATCAAGGTTTTGAGTAATGGTATCACCCAACTGGCTGATACAATGCGGCCTTATAAAGGCCTTTTTTTTTCTTTTTTGGGGAAATTTTTAAAATAAAAAAATTGGAAAGACAATAAAGTGTGACGATCTCAATATATAATTCATTTTTTTGTTTTGGACAAGTACTTGATGGTGTAACGGGCCATCTATCAAGCTGCCTATTTAAAGCCACATACTAAGTACCTGACTGACTCTAAAATTCTTATATGTAATATTTTAAAGGGCTTTGCTAACGTCCCCAAACCTTTTAAATGACACAAAAGGTGAACTATTGTCAACCCAGACCATTCATTCATTTATACAACTAGGAGTAAGCCATAGTGCAAAATTCATACCTATTGGGTGATCCTAAGCATCTGATCAATAGCATGAAAATGGACAGTCAAGATTGACCAGAGAAACATAATAGGTCCAATCGTCATCTTGAAACATCTAGTAGATACCACTTTGATACGAAAGTAATACTTTGATTTGATGATTCTAACCATGTGATTTATGACTCGCAAAAAACAAACGGTTGTAACAAATTGGACCCATTCAAGAAAGAAAAAGAAAAAAAAAAAAAACAAATTGGCCCCATTTTAAGGGTTAGGATCATCCAATCAACCTAATTCTTGCACCATGGTTTGCTCCAAATTTGATGGGGACATCACGCGCACTCACGCCGCCCCCCCTATGCACGTACATACGTAGAAGGAGGACCCCACCATCGATCTGGCTCGATGACGACGTCCAGGGAGGGCCTCCTAACTAGAAGTCAAGTTTTGGTTCAGAAAAGTGGCCCGATATTCAAGAAAAGCCCACCATAGGATCTCAAGATCGTGGCCCACTCGTCGGATTGGTTTTATATTTTAGGTTTTGCTTATTGTTATTATTTAGAACATCGTGAACGCTTTAGATTTCCTTGTTTGGTTTTTATTTTAGTTTACTTCATCGCCAAGTAATAGGTGTCGCACATAGTGCGAGTTTTTGGGTATAGGGTTCTCCCTATAAATAGGCACCCCTTGTAGTTCTTTTCATTCATTGAAGTTAATAAAAAATTCCTACTTTATTTTTCTGCTCTTCGTGAGTTGTGAAAGAATTCAAAAGTGGGTGCGAAGCCCTCCCTTTTCGAAGGGCTAACTACCGTGGTGCGAAGCCACATCGATCCCAATTCACCCCCATCTTCCATCATCTTTTTTTCCATCTTCCTCCACCATCCGTACTTCGAATTTGTCCTTTTGTTGCATCAGATTTCTTCATTACAGCAGGTTTCCAGATTTCGGCCCGCAGGTGAGCTGAAACTTCGGCAGAGCACCACGCATAAACCGTACATCAGATCGAGCTGAGATTTGAGGGTTTTGGAGTCCATCCCTGACCGAACAGGGCCAAGGTGGCCTTTTTCTGAATAATGGGCCCCACACACGTGCGGCCGGGATCACACGCACGTCCGTCTGGGTCATTGTTGCTGTCCACACGCGGGATCATCTTTTGGCTCAGGTTTTTATCCTCTTTTATCCTCTCATAGCCGTTTTTCATGAATCCTAACCCTAGATTACATGATCCCTAATTGATTTGCCCCTTTTTATCACCTTAGGATTCCTTGAATTAAAATTAGGGAATCCCTTGGATTAGGGACTGATTTTTATGCATGAGTAGTTGATTTTATTTCCCTTTGACATCGTTTGGTTTATAATTTTTATTGGTCCAGTCCTAGCCTGTGTCGGCTTGGACCTGCATAAATTCCCCTTTTTAATTAAATGTTTGGATTTGCATGTAAGACGTGGAATTTGTGTGATTGTTTCTGAATTGGTAGGATCTAAGCCTGAAATCTTGCATATCATATTTAATTTTCCATGTCCTGCATCAAATTTGGTATCAGAGCCTAGGGTTCTTGTAGGGGAATTCATTACATGTTTAGGGTTTAGTTGTTTATGTCCATTACGCATCAATTCTCATCATATATGGCTGTTTAGAGGTCCATAAACCCTGAAATAAGCTGCTGAAATTTTCTGTTATCCCCTTATTTGAATTATTTTAGAAATTAACTTAGTTTTCTATTTCTAGGTTTAGAAACTTTCCTTTTCTGTTTTTTTATAAACTAATTTTTTAGAAACTTTCTTAATATGTTTTTAGAAACTAATTCCCTTTCCTTTTTCTTTTTTAGAAACTAATTTACTTCCCTTTTTATTTTTTAGAAACTAACTTACTTTCTATTTTTAGCAACTTTCCTTTTTTCTTTTTCTTTAGAAACTAGGTTGTTTTTTTTTAGAAACTTTTCTAATTTGTTTTTTTTTTTTAGAAGCTTTCCTAATTTGTTTCTTTAGAAACTTTCCTTTTTCGTTTTTTTTAGAAACTAGGTCGATTCTTTTATAATAAAAAAAAATCTCTTATATTTTGACAACTATATTGCTGAATTTTGGTTGGCACCCTACACTAAACATGGAACAATTGCAAGAGTCACTAAACAAGTTGTTCCAGAAGTTGGAGTTTATGATTAAGTGCTTGGAAACGGACCAATGCTTTGAGAGCAGCTTGATGAACGCATTGCTCGACGAAAGACCATCGCCAGGACAAACCCCACCATTGGGGTAGATGTCCAATGAATGGAGTTGGCCAAGGAATCAGTTATGGGCGTGCACCCGTGTACCCACCCCATGAGGGACATCAAGACCACTATTTTGAGGGGTACAACATGTGCAGCCTAGTAACTAGAGAGAGTGCACCAGATGTTAGTGTAGAGTTACCCACTGAGGTCATTTCGGTAGTGGATGAGTTTTGTGATGTTTGTCTTGATGATCTACCGGATGAGTCCCCTAGGAGGGATATAGAGCACACCAAAACATGGGATACCGTAATACCTACAACCGAGTTTACGTTGAATAATTTTGTCGATAGGTCCACAAGTCTAAGTCCTCGTGAAGTCGTTACTGATTATAAACCTAAGAAGCTTATTGATCTTGTCCCTATGTCACTGTCCCATAGGCCGTCAGAGTCTACAGAGTCTTTTGCGCATCACATGCATTCATGGCATCAAGAAATCAGGCAGAAGATCATGACTAATAATGAACATTGCACATTTTCTATAGACCAGTATAAATATTTCAAAGGATTCAATATTGGGGACAGTGATGGTCTGCATCAGGCCCGAGCGGTATCCTTCGAGGGCCGTTCGTAAGTTACACGCGTGTAGCGCTGGACCCATTAAAATTATAAAACGAAACGGTCTCAATGTGTATGAGGTAGATCTTCCACCTTCCATGAGAATTAGTTTCACATCCGATGTGGAGGATTTAGTTACTTTTCAGGGGACCACTGATACTTTGTCCGGCCCTTCGCCCACCCATCCTGATTCCCCATATTTATCCCTTAAACCATGGCCCCTTCCCAACCCATTTTCTCAGCCTCTCCCTCACATATCTACTTTTCCTAACCTTTCTTCCCAGCCTCTACCTCTCATACCTACCCTTCCTGACCCATTTTTCCAGCCTCTACGTCTCATACCTACCCGTCCCGACCCATTTTCTCAGCCTCTACCTCCCATATCTACCCTTCCCAACCCATTTTTCCAGCATCTACATCCCATACCTACCCGTCCCAACCCATGTTCCCAACCTCTACCTCCCATACCTACCCGTCCCAACCCATCTTCCCAGCCTCTACCTCTCATAATTATCCTTCCCGACTCATTTTCCCAGCCTCTATCTCCCATACCTAACCTTCACACACCCAAAAAGGAAATAGAGGATATCCTGGACCATCAGATAGTTTCAACATCGGACAGCGGGTTTCAGAAGTACGTGGTTAAATGGAAGTCACGCCCAGCTTCAGACAGCACGTGGCTCACTGAGGAGGAGCTTCAGAGACTTGATCCTGACATCCTGGAGCGGTTCAGGAGTTTTATTTCGCCAGTGGCGAAATCTTTGCAGCCGGGGAGAATTGATGGGGACATCACGCGCACACGCGCACTCACGTCGCCCCCCCTACGCACGTACGTTCGTAGGAGGACCCCACCATCGATCTGGCTCGATGACGACATCCAGGGAGGGCCTCCTAGCTAGAAGTCAAGTTTTGGTTCAGAAAAGTGGCCCGATAGTCAAGAAAAGCCCACCATGGGATCTCATGATCGTGGCCCACTCGTCGAATTGGTTTTATATTTTAGGTTTTGCTTATTGTTATTATTTAGAACATCGTGAACGCTTTAGATTTTCTTGTTTGGTTTTTATTTTAGTTTACTTCATCGCCAAGTAATAGGTGTCGCACATGGTGCGAGTTTTTGGGTATAGGGTTCTCCCTATAAATAGGCACCCCTTGTAGTTCTTTTCATTCATTGAAGTTAATAAAAAATTCCTACTTTATTTTTCTGCTCTCTTCGTGAGTTGTGGAAGAATTCAAAAGTAGGTGCGAAGCCCTCCCTTTTTGAAGGGCTAACTACCGTGGTGCGAAGCCACATCGATCTCAATTCACCCCCATCTTCCATCATCTTTTTTTCCATCTTCCCCCACCATCTGTACTTCGAATTTGTCCTTTTGTTGCATCAGATTTCTTCATTATAGCAAGTTTCCAGATTTCGGCCCGCAGGCGAGCTAAAACTTCGGCGGAGCACCACGCACAAACCGTACATTAGATCGAGCTGAGATTTGGGGGTTTTGGAGTCCATCCCTAGCCGACCAGGGCCAAGGTGGCCTTTTTCTGAATAATGGGCCCCACACACGTGCGGCCGGGATCACACGCACGTCCGTCTGGGCCATTGTTGCTGTCCACAAGCGGGATCATCTTTTGGCTCAGGTCTTTATCATTTTTTATCCTCTCATAGCCATTTTTCATGAATCCTAACCCTAGATTACATGATCCCTAATTGATTTGCCCCTTTTTATCACCTTAGGGTTCCTTGAATTAAAATTAGGGAATCCCTTGGATTAGGGACTGATTTTTATGCATGAGTAGTTGATTTTATTTCCCTTTGACATCGTTTGGTTTATAATTTTTATTGGTCCAGTCCTAGCCTGTGTCGGCTTGGACCGGCATAGATTCCCCTTTTTAATTGAATGTTTGGATTTTCATGTGGGACGTGGAATTTGTGTGATTGTTTCTGAATTGGTAGGATCTAAGCCTAAAATCTTGCATATCATATTTAATTTTCCATGTCCTGCATCAAAATTATATGAATGAATGAATGGTACGTAGCAACAATAGGTTACCCCATGTGCCACATAGATAGGGTGTTGTCAACATTGAGGTCCCAGTTTCCCAGGGGTCAGTCGCATTAGCAAAACCCTATTCTAAATTTCTAACATTGATACACAAGAAATTACAAGTCCATATATGAGTAATGGTGACCAATTACACAAACCACGAATCAAACAAAATGTATAATTGAACAGATAAGTGATAAAATGCTGTGAAAGTATCAAACACGATTACATAAATGTAGATGCAAGTAAATAACTAATAAATTATAAATTGTTCATGACTAAGTGAATAACACTCACCACTAGTCACATCCAAAAAGGATTATGTGCCAGTTGTGGCTGCTCAACAAAGTCACCATCATCCAGAAGGATATAGGCATACAGCACATAGCTTATTCCCACAAACTGATTTTATTATAATTTATTTTATTTTATTTTTTAAAAGGAAGAATTGTGAACCATCCTAAAAAATGGTACCAAAAACACCCAAAACTTTAGAATGTTCAAAACAACTGACTAAATGCATGAAATCATAGATCTAGACTACCGTCATATTGTTCATGCATCATTATGGGAGATTTTGGAAAAATAAAAGGAACAAAAGAAGACTTCCGGTACAAGAAAAATGGTGAAAACTAAAAAATTGACCAAAGATGCCCAAATTGAACACAAGCTAAGCGTGATTTGGTTGATTTGATCCATATTGTGTTCAAATCACAAACTCTTGAGAGAGAGAGAGAGAGAGAGAATTTTTTTACCTATTTTTTCTTTTTTTTTCCCCGAAATGGTCGTTGAAGCTTCAATTCATCGAATCTACAAGTGTTTTCGTGTTTTGATATTCAAAAATGGATAGGATTGATTCCAAATACAAAGAAAGTAAAGCTAGGGTGGTATGCAAGCTCGACATGGAGAAGGCATATAACCATATCGGCTAGGGTTTTTTGAACTATATGTTGTCTCGATTCGGATGTAATGACAAATGGAGATCTTGCATAAGAGAATGTGTCAGTTTGGCCTCCTCAATTCTAGTGAATGGGAGCCCCAAAGGTTTCTTCAAGGCTTCTAGAGGGTTGCAGCAGGGCGATCCTTTATCCCCCTTCTTGTTTGTGGTGGTAGCAGAGGCGATGAGCAAGATGCTCTCTAAAGGTCAAGAAGTGGGTCTTATCTAAAGCATCAAAGTGGTGTGCGCAGGACCGTCAATAACTCATTTACAATTTGCAAATGACACTATTATTTTGTGAAGCGAATGAAACTATGATGGATAACTTGCACAAAATAATAGTGTGTTTCAAAGTACTCTTAGGACTGAAGATATTGCGAAATGCTTGGAATCCATATGTCGATGGAAGAGGTGAGAAGTCTCACAGAGAGGTTTGGGTGTGGAGTAGGCTCTTTTCCATCCGCCTGTCTTAGCCTACTGCTTTGTATAAGGCAGCCACCAAGACATCTATGGGATTCAGTTATAGAATGAATCAAGCAAAAGCTTTCCTCTTGGAAGAGCCGCAACTTATCTTTTGGAGGCCGTTTAACTTTGATTTTTTTTAATTTTTTTTTTAAAAAAAACGGCTCTCTAATATGCTACTATACTTCATGTCGCTTTTCCACTGTCCAAAAGTGGTTCTTGTAAGACTGGAAAAATTAAGGGATTTCCTTTGGAGTGGTAAAGAGGTGAAGCAAAAGTTCCGTATTTTGAAATGGAAAGATGTATGCAAGCCTCATGTGGAGGGAGGTGCTGGTCTACGGGAAATGGCTTTGGAGATTCAACGCGGAAGACAATAGTTTATAGAGGAATATAATAGCTAGTAAATACGGTACCGAGCTAGGGGGATGGTGGACCAAAAATTCTTCGCGATATAAGATGTCTAGTCTTTGGAAGGCCTTCTTCTCAGTGGACGCTAAGTTTAAAGAAGGAATTTCTTTCGCAGTTGGAGACAGATCTCGCATACATTTCTGGGAGGACCTATAGATAGGAGACTACCTTTTAAAAGATGTGTTCCCTGCTTTGCTCTCTCTCTCTCTCTCTCTCTCTCTCTCTCTCTCTCTCTCTCTCTCGACAGGAACGTCTTAGTGGCAAGGTGCTTCTCATTGAAACGGGGTCGAATAGTGTGGATGCCTCGTAGTCGAAGGGGCCTGTCAGATGTGAAAGTTGATTCTCTTTTAAACCTTCTAGATAAATTGAAAAACGCCATGACTGACCCTTCGACGAGAGACGCTATCGTATGGAAAGGTCATACTTCAGGCAGATTTTCGATTGGCTCCTTCTACAAATTTATTCCCAATCCCCATCTTCCCATAATTTTCACTTCTAGGAGTACGAAGCTCCTCCGAAGGTTGCATCCTTTGTTTGGTTGCTTGGAATGAATTGGGTCCTTAGAGTGGACAATCTTCGTTAAAAAAAAAAAAAAAAGGAATGATTCTCCCAAATATATGTATTATGTGCATGCGGGATGCGGAGTCAGTGGACTACCTCTTCATCCATTGCCCTTTTGCCAAAAGGGTCTGGGAGTTCTTTCTTAGAACTCTCAATGTTCCTGGGTTATGTCGGCATCCATGCCATCCTTTTTAGTGTCATGGCATGAAGGAGGTGTTGGGAAAGAAGGAAAAGAGATTTGGCGATTAGGGGCAGTGGTGTGCCTATAGGCCATTTGGGGAGAAAGGAATGGGCGTTGCTTTGAAAACAAGTCGGCTACGGTTAGGATAATCTCACAAAAAGCAGCTTGTTGGGTGCTTGATTGGGCAGCCAGAATCAAGGACTTGGACGTTTATATGCTTATTGCACTGTTGGGGCTGTAATTAGCTATTGAGTTTGTTGCCTCTTTATGGTTCCTTTTGTATTCTTTTCCGCTCTTGGCAGCTTCTTAATAAAATCGTTACCATTGAAAAAAAATGGGTAGGATTGGTCGAAAATTAGTTAGAGACCCTCCACAAGCCTCTTACAAGTCAAAAGAACAAGGAAAGGGGAGATATTGAAATCAATGGATCATTTTAACCCTCATATATGTATGTTGGCCTGCACTGAAACACCAGGTATCAGCCGATACAGTGGCCGTTAAGGCCATCTTTTAAATCAGACGGTTCACATCCATAAAGCACAATGGTGGTGACCGATACGGTTACGTTTCAGCCAATACACAACTGTTTTTTAAAGCCTTGAAGCCTATCATGAACGAATTGGGAATCAAAACTGTATCATTCCAATTCAATGAGGATGAATCAAACTGCGATTCAGATTTAGGTCGCACAACCTGAATTGCAGACGCAGTTCAAGGGTAGATCTGACAATTTAGATGATTATGGTTAAAGCTTAGTATATACCGCATGTACAAGTTCTCAATGCATACGTATCAAACATCATTCTCTACCAGAGTATCAAATAGCTCCGCTTTTACAATCGCTTCTTCAACCCTTTCTCCAACATCTTGCAAAACCACTTACTCTCATCACATGTGTTAAAACAAGTGCCACATCTACTAGAATATATAATTCTAATAATTGAATGAGGCTTGCCAAGCCCATAGGAGTGTAAATGAGATCCCATCTACATACCACCCACATGTCAACATGGAAAACATGTGTTAGATCCAATCCATCCATCATACGAGTCCCATTATGTTGTAAATGCCCTTACCCAACACAAAGGAGACCTGAAGCTAAGGTCCAGAGACCAGATGGGTTCCCGATTGGTAGCAGAACCTGAATGGATTCAAGTCCGGTAACTCAAATATGGTACCCAGACCCAAACCCAACTGTACACCAAGACTCAATCTGGACGCAAGCCACTGACAGCTGTAACTAGGAGTATAGGAGGGCAACTCATTTAATGCTATCCCCTGTATGAACAATTCCAACAAGGATAGGTGACGTCTAGCCTTTTCATTCATGAAATTTGCAGCCTCAAGAACGATCTGGACCTTGTTTTTCTATCTCCACTCCCAGTGAGGCTGATAATGATGCTGATAGCATGCCTAAATTGGAAACTTTCCGAATTGAGCCTCTAGTGGGATATATTTGCTTGCATTATAATCCACTTCTTATTAATACATTTTCTGTTCATTAGGGAACGAAAAAACAAAGGAAAAAATCAATAGAAATTACTTTATGGTTGGTTTACTGTTTTCTTTTAGAAAAAAGAAAGAGGAAATAAAATATCAATACGATCTGGTTGGAGACCAGCAAAGGTGCGATACTGAAATATAAAAAATAATAATAATAACAATAATGTAGACAAAGGAACACAAGAGAGAGAGAGAGAGAGAGAGAGAGAGAGACTCACGGATGGCCTTCCTGCTATCAAACAATACATTTATAGTTTCTTGAAGATTCATCCACCTGTTCACGATCTTTTCGCGTTCAGAGTTGTTCATATACGCTTTTCCTAAAGAGAGATTCAATTGTAGCACTGTACTTAATAGAACACTTTGTGGATGTTCCACTTCCTAACATTAACAACATGCCAAAGAGTATAAATCCTTTTATCCATTAAAACACATGGAAATGCACTAACCAAGTATATCTTTGTGAATAAAAGAGACAATCTGATACAAGCACAAAGATGGGAGAGAAAGAAATGGTCAACAACTATAGAATCTCATCAAACATAAATGCTATGTATAAATTAAATTTTTAAAAAAATTAAAAAAAAAAAAAAAAATTAAATATATATTTTAAAAAAAAAAAAAACTGTTTTACATTGCCAACATATAAATTACAAGCTCATCATCATCATCATCCGCAATGGTGATCACATTCACATGACATAGCCTGATGCATCTCAAGCTTGTGTTTCAATGATTATAGGCCATATGACCAAATTGAACTCAATAGCACATAGGGGTCATGACAGTGAGGGTGCTGCATCATACCGACCCCTGTGCTTGAAAAAGAAGTCATAATTTCACACACACATCAAAAGCTGTTCTCCCCTGGGGCCTATATTCATGACCACCTAAACAACCCTAAAACCAAACTCCATAATAATTCTTAAACGCTCCTAACTAAATTTACTATCAAACCCACACCTCCTAAAACAAACAACAAAAGACGAACAATATGCTTCAGTTTGTGTAAAAATTGCTCATAACTCATAAGATCTTCTAGATCTTTCCTAAAACAAATCAAATCCTAATTGGAGACAAACTATAACAATCTTTCACCAAGAAAACTAACATAATAAAGGCTAAGACAACTTGCTAAACGCTAACTTTGACTTGATTTCAAGTATAGAAAATAATGTAAAATTTAAACTATACCAAGCACTCTAAACTGAGAGAAAACATAAAATTCTTCCCAAGCCACATGGCAGACTCAATTGGGCTCTTGGTGGACCCCACATAACAACACTTACATAATCCCTAATTTTCACATTAACCAAGTACTCTTTGGTGATTTGGTCATAACTTGCCAAATTCTTGTTTGAATTGTGAAATCTTCAGGCAGTTGATACAGTAACTAAATAGGGTATCCAATTGTGACAAAAAAGGATTACGCGTAGGCGTAGCATCACTTCCCAAAGGCACCTATTTTGTAAGTTTCATGCATCTTTGGATATGTGAGGCAATCTGGACACTCAAATTTTTAATTAGGTTTTGGTTCACCATAACCATGCACTCTTTAGTGATTTGGCATAACTTGCTAAATTATGTTTGAATTGTGAAATCTTCAGTAACTAAATAGGGAATCCAATTGTGCTGGAAGGAATTACACCTACTTCCCAACGGCACCTATAATGTAAGTTTTGTAACTTTGGGTATGTGAGGTAGTCTGGACATTCAAAGTTTGAACTAGGTTTTGGACACTCAAGTTATAATTAGGTTTTTGCACAGGGATTTTAGGTTGCTTAAGCTTTCTTCTTGCTTTCTTCTTCTGGGTATCCAATTGTGCCAAAAGGGATTATCATCTGATTGTGATTGGGGTTGAGATCTATTAGATGTAAATGATGTTCTGGTGTTTCCATTATCGGCTGATCTGTATAAGTGCAAATACAGTGCAAATTTTCGTGGGTTGGGCCGTTGTGTAGAGTTGTATAGCAACTCATGAGGGGCCATGTTATTTTTCCACTCTGCACCTTCCTATGGGGGGGCCGCTTTGGGGGAAGGGAAGAGCAATACATCCCCCCAAGAGAACCACAACAAAACCACCTTGAACATTGTAGGTTATGATCAATAATAATGAGAGGAAAACTGTTGACATGTTGGCAAGGGTATTGGCTTGTGCTTTCACTTCAAAATGCGCATGGGATAACGGAACATTGAGGGATCACAAAGATGAGGATGATGACGATGACAACTTTTATTGAGAAGGAAATGCAAATTTTGGGACTGACATAGATTGTGGCTGTTTTTTCTTTCCTTTCCAAGTTCAAGAACCCCCACCCCCCGTTTGTCACATTCGTCTATTTGCATGATATCAATACGTTAGTATTCTACCATAGATGAGCTTGGCTAGGAGGCCCTGTCCACATGCATGAACTGGAGGCCCAAAAGCCTGATAAACCAGCCCAGCCAGCTGACAGCCCTAAGGTCGAAGCATGGTTTTTGTAGAAGCAAATAATTGCAAAAGGCAAAATCAATAGGAAATCCTTTAAAAAATGAAAATAGAAAGTCCCTAAAAGAAAAGAGAATGGCACCTACAATCATAACTACAGGCATATTTCACTAGCAAACACCACAAGGAATTGTCATCAGCAATAGCAAACATAAATGTGGCACAATAATTAACAATAAAAATCTCACTCACCATGCCATTTTTCCTAGAAGGGGGGCGGAACTTGTTTGGAGGAACAAGAAGAGCCTCAATAAAAAACATAGAGGAACTCCTACTCTTCCCAGTCATAAATAGACTCTGTTGCTGAATGTCAAAAATAAGCAAGCACAACCGAGCCTCATTTTCCCACAAAAGTTTTAGAAGATTTTTTACCTGCAGCAACCAAAGTTTCTCACATGAACATATTGTATCAGTTTCATCTTCTATGGACGAACAATTTGGCTATGAAGTATGGACTATAGAGGAAATCACAAGCCAGGAATTTAATACAGCCATTTAATTAAGTAATGATAAAATTATGGTGGGCTATCCGAGCTAGACATGGATAAGGTGACAGTAATAGAAATAGACACAAGTTGCCAGGTATGAAGAGCTTGGGAACCCCAAAAGACACCATTATTTAGTATGTCACACAGACCAGTTGATTTATTTAAATAGAGCAACATCCTTCCCAATAATATTATGTAACACAGAGCAGTCTCCTGCTCGTTAAATGAGCTGGTAGAGACTGTGTAGTGTGTGAGTAATCCAGGGTTCAATCCCTGGTAGTGTTACCTTTCAAATCAAAGACTGGAACAAGAGATACATAAAGGTTTAGCAAAGCAGTGGACAAATGTCAACAGCCATGAGATTAAATGTTAGCTAGAAGCAAACCTCTGATGGCAAGAGAGGTCCTGATAATAACTTCCTCTGCTTCAAGAATTCAGGGGGCAACGGCCCGCCTTTGCTTTTATGCTTTATACTTGCATTTCCTGGCATCCCATCATCTACAGCACCAGATAGTTCTGTATCATGTGATTCAACAGAGTTTCCTCCTAACATAGAATCGTCAGCGTTTTGTGCATCTCCGTCCATAAAAGATCTTGGTTCGGCTCCACGAACAAATGTCTCATCCAGCTTACAACCTTTAATGATATTGGCTCTAGTATCAGCATTCAACATATCATCCTGCAAAATTTACCCCAGATAATGTAACAAAAGCTTAAATGTTTATGTAGGTCTGCTCCCAACAAAGTATCTCACCATAGCTCAAAAAACAGATATTAATAAATTTAGTGCTAGGTGCTTTTGTGACTCTCTGCTATGAAGGGACAAAGACACGCATGCAAGCACAAATTAAATAAACAAATGAACAAAATGCAAGAGGAACCAAACTTACAGCCAATGAATAAAATACACAGGATGATGGTGAACCAATAGAATGATTTTTTCCGGGGGAAAAAAAAAAAGCAATGACTTTGTTAACCAATACAACAAATTACAAATAAATAAGAACAAAAAACCAGGGAATGATATGAGACAAAACAAAAACCAATTCAAATTCTGGAAGGGAAGGGATATGTTTAGTATCAGAATTTAGAGTCCAATTACTAGTCATGACAGTTTATTCAGCTGTACATTTCAGAGGGAGTACAGTTGATTTAGAAGTTCTAAATTTAGCTGTTTCCAGTTTTAAGGAACTTCTAAAGTGCAACAGTTGCTGGATATAATTAGGATGTTTACTGGGGAGCTGTTAGAAACCATAGGAATTAGTTTGAATTCAAGACGATTCATATGCACTCCAAGCTGTAAATAGGCTCATGTCCTGAGTATGAACCAGATTAAGAATTTTCCTGAATAAAGATGGATTGTTTCTTAACTTCCTACGATGGGATTTTTTCTCTAATGGTGGAAGCCCTTAGAAAGCTGTGGGTGCAACTCCTTCAGGCCTTCTGTAGAGCAAGGCCTCATAATTATGCTCTTTCATCTCTCCGTACTTCAAACATGTGGTAGATACAGTTCATATTCATGCAATTAGTAACTTCTGACCGGACCACCATCATAAAAACAAGCCGCCCAAAAGGGAGCATCCTGGCTACCTCCAGAGACTCTGGGTCTCTATCCACGTATCAGATGACCTAAACCTCGTGATCGGAAACTTCCCAGTCTACCCACACCTGAATTGCATCTTGTCTCTTCTGTTTCCACTTCTTCACTGGTCACTGTTGAAACCAAACTTCCAGCCAGCCTCTGTCCCATTTCTTTAACTGCCGTCATTTCCACATTCACCTGCTTCTTAACCCTGGCTTATTCAATCCATGCTAATCTGTTGCCACTCTCTGATTTGCACCAAGCTACCAACTCCGAGCACTTTACCGGCGACCAAGCAGTCCACACATCCTCAATAGTGCCTCCTTAAAGTCATTTCTTTGAGCTACTTAGACTGTGTCTTCAACCCAGGGCTCTGGCCATGACCACAGCTCAATTTCTTCTGCATCAACCTCCAACCTACCACCCTCCTAGGATTCTCCACCCCATACCTTGCTTCCATTACCCCCATTTTGCAGCTTTTGAAAGGCAAAAAATAGTATTAAAAGAAAGCCAAATGGTTAGGAATATAACGAGGAGCCAAGAACAACTGTCCCTCACCTCATTGGCTTCTTTCAGAATTACATGAAGGACTTACAGGCATTGGATACCAAGAACCTTAGCCTCAGCAATAACCGTTTACAAATTTTCGAGGAATCACCTTCAGCAATAAGTCATTCTGTATATTGTTGGTAGTGTGTACCCTTGAAATCCAGCCTTTTGTTAATTGAAACTTGGTCATGAGTGACCTTTTATAATGAATGGAATTTGGTCATTTGTGACCTTTATGCTTATACTCTTCTTTTAGTGATGATATAATTTGTCGTGGAAACATTTCAATTATGGGTTGAAATTGATCCTTTCGGATTAACTCTTGATTGATTCCATGGTGAAAGGGCAACAGACACATCAGTCGGGTTATGGTC
This sequence comes from Magnolia sinica, assembly GCF_029962835.1. Classification (NCBI taxonomy): domain Eukaryota; kingdom Viridiplantae; phylum Streptophyta; class Magnoliopsida; order Magnoliales; family Magnoliaceae; genus Magnolia; species Magnolia sinica. The sequence continues at coordinate 139,575,310 of NC_080573.1, forward strand.
AGAGGAGAGTTGCCATGTGGTTGTCGTGCAGTTGTTGAGTACCCTAAATTCCATAACCATTCTAGGATATTGGATCATCTGCATTTTGCATTTTGTTTGTGGTTATCCTATGTGTTTTAGTGAACCGGTGAGGAATCAAGATGGCCTAATCTCCACCATCAGGTCACTAGTCGCATCTTTGTTGGGCCCTTACCATGCAGGAGTACAGATGTTCATTTGTTTACAGGTTCTAGCATCACCCGATTGGACATTTATATTGGAAGATCACATCAAGTCTCCTAACCAAGAGGCCCACCTGCTCAGGTTAGATTGATCGTGTGCTAGCTTGGACTCATCCTTCAACTTGTGGATGCAAAAGGTGGTCTATGTTTTGATGTGATGACTATGACACATATAGCAACTCCACAATACATGGTTGACATATGGATGTCAGTAAATACATGCATCGAGGTCAAGAACCATCTTGTGACCTAGTAAGGGATCCACCGTCGCCCCAAACTCTTGATCACATAGTTCATGGTTATTGGGGCTCCATCAAGCTCATCTTTGTGGGCCCACACTTCTGGATGTTTTGAAATAGTTTTCTAAAGGTTTTCAACCGTTGGATCTTTTGCTTTAACCATCGATTTTGTTTTATCATACTTGATAGACTACTCATTGTCATGATCTACTAGTTATCCATGCTTCGTCCGCATTACATTAGAACAGGAATAGGTAGCCATAATAGTGGCAGTATACAGTCTATTTGGATGCATAGATATATATGGTTTGTGCGCTTTTGATAACGGAGGGCATACTGACGTGCACGGGGTCATGGAGTACCATACTTATGGTGAAGCACCAAAACACAAACCTCCTCTATATAGATCATATTCTCAAGGGAATAGGGACCCTGGGGAGAGATCATATTCTCAAGGGAATAGGGGCCCTGTCGAGAGAGAGATACTTATGGTGAAGCACCAAAACACAAACCTCCCCTATATAGATCATATTCTCAAGGGAATAGGGGCCCTGGCGAGCGAGAGAGAGAGAGAGAGAGAGAGAGAGGTCCAACCCTCTCCTTCACACATTTTCCAAGGAGAGAAGAGGAAAGAGAGAAAATATGAGAGAACCAATTCTTCTCCATCCATCATCACGTGTTGTCCATCTCTTGCGTTAACCTTGGATTTGGATCTTAGATCTATAGTGGGATCTAGATTTGCTTGGACATCCATTCCTCTTTGAGGATGGATTGTATAGAGACTTCTTCGAGCCGAAGACGGACGGCATAAGCAATCTCTTCCTTCGTCACATCAATCTAGGCCTTAAATCTAAACCATCCCCTTTTTTTCAAGAAATCTAGAAACTACACATCGAGTCAATCCTAATTCAGAGAATGGATTTTTGAAAATTATGCTTCAGTTCCTGTCATTCCAAAAAACCCAGTCACGTATGACTCAGAAAACAAGTGGAGGCCTGCTCCCTGAACACAAGTGTTCGCAACGAGCGGACCTCCCTCTCTGCATGGGGTAGAGAAGGCCATCAACACACTCCCCAATCATCACTTAGAGCTCCTACAATCCAAGCACTGCATGAATGCCCCCCTAGAACTTATGCAAACATTGGTGCAGTGCCTACCACTGGAGATATAACATGTGGGCAACAACTGTTTGATTTGTTGTTCCGAAGGTCTTGCTCCTACTCCTTTCCCTTCATGTCGACAGGTTATCCGCAAGCGACAGGTCACCAAAAAAAAAAAAAAAAGGGTCCAACGCAGGCCCACTCTATCATTATAGAAAGCCTTCAAATAATCATTTCCACCGCAGCAAATTTGTTGTCCCTATTGTTTCTTTCTTTCCATGGTCCCCCATATTCGCCACAACAAATTTCCATATGACCCTTGGATTAAAAGGGTCGTCAGACCACCCATCCATCTTATACTTAAGGTAAACATTCATATGCCAAGCAATGCAAAAAGATGCGGGAAATCAAAGCAAACACAGACAATATGAGATTGTGGACCTCTTTTTTCTTTTTTTTTTCTTTTTGAGAGAGAGAGAGAGAGAGAGAGAGAGAGAGAGAGACAACAGTCAAGGACATGTTAGCTCTGTATCCTGATTGCATCAAGTAATGATGAAAAAATATTGAATACCAGTAACTTACTTTTTTGTTGCAAAACTTGCTAGAAGCAATTCATTATTCATGAACAAGTATGTTAGGAATCAAAGCAGACAAGAATGCATAAGATAACTTCTACTATAACAAACTTTCACTACTATAACAAACTTTCAGGCCAGTGTGCAAGACCGAAACATACCATCTGAAACCACCCAAAGGTAGGACTAGTGATCTTTGGATTGTTCGCCCCACAGTTTTGACATTTTTTAAAATTTTCTCCCATAAATTTATTCAAGATAGACTTCACCTCATGGTACTGAAAAGAGGTCCAATTGGATGTGGAACACCTTTCCTTAGTGTGAACTGAAGTATCTGTCACACCATCTTCCTCCTCACATAAGTCTCGTACAGTGTCACCTTTTATTATGAGGTCCAGTTGAGAAGCATATGCCTGAACCTAAAACCAACAAATAGGACTAAAGTCATGAACATCATGAATGAAGAAAATCAGTTACAGTTTCACTTGCTCAACATATAAAGAAAAGAAATAAACTACTTACCTTTTCTCTCCGAAGCCTAAAATGATGACAGAAAAAACATGCTTTCCGTATAAGAGTGTGAAGAATCCTAAACAGCAAGGGGTTGTAAACTGGTGCCACCAGGTCAATATGACCACAATGACCTGGGCAGAGTAGAGCATTCTGACCGCATGACTTGCATCTGCATAGAAACAAAACCTTCGGGATGTCAGTCACTGATAAACTCAAAAAAATTGTTGCCAGCAACCACACCTTAACCTAAGGGTACATGCATCCCTCGGTGTGGGTGCTTCATTCCTGCCCAGAACCATGGCAAGATCAATGAGCAGTCAACTGCAAGTCACTTTTATCTCACTGCTGATTTGGTTCAAAAATGAACGCACTGTTGCAATAGGAAGTGGCTGGCCCACATGTTTTTTGGCAACCCAAACACATGGACAAATGGATGCACACCAATTCCGCATGAAGTTCACTCACGGTTCAAAACCTATATTTTCTCGGCGTGTTCTTATGCATAAAAAGAACTCAGACAACAAAGAACAGCAATGTGCCTCATGCATAACAACAGCTATGGTCTACTGTTCAAAACTTATGTGTGGACAGAACCTAACAGAGGGAAAAAAATCATAGATGATAGTAGTAACGTTTAAAAAAATGGAATGGAGTAGGGTTTTATGGCTGTCACTTGTTCAAGGGCCGGTTTGGCATTGCTTAGCTAAACATTTTTTAGGCGCTTGTAATTCTCAAAATCACTAGCATGATTAATATGTTTGGTTAGTATATCAAATTCATTGCTTATTTAAAAACAATTAATGAAAAAGTATTTTTTTCTCAATGACTTCGAGACCGTTACCGAGAAGCATTCTTCAAAAAAAAAAAAAAAGAACGAGACTGTTTCTGAGAGGTGTTTTTGTGCTAAACAAGTAGAAGGCCATCTGAGGGGGCAGAACAGATCTGCACGTACAGCACGTGTAAGAGATCCAGCCATTCAACAGGTCATGCACACTCTTGAACATGCGATAAGCCAAAAATCAGCATAGCACACTCATCAAGTGAACCCCACATGTTATGTTGAATGTGGACCGTTGGACTTTTTTTCCGACTGCCCATTTTTCTCATGCAAGTGCGCCTTGCCTGATCAACCAACCAACATCATTTTTTGGTCCATGGCAAGGTGTTCCAAAACGGTAACGGTGGCCCCACCACTGTTACTGTTATGATACGGGCCATAACGGCCGTTACAGCCTTTTTTTTTATTTTTTGAAAAATGTTGTTATTGGACCGTTACAGGGCCGTTACGGCCGTTTCGACCCCGTAACGCGTAATGGTTATGACCGTTACCGTTACGTAACGGCCGTTATGTAACCAATTTTGAATACCTTGGCATGTCCACAACATACCTTTCTTCTTCTTTTCTTTGAAGATTGATGATTTTGTTAATATAAAGATAGATAAATGCAAATACGCTCAAGACCTAATACAAGTGAACATCTTGCCACCCAGGGATTAGTCATGCATGAGATACAACATGGATATAAAATTACAAAAGCTAGACCCAGTAGTGGCAATGATTTCAGACTACAACCCTCCCAATCGCTCAAAAGCTCCATCTTGGAACAACCTCAAAAATCTGATTTTGCAAGTCCTCAATTAAAGATCATTTGTAGTATCCACCTCTTTATAGCTGAAAACACAAGATTCTGTATTCTCAAATATTCTAGGATTTTTCCTTACATGTTTTTTTTGTATGAGAGGTAGCACTACCAGGGATTGAACCCCGGATCACTCACTCACACTGCACTGTCTACCAGCTCATCTAACAAATGAGAGATTCCTTATGCCCTTTGGACAGTCCAGTTAACCATTCAACCAATTTTTTTTTAACGAAGGAAAAAATGGAAACGGGAAAAGACCAAGCTGCCCCAAAGAGCGAAAGAAAGCAAACTATATCTCCCTAGCCACCAAGCAGTGGAAAAATAAGTGACCGACCAACTCATTGTCCATTTTATACATGATGCACATATTTGGGAAGGCCATTTTCCTCTTCTTCAGGTTGTCTGATGTAGCAATTTTGTTGGCCATAGCAAACATACAAAAGCTTTTACCCTTGGAGCTACAAGGGCTTCCACACTTTCACATGGAGGACATTTTGCTTCCAGCACCAATAAGACTAAGAAGAAGGATTTAACTGAGAACATGCCACTTGTCATCCACTGCCACATTTTCTTATCCTCCATCTTATCTACATGTACCTCATTTACTTGCTGAAAAGAATGACATACGTTCCCGATCCACATTGGATATGTTCCTTCTCATTCTGATATTCCAAACCGTAACTCCCCCAACTAATTCGTAACAATCCTTGATCTTTACCTCCTTACAGATTGCTAGCTCAAAAAGCTCCCAGTAAGAAGAGTCCACAGGGCCATCATCTAACCACGCACCCCTCCAAAAGTGAATTGTGTCATCATTTCTTCATAATGCTTTGGTTCTTCCCAAAATCTTCACCACCAATTACTCAATAACGCCCAATTTCCTTCCCTCACAATCCCAATTCCTAGGCCTCCTTCGCTAACAAGTTTTTGGACTTGTTTCCAATTAACAAGATGGAATTTCTTTCACTCCCCCTACCTTAGCTAAGGAAAGTCCTTTGTAGACACTCGATTTTGTTTGCCGCTGTTGTTGGGATTTGAATAGGAATAGGAAATATACCAGAATATTTGAAAGGGTAACCTTAATGAATGTGATTCACCCAGCAAAAGAGGGATATCATCGTTTCCATCTAGCTAGCTTCTTCTCAATCCTCTCTGCAGCCAAAAAGACACAGTGTTTGGCTATCTCCAAATTCTCATCCCAAATGCCTTTAACCAATTCAAACTCCAAACCTCTCTTAATAAGCAAGCTCAAGCCTTCCACCACAATTGAAAATAATAAACAGAATACAGGGTCTCCTTGCCAAAGTCCTCTAGGAGCTGGTGAAGAAACCGACCAATGACCCATTCGCCAACAACAAGAAATAAGCATGGATATAGATTCTAACATCCACCAATCCATTTCTCCTCAAAACCTGTTTAATCAAGGGCATAACCCAGGAACTCTCAATCAAAATGGTCATATGCCTTTTCCATGTCAATCTAGCATAAAATTCTAACCTCATTATTCTTTGCCCTTATGTCTGAAAGCACATTTGCAACCAAGATGTCATATCATTTATATCTTTTATGAATGCCCCTATGAATGCAGATATAAATATAATAAATGCGATGACTTCCCAAAGCTTTAGGAGGAAACTCTTCCTAAAAGTGTTTTTAAAATAATGCATTATTTCTTGAATTATTGCATTTTAAAAATTAGTGCATTAAAATCATATTAATTAGTTAAATATTTCTGTCCAGCAGCGCATAGCTCGGACCCCTGTACAATGGAAAACTATTATGCATACCGGTCTTTTGTAGTATTTTGAGTCTTTTAAGTGTGTAATCATGTGCTTTTAACATCTGATAAAGATTCACTAAAAAATCCCATCATTATCCTAATGTTTCCCTTGAACAGCGATACATCCCCAGGTCTTTTCGAGTTATCAACATTATTGATACTTTTCAGGAAGGAAAAAAAAAAAAATCATCAACGTTATTGATGCATGCGTCTGTATATTAACGATGCGATACATATAACAATAACGATACATAACACCTTGGTTATGAAAATGTCATCAAATGAGACAACAGACCAAATTTCAGGGGCTCCATGTGTTCGACTGTCCATCAAGTGCCCCACATGCGCATCACGTGCTCCCATCCATTTTAAAGTGTTATACATGTGCACAATTCTTAAGGGCCCCATATGTGCAACAGTCCATCAAAGGCCCCACATGTGCAACAGTCCATCAAGTGCCCCACATTTGCAGATGTGCAACATGTGCCACATAGCCACTATTCATCTTTAGGCACTTCACATGTACTGCATGTGCCAATGTGTGACAGGCGCAACATGTGTCACCAACCATCTTTAAGTGCCCACATGTGGAAACATCCATCTTGAAGTACCCCACATGTGCCAATGTGACACATTAGCCACCACCCATCGTAAAGCATTGTGCATGTACCAATGTACCACGTGCAACATGCGCCGCCACCCATCTTCAAGTGCCCCAGGTGTCAATGTGCCCCAAGCCAAATGTGAGTAACATGCACAGCCCTCATCTTCAAGCACTCCACATGTGCCTATGTACCACATGCACTCTTTTGCCGCATGTGCCGCCGTCCATCTTTAAACAACTTGACATGTACTACACATGCCAACATGCATATGCAACATGTACCGCCACCATTCACCCTCAAGCAGCCCATGTATGCCAACGTCATATATGTGCCGATGCGTCAAGTGTGACAATGTGACACGTACCACAATCCTCTTCAGTGCACACACATGTCACCTACCGTCTTCAAGAACAATTTTCATGAAATAAAATAGAATCCTCCTTTTCCAAACAAAATATTTGGAAATGGAGGAAAATTTTTCAAGAAAATCTTGTTAAAAACAATCAAAGGAAATGGCTCTTCCCTTCCCACTGTCTTCTAGAAACAAGTGTTTACCAAGAAACACAATTTCCTCAATTTTTTATCTCATGAATCCAAACAGACCCATATGGATACCGGCGTGCACATGTATGGAAATTCGCAGCAGCATATTCTACAATGCGAAAAGAATGCAGTCGTTCGACACTTACGGTAGTCCATCGTCTACCGGGCCCAGCGCCTGGTCGTACAATCCACCAGGGACTGGTCTGCTCATATCATCAAAGGGAACAGGGCTGGTAATCTTCTTGAAGCTGTGGCTCCTAACTTCTTCGTCCGTAAAGAAGCTGAAAAATACTGAATCGATGCTCTCGGTCGCACCCTGCACCGGTAAACGAACTTACATATGAACTGAAACAGACTAAAAAATCAAATAAATAAGGGCCTTTCTGGAAGAAAGGAAGGGGGTATTGGTGAAATACCTCTGATGTTTGGGGTTGAGCCATGTTCGCGGTGCTGTGGAGGTGGCGGTCGGGTGCAGGGAGAGTGCAGGCGCGTTGCGGGACGTGCGAAGATCCGTCTCCTGTCGTCGCGACGAGGAATTTGGCTTTAGTTTGGCGATTGGCGGTATCTAGGGTTTAAGGGCTTAAAGCCCTCGCTCTGCTGATCATGGGCAAGTGGAACTCTTTTGACAGGACAAAGGCTCACGTGGGGCCACCGGATCACGCACCCTCGCCAGAAATGGGGGATCGTCTGCAACAGCTGTTTTATGAGAGCGGATTAGGTGAGACCCGGCCTCACGCAAGACAGTGCGGCCCTTACCTTGATGAATGTATCATGTATCCACGCCGTCCATCCGTTTTCCCAGATCATTTTATACATTATCCAAGAAATAAGACAGATCCAATTATCAGGTAGACCATAACGTATGAAACAGTATTGATTCACCGTTAATGGTACACAAGTTTTGGATCAAGCTGATTTTTTTGAGAAATTTGGAACTGTGGAACCCACCTTTTATCCAGCAGGTTTTATGAAGCAATACAAACTTAGTTTGGGAACTTAAACCTGCTCGTACGGACAGCGAATTTGAGGACGAAAATACCCCTCATTTCACGGAAACGGATTGGGTACTCCGCTTGCCTCCCGCCAATGGCAGATTGTCGGTGGTCTGTGGGCCCCACCATGATGTATTATTTTCATCCATGTCGTCCATATATTTTTCCATATCATTTTATGATATGAGACCAAAAATGAGATATATCCATATCTCAAGTGTACCACATTACGGGAAAGAGTGTTGAATGAGCGTCAACCATTAGAAACCTTTAGGGGGCCAACTGTGATGTTTGTGAGAAATCCACCTGGTCTAGTTCATTCATAGGGTCACAGAGACCTGCATGAAGAGGAAAAACAAATTTCATAATGATCCAAAACTACTGTAACCCCTAAAAGTGTTTCAATGGTAGATGTTCAATTCCACACTGCCTTTTACAGTGTGATCCATTTGATAGTTATATCTATCTTATTTTTTGTCTCAAGCCTTAATATGATCTCTCCAAATATATGGACGGTTTGGATAAAACACAGGCCTTATGATGGGACCCACAAAAGCAACATAGCAAAAAAAAAAAAAAACATAGATGCCGTTGGGATTGGCTTCGTGGCAATAGCTACGGTTATAATGTAGCCATAGAGTGTCGAAAATTGCATAATTTTTAGACAAACTCGTTGGACCGTTCTGGACTTTTTAAATAATACCGAAAGACCTTCAATACATATCGAAGGTCATGTGGAAAAGTAGGTGCTACGATTATGGCTACGGTTATAATTCGTAACTATAGGGTCCCACTGACCCTAACTCATTAGCTTTTTTTTTTGTTGTAATCCCCATGGCATTTTGTGGGTCCCATTATGAGGTATGTGTTATATCCAAACCGCCCATCTATTTGGCGAGCTCATATTAAGGCTTTAGAGGAAAAATAAGATAGATCTAGCTATCAAGTGGACCACATTGTAAAAGGTAGTGGAGGATTGAACATCTACTATTGAAACCCTTTAAGGGGTCATAGAAGTTTTAGATCATTATGAAATTTGTTTTTCCTCTTCATCCAAGTCTTTGTGACCTTATGAATAGATTGGATGGAAAATATATGTTATCGTAGGCCTTACAAAATTTTTAACGATGAAAATCAAATTTCCTGCTGCTCTTTATGGTGTAGTCCAGTTGATCTTTGGATACAATTCTTTTTTTTTAATAATGCTCCCAAATGATCTCGAAATATGGATGAATGTTGTGGATATAATAAATACATAACTGTGGGGCCCATGTAACTTTGATCTCTTTTGAGTGGGCGAACATGAAATTGAGCACAGGCAAACTAGAAATTCAGCGAGGCAAACATGAAATTGAGCGGGGCAAATTGAAAATTCAACGGGGCAAACATGAAATTGAGCGGGGCAAACAAAAATTTGAGCAGGGCAAACATGAAATTGAGCGGGGCAAACATGAAATTATTAATATTAATTAGTCTTAATCAGTATTAATTTATATAGAAGAGAGACAAACAGCATCTGGCCTTCCCAATCACTTTACCTTGTTTTATCAAATTGTGATGTGGTAGGGATTATTAGTGAGAGGACTACATTTTTTCAACAAATGACAGCTTGATTCGCGGATCTAATTGATTTTTGGCTCCAAGTTCAGGTGGAACTTAAAGATTGAGTGGATTTTACATATTAAAACATGATGAGCCACGTGGAGATGATCGATAGATGTGGGGCCCATTGCCAGTCGTTAAATGGCCAGAAAATAGGCAGTCAATACAAAAGGTAGATTGAATTCCCTCGCCTTTTTACTTTCATTAATACAGTAGTAGTACTTGTACTAACTGTATTACCAAAAGTTAAAAATAGTGCTCTTTTTCTGTAAATGATGTGGATTTAAATATCATCTTTGTATACCATCGATGTGGGTTTTTGGCTTAAAAAAGTGAGGCCATTGATCTATTATCGAAACCATTGGTCTACTGCATCTCTCGAAAAGTGAGGCCATTACGGTTAATTTCTAGTTTGCCTCATTGAATTTATAGTTTGCCCCGCTCAATTTCTCATTGGCCCCGCTCAATTTTATGTTTGCCCCGCTCAAATTCCAGTTTGACCGCGAAGTGATTGAAATTGAGCACGAAGTGAATGAAATGGATTTTCGACCATCGACCCGATGGAATCTTGGAAAAAAAAAGTAGATTTTTTGGCTAAATTAGCTTCTCCTACCCCAAAATCATATATGGTACATTAAGTAAATCATTCTAATTTGGGAGATATGCTTGTTGAATAAATAGACAAATAAATGAATTAAAAGAGAAAAAAATTTATATACTTATAGATACGTATTTATATAAATATGTATTAGAGAAAATTGTAGGTAGACTAAAGTTCTCCATGTATTGAAAAAAAAAAATCATTAGCACGGACTATAGCTACAACTACGGTTATAATCCGTAGCTATAGGCAAAATACCTTCAATACATATCAAATACTCTTCAATATGTATCGAAAATTGCAGGATTTTTGAGGCAAACTCGCTGGACAGTTTTGGACCTTTTTCGATCATATCGAAAGACCTTCGATATATCAAAAGACCTTCGATACATATCAAAGGACATATTGAAAAAGCAAGTGCTACGGCTATAGCTACGGTTATAATCCGTAGCCATGGGTTCCTTTTTTTTTTTGCTATTGTAATCCCCACCGCCTTTTGCGGGTCCCATCATGAGGTCTGTGTCATATCCAAACCGTCCATCTATTTGGAGAGCTCATATTAAGCTTGAGACGAAAAATAAGATAGATCTAACTATCAAGTGGACCACACTGTAAAAGACAGTGGGGAATTGAACATCTACCATTGAAACCCTTTTAGGGGTTACAGAAGTTTTGGATCATTATGAATTTTTTTCCCCTCTTCATCCAGGCCTTTGTGACCTTATGAATAGATTGGATGGAAAATAAATGTTATGGTGGGCCCTACAAAATTTGTAACGGTGAAAATCAGTTTTCCCACTGCTCTTTGTGGTGTGGTCCAGTTGATCTTTAGATATGATATATTTTTTTTAGATAATGCTCCGAAATGATATCAAAATATGGATGAATGTTGTTGATATAATAAATACATAGCTGTGGGGCCATGTAACTTTGATCTCTTTTGAGCCGTTCGTACAACTCTCAGTTGGAGGAGCGTCAGCGCTCGTCTTCGAAAGGAAGGGAGGGGTATTTTCGTCCTGAAATTCGGTCTCCGCACATATAGGTCTAAGTTCCCAAACTAAGTTTTTATTGTTTCATAAAAACAATTGGATAAAAGGTGGGGTCCACAGTCCTAAATTTCTCATTTTTTCCCCCTTCATCCAGGCTTATGTGACCTTAACAACCTATTGGATGGTAAATAAACACTACGGAAGCATTAAGTTGCGCCCTAAGAAATTTTTAATGGTAGGGTGGTCAATCACCACTGTTTCTTGGGATCTACTAAATTTTGGGATGATGATCTAAAAAAATGAGTGGACCGCACGGATACATAATACGGACATCAAGGTGGGCCTTACATTAATCCCACTATAACAACCGCAACATTTACAGTATGGTCCACCTGATAATTGGATCTGCTTTATTTTTGGATGATGATCTGGAAAAATGGGTGGACGACATGGATACATAATATGGCTGCAACGTCTCTCGGGTGAGGTTGGGTCTTACTCCCCCTGCCACCAGCCCCGTGGCTGGTGGTTGGTGCTTTGTGGGCCCCACCACGATGTATGTGTTTCATATACCAAAACTTAGAGGTATATAAGTCTCAGGTTGACCACACCACAAGAAAACAATAGTGATTGGATATCTACCATTAAAATCCTCTTAAGGCCCACTTTACTGTTTTTTTGACATCTGGTCTGTTGATTAGGTCATACAAACCCAGATGAAGGGAAAAAACAAAGATCAACTTGATCTAAAACTTTTATGGCCCCAAAAGGTTTTTAATAGTCAACGTTCATTCAATACACATTTCGTGTAATGTGGTCCACTTGAGATTGGGATATACCTCATTTTTTGTATTATAGCATGAAATGGACTAAGAAAATAGATGGACGGTGTGGATGAAACACATGCATCATGGTGGGGCCACAGAGCACCGACCATCAGCCATTGGCTGGTGGCAGGGGGAGTAGCCAATCCGTTCCCCTCATCTAATCGGCTCTCCTGTTTTACCACCCAAGAGGGGTCCGGCATATTGAAGAATTGTGTAAAATCCACTAATCTCTAGGGTAATAACCATCATCCACAGCGTGAGTAGGATACCTTGAAAACTGGTCACACCAATGGAGAAGTAATAAAATTACTTTCGGAATCATAAAGTTTATAAAGTGGACCGAATGGTGTTTTTTTACCACGTTGATTTTTGTATTAAGTCCTGGTGACTTAAGAAAGATATGTCACATGGCAGCCTAATACAAAAACCTTTGGCTAATATACCGTCTTAGTTGTTCCATGTGGTGTAGCCATCCAACTGGCCTAATGGTCTAGCATCTGGGACAGAGTGGTGGTCTACATGACGGATGATCCACATCAAAAGTAGGCCTTGTATGATGGATGACCCCATCTAAAGTGGGCTCATATGATGTACGACCCACTTCAAGAAACCATACATACATTTTTTACTTTTTGGCCAATGAGCATGTTGTTTACCAAGCATATTTACTGGCTAATTAAGAGCTTGCCTAATAAAACTTAATTTACCTTTCCGTTGAAGGAAGTTCTTGCGAAGGCTTTTAGAGGCAACAAGCATCTATTATATAGTGTATAACAAGCCAGCAAGGTAGGTAGTGTGGTTAGATAGCAAGGTTTTGTGAGCCCACCATAATGTAAGTGTCGTATGCTAGTTATACACATATTTGTCAATCATGTGGGTATGTGTTTCGGTAAGTTAGTTAAGCTATTGGAAGTTGAAGACTCGAGATAAGTACGTGAAGCGTCAATGAGAAAAGCGAGTAAATTGAGGTGCCTTGGTGATTTTAACCTTATATCTACAACAACATTAACCTCTAGATTATCCATTCCCTTGTGGATAAATATGTAATTAATTATCCTTTAGCCTTAGAAACTCAAATCGAACATGCTTAGACAAGCTATAGAAGTTCATAACTCCTATAAATTATATAGCCAAAAGACAATAGAACTCTCAGTGAGTTCAATCGATATCAATCATGATTAATCAATAATGACCAAGACAATCCAACAACATTTCTACCCAGAGTCGAATGAAATTCAATCAATCAACACATTGGTCGATTAATTGGATGTGTTGTTTTTCTGTCCATTTTATAGCCATTGTAACTCAAGTAATTTATAAATGGCATTTAGACCTTGGGTATTTTGATGTTTTATTTTATTTTTGTCATTTAAAGCTTTGGTGATTCCATGCTCGTAATCCATCTCCTAAAACTATAAACCTATGAGATTTAAGTCATATTCATTTATATATAGTAATACGCACTTGATATCCACCATTTTCTATATAATAAACAATAAACATATAGGTATAATTTTGTATAAACTTTGTAAAACACCCATTTAGGTGAATCCCCATTGAAAAATAATTATCCCTTTAATTGGATGAGATTTCACCACCTCCCATCGCCTTGGTCACTTCATAGGTACATCGCATGCATGGATTTTGTCGTGGAGTTGAACCATTCGCATCAATGGTCATGCAAGCAACTAGGAAGTTGATTGAAGCACATGAGAGCATTGATCGATTATCCCAATCAAAAGATGATAAACGGGACTTAATCCGACAAGTAAGTTGTCATTTTATAATCCGTATGTACTTATTTATTGTGTGGGATTGAATATAGAGTTTGTGACCCAAACTCGAATAGGTTATTGTGTAAAACTGAATTCACGGGACACGAGTGTGTACGTATCAGCCCCCGTGGGAGCCTCCAATGGGAATAAATATATGCCCTTATATTATGACCACTAGTGGTTGTTGGTTAGCAGATAGAAAACCAATTTAGTCTACACAAGAGTCATCGACACAGGGTGAAAACGCATTCCTCCAACACGAAATAATGTGTAGCTTATTGTGTAGGATCACCATCAACACGTGTATTCGTGTACATGCGTCAGGTCCTTGTGTAGGCCTTTGGCGGGAGTGTGTACTTGTAAATGTTAGAGGCAAACTTGATTTAAAACATCGGAGATATGCATCCGCCAATAGTGGAGTGGGCAAATAGCCGAACCACTGTATGTACCCGTGTTTATGATCGTCATTTATGTACATTTATATTCATGCCTATGAGTTTAATTAATTGAATTATATGAATGCTTTAATGGATTGTACGATGAGCATCTAATTGATTGCTCATACACATGTAGAGATATCTATCTCACTTATAGACTACTTACTTATATTGCTACATCTATTACATCTTATGTGATTCGACCCACTTTAGCTTGGAGGCCTAAATGTTACTTGCCTTAATTGTTCGATTGATGAATTAATTAACTAGGTAAATAATTTTAAGTGGTCATATTTGAAATTGCGTGGATTGTCTACCATGACATGCATAAGTGTGGCGGAGCTTATAATCATGGTCAAGTCTTATAAGGGAAGTGAATAAAATCATTTAAAATTTAATTACCTAATTATCTAATCTACCGATTTAAAATAATAAGACGGATGACAGTCAGGCTTCTGAGCCAAAATGGGTCCAATCACATAAATTACAAGTGATGTAACACTATGAGCAAATAGTCAATAAGGGAAATAATAATCATGTGTGTAAGATGTGTTAATTATTCAATACCTAGCACATATATTCAACAAATTAAGCTTACAAGCATAAAATAAAAATCCCGAGCACGAGCATGTATAGTGGTTCGGCTACTTGCATGCTCCACTCCTGGCAGACGCACTCTTATTGAGTGTATTAGTATTTCATTATCGGATGTTTTAAATCAGGTTCACCTATAACCTTTACAACAGTTTCTCCTAAGCCAACCACCAACGTATACATATACTTCCATGTTGGGGGAACATGTTTACACTAGTGTCATTGACACCTGCGAAAATTTTGTTGATTTTCTATCGGCTAATAAACAACCACCAGCGGTCATAATCTAAGATCTTTCGTATACTCCTGCTAAAGGCTTCCCATGTAGACTAACACGTGCACACCTACATCTGATGAATACGCTCATAATTAAAGACCCTACGTATAGTCTCGCCAAAAACTCTCTATGAACACTGACACATATGCACTCATGTCCGATGAATGCGGTCCTAATCCAATGGCCCATGTACACACTCGTTGGAGGCTCCCATAGAGACTAACACATACACACGTGTTCGGTGAATTTGGCCCTACATAAATGCCTGGGTCATACACAAGAACCTATTTGAGCTTGGGTCACGAACTCTACACTTAATCTTGCACAAGAAAATAGTGTGAATTTGACTCTACAACTGATAGGCTTACTTATCGAAATGAGCCTCATTATAACCCCTTGGTAAGATGCTTCTTCAATGCTCTCCCGTACTGGAATCAACTTCTCAATTACTTATACGTTTTTTTATGTTGATGGTTAAACTCCACGGTCAAATACCATGCATGCGTTGTACAGTAAGGTGATCAAGGTAATGAGAGTTTAGTTGAATCTCCCACTACTAATGGTTTTAGTTGTTTCCTAATAAGGATTCGCCTAGATGGGTATTATAGATGACATAGACAATGATATACCTACAAGCTCAGTATCCAATCTCTGTAAAATTGTAGAGGTCAGGTGCAACTTCATAATGGAGGTTGAAATCCTCATTAAAGAAGTAAAGCTCAAGAGGATGACTTAAATCTCATATGTTTACGGGCTTATGATAAGGGATGTAAGTAAGGAATCACCCAAGCTATAGTGTCACAAAAAGCTCATCATGTTGCCCAATAATCAAATGCTTGTTTTATAAAAAAAAAGTTTGTAACGACTATAGAATACTTGGTTCAACGGCACAGTTGACATAATCAAACGAGTCTTTAATAATATCAAACTGACCTTTGATCCGACCAAAAAAATGTAGAAATATGCAGTTTGGTTGCTAGATTGTTTCTTCAATTTTATCGAGGAATTTTTTTTATCGTAGGTTCCATTGACAGCCTGTCAATAGGATTAAGATCAACTCGATAATTGATGTTTACAACAACTTTGTACATCTTTAAAGCATAACTTAATATATTCATTAAGGATATAAAAATTATACACATCATTTGATTATTTTTAAAGGACTTATTACTTCAAGCTCTGTTGTGAGTTGATACTTGATTACAATATGTAAACAAATTTCAAGTTATCAAACCATAGACAATTATTTTCATATAATTAGATTATGACTCTAAGCCAAGCAAGGCTGCATGTAAATACTTTATACCTATAATTAGATTGCCTGTAATTGGATTGCAACTTAATAGCCTTTACATGCATCCAAACAACCCCTTAAAGAATTCAGCAACTAATATTCTGAGCTTTTGATCGAGCCATGGGTTGTCTACTGTCACTCATACTAACCATCCACCTTCATGTCAAGTTTTGAGAAAACTACATGTGCTCCACTTCGGAGAAAGATGCATAAGATATAATTCCTCCCTAGTTATGTGTAAAAATAAAATAAAAATCCTAACCATCCCATTGATGCCTATCGTATGAATGGTTGAAAGTGCGATAGTAGGTTTCAATGGGGATGTTTCCATCCCCACTATTGCATATAGTGTGGCCCACTTGAGTTCTGTATATCCCTCGTGCTTGGGGTCATATCCTAAAATGAGCTCAAGGAAAGGATGGACAGAGTGAATATAACACAATTATCGCGGTGGGCCCCAAGTACCCATGATACAGGCAATTAAGGGGCAACTTCAGTGGATCCCCCAATCTACCAACGTTGGTGGATCCCTAACTGCGGGGCCCACATTGATTTCCGTGCCTTACATTCATGCTGTCTACCCATTTCGACAGCTCAACTTAGAGCACAAACTCAAAAAATGAAGCAAATCCAAATCTCAGGAGTTGTTTGGATGCTTGTAATTATTTTAGTTGTAAACACATTACACCTTAAAAGAATTTCATGTATAATTATTTTATGTGCTATTCCATTTGACTTTTAAATGGTATTTTGTTTACAAGCAAAAAAATTGTATGTTTGGCTAACTTGTAAAGTGCTTATAATGAATAGAGTAGATATTCATACTAGAGAGCTTGGGCGGTGAACCTTTCAAAACCTGCAAAAATCATATAAGAAATACTTGATTTGTTTTGGGCCCTAAGAGGGTGTGAAGTCATGCACACACTAAATGAATTGGATATTTTCCATCACAGTGGTCCCAAATGCAATATAGAAGTTTTTAATGGTAAACATCCCAACCTTTTGCCACGTGGTCCATTTGACAATGGGAAAATAATTTTTTAAAGGCCATAAAAGGGCATGAAGGAAAGTACACTATGAATAGATTGAATGTATCATACACACCAAGGAGATAATTTACTCACAAAATATGATTTTTTTATCAAGTTTCATATTACAACAGCATGTAAAGGCTTTATTGGAAAATAGGTTAATCCAAACAATCCCTGTAATCGGATCATCTGTAATCCCTTTACAACTCAAGTGCCTTGCATGCATCCAAACTGACCCTAGGCGAATTACTCAACAATGGAGATTGAATACCCACCTGAGATTTAGATTGTTTAATTATTGGGATCATACCCTAAAATGAACTGTCAAACGGATGGACGGCGTGGATGCAAGTCACATTCATCAAGGTGGGCCCCACAGAGGGATTCGGGGATCCGCCATAATTTTTGTAGCCCGCGGTTGCGGGCGATTCGCATACGTCCCAGACCATGGGCGCGGAATAGATACTAACAAGGTCAGTAGCCAATTCGCTACTGAAGTGCCGTCACCAAGCTCTGTGGACCCTCGATGAAGTGTGTGTTGTATCCATACCGTCCAACCATTTGTAGAGATGGTTTTATGGCATGAGAAAAAAAATGAGATAGATCTATAGTATAAATGGACCCACCACAAAAAAACGTGGGATCAGTCACACCCACCGTTGAAACATTTATAAGGCCCACCATGATTTATTTTTTAGATCCAACCTATTCATAAGTTAACATAGATATAGATGAAGTGAAAACAAAAATATAAGCTTGATCGAAACCTTCTGTGGTCCCTAAGAAGTTTTAAACGGTATATGTCACTGTCCCCACTGTTTTCTATGGTGGGGTCACTTGAACGTTAGATCTAACTCATTATTTTTCTTATGACATAAAACTATCTCTCCAAATGAATGGACGGTATGGATACAACACAAGCATCATGGTGGGGTCCACAAAGCTTGGTGACGTCACTTCAGTAGCGATTTGGATACTGACCTTATCAGTATCTAATCCGCGACCCCAGACCACTGGTCCGGATCAAAGTTCCGTGGGACCCACTTTTCGAAATTGAGATCCCATGTACCTTGTACAAAGACAATCCCCTCTCTCTCTTTTCATTCCCTACTCAAAAAACCAAAGGCGGTCATCTCTCCAACGATCCGAAATTTGAAATCGCTGCAAGAGAAAAAGAAAAACCAAACCCCCCCCTCTCTCCTGTTCTTTTTTTTTTTTTCCCCTGTAAATTAGGGCAAAACGAAGGTGAAGGAAGAAATGGTTCCCTTCAAGGCAAGCAAAGTCTCTCTCTCTCTCTCTCTCTCTCTCTCTCTCTCTCCCTGAATAGGATCACATCCCTGGCTTTTCTGTAAATTAGGGAAAAACGAAGGTTAAAGAATCTCTGGCCGAAGATCGCCCTGCTTTAAAGAACGGTTGTTAATGCCATTCCTTCCTTTCTTTTGTTCATTTAATTTTCATTTTCATTTTCATTTCTGTTTCCCCCCCCCCCCCCCCCCCACCCTCTTTAAATGCATTCTGTTTTCCGCCGAACAGTTAATATGAGAGATTTGAAGATCTACACAGATAATGAGAAGCGGAAGACGCATGCTCCCAAATATGCTGATGTCGACGACAAGAAGTAACACCATCCATCTATCTCGTTTATTTTTTTGTTTATTTCATCTTTTATTCTGGGGTTTTTTGTAATTTTCTTGTTGGGGGAATTTCTGTTTTTTTTTTTTTTTTCTCCTTTTCTTTTTTTCCTTAGCACTTTCGTTTCTTTCCCAGAAGGAGTGCGAGAAAGCCTCTGATAGTGGTTCTGTAAATACCACCACAATGATCCTGTTCGGATTTGTGATTTTAAATTATGAGGTGTTATATACAATGGTCGGTCAGAATTGGACAGCCCGTTAATGTGATTGAGGTTGATGACCAGTGTCCCGCTTAGGTGTTTGACTTCTCAGTGATTGAGGTTGTTCATGTGGTGGACCCTACCCGTGGGGGGGGGGGGGGGAGCTATGGTCTGAAAATCTCCTCTATCCAATGATCCCAGCCATCTGTTCAGTGGCCTTCTTAGTTCTTCCATTCGCACATGGACTGTTGTTCTTATGTCTGCAACCGTTCATTTTCCTGCCAGCAATATAATGGTGAGGATTGTCCTCTGGGATGACTTTTTCTGGGCGGGAGTGCCAATGCATGTGGGTGCATCCTAGGAATTGTTTGGGTTACTGAAGGTGGGCCCTATCAAATGAAATCATGTGTCCCAGTTTACATATATCACCAGAAACCCAAAAATTACGCTTATTTGATTATCTGAGTATTATATTTGTAGACATTTATTGGACAGTTGAAAAAGAGAAAAAAAAAATCCAGTGGTCATATTTCAACAAACAAGTGTCCATGAATCAAAGATTGTTAACCAGTCTGGTTTTGGGACTGTTAATTAAAGACAATGAGTTCCACAATTTAGTTTTAATTTGAATTAATGTATGCTGCATGTACAAATTTTGAGTGCCCAAGTATCAATCATCATACTTTGCCAAAGTATCAAATAACTCCCCAACAAAAAAGTGATTCTGCTTCATGCCGAGCACTGTATATATGGGGAATGCCGACGAGGCTTGCCCATGCTGCTTGCCCCTTCTATAGTTCTACCCTGCCATGTTTGATGGGTGTTTCATATAGAAGGGTCCCTCTTTGGATGGGCCACATGGAAAAACTCTCACTGATTTAGAGTTCCTTGCTGTCCACAGAAAGGTGCATTAGAAACAATGGTCTAATTTCAACAAATATGTATTTTTAATGCTTATGTATGGGCACAATGATAATTGATCAGTAAGATTTTTTGCATTGGGACCCACCCACAGAGGTATCTTCTTGATGAACTGCTGGGCTCAGCATGTGAGGGCAGCATGGGCTAGCCTCCTCTGTATCTCAATTCTATATTTCATTCCATGTATTTTTTTTCTTCTGTCAGAGCATTGACTTTTTATTGTTTCTTTTTTCTTTTTCCTCTTCAAATTGAAGGAAACCGGTGCCATCTAATGTGGTTATGAAGAGGGCTGTGAGTGTCACTATCATTTTATTGATTTTTACCATTGATGTTTTATTTCCTTTCTGGTTACAAATACAATAGAGAGGTATTTCATCATGGCTTTGACATGCTCTTTTTATAGGATAATGATGAAAATACAGAGAAAGCTAAGGGAATTTGTGATATTTCAGGTGTGTCATGTCACAACCATTTAGTTTTGTGTTGCTTAGTATAGAATTTCATACACTTGGGAATAGCTTGGATGCATCTCTTTCTGCAGATGAGATGAACTGTCCACTGGCAAAAATAAGGATGAGATGAAGGTGTATATAAGCTTTATTTATCTCATCCTCATTTTGGTGCCTGGAAAAGCAGTTCCGCTTCCTAAAAGATGTGGATGTGTGGGTGCAACTGCACGTCACCATCGCTGTTATGTTTTCTGAATTCCTGCAATTGTGTTTAACTGTTTGTTGGATATAGTAAAAACTAAGGCTGGAAGAAAAGCTCTGGCGGATGTCAGCAATGTTAGGAGCTACTTGTTGCGAGGCCGACTGAGCAATGGGTCCAAACAAATGTGAGTGATGATGGGCATTTTAGTCATTTTAATGAAGAACTTTGGATGTGTGCTTCTCCCATAAATCCTCTTTCTTTTTTAGTAGGTGAACAATTGTGCACAAACCACCAGAGGCGATTTTTTGCCTTTTGTGAATCCTATCACCGTTCAATTAGTCTGGGTAGTGACACTTGCTTTGATTATTTAAGAGGTTGGATCAATTGTGCCTGACTTCGTGCTCAGATGGTGATTGGATTTGTCAATATCGTGTTTAGGAATTTTTGTTAGGTATTGGATTATTTACCTATTGCATATTGACATTATCATGTCTAAAACAAAAAGTCTGTCTTTTTTCCTTGCTGTTGTTTTGCTTCTGAAGATAGTTCCAAGTGGTGCCAATGTTAAAATTGTCATATGTTTCATGTTTCAGGAACGACAAAAGTGACAGAAGTCATTTGCTACAGAGGTATGCAGAGTGAATTGCTATTAATATTGCTATTTCTTGCCATCTGGATGAACGTACGAAGAGCGTATGCACTTAAGTTTGTTATTCTTATTTCCAAAATTTTCATTTGTTTCAAATTTGCTTGAGCTGGAAATCTTTATGGGTCAAGGTCGGGGTTTACTTTCTTTCTCTTGTTCCAAATATATATATATATATATATATATATATATATATATATTTTCCTGTTGTACTTTTCATTACATTTTGATCTGACATGTTTTAGTGAATGTCAGTAGGGCTCCAGTACAACGGAGTATTACGTGTGCTAGTGCATCATCAAGAAAACCGATAGTGGTATGTGTGCACATCCTGAATCTAGTATCTTCTTCAGTAATTTTTTGGTTCTTTCTTGTTGAATGCCTTTTGGTTTTCCTTTCTGTAAGTTTGTCCAATCTTTCATTACTAAAGATGGTCAAATGATATATATCCCAAGGCTTAAGAGTTTAAACCATAGTTTTGTTTTCTATGCGATTTTTACTCTATCAAAGAGAATGATCAACCCCTGTAGCTGAATATTTGAAATTATTCAAAAGCATAATCATGGACTACTTAATTGTGATAAATTGAAAATATCGCAATGTATTGATATGTCAGTGATACATCATGAGATCTCGTGATATATTAGGCAATACGGGGGAGTTTTGCCGCTCCCTCCTTATTTCTTATTGGCAGCACACGATATGGAAAGTATCAGCCAATACTATTGATATTTAAGTCACCGACTTTTGCTTGAGAAATGGCATGGGATTTTCTTTTGCAACAATCCTTTCTTAAAGTGACAATCAACTTCATGCATTTGGTGCCTTACAGGTCATCTTGTTGGACTTGTGAATGGATGCTTGATGGTTGTAGACTGTAGACTCCTAGTCATATCCACTGAAAGTGGAATTTTTTCTACTCTCTTTGTTATTTTTAATAGAGTTCAACCATATCGCCTTTTGCTTTTCCGCAATATGAAATCTACACCAAAAGGTGTACAATACTCCGAGTTCACTGTTTATTTCTAAGAGAGCCAGCCTAGTCAACATTTGAGTTGGTAGAGACGTGGAGGTGCTCATGAGGTCCAAACTGTAATGACTCTGCTTCATAAAGTCTTTTGATGCCTGAAAATTCTATTCACTAATTTTTATAGTTATTGTTGCAGTGATAAGATGGAATTTAATGCAACAGTTCAATAGGCTGTCAATCAAAACTGTGCACTGGATCTATCACAGTTCAATTGGTCTGTTGATGCGGTCCCAATCTTTTTCAGAACTCCTTATCTTCTGTAATCTTCATTCAGACCAATCTGGGCCCTTGATGTGATCCAGATATTCAATCTCAACAGTTGGTGAGCCTAATCTTCAATCTGCATGGTTAATGCGGCACAGATCTTCATTTACCCTTGGATGGCCTAATTTCAATATGGATTCTTGGATGGACAAATTTTCTATTGATTGGATGTGAGTTCAATCTGGCTCCTGATTGAATGATCAGATGGCCTGGATAAATCACTTTGCCAGCTTCTTGGGGCATGCATAAACTAGGCTGATTACGCCATGACAAATGTTGGATCAGGCCTGGTAATAGGCACCTTATAAGGTTGCCAACTGATACTTGCTGGAACTTTCTGATCAGGTGTTGCTATTATTTCGAGTCTTGTTCCCACTTCCTAGCTGTTTATACTTGCTAACATTTTGAAAATGAAGCTTCATCACTATAATGCTCGAACTTGCTGTTGTTTTCCTTCGCTGTTTGTGCAACTATAATTAACAACTAGTAAGCACCCTACTCTTACGACCTTGTCCTATGAAATCTGAACTTGGCTGCATTTTGGAGAACATACCTAGCAGCTTGCACAACAACTTCGTCTATTTTCGAAATTTTTATTTTTATTTTTCAATTCGGCAACTAGGGTGAAATTGACTGGGATAATGTATTGGCTGCTGTCCGTAGAATGTTTTCCTCAACCAGGAGATTAAGATTGATATTGTGGTGTTTTTGATAGAATGGCTCTGGATTGCTTACAATGAAGAATCTACAAGATCACGTTTGACACTTTTGCTATTATATGTCCAGGCGAGATGAATTGATGGATAGGAAATATTTGTTCGTAGAGGGAAAATGGACTTTGAGTGCAATCGTCATTGATGAGAACATTGAATATGAGGAGGCTTATTTGTAAAAACCAAGTTGTTTGATTTTGGAATAGCTGTTGGAGAGATGAAGGGTGGAATGGTGGAGCAGGATTCATGTAGCCAACCCTAATTAATTGGTATAAGGCTTAGATGATGATGATGATGTTGGAGAGGTGAAAAAGAACCGAGTTTTCCTAAACACAATAGAAGACATTTGGGTTGGAGGGTGCACTTTTGGCGTGTCAATCTTATCAAGAAAACCTTGTCACTGATGGGGTAGCAGGCTCAATTGTTGTCGAAGTAGGCATTGGTGTTTCCAAGAAAAGGAAGGCTCTTAATTAAGACGTCTCTGATGAAAACCTAGCATCTACAGCCAACCCAAATCATCCAAAACTGGCATTGTGTTGGTGGAGAAATAACAATAGATTTGGTTTGGGGTTCAGTTAATGTTGATTTTGTGATTAAGCAAATCAATAATAAGCTTACTGCCATATTTGGAGAGGCTGAACGGAGTTAAGAGGCTAAGGAAGCTATTGAAGCACTATCTAGCAACAACATGGGAGTATTTATGTGCATCATTAACATAGAAGGTTATGTGAGTGTTGTAGTTGCATTGCTATCACTGCCTGGCAAAAGCTCCTACCTACGTTGAAGTTGGATTCAATCGAGGATCGAAAAACTTGTAGAAGCCAAGTTCCTTTTAACTAACGAGAATGGTGTTATAAATGCTTTCACCTATCAACTGTACTTCTCTAGGCGTATCGGGAAGGTCATTCAGTAGTTTGTATGGTGAAACCGATTCATCCATTTGCTTTTTGTCAAATTCTCTTGTTTTGAAGGTGATTATACGTAGTTTGAGTCGGGTTGTAGGGCTATTTTCAACATCTTGATGGTTGTTTAAGTTAGTTTATAATTTGGCTCAAAGTCGGGGTTTAGAAGCAATGATGCCCAGATGCAAACACATTTTACAGGGAAGGGGGAATATGTTTTTTACTCAAATCTAGGACAAATGTATGAATGCAGGTACTTGATTTGTCACGTACTATAGTGTTAAAACATTGGATCCATTCTATTTGGGGGTATTTTACTAAAAAAAGGTTTTGCTTGTTTCTTAGTCATTGAGCCTTTTTAGGTGCTAAAAGTTTAATGAAACCACTAACATTTTACATAGTTTTTACAGGGTGACTTGGTCATGATTAAAATATAAGAAAATTGTTGGGATTTGCAAAATATTAACCTAACATAATACAAGATGGCCCTAGGGTCAGGACTCAGGAGTATTTTCCAGTATTAGTACCATGTCATGTTTGAGATGACGTTGATCATGTACAACAGAAGTATCTTAGTATCATAGTTTAGAGTTATTTATTAATACCTATGTCATGACTGGAGGTAGGAAGCGAAGGAATTTTAGCCTTCTTCTTGTGTGTCTCTTTTGAAGAAAGCTTTGGAAGGGAGATAAACATGCTCAAAGATGATTACTTATACTCTCCATTACCTAAGTTGGTCTGGACACTATGTTCCACGTGTTTAAAGATGATTAACTACCGTTCTACTTTCAACCTTCGAATGGTAGGTCCAGTTGTCCTATTTATATCGATCAGGATAGTTTCTAGTGACAAACATTATGGTTAAATATGGTACTTACAATGAGGTCATCTGATAATATTATTGAAAGGACCCTACTTATATATTGACATCCCAGCATTGTTTGTTCTACGTAAATTCTTATTGTCTGTCCTTAAGCCTTTTTGTCCTTCAGTTTTTTCCAAAAAAAAATGTTATTGATACATTTGTTGGAGACCTACGATATGGAAAATGATACCATAACTGTTGATAATACTGCAAATACCAGGGAATGCATCACTGTTCGAGGGAAGCATTGTGAAAACATTAGGAAAATGGTGGAATTTTTCAGTGAAACTTCAGGAGATGTCAAAAGACACACGATTACACATTTACATAATAGGTTTCATTTTATAGGGGCTCAAACTATGTGCTATCGGACAAAAAATTATTAATAAATATGATTTTAATGCACTAATAATAAAAAAACAATGCAATAATTCAACACATATAATGAACTAGTTTAAAACAAACCTAGGAAGAGATCCCCTGAAAAAAATTCAAAAAAATGTTTTTTTTTTTTTTAATTTTTTTTAAAAAAATTATAATTTCTGGAATTTCACAAGCGTTAATGCTGGTTTCGTTGATATTATCAATAATATTGGCAATATTATCGCTTGTATTGACGATACAATGAATTTATTTCCGAGGCGGTTGGTGAGATCTTGTGATATTGAAAATATCGTCCAACACCTGTGATATTATTGATAATATCGATGACAACTTGTAAATTTTATTTCACCCGTGAGATACAGAGAATATTGGCCTTGTCAATAATATTAATGAGATTTTGAACACTGGTTGCTCTTTTAGGGGTCCTTGTAGTTTTTCCTATACAATAAACTGATATCTTAGATGAAGCGAATGGCTGTAGTCCACTCCTTAAGCTGCAAAATCCTTCTAATCAGGTGCCTCTCCCTCTACAAATAGCACTTGGGACTCATGCTCGTGCTCCCGCTTCCTACTCGCTAACATTTTGAAACATATGCTTCCCACTCTTGCACCTGAATTTTTTGCTGCTTCGTTTCACACTTCATGCAACATCAGTCCACTCTTCTTTTTCATGTTCCCTTTCTCTCCTGTAAGGATAAGAGATTCATCAAAACAAGGAAAGCTTTATGAAAGAATGAAGTTATTCAATACCAAGAAATGCTCTATATCTCATCATCTCCTGCTTCTCTTGATTGTGATTCTTGGGTGGTCGATGATTGTGTAGCTGGTTGTATTTGAATCAGGGGGAAGGTAAGGTCAGTGATCCTCAGATTCCAAAGGAGGGGAATGCATTTAAGAGTGGTAGGTTGCTCCCTTCAGTTTCTCTTAAAGAATCTTGCTGTCCTCTCATTTTCTACTGATCATCATCTATAATTTTTGGTTGTGAACTGGATAGTATCCTGCAAAAGGGTTAATGATCGGTCTCTTAAATCTCTTGATGCTAACGAAGGGTAATGATTTTCTCTTCCTTAATTTCCTTTTCTAACTGAATTCGAACAGTATGGAGATTGAGCATTTATGACGCAAAAACTTTTGATTTGATTTCTTTCACAGCAAGACTGCTAGTAAGCCTCCAATGGCAGCGCGGTAACCACAGAATCTGTATACTCACTTCATATCTGTTATACATGTTTACTTTTAAATTATTTAGTATGCTACTGATGTTATGCCTTCCTTTGCTCCTTATCTGGGATGAAGGAAGTCTGCAGCTTCTCAAAGAATCTGGAGAGGATCTTCATTAGGGTAAATGGATGTGCTGACTTACTGGATATATTTTGGAGTGGTTTGAATTCTGGACTAAGGTTTTCTGTTGCATTATGCAGTGGATCGACGACTGTGATAACTAAAGGTCCTCGCCCGAAATTGGGCTCTATCAAGGTGTCATGCTTGTTATTGTCTTGTTTTGCTACAATCTTTGTTAGTATTAAGGGGGCTCTAATGCACTTTACTCCTGTTTTAGGCAAATGTCAAAAGCTCAGACACAATTCAGGACAAACCGAGTATATCTGGTGATCCATGAGATTGTAGCTTCTTCTGTTTTTTTTTTTTTTTAATATACTGCATAACATTTTCATGGAGCCAATGTGTAGTTTTGTTGAAGCAGCTTCATTCCAAGGTTTAATAATATCTCTAGTAATATTTCTTGGATCTGATAGGAACTAGGACTAGAAGAAAAGCATTGGTGGAAGTCAACAGCTTCAGGAGTTATCAGCTAAGAAACCGATCTAGTGATGGTTCTAAACTGATGTAAGTAAAAAAGTGGATGGTGTTCCAGTCATCATGATTAGAAAATTTGTTTGTTCTTCTCTTGGTGAAGATTGGGCATATTATTCGTGCTAGTAGTTTTTTCCGGTGTTGTGCCATATACTGCTTGGATTAAATGTTAAAGTGGAAATGAAATAAAAAAGCGGAAAAAATTGCTACCAGGATACAGGGAATGGTTTTTATTATCACATCTTGTTATGTAAATCAGGGGACATCTTCTGCAGCTAAGCTCTACTGTTTCTTACCCAAATTTTGTTTCAATGCTTTTTGCAGCAGGACCCAGAATGGGAAGTTTCTTTCTCAGCCAAGGTGGGATTATTATCCAACTATTTCATTTTCTTCTGCAGCTAAGCTCTACTGTTTCTTACCCAATTTTTGTTTCAATGCATTTTGCAGCAAGATCCAGAGTGGGAAGTTTCTTTCTCAGCCAAGGTGGGATTATTATCCAACTATTTCATTTTCTGTTTATTTATCTGCCATTTATTATAGTTATTCCGATTAACATTTACTGTGTTGTGGTTGTAGGTTTTCATCTGCGAGTCAGAAGGTCAAGGTTGTGAATACATCATCAAGGAAATCCATTATGGTATGCAAGGCGTTTTGAATATGTTCCCTCTTTACCACTTCCATGAAAGAGGAATATCCCTTTTTCAGTTATCTATGCGATATGAACAGGTTTCACTCTGCAAATAATTCATCAGTTTATGTAGCTAGGAATAGGATGCTACAGAAGTTAGTTGCATGACCTTTCTGAGTGCCGCTCTTGCTTTTAATTGTGCTTTGGGCTTGCACTACCTTCTCCTGCTTGCTAGCTGTTGATTCTTTCTACTATTTTGAAACAGACACTTCCCCTTCCTGCGCCCAAATATGTTGCCGCTTTGTTTCATGCCTTGTGCAACTATATTATAGAACATGTGTCTAACTAAATATAATTTGCACAAACGCAGATACATGTGGGTTTCTGCATTTTAGGAGAAGTTATTTGAGTATATGCAACATCAAACATGAAAGAGTTGTGATTCAAATTAATAAATTCCTTTTATTGTATGATCAATGGGAAATATTGGTCCAAATCTTGTGGTGTTTGTATCTGCCTCCAGTGTAGTGCTCGAGTTAGGATCTACCAAGCATAACACCATGCAAGAATGGTGATTGGCGACTAAGCTTACCTTGTCGCATGTTGTGCTCTGTGCTCAATTGCTCATTGGCTCTTGATGTCACTAAGAAGGACAGGTTAACAGCAGCTCATCACCAGTGGCTGACAGTGTTTTGGTTTTGGAGTTCCACCGATACAGGCCAATGTGGGCTCCATTGTGTGAACCACAAAATCAGATCCAAGCATTAGACAACTCAGGTGTTTTATGACACCACAAATGTTCATAAATTGATTTGTGAAAAGGCGAACAACTAGATTTTGGAAACTTGTTTTGGTTAGGAGTCTTTTATGATAGGAAAGTTGGAAGTTTCTAGGAAACTACTAGTATGGAATGCCTTTTAGGACATAATCGATGTAGTAATAAGGATATTTAAGAGGATTAATTGATTAGGTGTTTTCTTAATTTAAGTAACTGGATAGATACATTGGTGGAAAAAGAGGTACTAGGTACCCAGCCGATACAAGCATAGGATGCATTGAATTTTCCGGATGTAAATGTCTGTGCTGTTAGAACTCAAAGATACATAGGAAAATGAACTGTTTAGCCTATAAGAGCTCTCCCTAAATTTGTCAAAAATAAGGCCTAGCCTCCAAGGTTCTGGATTCTCCTTCTTGACCTACTTGAAGACATTTTCAGAGCATCCACTGATGTTTACATTGCCCTTGATTTTGAAGAAACGAAAATCATATAACAAATGTGCAATTTCTCTTACCCGTAATGATAACCTCTGCCTGGGTATAACATGCCTGCCAGTCCCAAGCTTGGTTAGAGGGTTGATGTCAGGTGCTAACTTTTGCCAGCAATCATTAGAGCAGACCTGAATAGCTAGGAGAAGACTGAGGATGATGATGATGATGAAGAATTATACAAAGTAATATTTAAGTCTCACTTCCACATCTACAAATATCATTCTTGGTTTCTATAGTTTTGACCTTCTTTGACAATTTTCCATGCAGAATGAATTTTATTTAAGGTTCCATTTGTTTTTTCTTCCTTTCTTGCTGGAAACATCTCTCAGTCCTTAAGTGCCCATTTCCTCTTTCCAAAATTGGCCGAACATCATGAAAACTGGCAATGGCTGATGACCTTCCTTGATGGTTCTCCTTTTCTTTCCATCCTCAAGCGCCTCATATGTATCTTTGTTGGAAACTTTTCATTGTATATCCTTAGGATCAAATATTTAGTTTTAATTGGCTTTGAGATATCTGCTTTACATATTTAAACTACTCTTATTCTAAGTGGACACACATGCTTGTTTCGTAGACTTAGAATGTTACTTCCATAAGCTATATTAGTAATGAAGATATGCATAACTTTGACTTGTTCTCTTGTAAATTAAGTAGTTTGGAATTGCTGATAAAAAAAATATTTGTTTTATGATCCAGACAATGAGGAGAACTGCACAAACAAGCTCCCTGGCCAGGATGGTGACAAAATCCAAGCCTGCACTAGGTTTGGAGAAGAAATCCATGCCTATTACAGTAAATTCTTCCATGAAAGAGGGTAAAGTAGTGAACGGGCTCACATGTGAAGATATTGAATTGGTGATTCCACATGAATTCAGTCTAGAAAAGCATTCATCTGATGGCAATGGCTGCTCAAGTGAGAGTGTGACTGCAATTATATCTAAACCCAAGAGGACTCGTCGGAGATCTTATACTTCCCTGCTGATGGCTAGATCCAAGGTTCATACCCACCTAAGCTTACTAATACTTTCATCTGCTTATGCATACTTTATATAACGACAACAGCAGTTACAAAAAAGTTCATTGCAATTAAATATTATAAAAACTCTGTACAGTTGACATGGGATGTTAAGAGGCAATTGGAAGGGTCCTTACTCTTGCTCCGGTGGTAGACTCGTAGGAATTTCAACACTGGGTCAAGGGTTTGAGTACCCATAGGTGGTGAAATTCCACTTCGGCGTGAGTGTGCGGGGGTGTGTGTGTGTGTGTTAAAAAAGAAAGAAAAAAGAGAGGCAATTGGAACAATTGGAAGTGTATTTGTGTCCTTTTTGGCAAACCATAAAGCGATTACACTGAAATGACAAAAAAGGACCTATTCTCTCCCTCGGTTTGCGAGCCTTTACATGCACCACTCCATGGAATGTATGTGGGACATCATATCTTTTAATAATAGCCTCACTGTGAATATTACCTGGTGCAATAATCAGGCCAGTCCAATCATTGGGCAGGAGCCACACACATAATTAACTGTAGACTGTTGGCATGTTTCTCAAACCATCTTTCTCATATAGTGGTGGGCATCCTGATAAGTGGAATTGCTTATTTTTGTACCAAGCAATCTGCACTTGAGGTCCTCATTCATGGCAGGTATTCTATTAATATGCCTTGTTGGCACGTTTGTTGCGTGTAAGAGTGTGTTAGCATCGCATGTGTTGCCCATGCATTTTTTACTAGTGCTTCTAAAGCATAATTGCAACTGCTTTGTCAGGTTTTGGGTGAACATGCTGGCTTTGTCAAGCAGGATGAGCTACCCAATATTGACGACACCACCAATCATCTAGAAGTAGCAGAATACGTTGATGACATCTACCAATATTATTGGATCATGGAGGTTACATCCATACCATTTCCTCCCATTTATTTAACGTATCGTCTATGAAATCTTTACCACAAAAACCTTTGTTATTGGTTTGGTTACTGTAGCTTCAGCATTCAACAATCATTACAAAAAGATAATGAGATGCATAAAGTAGAATAGACCCTTCAAAAAAGAGAGTAGAAGAGTTCATCTCATGTTTGCTTCCTTGTATTGATATGACCCAATCAATTAAAATCTTGACCTTTTGTTTCCTACATCCAAAATACTTAATGGCCACTAGGTTGACAAAAGATCTTTTATTTGGTTGATAGAAAAAACTCAATTCTCAAATGCAATGTAAATCGATTTCTTTTATATAGATTGATTCCTTTGCATTCCTGTTAACAAAGCACCCAATTTCTCTAATATAGATTAGTTCACCAATGAGTCAGCTTCAACTTCCAAAATTCAGGTGAAAGCATTTGCCAATCACAATCCCTATTGGCCATTGCAGGGTTTGAGAAGGGGGATACACTAATTTCTACCAACAAATTTGTAACTTTATCTCCCCCATGTGTGTACAGCCCTGCTCATTACACGGCAGCACATGTGCCAACATAGAATGTGTAAGAGTTGAGCTTTCCATGAGATCGGCCACAATTTTTAGACCATCTGGCTGGAAAATAAGGTTGCTCCACTTGTCACGTAGTCACGAGTGTACAAAACAAATGGACATCATAAATGCTAGTTTCTTTGTCCGTTTTTTGCTGTAGTTATCTGGCCTGATTTTTGGACCAGATAATCTAGACAGTATGGGAAGCATCATGGAAGGCTTGGATCTAGCACACTGGTGCCATTTGGCATGTGGCATGTAGATGAGCAGGGTAACACATGCATGTGAGCTTTGAAAACCTACCTATATAGCATCTTTGTCTTTTTACATTCATATATATATATATATATATATAATATCTGGAATTAATGTTGGCAAAGAGAGGTTCGGTGTTCCCTCAGTTTCATTCTTATCCTGTATCCCTCTTCTGTCTAGACTCTGTTTCTTATGCTCAACCCCAGGCTATAAAGAACGCTGGGCGCTTCACAGGCTTAACAAGCAGTGACTTGTATAAATATCTCTACAAACAGTAAGATACATAATGGAAAATAGGAGAAAAAGGAAAATTGGTCTTTGTATATATGCCAAGAATGTTTGCATGTAGGTCTAACATTACATGTTAAGAGACTTTATTCTGTTTTTAGTTTGTCACTTTTGGCGTGGTTTCAAGGGAAATTCCCCCTTCATGGGAAAGAGACAATTTGTTTGGTTTTCGCTTCTCTTTAGACTATTCTTCCTGATTGGTTTTATTTTCAGAAAGATCAATGCAAGTTAGATATCTGAGTTAATTGCAACATATTTGAGGGAGAATTGTGTCACCTTTGTTCCTTAACTACTGTCTACATATTTATGGATATAGACTTTCAGGGAAATTTGTTTAATTGTTGATATCACTTTCTTGAAATATATATTCAAGGTTGAATTTCCGTTGTAGGTAATGAACACTTCCGCTAAGATCAATATCCTTTATTATTTTATTGAGCTAGATCCAGATCCAGCCCCTAGCAGTTGAAATCTATATCTAGGGATCAAAATCAATTCATCTTAAGCAGAACTGTTCCAACACCTTATTATGGCAGATCTTGTCCAACTATCCCACTCTGGCCTGCTGATTGCCACCCTGCCTAGCGTCCTTAATTGTTCCAATAAGCAATAAATTTTTTGATATCTTCCCTATGGTTTTAGGAAGGGGAGACTTGGACCTACAAATTTGCTCCCGAGTCGATATGTGCTGGATGAGTCGAGGGTGACTTGTTCCCCTCCTGATGTAGAATGATGCTAATCCAGCTATGTGACTAAGATCTAATATAAAATCAAATGTATATGTAAAAATCACCAAGCTAAGTGTGATGCACATGCAAACAATGTGAAGCCCAATAGATGACGGGTATGATTCGAGACCAAATCACAGTCATCAGCCCTTTGACCAAACAAAACGCTCGGAAAATAGGGCCCAAGGAAGATAAAGATCTTCCTACTAGCATAGGAATAATCCAGGTTCAATAGGTGAAAGTTTGAGACCCATGTATGAGTTGGGTCCGATAATAATGGAAAAGGACTGAGGTGGCCCTTAGGATCAGGTAAAAGAAGATTCAAGTGAGGACAATGAAAGTGTATCAGCTCCAACACTCTCCAATTGACAACTGACCAAAAACCATGCTGCCAAATAACCCCTAAGAAAGTGTATCAGCTCCAACACTCTCCAACTAATGGACCCATGAATCCTTGGTTCCACTGGGCTTAGCAATCACTAAATGTATTCATCTTTGAATCCTCCAAAGCTCTCCCAGAGAGTTATGACACTCTCTAAATAAGCCACCCTCGTGTCCTTACTTGATTCCGTCTGCAGGACTCAAGAGAGTGTCAGACACTACTCTATAACATGCCAGAAGTGCATTTTCAAACTTTGACAGAACAGAAATTTCTATGTATTTGGCTTATATTTTTTTGGAAACAACAGCTTGTTATTTTTCTAGTTAATATACTGACATCCCATTTCTTAGAAGTTCAGCATTTATTCGACTATAGATCATTTCCATTACTCAGTTGCTAATGTGGCTTGTAATAGCAGGCAAAGAATCCTTCCCTCTCCAACTACATGACGATCCAGACAGACATAAATTCTAGAATGCGGGGCATACTAATCAACTGGCTAATTGAAGTATGATATCTGGCCTCTCGATGCACGCTGTGCATAGTTTTTCCTACAAACTGTTAACCAAGCTCTTCTTTTCTTGGTTGCAGGTACACCTCAAGTTTGAATTGATGCAAGAAACACTGTTTCTCATGGTAGAATTGCTTGACAGATTTCTTTCTGCTGTTACAATTAAAAAGGACGAAATGCAGTTGGTTGGTCTTACCGCCCTCTTGCTAGCCTCAAAATATGAAGACTTTTGGCATCCAAAGGTTGCGATTACACACAAATCAGTAATCCTATATAAGTCTTGGTTTAATGCTACATTCAAATCTCAATATATATATATGTATTTTTTAATTCATTGCAGATCAAAGATTTGATTAGCATCTCATCAAACCTGTACACAAGAGATCAAATGCTTGACATGGTGTGGATCCTCGCTTGTATCTTTCCAATGAGTTTGCCATAATATAATGAGGATAATAACCTGTCATCTTTTCTCAGGAGAAGCTGATTCTTAAGAAGTTGATGTTCCGTCTGAACGCCCCAACTCCATATGTTTTCATGTTACGGTTTCTTAAAGCTTCCCAAGCAGACAAAAAGGTGTGTCATGATGCTCTTGGAATTTATTCTCTATACCCTTCATGAGCAGCTTTTACGTTAGTCCAGCGCACTCTAATTGTGGGCCCACCTTTCACTGATATCTGGTGGGCCCCATCGGATGTGTGACACTGCCAAAGACTCCTCCATGGGACTGCATTACATCTGACGGTCGGCTTGCAAATGGATGGTAAAGAAGGATAATATACCCAATTGTATGTTGCAACTGGAAAATAGTATCAACTATGGAAAAGAATATCTTATGATGATCAATATAAAGGAAAGGATTGGAGGACGTTTTGGTCCATCTCCCAGTCGAGTGGGGGTGTACCAACTGTTCCGAATAAACCTTGTTTTGTATTTCTCAAAACTTACATGCTATTAGTTTTTCTAACATGTATTGGGACTCTTGCTTTCATTGCCACAGCTTGAGCATCTAGCCTTCTACCTCATTGAATTGTGCCTGGTCGAATATGAAGCTCTGCAGTTCAAACAATCTTTGTTATGTGCATCGGCAATCTATGTTGCGCGGTGCACACTGCAAATGGCTCCAGCCTGGACACCATTGCTTATCAAACATTCACGCTATGAAGAAACACAACTCAGGCATTCTGTTTTACTTCTTTTTTTTTTCCAACTTCATTTCTGTTTATCATTTCTTGACCGTTATCAATTTGCATAGAGATTTAAATGTTTCTTTATTATTATTATTATTTTTGCTTCAGGTCCTGTGCAGATCTGGTCTTGAGGTTTCAAAGAGCTGCTGGCAGGGGACTACTGAAAGTTACCTATGAGAAGTATTTAAGCACGGATCACAGTTGTGTGGCAGCGATAAAACCAATAGATAAGCTTCCTCTATGATTTGACTTACTCTTTTGTAAGTGTGTTTTAGTTTTGATTTGTATTATCATTGTAAATACGACGAGTTTCTTTGGGTGCTGATGATTTTACTGTTTTTTATCCTGATCAAAATCATGTACGGAATATACATACACGCATTCTATTTTCAATGGAGCCTTTGTACTTGGTGTGAGTTGATGTCACAACCATGGTTATATGGACCCAATCCGGGTTGATACCATAAGTTACCCCTAACTTGACTCAGAACTGAACCAGTCAGTCCAAGCAACCGGTTCTTTTAACCATGGTAGCAACTCTTTGTTCTACAGGATGAAGTCACAAAGTATCAGGTTCTGTAACATGATCCATCCATTGGTGTTATGTGGCGAGGAATTATAGGGTCCTTCATGCACCAAGCTTGTATGGGTAGGATCCATGGTTTGCTGGTTCAGAATGTTGATCTGTGGGCTTATTGTGGGGATGTAGGGTGGGCTTATTGTGGGGATGTAGGATGGCCTGAAAATTTTCTAGATAGGTTGGTCCTGGTCATCCAATTGACTTGAATCTCTCTCTTTTTTTTTTTTTTGGTCCCATTTTTCTGGACCGTTCTATACCTCATCCACAATGAGGACTATAAGACCAACCGTCTTGGTCACCGAATCACAGAAACACTGGCCATACTAGTTTAGATTAGCCCGCCGGACAATGTCCTGATGCATGATGAAAACTACATCTAGCAAAAGTAGGAATTGCCATGCTAGTTGAGAAGGCTGATACAGTAATGGTTCATATTCAACCAAAAATTGTCAACTTTTCAATAGGTAGGATCTTCACGCTAGGGTTTTTGTGCCGGGCCATCCATGGCAAGTGGATGGCAAGTGGATCTTCACGGTAGGGTTTTTGTGCCGGGCCATCCATGGCAAGTCTCATTATATTGACAGTTTTAGATGACAATGTGCCCTACTTGTACAAACTGAAAACCTGAAATCATGGGCCTGCAGCTTTCACCGCCGGTCTTGCATTTGACAGGTGCACGTGGCACCTTTTTCATTGGGCTACATCAGGTTGCAGGAATCCCTTACAAACTAGGGATTGCACGTCCTTATTCTGTACGAGAAATGCTGTAATAGGCTATGGGGGATTCTTCTAACACTTGCATGACCTAATGAAAAAGTGTTATGTGTGTTTGATAAATGTAATATAATAGGTCACGCACATGCATATAATAAGTCCTTGCATACCTTGATTAAATCAAGGGCTTTTATTCCAAAAGACACTAAAAAGATGATATGAGATATGAACCCACGTTGTCCATGGACTCTAACACCGGTTGTCCGTATGGAAGAATGGGAACGAGCGGTTCATCAGGACAGTGCCGCCCTTCAAGACAGATATGTTATTATTAGATCCGGCTGTAGGCCATTTTCAAGATGGAGGCAGCTAGTCCACTTTACATGTGGCACACGTACAACAATCCAGGCCATACAAAATAGGGGGAAAAGTTATGGATGAATCCCAGCTCCAAAATCACTGATGGAGCAATAGTAACCATCGTAACTATCCCATTGGTGGCCATCAAATGAATGGTTAAATTTAAAGTCTGGTGGCACAGATTATATAGGGAAAATAGATGGCCAATATCTTCCAATGATGTAATTTTTGGGCCATCTTCCATCCACAATCTAGGTCAGAAACTTTTAATGGTCTAGATCACCGTACAACCATGAAATGCTAAGGTGGATAAATGGCCGTTATTTAAATGGTGATTAACGATCATTACAGGAATGAACCACATTTCCACATGAAACACGCGAGCATGATTCAATGGGCCATTGGGAACAACGTGAAATCATGTCTGAAACATCTAAATTTAAGTTTTGTTTAGACCCCATCTAAATTGAGTCGAGTTGACTCAGCCAAGTTTAAGTCGATCACTGAGTTTTAGAACTATGCTCCAACCTAAGCTTGTTTACATCTATTAAGGGCTGGGCTCATCAGGTTTGGGTTTCAGGTATGTGGGCATGGTTGAAATGGTCATGCTTGGGTTCACCTCGCCCCTGAGCTTGGTCTGTTGACAGCCCGGGTTCACACAGTCTAGAGAAGCACTGCCCATGCCATTTTATTTGTCCAGGAAACAGGGCACTAAGTTTGTTTGACCACCCATCATATGGGCCTGCTTTTGCTTGCCATTCCTCTTAGGAATTTTGTGATTGGATGATCCTAACCATCCAATCAATGGCCAGGTAATTCACATGGGAACCGCTTTTGATTACCCGTTTTCACTTGAAAATGTTTGAACATTATCCATCATGTGGGCACCGCCTTTTTGATTGCCCCATTCCTTTTTTTTTTTTTTTGGTTAAACCATCCAATCAATAGCTTGGAAAATGGACGGTCCATAGAAACAATTAAAAAAATAATTGTCTCGACCTATGTAAACCCACCTTTGATTGTCCATCCATCTAAAAAGTCACCTTGATGAAATGATCCTAACCATCCAATCAATAAAAATTTTGGTTAAAAAAATGGAAAGTAAGCAATCATGAAAAAAATAATTAAATCAACAGAAACAGGTAGTTATGAAAAAACATTCAACAGGAACCAAACAGGCCTATATAATTCATGATGCTTATGATAGTTGGTGCAGCCAAACGCACCCTAACTTACCACTGTA
The DNA here is from genome assembly GCF_029962835.1 of Magnolia sinica. Lineage (NCBI taxonomy): Eukaryota > Viridiplantae > Streptophyta > Magnoliopsida > Magnoliales > Magnoliaceae > Magnolia > Magnolia sinica. The sequence goes on from NC_080573.1 coordinate 139,613,583, forward strand.
AAAACACATGAAGGGACGACTATCCGGAGCAATCATTCAAACCAAACTTCCCATGCAAGCGAACTTAAAAAAAGGGTAGAGAGATGACTGCCATTCCAATTGCCGGGTCCCACACTGGCTCGGCAGGGTGCAGAGATCATTGCTCGCCCAGTTGGTGGGTCCAGTTTTGTAAACAAAAACGATTAGACAGAAGGAATTATGATAATAAAAGCTAGATACATACAGTCAAGGAAAACGGTCTTAGCATCTTTGTTTAAGGTCCTTGTTTGAGTGGCTGTGATATCTGATGAGGGTGATAAGAGGGCCATGCAGGCACATAACTCATGCCACGTGTCATTTTCATGAATGTATATGATACATCTAAATACTTTTTCATTAATTGACCAGCTTTTTGAAGCTTTTTCCAAAGAAGGTGTTGGTTTGTTAACATTCTTTTTATCATTTCTTTCTAAAATAAGGCGGCCTCTTCTCCGACTTCAAGCCTCCATCTCTTGCCTACAACGCTGTAGAATAAATTAATCATACAGCACTTTTCTTGTGAGGCCCACAATGATATATATCTCAACTCCAATCCATCCATAAGGTTCAACCCCTCATGTTTGCTCTATATATACCTCAAAAATCGGCATGATCTAAAAACAAAGTGGGTCACACCACAGGAAACGGTTGGGATGAGCGCGCTCATCATTAAAATCTTTCAGATTATATGTGGGGCCCGTAGTGGATTTTTATACCATCCAATGCGTTCATAAGATGATAAATAGAATTATTAATATATATATTAAAAATATGGCCATTCAAAAACTCATGTTTGCCACAATACGTAATTTTAAAGGTATTAGGAATTAGTTTACATGGTTTGGCTCAATTGAGTTTTGGATCAATATAATTTTAATAATACAAAGATAAATCACGAGCCTCACATGATGGATGGATTGGATTAGGTATATACATCATGGTGGACCACACACTTAAAGTGATGTAGGATAAGCTTATTCTACCTCCGTCCAGTGTACAAAATTTCCAAAGCATCTTACTTTGCGTGGGCGCTATAGCTTAATGGTTTGCTACAGCCGCACGCAATCCTTCTGCACGCACTTTTACGCGCGGCGTCATGTACCAAACTGGCATTTATGTAGTATATCTCAGCCGTGTATCAGGTGTGTGAACCACCGTGTAGACCGTTGGCCAAAACAATCCTGTCAGTCAACCGTCCGATGAAAGATATGTGTGCAACAACCATACATGTGTAAAAATATTACCATCTGTATCCATGACAGTGTAAAAATAGATTACAGGCCTGATTTTGCTAGATGATGTAGCATCATGATGTCCTGTTGGTAATCCTCCACGCATCCCATGTTGGCTATCCTCCACGCCTCCCACGTTGACATGTGCCTACCGTGTGTAAATTTGCCATGACTTGTCTTTATGCTAGGAGCTAGCAGATCCTCTGCATTTGTTGGTTTTGTTAAGAAAAATATTATAAAATATTTATTCCTTACATTTGTGATCGTTCAAATTATAATTCTATCTCTTGGAATTTTTATATTTAAAATGTGACATTAGAATTAAACTCTCATTAATTTTCCATTAAACTTTTTTTTCTTTTTAATAGACTCACCGTCACACACACACACACAACACAATGGTAACTCAAGCCATTAGTTTTGAAACTCTCATAAGTCTACCAGTAAGCCATGAGTAGGGTCCCAATAGCAGTGAAAACTCACTGTAATGAAAGTCATGAATAGGGTCCTTATGCCTAGTAGCCTTATAAGAGTTTTAACATGAGGTCATGGGTTTAAGTACTTGTTGTGGTGAAAACTTGTAGTGTCGATCCAAGCTGTTAAAATTGTGACCCCTCCACTGTCATTAAATGTCTACCATTAAAAACTTCCTAGGGCCTACTATAATGTTTATTTGCCATCCAACGTGTTGATTAGCTCACGCATGGTTAGATGAAGGGAAAAGAGAAAGATAAGATTGATCCAAAACTTTTGTGGCCTTCCAAAAGCTAAATAGTGGGCATTGAATCACCACTGTTTTCGGTGGAGTGGTCCATATTAGATATGGATCTGTCTCATTTTTTCTGCTAATGCCTTAAAATAAATTGAGAAAAATGAATGGACGGCAATGATAAAACACACACACCATAGTGGGCCCACAGAGCTTTTCGAGCACCAACCAGTAGGACCTGGTTACTGGAGGGGTCACCACCGAATGCGAATCCGCATGAGCACGTCGTTTCCTGAAAAAGTGCTCGTTAGGTGAGCCACAGATCTGTTGCACACAGGCCGTTGGTTTTCTTTAATAGCCCTCTCTCTCGTACACTTGTGGCCCATCATACACTTGAGGACCATTTGTGAGTCATCTAGCCCTACTTTTTTTGTCCAGGGCATGTCCGCGGTGAGCCCACCTTATGAATGAATTGGATTCACACAGCCACGTTGGTACGTCCGAGGTGAATGGCTCTACAATCTCTCCTCACATGTGGGGCACATATGCAGCAATGATTAGGTGATCAAGACTGTCCTTCCATTAACATGAATAGGCCATGATGCAAAAAAATTCTGCTCGGATGACTCCGATAGTTGATCGGTCAGCATTCAAATGGACGGTTGAGAACCCAAAGTTGTCCGTCCTCATTCAAAAGAGGGAAAAAAAAAAATTCTCAATAGTCAGGATTATCCCTTTCCATGTATTTTTGGAACATGGCCCATTCACGGTGGTCCACAGGTGACGTACATTCCGATTGTCCTTCAGTTGCTGCATGGGCCTCGTCTGGCGACAGATACCCAAGGGGCTACGTTCCTAAAAAATTCCAACCAACAGAGGGATGGTTAGGAAAACGAAGGTAGGATTTGGTTGGCTTTTCCAACCAACGACATGCACAATGAAATAAAACTAATAACTAGATTTCTCCAACGAAGAGGTTGTACAGACAGTGTAGGGTCTGAGAGTGATCCAGCGATCGATCCCTGGTTGTCTGACCGTGTAAAACCTTGGTAAGTAAATTCAAAAAAGAAAAAACACTGTAAATTCCCGTTGCCACGTGTAAAAAATTCTGTCAATGCCCATTGCCACCGTATACGTGGCATAAATGGACGTAGATTCACATCCGTCGAATCAGATTTTTTTGGTTGAGTGATACACACAAGCTGGGTGTGCCAGCCAGATTGATCATCCAATCCTACGATCTGATTAATGGACATCTCCAGGTGAATATGAAACGGATTGGCTACTCCCCTTGTCGGTGCTCCGTGGGCCCCACTATGATGTATGTGTTTCATCCATGCCGTCCATCTATTTTTCTAGATCATTTTATAGTATGAGGCCAAAAATGAGGTATATCCCAATCTCAAGTGTACCACATTACAGGAAACAGTGTTGAATAAACATCGACCATTGAAAACTTTTTGGGGGCCATAAAAGTTTCGGATCAAGCTGATATTTGTCTTCTGCCTTCATCTGGGTCTGCATGGCCCAATCAGCAGATTGAATGTCAAATAAACAATACAGTGGGCCTTAGGAGGATTTTAATGGTGGATATCCAATCACTATATATATATATTTTTTCCTGTGGTGTGGTCTACCTGAGATTTACATCCCTCTAATTTTTTGGATGAAGCTCTAAAATGATCTGTAAAAATGGATGAACGGAATGGATGAAACACATAAATCATGGTGGGACCCACAGAGCCAGCTGAATATGAACATTGACTGTTTCTCATCTAGCCGACCATGTGGAAACACTTCGATCTTCGCCATGACATCTGGAGTGGGGCCCCAGATGTGGACGGTTTGGATTCATCTAAATGTGAAACAACTAGAGGAATGGTATTGGGTGTTTATAAAAAAAGGTGGGCCATCAACCAGTATGGACCTGCTTGGGTGGACCACCACATAAGCACCATCATACAATGTGTAGGTAAAATTTTGAACCTTGTTGGATGAACTAACTTGGTTAGATGAGCTGAAGTTTGTTCATGTCGTCTGCTCACTGGTTGTAGGTTACCCACTTGGAAAATGGTTTCAAAATGCTAGTGACCAGACCTAGACTATAGTGTCTCTCTTTTGACGTACTAGTAACTTGCTCTTCATACACGTGACAAACGTGTATGAGATCTGAACCAATCATCAGGTAAGCCGTAACCTGGTTGGTCACACCCCAAAATGCCAGACCGATCTGACAATCCTAGCCTTCTATTGGATGGCTTTTGGGGAAACAAATTAGACTGTTTTAAGGAGGCCTCCCAAGCTCCTTGGAACGTCCATCTTCTTCCTAAAGCAGAAGATCTTTCAAGAAGAGGGTTGGGATTGTTCAATGGGAATTAACTTTTATGGCCCATCCCATAAAAATACAGATCTTTCAAGATATGGCCCATCCCACGTAGGACTTGATGATCCATTGAGATCTGTATTTTTAACCACTTGTACGAAAAAAGGCTGGGGCTTATAGGTTAAAGAAAGTAATCCGGTAAAGCGAGAAGAACTAGAGAATGGTATAGTCATCTCTCTATGGCACAAGTGGCACGGAGATGTATCGATCCGGCCGTCCATATAATGGGCTCTACCATGGATAACTCATTTATCAAAAATCACACCAAATAGAAAATTCTGTCAATAACATTTTCCAAATCCTGTTGATGAATGTTTGCCCATTAACTATTTTCATCTCACACCTGCGCTGTGAAAGCCATCTTTCAGATGTATAGTAAAGTAGATATTTTGTGTATTTGGACATACTATCCATCCAAAATAGGGATAACTAGATGGATGGATATGATTGATTCATTGCCCTACCACTTGTACCGTGGAGAGTTGGCTCTACGTTATTCCCGTGATACGGGCTCTACCATATCATCTGTCTTCAGTCAACAACTGTGATCACAACCTTAATCTCTATTGATCAAGACCATTCAATTGATGGCCCATATCATAAAGCTGCACTATCAAATTTTCCTAACCATCCGATTGGTGGCCCACTTTTTGATGGTGACAAATTGCTGACAATGCTTTGTGGATGAGTGCACTGATTGGATGCTTAGGATCATTTGGTGGTGCGTGAATTTCAGTTCCTCCGGATGTGGTCGTTAATTGGACGGTCCACATGGTTGATGATGGAATTATATGAAGCTTGAGTCGAGATGCATATCATCCTCGATTCTTGAATTTGTGCGAGTTGTGGTGATCCAGAACTTTCATCTGATCCGTCGAATTGTGGATTATTTTATCCCAAAATAACTCTCTGATCTGCGTCCTTAACATGCATGCTAAAGAAAAGTTACAGCGACGGACCGCATCCAACGGGGAAAGGGCAAAGTATTCAACGGCCAAGATCTTGCATCCAGGGATACTCACGGTGATTCCTCTATCCAGGTGGGACCCGTTTGATGAACATTCTAGATCCATCATATGTGGGCCCCACATTGTACTGCATCTCTTACAGCGTGTCAAATTTCGACGCATGAGCGTCGTGTGCAGTGTTATCAGGTATGCGTCCGCGTAAAGACTCATCTTGACTAAATTATCCGTTAGAAACCTCTTACCACTGCCATTTTGTATTTTTCTCCGTACTTTATCCAATGATAAGAGGCCACGTGGAATCCGCCACCTGCAAGACGGAGCGGTTTACGGACAGGACTTTGTGTGTTTGAGTAGTTGGCCTGCTCAACGCAGTCACGGATCTCGTTCTCGTCAACATATCGTATCGCGTAAGAAATGCTAATGCTGGTAAAATATCGGGAAAATCTCATCAATTGGTATGTAGCTTCGGAAATGTGGAGGTCTGCTCGACCCGGTCGCCCCACCACGTGATGATCTGGCCCCTTTATCTGGAAGGCCCATCCAATGGGCCCCGCTTGTCAGAGATTCTCACTGCGTGTTCAGGCGTATGGATGGTGAGGATCTGGGACGAGTGAGATTTGTGCCTTCTGGCCCGTATTTCGGATGAGCTGTTTTAAAAGAGGGAGCGGATTGGGTACTACTCCCACCAGGACCAAGTTAGAGCCGTCAGCGACTCTGTGTAGCCAACTGTGATGTATATGTTTTATCCACGCCGTCCATCTATTTCGAAAGATCATTTTAGGGCATGATCCCAAAAAGGAGGCAGTTTGAAATCTCAAGTGGACCACACCACAGGAAGCAGCGGGGATAAAATTCCTACTGTTGAAAATTTTCTAAAGCTGACCGTAATGTTTATTTTCCATCCAATCTGTTCATAAGGTCATATGGACATGTATGAAGGGAACGAATAAATATCAGATTGATCTAAAAATTCTATCCCCCAACAAGAAGTTCTCAACCGTAGAAGTTTAATCCACGGTGCTTCCTTTGGTGTGGTCTACTTAAGTCTTCAATCAATCTCCCTTTTCGGTTAGTACCTAAAATGATCAGTCAAAATGGATGGACCGCGTGGATAAAACATATACATAAGAATAGCCCTACGGAGCCCCTTCAGGACAATCGGTCTCTAGTCTGGTCCCGGTGGGGCTTTCATGCCAGGGTTTCGAATAGGTGAGAGAGACCCGAGCTAATGTACACATTGAACATGCGATGCACCAAAGATAATGCGTCAGTTGCATGATAGAAAGGGCCCTGAAAAGGGGTACGACCGTTCCAAGCGGACAGGTGTGGTCCACTTGATGAGTAAGCAACCCTGATTTTATTTTTCATTTTACCCATTATTCAGGGGCCTACCGTGTTGTATATGTGAAATCGGCTCTGCCTATGAGGCCATGTTGTCGACGTTAGGCCCTGAGAAGGAAGATGAAAAAAAAGGTAGGTCCACAACTCAAATGGGGCCTAATGTGTGGAATAAAGGGGATGTAATGCCAACTATAGGTTTGTGTGTAGGGCAACCGTGGTGCGTATCGTTCATCAAACCTGTTAATCAGGTGTGACTCACCAAAATAAAGAGAAGATACAAAACTGTTTGAACATGGTAGTTTTGAGATCAATCTTACAGTATTCCAACTGGTGTGGTTCATATAAGTTTTAATGAGATCTATCTTCTCCAAGTATAATGCAAATAATGGTTGTCACCTGATAGACAGAGTGGATTTTAAAAACATGAGAACGTGGGCACCAAAGAACTTGGGTGTTCTACGAGCGGCGGGCAACCACAACAGGTGTAGGAGACGATTCCAGTCCTGCTCGAAATGCGCGCTACACGAGACGTGGGCGGTCTGTCTCTGATCTCTGGCACGTTCCCACGGTACCCCTCATTGATATGGACAATCCTTCCGTAAAAAGCTTGCCAAGAAAGGGGGCCCCAGTTTGGGACAGGACGGATGGACCGCTGACATGCCACATTTACGGTGGATGATTCAGAGAGCGGATTAGGTGTTACCCGGTATCACCTTAGGGGGCGTTTGGCGCATGGTATTAGATGGAATAAGTTGGGATGGAATTGCATTTGGTCCCGTGCCAACTCAATGTTTGAGAAGACTGATAAAGCTTGGAATTAGATTAGATGGAATTGTATTGTCCTGTGCTAATTTTACTCAATGTTAGCAAGTTGTGTAGGTCCCACCATGATGTGTGCGCTATATCTACACTGTTCACCTATTTTTCGAGATCATTTTCGAGCATGGGCCAAAAAACCAGGTAGATATAAAGCTCAAGTGGACCCCACCATAGAAAGCAGCGGAAATTGAATACCTACCTATGAAAACTTCTTTGGGGCCACATAAGTTTTTGGATCTGCCTCATTTTTAGGCCCATGCCATAAAACAACGTTACAAAATAGATGAATGGTTTGGATATAACACATGTTATTCTCAATAGTTTTAAAAGATGGTAGGTATATCTGTTCAATGTACTCCTATATTACAAACATAGCTGGGGTGTTTGGCGCATGATATTGGGAAGGATAAGGTGGGATGTGATTAAAAAAAAAGTGTAATTATTACATATGGCAGGAATTGTCCCTGTTACAATGGGATAAGCTTAATTCCATGCCATGTTTGTAATACAGTGGTACATTGAATGGATATACCCACCATCATTTAAAACTATTGAGAATAACACATGTGTTATATCTAAATCGTTCATCTGTTTTGTAACATCGTTTTATGGCATGGGCCTAAAAATAGAGTAGATCTAAAACTTGTGTGACCTCAAAGAAGTTTTCAACAGTAGGTATTCAATTCTTGCTGCTTTCTATGGTGTGGTCCACTTGAGCTTTAGATCTACCTTATTTTTTGGCCCATGCTCTAAAATGATTTCGAAAAATGAGTGGGCGGTGTGGATATAACCCACACATTATGGTGGGACCTATACAACTTGCTAACATTGAGTGGAATTGGCATGGGATCAAATGCAATTCCATCTAATCTTAATTCCAAGCTTTTCCATTCTTTCCAAACATTGAGTGGAATTGGCACGGGACCAAATGTAATTCCATCCCACCTAATCCCATCCAATACCATGGGCCAAACGCCCCCTTAATGGGTGTTTGTCATGGGGCCCATCTTGATTATGTGTTGTATATTCATGTTGTCCATATGTTTCTCCAGCCCATCTTAAGATGGGGTTACACGAATTATTCAGATTGAAATCTCTGGTGGACCACACCATAGGAACAGCTGTGATTAAATTCCTCACCATTAAATATTCCAAAGAGCACATTATTACGTTTTCATAACGTTTAATTGCAATCCAACCTGTTGATAATGTCAACAAGATTTGGATGAAGGAATTGAAAAATACAAAGACCAGCTTCATCTGACACTTTTGTAGCCCACAAAAAGCTCTTAATAGTCGTTCATCATTGTTTCTAGTGATATGGTCTACTTTAGTAGGGTTTTGGATCATCTCATAAAATGAGATGAAAAACAAATGGATGATATAGATATACAACAAATATATCAAGGTGGGCTATATATGATTAGTGTAATACTTATAATGGGTAAAAATTGACTGATTAAAGAGAAGATGTCAACTTGGATATCTCTATGGGACACGAGGTTGGCCAGTGCCGATCATGACCAATGAACTCATCAATAGCCAAAAAAGAGAGGTCGGTAGATCCATTATCTACCCAATGATAAAGGGAAGCTCAAAGCTTATATAAGTACCCAAGTCAGGTCGGCATACTATCCCAGGTTAAGTCGGTCAAGACCACCTTGGCCTCGACAAGTCAAGTCGGCCATAGGCCTCAGCCTCGGCCATCTGCCTCAACTTTCTCAGGATTCGATCACTTGATCTTATCTTCACCAGAGATCATGTGAAATGGTCGAGAGACATCTGCTGAACGTACCCCTAAATTCAGGAAACGTCTCCACCCACATAATTAACTCCTGCCCTATAAATAAAAAACTTATTTATAGTGAAAGGTACGCAAAATCTCTCACTCAAAACCCTTCAATATTATCGGACCTGGATTCCTATCCTGACTCTGACATTAGAGGTAGAGGTGTACATGAATCGAGCTAGCTCAATTAGCTCGCTTGACTCAACTCGAAAAAGCTTTATTCGACTCGGTTTGAAGCCGAGTTCTAGTCGAGCCGATTTTTTGAAATCGAAAATGAGTTCGAGCCGAGTTTGAGCTGCTCCCGCTTGACTCGACTCGAATGGAACCCAGCTCGAATCGAACTCGGATCGAACTGGTTCGGTGACTTAGTTACTTTGATATTGATGTTGCTCACAAAGTGTTTGATGAAATGACTTAAAGAAGTGTGGCTGGTGGCAAGAAAGGTATGTATATGAAACCAATACCCATTTTTTCTTGATTTTTATATTGCTTAGAAGGTGTTTGATAAAATACTTGTAAAACCACTGCTGTTGTCTCAAATACAGTGAGATTTTGAAGGTGCAGTCTAGGTGTTTGTGAAAATGCTGCAATGGAGAACTCGACTCAATCTTGGCTCGAATTGGCTCGAGCTACTGATCAAACCGAGCTGAGCTGGCTAGTCAAGCTCGAGGACTGAGCCGAGCCGAGTTCAAGCTGAGGTCAGCTAGTGGCTGAGCCGAGTCGGTTCAACTCGATGTACGCCCTTAATTGGAAGGTCACCTGCCCTAGGTCTCCTTTATCTTCTTCATGTGAGGCACTAGAAAGTCTGAAAAAGGTAAACTAGATTTTTGCATCAACAACGCCTACTTAAAGGTGTTAACATAAGTTTTTAATTTCCCCTTACATGTCACTTGTGTGTAACATGTGAGCCGTACAAAGATTGGGCTGCATCACAAAGATCACCTAAGACAAAAACCATGATTATCTATTCATCAAACGAACTGCACCGTTCAAATCAATGTACAGCCAATGGTCTGATGAGCGGATGGCCCAAGGCAATTATGGTGTGTGTGAGACCCGTGATGCATGAGATCGTGAATATTGTCGATGAACAAGTCCGTGATGGTTTGATGATTCGCATGTTTGATCGGATGGCCCAATTCAGATGACGGGCCTTAAAAATCTCTCAAAGCCTTTGATCGTTCAAGATTTTTTTTTTTTTGGTTTTTAATAAATCCTAACCATTCACGAAGTAGGTTACAGCAGACAATTAATAATAAAACAGCCGTCCTAAAAATCCCTTATTAGATTGCCAGGATCCTCCAACATGGAAAACTTTTGGCTTGATCTTAGCGTCCATTAATATATCATATTAATGGTTGGATCACCGCATGATGTATAAGATGTTCATGCACACGTGCGGATCAACAGGGCAGACGTATGCTAGATCAGGGACATTAATCAGGTGCAGCCCACCTTTCACATTCCCTGGCTAAAAAATTAAGCTGGTCCACTCATCTGTAGGTCACATGTGCATGTTGAACATGAACGGTTGGTCAGTTTCTTTTATCCATCCATTTCTTTTGTACACTGCCCCGGCGAACCATCAGACTAGCTTGGTTTTGCTTTCGTTTTTTTTTATTCACACACGCACCCGACACAGCCACGCACACCGGGTGAGATTTCACCACGTATGGGTATCGAACCCAAGACCTCGTGTTGAACTCATCAGACTAGCTTGGTTTTGCTTTCAAGGAGTCTGAGATGTGCTTGATGAACGACTTAGATTTCTCTTATGTGTGCCCCGTTTGCAGGTGCCAGAGACGAGTGCTGACAGCTCACTTAACCATTTCTATACGCGTGCGACAGTTTCTCCTGAACGATGATTGCTAATTCCTAAGAAAGCATGATGAGAAAATTGATAACCAACGGTCGGAGCCGTTGTTCACATGAAGAGTTGGATGCCCTATGTGAAGATACGAAACGTGCACCATGGCGGATGCGGATCACCTTTCGAACGATCAGATCCCGCATACCCCAATGCCATGTTGGCGTTTGGTCTTGGCGCTTGAAGAAGATGCTGCTGGAATTGGAAACAAAATAAAGAAGGAATGTTTAAATCGCGAGAAGCCGTGGAAGCGTCCGAGACGACACTTACTATAGTATCATCATATCGCGATATATTAATCTAGTTGATCGTTTCGTGGTGCTGGTCGCGTGCCTGTTGAACGATCCCACGAGTATAAAGTCGCGAGAGAGACAACACCAGGAACAAATCCCTTTCATTTCATGCTCCCCTTCCGTGGGCCCCTCCTTCTCCCCCTCCGAAGAACAGACTCTCCGGCACAACTCTCTCTCTCTCTCTCTCTCTCTCTCTCTCTCTCTCTCCAAATGCCCCTGGAAAACGCTCTGATGTCTCATTCTCTTTTGCCTGAAATTTGAAGCTCTCTCTCTCTCTCTCTCTCTCTCTCTCTCTCTCTCGTCTCTAAAAAATCGCGCGAAAACAAGGTATTAACGGCTCTTACGCCCTAGAAATCAAGAGATTAGTGGAAATATCTGTAGATCGTGTTAAATGCAGGTGTTTACAGATTCTCTGACCTTGAATTTGATCTGTTTTGCTGTTTTTTCCGCTGAGAGATGGCAGAAATCAGGAGAAGTTCTGCGGAAGTGGAAACAAGGTATGTACATTGCTTCTTTTCCCTAGAATATGATCTTTTCTATCATTTCTTGCGACGAGATTGCTGAAATCAAGAGCGGGATAAAGAGTTCCTTTGATTTTTTGTTGAATGATCACAGGAAACTGAAGCGAACGATCAATGGCGGTGAAATCTCAGCGATTTCTGTCAATCGGTTGATGGATTTGCATACTAACTCGTCTGAATGAGGTAACAAATGTAATTGTCGCATTTCTTTGCCTTGTGATCAAAGTGATCAGATGATTTCGATCACATCCGGTGAAACCTGAAAATCTGCAGCTGATGGATTAAAAATCTTTTCAAGTATGCTGTAAAAATGCATAGCGCGAAGTGTTGATTTTGATTAGATGATTTCGACACGTTTGGTGGAACCTGAAAAACTATAGCTAATCGATGAAAATCTCTATAGAATGCCGTAAAACTCATAGAGCGGATGCTGATCTTGATCAGATGATTTTGAGACATTTGGTGAAACCTAACATACATTGCACAACTGATCGATGAAAAGCCTTAAAGAATGCTGCGAAATGCACTGAATGAATGTTAATTTCAGAGTCTTCTTTAAAGAATGCTGTAAATGCTCTGAAGTTTTGGATGATTTTTTTCAGGAAGATGAGGAAAACATAGATACGTTTTGTGGATGCTGTCGGATGATTTTGAAAAAAAGGAATACTGCTTAGTTCTTTTTTGGTTGAATGAATACATACTCCCGAGATTCTCACTATCAACGGTAAATTTCCGCTGATTTTTTTTTGCCCTTGATTTTTCACTTAAGCATCTTTTCATCTTAAACCCCCTTCCTTCAAATTCAGCCGTCTCTGCCTTGTCATTCATAACTTTGATATTTCTAAGCTCTCTTTGTACAGTTCTTGGGACATAACAGAGCAGTTTGAAATGAACAGCAACCGGCAGGCGGAGGTCCACTACATAGATACTGGATTTCCTTTCACCATCACTGAGAGTTTCATGGATTTGTTTGAAGGCCTTACATATGTTCAAGCGGATTTTGCTCTTGCTGGAGCCTTGCAGGATCAGGTTCCTTTCGAAATGTTACGAGATTCTTTCCTCTGATTATAAACTTCTGTTCTTTGCTCTTCGGAGATGTTAAACATATGGAAGCATTTTTGTTTTGAATTGTTGAAAATTTATGCTAAAATGCGGAAACATGTGTGAGTTATCTATGTTTTGATGATAATGTTGAAAATTTTCTTTTTCTTTGATGCATAGAAAATGGTTGGGAAGTTTCACAACTTTAATCTATATTTCATTAGCTTTCTAAGTAGCTGCATTTTATTTTCTCATAAAATCGTCATCCTAATCTTGTTATTCTAAAGTTAGCCCATGTCTTAAAAGCTATTACTGGTACAAATTCTTTATACCTTATTATGGTTTGAATTCCTGTGTGGGCTCCAATAGGGCCCACCTATGATCGACAATGACAATTTGATAGGAGGAATACATGGTGGATTTTGAACATGTGCCAAAAATATCCATGAATGGATAATCACAACCAAACAATTAAGGGCATACAAGATGGATGGTAAGAGTAAAAATGGTTTTACGACTCATTTTGCAGGCCTTTATCTGAATGGTTCACATCTGAATGGATCACCTAATCAGGGTGACATTGGGGCCTTGTGCTGTCCATGGTGGACTGTTCCCATTCTCTTCTTCAGGCACACTCCCTTTGGGATGAAAAGGAAGGGGCGGGCATCTCCTTTCTTTCACCTCTTTTGAATCATCTAATGCCTTTCCTGTGATCATAGGTGGGCACAGTTGGGGCCACATAGGAATTCAAATGGTAACAAGGTTTGAAGAACTTGTGCTGGATCATAGCTTGCCATCTTGGGATCGTTTGTAATTTGTGGAATATTTGGGTACCTATGCAGGAAAATTCATATTGGTCGATGCATATGAGTCCATACAAGTATGGACTGTCTGGTTCAGGCGGTTCTCCATATTATAGTCATACTCATGGCGATGAGGTAAACGATAATGTACTGAGAATGGACGAGAGCAGGAGGGCTTGGTATAACTCTTCAGTGACGAATAATGAAGTTCCGCCGCCACTAGTTCTGCATGGAGGAAGTGATGATATGACCACACAAGCTAGCCCTGAGGAATGTAGTAAGTCAACTCTGACTTTTGTTTTGTGATAGTTTTCTGCATATTGGTTAAGAGATTCTGAAGGAAACACTTAGTGGAACGTCAATTGCTTGACATACGTATGAGCTTTGGCTACATCATCAAAGATTTGTGTGCATGGGGCTTATGTGATCTGCTTCTGTACTCTTTGAACACAATTTGCCTTTTCACTTGAAAAAGAGAATCTCAATGATGATGCATCATAGACATCCATCTTAAATAGAATGTTCACAAATTGTTGTTCATCCAACCTTTATTTAATTTTGTATTGCCGTGGGTTGATTCATGATATTCATATGTATATGCTATTGTCCATTCTTTGTTTATTAAGAGAGTTTGAATTTTCAGTGCTTGTCACTTTTGCTTTTTACAGGCATACGGAATCACCACAATGCGAGTAGTTCTCAGGTGTGATGCTTTTGCTTATTTGTAGTCTCATAGGGAAATGAATAGTGTTTTAATAATCCAATTTTTCTTGTTCTTCCACATTTGCTTATTTGTAGTCTCATAGGGAAACGGTACTTGTATATTTAGTAAATTTTTTTTTTTTCTATGCTTGTGTATCCTAAACGTGCATTTACTTCTATCATGAGAAATGGGTATAGGACTCCCCTTTTTCTTTTTGACTGATAAGCATGTGTTGCACGTCGTCTGACCCCAAGAAAAATAGAAAATCTGAATAGGCATGGCCCAATAATTTCAAAATTTGGGTCCAAATAAAATCCGGGTACACCTGTTGTCACACCTACGTGACACTATTATACCAAGCCTCCAGGTGGAATAACTTGTCTGTTCCAGTGGTAGTGTACGCATAGAGAAAACCAAAATGCTAATGGTTTGGTTGAAAGCATCAAATTCAAAGGTCCATACAAAAGATTATACATGACCAACAAAGATATAACTCTTTTTACTAAAAAATCGTTTTGACCTGGAACACCTGGAAACCCTTGGCTTCTTGGTATGGTGTTCCTCATGTAAAGGATTGTATATGGATTTCAAACAGACTCCAAATCTACTTGGAGAATCCTGATTATCTGATTACTAAATGAGATGATAATTCCTTGGAATTGAGTCAAAAGTTAAGCTTATGAGAAGTAGATCCAACGAGAGACACAGCAAAATGTTGTCTTCTTTTAGTTGACGTTTGGATATTCTCAATCACTCCGTGCATAGTAATTAGGCTTTCTCAAGGAGGATGGTTTTTCTGATGAAACAATTTCTTTAGCATGTGTTTGTCAGTGAGAGTAATCTGCCTCTGTTTCTTTTACACCGGATGTTTCTAATTGGGTAAGGTGGAACTCCACTGCTTGGAGCTGTGCTTTGCTAGATATTTCTTGGAACTTTGCTTGGTTTTTCTTAGGCTTCATCTTTATTTTGTTGTGAAATTTCTATATTGATTCTGATTTGTACTTTTCGATGGTTTTTTTTTTTTTTGGTATTGAAAGATTACTTTTTGATGTTTCTAATGCCTATATCTGCAGAATTGCAGTTGTTACGAGGGGCCATTTGGGATGAATGTGTAAAACTGGTTCCAAACTGTTTTCTACACGTTAGGAAAACACATGGGCCAGCTAACAGCAGGCCAGCAATTGACCTGTTGTTTAGCGGCTACCACTCTAGCAAAACACAAAAGAAACTAGGAGGTGATTTCATCAAGTTTAAGAAATGCCTTGTTTCCTGTTTTATTTGGGTTTTGCAAGGGCGGCATGGTAGATGGCAACTCAATTGCTATTGTCTAGAGGACCCACATGTTTTGCAGGCCAGCAATTGACCTGTTGTTTAGCGGCTACCACTCTAGCAAAACACAAAAGAAACTAGGAGGTGATTTCATCAAGTTTAAGAAATCCCTTGTTTCCTGTTTTATTTGGGTTTTGCGAGGGTGGCATGGTAGATGGCAACTCAATTGCTGTTGTCTGGAGGACCCACATGTTTTGCAGACCAAAATAACTGCAAGATTAGTGTTCCCTGCCCCAAATAGCCCCTAAGAGTTATGATTTACCAATATTTTTGCATGTCAAAGACAATTAATATGTTTTTTCTGTCTCCCACTCGTTAGATGAGCTGGTAGAGACATTGTAGTGTGAGTGGTTCATTCCCTGGTTGCTTTGCCTTTCAAAAAAATAATATTTTCTTTCTTTTTTCATGGATTGCAGGTCATTTGGCAAGACAATATTGACCTAGACAATATGACTTATGAGGTTTGCTAGAAAGAGTAGATCATAATTTCCTTCTAATTATTTGAAATGCACTTTTGGGTGAAAGTCAATACAATCACATTTCATGATAAAAAACTATTTGATAATATCCTAAATTCTAGTGTCTCAAGATATTAAGAGTTGTGAAATTTTGAATAACAAGCTACCAAGTGAAGCGTTAAGTTTTTATTTATTTTTCCCTTCTTCTGATGACGTGGACTTCTGACTAAGAGGTTTCCACACACACACACACACTGTTTTGCTAACATCCCTCATGGGGATGTTAGCAATGTCCCCAAAGCTTTTGAACAACACAAGGTTGCCCAATCATCAATTTGAACTGTCCATTATATCGTACAACTAGGGACAAGCCATGGTGTAAAAATCATGCCAATTGGATGATCTAAGCATCTGATCAACAGCATGGAAAATGGACAGTTTAGATTGAGTGGATAAACAAAATGGGTCCAATCATCATCCTGAACTATCTGATAAATCCCACTTTGTATTGCTAATGATTCCAAAGTAGCACTTTTGTTTAATATTGTAACCATGCAACCTATGGTTCATTAAAAAAAGAATAAGAAAAAAAAAGACAATTATGACAAATGGATCCAGGTCTAGTAAATAAAAGATGTGTATATGGACACACACTTCCATACGGGAGAGGTTTCCTTCCGTATGCCAGGTCTCACATCTCAAAGATGATTCTACTAAAAGGAGAAAATGTGTGTTGATGTTGGACATGAACACATGGGGCATTAGATGTATTGACCAGGCAAACTTCACCAGTCAATGCATCTGGTCAGCCATAAAAAAGAAGCTTATGTACAGTCATTTGATAATATTGCAAGGAGGTTTGCTAATTCCACTCTTGTATAGTCCAGCCCATCTAGATGCTGTTGCATGTTCTGAGATGACACGTTGTGAAGAATGAAGATACAAGCAGTCCATCAGGTGGATCTCATTTTGATGCCTTAGCCTTAAATTCAGGCCTGTCTGCTCATCTGGGGGACAGTGGATGAAAGAAATTGACTGCTAAAAAGATTCGGTTTAGCCATTTATTTGTTTTCTCAACTATTGGCCCATGAGCAGATCACCCTGATTTTTGGCTAGGGCATCTGATACATGGTGGAATGCACCTGAAGGGTTGCTCCTATCTGTCATATGTGTGCCAGGTGGGCACATGTATTGGTGTTTAGATGGGCTGGGCTATATTTGTGTATGGGTTTACAGATATCTATTGAAGGGATACAAATATAAATAAATATTGGCTCATAACTACAAGAAGCATTCAAGTTAGCGAAATTATAAAAATGATACCAGCAAATGTCAAAGAAGATGGATTTAGGTTTTCTCCTTGTACCATGTTAACTTGTCCATTGTTTACGCAATCTTTTCAGGGCTGTTTAACTTTTACTGATAGAAACAGTGGACGTATAGATTTGTTTGATTCACAGGAGTTTCAATCTGCAGGAGTTGCTGGATTTGGGTGAAGCAGTTGGAACTCACAGCCGAGGTCTTTCCCAAGAACGTATCTCTTCACTTCCAATCTCAAAATACAAGTCTGGCTTCTTCTCAAGGAAAAAGTCACGATGTGAACGGTAAAACTCACGCTTCATGTGTGCATTGATCTCTTGAATTGTAACTGTAACATATTCCTTGTGTATTGAAATGCCTCAGTTTCAAATCAAAGAAACATCTTTGTTAATGTCTTATTATTCATCTTATATGTATAGAGGATTGATTACCTACAACTATTTGTATGCTACATCTCATTTCTTATTCCTTCAGAATTTTGGTTTCCATATTTTTATGGGTCAACCTAAACCAGTTGTAAGCGATCAATTCTCATAAGTATATATTTGATAAATTATCTTGTGCATATTATTGGACAATTTGCCAGGCAGAACTCTTTTGTTCAGTGCTGACATTCCAGCCACAGTGAATATTTAGCAATATCATTAAAAAACCAAAGAAAACCTAGAAAAGGAAACAGAAAAACCTACAACCAGTTTTAGGTGATCAATTCTCATGATTATATATATATATATATATATATATATATTGATAAATTATCTGTTGCATTTTGGACAAAGTGGGTTTTGTTCAGTACTGACATTCCAGCCACTGAATATTTAGCAAGATCATTAAAAAAACCAAAGAAAACCTGGAAAGGAAGACAGAAAAACCTACAACAAGTTTTAGGGGTGTGTGTGTGTGTGTGTGTGTATTGATAAATTATCTGTTGCATATTGGAAAGTGGGTTTTTAGGGTAGATAACATTTCTTAGCCTCCGAGGACCATTCACATGTGTGATTGCATAGATAAAAACAAAAATCAAAACTATGTAATTATGTAGAGCAATATGAGAATTCAAGGCATACAAGAAGAAGAAGTAACCTCCAAAGTCTTTTAGGAATCTTAGCCGCCAAAACTACTTTACTTAAAGCTAAACAAGAAAAGGATGATGGTCTCCTTGTTCTCTCTTACAAAACCCTAATTTTGGAGAAAGAAGAAGCCTGTTAAGTGTATAGGGTGCGGGGCCTAATGGGGATATTTACATAGCACCTTTGGGTAAATACCAGATGCCTCAATTTATTTACAAGAGATATCATCACAATCTTTAGTTCAAGGAGGTCCTTTTCACATCAAGCTCTATTGGTTTATCACACTATCCCCTCAACTTAATCAATCAACATTGTATTAGGTGTGCCCAAGTCTCAAAAGGTTGAAGATCTACGTTGGATTTGTGATTGGCCTTAAACAAGCAAACCTTTATAGCTAAAAGAAAAAAATTTCTTTTTTTTTCAAAGCATCCTTTCGGACCCAAAAGATGGCATGCCTGCATGACTTACTGGCGGTTAAAATGGTGCTCTTCCTTGGGGAAGCAGTCCTCATAACGGGACAACTGTCTGGATCTAATTCAGGAGAGTGTGGGCCTACATAGGTTCTCCTTCGGAAGACCAAATGACACTTAGGTATCGCCCCTTGTTGGAACTCACTTTATGTGTATCCAAGTCATCCTAGGAGATAACGTAAAGTCTCCACATAATGAACTTTGGCCAGTGAATTGACAATGTGTGGAAGAAGTGAATGTCTTTTATTGACACCAAAGAGCATCTATCACTTACGGAAAAAAAAAAAAGAAAAAAAAAAAGAGCATTTCTCTAAACCGATCCTTGTTTGATTTGTCAATTTATCTTGTTGTGCACACTCATGTACTAATGTGAGTACCCAACTCCTATTGGCCATGACTTGGCTGGCCACGGCTATAACACCCATCTAGTAACATGACAACCTTCATGATGTCCACACCCATCATTGGTAGCGAACTTGTTTATGATGTCAAGTCTCTCAATGTCATTGTTCGTATCAATGCAGTTATCACAATGTCATTAGTGGACTTGTTGATTCTTATCAACCTATGTGATAGTATAGAATCCTTCAGATGATCCTAGGAAGCAATTTATTAACCTTGATACATCTTTGTCATAGAGATTGTAAATGGTTAAAGAAATAGACTCATTGACTTTCTAGGGCACAAAAGGTTTTGCACGCCCTCCTTGCCTTTTATACCATTGTGAACAATGTCATTGCCTTCATTTTCTTGAAGATGGTTGCGCACAAGGTGTTTCGTATCCGTTACGATATGCCCGTAAATGCCAATATGTATAGGTAACAACCATGACCGTTATGCGATACGGGGGTGAAACGGGGCAGTTGATTTTTTGAGACTGTATCAGCCGTTACGGTGGTCGTAAAGGCCTTTACGGGGCATAAGGACTGTTACTCCCATAATGGTTGAAAAACGGTCACTTTATTTTTTTAAAATTTATTTAAATTCATTTCTCCTCTTTTTTTTTTTTTTTTTTTTTCACTTTTTTTTCATTCCAAAAATTCTCACAGATAATTTTATAATAGATTTCGACCATCTTACTATAACTTTTAAAATTAAAATCGTAGATTGAAATTATTTGAGCGAATGGAAGCTCCGAGGCCCTTTTTTTCAAAAAATTGAAAAAGTAGTATTTATGCTTTTTTTTTTTCTTGATTTCTAGTTCTAATGCTTGATTGTGATGCGTAAATATTAGAGACATAATCATATTAAAAAATTCACTATATAACCTAATACAACAGTCTCACCAAAGAGTGGACCATTACACAATCATAAACATGTTCAAAACAAGAAATGAATACATATTTGAAATATTTGCATTATTCTTGATTTTCTAAATATTTTTTCAGAAATTTTCTGACAAAAGAAAATTTTCAACCGTTACGGGGGTTGTAACGGTTGTTACGCCCCCACATTGGCCGTTATGGCTGATACCCGTATCGGTAATGGTGTTGACCGTTACGAACACCGTTACAGATACAGAATACCTTTTATTTATTTATTTAAAATTTAAAATTTATTTATTTACACACACACACACACCCTCACACATTCACGCCATAGTGGGATTTCACCATATATGGATACTCGAACCCTTGACCAGGTGTTAAAACTCCTGTGAGTCTAGCACCTGAGCAAGAGTAAGGATCTGATACAGAATACCTTGGTTGCGCAACTCTTCTCATCATCTACCTTGTCACCAACAACGTCATTTTCTTTTCACTCATCCCTATCCTCCACCATAGAGTTTACCACTTCCTCACTGTCTTCCTTGTTATTGGTGGCATCACCAACAGCTCATGTAGCAGGCCCCTCCTCTAGGCCTTGTTGGCTATCACTTTCTCCATTGAAAAGGTGAAGGAAGCTGCTGAAAAATGGCCGGAACCATCATGAGTGTGATAGCTACAAAGCGATATTTCTTCTCAACATGAGGGATGCGGATGACTTTATGTAAAGAAATTAGAATCATGTGACACAAAAAGCAGATGGAAGTGAGAAATGATAATTCATTCTCCAAGGGAAAAACCAAGGTGGTAGATATTCTTTTATCATGATATTCTACATAATCTGCATGCACAAACCCAACCAACTCTAAATTTTAGCTGTTATAACAAATAGCCGCTTCGGAAGTATTCTTCAAGTAACAAAGGATCCACTTCGCAACAGTCCAATGATCTCCACTCTAGTTTGTCATGTATTTACTAATTGCTCCTACTGCTTGCGCAATGTCTTGTATGGTGCATGCCATTGCAAACATAGGGCTCCCTATTGCCGATGAATATTGTACTTGAGACGTATCTACCTTCTCCACTTTTGTGTTAGGACACTGATCTGAAGACAACTTGCAATTAATAGGGAATGAAGTATTGATTAGGTTAGAATTTTACATGTTGAAGTGGCGCAAAACTCTTTCAACATAACTCTTTTAGGTTATCCAGACTTTCTTGTTATTCCTGTCTCTAAGTACGGTTGTCTCAAGAATTTGATTAACAACACCTAAATCCTTCATATCAAATTCCCTAGCCAAACAAGCTTTCAATGTTGCAATAGTATCTTTATTAGTACCTGCAACCAACATATTATCAACATACAGTAATAAGATAATAAAGCCACTATTATCATAGCTACGAACATAGGCATAATGGTTTTCCTCATGTCTCTGAAACTCCAAGCTCACAATGGAGGAATCAAACCGCTTATACTAACACCTTGGTGCCTGCTTTAAACTGTAAAGTGATCTGTTCAGCTGAAAAATGAAATTCTTCTCGTTTTCTTCAATAAAGCCTTCGGGTTGAGGCATATAAATTTCTTCATCAAGATTCTCATGCATAAAAGCAGTTTTTACATCCAACTGCGCAAGCTCTAAATTAAGCACTATTGTCATACTCAATACAGTATGAATAACACTTAAATGGACAACTAGAGAAGCAACTTTAATAAAGTCAATACTTGATTTCAGACCATATCCTTTTACTACGAATTGGGCTTTGTATCTTTCAACATTCTCGTTAGTATCCTTTTTCAGCTTGTAAACCTATCTGCAACCAATAGCCTTCCACCTTTTGGGTCAGTCAACCAATTCCCAAGTCTTGTTTTTATGAAGAGCTTTCATCTCCTTTTTCATGGACACTCTCCATTGCCTAGCATCCACGGATTCACGTACCTCTCGGTATGAACAAGACTCGCACTCTTTTGTCATGCAAGCATAAGCTGTAATATAATCCTTGAGCCAAACGGAAGGTTTTGTAGCTCTCTTCGGTCGACCTTGATTATTTTGAGTTTTGACTCCCGATATTTCATTTGTGTGCTTTTCATCAATTTCATCTTTAACGATATCATCAACTTGTTGATCTTCTGAATTAGCAGGCCGATTTTGAATATCGTTTGAGGATTCCAATTCAATTATTTCTCATGACTATGAGCTCAACAATTCTATGTCTTTCTGTAACAAATCTTCATCAAGAACTACATCTCGGCTAATCACTAACTTGTGGGCAGTAGGGTCTCATAGTTTGTACCCCTTTGTTCCATTTGCATAGCCAAGAAAAATATACTTTTTAGATCTCGCATCTAGCTTAGTCCCGTGCTCTTTGAGAATCCATATATAAGTGTCACAACCAAACATATGAAGGAACGAATAATTAACAGGTTTTTTAGACCATACTTCTTTATGAATCTTATAATCAAGTGTAGTAGTAGAAGAACGATTAACTAGATAACAATACGTATTAATGGCATCCGCGTAAAAACACTGCTTGAGCCTAGCCGAACTCAGCATGCTCCTAGCACGATTCATAAGCGTGCAGTTTATATGTTCTGCAACTCCGTTCTGCTATGGAGTATCAGGGACCGTGTAATGCCTCTCAATGCCATGCTCATTGCATCCTTAAATTCTTTCGAGGTGTACTCTCTTCCATTCTCAGTTCTTAGACACATAATATATATATATATATATATATATTCCTCTTGATTTTCAACTAATGCTTTAAACTTGGTAAAATAAGTAAAAGAATCACATTTTTTTCTTAACATGTAAACCCACATCTTTTTGAAGAAATAGTCAATAAAAGAAACAAAGTACTTGAACCTCCCAAGGATTCGACTGGAGCTTCCCAAGTATCAGAATGAATTAAATTTAATACATCCTTACTTTTAGTAGTGGATGGATGAAAACGAGCTCTATGGAGCTTTCCAAATAGGCAATCATCACAAAAATTTAAATTAATAGACTTTAAACCAGGAAGTAAATTTCGACCAAGAAGTACTTTTTAGTCATTGCTTACTCATGTTAGCCATGGCAGTAAGCAGCTAGCTGAAAGGAAGTGAGGATGGTGTAATAGGAAGGAGAACAAAGGCAATGAAAATGATAGAGAAGTAGGGAGAAGGACGTGGTTTTATAGAGACGGAGGGAATTTCTGTACAAGTCTAACCCTAAAGGCATAGCTTCCATACAAATATGACGAATGAATGAAATATTATTCATCGTTATTTTTTGAAAATAAATTTTTTGACGCAAGTGGATGAAAATGACACCCCCTCTCCTGACGAAACTGTGTACATGAAATCCCACTTGATCTCCCTCTATCTGCTTGTGCATCTAAGATTATCTAAGTTTGTCTAAGTCCATTTACATGTGTTTATGTGAGTGATGTAAGTGCATCCAAGTTCATCTTAAGTGCAATGCAGTTAGAGGCCTTTAAAATGTACTACGAGGCACTCAGATGCATTTTGTGTGTCAGGCATTGCATTAAATCCGGGCTTCTCTGCCTACTAACATAGAACACATGTAGCATGAGCAAAATGGAATCTCTTTGAGCTTCTTTTGAAACCCCATCAAAGCCAACTCACTTCTGCAATCCATCTGTTCATGCATTGCAGGTGTAATCTAATTCTTACTTTCTTTTTGCTGAAACTGCTTGACTTCGGCAGTTCTTAGGAAATCCAGTGTTTCTTACATGGTGCTCAATGTAACCCAGGCTTCTGTTAGTTTCCTTTTCATGATTTTGAAAAAGCATGCATAAGAACACCTGCTATGTTCTTGGTCACAGGTGCGTGATTTGTCAGATGGACTATAAAAGAGGTGACCGGCAAATGACTCTGCCATGCAAGCACATCTACCATGCCAACTGTGTGACCAGATGGCTTAGCATCAACAAGGTCTGCTGGGCTGAAAGCTTTACTACTTGTTTTGCAGATTAGAAAAAAGCAGCTCTGCCAATCCACAATTGCTGACCCTAATCTTATTTGCTGTTTCAGGCATGCCCAGTTTGCTACATTGAGGTATTCAGCGAGGAATCCAGGCATTAGAACTCTTTGGTGAGCTCAATCACGGCTCTCTGTTTCCACGGGCTTTGAACATGTGAACTTCTTCCAATGAATAGTTGGAGTTTAACACAAACTGCGTTGATTTTTTTTTTTGGTTCCTTTTACATGTTTTCTTTAGCAGAACCTTCTTAGACTTGTAATAAAGAATCTAATGAACCATTTGGAATGGATCTTTCTGTGGTTGTGGTTGACGTAGAGGCAGGTTGTTTGTTGAATGACTTGCTTGTCATCTTCCATCTCAACACAACTCTGCCCGAGATGATCCAAAATCAATTTTGTTTTTTGCTTGGTGAAGAAGGTTTGGAGATGAACATCTCTATTGATCGTATCAAATTATTCTTGACAACATTGGGCATACATCAAGGTGCTGTGACAGTTGGCAGCCGCCAGTTCAGTATACTGTGACAGTCTAACTGTGTTCCCTGATGAGCTGATCATCCATATTTTTGGGCCAGGACAATTTGTGAGGCCCACTCAATGAATGACTAGGATCCCATATGTGGGTGCCCCTCCAGTGAATGTTTTTGCAGGTAGAGACGTGTGAATATGCTTTTATCAGGGCTCAATTGTTAGAGCAGGTTCGTGACCCTTAAGCCTTCCTCTAGTAAATATGCAGCAACCCTGACAAGAGAAAGGATGCTCTGCTCTGCTCTGGAGGGAGCTAGTTTGAGCCATTGATAGCATGCGGGCCATGATGCATGGACAACTTTGCACTTTTGGCAGGCGTGGGAAACACCAGCTCTCCGCATCATTGGTCTCTAACCTTTGGTGGAGGAGCATGTCGCACTCTTCTTTTGGTTTGTTATGTCAAACACAGGATCACAGCCCTTTCTTTAGCACTGTAAACGGGGAGAAATGGCAGGTGCATATATGTATTGTAAAATTTTGATATAATGGGATCTCCACTGTACATGGCCGACTGCAGGGGTTATAAGAAATCACAGATGGGCCTCAATACGGGCTAAAAGATCACATTTCAGACAGTGGTAGCAATTTGATCAGTTTTATTGTTGAAAGTGAATCGGAATTTTGCTTTAGCTATCCATTTGCGGGACACCAATCGGGTAGTTAGGATCATATGATTGGAACACTTTTTGCTCCATGCATCATCAACGGTGAGGCTCGCCTCTTGACGGTTCTGGTGATGGGATCCGTGCCACGTCAGAGTGAACAACAAGGGTTATACAATGGTCGGTGTGATTAAACGGTCCCGTTTGGGTTCTCAGTTGGTAGGCGCGGGACCCGTTTTCAGTTATTAAAATTGTTGATCTCATGGGCTCTGTTTTGCGCTCCAATTCAATCAAATTAGACCACTCATGTGAACAAGTGTCTATATTTGGTAAACGTGTGTCAGTTGGATGGGTACTTCTCCATCTCTTGATCTGCATCGCAGGAGCACCGAGTACAGCCGCCACTCAGTTATCATCATTGTCGCCGCAGGCGAGGAATAAAGGAAAAAACAGGGAGTGTCCAAACCCTCCCCCGAACGAAGGGCAAGCCAACCGTTTTTTTAGTCGTGGTAGTCCGGCTGTGCACGACAATTAGTACACTCTCAATAGTTTTTCCAGCAAACGGGTTGAGACCCAGTCGTTTCAATCTTACGTCGGACGTTAATCTTGTTTAAGACATCATCGTGTCAGCCCTATATTTCCCATGATTGAATTATTGAGTGAACCAAAAATTTCAGGAGCACCCTTACTGCCTGGCGAAAATCCAATGCGCCTTGGTCACGGTAGAACCTAAGAATGAGTAGAAGCCAACAACACTGACTCCAATATTTTCCTTAAAAAGCCTTTCGAACTACTT
The DNA here is from genome assembly GCF_029962835.1 of Magnolia sinica. NCBI lineage: Eukaryota > Viridiplantae > Streptophyta > Magnoliopsida > Magnoliales > Magnoliaceae > Magnolia > Magnolia sinica. Next base: position 139,639,887 of record NC_080573.1, read on the forward strand.
GAGCAGCTGAATAATTTCAACACTTAGGTTTCTATATTTCTATCCAATCTGTTATTGGTCAACAAAAAATCAAATCTCTTATTTTTTCTGTTACTTTTTTTTTTTTTTTCCCCCTTTTCAATTACGACGTCCTTCACGACCTAATCTGTCACGTCCCGAAATTCGAGTATAGAGTGTGCACCCTTAGATCCGAGTTTCGAGTCGTAATTTGTACTAATTTTATTCCATTATACAATTATTAAGAGACAAAATTAATATCCATTTTTAGATTCCAACTAGGTCTATTCACAATCATTCACATAATGATTTAATCATCAATATTTGTCCATTCTCAACATCCATAAACATTCAATCAACATAAATTTACCCATCAGTCAATACAACTTACCAATGAATACTTGCTACAGGTCTAGAACAATTCAATTAAATAAAACAATCAAATGCTTAAAATCTTACAACTAATCCGATTATCCTAACATATAAAATTCTAATAAAATAATTAGGAATTGTTCAAATGTAGCTAATTCCTCTTTTGATAGGTACAGCTAACTCTCATGTGTATCGTGCACCAGTTCAATCACAATTTCTTATTCCTGCACCAACTCATCAACTAATTGCTCATCTGTATGGTTTTACATTAATAAAGGGTAAACTGGCCGTGCCTAGTGAGAATTTCCGATATAGTTCTTTACATCAAATTATAATAAAATACCAATAATCATACACAATATATATATATATATATATATATATATATATATATATATATATATATATATATATATATATATATATATATATATATATATATGGGAAAAGGTACTATGTGCTCGACCTCATGATAAGCTTCCGTGAGGTCGAGTTGTGTGGGCCCCATCGTGATGCGTGTCGGCCATCAACACCGTGCATGTGATGGGTCCCCTCTAAATTATGGAATATCCCAAAAATCAGTTGTATACAGAACTCAGGTGGGCCATACCATTTAAAATCATGTAAAGACACCGTTAAAACATATAAAAGCACTTGGTGGGGCCCACCTGAGTTTTGAATGATGCTGAAACTTGGTCTGAACCCTCATCCAAGTGGGACACACGTAATGGATGGGCTGGATTTGCAAATCACATCTCGATGGGCCCAAAAAATGATTATGAATGTTTTAATGGTGCACGGCCCCTCCCCACTTCTGTATGTGGTGTGGCCCACACAAGTCCCGGATTGACTTGATTTTTGAGACCTAGGCCCACGATGGAATGGTGCATCTGACTGATGGGTTAGATGTTTGAAACGCATCACGATGGGGCCCACACGGCTCGACCTCATGGGACGGACTCGTGAGGTCGAGCGCATAGTACGAGATGGATCTACCTCGAACTCAACTCGTTTTGACTTGGATCAAGTTGGATTGATTTTTGAGTGTATATATAAAAAGTCAAATGCCCAAATATAGGTTCCCCTCTAAATTATGGGATATCCCAAAAATCAACTGTATACGGAACTCAGGTGGGCCAAACCATCTAAAATCATGTGAAGACACCGTTAAAACATATAAAAGCACTTGGTGGGGCCCACTTGAGTTTTAAATGCTGCTGAAACTTGGTCTGAACCCTCATCCAAGTGGGACACACATAATGGATGGGCTGGATTTGCAAACCACATCTCGGTGGGCCTAAAAAATGATTATGAATGTTTTAATGGTGCACGGCCCCTCCCCACTTCTGTATGTGGTGTGGCCCACAAAAGTCACGGATTGACTTGATTTTTGAGACCTAGGCCCACGATGGAATGGTGCATCTGACTGATGGGGTAGATGTTCGAAACGCATCACGGTGGGGCCCACACAGCTCGACCTCATGGGACGGACTCGTGAGGTCGAGCGCATAATACCTTTTCCCATATATATATATATATATATATATATATATATATATATATATATATATATATATATATATATATAAATGCATGCCTAGCAAAGTGTGTGTGGCTCATCATACGTAGTGGTCATCACAATGTGGAATATAATTCATAGAGAATTTGTTTAGCCCCGCATCTACTCCTTGAGTAGGCTTCTACTAGTATAGTACTAGACTTCTGGTAACGATTCTACCAGGATACCGTCCAGGGAGGTCTCCCAAGAATTCATTACGTATTGTGCATGTAATTGATAAATGCACTAAGTAATCATGAATGATGTATTGCATAGATTATTTCGATTATCACATTTGAATCAAAATAGTCTAACGCATTAATCAAATCATATCATTATTAATACAAAAATCACACATTCGTCTAAATCAATTAAGAGCACATGACAATTATATCAGGGTGAGCATACAACATATCAAATAATCCATCTATTTTAACTTGATGGATGAGAAACACATCGGGATCACTCACCTATTTAATGCTATTGCATCTAGATCGTATCAGAACTATTTGTACTTCAAATAACTTCATCATCGATTCAACTCGCCTCAAACTCTATCAACTGACTCTGTTTAACATCAGCAAGGCTCAACCCACGACTTCAACGATAGTGTATTGAGTCACCCCAATCTATCTCAGGAAAACCGGTGCAACTTAACACAAGTTGTTGGACTATTGCACATAAGCACTAATGATGGAAGAAATCCATGTTCAGATTCCAGACACCCTATATCACAACTCAACTCAGTTGGGTCGACTTAGTAATATACACAATATTTTCTCTTTAAATCTTATGATTTTATGCATCCTCTCATTTTAGATGGGGAAGATCTTTTATAGAGTCTTTAAACTCTCGCAGGACTTCTGGATAGATTCAAGCATAATCTGCGCGTGTTGGTTTAATGTGGTTACAGGTAATGGAAAGAGATCCTTCGTTTCAAATGTCTAATTGTGGATTGAGGAAATATATGATGATAGATGGGGTCTATAGAAGAGTTTGGTAAGGGATCCACACCATTCATCAGTTCTCCAGGTTACACATGAATACAATCCAAAAAAAAAAAAATGAGATAATTTTTAGGCTTCGGATGAGCTATACAATGCTAGTTCGGGCAGGGAATACCTAATGTTAAAAACTTCATTCAAGCCCTGATTTGATGAATGAATTGGATCTACAAGTAGGTCCTTCATGATTAACGATTCACACGAGATGGGTCCTCACACCAGTCCCGAGCGAAGAAGGAAGATAAGTATGGAAAGCTTCTCCAGTTTTGGACATTGGGATTTTATTTTATTTTATAAATTTTCTTTTCTTTTGTTAATTTAATGTGGGTGCCACTGAAATGTATACCAGCAATCCCACTTGACCATTCATTTTGTTCGATCACATTTGGACACAAATCCAAGATTGAGAAAGATCTATTGCTTAAGTGGTCTGCATGATAGGACGGGAAATCATGAAGATTAAATATCCACTGTTGACTGCTTCTTGCCTAACAGGTGAATGGCCTAGATCATGTATGTGTTGGCTTCACATACGGTGGATGGACGGTGACGAATGGATTGATATTGGACTGGATGGACGAGTCTAGAAGAAACGTGGGTTTTTGGACGTCTTAAAACGTTGTAGTCATTTTTTTTGTTTTTTTTATTTTTTTATTTTTTAAATTTTATTTTAAAATACATATCTATATCCTTCGTGCAAATGATGAGTCTTATATAAAACTTTTCAAACTTAAATATTTTCTTTTCAGACCATCAATTTAGAGTAAAACTTTACTAAAGATCACCATTTTGCGTGCTCTATAAATATACCAAGTTTGAGTCTTGATCTCTCAAGGATGACTAAGATGCCTATTTAACGGCTTACACCTATTTATAACTCAAAACAACGTCTACCGACATTCTATGTAAAAATTAACTGGTAGTTTTGATGTATACCCTATGATCTTCCTAATGAATGATTCATTTAGACGTTTAGATAGCCCGGTTGGCAGATCTATAAGTCAGGTGACTTCACTAATGAATAGTTTGTATTGATGGCCGTCGAAGTTTAGATGGTTAAAATTTGAAAACGGTGGATGGATAATATAGTTTGGTTAGCTGATAGTTTGATGTGTGGTTGGGACTTTGAGATGGCTAGTGTTGGAAGATTGTCTTTAAGCATATCAATGGGTCCACCTATTGGATGGTCTGGATAATGGGTAGTTTAGATCCACCACAAAAACACAGTAATTTAGATTCACCACAAAATTCGGCATTTGGAAAGCAAGGAAGAGTTTTAGATAGTATAGGCTTTAAAATAAGTGTGTGTGGCAATGCATCTAAATAGTGTGTTTTATTTTAATTTAAATTTCTTTTATCATTATTTTATTAGTTTTATTTTTATACAAAAGAGGACGTAATTCACGGAAAAGTGAGTGTCCAAAGACTTTGAACTCCCAATATATTTTTGAATTTTAGGTCGTTGATAATTGTAGATTGAACTATTTGATTTGGGCAAAACTTGACATCCTACTTCAACTTGTCATGCTCTATCTAAAGAGCTCAATATTGACCCATGATATTTAATGATGGCTAAAATGCATTTTAACGGCTCTCACTTAGCCATGGTCTTTAACGAAGTGTGTAAGTCCTTTGTATAAACTAAACTAATGGATTTGAAGTGTACCCTATGAGTTTTAAATTTAAAAGTTTACTTTGGTAATTAGGTGAGCCAGTTGATGAATACAAGTGTGATGTGCAGCTAAATGATTTGATACCATTGAACTAATCAAATGATTAGGACTCTATTCCATATATAAAGTGATGCACGCTTAGTTTTTTTTATGAACATGCGTGTAAAATGTGAATTTTAAGATGGATTTCCACTTATATACCTAAGCTAATGTAAGTGTATATATTCGGGTGCATGTAGGCACGCACCCAAAACCACTGGTCGTTACATAATCACCAAAAAAGAGATTGGTAGAGGAGAAAAGGCACAGAGGGACTGTACTTGTTGGACCAAAACAGAAGAACTCTTTTAAACAATGAAAGGAACATATACAATGATTGGGTTTAGCACTAGAGACTTAGACATTCATTAGTGAGAGGGTTGCCACAAAGTGGGCCACTGTGGACGCCGGCGCGTGTTCTACTATTACACACGTACCGTACCATGCATTCACACAATCTGAACTATTCAAAATACGGGCGCTCTGGTGTGAACAGTGGAATAAAATCGACCCAGTTATGATCTCAACAATCTAATTTCACTCAATGGATTTGACCATTAATCATATTTCTTATTCACTGATGACCTCAACTTTAGTGGTTAGGATGGTTAGGTCAACGTGATCTTTGTTAGGAAATCTATACATGAATCATCCAACCCTTAATAATATAGTGGATAATGGCTTTCATGGGTTTTAAGGGACAGTTGAGATTCATTCACAGGTGGATGGCTTGTTCTGCTGAGAGCGTATTGGGTGTTACCTCTGACATGGGGAAGATACTGGCGTGCGCATGTTTGTTAAAGTCGGTCCATCAACTCTCAAGGGTTGAGGGCAAAGTCTACCCTTCTTTCACAGGCATTACATGCTAATGATTTTCTGCATCCCAATGACGATGTCGGGAGTAACACCACCTAATCTGATCCCTGGGAGCTAATTAGGTGTTACCCTTGTTGTGAGGCTCACCTTGATGATTTGTCATATATCTACGCCGTTGATTGATTTTTTAAGCTCATTTTAGGCCATGGTCCAAAAAATTAAGCAGGTCCAAATCTTAGGTGGACGACACCACAAGAAATAGGTGATTGAATACTGCCATTAAAAACTTCCCAGACGTAACACTAGAGCTCAATGTAATGTTTATTTTTCATCCAACCCATTTACCTGGATAGAGGGGAACATACAAAGATCAGCTTGATAAAAGTTTTTATGGTTATTTGCCATTGTTTCCAGTGGTGTAGTCCACAAGAGTTTTGGATCAGCTTAATTTTTGGAATTACATTCTAAAATGAGCTGGAAAAACTGATGGACGGCATGGATATACAATAAATTCATCAAGATGGGACCAACAAGGTAAGCGTAACATCCACTGACGTGTTACATAACACATAATCCGCCACCGGTATGGCATGATAAAAGGGAGCGGATTGGTTACTCCCCCTGCCACCCCTTAAGGAAGTTTTCAACAGTGGCCGTTCAATTCACACTGTTTCCCATGGTTTGGTCCACCTGAGCTTTGAATAAAGTTCAATTCCTAAATCATAAGCTAAAATGAGCTGGAAAAACGGATGGACGGTGTGGATAAGAAACATACATCACAGTGGGCCCAACAGAGTTTACTCAGTGCGCAATCCGCTGCCTACGAAACCCACGGTGAAACAGCAAAGACTAGGGCTGTAACGGGCCGGGCCTCATATATCCCAGCCTGGATTTTGAACTGTTTCGCGCCGGGCTTCTGGGCCGGCCATTCTAATTTCTGATTTTTCAGGATCGAGCCCGGCTAATTGACACCCTTACCAGGATTTTGAACTGTAATGATGTTTCGATCTTTTCAGTTGGGGTCATCCCTGTAGTGGAGCGGATTTGGTGAGACCCCGGATCGACAGAAGTGGGTGGGACCGCTGCCTGTGTGGTCTACCGTGATGTATGAGCCACAAAAGCTTCTCGTGGGACACAAAGCTTTGGATCAAGATGATATTTGCGTGGTCGTGTTTGTAACCTTATCCAACGAGTAGACAACAAATACACATTCGGGTGGAATCGATGAAGTTTTTAATGGTGGATATTCAATCAAGACTGGTCCAACCAAAATTTGAGCCAACTTCATTTTGAGGGAGCCCCAAAATGAGCTTTCAAAATGGCTCAGCGGCGTGGATTTAAGACACATCGTTGTGAGACCCACACTAAAGGGTCCCACCCACCTGGATGGATCGGAAGTCTCACCTAATCTGCATAGATCGAAGTGCAATAAAATTTCTATTTATGTAAAATTTAGGCATAGTTAACGGTCCATTCTTCTCATTACCTCTCAAGGGAAAATGATCTCAAGTAAAGGAATTGTATACCATGAAATCACATAAAAATAATTAGACTAATTCATAAAAAGGAAAAGAAAAGAGAACCTTCCACTCAAACTCTCCCTTTCGGACGGAAGTAGATAGGAAATATTTGAACCAGTTAGATTTTTATTCAAATTAAGTAGTATATCAATTGTTACTATTTTATGTAAGTGGATCGATAGGTTGAGGAATCAAGAAAATATTTCTATGGATTTTGAGAATTCAAGACTGTTTTATTTTATTTTATTTTTGTTTAAAATTTAAAAATCCATAGATCTTTGACAAAAAGTTTTCTATTTAGAATTTAATTAATCAACTGTACTTGATTGTGAGCCCATTATAATGTATGTGACTACATATATGTCATCTGGCCATATTTAAAGCTCATTTTAGAGCATAATCTAAAAAATGAAGCAGTTCCAAATCCCAAATGGACAATAGAATAAGAAACAATGGTGATTGACCGCTAAAAACCTATTGTGAGCTACAAAAGCTTTAGATCAAAATGATATTTATTTGGTCTCTTCTTCTAGTTGTTCATGACATTATCAACATGTTGGATAGGAAATAAACACTTAGGTGGAATCCGTGAAATTTTAATAGTGGGAATTCATTAATCAAAATTAATCCTCGTGGTGTGGTCTACCTAAAATTTGAGTAAGCTTTATTTTTAGGCTCATACCCTAAAATGAGCTTTCAAAATGGCTAGACAGTGATTTAAGACATATATATTACTGTGAGCCTTACAATTAGGGGTCCCACCCACCTCGGTGGACCGAGGTATACCATAGCGGATTAAGTGAGACCTTGTATCTACGGACCCATGACTATGGGGTCCATTGTGATGCATGTGACTACATCCATGTAGTCCATCCACATTGAAAGCTCATTTTAAGGCATGGTCCAATAAATGAAGTAGTTCCAAATCCCAGATGGGCCATAGTATAGGAAACAACAATGATTGACTATTAAAAACTTCTTGTGGGCCACAAAAGCTTTGGATCAAAATAATATTTGTGTGGTCTCTTCATCTAGGTTGTTGTGACCTTATCAACAGGTTGGATGGTAAATAAACATTTCGGTAGAATCCATAAGGTTTTTAATGGTGGGGATTCAATCAAGATGGTTTCCCGTGGTGTGGTCCACCTAAAATTTGATTCAAACTTCATTTTTGGGCTCATGCCCTTAAATAAGCTTTCAAATTGGTTGGCCGATGTGGATTTAAGACACGTATATGATAGTGAGCCCCACGGTCATGGGTCATTAGTGGTTCTCACCTCAGTGTACAGGAGTGGATTAGGTAAGACCCTAGATCGACCGAGGTGGGTGGAATCCCTGATTGTGGGGCCCACTGTGACATTGAAAGCTCATTTTAAGGCATGATCTAAAAAATGAAGTAGTTCCAAATCTCATATGGACCATAGAGCAGGAAACAATAGTGATTACCATAAAAAATTTCATGTGAGCCACAAAAGGCTTTGGATCAAGATGATATTTGTATGATTTCTTCTTCTAAGCTGTTTGTGACCTTATCAACATGTTGAATAGGAAATAAACATTCAGGTAGAATTCATGGAAATTTTAATAGTGGGAATTCAATCAAATTTTTTCCAGTGGTGTGGTCCACCTAAAATTTGAGTCAGCTTTTTTTTTTTTGGGCTCATGCCCTAAAATGAGCTTTCAAAATAGTTGGACGGTGTGGATTTAAGACAAATACATCACTGTGAACCCCACAGTCAGGGGTCCCACACTCCTAGGTGTATCCAGGGTCTCACCTAATCCGCCCCCTCCTTGTACACTTTCACACGGTACTTTTTCATTGGATAAGTGCATCGCATCCAACTCCGCTGACTTCAATGAGGCACCACACCACAGGTACCAAAAACCTCAATGAGGCACCACATCCTTCGCAGTAGTGATGAACCATCACATTTTAAATTGATATTATCCACGCACCATCTCACGCATTACACGAGCAAGATTTCCCAACGTGTCTAACATCTGGCAGTTAAGTAAGTGGGCCGCACCATGAAGAAGACTACCGATGTATGCAATTTACAAGATGTATAGATTCATCTCTGAAAAAGCGGATGGAAACACAAATAAAAGCCCGGCTATCCAGTGATCAGGCAGGGCGAAACAGTGCATTGAATGTGGACCATTGAAAACGTTGTTTAATCCATTGAGTGTTTGTAACGTCTACAACATCCCAAATTATTAGCCAAAGCATATTTAAACTGATTCCCTACGAGATATACGATTCATATGAAGAATACATCTCACTCACTATCACAAGTCACGCAAAGGCCCACCTCCTTTTCTTGCAATCGAATACATGACATGCATCCAAGACAAATCTGCTGCACTGGATCGTGGAGGGACGCGGATTGCGTCCTACCCCCGCCGGTCTCCAGCTGGGAACTCACAGGAGCTTTGAGTGGCCATCTTGATGTATGGGTCTTATCCACACGGTCCATCCATTTTTTCGTATAATTTTAAGTAATAAGAAAAAAAATGAGGCAGATAAAAGTCTCAAGCTGGACCACACCACAGGAAGTAGCGGTGATAATGATTCTCACCGTTGAAAATTTTCTACGGCCCATCGTGATGTTAATTTTCCATCAAACATATTAATAAAGTTACATAGACCTCGATGAAGAGAAAATAAAAATATCGGATCCATCCAAAACTTCTGTGTCCCCAAGAAGTTTTCAACGGTAAGAGTTTAATTCCCATTTTTTAGTCCACTCGATCATTCTATTTGCCTTATTTTTGGTATTATACCCTACAATGATACAAAAAAAAAAATGAATGGACGGTGTGGATAATACCCATACATCACGTTGGCCACTCAAAACTCCTGCCCGTTCCCAGCTGGAGACGGGCGGGGGCAGGACACAATCCGCGTCCATCGAGGAGCGACTGTGCATTAAATATCATGTAAACCCTACACATATGCCAGCATGGAACATAGCTGCTAGATCCAATCCATCCATCAAGTTAGGCCGACCTTCTGCATGTTTTTCCAAATATTAATCGTCCACTCAGCATGTGGAACCCAATATTAGAAAAAGGTGGATGGGTTAGAAAACTTCAAACAAGTTTTTCAGACCAGTACATTTTGTTTGTAGACTGTGGCCCACCTATCCAATGGATCAACCTGATTCTTTGTCTATGTAATTAGTATAATTTTTATTTTTTGATGGATGGATTTGATCTTGGCCCTATCATTCCATGATGGAACATACGTGGCACGTACATGAATTTTTTTTTGCAAACACATATGCGCTTAGCACAACGCTCCTTCAACAAAAATATGAAACTGGCTCTTTTTAATATAACGTGAGCGTGAGCTCATTTTATTTATTACAAATATAATAATAAGAAATCAAAAGACATCCCAACAAATACAAATGCATATAATCTGACTTTCTACTCAGCAATAGAGATATGCAAACTTGTATTACTGTATTACCCAAAGTAGAAAAAAAGGTGCATTTCTCCCTCAAGGTGGGTGTGGATATCAAATCCCTTCGCCAGTATCTTCTGCAAAAGCAAACTAGGCACGACAAACAATAGTAATAACATGTGGTTAAACTGCCTGATCATGTGATAATCCAGACCGTTCATCTAGAAGCTCCTATATATGCATGGTGTATGATCATCATGGCAATTGGGAAGAATCTCACTAATCAGGGATCATCACCGTTCATACTGCAGGCGAGTTACTACATGCTTATCTGGCAAGTCGTTTCTAAGTCGCTTTTGTATGGATGGTGAGATTGAGATGGACGGTATGGATCATCGGATCGTCGGGAACAAGGAAATCCTTGCTAGGAAACCTCTGCTTGAAAATGCACCTGCATAAAATATAAATGGTTTATTGCATGTTGATAGAGCTGTGGACTTGCTTTGACTACGAAGGCTATAGGGGGTGGGGAAACCTTAATAATAAAGAAGAGGTGGTGAGGTTGAGGAGGAGATGGTTATGGTGGGGTGGCGATTTCTAGTAGTATGGTGGAGGAGGTGATGGTGGTGGTGGAGATTTGTAGTATGGATTTGGTAGGGGCGGTAAAGCTGGCGCTGGTGACACGTAGTAGTATGAAGGAGGTGGGGATGGTGACGGCGGTGGAGGAGGTTTATAGTAGTAGGGAGGAGGTGGCGATGGCGATAGCAGGGGTGGTGATTTTTAATAGTAAGGGGGAGGGGGTGATGGTGATGGTGATGGAGGAGGTGGCGACGTGTAGTAGTAGGGAGGAGGAGGTGATGGGGATGGAGGTGGAGGAGATTTGTAATAGTAGGGAGGAGGTGGTGATGGAGATGGTGGAGGTGGGGATTTGTAGTAGTATGGTGGAGGAGGCGAGGGAGATGGAGGTGGTGGTGAATTGTAGTAGTATGGAGGAGGTGGTGATGGGGATGGAGGTGGAGGAGATTTGTAATAGTAGGGAGGAGGTGGTGATGGAGATGGTGGAGGTGGGGATTTGTAGTAGTATGGTGGAGGAGGCGAGGGAGATGGAGGTGGTGGTGAATTGTAGTAGTATGGAGGAGGTGGTGATGGGGATGGAGGTGGAGGAGATTTGTAATAGTAGGGAGGAGGTGGCGATGGAGATGGCGGAGGTGGGGAGTTGTAGTAGTATGGTGGAGGAGGCGACGGAGATGGAGGCGGGGGTGAATTGTAGTAGTATGGAGGAGGTGGGGATGGAGATGGCGGGGGTGGGGATTTATAGTAGTATGGTGGTGGGGGTGATGGTGAGGGAGGTGGCGGCGATTTGTAGTAGTATGGAGGAGGTGGAGACGGAGATGGCGGTGGCGGTGAATTGTAGTAGTATGGAGGAGGCGGTGACGGAGATGGTGGCGGCGGTGAATTGTAAATATAAGGTGGTGGCGGTGATGGAGGGGGTGGAGATTTGTAGTAGTAAGGTGGAGGTGGTGGCGGAGATGGCGGTGGCGGTGATGTGTAATAGTAAGGTGGTGGGGCGTAGGAATCAAAAAAATGGTCAACTGCTAGAACATTGGAGGTCATGGCGCAGATTGCAATCGCGAGCCATGGCCATAGCATAGCTAGACTCTTCATGTATTGCCCCATGGAAGAGGCTATGAAAGACGGACCCGAGAAATGCAAGTTTCTATAGGTGTTGGGAATGTGGTTTTCCTGGCTTATGTGCTGCTTCCAGCTCTTTATATAATCATTGCTTTGAGGGCATTTTGCTTTGACAGGGTCCATGCACGTATGCGTAGCTACGTGTACAATTGCATTTTTGAATTTAAGGTCAGTTCCTCTACAACGTTTGTAGAAGAAGCTTATCTACAACCCCGTGTGTGGATCCAAATATGATATGCGCATGACATCCAATCCATTTATCATATGCACCACCTCAATTTATCTTATATATCTAAGGCAGATCCAAAAACTCGATTGGCCCACGTGATGTCGAATCATGTTTAAAACTTTTAAAGTCACGTGGTGTGACCCACCCGTGTTTTGAATCAGCCCATTTTTGGATACAGGGTGAACAGAAGGTCGTATCATTGGACGGATTGGATGTGGTCCATACATAAAATTGGGCCCAACACGTTGCGTTGTACAATCAGCTTATTCCACAAACGTTGCAAAGGAACCGGTCTCCCGCCTCAGCCCTCATTGGTTTTTCGTATGTTTGATAATTCTACGCGTGTTGGAGCCATGCTCATCCACATGCAGGCACACGTGAGAGAACAGGCGTTGATTGAGATCTAGGCTTTCCATATGGTTGGAAATAAAGCTTAGATCTTCTGTCTAAAAAGTTATTCTGTTCACACCTCAGATGGCCCACAACGTACAAAATAAAGGGATGGCTAGAGAATGTTTAACCATCAGTTTACATTGTAAATTGTGGCCCATTAGCCAAAATATCTAACATAATTTCCAATCAGGTGGAAAGCTAAGATCTCGGACACATGGCTTGTATTGGCAGGTTTGCGTGCATGTGGATGGGCAGGCTCTCACACGCGTGGAGAATTAGCAAACCTCTGTTTTGTCCAAATTAGGAAGGCAGCCATTTGTTGCTCCTGTTGGATTTATCTTAGTAGCATTTTGAAGTTTACGAAGAGGGAGGCTCGCGAGAGCATATCCAAGGGAGAAATGGACATTAGATCTGACGGTGATCAAAACGGTTAATATTTTGGTCCACCATGTTGAATGTCCATGCATTAGATCATGAAATATGACAATGTTAGACTATCCTAGTGGTCGGATTGCTGGCCAGAAAATGGACTGTTGATACGGTTGGCCAATGAAAAAAGAGCAATGCTCCACTTTCCATGGGAAAAAGTTAAACCAGTTGGATAGCTAGGATTATCAAATTGATGTGGTTTTAGGCTATATTGTCTATCCCTGCTGCAGAACACTAGATTCACGGTTTTGATTGCACTAGAAATGTACCATGTACGGTGGAGATGATGGAGAGAGCGAGTTCTCATCTCTAGCTCCTTTCTACCTTATCTTGTATGTATATTCTCTTAATACAAGAGAGATGCTCCCATGCTCTCAGAGCAACAGTGCTCCTAGTTGCATTGAAGTATTTAGGCAGTCCCATCCATTGATCTAGACTGTTCATTAGGTCCAACTCATATTTTATGAGAAAGCATGCAAACATCGTACCCACTTAACGAATATTAACCATTTGATCAACGGCTATAGGCGGTGGAGATTGCTTTCATAAAATAGGTCCAACCAACAATTTGATCCATCTATTTGTTGGGGACCATAATGGATATTGATGATTCTAAAGATTCACTAATGTTAGGCAATGGTAACCATCTCATCCATCGCTTGGAAAAAGGATAGGTACAGAAAATAAGACAAAATCAAGGATGGATTGGATCATCTAATCAGTTGAGTTTTTCTTGGTAGGCCATGAAAATCGTTTTGGACTTAATGGACAGCTCAGATCAATCGATTGGATCATCTAAGTGAACTGATGCAACTAGTAGCACTATAGTGCTGGGAGAGCACTGGAGCATTTCCCTTTATACAAAATGAAGGGATGTTATCAAGAGAGGTGGTTTATTTATTTATTTATTTTTTAACACACGCACCCGCCACACACCCACGCACGCCGAGTAGGTTTGGTTAGGCCTTATTAGCACTGTTGCTCTAATTTACTCTGGGTAAATGAAGTGTTAATGGATAATTATTATTTAGCTTTGTATTTACCTGCGAAGCAGCCTTCCACATTGACTTGATTTCGACCGTGTGTTGAAACGGAGGAAAGGTGGGTTTTGTCTCACTAAAACCCTTGTGGCCACTATTATGCATGTGCTTGATCCGTGATGTCCATTTGTTTTTCTTTCTAATTTTAGGGCATGTGCTAAAAAATGAGGTGGATAAAAATCTCAGGTGGACTACAACACATAAAATAGAAGAAAATGAATTCTCACCGTTTATTTATTTTTTGGGCCACTGAACTTTTGGATCAAGCGTATTTTTGTGCTTTCCCTTCATCCATATTTATGAGACGTTATGAATAGGTTGTATGCTCATTTTAACTTTCAACGGTGGGCGATAGGTGTTAAACTCTAATTTCCTACGGTGTTGTATACTTGAGCCTTTTGTCTCACCTCTTTTTTTGGCTCATGCCCCAGAGTGAACACGAAGAACATATGTAAAGAGTAGTGGATCAAACACATGCATAACGATGGCCCCACAGATGTTACCACCGCAATTGCTATCCTACGACAACACCTTTGTGCGACGGTTTTAAATTCTTCTCTTTCAAACCACCGTAAAAAGTAATAATTACTCATTTACATCTCATTTAAAATAAGTTTTGAAAAACAAACGGACCAATGCGGGGGCAGATTTGGTGAGTCGCGGGTAAGCTTAGAAGGTGAGTCCTGTTGCAGAAATATTAATTTTTATAAAATAAATTTTAATAATAAAAAATAATATATGATATATAAAAAAGTTGTTTTTTGAAAAAACACTGTTTTGTGGGTTTTTAGGAATAGTCCCACATGGGAGAGGGAAGAGAAGAAAAAATGGTTTAAATGAAAACAGTGGAATATTATAATATTTACTCACCTAGTCTAAAGATTATGGACCTTGCGTGTTCCAGTGCGCGCGATCACTCGCACTCGGGCTCGGTGCGAGGGTGTGGGCATGTGAGGCAGTGTGACTGTAGAGGCGCTAGTGGTGCACTTTGCACTTCGCACGGGGTTGCTGTCACGCCCCAAACTCGGAAACCGAGCTCACAAAATTCTCGATCGCCGAATTCGGCGCCGACAGCCTCCGTAGAACTAGAGGACTAAATGAGAATCCTTCAGAATATATAGAGGGTTGAAAAATAGAGCTGTTGCAGCAGATCTGTAATAGTTATGCAGTTAGTGCAGGGTCTAGCTGTAATTGCTGCATGGCGAGCCCAATAGCTAGAAAATGGCTAGCTGTTGTCTCACAACAGTCAGCATGCAGCAGCTTAATGGCCCATGCACAACAGTAAGAAAACGGCCATAAAACAGCTAGAAAACGGTCATGAGATTTAATTCCCTGGACCATAACCCCTAGCCATCATAGCCTATAAAAGGAGGGTCTGAATGAGTTTCCAAACCATCTCTCAACCCACTCCAGTAGACCCATACGAATTGAGGCACAACTCATACTTCTCTCCAATACAATAGTGGTTCTAGTAAGACAGCAAGAGTTGAACCTTTGTTAGAAGAACAGACCAACGGTCTGGTCTAGAATGGTTCATCTGAACCAGTGGTTGAAGAACTGACCAGTGCAGTGTTCTAAATCAAAAGAAATTTCTTCTCTTTCTTTCTCTTTTGGAATTTTTTCTATATTGTAATTCTGCCAGACAAAGTGTATAAGAGTTCCATTTGGTAGGCCTTCGTGTTTGCTGAATGCAGACCCACACTAGGCTCGTCGTATCCTAGAAGCGGTTTGCCTGTAACCTGTCCTGATTTCAGATTATTTTACAATTTTTCGGTTTCCACATTATACAGAAATATATTAATCTGTATAAGATCCAACAAGTCCCTAACCCACCTTAATATATGTGTTGTATATCCACTCCGGCCATCTATTTTTTCAGATCATTTTAGAGCATGGTCCTAAAAATGAAATAAGTAAAAATCTTTTGTGGACCACACCACAGGAAATTATAGTCATTGAACGCCCACAAATAAAAAATTCCTAGCTCCCATCATAATGTTTATTTTCCATCCAACCTATTGATAAGTTCACAAAGGTCTTAATGAAGGGAAAACAAAAATATCATTTCTATACAAAATTCTAGTGGCCCACAAGGAGATTTTAGTTGTCAATCATCATTCTTTCCTATGGTGTGGTCATATTGGTACTTGGATATGCTTTATTTTTGAGATGATGGCCTCAAATGAGCTTTAAACAACTGATGAATGGAATGGATATACAACGCACACATCAATGTGGGCCCCACGGTCAGGGGCTCATCCATTAAGTTGTTACTTCGGACTTACCTAATCCGCTCCCACGTGCCCGACCCATTCGGTGCGACCCAGCCTTCGGAAGGAAAGCCGCTTGTAGCCGGCCGTATGCTAACTTAGCATGAACCCCTATTTTCCCACCAACGTGTCATTCGTGTAGAAAATCTGACCCGTGCAAAAGTTGGGCCCACCATTAAGATTTCTTACGTAAAAAAGTACTAATCCACTTATAAGATGGGTCACATCTATATGATGAGTTATACCATCGACCGTCCATGTATTTTTGTGGTGTCGCCAATTCCATGAGTTCGCTTAATCTGATCATTTAGGAACAGGTAATCTTGTTGGGCCCACCGTTTGCATGGTTCTGATATCATGTAGAACTACTGCATTAGCGAAAAAGATGGTGAGGATCATGATAAGTAAGCATGCAACCGGCTAAGGTGAAAAAGACAAGAAATGTTATGTAAGAGAAAATAAGGACAAAAATGAAAATAAAAATCAAGAAATTGGAAAAAGTAAAACCCGTGGATTGAAAATTAAAGCATTGTATTTGACTTGGGCTTGGTCTCGCTAATCGATCATTGTATTTTAAGACGACCTCCAACTTTGAAGAAAATGCATTTTGTTTTACTCGTAAAAAACGCACAACCTGAAAGATACGGTACACGTGGATCCTTATTTAGATGATCCAAGCCATTGATTCCGTGGCCCCAATCTTGGATGGGATGGGTTCATTTTTTTTGGATGATTCCAGTCCTTCAAAAATAGCCTACCATTTAACGGTTAAAAAAATAAAAATAAAAACGGCAATGGTCCAAATTTCAATTTTGGCAATTGGGTTACAAAGAATTGCCCAACTATCAAATGGCATGCATCAACTGATCTCGACGATTTTCAGAGGAGATACTTTTCTAACAACGGGTCCAATAGATCAAACGGTCTTGATCCACCAAAACATTCCAAGAGTTTAATTCAATGCCGTGTTTGAGAAAGCTTACCAATATAGAGCTGGCAATGGGCCGAGTCCTGGCCTGATTAAAGCCCCATGTTTGCTTTTCCTCAGGCTGTGAAGCCTGTGTCAAGAGCTGAGAGATGTTGAATTCCAGTCCATGCGCTTAGGATCTGATTCCAGGCCCAGCTCAGATCCAATCAGGCTTGGGTTGTTCTAGGCCCACTGTAAATACTGAGCCCACCATTATAACTTGGTTGGACCACGCGGGCACGCTTGCAAAGATGATAGTTTAGGCCCAGTCCAATGAATTACTGGGCTTAAACTCAGGCTTGGATGCAACCAATGAATCAAGACAATATTTGTACAATCTGTCAGGTTGAATGGGTTGGGGTGTGGCCAAGAATTTCTGTCCAAGAACCATTATCCCTGATTCGACTCCACCCAACCCACTTAAAAAGCCTGACCTGACTGATTAAATGTAACTCGGTCGGACTCCACTAACCGGACCCAACTAAGGTTTAAGAATGGAATTCGCCACTAAGGCTGTATAAAACCTAGCCCAGATGTGTACATAAGTAAATAAAAAGTAAAAAATAAAATATCATCTATACCTTCTTACCTTTATTTTGTCTTGAGTTTTGAGTTGGGTTGGTCGTATATCCCGACCCATTGATGACCTTAATGCGGTCAGGTAGGGTTCAACCGAAGGCCTGACCCATTTTTTTAGACATGTCACATTTCTAGCCTGAGCTCGGTCTACAATCCGTTTAGCTGTACCTGAACCGAGGTGAAAATCAGGTTGGGCAGGTTGACCCGCAGTTCAACCCGACCTTTGCCACCCCTAGGCCAGAGCATAGTATTATACCTCATCATAGAAAAGTTTAAGGGTCCAATGGATTCTAAAGGCCCGTTTGGATACCACCAAATAAGTTACTTTTTCTTCTTACAGCAGTAGATAAGTAAATTTGGTTTTACCGGCGGTCAAAACCGCCGGCAAAGACCCAGAAAACTGCCGGCAAATACTTTGCCCGCGGTCAGCTAACAGCCGGTAAAGCCTCAGTCGGTAAAGGCTTTACCGGCAGTCAGGACCTTTGCTGACAGTTGTGCTGGCCGCCGCTACATAGTCAGAAGCTACGGTTAAAATCCGTAGAATAGAACGACCGTAGCCATTGGCGCCTAGCTCTTGAAAACATTACTACGGTTTATATCCGTAGCTACAGAGGTCATGGCCATTGACAATCCGTAGCCATAGTGAAATTCTTTCTTATCAAAAAGTTATAAAAAAGAAAAAAGAAAAGAAAAGGTGACATACCTTGGTTAATGTCAATGATCTCCTTGTTGCCAATGATTGCCATTGTTTCCAAGGGATTGGTTTCTTCTGTCGATCTTTGGTGAGCTGTGTAGCAGTAAAAGGCATCAGCACCAGTTAGCAGTTAAAATTAGCTCACACTCCAAATCACCATTCATTGTGTTCTGAGTAGCTGTGACATGTAAAACACAGATCCGTCTTGAATTTACCTTGACATAATATAATAATGGCAGAGAAAAGGAAGTGTGCCAGTGTCACCTGTTTGAAGATAAAGCAGGGAATTTGTAAGACAATTAGAAACACTACATACACACACAAAAACAAAAAAGAAAAGATTCAAGGTCTAAGTCAGAAAATAGACAAAAAACAAAACAAAAATATAACTTTTTTTCTAGAGTAATACTATGACCATTGATTTTGGAGAAGTGGGGTCCATGTAGATAATCCAAAATGTTGATCTAATGGATCAATAGTGGATGGGACCGGACCAAACACACTTTTTGCTATTCTAGGGGAAAATAAACTAGTTTACCTTTAAAACATCCATTGTCAATCCTTATAGATGCCTAAAGCCAAGAACACGAACTCGAACATGACTCCCTTCCTTGAACTTTTCATCTAGCTTGCAGACTTCCTAATCAACCACATCAGATATCTGTGACCCACAAAAGAAGAATCTTTACATTTTCAGCCTGGGTTGTAACAACAACACCAGAAGGATCTTTAAATATGAACCAATCACAAAAAAAGAAGGCAATGCCTTCATCTGTATATTAAGAAAAGCTAGAGAGGAAAGAATTCAAAATTAATGCATGAATTGTAGTTTTAACTCTCTAATGAGGAAAACATACATGTTCTTCTTCTTTAAAGGACTTTAAGTGTGATGTGTTCCCACCAAATTTTCAACTTGGTTTTTAAATATAGCACATTTGGGTTTTTAGTTGATGCAAGTGGGGCCATGGTTTAGTGATACAATCCATTAATATGCTGGGCCTGGTCATGGTTAGCCAATGAACCAAAAGTTCCCATGGATTGGAAGATTCTAGTTGTAGAATGCAAATTGTTGCTGTTTAACCATCTGGAGAAACTGGTATCTCCAAGTCATGGACTCAGGACGCAAAAGCTGTATCTCCATGTCATGGGCCTAAAAGCCTAATCTAATCTGCAAACAAGACCAGAAAGCCTATGAAGGTTGATTATGCATTTTAAGTTGTTTTGGGTGAGGGATCAGGATCATGGATTAGTGAAATCCACAGATTTCAAATCTCCTCAACTTGTTTTATAGTCAAGATTTACAGAACCTGTGGATTTACCAATTCCAACCCCCCATAAATCCATAGATTTGACAAAACAGGAAAAGAAACCACAAGGAGAAGACTCATACATCAAGTAACATCTTCATCCAATTACTTGAATAAATCAAAGTAACAAAAGAGGATCGATATAAATATGAAAACATATATCTATCAAGTTCTGAATCCTGATAGTAGCATGATAGTCGTAAAAATAGCCTTACAGTGAGACAACTTGTACTCCAAAAAAGATTAAACAAGAAATAGTAAAAATTACTTTAGTCTGTTGTCTCAATGCCTCCAACTACCTAAAGGTTTTAAGACATACAGGAAACTCCTTTTTTTGAATGGTAATGAAATTAAATACAGGAAACTTTTGCATGGCAGGATTTTCATAAACAGACTGCAAATGGAACAATCATATCATTTACGGAGGTCATACAAATAGAGACTCACTTGAATGCAAGAGCAAACAGAAGGAGAAATATTGGAGAGGCGGATTTACACTGCAAAAGAAAGGAGCATATAGGATAAATAATCACTTTTATGTTGGGAATCTTGTTGTTTCATAAGTAATGTGTACAACATACATAGCAGAAAGGACAATTCTATTCAAAAGAAGGTCGGTCATCATAACAAAAATTACTACAAAGAAGAAAAAGACAACTGACCATAGTGGCAAATGTGACAGAGATGAAAACAAGGGAGACATTACTCAGGTTTATATCCAGCGCTGTTCCAATAGCCGTTGGTACAACTGTAAAAGAGAAAGCACATCTTTGCATCAGGCAACTGGCCTCAATACTTGACAGTTCCTCCAGAGTAGTGATACGGTATTTCTTTAAAGGCTAAAGCGTGTTTTCATCAATAAGAGAGATACATAGGAGCACAGATATGAGTTACCCATAAGTGCTCATGCATGCTAACAATGGTAAACCCAAAAAAGGTAATGTGAAGGTAGGAAAACATAAACTCAAATTCAAAACCTGAGTACGAAAAAAGGCAAAGCCAAGCATCTGCTCATTGAAAACATTTTTCTTTTTGAAAGGTAACACTAATAGGGTTTGAACCCTGGATCACCCACACACACTGCACTGTCTCCGCCAGCTTCTTGAAAACATATATATAGATAGTTCTTAAGTAATTCATGATAATGAAAAAATATAGATCAGAAAACACAGGCAATGGGAAGCAGAGATAATGGAAAACCTTTGAGAAAGTAATCCCTCCATGACATTTTTACACCAGGTTGCAACTTTTGAGACCAGAATCGCACGATGGCCTTGGATAAAATGGCTTGCATGCCAAAATGAATAGTATTCATCAAGAAGGGAGCTGGGAACTTCCCCAATTTATCGCCTAAGAGTGTTTTATTATACCTGCTCACAGAAGAGAAGGGGAGACCTGTTCAGCACAAATCAACAAGCATAAAATTGACAAGGAAGAAGGTATGCATTATGCTCTACCCAGGAATAGTACAGATGGGTCCCACCTTTTGATCATCTGAACAGTTGTTCTAGTGGACCCATCATGGATTGGGACACGTCTCAGTGCCATCTCTTCTTTCAGATGATCTTTGCCATCCAAAGAAATTTTCAGTTGCATGGAATGCCCTCATTTGATGGCAGCCACATCAAATGTTTAAGATCATCCAATGAAAGATCTTCTGAGTGGCGCCCATCCACCATTTGTTCCACGATATCAGCATCTGAATCACCAAAAGGTGGGCCCAACAACATTTTTGTTGGAAGGCGATAACATTGTATCATCACCATCATCTATCATCAACAACGCCTTATCGGGACTAGTTGGGGTTGGCTAAGGCAATAACATTTTATGTTTCCTACAAAGAAACAACAAATATCAGTTGGGTGTGAAAGATGAACCACTCACAGTGTCAAACATGTGCTGAAAGTGTACCACACTAGTATGTAAAACAATGTCCGAAGCAATGCAGCCGTTGAAATGCTGCTCTGAGGAGCTTGCACTCTCTCTGCAAAAATAAAAAATTCAGTATACATATGTAAATGTGAAATCTATAATGAACAACCAAAACAATCGTTTCAAACCTGTATGCTGATACAAACCAAAACCTGAAATGAGCATCCAAATAATGATTTAACATCCAAACCTGTATGCTCGCAAGGCTTTTGTACTCCATCTGTACAGTGTGTCATTTCGCTACAATGGACCACACTTCAAAAACACACAAATCAAATATTCTAATCATCCAACAAATAGCCTATAAAATGAGATGGTTAGGTACTATTTAAGTCATAGCTGCACAAACAAAGGAAACCTGTCAAACTAATGAACAACCATCTCGTTAATACCGTCCAATTATGGAAATTATACATCACTAATGCACCACATGTTCATAACAAAGCGGAAAATCTTATATCCCAAATTGTTTAGGCTTTGAATCGGAAGACTTCTTCAATAATACGACCACATGCAATCCAGATTTTTGTCATAACTGGCAGGTGCAAGAACACTATGGCAGATAATTCGAAATGATAGTAGAAAATTATAAGCTACATAGCACCACCGGAAACCCAACTAATTGAAGACAGACATGCAGTAAAAGTCTGAAGGCTGAAAAGACAAACATATGAGGTTGTTCCCTACGACAGCAATTGCCATAATTTCAAATGCTTGAATCCTGAAACACAGCCACCAGCAAAACAAGAAAAGAAAAATGAGTTAAAAATGAAAGCGCTTTCCAAAAGAAGCATCAGATGGATTGTGGTGTTTTCTTTATAGTGGCACATTTACTGTAGGTCCCAGTTATGCACGTTTACTGTAGATCCCAAAGCCAACTTGCATTTCACATATGAATTGTCTAATATCTCCATAAATGATCCTACACCCAAAGAAAAGAAAAAAAAAATCACTCTATAGCTTGATACTGTCAAACAAAAGCATTGACAGATGAAATTTAACAAATTACACATGAAGAAGAATAAAAGCATCACCAAAAAGATATATCAGAAGACAACATGTATAGCAACTTTTTGTCACTGAGAAAATTTGTTTCAATGTGTTGATGGTGAGTATCAAGTTGTGTTGTAGAAGAGACCACATATCATTTATGTCTCTCTTTGCTTTCTGTTTTTTTTTGCTGCTTGACCTGTGGAGGTTTTCTTGAAGTCCTTGGCTTTAAATCTAGAAATGCAGTCCACATTCAACTATTCAGATCTGGGTTGCATTTGCACGTGATTATGTTGAAGACAAACAATCACATGATTAAGCACATCAGAACAGAGATAATGCAAAAAGATAAGACAAATATAGTAATGAAATTGATGAAATGAAAAGGAAAAAGATCCCCTAACAAGATGAAATGTGAAAACAACCCAACCTGCAGAAATTGACGACTATATCCATAATGTGCAAGCCTTATACGTGAATGACAAATTGTGAGACCTAATAACCAACACAAAAAATTTATAAGGATACGGAGATTTACTCACAAAAAGACTAACATTGTTTTATTGTGTAAAAGAGCACTAAAACTGTAAAAAAGAAAAACAAGAACCAGCCAATAATCTTCAATGCATTATGAAATCCAGCTCATAGATAAGAGCACTAAAACAAGAACCAACAATAATCTTCAATGATGACAGTTGAAGAGGATTGAAAATTCAGGATTTTCTGCACTCCTTTTCTCTTGAATTTTAAAAGAGGCCCTTTTGAGGATTTGAAATCCAGGATTTAAAAGAGTCCTCATGATTTGGATGGTTCAGGTTGCATGTAAGAATCTCCATATATACATTTATGCCATGTGGAGGTGGATGGGTCATGCCATGGAGGATGATGACGATTTCTGTATTTTGATTGCAGCAAACGATTTCTGTATGAACAACTACCCCTTATTTTCAAAAATGACAACAATGTTATGCCTCTTACTATCAGCTTCACGACGAGCAAATAATTGGATTGTTAGGATGTGTGTGGTAACCTACAACCTAATTGCTATCAACACCGCTAGGCATCTAGGCGGCATTATTTTTCTACAAAAAATTAGATCAATGAAAAACATATATACCCAAGAGCATGGCATCCACCTTTAAAAACAGCATGAGAAATTAGACCCATTAGCCTACACTTCCTTCCACCACCATAAACCAAATTGATTTTTCTCTCAACCTGGAAAAACTGGCATATACATAAGAGAGATGAAGCCAGACAGTAAAAAATACCAATTTAAAATGCTACTAGCAAAGCAAAATGGAAAATGTACCAATCACTTTCATAGAGAATGATAACATCTGCAGTGGCAAGGTTGATACCCAGACTAATGTATCAAGTAAATGCAATTTTGTTTGAGATGATGCATAACAAAAAAGACCAACAAGTTTCCTTCTCACCCAAAAAAAGACCATTCGTTTCAAAAAAAAATAAAAAATCTGAAATGGGTCTTTTCTCTATTTTGCCTACTCTTGAGAGGATTTGTGAGAAAATGAATGAAAACCATTTCAGAATTATTTTTTTTATGATTTATTTAAAGGTGAATACACACCCTCGTAGTCTCTTTCCAACTGCATTTATAACTAGAATTTGGTGAGTCTTCTAATGCAAAAAAACAATTCATTGAGCAGGGGATGACAAACATAAGGGCAAAAAAAAGTGTCCTACAATCTGATTATAGATCAGATTGGGAAAACATGGTTTTAGAGATCCTTGTGTTAATAAAGTTCCCTGTCAAACAAGAAAAGACCTTCCACAAGAAAATGTATAAATTGAAGAGACATGTCTTTCGTATGCTATCAAATGAAACTAATATAAAAAATAAATGAAATTTGCTTGAGGATTTTGAGATAGAAATTACATTTTTTTCCTGCTGCAGCAAGACAGGTTACATAAGAGTGTTGGCAGAGTGTATTGGTGCATGTCCCATTTGACAAATGATAGGAAAATATATTTTGGAGCTTTGGGGACCTCAAACTTCCTCAGCTTCTCAATTGGCCATTCTTTTCTTTTAGCCTGAGATAGGAACATAAAGGAAAGTTTGGTGGGGATTAGTACTCAATTAAAGGAAAGTTTAGTGGAGAAGATGATTCAAAAAAATGTGTTAAACAATAATACTTATCAAAAAAATGAAAATAAGAAATTGCATATATAAGTAATAAAGAAGTCAAAGTAAAAGAAGTTGCAAATGTAAGAATATCACAGAACTTGAACTGTAAGCTTCAGATGACAAGTTAACCAAAATGAAATGTGCTAAACAATTAGAAAGAAAAAAAAAAATCATCTTTATATGAGCCGCATACAGGATTGTTGGGTGCACAGAAATGGACAAGCATCGATGCAGTAAAATATAAAGAAGTGAAGTCTCCTATTACAAAGGAAAAACCAAAAATGGGCAGATCCAATCATAATAGCCATAGTTGAGCATAGGACTTCTCCTCAGTCAAGTTTTCAGGAAATAAAGGTAAAGAGACCACACACATAAACTAAATCTCTACATTGATGGTGACACACACACACACACACACACACACACACACACACACACACACGAATTTCAAAGAGATTTTGGCCTGATAAGCCCAAACAAATCAGCAAAAAACTTGAGCTCATATCCAGTCCTAGGCCCCACTCCTTGAAATCTGACGATACCTGAAATAAAGGAAGCTTAACTTGAAGACTCAAGCATGCTTTATATATTCTTGGGTATGTGACCTGCTGTGGATGGACTACACTTCCCAACCCTCCCAGATTGAAAGCCGAATGTGGACCATTGCCACATTTCACTTCTAAACTGTCACTTTGCAGGCCAAATTATTGAACTTAGGATGGTCCTATCCAGGAGAATTTTTCAAGCAATGGTCCTTCCAAAGTGGGGCCCAGCTGACAAACGGTCTAGATAACAGAACATTACACAAACTGAAAATGAGTATGTTGTATATCTTGGGGCCAAGGATCAAACAGTTCATCTGCATTTCAGTTCTATCGTCAGCAGCCACACGAAGCCCAACAATTCTTACCTTTGCCCGCAGTTCGTATTGGTCATCGGCAAAAAAAAGAGTCGGTAATGGCCCACTTTCTTGCAGCGTCACTAATCTATAGAGGTCTATGCCAATAAAAAAAAGCTCAGAAGAGTTAATGTCTTCCTTAAATAAGGTTCCAAAATTCAAACTGTCACCCCCTCTAGGGTCCAAAAGGCAAAATTTACTATGTTGTACACATCCCGTTTCCCTGATTCCTATAACTTCAATTTATACAAGTACATGATTTCTCTGGATTCATAGTTTCAATGCTCGCAACCAACCGTATCAGAAAGGTTAGCACTCTTCCAGTCCTCTATCTTTTGTTCTTTCATTTCAATATTTTGTTGAAAAATTGATAAATTTTGTGTTTCCTTTTCAAAATGGTCTTGTAGTAACACAAGTAAACATGGCTGTTGTTTTCTAAAATGTTCCTAAAAATTTTAGGATTCTATTAAAGAGATACATGTTACAATCTTTTCACTCTCCGTAATCATTTATTTCTCTTTCAATCTTTTCATGGTAAGGTAGGTAATTTTTTCCTCCCTAATCACTATTGTGTTTTTATCAAAATTAGAATTTGAAAACTTATGAAAAGGGCACGCATAACACTCATTGCATGTAAATTTCATACAGTGCTGGGCACTGAACGTGCCACTTACCAGTCTTGAATAAATGCTTGGAAAAGTTACACTAAAGAACAAGGATTAGCAGCCACACTCACAAGTTTGAGAGATCCATAGCATTCAATCAATGATCACATCAAGTTGCACAAACGTCATGTTACACATCTGATTACTAGCCTATAGATATCAATCCAAGGAAAAAAAAAAAAACTACTATCGGACAGCCTAGGAAAAATTAGGGGCAAAATAAAATTCCATTGACTGCAGGAATTAAGAATCATCTGATTGGTGCAATATTCTGGCCAGGCCCTTCAATAAGATGATCCATTGATTGGATTGTCAGCATTTAATTCAATGGATATTGAGTACCAATAGCAACCAGATCTAGAAAACATAGTTCTGTTAAAAAAAAAAAAAGAAGCACAGAGGTTTTTAAGCACATCAGAGAAAAAACGAAAGAAAGAAAGAAAATACATAAAAGACAATGCCTTTTCTATTATTTTTGAAACAGCAACCACACATAAAGCTCTCCCAATTCAAGACTGGCTTCAATCATTTTCAACTGCTGAAGTAGCTGCTGAACAGAAATAGATCTGATTGATGAAACCAAGCAGCTATATGATGGCTCCATAGGGCAAAAAGGCCATTTGAAACCTTTTTGTTGTCTGTCAATCTAATTGGCCCACCATCAAGTGTCTCTGCTACAGAATCCCACTTAGGACAGATACATTATGAAGCCAATGAGATGATCAATCCACACGAGTAAAAGCTGAATCCCGCCTTTACTGTTGGTTGACCAGAAAGAATGCAGTTTGGTCCCCAATCTAATTCAAATAAGCACAGTTGGTTGATCAGAAAAAAGGCAGTTTGGTCCTCAATCTAATTCAAAAAAAAAGGCACTGATCCATCCAAAAAGGGGAAGGAGAAATCAAGAAACTTGACGTAAGTGAAAAAAATATTACATAGTAAATGCATCGAACAACCAAATCACAAGGGGAAAACACACGATAGGCATCAGTCACATGCAGTAATGAAAAAACCAAAAAGAAGGGAAAAACATTCAAGAAAAAATTTATTAGCTTAGACCACTACATGACTCCCTTCTTTTTTCAATTTCTCTGTTTTTTCTCCCAATCAAAGAACTACACCAAAAAACGATCTCCTCCCCAGAAATTTCAAATCCCTCAATTAAAAGAAATTTTTTAAAAATAAATTAATTAATATTCAAAAGATCCACATCATTAAAGCACAAATGAAAAACATCAGACAAAATTTTTTAAAAATAAAAATAAAAATCCTATGAAACGATCTCAACATCAAAATGCAACACCAGAAACCTCCAAAAATCGTTGCAGAACACAAATGTGACTCAAAAAACCCTAGAAAACATAATGCAGGTCGATGAAACCCTAACCTTACAATGCGGGAAGACGAGATCGAAAAGATTGCGTTTGCTGTTACCTTAAATCGATAAAACGGGAAGCGAGAAAGTAAAACAAACCCTAAATCCGATGCGAACGCGATAACCAAACGGGTCCGCCTTTGAAAACGTGAGCTCGTTGAGATCTGCGAATCCAAACGAGAGCTCTCTCCTCCAGCATTTAAAGTGAGAGAGAGAGATAGAGATGGAAAATCGGTAGTAGGGTTTTCTGAGAGAATCGAGGGAGCAGGTCGGAGAAAAATTCCAGAGCTTTCACCTTTATCGCTGCTGCCGGTTGTTGCAAGAAGGAAAAAAAGGAAAGAAGATAAACACGAGGGAGATAGGGAGATACTGCACAAATGGATAGGCATTTATGTTTTTTTTTTTTTCGTTTAATAGAAAAGGACCCTTTGCCCGCAGCCGTTAAAACGGGCGGCCCGTTTGGATACCACCAAATAAGTTACTTTTTCTTCTTACAGCAGTAGATAAGTAAATTTGGTTTAAGATCAATTATAAACAACTTTTTTACTTAAACGTATTTAATCACTTTACCTTAATAAGTAGAAACTAAGATAAGCTACTTGAGGCATAAGTAGCTTATCTTAAGTAACTTATGATTAAAAAAAGAAAAGAAGAAAAAGAAGAAAAAGAAGAAAGAATAATAGGATTCACTGTGAGTGGGAGATTAAAAAAAGGATGAAAGGAGACAAAATAGAAGGTAATTTATTTTTTGTTAGAAAATCTAAAAATTGAAAATAATAATAATAATAATAATAACACATACGTAGGTATGTTCGAAAATTGATTTCTCCGTATCTTAGGTTTGTGTAGAGTTTATTCACCTGTAGCACGACTTAGGATCATTATCATGTGTCGGCCCATGGGGCCCGTTCATATATATGTGGTCTGACGATCAGAACCACCCATGTTTTGGATGGTGTCCTAAACGAGCCACAATGAGTAAAGGGGCACTGAACAGACAGTTCTAGGACTATTAATGGACTGGTATTGGGTTCGAACTTTTTTTGCCTTTGGGCCTTTGCCAGGCTCATTTTAGGCCCAATAAGCAGTCTAGGCTCCAAGTTCAGATTTAACGATATTAGCTATTGAGGCCTGTCCGAGCCCTAATCTGAACCGTTGATACAGTAGTGGAACAGATTTAGGTGTAACTTATAGGGCCTCAGGCCAGACCCAGGCTTAAACATCAGTCCTCCAGTTAACCTGGGCCGAACATTCCAAGCTCACTAACAGTCTTATATGGATGCTAACCACTGCCAGCATGCGCAGTAGAGGAGACTGAAGGTGCAATTCTTGCATGCTAACGTTCTACATGTGGGCCATTCATTAGGTAGAATAATCCAACGTGATCCAACCATCAAGTGGGTCACAGATGAATGCTATACACACATCACGGTGGGTTCCATGAACAACTAGCTGCAAATATTGAAAATGATTTAGTCCTGGCATATAGTGCATGGAAAGGCCAGGGTTCAAAAAACACATGCATCGAATCCACGCATGTTTGGGATGTCTTTTGGATGGAAAAACTATTAGATCTGGTTACGTTCAGTACTGGACAATCCTCACCATTTTATGAACTTAGCCGCATCCAATATAAAAAAATCAAGCATATATATTTTTTAATTGTCCCATTGATGGTCCACCAATCATTATGTACCATTTTTTAACTTTCATGAAATGGTGGAATGGTTATAATTCCTCTTGCAGGATCACAAAATACATTTGAATCTATGCTTAAGGGCGATTATAGGAACCGTTTCTTCCATAACATCTTCTCTCTCCCCTGTCCCGTAAAGGGCCAGATCCTTCTCGATAAAGTTGGCTTAGGCTCGATTAGGAAGATGCATTGATTTCCTCTGTATAGTATATGATAGGCGGGATCTTCCCCTTTTTTATCGGTCCCGCCGAAAGGCCCTTTTGTATCCTTTTTTCATGGAATGAACTCATCATTTTGAGGAAAAAAAACAAAGGCGAGTATAGGGACCTTATTGGAAAAAAGGACTGCATGGGGCCTAATTGCTCATCTTCTAATTATGGGCCAGCTCTAGATCCACACAGCCCTATAGATTTGATTTGAAAAGAAGATGAGTTTTGCTGATTCTCATAACAAATCTCTTTGGATTGGATGTTGTAGCTAACATAATCTCTTTGTAATTGATACAGGATACACTTAAGGTCAAATCTTATGAATGGTTAAGATTGAAAGATATCGGATTAGAAAGATTGATTCAAGGATCTAGCGTCTGCTATAGCTTTGGATGACTATAACTTTGATCAGTGTTCTGTTTTGCATGTATAATTTATTGTTAGAAAGCTATCAAAGAAGGTACGTCCTGGCCAATTAAAGGCAATTGGCCATTGAACCGTTACCTAAAATAAAATCATTTTAGAGATTAATTTTAAGTTGCTTTAGATGTGAGAAAGTTTAACTGAGTTTGAAGTTATATACTTTTTTTTTTTTGTAAGCTTATTATTTAAACAAAAGCTTACTATTTTAAAAAAGTCATGAAATTTAAGATTTATGGCTTATTTAAGTCATATGAAAAGACTTTGTAAATAGACTTTATTCTTGCTTTATTCATTATTCTAACAAATTTTCTTTTAAAGATTTCTTTTTAAGATGTTGTATTTAAAATTACTCATGGAATTGAGGTCTATTTGAGAGAAAGAAGACTAAAAATTTAATTGTGATGAGATAATCAATAAGAAATTTGATATGTGCAAAAATTCAAGATTTGATCTTTTCACCCATAGCATTGTCTTTTTTTTCTTGAAAATTTCCTTCTTTTATCAAATAAAGGTCTTATTGTTGCAAATAATGGTATCAATTGTTATTTGATACATGGCAGTTGGTAACATTTGTGAATTAGGTGAAGGTTTAGAAAGAGAGGAATTCTAATCCTGGTGATCTCTTCCTCCCCTTTTCTACCATGCACCTGCCATGCCAACGATCATCTTGATATGAATACCCTCTGTAGTGAGTGTTTGGAATTGCACAAAAAGATAACTCAAATTTAACAAATTTTCAAGGCCATGAAAAATTGTTTGTTGGAACATAAGAGTTAAGACCGATATTATAACTTCTCTTTTTAGTTATGTCACATCATTTATCCACCAATTAATGTCCGAACTCTTCTTCCACTGCTTTTGCTAATTCTTTCTTGGATTGTCAGTCAGTTATAAGCCACACCTCCTAGTGGTGGAATTTTGACACAGGAGAGGACATGATGAGGTCGATCATCATCTTCCTTGGTAAGAACTACTTCGATTTACAGAGCTCTCTAAACACCTCATAGAGCTTCCTTGAATTTACAAAGAATAAAAATAGAAATAATTTCTAATAAATATTAAACGAAGTTACAATTTTTTAAATATTAAACTAAAACTTAGGAAAAAGTTTTAGACTCAAACTCAACTCTCACTTTCTAATAACGTGACTTACTATAAATAGTAAGCTTACTATTTATAGATGGTCATGATTCTACTAGGCGTCATGGTTTTCGGCCAAAAATAGTAAGGTCCCCTTCATTAAAATTTGAAGTCTGAGGTCTGAATCTGAAATCTGAATCTAAAGTCTGAATTCGAGGTCAGGAAATTAAGTATTGTGTTTAGAACAACTTATTTGTTAACTAATGTGCCAAATGTCTTAAATATGTTAATTTGACACATTTGCCCCTTTCTCCACAGGAAACAGTCGTGATCGAATCCCTACCATTAAAAACTTCATGGATTCCACCAAAATTTTATATTTGCCATCCAACCTATTTATAAGGTCAAAAAAACCTACATGAAGAGATCACACAAATATCATCTTAATACAAAGCTTTTGTGGCCCACAAGAAATTTTTAATTGTCGTTTACCACAGTTTCATGTACTATGGTTCATCTTAGATTTGGATTTGCTTCATTTTTTGATCATGCTTAAGAATGAGCTTTCGATATGAATGGACAACATGGATGTAGTGGCAAACATTATAGTGCACCCCACGGTCAAGAATCCCACTCACCTAAGTGGATCCGGATTGCGTACCGACTATGTTAGTAGCCCCTAGCTATTGGATGGTTTTGCGTGGCTCACATCATAATGTATGTGTTTTATCCATGCCGTCCATCCATTTTTCCATGTCATTTTAGGGAATGATCCCAAAAATGAGGAAGGTCCAAATCTCATGTGGGGTGGTGATTGAATGCCTGCCGTTGAAAGCTTCTTAGGGACCTTAAAAGTTTTGGATGAAGTTGATATTTGTGTTTTCCCTTCATCCAGGTTTGTGTGACCTAATGAACACATTGGATTTACAGTTAGCCCTAAAAAGTTTTCAACGATGGGTATTCAATCATCATTGTTTTCTTATGGTGTGGTCCACTTTAGAATTGGATATGTCTCATATTTTTGGCTCATGCCATGAAATGCTTTGGTTAAATAGAAGTATAAAACACACACATCATGCCGGGCCTGTCCAACTGCTCCCTACTGCAGGGTCGGTAGGCAATGCCTTATGCTGTGTTGACGTCAACAAGTTTAGTGGGCTCCACCATGATGTATGTGTTATATCGAAACTGTCCGTCCATTTGGTGAGAACATTTTAAGGCTTTAGCCCAAAATTGAGACAGATTCAAAGCTCAAGTGGAACACACCTCAAAAAGCAGTGGGGACTGAACATCTACCATTGAAACCTTCTTGGGGTCATAGAAGTTTTGGACCCATCTGATATTTGGTTTTACCTTCATCCAGGTCTGTATGGCCTTATGAACAGTTTGGATGGAAAATAAACCTCATGGTGGACCCTATGAATGTTTCAACGGTGGGAATCATTTCCCCCATTGCTTTTTGTGGCATGGTCCACTTGAGCTTTTAATATGACTCATTTTTAGGCTCATGCTCTATGCTATTCTCGTCAAATAGATGAACGGTGCGGATATAATACATACATCATGGCGGCCCCCACAAAACTTGGTGACGTCAACATGTGGCGGGGCGGATTTCCTGTGAAAGCTTGCGAGAGCTCCTGTGCAAGGATGCTGTGTGGGGCCCACTGAAATGTATTTGAAAAATCCATTCCGTCCATCCAGTTTGAGAGCGAAACTCAGGACGTACGAAAGAAAATTAGGTAGATAAAAGACTAAGTGGGTCACACGAGAGGGAAAAATATGGAAAGAAATTCCTACTGTTGAAACCTTCCGAGGCTCCACTTTGATGTTTATATGCTATCCAAACCGTTTGTAAGGTCATTCCTAATGGGATTAAGTAAAAACACCAAAAATAAAGCCTGATGAAAAACATTTATGGCGATAAGAATGCTTCAACGGTGCTTACTGAATGCCCACTCTTTACCCTCGTGTGGCCCACTTGACTGTTGGATACACCTAATTTTCAGTCTCTCGTCCTAAATTGATTTCTCAAAATGGACAGACGGGGTGGATTTCTCAAAAACATCTCAATGGGCCCCACCCAACATCCCTGCGCAGGAACTTCCAAATCTGGGTACGCCTGTGGCTAGAGCTGGGCATCGGACCCAGTCGGATCGGATTCGGTCCAACTCGACTTGATTCGAAATTTGTAGGGTGTGACTCGAACTCGATCAGAACCGGTACCAGATTTGGGTCATCGGACTCGAACAAATCCGAACTCTGCTGACTTGGAACCGATCTGCGTCCGACTCGGTTAGGAAACCCGAGTCGGATCAGGTTGGGAAAGGTTCGGAACAATCATTTTTTCAATGGTACGAGAATCATTATTCTCATTATTTCTTATGGTGCGATGTACTTAAAATTTAGTATCAACCCCTAAAATGATATGAAAAAACTGATGGATGGTGTGAATGAACCAAAAAATTCAAGACGCCCCCACATAAGCTCACACCAGCTACCACGTCGCATGGCTTCCCAAAGAAGTTTCAAGTTCAAGTACAATGCTATCAATCGGGTATACTAACAAGCTGACAAAAGGAAAAAAAAAAAAAAAAACGTATTGCTTAGCTGACACCAACTATAAGCAGCCCTAGGTACGTGTCATGCGAAAACGATCACTAGCGCTCCTCGAGCTCCAAGTTGTACGAACGACTAGGTCGTGGATTAGGCTACTGAAGTGACATCACCAAGTTCTGTGGGCCCACTATGATGTATGTGTTGTATCCACACCATCCATCCATTTTGAGATATCATTTTAAGAATATGAACCATAGAATGAAGTAGATAAAAATTTGTAGTGGACCCACCACAAAAAACAATGGGGAGAGTGATTCCCACCGTTGAAACTATCCTACGGCACACCATAATGTTTATTTGAAATCCAACCTGCTCAAGAGTTAAAAAGGACATGAAAGAAGGGAAAACACAAATATCAGGTTGATCTAACACTCTTATGGCTTTTCAAAGTTTTTAATGGTGGGCGTCACTGCCCCACTGTTTTCTCTGCCGGGGTCCACTGGAACTTTGGATTTAACTCATTCTTTGGATCTTGCCCTAAAATGATCTCTCCAAATGGATGGACGGCGTGGATACAAGACATACATCATGGTGGGGCCATGTACCTTTGATCTCATTTGAGCCGTTCGTACAACTCGGAGCTCGAGGCGCGTACGCGCTCGTCTTCGCACGACACGTACAGCCTGTCAGTGCAGCTGGCGTGAGGGACGCGGATTAGCTACGTTGGAAGCGGATTGCGTACTGAGTAACCTCTGTGGGGTCCACCGTTATTTATGTATTTTATCCACTTCGTTCATCCATATTAACAGATAATTTTAGGACTTAAGCCCAAAACAGAAGCATATAAAAATCTCAAGTGGACCACACCACAGGAAACAGTGTGATTGGACCTTTACCATTGAAAATTTCTTGGAGGCCACGGAAATTTTGGATCAAGCTGATGTTTGTGGTTTCTCTTTATCCATGTTTTTGTAATCTTACCAACGTGTTGGATGACAAATAAACATTACTGTGGGCCTTCGGAAGGTTTCAACGGTGGAAATCATTATTCCACACCGTTTCTTGTGGTATGGTCCACTTGAGCTTTGGATTTACTTCAAATTTGGGATCAACCCTTAAAATTAACAGGAAAAATTGATGGACGGTGTGGATAAACCACATACATTCACAGTGGGCCCAACTGAGTTTACTCAGTACGATAAAAGCGTACAGGTGTAACTCAGTACGCAATCCGATTTCTGATAATTACATATACAACAGGTCTTAAGTCCAGGGGTTGGACCGTAAGTTACAGTACAACTAGTAGATACACTACCAAAAAAACGGGTAAAGGCTATGGACTTAATCCGTAGCCTTAGGTCTATGGCTACGGATTAAGTCCGTAGCTAGTCCGTAACACGACCGTCGTCATAGGTGCCATAACGATAGGTCTGGAACCTATGGCTACGGATTTAATCCGTAGCCATAGACCTAAGGCTACGGATTAAATCCGTAGCCTTTTCCCCTGTAGCAAAAAAAAATAAACAGCTATAGATATATTTGTAGCTGAAAGTCCGTAGCAATAGGGCAAAATTTAAAAGGCTATACCTATCTGATTATTGGCTACGGATTTAATCCGTAGCTATATTGTAAATAGCTACAGATATAATCCATAGCAATTATATCTGTAGCAAAAACTTCAAACAGCTACGGATATTATTTGTAGCTGAAAGTCCGTAGCAATATGCCAAAATTAAAAAGTCTACACCTGTTTGACTAGTGGCTACGGTCAATATCCGTAGCTATTTTGTACATTGAAAAATTAAATCACCTATTCATTCAATTACCACCTGTTCATTCAAATACCACCTGTACAATCATTCATTCATTCATCACCTGTTCATTCAATTACCACCTGTTCATTCAAATACCACCTGTACAATCATTCATTCATTCAATTACAATCATTCATTCATTCAATTACAATTACAATCCTTCATTCATTCAATTACAATTACAATCCTTCATTCATTCAATTACAATTACGATCCTTCATTCAATTAATTACAATTACAATCAAATACAGTTACAAATACAATAATGCTGAAAATACAAATCTTTGGCTTCATTAGAGAAATGTGCTCGACTTCACCGAATTTCAGCAGCTTCGTATATTCCATCATCTTACAAACAGTCATGTCATTCATAAATTAGAATGCCCATTAGAGAAAAGAAAGACAGTAAAAGAAGTGCATCACGTATAACCACTTTTTTTTTCTTAATGAATTAAAAAAAAACTCAAAGAGGAATGAAATTGACACAAAAGAAATGGTCTCACCATATGATTATAGGTTTAGGTTTGGTTTAGGTTTAGGTTATAGGTTTAGGTTAAGGTTAGGCTATAGGTTATAATTAAGTTTAGGTTATAGGTAAGGTTTAGGTTATAGATTTTGGTTTAGGTTTAGGTTAAGGTTTAGGTTATAGGTTATAGCTTTTGGGAACTTGATTACAGGATAAGGTTTAGGTTTAGGAAATCGGGTTCGGGTTCGGGATCGGGTTTAGGTTTGGGCTTTCAAGTTTAGGTTTAGGTTAGGGAGTTGAGATTAGGATTAGGTGTAGGTTTGGGTTTAAGAATTTGAGAATACATTTAGGTTTTAAGTTTAGGTTTAAGTTAAAGGTTTTAGGAAAGGTTATAAGTTTAGGTTAGGTTTATGTTTAGGTTTAGGTTTAGGTTATAGGTTATAGCTTTAGGGAATTGAGAATGGGTTATGGTTTAGGGAAAGGTTAGGTTTAGGTAATAGGTTTTGAGATTTGGGAATAGTTTTAGGTTATAAGTATAGGTTTAGGTTAGGTTATAGGTTAAGGTTTAGGGATTTGAGTTTAGGTTTAGGTTTAGGATTAGGTCTAGGTTGAGGTTTAGGGAATTGAGTTTAGGCTATAGGTTTAGGGAATTGAGTTTAGGTCTAGGTTAAGGTTTAGGGAATTGAGTTTATGCTATAGGTTTAGGTTTAGGTTTAGGTTGAGGTTTAGGGAATTGAGTTTAGGCTATAGGTTTAGGTTTAGGTCTAGGTCTAGGTTAAGGTTTAGAGAATTGAGTTTAGGTTTAGGTTTAGGGAATTGAGTTTAGGTTATAGGTTTAGGTTTAGGTTTAGGTTGAGGTTTAGGGAATTGAGTTTAGGCTATAGGTTTAGGTTTAGGTCTAGGTCTAGGTTAAGGTTTAGCGAATTGAGTTTAGGCTATAGGTTTAAGTTTAGGTCTAGGTTAAGGTTAGGTTATAGGTTTAGGTTTAGGTTTAGGTTTAGGTGTCGGTTTGGGTTTTGGTTATAGGTTTAGGATTAGGTCTAGGTTGAGGTTTAGGGAATTGAGTTTAGGCTATAGGTTTAGGTTTAGGTCTAGGTCAGCGGTTAAGGTTTAGGGATTTGAGTTTAGGCTATAGGTTTAAGTTTAGGTGTAGGTTATAGGTTTAGGTTTAGGTTTAGGTTTAGGTGTCGGTTTGGGTTTTGGTTATAGATTTAGGTTAGGTTATAGGTTAAGGTTTAGGGATTTGAGTTTAGGTTTAGGTTTAGGTTTAGGATTAGGTCTAGGTTGAGGTTTAGGGAATTGAGTTTAGGTTATAGGTTTAGGTTTAGGTTTAGGTTGAGGTTTAGGGAATTGAGTTTAGGCTATAGGTTTAGGTTTAGGTCTAGGTCTAGGTTAAGGTTTAGGGAATTGAGTTTGGGCTATAGGTTTAGGTTTAGGTTTAGGTCTAGGTCTAGGTTAAGGTTTAGGGATTTGAGTTTAGGCTATAGGTTTAAGTTTAGGTCTAGGTTGAGGTTAGGTTATATGTTTAGGTTTAGGTTTAGGTTTAGGTGTCGGTTTGGGTTTTGGTTATACGTTTAGGTTAGGTTATAGGTTAAGGTTTAGGGATTTGAGTTTAGGTTTAGGTTTAGGATTAGGTCTAGGTTGAGGTTTAGGGAATTGAGTTTAGGCTATAGGTTTAGGTTTAGGTTTAGGTTTAGGGAATTGAGTTTAGGCTATAGGTTTAGGTTTAGGTCTAGGTCTAGGTTAAGGTTTAGGGAATTGTGTTTGGGCTATAGGTTTAGGTTTAGGTTTAGGTCTAGGTCTAGGTTAAGGTTTAGGGATTTGAGTTTAGGCTATAGGTTTAAGTTTAGGTCTAGGTTGAGGTTAGGTTATAGGTTTAGGTTTAGGTTTAGGTTTAGGTGTCGGTTTGGATTTTGGTTATAGGTTTAGGATTAGGTCTAGGTTGAGGTTTAGGGAATTGAGTTTAGGTTTTAGGTTTAGGGAATTGGTTTAGGTTGAGGTTTAGGGAACTGAGTTTAGGCTATAGGTTTAGGTTTAGGTCTAGGTCTAGGTTAAGGTTTAGGGATTTGAGTTTAGGCTATAGGTTTAAGTTTAGGTCTAGGTTGAGGTTAGGTTATAGGTTTAGGTTTAGGTTTAGGTTTAGGTGTCGGTTTGGGTTTTGGTTATAGGTTTAGGATTAGGTCTAGGTTGAGGTTTAGGGAATTGAGTTTAGGTTTTAGGTTTAGGTTTAGGTTTAGGTTGAGGTTTAGGGAATTGAGTTTAGGCTATAGGTTTAGGTTTAGGTCTAGGTCTAGGTTAAGGTTTAGGGATTTGAGTTTAGGCTATAGGTTTAGGTTTAGGTTTAGGTCTAGGTCTAGGTTAAGGTTTAGGGATTTGAGTTTAGGCTATAGGTTTAGGTTTAGGTCTAGGTTGAGGTTAGGTTATAGGTTTAGGTTTAGGTTTAGGTTTAGGTGTCGGTTTGGGTTTTGGTTATAGGTTTAGGATTAGGTCTAGGTTGAGGTTTAGGGAATTGAGTTTAGGTTATAGGTTTAGGTTGAGGTTTAGGGAATTGAGTTTAGGTTATAGGTTTAGGTTTAGGTTTAGGGAATTGAGTTTAGGCTATAGGTTTAGGTTTAGGTCTAGGTCTAGGTTAAGGTTTAGGGATTTGAGTTTAGGTTTAGGTTTAAGATTAGGTCTAGGTTGAGGTTTAGGGAATTGGTTTAGGTTGAGGTTTAGGGAATTG
This sequence comes from Magnolia sinica, assembly GCF_029962835.1. Lineage (NCBI taxonomy): Eukaryota > Viridiplantae > Streptophyta > Magnoliopsida > Magnoliales > Magnoliaceae > Magnolia > Magnolia sinica. The sequence goes on from NC_080573.1 coordinate 139,678,850, forward strand.
AGTTTAGGCTATAGGTTTAGGTTTAGGTCTAGGTCTAGGTTAAGGTTTAGGGATTTGAGTTTAGGTTTAGGTTTAGGATTAGGTCTAGGTTGAGGTTTAGGGAATTGAGTTTAGGTTATAGGTTTAGGTTTAGGTCTAGGTCTAGGTTAAGATTTAGGGATTTGAGTTTAGGCTATAGGTTTATGTTTAGGTCTAGGTCTAGGTTAAGGTTTAGGGATTTGAGTTTAGGCTATAGGTTTAGGTTTAGGTTTAGGTTGAGGTTTAGGGAATTGAGTTTAGGCTATAGGTTTAGGTTTAGTTCTAGGTCTAGGTTAAGGTTTAGGGAATTGAGTTTGGGCTATAGGTTTAGGTTTAGGTTTAGGTCTAGGTCTAGGTTAAGGTTTAGGGATTTGAGTTTAGGCTATAGGTTTAAGTTTAGGTCTAGGTTGAGGTTAGGTTATAGGTTTAGGTTTAGGTGTCGGTTTGGGTTTTGGTTATAGGTTTAGGTTAGGTTATAGGTTAAGGTTTAGGGATTTGAGTTTAGGTTTAGGTTTAGGATTAGGTCTAGGTTGAGGTTTAGGGAATTGAGTTTAGGCTATAGGTTTAGGTTTAGGTTTAGGTTGAGGTTTAGGGAATTGAGTTTAGGCTATAGGTTTAGGTTTAGGTCTAGGTCTAGGTTAAGGTTTAGGGAATTGAGTTTGGGCTATAGGTTTAGGTTTAGGTTTAGGTCTAGGTCTAGGTTAAGGTTTAGGGATTTGAGTTTAGGCTATAGGTTTAAGTTTAGGTTTAGGTTAAGGTTTAGGGAATTGAGTTTAGGCTATAGGTTTAGGTTTAGGTCTAGGTTAAGGTTTAGGGAATTGAGTTTGGGCTATAGGTTTAGGTTTAGGTTTAGGTCTAGGTCTAGGTTAAGGTTTAGGGATTTGAGTTTAGGCTATAGGTTTAAGTTTAGGTTTAGGTTGAGGTTTAGGGAATTGAGTTTAGGCTATAGGTTTAGGTTTAAGTCTAGGTCTAGGTTAAGGTTTAGGGATTTGAGTTTAGGCTATAGGTTTAAGCTTAGGTCTAGGTTGAGGTTAGGTTATAGGTTTAGGTTTAGGTGTCGGTTTGGGTTTTGGTTATAGGTTTAGGATTAGGTCTAGGTTGAGGTTTAGGGAATTGAGTTTAGGTTATAGGTTTAGGTTTAGGTCTAGGTCTAGGTTAAGGTTTAGGGAATTGAGTTTAGGCTATAGGTTTAGGTTTAGGTTTAGGTCTAGGTCTAGGTTAAGGTTTAGGGATTTGAGTTTAGGTTTAGGTTTAGGATCAGGTCTAGGTTGAGGTTTAGGGAATTGAGTTTAGGCTATAGGTTTAGGTTTAGGTCTAGGTCTAGGTTAAGGTTTAGGGAATTGAGTTTAGGCTATAGGTTTAGGTTTAGGTTTAGGTTTAGGTTTAAGTTTAGGGATTTGAGTTTAGGCTATAGGTTTAAGTTTAGGTCTAGGTTGAGGTTAGGTTATAGGTTTAGGTTTAGGTTTAGGTTTAGGTGTCGGTTTGGGTTTTGGTTATAGGTTTAGGTTAGGGTTTAGGTTTAGGTTTAGGTTTAGGTGTCGGTTTGGGTTTTGGTTATAGGTTTTGGTTATAGGTTTTGGTTTAGGTTTAGGAAACCGGTTTTGGGTTCGGGGTCAAGTTTATGTTTGGGTTTTCAAGTTTAAAGATAGGTTTAGGTTAGGGAGTTACGATTAGGATTAGGTGTAGGTTTAAGTTTAGGGAATTGAGAATACATTTGGGTTATAGGTTTAGGTTTAGGTTTTAGGTTTTAGGTTAAGGTTATATGTTCAGGTTTAGGTTATAGGTTTAAGTTAAGGTTGAGGTTTAGGTTATAGGTTAAGATTTCAGGTCATGGGTTTTGGTTTAGGATATAGGTTATAGGTATAAGTTAAGGTTTAGGTTTAGGTTTAGGTTTAGGTTATAAGACATAGGTTTAGGGAATTGAGAATAGGTTAAGGTTTAGGTTTAGGAAATCGGGTTTGGGTTCGGGGTCGGGTTTATGTTTGGGTTTTCAAGTTTAAAGATAGGTTTAGGCTAGGGAGTTACGATTAGGATTAGGTGTAGGTTGAGGTTTAGGGAATTGAGAATACATTTAGGTTATAGGTTTAGGTTTAGGTTTTAGGTTTTAGGTTAAGGTTATATGTTCAGGTTTAGGTTATAGGTTTAAGTTAAGGTTGAGGTTTAGGTTATAAGTTAAGATTTTAGGTCATGGGTTTTGGTTTAGGATATAGGTTATAGGTATAAGTTAAGGTTTAGGTTTAGGTTTAGGTTATAAGACATAGGTTTAGGGAATTGAGAATAGGTTAAGGTTTAGGTTTAGGAAATCGGGTTTGGGTTCGGGGTCGGGTTTATGTTTGGGTTTTCAAGTTTAAAGATAGGTTTAGGCTAAGGAGTTACGATTAGGATTAGGTGTAGGTTTAAGTTTAGGGAATTGAGAATACATTTGGGTTATAGGTTTAGGTTTAGGTTTTAGGTTTTAGGTTAAGGTTATATGTTCAGGTTTAGGTTATAGGTTTAAGTTAAGGTTGAGGTTTAGGTTATAGGTTAAGATTTTAGGTCATGGGTTTTGGTTTAGGATATAGGTTATAGGTATAAGTTAAGGTTTAGGTTTAGGTTTAGGTTTAGGTTATAAGACATAGGTTTAGGGAATTGAGAATAGGTTAAGGTTTAGGTTTAGGAAATCGGGTTTGGGTTCGGCGTCGGGTTTATGTTTGGGTTTTCAAGTTTAAAGATAGGTTTAGGCTAGGGAGTTACGATTAGGATTAGGTGTAGGTTGAGGTTTAGGGAATTGAGAATACATTTAGGTTATAGGTTTAGGTTTAGGTTTTAGGTTTTAAGTTAAGGTTATATGTTCAGGTTTAGGTTATAGGTTTAAGTTAAGGTTGATGTTTAGGTTATAGGTTAAGATTTTAGGTCATGGGTTTTGGTTTAGGATATAGGTTATAGGTATAAGTTAAGGTTTAGGTTTAGGTTATAAGACATAGGTTTAGGGAATTGAGAATAGGTTAAGGTTTAGGTTTAGGATATCGGGTTTGGGTTAGGGGTCGGGTTTATGCTTGGGTTTTCAAGTTTAAAGATAGGTTTAGGTTAGGGAGTTACGATTAGGATTAGGTGTAGGTTTAAGTTTAGGGAATTGAGAATACATTTGGGTTATAGGTTTAGGTTTAGGTTTTAGGTTTTAGGTTAAGGTTATATGTTCTGGTTTAGGTTATAGGTTTAAGTTAAGGTTGAGGTTTAGGTTATAGGTTAAGATTTTAGGTCATGGATTTTGGTTTAGGATATAGGTTATAGGTATAAGTTAAGGTTTAGGTTTAGGTTTAGGTTTAGGTTTAGGTTATAAGACATAGGTTTAGGGAATTGAGAATAGGTTAAGGTTTAGGTTTAGGATATCGGGTTTGGGTTCGGGGTCGGGTTTATGTTTGGGTTTTCAAGTTTAAAGATAGGTTTAGGCTAGGGAGTTACGATTAGGATTAGGTGTAGGTTGAGGTTTAGGGAATTGAGAATACATTTAGGTTATAGGTTTAGGTTTAGGTTTTAGGTTTTAGGTTAAGGTTATATGTTCAGGTTTAGGTTATAGGTTTAAGTTAAGGTTGAGGTTTAGGTTATAGGTTAAGATTTTAGGTCATGGGTTTTGGTTTAGGATATAGGTTATAGGTATAAGTTAAGGTTTAGGTTTAGGTTATAAGACATAGGTTTAGGGAATTGAGAATAGGTTAAGGTTTAGGTTTAGGAAATCGGGTTTGGGTTCGGGGTCGGGTTTATGTTTGGGTTTTCAAGTTTAAAGATAGGTTTAGGCTAGGGAGTTACGATTAGGATTAGGTGTAGGTTTAAGTTTAGGGAATTGAGAATACATTTAGGTTATAGGTTTAGGTTTTGGTTTTAGGTTTTAGGTTAAGGTTATATGTTCAGGTTTAGGTTATAGGTTTAAGTTAAGGTTGAGGTTTAGGTTATAGGTTAAGATTTTAGGTCATGGATTTTGGTTTAGGATATAGGTTATAGGTATAAGTTAAGGTTTAGGTTTAGGTTTAGGTTATAAGACATAGGTTTAGGGAATTGAGAATAGGTTAAGGTTTAGGTTTATGATATCGGGTTTGGGTTCGGGGTCGGGTTTATGTTTGGGTTTTCAAGTTTAAAGATAAGTTTAGGTTAGGGAGTTACGATTAGGATTAGGTGTAGGTTTAAGTTTAGGGAATTGAGAAAGGTTAAGGGTATGGTCCCTGCAAAGCAAATACAGATATAAATAAGGCCATCCGACGCAAATGCCAGGCCCCTTCCAATGCTGTCCATAAAAAATGGACAGCTTCATCATGGTCATAATAGCGGTTCCCTCTTTCCAGGGAACCCCGCTCTTCCGAATAGCTCCGACGCACATCCGGGACTGCTCCATTAATTTCGATCAAATACATAAACACGGCCTGTCCAAATGGCCAGGCCCCTCCAATGCTGTCCATAGGAAATGGACAGCTTCATCATGGTCATAATAGCGGTTCCCACCTTCCAGGGACCCCCGCTCATCCGGATAGCTCCGACGCACATCCGGGTCTGCTCCATTAATTTTGAGCAAATTTAATGGAGCAAATACATAACCACTTGGTCTCAAATACTTACTTTATAAAAGAAAATATCCCACGTTTTCTCAAATTTTCCATTTCGATCTTTTTTAGCTCAAATCCATGTCAATGCATGAGAATCATGCATAAACATGGATTTTAAGCAAAATACATGAGGAAAATTACAATATAGATATCATGCACACGATATCACATAATGTATTGTTTGATGAACTACACATGTGCATTCTTGACAAGAGACGTACCAGATGCTTGAATCTGAAATATGCAGCTCCAACCCTCCCACATGCAACATCTGATTATCAGTATCAGCTGGGTGTAAGAAGCTAGAAAAACACACGCAGAAGAAATTAGTGAGCAAAACAAACATTGAGAAACATGAAAAGCTAAGAAAATGGAAGACTTACTCATTAAACTCGGTAAGATAACATGCAGATCACTTTGATCACCTAAAACAAGGAAAGAAAGGAATACAAATTAGACTATCAAAACAAGCATGTATGGCATAGCCATCACTATAAAACATGACATTTCTCTAAGCAAAGCTGCTCACCAGGAGTCCGTTGGTCATTCTCAGCATCAGCAAGCATGTATGGCATAGCCATCACTATAAAACATGACATTTCTCTAAGCAAAGCTGCTCACCAGGAGTCCGTTAGTCATTCACAGCATCAGCAAACAAGTCCCTTACATTCTTTTCAGTCTCTCTAACATATTTATTTAGGACTTAAGGCCCATTAAACAAAAGGCTAACGGTTAATTGAAAAAGGCCCATAGGATATTTTTCATTTTTAGCTGTCCAAAAATATTCATATCCATCCGGCGCTGGCAGCCTTTTCTGGAACAATCAGAACTTTAGCCTTCCTCGGAACATCAATTGCTTGCGGCGTACAGGGCATATTTGAACTTGGCACCCAGACAAGTATGTATTATTGGCAGAAAAGACAACTAAAAAAAAACACACACACCGTGAGGCATTGATGGGTTTTAATGGAAAAGTCATGTATGTTTATAGATATCTGTTTTCAATCTCATTTAGAGTTTTGATGAGTTATAGAATTTTATGATATTTAATAAAATCTGGAAATGTGACGCCACCTTTGAAACCTTCCTAGGCCCACCATGATGTTTATTTGAGAACCAAATTATTTATAAGTTAACAAAGACATATAATAAGGGAAAATACAAATATTAGCTTAATCAAAAACTTATGTGGCCCAAAGAATTTTTTAATAGGAGGTGTTTAATCCCAATTGTTTTCTGTGATGGGGTCTACTTGAGCTTTGGATCTGCCTCATTCGTTGTCTCATGCCCTAAAATGATGTGATTTATGATAATACAACCGAGGTGAGGAGAGACATACTTCTTGGGTAATAACAGCTTTAAAACATAGGGGCGTTCTCCAATGTTACCGACCACCCACCAAAAAAGGGACGCTGATTGTAAATATTCCAGCTATTTTGTGACTGAAATTCAAGGGTCCAGATTCCCTCGTAGCTCGTTTCCTTTGTTTTAGGGTCCTTGGTGGTTTTCTGGGGTGAAGAATTTGATGGTATGGTTGAATAGTGCAAATAAATTACTTGGGACATCATGTTTCCAAATCGAAGAATGGAGGTGATATGTTTTTAATAAAATAAAGTAAAAGAAGCTCACCTGCTCCATTTGGATGTGCATAGACAGCTTAAAACAGTTGGCACCTGTGATAGGACACTTGAGATTAGACAGAGTATATGGATGTGCTACCATTTATCTTAAAGCGATGTATATGCTACAGTATTGTCAATGCCCATCAAACGCCTACATATCAATTTATCATATATTAGCATAGTACACCTTCATCTTTAAGTTTTCCGCATGTATGATTGTACAAGCGTACGCCATGCCCATGCACCACATGTCCCTCGCCCATCTTCAAGCTCCGCTTGTGCACCACATGCGGATATGCCACGGGGCACCGTGAGCTACAATCCATATTCAACCGCCCCATGTGCCAGGGTACCACATGTTCTTAAGTGACAAAGTAACATGTGCTTCAATTTATCTTTAACACTACAAAAGATTACAAGTGAGAGGTGATAGATTTGAAAGTGTATGAAATTTTTTCAAAAACTAATCTCATTGAAAACCAAGCCCTAAGCATACAAATGGAATTATAGGTTAGGTCTAGTGTTTTAAAAACTAGACCAGACCATCCAATCCAACCGGGTTCAACTAGAACTGGAACCCTTTTTAGTTTGGTTTTAATAAAACTACTCAAGCACTCAAAGAACATTAAAAATGGACTGAATAACGGCATGCCGACAGTGGAACCTATACAAACAAGTATGAACTGTCAGTATATTCGGTTTGAACCAAACTTGACTAAACTCAATAGGACATGTGCAATCAGTATTGCTCCATATACATCATGAACTCTTCACCTTTTAAATCTTGGCATTCATATTATCTATTCACTATACAGCTGAGGAACTTGCCTTGTAAAATGAAGTGAAAAAAAGGGCTAGATTTTGAATAAATGCCTGAATGGACCAAAAGAAGCATATCAGACATGCTCAATGGCACATCAGAATCTCAGTATGAAGATGCAGCAGAGGCATCATGAGTTTACATGCATGCAGCAATTCCATGCAATGAAGAAGTACCTGCTCTTACCATTTGCATAAGAATTAGGAGTATTCATTCCAAGTGGGAGAATACTCTATGGAACATTAGATGATGTGTCATTGAGCACACTCAAGGAAACAAATAGCAATTTTGGATATAGAACTAATACACATGCAAATATGCAATGATAACAGAACGATACCGGTAGTTGCATCATGAACATAGTGTACATTTTAACATATTGCATGTCATAGTAATCTTCAAATTGAAGGGACGAAACCTGTGAACATCATGACATTAGGAAACATAGAATAATCACTACTTAACAGAGAAAAATGGTAAAATATAGATTTCTATTGAACTGTGAAATAGATTCTTACATCTGTTAAACACAGGAGAATAAGATTCCTATACAATGCCATGGGAAAGTACTTTAGGAGTGTTTCCAGCTATCACATCCACAAAACATTAGCAAATGCATAAGATTAATGGGAGATAAGAAAGTCGGATAAAGGAAAATGTTACAGAAAAATATAGAAACCAAAAGTAACTTAGCACTAATAACTCTTTAGATCCGTAGTTGTTAAAACACAAACCAGCAGGGATTCAAATATATAGCCCAGAGGAATCCATGATAGAAAAGCATGCAATGTTGCCAGTGTTGCTCGTATAAGTTTTGTCCTTTGTGATGAAGATAGTACATATAAGCACAATTCATGAATTAGCTGAAACTCACTGTAGACAAACCAAACAGGATGTCAGTAACATGGGCACTATAACTAACTAGAAATAACAAGAACACAAACTACAATTAGTGGTTTGCATCTTTCCAAAGATGTTACACTTCACTATTCCCATGTTGTCCAAACAATAGATGTTTTAGGTGAGAAGAAATTGTTGAAGCTCACTGTTTAGATAGCAGAGTTTTGAAACTATATATCAGAATTTTTGGACGGATTAGATCAAACACATATATTCCAATGGACCTCATGGATCCCCTTAAGCACCATCTATATTTAATATGTTTTAGGTGAGAAGAAATTGTTGAAGCTCACTGTTTAGATAGCAGAGTTTTGAAACATGGAAAATCCAAGCTTGCCCATCAGTTGGATGCTTCAGATTCATCATCAGACAGTCCACATGCACAGAAAAGATGCAGGCTACATAGATATCATCTGATTTAGGAAATTTATTTGATTCCTATTCTAGGTAAACCAGTGGAGCTAGCTCCATTCCATTCAAAATGGCAGAACTAGGCCCCAAATTCTAGCTAGGATTGCTTCAGGCCTGCTCGAAATGCATGAGAATACAACTAAAGATCGGCCATCAATATGAATTAAATTGGTGTCACCCTGCTTTAGCAATTTCTGGGTTGATTTGATTAACAAATATCTACACAATTAAAAAACAACGCTAATAAACTAAAACCTAACAATTGAATTCGAAGCTAATTTGAGAAACTGGGCGGTGTATTAGAAATTTCCAATGATACGTTGCAAGATAGAAATCATTGGAGATATTAGAGACTGAAATGATAGAATCAGTTTAGTGACTCTCCATCTTAAACCCCATGATCCAAATGCCAGCAAATCAGTTTAGTTGCCCTTTGATCTTCTATTGCCCCATTTGTTGACACCTGGTTAGCTAGGTGCTTGGTACGAGTCAAAATGGGGTGGATTTACTGAGTCGACTCAGGCAACTCACAAATCTGCCTGACCTCTTTGTTTTTCCCATATTGGATGGTCAAGTTTTGATGCTAAGTGACTGAGCCACCATTGGTGAGTGGTGAACCAGGTGCGTGATGTTTTTGAAGCCACAACACCATGAGTCACCAATAGTTGGATAGTGCGAATCCAGCTTAGTGGCCAGAAGATCAGAACAGGTAATAAAAGTATAAAAATGAGCAATGTTAGAGTAAAGTAAAAGCAAGAGTTCAACAAGGAAGAGGCAGGCTCAGGACTAGAACTATAACAGAACATATTGAGATTCAGCACATGTGAAATACAAATAGAAACCAATACGAATAACAGAATCCGGAAAAAGAAAGTTACAGAAAATCAGAAAAGTGTACCCCAAGAATACAGCATCATTAATATTACTTTGAGCAGAATATCAATGCCAACAAAATACAATTGGGTATTGAAAAAAAAAAAATCACAGCAGGACAATCAAATAAGCTCACCTTCCTTGCTATGTTCTCAAAACTAGGCCTGCTAATGAGAGAGAAAGCAAGGAGAGAGACATCAGCGCCACTGTAGCTGAGAGGTCTCAGCCTGTTATAGTCTTCTTGACCTGCATGGAGTTTCAATGTCTTGAAAATCAGTAATTACAATGCACAAAATAGGAAGATGGTTTTATTTTAATTTCTTTCCCAAAACCATTAAATGCTAAAAATAATTCAAATTACTAAGATTTAGCACCACTAATTCCAACAATGGATAAAACCCAAAACAGGATATGGATTTGGTCCTCATTTAAATACATCAAATCTTATGTTTTGATTTGCAAAACAGGCCTGAATATAGTTGAAAATGAGTTCATAGGCTTCCTATACCTTCAAATGAAGAAAATACCTTGACAACTATACAACTATCCATGACTAATTGTAAGAAATAAGATTCTGTCATAGAAAAGACATAAATCACAATACCTGATTTAGATCAAGAGGAATTCTTCATGATCCCATCCCCAATTCAGGAAACCGATTCAGGGCTAGAAATGGAAAAAAAAAAAATCACCCAATAACTGAAATTCGTTGCTGAAAAGAATCCCACCCAAATCCAAAAGGTTTTTTTAACAAACACACTCTGGTTTATATCATGACGCCTGAAAGAATCCTACACAAGTCCGATTCCCAATTCAGGTCGAGGGTAGAAATGCAGGGGGGAAATTAACACAGAGCCAATTCATCACTTCTCACAAGAAATCCAGTTAGGGTTACAATGACAGATGCCATGTTAATGAATTGCCAAAAAGAATTCATCGTGATTCTCAAAATTCATTATTCTAACCCAAATCCCCAATTCAAAACCCAAATCCTGCAAATTCCAATTCAAGAAAATCCCATTTCCAATCAAACGTGACAAATCCAAATCAGTAATTCCTTACCGATGCAACAACAGAAATCACAGAACAGTCAGCTCGAGTGCTTGACATTTTCTTCGATGAAATAGAGATGGACAACGACACCGCTGCTCTCATTGACGAGCAACGTGCACCATGTCGGCATCCCTTCGACATTGTAGTCCTCGATCTTAGCACATTCCTGGAGGAACGATCGGATATTGTCGCGAAACAGGCCCGAGTAGTCGACTGGGCAGCTAGGGTCTGCGAACGCATGGAATGCATAGGCCTTGATCTGCCGTTTTTGCTTCTTGTAGGCATCAAAGATGGTAGACATGAGATAGAGCGTGGAGGTGCAGCTAGGGCGTGGGGACCTTCTTCCAATTCAAAGAGAGAGAGATAGAGAGAGATAGAGGTGGGGGTGCGGCTAGGGCGTGGGGACCTTCTTCCAATTCAGAGAGAGAGAGAGAGAGAGAGAGAGAGAGAGAGAGAGAGAGAGAGAGAGAGGTGGAGGTGCGGCTAGGGCGTGGGGGTGAGGTGGAGGCATGAGAGGGATGTTTGAGAGAGAGGAAATGAAAAAAAAAGGCCCGCGTTAATGAAATAGGAAGGACCCGCGCAGCTTGTTTTTTCGTCGGATTTAGCTACGGATATACAGGCTTTAGCTACGGATTAAATCCGTAGCTATATAGCTACAGCTTTAAACCGTAGTAAAATTCCGCCATAGGCTGTATCCTTTGCCCGATTTTTTGGTAGTGATAACTTTCAACCTTTCATGTTTGTACAACATCCAAACCATCCAATAGGTTGGCACCAACATAATGATCACCTTATAAGTAAAAATTCCATATCGAATCATCAGGTGGACCACATTTACATTTTTCTATTCATCAATGGCTATACATTGTTCTCATGTGTGGCCCACCTGAGGAACAGATAGGGTTGATTTTTGCACCAGATGAACCCCATGATGGTTCTAACTTCCAACATAGTAGATCTGATTATCTGACTTAGGTTAGGGTTTAGAATCATTCAGTTATGGACTTAGGGAAAAGAAATTTAAAAAAAAGAAAAAAAGAAGCATACCTGTCTTCTTCGAATCAGGGACGACCGAACTCGTTGTTGTGGGGTTAGAAGAAGAGAGGATCGAGGGACGGCCGGACTTGTTGCTCTGGGGTTAGAAGAAGAGAGGATCGAGGGACGGCCGGACTTGTTGCTCTGGGGTTAGAAGAAGAGAGGATCGTTCAACGAGTAGGGTCAGAAAGAAAGAGGGTAAAAATTTATTCGATGGGTAGGGTAAGAAAGAAAGAGCGGAAAGAAAGAGTGGTAAAAGTATGAGGGTAAAAAACTTAAAAGTTATATATACAGCAAGTACCCATTCCGAATCGGGTAGGATCGGTTCGGGTTTTGGGTTGGGTCGGTCCGGATGGACCACGATCCGACATCAATCCAAAAGACGATCGGATCTGATTGATCCTACTCAATCTGCACCGATCCAGGCCGCCGGTTCGGTTCTGATCGGGTTGGATCGGGTCTGATCGGGTCGGATCCACCGGATGGGGTCAAGAATGCCCAGCTCTACCTGTGGCACACCACACAGTCCGCTTCCCCCTGCAAATCCGGGAAGGGATTCGGTACTGCCCCGTCGGGATCTAGCTTGAGACAACAGTCCTGTCCAGTGCTATGTGGGGTCTATGGTGATGTATATATTTTATCCATACCGTACATCCATTAAAAAAAATCATTTTAGCGAATAAAAACAAAAGGCAGGCATATCTAAGGTCTCGTGTAGGCAACATTACAGGAAACTGTGGGATTTGGGTGCCTACCGTTGAAAACTTCTTGGGGCCACAGAAGGCACTGATGAAGCTCATTTTTGTGTTTTCTCTTCATCCAGGTCTGTGTGACCTTATGAAGAGATTAGATGGCAAATAACCTCACTAGTGGACCTTAGGAAGGTTTTAATCGGTCGATTCCCACTACTTTTTGTGGTGTGGTTGACTTGAACTTTGGATGTGCTTATTTTTTGGGATAATCCCTTAAAATGATATAAAAACGTTGATGGACGATGTAGATGTAACACATAAATCATGGCGGGCCTAGAAAAGTGTCACACGTTAGAAGTTAGTAAACAAGAAAACATTTGTTTGCACGAGGCAACATTGGATTAAAAATATAAATCTGTCGAGCGATTCCTGGATTCACCAGTAACTGAGATCTCATTCATCGGAAAAACTCAGCATAAAATATCGGAGTGATTTCTTTTGTTCGGTGTTAATAAACACCGCTTAACATTGATGGCTTTCCAGATTCCGCATTAAGTGAAGCCCAAAGTGTCTAATTTGGCTTAACTACTTTATTCTCCTAATTTTCTAAGCTCCTTTTATGTTGGACATGTACAACTCAAAGGATTAAGGGCTATGATCAAATTAAAATGTAATATTTATAGTAAAAATGGAAATAAAATAGACTTTTAACCATTGATATGATGAAATCTTGCAAAATTGGGGTTGGTAACCTTGAGTAGCGGGGTTGGTTGGGTAAACTAGCTTTTTCTACACAAAATTATATATTATAGGCCGAAAAACTCATTCCAATTTGCAATACACGACTGTGTTAAGGTTCTAATGGTCCTGATTACTTCTACCTCCAATCGAGCCTTCTCTGATCCATCTTTTCCATGAAAGTGTTCGTGACCCGCTCTACATTAAAATTTGCAGGTCAGGCAGATGGCTTGGGATTGCTTCGTAGCCTCACTCATAGCTTCATCATTTGGGAGATCTGGATCGAAAGAAATAGACATAGGTTTGCTGAGATCTAGCCAAACATGGAAAAATCATTGCCAGGATTCGTCGGTGGCTTGTTTTGGTTTTTTCCCTGCTCCCATTGCTCCACATCCCTTCACGTGCTACTTGTTGGCAGAGGGGGGCCTTACACTTTAACTTTATCTATGCCATGGATTTGAACTCACTGGACACGTAAAAAAATGAGAAGAGACTTTGCTACTTAATTGTTGCTTAGAAGCTTACTGACTTGATTGCTTTGCTTGCTTCAACCGGATACACAAGATGCCAATTTATAGGCATTTGAATGAAATAGGTAAAGACAAAACTGCCCCTGCTAGGAGCTTCTAACACTTAAATGTTCCTAAAAAATACACAAGCATTTTCATCTTCCAAGAGCATCTCCAAGGGAAGTGTTGCTGTGCTTTGGAAGATGAACAGTCACAATAAATGCAGGGTTTTGGTTTGCAATTCCAACACTCCCCTTCAAACCAAAACTAGCTTCTTTCCGAGCATCGTTCTTAGTTGTTTGAATGCATCTGTCGGTAATACCTTTGTGAAAATATCCGCCACTTGTTCCGGAGTATGACAATACTCTAATTTCATTATTTTTTGCTTCACATGATCTCTTAGAAAATGATATTGGGTATCAATGTGTTTGCCTCTTCCATGTTGCACCGGATTTTTGGCTAGTTCGATTGCCGACTTGTTATCCACATATATGACTGTGGATTCTTTCTACGGATGCTTCAGCTCCTTTACTAGGTTTCTCAACCAAATTCCCTCACAGATAGTGGATGATATTGCCACGTACTCTACTTCACATGTGGACAGGGCGACCATACTTTCCTTTTTTGAATTCCATGTGAAAGCAGTCGTTCCGAGATATAATACATAGCCAGTGGTGCTCTTTCTTTCATCTTGGTCACCTCCCCAATTACTGTCTGAGTATCCATACAGTATTGCTTCATCATCGTATGGAGAGAAAAGACTGAATTCCATTGTTCCTTTGATGTACCTGAGGATTCTTTTTGCTGCTAGCCAGTGCGATTCTTTTGGTGCTTCCATATATCTACTTAGAAGCCCAACACTGTAAACGATATCCAGCCTTGTGATTGTGAGGTACCTTAGGCTTCCAATCAGACTCTTGAACATAGTCGAGTCAACGCTTCTTCCTTCTCCATCCTTTGTCAGTTTTAAGCCCGTTGCTACAGGTGTGTTTACGCATTGCAATCGGCCATCTTGAACTTTTCAAATAATTCTTTGGCATACTTCTTCTAAGATATATAGATGCCACCATGTTGTTGCTTCACCTCAATGCCCAAAAAAAAGGACATTAGACCTCCGTCGGTCATCTCGAACTCCTTAAACATGGCCTTCTTGAATTCATTAAACATCGGTCAACTGTTTCCTGCAAATAGCAAATCATCAACATACAGGCATGCTATAAGCATATTGCCATGAGCATTCTTCCTGATGTAAACTGCATGTTCATATGGACATTGGGAAAAGCCGTTCTCTTAAAGATAGTTGTCGATGCGTGCATTCCAAGCACGTGGAGCTTGTTTCAACCTATAGAGGGCTTTCTTTAGTCGATACACCTTGTGTTCCTCCCCTTACATAACAAAGCCTTCAGGTTGGTCAACATACACCTCTTCTTCCAGAATTCTATTCAGGAATGCAGATTTCACATCCAGTTGGTAGATCATTCAACTATGATAGGCTACAAGGGAGATAATCATCCTCACAGTATTAAGGCGAGCAATAGGAGCGAAGACTTCTTCATAATCCACCCCATACTTCTGATTGTAGCCCTTTGCTACAAGCCTTGCCTTGTAGCGATCGATCTCACCATTAACATTTCGCTTGATCTTGTACACCCATTTGACGCCAATAGTTTTCTGGCCATTAGGAAGCGTAGTTAGCTCCTATGTGTCATTTTTCTCAATGGCATGAATTTCTTCTTTCATAGCAATTCTCCAACATTCTTCTTTTATGACTTCCTGAAACGTCAGAGGCTCATGATTTGCATACAGGCAGAAAAGATTGACCTCTTCACTTTGCTCATAGATGTCGCTTAAGCTTCACAATCAAATCAACCTGGCAGCTGTGCAGGACGGTATCAGTCCTTAGATGGTGGCAAAAATGGCTGTGGAGCAGGAATATTCCGCCGAAGATGTCAATCCTAGTCTGGAGGTTGTTCCAAAACGCTATACTAGTAGAAGCTAGAATTCAGAGAAAAGGAATTCAGCTGGCTTCTTGCTGTTTGTGTTGCGGCCATAATACTCTATTCAGACTGGACATAGAATCGATCGACCACCTCTTCCTTTTGGGGCACATGGTTAGAAAGCTATGGAGCCATTTCGCGTCTAAATGTGGGGTCTCTCTAATCCCTCACTCTTCTCTGGAGGAGAGTTTCTTACAGTGGAAAATGGCCTCGGCAGCGGGAGCGGCTCCATCTGAGACGCGGCGTATTATCCCTACCCTCATAGTGTGGGAATTATGGAAAGCAAGAAACTGTGCCAGATTTGATAGGATCCCCATGAGATTGAACATCTCCCTAGCCCGTATCTATTGGTGGGTTAAGTGTCTTCCCCAAGGGGACTTTTTTTAGTCGGTCTAGGGGTGTAGACCCGGCCTGCTTTTGTATTTGAGCGACCCTCTAGCATCATCAAGTGGAAGAGGCCACCCCATAATTGGGTCAAAATGAACGTGGATGGTTCAGCCAGAGGTAATCCCGGGTTGTCGGGAGGTGGTGGTGTGTGCAGGACAGAAGATGGGAGCGTTGTTTTCGCCTTCTCGAAGGGTTATGGCTTAGGGACAAACAATATGGCAGAATTGCGAGTTCTTTACGATGGCCTGTCTCAGTGTCAGGAAAGAGGACTTAACAGAGTGGAGATTGAATCTGATTCCAAACTCCTGACCGACGTTCTGGAAGGGAAAGCGGAACCTCATTGGAGTTGGCAGGCGTGAATTAAGCGGATCCATTCGCTTAAATTGACAATTATTGTCCACATTCAACATATCCTTCGCGAAGGGAATGGCCCGTCCGACGTTTTAGCCAAAGAAGGTAGTAGAAATTAGACTGAGGTGGTGTATGATCAGCTGAGGGACATGCCTTCCCAGGCCCGAGGCCTCATCTTCCTTGACAAGATCGGGCTTGGCTATGTCAGAATGGCCCATCGCAATCAGTAGAGCTTTGTAGCTATCGTTCTCCTTGTGTCTTTCCTTTCGTGTTGCTTTACGACAGGCGCCTCGGTTTCCTTTTTGTACTAGGGGCTGCCCGAATTCAGGGGTTTCTTGTACATTCCCTCAACTCTTCAATGAAAGGATTCTATTTTTTTTTTTAAACTTTAAAAAAAAAAAGATGTCGCTAAAGCTTTTCATTTTTATAGGTGCCATGGGTGAGGACGAGCTAGCCGAATTTTGACTTGATGGAGTGCTTTCAGGAGTGATGGAATGTACTCCTAGACTTTTATGTGCTGATGATGTGGCCGAAGAAGGTGTTGTGGGCGTTTGCTCTTGACGATCATGCCTTTCTTCATTTTCTTCTGTTTCGACTAGAATATCTTTGGTCGATTCTTCATCGTTCCATTTTCAAGCTTCTTCCTCATTAAAGACCACATCTCTACTCACCACTACTTTATTAGTTAGTTGATTGTAGAGCTTGTAGGCTTTAGATCCTTCACTGTAGCCGATGAAGATGCATTTTTCACCCCGATCATCAAGCTTCCTTCTTCTTGCTTCTGGAACTTGAGCGTAGGCAACACACCCAAAGATCCTTAGGTGTGCCACGCTCGGTTTGTAGCAACTCCATGCCTCCTGTGGTGTCATGTTTCTGATGCTCTTGGTTGGACACCGATTGAGCAGGTAGGCAGTACATACAACTGCCTTTGCCCAGAAGCTCTTTGGTATACCTTTCTCCTTCAGCATGGTCCTCGTTATGTCGAGGATGGTGCGGTTCTTCCATTCCGCAATTCCATTCTGTTGTGGCGTTTAAGCTGCAGTATGTTGTTTAATGCCATGTTCCCTATAAAAATCTCGAAATGCATTTGAGGTGTACTCTCCACCTCTGTCAGATCTGAGTACTTTAATTTTGTGACCACTTTCAACTTCAACACGAGCTTTGAAAATTTTAAAGATAGTGAAAGTGGAAGATTTTTCTTTGATGTAATATACCAAAAGTTTTCTGCTGAAATCATCAATGTAATAAAGTATTTATTACCTCCAAGAGAGGGTGTTTCAAGTGGTCTGCAAATATCAGTGTGAACCAACTAAAGTGGTTCCTTTGCTTTTCTAGACACTCCACTTAGAAAGGAGTTCCTTTATTGCTTGCCGAGTGTGCATACCTCACACACATGTTCTGGAGCTTCAATAGCCAGTAAGTCATGCACCATGCTTGATGAGGATAAGAGTTTGAATCTACGAAATGGAGATGCTCAAAGCGAAGATGTCATCTCCATGAATCATTCTTCACGAGTCCATAAAAACACTTCTTAGCCTTTGTGTTAATATGGAGCTGAAACATGCGATTCTTCGCCATTTGGACTTGAGCCACAAGTCTTCTGTGAGCATCTCTTATAGAGAGAGAATTCTCCATGTATATGACATACCCCTTCTCAAGGAGTTGGCCGATACTAAGGATGTTATTTTTCATGTTTGGTACGTAATACACATTAGAGATGTAATTTGGCTCACTATTCTTCTGATAGATTTTAATTTTTTCTTTTCCTATCATGGGTACCTTTGATGAGTCGCCAAAACTCACGTCACCACGAACTCCTTCTGTGAGTTCCACGAACAGTTTTTTGTTACCACTCATATGGTTGCTTGTACTAGTGTCAAGATACCACACATCTAGTTGTTCACATGCATTTTCTTGTGCGATGAGTGTGGAGTCTTCTTGTTTATGGTGTGATGCTTCAGCATAGTTGGATCGTTCATCTTGATCCACTTTGCTCCGACACTCAGAGGCATAATGGCTGAATTTCTTGCAATTGTGGCATTGAATGTTCTTTGTGTTTCCATGACCACGTATGAACCGGCCGGCCTCTACAATTTCCTCTTCCACGGAAACTGGTAAACTTTTATTGATTTTGTTGATGGCTTGGATGATATCCACACTCTCTGCCTCTTGCACCATTGCTAGTGCCACGACCCCCTCGTTGTGTATGACTATTCTTTTATTCATTTAGAGTCAACTCAGACTCTAAAGCATGTTCAATCGTTGAACCAACATTCTTTTACATTCGTTGCTCATGCACTTGTAAGGATCCCATCAGTTCTTCAATGGACAGTTTTTCTAAGTCCTTTGATTCTTCAATCGTCACAACCACGTGCACAAACTTGGTTGTGAGAGATCGCAGTGCCTTTTCAATGACACGTATGTCTTCAACTTTTTCACAATTTCTTGTTAAATTGTTAATAATAACAATTAGACGTGAGAAGTAGTTAGAGATACTTTCACCTTCCTTTATATGCGCCGCTTCAAACTAGGTTCTTAGTGTTTGAAGGTGAACCCGCTTCACTCAATCAACACCCTTGAAGATGATGCCAATGGTATCCCAAGCTTGCTTACTTGATATTGCTACGACAATCTTTTCAAATGTTGATTCATCCAACCCTTGATAGAGGAGGAACAAAGCCTTGTTGTCTTTCTTTCTTTGATTTTTGAGAGCAGTCTTTTCTTCGTTAGTGAAGGCGGCTTCTTCCTCCATAGTGGGTTCTACATACCCATCGGTGACGATCTCCCATAGTTCTTGTGACCCGAACAATGCCTTCATTTGGATGTACCACTTTTCATAGTTGTCCTTAGACAACTTAAGAACCTGTGGCTGGATTGAGCTGGCCTTTTTTTTTTAAAAATTTTTTTTAAAGAAGGAATGACTGATTTTTTTTTTTTTAAATGAAGGGAGAGAGAGATGAAATAGAAAACAGATTTTTTCTTAGCTAGAAAAACTTTTGAAAACTGATTTTTTTTTTAGACAGATTTTTTTTTCTTGAAATCTGATTTTTCTTGGCTGAAAAAAAATGCTGAAATCTGATTTTTTTTTTTTTTTTAACAGAATTTTTCTTTTCTTGGCTAGAAGAAATTGTTGGCAACTTCAACCAGGGAACTTTAAAAAACTTGGCTCCGCAACCTGATTTTTTTTCTTCAAAAAAAATCTGTGCTTGACTGAAAAACTGCTGGAAACTTGTTTTTTTTTTTTTGCCGAAAAACTGCTGGCAGTCCAAATTTTTTCAAACAGACTTTTCTTCAGAGAAATCTGTACTTGACCGAAAAGAAAACTGAAAACTTCTTCTAGAAAATAAACTAGGCTGTGATACCAGTTTGTTGGCAGAGGGGGGCCTTTCACTTTGGCTTTATCTATGCCATGGATTTGGACTCATTGGACACGTAAAAAATGAGAAGAGACTTTGCTACTTAACTGTTACTTACAAGCTTACTCACTGGACACGTAAAAAATGAGAAGAGACTTTGCTACTTAACTGTTGCTTACAAGCTTACTGAGTTGATTGCTTTGCTTGCTTCAACCGGATACACAAGATGCCAATTTATAGGCATTTGAATGTAATGGGTAAAGACAAAACTGCCCCCTGCTAGGAGATTCTTACACTTAAATGTTCCTACAAAATACACAAGCATTTTCATCTTCCAGGAGCATCTCCATGGGAAGTATTGCTGTGCTTTGGAAGATGAACAGTCACAGTAAATGTAGGGTTTTGGTTTGCAATTCCAACACTACCTTGGAGGTTATTGGTGATTTCCTTGAAACCTCCCGTATGGCGGTCCTTTTCAGTTATGAAGTGGAAAAGACTTGAGAAAGGATGCGTCAAATTCTACGTGGATGGGTCTTGTCGCAGGAACCTAGTCCATCTGGAGGCGGGTGCGTTTGTGGGGGAGACACAGGCCAGTTTTTGTTTGCCTTATCGAGCGGTTTTGGCATAGGTTTCAGTTTTCGTGCTGAAGCAAGGGCCGTGGTTGATGGTCTTGTTATGTGCGTGCAGCAGGGTTTTAGTAGGATTGCTGTGGAGAGCGATTCTAAGGCGGTCGCCGATTTGCTTGCTTGCAGGGACTCCCCCCTGTGCAGCTTAGTGTATTGGAAGGCCTGACTAGTGTAGGTAGCGCGTTACCGTTGGTTACGATTTCCCATTCGACGTCGGCTTTCTCCCAAGATGTCTGTGGGGCCCTCTACCTGGACCGGTTGGGTGGGTCTAGGAACGATTAGTGTCACGCCCCGAAATTCGGGTACAGAGTGTGCACCCTCAGACCCGAGTTTCAGTTCGTAACTTGTACACAAAGTGTACTAATTTAATTCATTAATCGGTTTAATCAGAGATGATAATTATATTCAATATAAGGTCCATCATAATCTCAATCACACATACATAATACTTAGCACCAATCAACTAAACATATATAAATCTTGACGACTTTTAAAATAAAATAAACCTTAAAATCATTCATTTATTATACCATTATAATATAATGATATTTATTCCATGCTAACATTATTACAAAGAAATAAATCTAAATAATTACTTAAAGTCTCAAAATAAATGTCAGTATGCATTATTCGTTAATTAAACTATGCTAACAAAATAAAACATATAATTAAAAATTTTCTAATGCCGCCACTTCATCCTTCGATAGGTATGGCCATGTTTCAGGCAGGTCGTGTTCAGGTACAGTAGATCCTTCCGGTTCTTGCGTCACATCATTTGCTAATGGCTCATCTGTACGGTTTTTTCATCAATAAAAATGTAAGCTGGCCAGGCTTAGTGATATAACCCAGCATGGTTCATAATCATAGCAATTAAAATAATACATAAATATATGAACAATGATATGAATGTAAAATGATATATGAATGCATCAGATGGGATGATCGTCCATCTGCTTAGGTTGGAGGTCGTCAACCCGCATCCACCCGTTGGGTAGGCTTCCACCTTTCGGTAGGCTTGGGCATAGCCCGCATCTGGTAACGCTCTACCAGGATCGACATTTCTTCCAGGGAGGGCCCCTAGGATCGACCATGCATTATGAAATGCAATGAATGAACGATGATATGTAAATGCATATTTTTCATATTTGGCATAGTTGTCTTGATTAAAATATTCACATATAAATTCATCGTACAATTATCATATCAAAATATTCAAACCAGTAAATCAATCAAACAATCACAATGATTTATTTTAATTTTAATGAATTATGAGACAAGTTGGGTTACTCACTTGAGTTTGGTAATATTGACTCTGCAATGTAATTAGGTTGATTTGAATTCCGAGGTCCTATCAATTATATCAACAAATTATTATTCATTTGTTTTTATTACATGGTGGGGCCTACCTCTGATTAACATCCTAGGTGGCCAGATCCAAAATAATCAAATAATTAAAATTTATATTCTATTTTTTTCTCCTTTTTAAGATTATAAAATTAAATGATAATTACTTGATCGGGGTGGTCCATCGGATGGTAAGATCATTCAGATTCTTGGGGTATTATCATGTTTTGCCTCTACACATTAGATGGATGGTGTGGATCTAACCACACATACACTGATGGCCCATCTCGACCTTCTACGCCAAGTGATACCAACACTTGCGCAAAAATCTAAGATTCCTTTATTAAACACTTTTAGATCTGACTAATATGGCCTTTCTGATTGTTAGATTGATCTGAAAATTATGGCCCTTGTATATTTTGGCGTTAAGGATCATATGATCCGTACAGATCTATCTTAGCATAATCAGATTCCATCTATTTAAATTATTCCTAAAATATTACTAATTAGACCAAAATCATAAAAACATCACTTTATTAAAATTGACTCTACACACCTATACGATGATGGTTTGGATGATCCACGCCATCCATTGTATAGATCAGGAAGAAATTAATAACATAATAAAAAGTTAAAAAGATCTAACGATTAACACTTACCTGATCGAGCCTTCTTAGAATTTTCTCTTCCTTTTACTTTAGGGCTTCCTATCTCCTCTTTTTTTTAAGGTATCCCTTTTTAAAAAAAATTCTCATAAGATAGGATGAGCACATCCTCCCTTATCTTGAATTTGAATTTTTTTATGATATTTAATAAAAAATTTATTATTATTACTTCAAGAATCGATCCTTAAACCTCTCTCTCAATTAAGAATTTCGCTACCAACTCAACTATTGACTTGTTTTTTTTTTATTTAAAAATAAAATCTTTAAATATTTAATTTAGTTTTTTTATAATGTACCAAAATTTAGGGTTGTTACATTCTACCCCCCTTAAAATAAAATCTCATCCTCGAGATTAAGAAACTAACATTTCAATTTTTTTATTATTTTGCTTTTAATGGAATTGGTCACACTTATGTAATGGATGGTTTTATACACTGGATTGGTCTTTTAGTGTTTGTAATAGTGAATTTATAAATATGTAAAATTTTGTCAAAAACTATGGTTTATATAAGATTCAAAAATTCATACAGTGAAGGTTGTCTAGAAATAAACATTTTTTTCTAGTTAAAAATAAAATTTGGTTTTAAAAAAAATTTTAAAATTTTATTTTCTTAATTATTTTCTTTTGAACTCAATTTATTAATCTACGATGTAGCCTTTGAATTACCTTAATTGGACTCGTGCTTAATTAGTTATGAATTTCTCAAATTAGCTGATTTTCATTATTTAACAAAATATAAGGAGTAAATTTTTTTTTTCTTTTAAATATTATGGGGTCTTAAGTTGGGTTTTTAAGTTTCAAATATCATAACAATCAATGATCTTATGTATTGCATCACTCAAAATAACCAACGGAATATTTTAAATTTAGACTCACAGACACAATGTTATTTACAGAATTTTAACATTCGAATCAAAAGTCAAAATGACTTGAAATTTGAAAAAAAATGTCATTAACTATATGATAAAAAAAGAAAAGAAAAATTCAAATTAAAATTATTACTTTTACTAGGGTTTTTATCACCGCTAAAGGTGAAAAATTATGTTGTCCAATAGTCGTTTCTATTATTTACAGTCTAATGTTTAAATGTTTATAATTTCTGTACAAATCGAATAATCATAAAATTTTATGGAGTTGTTTAGGGGTATTTATATGACTCAAAAAAAATATTCAAGAATTATTTTGAACGATAATTTTATCTAGTTTGATCAGGGATACTAAATTGGTTTAGATTTTCACTCTAAAATGTTGAAATTTGTTAGAAAATTAGAAATAATTTAACCATACCTTGAAATTTAGGGAAGACGTTGTCCTATACCTAAAAAAAGTTCTAGTGAGTTAAAAAAATTTCTTTTTTTTTAAAGTAATTTTTTTTCCCACCAAATATGGACTTATGATCCTATAAGAAGGAATTTTTAAAATTTAATAGAGATTATGGTTATTTTATTTTATACTTAATATATTTTTTTACTTTAAATAAAATACTTTAAATAAAAATATTTATTTAACCAAAGGTAATTATCAAAATGAAAATTTCTGTTAATTAAATCTATATAAAGCTAGTATGGGCAGATTGAATTTCGGTTTGATGATTGTTGTTTATATCATATTTTATTATAGTTTAAAATTTTCAGATTAGATTCAAATTTTTTTTTCTGGATATCTTATTATAAGTTTACTGTCTTTGTAAAATCTTATCTAAAAATTTCAATTATAAAATTTTTTTTTAAATTCCTGCAGTCAGACCTATCCAGAATTTGATGATTTATGACCAGCGTATACTAATTCACTAGAACAATATAGTTACTATGAGACCCAAATTTTATTATTATTTTTATGTTAATTTAGACTTGTTTATCTTCGATCGGGCTTTTGAATCGCCTCAATCGGAATAGTACTTTTATAGTTATGAATTTTACAAGTTGGATAATTCTTACTGCCCATTGCTGTCCAGCGGAATTTTGTGAATTAAAATATCTTTAAAATTCATTTTCATTATATTAATCCATCTTAATCTAAATTATATTCAAATAAGAGTATGGGGAATCTAAATTCTTATTTCTACGTTTAACAAAAATTAATAGGAACTTAGTTTTGAGTTTCTAAGTTCATCAATCCATACATCAATCAAGAGGGATATCTTAATGAAATGTTTCTAATTTCAAGGGTCTAAAATTTATGAAATTTAATGGGGTACATAACCTACAGGTCACTCTAAGTTTTAGAAAAGATCTCTCTTTGATACCATTCTGTCACGCCCCGAAATCCGGGTACAGAGTGTGCACCCTTAGACCCGAGTTTCAGTTCGTAACTCGTACACAAAGTGTACTAATTTAATTCATTAATCAGTTTAATCAGAGATGCTAATTATATTCAATATAAGGTCCATCATAATCTCAATCACACATGCATAATACTTAGCACCAATCAACTAAACATATATAAATCTTGATGACTCTTAAAATAAAATAAACTTTAAAATCATTCATTTATTATACCATTATAATATAATGATATTTATTCCATGCTAACATTATTACAAAGAAATAAATCTAAATAATTGCTCAAAGTCTCAAAATAAATGTCAGTATGCATTATTCGTTAATTAAACTGTGCTAACAAAATAAAACATATAATTAAAAATTTTCTAATGCCGCCACTTCATCCTTGGATATGTATGGCCATGTTTCAGACAGGTCGTGTTCAGGTACAGTAGATTCTTCCGGTTCTTGCGTCACATCATCTGCTAATGGCTCCTCTGTACGGTTTTTCCATCAATAAAAATGTAAGCTGGCCAGGCTTAGTGATATAACCCAGCATGGTTCATAATCATAGCAATTAAAATAATACATAAATACATGTACAATGATATGAATGTAAAATGATATATGAATGCATCAGATGGGATGATCGTCCATCTACTTGGATTGGAGGTCGTCAACCCGCATCCACCCGTTAGGTAGGCTTCCACCTTTCGGTAGGCTTGGGCATAGCCCGCATCTGGTAACGCTCTACCAGGATCGACATTTCTTCCAGGGAGGGCCCCTAGGATCGACCATGCATTATGCAATGCAATGAATGAGAGATGATAAGTAAATGCGTATTTTTCCTATTTGGCATAGTTGTCTTGATTAAAATATTCACATATAAATTTATCGTACAATTATCATATCAAAATATTCAAACCAGTAAATCAATCAAACAATCACAATGATTTATTTTAATTTTAATGAATTATGAGACAAGTTGGGTTACTCACCTGAGTTTGGTAATATTGACTCTGCAATGTAATTAGGTTGATTTGAATTCCGAGGTCCTATCAATTATATCAACAAATTATTATTCATTTGTTTTTATTACATGGTGGGGCCTACCTCTGATTAACATCCCAGGTGGTCAGATCCAAAATAATCAAATAATTAAAATTTATATTCTATTTTTTTCTCCATTTTAAGATTATAAAATTAAATGATAATTACTTGATCGGGGTGGTCCATCGGATGGTCAGATCATTCAGATTCTTGGCGTATTATCATGTTTTGCCTCTACACATTAGATGGATGGTGTGGATCTAACCACACATACACCGATGGCCCATCTCGACCTTCTACGCCAAGTGATACCAACACTTGCGCAAAAATCTAAGATTCCTTTATTAAACACTTTTAGATCTGACTAATGTGGCCTTTCTGATTGTTAGATTGATCTAAAAATTATGGCCCTTGTATATTTTGGCGTTAAGGATCATATGATCCGTACAGATCTATCTTAGCACAATCAGATTCCATCTATTTAAATTATTCCTAAAATATTACTAATTAGACCAAAATCATAAAAACATCACTTGATTAAAATTGACTCTACACACCTATACAATGATGGTTTGGATGATCCACGCCATCCATTGTATAGATCAGGAAGTAATAAAAAGTTAAAAAGATCTAACGATTAACACTTACCTGATCGAGCCTTTTTAGAATTTTCTCTTCCTTTTACTTTAGGGCTTCCTATCTCCCTTCCGTATCCTTTTTTAAAGAAAATTCTCATAAGATAGGGTGAGCACATCCTCCCTTATCTTGAATTTGAATTTTTTTATGATATTTAATAAAAAATTTATTATTACTACTTCAAGAATCGATCCTTAAACCTCTCTCTCAATTAAGAATTTCGCTACCAACTCAACTATTGACTTGTTTTTATTTTTTATTTAAAAATAAAATCTTTAAATATTTAATTTAGTTTTTTTATAATGTACCAAAATTTAGGATTGTTACATTCTACCCCCCTTAAAATAAAATCTCATCCTCGAGATTTAGAAACTACCATTGCAAATTTTTTTTTTTTTTTTTGCTTTTAATGGCATTGGTCACACTTATGTAATGGATGGTTTTATACACTGGATTGGTCTTTTAGTTTTTGTAATAATGAATTTTTAAAGATGTCAAATTTTGTCAAAAACTATAGTTTATAGAAGAGTAAAAAATTCAGACAGTGAAGGTTGTCTAAAATAAAACTTGGTTTTTAAAAAAAATTTAAATTTTATTTTCTTAATTATTTTCTTTTGAACTCGATTTATTAATCTACGATGTAGCCTTTGAATCACCTTAATTGGACTCGTACTTAATTAGTTATGAGTTTATCAAATCAAGTGATTTTCATTATTTAACAAAATATGAGGAGCAATTTTTATTATTATTTTTTTTTAAAATATTATGGGGTCCTAGGTTGGGTTTATAAGTTTTAGGTATCATAACAATCAATGATATTATATATTGCATCTCTTAAAATAACTAACGGAATATTTTAAATTGGACTCACAGACACAATGTTATTTACAGAATTTTAACATTCGAATCAAAAGTCAAAATGACTTGAAATTTTAAAAAAAATGTCATTAACTATATGATTAAAAAAAAGAAAAAAATTCATATTAAAATTATTACTTTTACTAGGGTTTTTATCGCTGCTAAGGGTGAAAAATTTTGCTGTCCAACAGTCGTTTCTATTATTTATAGCCTAGTGCTTAAATGTTTATAATTTCTCTACAACTCGAATCATCATAAAATTTTATGGAGTTGTTTAGGGGTATTTATATGACTCAAAAAATATATTCAAGAATTATTTTGAATGATAATTTTATCTGGTTTGATCAAGGATACTAAACTGGTCTAGATTTTCACTCTAAAATGTTGAAATTTGTTAGAAAATTAGAAATAATTTAACCATACCTTGAAATTTAGGGAAGGTATTGTCCTATACCTAAAAAAGGTTCTAGTGAGTTTGATATTCAAATTTTTTTTCTATTTTTTTAAGTAAATTTTTTTCCACCAAATATGGAGTTATGATCCTATAAGAAGGAATTTTTAAATTTTAATAGAGATTATGGTTATTTTATTTTATTTTATACTTAATATATTTTTTCTTTAAATAAAATACTTCAAATAAAAATATTTATTTAACCAAAGGTAATTATCAAAATGAAAATTTCTGTTAATTAAATCTATATAGAGCCAGTATGGGCAGATTGAATTTCGGTTTGATGATTGTTGTTTATATCATATTTTATTATAGTTTAAAATTTTCAGATTAGATTCAAATTTTTTTCTGGATATCTTATTATAAGTTTACTATGTCTTTGTAAAATCTTATCTAAAAATTTCAATTATAAATTTTTTTTTAAATTCCTGCAGTCAGACCTATCAAGAATTTGATGATTTATAACCAGTGTATACTAATTCACTAGAACAGTATAGTTACTATGAGACCCAAATTTTATTATATTTTTATCTTAATTTAGACTTGTTTGTCTTCGATCAGGCTTTTGAATCGCCTCAATCAGAATAGTACTTTTATAGTTATGAATTTTACAAGTTGGATAATTCTTACTGCCCATTGCTGTCCAGCAGAATTTTGTGAATTAAAATATCTTTAAAGTTCATTTTCGTTATATTAATCCATCTTAATCTAAATTATATTCAAATAAGGGTATGAGGAATCTAAATTCTTATTTCTACGTTTAACAAAAATTAATAGGAACTTAGTTTTGAGTTTCTAAGTTCATCAGTCCATACATCAATCAAGAGGGATATCTTAATGAAATGTTTCTAATTTCAAAGGTCTAAAATTTATGAAATTTAATGGGGGTACATAACCTACAGGTCACTCTAAGTTTTAGAAAAGATCTCTCTCTGATACCATTCTGTCATGCCCCAAAATCTGGGTACAGAGTGTGCACCCTCAGACCCGAGTTTCAGTTCGTAACTTGTACACAAAGTGTACTAATTTAATTCATTAATCAGTTTAATCAGAGATGATAATTATATTCAATATAAGGTCCATCATAATCTCAATCACACATGCAAATACTTAGCACCAATCAACTAAACATATATAAATCTTGACAACTCTTAAAATAAAATAAACCTTAAAATCATTCATTTATTATACCATTATAATATAATGATATTTATTCCATGCTAACATTATTACAAAGAAATAAATCTAAATAATTGCTTAAAGTCTCAAAATAAATGTCAGTATGCATTATTCGTTAATTAAACTATGCTAACAAAATAAAACATATAATTAAAAATTTTCTAATGCCGCCACTTCATCCTTGGATAGGTATGGCCATGTTTCAGGCAGGTCATGTTCAGGTACAGTAGATCCTTCCAGTTCTTGCGTCACATCATCTGCTAATGGCTCCTCTGTACGGTTTTTCCATCAATAAAAATGTAAGCTGGCCAGGCTTAGTGATATAACCCAGCATGGTTCATAATCATAGCAATTAAAATAATACATAAATACATGTACAATGATATGAATGTAAAATGATATATGAATGCATCAGATGGGATGATCGTCCATCTGCTTGGGTTGGAGGTCGTCAACCCGCATCCACCCGTTGGGTAGGCTTCCACCTTTCGGTAGGCTTGGGCATAGCCCGCATCTGGTAACGCTCTACCAGGATCGACATTTCTTCCAGGGAGGGCCCCTAGGATCGACCATGCATTATGAAATACAATGAACGAACGATGATATGTAAATGCATATTTCTCATATTTGGCAAAGTTGTCTTGATTAAAATATTCACATATAAATTCATCGTACAATTATCATATCAAAATATTCAAACCAGTAAATCAATCAAACAATCACAATGATTTATTTTAATTTTAATGAATTATGAGACAAGTTGGGTTACTCACCTGAGTTTGGTAATATTGACTCTGCAATGTAATTAGGTTGATTTGAATTCCGAGGTCCTATCAATTATATCAACAAATTATTATTCATTTGTTTTTATTACATGGTGGGGCCTACCTCTGATTAACATCCCAGGTGGTCAGATCCAAAATAATCAAATAATTAAAATTTATATTCTATTTTTTTTCTCCTTTTTAAGATTATAAAATTAAATGATAATTACTTGATCGGGGTGGTCCATTGGATGGTTAGATCATTCAGATTCTTGGCGTATTATCATGTTTTGCCTCTACACATTAGATGGATGGTGTGGATCTAATCACACATACACCGATGGCCCATCTCGACCTTCTACGCCAAGTGATACCAACACTTGCGCAAAAATCTAAGATTCCTTTATTAAACACTTTTAGATCTGACTAATGTGGCCTATCTGATTGTTAGATTAATCTAAAAATTATGGCCCTTGTATATTTTGGCCTTAAGGATCATATGATCCGTACAGATCTATCTTAGCATAATCAGATTTCATCTATTTAATTTATTCCTAAAATATTACTAATTAGACCAAAATCATAAAAACATCACTTTATTAAAATTGACTCTACACACCTATACAATGATGGTTTGGATGATCCACGCCATCCATTGTATAGATCAGGAAGAAATTAATAACATAATAAAAAGCTAAAAAGATCTAACGATTAAAACTTACCTGATCGAGCCTTCTTAGAATTTCCTCTTCCTTTTACTTTAGGGTTTCCTATCTCCTTTTTTTTAATGCAGAAACCTTCCGTATCCCTTTTTAAAGAAAATTCTCATAAGATAGGATGAGCACATCCTCCCTTATCTTGAATTTGAATTTTTTTATGATATTTAATAAAAAATTTATTATTACTACTTCAAGAATCGATCCCTAAACCTCTCTCTCAATTAAGAATTTTACTACCAACTCAACTATTGACTTGTTTTTATTTTTTATTTAAAAATAAAATCTTTAAATATTTAATTTAGTTTTTTTATAATGTACCAAAATTTAGGGTTGTTACATTCTACCCCCCTTAAAATAAAATCTCGTCATCGAGATTTTGAAACTAACATTTCAATTTTTATTTTTTATTTTTTTTACTTTTAATGGCATTGGTCACACTTATGTTATGGATGGTTTTATACACTGGATTGGTCTTTTAGTTTTTGTAATAGTGAATTTATAAATATGTAAAATTTTGTCAAAAACTATGGTTTATAGAAGATTCAAAAATTCATACGGTGAAGGTTGTCTAGAAATAAACATTTTTTTCCAGTTAAAAATAAGATTTAGCTTTTTAAAAAATTTTAAAATTTTATTTTCTTAATTATTTTCTTTTGAACTCGATTTATTAATCTACGATGTAGCTTTTGAATTACCTTAATTGGACTCGTACTTAATTAGTTATGAGTTTCTCAAATTAGGTGATTTTCATTATTTAACAAAATATAAGGAGTAAATTTTTTTCTTTTAAATATTATGGGGTCTTAAGTTGGGTTTTTAAGTTTCAAATATCATAATAATCAATGATCTTATGTATTGCATCACTCAAAATAACCAACGAAATATTTTAAATTTGGACTCACAGACACAATGTTATTTATAGAATTTTAACATTCGAATCAATAGTCAAAATAACTTGAAATTTGAAAAATATGTCATTAATTATATGATAAAAAAGAAAAAAAAATTCAAATTAAAATTATTACTTTTACTAGGGTTTTTATCGCCGCTAAGGATGAAAAATTATGTTGTCCAATAGTCGTTTCTATTATTTACATTCTAGTATTTAAATGTTTATAATTTCTCTACAATTCGAATCATCATAAAATTTTATGGAGTTGTTTAGGGGTATTTATATGACTCAAAAAAAATATTCAAGAATTATTTTGAACGATAATTTTATCTGGTTTGATCAGGGATACTAAACTGGTGTAGATTTTCACTCTAAAATGTTGAAATATGTTAGAAAATTAGAAATAATTTAACTATACCTTGAAATTTAGGGAAGGCATTATCCTATACCTAAAAAAAGTTCTAGTGAGTTTGATATTTAAATTTTTTTTCTATTTTTTTAAGTAAATTTTTTCCCACCAAATATGGAGTTATGATCCTATAAGAAGGAATTTTTAAATTTTAATAGAGATTATGGTTATTTTATTTTATTTTATACTTAATATATTTTTTCTTTAAATAAAATACTTCAAATAAAAATATTTATTTAACCAAAGGTAATTATCAAAATGAAAATTTCTGTTAATTAAATCTATATAGAGCCAGTATGGGCAGATTGAATTTCGGTTTGATGATTGTTGTTTATATCATATTTTATTATAGTTTAAAATTTTCAGATTAGTTTCAAATTTTTTTCTGAATATTTTATTATAAGTTTACTATGTCTTTGTAAAATCTTATCTAAAAATTTCAATTATAAATTTTTTTTAAAATTCCTGCAGTCAGACCTCTCCAGAATTTGATGATTTATGACCAGCGTATATTAATTCACTAGAACAGTATAGTTACTATGAGACCCAAATTTTATTATTATTTTTATCTTAATTTAGACTTGTTTATCTTCGATCAGGCTTTTGAATCGCCTCAATCGGAATAGTACTTTTATAGTTATGAATTTTACAAGTTGGATAATTCTTGCTGCCCATTGCTGTCCAGCAGAATTTTGTGAATTAAAATATCTTTAAAATTTATTTTCATTATATTAATCCATCTTAATCTAAATTATATTCAAATAAGAGTATGAGAAATCTAAATTCTTATTTATACGTTTAACAAAAATTAATAGGAACTTAGTTTTGAGTTTCTAAGTTCATCAATCCATACATCAATCAAGAGGGATATCCTAATGAAATGTTTCTAATTTCAAGGGTCTAAAATTTATGAAATTTAATGGGGTACATAACCTACAGGTCACTCTAAGTTTTAGAAAAGACCTCTCTCTGATACCATTCTGTCACGCCCCGAAATCCGAGTACAGAGTGTGCACCCTCAGACCCGAGTTTCAGTTCGTAACTCGTACACAAAGTGTACTAATTTAATTCATTAATCGGTTTAATCAGAGATGATAATTATATTCAATATAAGGTTCATCATAATCTCAATCACACATACATAATACTTAGCACCAATCAACTAAACATATATAAATCTTGACGACTTTTAAAATAAAATAAACCTTAAAATCATTCATTTATTATACCATTATAATATAATGATATTTATTCCATGCTAACATTATTACAAAGAAATAAATCTAAATAATTACTTAAAGTCTCAAAATAAATGTCAGTATGCATTATTCGTTAATTAAACTATGCTAACAAAATAAAACATATAATTAAAAATTTTCTAATGCCGCCACTTCATCCTTCGATAGGTATGGCCATGTTTCAGGCATGTCGTGTTCAGGTACAGTAGATCCTTTCGGTTCTTGCGTCACATCATCTGCTAATGGCTCATCTGTACGGTTTTTTCATCAATAAAAATGTAAGCTGGCCAGGCTTAGTGATATAACCCAGCATGGTTCATAATCATAGCAATTAAAATAATACATAAATACATGTACAATGATATGAATGTAAAATGATATATGAATGCATCAGATGGGATGATCGTCCATCTGCTTAGGTTGGAGGTCGTCAACCCGCATCCACCCGTTGGGTAGGCTTCCACCTTTCGGTAGGCTTGGGCATAGCCCGCATCTGGTAACGCTCTACCAGGATCGACATTTCTTCCAGGGAGGGCCCCTAGGATCGACCATGCATTATGAAATGCAATGAATGAACGATGATATGTAAATGCATATTTTTCATATTTGGCATAGTTGTCTTGATTAAAATATTCACATATAAATTCATCGTACAATTATCATATCAAAATATTCAAACCAGTAAATCAATCAAACAATCACAATGATTTATTTTAATTTTAATGAATTATGAGACAAGTTGGGTTACTCACCTGAGTTTGGTAATATTGACTCTGCAATGTAATTAGGTTGATTTGAATTCCGAGGTCCTATCAATTATATCAACAAATTATTATTCATTTGTTTTTATTACATGGTGGGGCCTACCTCTGATTAACATCCCAGGTGGTCAGATCCAAAATAATCAAATAATTAAAATTTATATTCTATTTTTTTTCTCCTTTTTAAGATTATAAAATTGAATGATAATTACTTGATCGGGGTGGTCCATCGGATGGTCAGATCATTCAGATTCTTGGCGTATTATCATGTTTTGCCTCTACACATTAGATGGATGGTGTGGATCTAATCACACATACACCGATGGCCCATCTCGACCTTCTACGCCAAGTGATACCAACACTTGCGCAAAAATCTAAGATTCCTTTATTAAACACTTTTAGATCTGACTAATGTGGCCTATCTGATTGTTAGATTAATCTAAAAATTATGGCCCTTGTATATTTTGGCCTTAAGGATCATATGATCCGTACAGATCTATCTTAGCACAATCAGATTCCATCTATTTAATTTATTCCTAAAATATTACTAATTAGACCAAAATCATAAAAACATCACTTTATTAAAATTGACTCTACACACCTATACAATGATGGTTTGGATGATCCACGCCATCCATTGTATAGATCAGGAAGAAATTAATAACATAATAAAAAGTTAAAAAGATCTAACGATTAAAACTTACCTGATCGAGCCTTCTTAGAATTTTCTCTTCCTTTTACTTTAGGGTTTCCTATCTCTTTTTTTTAATGCAGAAACCTTTCGTATCCCTTTTTAAAGAAAATTCTCATAAGATAGGATGAACACATCCTCTCTTATCTTGAATTTGAATTTTTTATGATATTTAATAAAAAAATTATTATTACTACTTCAAGAATCGATCCCTAAACTTCTCTCTCAATTAAGAATTTCTCTACCAACTCAACTATTGACTTGTTTTTATTTTTTATTTAAAAATAAAATCTTTAAATATTTAATTTAGTTTTTTTTATAATGTACGAAAATTTGGGGTTGTTACATTCTACCTCCCTTAAAATAAAATCTCGTCCTCGAGATTTAGAAACTAACATTTCAATTTTTTTTATTTTTTATTTTACTTTTAATGGCATTAATCACACTTATGTAATGGATGGTTTTATACACTGGATTAGTCTTTTAGTTTTTGTAATAAAATTTTGTCAAAAACTATGGTTTATAGAAGATTCAAAAATTCATACAGTGAAGGTTGTCTAGAAATAAACATTTTTTTCTAGTTAAAAATAAAATTTGGTTTTAAAAAAAATTTTAAAATTTTATTTTCTTAATTATTTTCTTTTGAACTCAATTTATTAATCTACGATGTAGCCTTTGAATTACCTTAATTGGACTCGTGCTTAATTAGTTATGAATTTCTCAAATTAGCTGATTTTCATTATTTAACAAAATATAAGGAGTAAATTTTTTTTTTCTTTTAAATATTATGGGGTCTTAAGTTGGGTTTTTAAGTTTCAAATATCATAACAATCAATGATCTTATGTATTGCATCACTCAAAATAACCAACGGAATATTTTAAATTTAGACTCACAGACACAATGTTATTTACAGAATTTTAACATTCGAATCAAAAGTCAAAATGACTTGAAATTTGAAAAAAAATGTCATTAACTATATGATAAAAAAAGAAAAGAAAAATTCAAATTAAAATTATTACTTTTACTAGGGTTTTTATCACCGCTAAAGGTGAAAAATTATGTTGTCCAATAGTCGTTTCTATTATTTACAGTCTAATGTTTAAATGTTTATAATTTCTGTACAAATCGAATAATCATAAAATTTTATGGAGTTGTTTAGGGGTATTTATATGACTCAAAAAAAATATTCAAGAATTATTTTGAACGATAATTTTATCTGGTTTGATCAGGGATACTAAACTGGTGTAGATTTTCACTCTAAAATGTTGAAATATGTTAGAAAATTAGAAATAATTTAACTATACCTTGAAATTTAGGGAAGGCATTATCCTATACCTAAAAAAAGTTCTAGTGAGTTTGATATTCAAATTTTTTTTTTTCTATTTTTTTTTAAGTAAATTTTTTTTTTTCCACCAAATATGGACTTATGATCCTATAAGAAGGAATTTTTAAATTTTAATAGAGATTATGGTTATTTTATTTTATTTTATACTTAATATATTTTTTCTTTAAATAAAATACTTCAAATAAAAATATTTATTTAACCAAAGGTAATTATCAAAATGAAAATTTCTGTTAATTAAATCTATATAGAGCCAGTATGGGCAGATTGAATTTCGGTTTGATGATTGTTGTTTATATCATATTTTATTATAGTTTAAAATTTTCAGATTAGTTTCAAATTTTTTTCTGAATATTTTATTATAAGTTTACTATGTCTTTGTAAAATCTTATCTAAAAATTTCAATTATAAATTTTTTTTTAAAATTAATTCAGTCAGACCTATCCAGAATTTGATGATTTATGACCAGCGTATACTAATTCACTAGAAAAGTATAGTTACTATGAGACCCAAATTTTATTATTATTTTTATCTTAATTTAGACTTGTTTATCTTCGATCAGGCTTTTGAATCGCCTCAATCGGAATAGTACTTTTATAGTTATGAATTTTACAAGTTGGATAATTCTTGCTGCCCATTGCTGTCCAGCAGAATTTTGTGAATTAAAATATCTTTAAAATTTATTTTCATTATATTAATCCATCTTAATCTAAATTATATTCAAATAAGAGTATGAGAAATCTAAATTCTTATTTATACGTTTAACAAAAATTAATAGGAACTTAGTTTTGAGTTTCTAAGTTCATCAGTCCATACATCAATCAAGAAGGATATCTTAATGAAATGTTTCTAATTACAAGGGTCTAAAATTTATGAAATTTAATGGGGTACATAACCTACAGGTCACTCTAAGTTTTAGAAAAGATCTCTCTCTGATACCATTCTGTCACGCCCCGAAATCCGGGTACAGAGTGTGCACCCTCAGACCCGAGTTTCAGTTCGTAACTCGTACACAAAGTGTACTAATTTAATTCATTAATCGGTTTAATCAGAGATGATAATTATATTCAATATAAGGTTCATCATAATCTCAATCACACATACATAATACTTAGCACCAATCAACTAAACATATATAAATCTTGACGACTTTTAAAATAAAATAAACCTTAAAATCATTCATTTATTATACCATTATAATATAATGATATTTATTCCATGCTAACATTATTACAAAGAAATAAATCTAAATAATTACTTAAAGTCTCAAAATAAATGTCAGTATGCATTATTCGTTAATTAAACTATGCTAACAAAATAAAACATATAATTAAAAATTTTCTAATGCCGCCACTTCATCCTTCGATAGGTATGGCCATGTTTCAGGCAGGTCGTGTTCAGGTACAGTAGATCCTTCCGGTTCTTGCGTCACATCATCTGCTAATGGCTCATCTGTACGGTTTTTTCATCAATAAAAATGTAAGCTGGCCAGGCTTAGTGATATAACCCAGCATGGTTCATAATCATAGCAATTAAAATAATACATAAATATATGAACAATGATATGAATGTAAAATGATATATGAATGCATCAGATGGGATGATCGT
This sequence comes from Magnolia sinica, assembly GCF_029962835.1. NCBI lineage: Eukaryota > Viridiplantae > Streptophyta > Magnoliopsida > Magnoliales > Magnoliaceae > Magnolia > Magnolia sinica. The sequence continues at coordinate 139,715,682 of NC_080573.1, forward strand.
CCATCTGCTTAGGTTGGAGGTCGTCAACCCGCATCCACCCGTTGGGTAGGCTTCCACCTTTCGGTAGGCTTGGGCATAGCCCGCATCTGGTAACGCTCTACCAGGATCGACATTTCTTCCAGGGAGGGCCCCTAGGATCGACCATGCATTATGAAATGCAATGAATGAACGATGATATGTAAATGCATATTTTTCATATTTGGCATAGTTGTCTTGATTAAAATATTCACATATAAATTCATCGTACAATTATCATATCAAAATATTCAAACCAGTAAATCAATCAAACAATCACAATGATTTATTTTTATTTTAATGAATTATGAGACAAGTTGGGTTACTTACCTGAGTTTGGTAATATTGACTCTGCAATGTAATTAGGTTGATTTGAATTCCGAGGTCCTATCAATTATATCAACAAATTATTATTCATTTGTTTTTATTACATGGTGGGGCCTACCTCTGATTAACATCCCAGGTGGTCAGATCCAAAATAATCAAATAATTAAAATTTATATTCTATTTTTTTCTCCATTTTAAGATTATAAAATTAAATGATAATTACTTGATCGGGGTGGTCCATCGGATGGTCAGATCATTCAGATTCTTGGCGTATTATCATGTTTTGCCTCTACACATTAGATGGATGGTGTGGATCTAATCACACATACACCGATGGCCCATCTCGACCTTCTACGCCAAGTGATACCAACACTTGCGCAAAAATCTAAGATTCCTTTATTAAACACTTTTAGATCTGACTAATGTGGCATATCTGATTGTTAGATTAATTTAAAAATTATGGCCCTTCTATATTTTGGCCTTAAGGATCATATGATCCGTACAGATCTATCTTAGTACAATCAGATTCTATCTATTTAATTTATTCCTAAAATATTACTAATTAGACCAAAATCATAAAAACATCACTTTATTAAAATTGACTCTACACACCTATACAATGATGGTTTGGATGATCCACGCCATCCATTGTATAGATCAGGAAGAAATTAATAACATAATAAAAAGCTAAAAAGATCTAACGATTAAAACTTACCTGATCGAGCCTTCTTAGAATTTCCTCTTCCTTTTACTTTAGGGTTTCCTATCTCCTTTTTTTTAAGGTATCCCTTTTTAAAAAAAATTCTCATAAGATAGGATGAGCACATCCTCCCTTATCTTGAATTTGAATTTTTTTATGATATTTAATAAAAAATTTATTATTACTACTTCAAGAATCGATCCCTAAACCTCTCTCTCAATTAAGAATTTTACTACCAACTCAACTATTGACTTGTTTTTATTTTTTATTTAAAAATAAAATCTTTAAATATTTAATTTAGTTTTTTTTTATAATGTACCAAAATTTAGGGTTGTTACATTCTACCCTCCTTAAAATAAAATCTCGTCCTCGAGATTTAGAAACTAACATTTCAATTTTTTTATTATTTTGCTTTTAATGGAATTGGTCACACTTATGTAATGGATGGTTTTATACACTGGATTGGTCTTTTAGTGTTTGTAATAGTGAATTTATAAATATGTAAAATTTTGTCAAAAACTATGGTTTATAGAAGATTCAAAAATTCATACAGTGAAGGTTGTCTAGAAATAAACATTTTTTTCTAGTTAAAAATAAAATTTGGTTTTAAAAAAAATTTTAAAATTTTATTTTCTTAATTATTTTCTTTTGAACTCAATTTATTAATCTACGATGTGGCCCTTGAATTACCTTAATCGGACTCGTGCTTAATTAGTTATGAGTTTCTCAAATTACGTGATTTTCATTATTTAACAAAATATAAGGAGTAAATTATTTTCTTTTAAATATTATGGAGTCTTAAGTTGGGTTTTTAAGTTTCAAATATCATAACAATCAATGATCTTATGTATTGCATCACTCAAAATAACCAACGGAATATTTTAAATTTGGACTCACAGACACAATGTTATTTACAGAATTTTAACATTCGAATCAAAAGTCAAGATGACTTGAAATTTGAAAAAAAATGTCATTAACTATATGATAAAAAAAGAAGAAAAATTCAAATTAAAATTATTACTATTACTAGGGTTTTTATCACCGCTAAAGGTGAAAAATTATGTTGTCCAATAGTCGTTTCTATTATTTACAGCCTAGTGCTTAAATGTTTATAATTTCTTTACAATTTGAATCATCATAAAATTTTATGGAGTTGTTTAGGGGTATTTATATGACTCAAAAAAATATTCAAGAATTATTTTGAACGATAAATTTATCTGGTTTGGTCAGGGATACTAAACTGGTATAGATTTTCACTCTAAAATGTTGAAATTTGTTAGAAAATTAGAAATAATTTAACTATACCTTGAAATTTAAAGAAGGCATTGTCCTATACCTAAAAAAGGTTCTAGTGAGTTTGATATTAAAATTTTTTTTTTTCTATTTTTTTAAGTAAATTTTTTTTCCACTAAATATGGACTTATGATCTTATAAGAAGGAATTTTTAAATTTTACTAGAGATTATGGTTATTTTATTTTATTTTATTTTATACTTAATATATTTTTTCTTTAAATAAAATACTTTAAATAAAAATATTTATTTAACCAAAGGTAATTATCAAAATGAAAATTTCTGTTAATTAAATCTATATAAAGCCAGTATAGGCAGATTGAATTTCGGTTTGATGATTGTTGTTTATATCATATTTTATTATAGTTTAAAATTTCAGATTAGATTCAAATTTTTTTCTAGATATCTTATTATAAGTTTACTATGTCTTTGTAAAATCTTATCTAAAAATTTCAATTATAAATTTTTTTTTAAATTCCTGCAGTCAGACCTATCAAGAATTTGATGATTTATAACCAGTGTATACTAATTCACTAGAACAGTATAGTTACTATGAGACCCAAATTTTATTATATTTTTATCTTAATTTAGACTTGTTTGTCTTCGATCAGGCTTTTGAATCGCCTCAATCAGAATAGTACTTTTATAGTTATGAATTTTACAAGTTGGATAATTCTTGCTGCCCATTGCTGTCCAGCAGAATTTTGTGAATTAAAATATCTTTAAAATTTATTTTCATTATATTAATCCATCTTAATCTAAATTATATTCAAATAAGAGTATGGGGAATCTAAATTCTTATTTCTACGTTTAACAAAAATTAATAGGAACTTAGTTTTAAATTTTTAAGTTTATCAATCCATACATCAATCAAGAGGAATATTTTAATGAAATGTTTCTAATTTCAAGGGTCTAAAATTTATAAAATTGAATGGGGTACATAACCTACAGGTCACTCTAAGTTTTAGAAAAGATCTCTCTCTGATACCATTCTGTCACGTCCCGAAATCCGGGTACAGAGTGTGCACCCTCAGACCCGAGTTTCAGTTCGTAACTCGTACACAAAGTGTACTTACTTAATTCATTAATCGGTTTAATCAGAGATGATAATTATATTCAATATAAGGTCCATCATAATCTCAATCACACATGCATAATACTTAGCACCAATCAACTAAACATATATAAATCTTGACGACTCTTAAAATAAAATGAACCTTAAAATCATTCATTTATTATACCATTATAATATAATGATATTTAATCCATGCTAACATTATTACAAAGAAATAAATCTAAATAATTGCTTAAAGTCTCAAAATAAATGTCAGTATGCATTATTCGTTAATTAAACTATGCTAACAAAATAAAACATATAATTAAAAATTTTCTAATGCCGCCACTTCATCCTTCGATAGGTATGGCCATGTTTCAGGCAGGTCGTGTTCAGGTACAGTAGATCCTTCCGGTTCTTGCGTCACATCATTTGCTAATGGCTCATCTGTACGGTTTTTTCATCAATAAAAATGTAAGCTGGCCAGGCTTAGTGATATAACCCAGCATGGTTCATAATCATAGCAATTAAAATAATACATAAATATATGAACAATGATATGAATGTAAAATGATATATGAATGCATCAGATGGGATGATCGTCCATCTGCTTAGGTTGGAGGTCGTCAACCCGCATCCACCCGTTGGGTAGGCTTCCACCTTTCGGTAGGCTTGGGCATAGCCCGCATCCACTAACGCTCTACCAGGATCGACATTTCTTCCAGGGAGGGCCCCTAGGATCGACCATGCATTATGAAATGCAATGAATGAACGATGATATGTAAATGCATATTTTTCATATTTGGCATAGTTGTCTTGATTAAAATATTCACATATAAATTCATCGTACAATTATCATATCAAAATATTCAAACCAGTAAATCAATCAAACAATCACAATGATTTATTTTAATTTTAATGAATTATGAGACAAGTTGGGTTACTCACCTGAGTTTGGTAATATTGACTCTGCAATGTAATTAGGTTGATTTGAATTCCGAGGTCCTATCAATTATATCAACAAATTATTATTCATTTGTTTTTATTACATGGTGGGGCCTACCTCTGATTAACATCCCAGGTGGTCAGATCCAAAATAATCAAATAATTAAAATTTATATTCTATTTTTTTCTCCATTTTAAGATTATAAAATTAAATGATAATTACTTGATCGGGGTGGTCCATCGGATGGTCAGATCATTCAGATTCTTGGCGTATTATCATGTTTTGCCTCTACACATTAGATGGATGGTGTGGATCTAATCACACATACACCGATGGCCCATCTCGACCTTCTACGCCAAGTGATACCAACACTTGCGTAAAAATCTAAGATTCCTTTATTAAACACTTTTAGATCTGACTAATGTGGCCTATCTGATTGTTAGATTAATTTAAAAATTATGGCCCTTCTATATTTTGGCCTTAAGGATCATATGATCCGTACAGATCTATCTTAGTACAATCAGATTCCATCTATTTAATTTATTCCTAAAATATTACTAATTAGACCAAAATCATAAAAACATCACTTTATTAAAATTGACTCTACACACCTATACAATGATGGTTTGGATGATCCACGCCATCCATTGTATAGATCAGGAAGAAATTAATAACATAATAAAAAGTTCAAAAGATCTAACGATTAAAACTTACCTGATCGAGCCTTCTTAGAATTTCCTCTTCCTTTTACTTTAGGGTTTCCTATCTCTTTTTTTTTTAATGCAAAAACCTTCCGTATCCCTTTTTAAAGAAAATTCTCATAAGATAGGATGAGCACATCCTCCCTTATCTTGAATTTGAATTTTTTTATGATATTTAATAAAAAATTTATTATTACTACTTCAAGAATCGATCCCTAAACCTCTCTCTCAATTAAGAATTTTACTACCAACTCAACTATTGACTTGTTTTTATTTTTTATTTAAAAATAAAATCTTTAAATATTTAATTTAGTTTTTTTTATAATGTACCAAAATTTAGGGTTGTTACAATTAGGGAGGGATGATCTTTTTCTTTTGCATTCGGGGGTATAGCCGTATAGCATAGGCAGGCCATTCTCTTTTTGTTGCTGGGGCCTGCCCTAATGTAACCCGTGTACAGTTTTACCTAGCGAAATAAAAATAAATTAGAAAAAAAAGCTCTTGATAAAAAAAAAATAATAATAATCCAAACTCTCCATAATCATTGGCCCATAAATGCGGGCCCCACGATATCTTGGGTTTAATTTGAGTCACAAGTGGTCCATGTGGAGCATTTTCTCAAATACGAAGCACTACTAATCAAGGGGATATTTCGTTCATGGATATCTTTTCATTACAAAGTGCTCATATTATTATAAAAATGCTAATTAAACAATTAAGAAAAAAAAATAAAAATAGAAGCTGTTTGAAACTTAAGACGTATTTATTCTGACATGGAAATATGGAATTACACCGGGCATGCATCGTTATTTATAAAAAAGAAATCTAAAAGCTTCTTCTTTGCTTTGTGATGCAGCCCGCTCGTGCGTGATCCTGGCCGATAATGTTGCCGTTCGTGCACTGATCAGGTCGTAGAAATTTATTGTCTTCCTTCTTAAAAGCGCCTTAATATTTTTTGAGCCTTCTGATACCGACGGTACCGAGCCCATTATTCCCAACATACTGCAGAATAAATAAAAAGAAGTAAGTAAAAGGACCCATTGTTGTGCTATCATCTTACCTGCCAAAGGGTAAGTTGTGCAGGACATCTCTGCCTTGCATGAGGTGGGTCCCACTGTGAAGATAACCTAGCATGCAATCATAACGTGGGCTGGTCAAGTTATCTGCATGGCGTGGGCCACCATTTTCGTGGCAGGATATCGTACACATTTGGAAAATTGGCGGGAAAGACGGGTTCTACCTACGTGAACTGCAATGCATGCATGAGATTATTTATGAATTGGGAATTTTCTTACACTGATGAAACGGCAGTAGCTAGATGGCCTAGTAGTAGCCTTTGGGAGGTGGGGGAGATTTATAATAATACGGTGGAGGAGGGGATGGAGATGGTGGTGGAGGAGATTTGTAGTAGTAAGGAGGTGGCGGTGATGGTGATGGTGGAGGTGGTGACTTGTAGTGGTATGGAGGAGGCGGGGATGGCGAAGGTGGCGGTGGTGATTTGTAGTGGTATGGAGGTGGTGGAGATGGCGAAGGTGGTGGAGGTGATTTGTAGTGGTATGGAGGAGGTGGGGATGGCGAAGGTGGCGGGGGTGATTTGTAGTGGTATGGTGGTGGCGGGGATGGTGAAGGTGGTGGTGGTGATTTATAGTGGTAGGGAGGTGGCGGGGATGGAGAAGGAGGTGGTGGTGATTTGTAGTGGTATGGAGGTGGCGGGGATGGCGAAGGTGGCGGTGGTGATTTGTAGTGGTAGGGAGGTGGCGGGGATGGAGAAGGAGGTGGTGGCGATTTGTAGTGGTAGGGAGGTGGCGGGGATGGAGAAGGAGGAGGCGGTGATTTGTAGTGGTATGGGGGTGGAGGAGATGGGGAAGGAGGTGGTGGTGATTTGTATTGGTATGGGGGCGGCGGGGATGGTGAATGAGGTGGGGGTGATTTGTAGTGATACAGAGGTGGTGGGGGTGATTTATAATGGTAGGGAGGTGGTGGGGAAGGTGATGGGGGAGGTGGTGATTTGTAGTGGTATAGAGGAGGCGGTGACGGTGATGGTGGGGGTGGGGACTTATAATGGTAAGGAGGAGGAGGTGAAGGAGATGGAGGAGGTGGTGATTTGTAGTGATAAGGAGCTGGCGGTGATGATGACGGCGGTGGTGGAGATTTGTAGTGGTATGGAGGGGGAGGCGAGGGGGATGGTGGAGGTGGAGATTTGTAATGGTAAGGAGGAGGCGGGGAGGGCGATGGTGGAGGCTGCGATTTATAATGGTATGGAGGAGGTGGGGAAGAAGCTGGTGGAGGTGGTGGGGATGCGGAAGGAGGTGGTGGTGATTTGTAGTGGTATGGCGGTGGAGGAGGTGGTGGGGACTTATAGTGGTAAGGAGGAGGTGGTGATGGTGATGGCGGCGGCGGAGATTTATAGTGGTAAGGAGGTGGCGGGGAAGGTGATGGTGGGGGTGGTGATTTATAATGGTAAGGTGGAGGTGGAGAAGGTGATGGAGGAGGTGGGGATTCGTAGTGATAAGGAGGTGGTGGTGAACGTGATGGTGGAGGTGGGGACTTGTAGTGATATTTAACTGGTGGTGATGATGTTCCTGGAGGAGGAGACTTATAGTAATATGGCGGGTGAGACAATGGTGACAGGGGTGGCTTTGATGGCTTATAATAGTAAGGTGGCGGAGGAGAAGCATAGATGTAAGGCTTGTCTGCTGTTGCTACATTGACGGCGATCAAGCACATTGCCAAAACTAGGCCAGGCCAATGTCGGGCCTTTCCAGGACCCATCATGTTGGCTACTGTGAAAGGGTTAGCCACACCAATGCGACTGTTGTAGTGGCTCCGATACAATTCAGGTATAAGCTATCCCTGAACCGTAGAGGATGAGCTTGTGTTGCTCTTGTGGTTGAATTGATCAATGGAAATGGCTACACTTTATATAGCAAGCTCTTCAATTATTTTATGGAAGAGTCTAGTTTTTTTTTAATGAAAATTTCAACGTGTACATCTGCTGCATTATTCTCTTAGACTTAAAAAAAATTAAAAAAATTCAATAATCTGATACTGGGTTCCCATCATCTAATAGTGGTTCCACTACAGGTTCTTGGACGATAAACTTTTTCTACAAGTGGCGTGTATAGGCTTACTAGGGTATGTGTATGGCATCCAACCGTCCAACAGGTCCGTGAGAGTATGACACTCCAAAAATCAGGTTGATTCAACCATCATGTGTACTGGCACGTGAATGCAAGGCTTTTGACGGCTGTCCTTTTTTTTTTTATTTTTATTTTTATTTTTCATTTTGTGCCTCCCACCTAATATTTTATAAGCATAAGTTTTTGGACATCCCATTGTCCCACCTAATATTTTATAAGCATAAGCTTTTGGACATCCTGTTAGGAAGGTATAGCCCTCCTAGTGCATGGGTTGGATGGCATGTGTACAATATATCGGACCCTGCTGTAGAAAATAATGGACAGTCCATCTAATATTTTATAAGCATAAGTTTTTGGACATCCCGTTAGGAAGGTATGGCTCTCCTAGTGCATGGGTTGGATGGCATGTGTACAATATATCGGACGCTGCTGTAGAAAATAATGGACAGTCCATCTAAAAAGCCTCCAAATTCACGTGGTCGTGAACATGAGCATTGGGTAGGCTAGATTTTTCTTTTTTCTTTTTTCTATACATTTTTATCATTTTCCATACATGTTGGCCCGGAACAGGTCAATATCAGAGATGATTGGAGGTGTGATCAGAGAACGGAGACAATTTGCCTACATTTTAAAGCCGTATTGCTTCATTAATTTACTGTATGCTTGATGTGCATATAGGTCAATCCAGGACGTCCAAATAGTACAGATCATCCTGGATGATCATAGGCTAAAAACCAGGCAGGCAAATTGATCCTGCCCACCGGATTGGTAGCTGTCGACAGTATGGTAAAAGAAGGGGTTCAGCAGTCCAAATTGAACTAGTGAAGTTGGGTAACTAGGATGGTTTTGTTACGGATATCGGGCCAGACTCCATCTACGATGGGTCGACCCTTGATTTTTACGGACTGGACTCTTGTACATATATGCTTGAGTACCCTTGATGAGATATCATGACAGTAAAAATGTGCTGCTCATCAAACCATCAGTGCCATTGTTTAACCATGTACAATCAGGGTGAAGTAATTGAGTTAGCCACCTCTCTGGTCTTTTTTTCAATGAAAACGCGTTCCATGTCACCCACTCTTCTTTGGACTAGATTTGCAATAGGGTAAGATCCAAACAAGGAAAAAAGAAAAAGAAAAAGAAAAAGAATAAAAAAATTCACAACGTGATTGCCGTTGGAGGTTTGCGTAATGGAGGGTTACTTGATGGCACTCTCATATAGAGTCGTGGTTTGATACACGGAAACTTAGAAATTATGCGCCGTCCAAATCATTGATTTTATGTATATGTTCATCATTTTTAAATCAGATTAACTTTTTGTTTTTCAACAATCATTTAGGTGAGCACCACAGAAAGAAATAATTCGTAGCTAACAATGTGTAAGGATCACAATCCCTTTATGGCCTGTTTGGCCGGGCAGATTGGTAGGGATTTGATGGTATTGGAAAGGATTGGAAGTTAAATTTCGGAATTGGCCGGGTGTGCCAAACAGGTTGGGTGATCTTGGGATATGGCAATCCCATGGATCTTGCGACAATCCGTTGACAACACCATCATTAGCTTTAAATCGCATCCAATCCACCCTAACCCGTTTAAATTTGCCTGTAAGGGCCCTCGATATAGCAATCCCATGGATCTTAAGACAATCGACCAACAACACCATCATTACCTTGAAATCCATGCCATCCACCCTAATACCATTCAATCCCTTCCAATCCACCTGGCCAAACGGGCCTTAAAGGGTCACACGTCTCCACACGTCTCTCAATTTTAACGACAAAAATAAACACCAAAGAACCATCATGTGTGGTATCCGTTCGCATCACTTTAATATCTGCTATCGGGAATGGCCCACCGTAGCAGCTTGCTACTTTGTGGGGGGCGGGGGAGACGGTTGACACTCACGTACTATTTGAGAATAAAAGGTCCTGTCGATCCAAAGTTTTTCAGCACTGTTTTGTGTGTGTGTGTGTGTTTTTTTTTTTTTTTTTTTTTTGTGACTGTATTTTTAGGCTACTGATTAAGGGGTTTGGATCTTCCAACTTAGATACTTGAATGGCACCTGATTAATGAAAGTACTATAAGATAAACGGTTTGGATCACCAAAAGTGGGCTCCACTAGTATGAATTCAGAATGTTATAATATCTCATATGGATAATACGGGAATCATTAGGGTTTGGTGATGGGGAGGTAGGTAGAGTTTGGCTGGCACTTGACTTTGACCATGCCGCGTTTGATGCCATCTCCTTTTTGAGCATAGATCTGGCAGCCATCCGAAGTGAATGATTCATACTTCTTGTTGCATCTCGACCGTACAAATATTATACCGTTGATGAATCCCGACTATCCATCTAGTGAGCTCTTCTGTGATGGCCCATGTTACGAAAACCACAGTGATTAAAGTATCCTAGCCCCCTTCAAACTTTTCACATTTGAACCCAAACTAACCTCTTGTATCTTTACCGTTCAAAAAAAGGCCAGAAATCTCGCAGCTAGGATTGAGTATTTGTCGCAAATTTACACTGTGGTCCATCTAGAAGAGGGCCCACAAGATGGAAGATCTAGATTCACCAACAATAATTTGTACTTCGTTTTGCAAAAGAGGCAATATTATGGATAGACTGCGTTTGGATGTACAAAGATCAAATACTAGGATCTTCCAATTTTGGGGCATTTCCATCCAAAGATGTGCTCATTAGATCAATCATGTGGACCACTGAAACATGGCCCCACTTGTATGGAATCCTACATCTTATCAAACCATACACCTTTTTTTTCCCATCAAACCATACACATGCTGATGGTCAGGTCACTAAATTTCTCCTCTATCACACCCAAACCAGCATCATTTTGCCTTACTCCAATCCATGGCAGGACACAACGATGAATGGTCCTGATCTTTTGCATGTATGCCACAAGTTAGGACATCGAGTGTTTAATTGCTTAGTACTGTTGTTTAGAAGCGATATCTGATTTTAGATCAGATCTCTTACATTTTGAGCAAATTTTTTTTTTTCGCATAGGCCATCCACAATGGAATCCATGTACACTGTTTGACCCCATTATTTTATGATACATACGTTGAATGAAAGAAGATTTTCAGCTGTTGTTAGGAGGAGCCCATGAAGATGAGTTGTGCGTAAGAATTCGGAGTTTGGAGTGGACTCGATGATATATCTTTCGTGGCAAAAGTCGGCAGGCAGCTGTTGATCATGACTGGTTATGTTCCGTGTATAAAATATTTGATGTGAGCCGGCTCCAAGGAATGATGTCAATGCTAAGGATGTAACGTATTTCTGACTCGGCTCTGGAGAAGGTAAGTCGGAGCCGACAGAACCTAGAAGCCACATACTAGATAGGATAACGTACAAATTGGGACCGTCCATCCAGTGGATTAAGATGTTTCAAAATATACACAAATTGGGTGGACAGGATTATCTTATAGCTAGTATTTTTGAAACATGAGGAGGGCCTAGTTAATGGACACTTTGATTCATCACTGTGCCATGTTCACAGATGGCTCTCTCCCTTCTAAGCTACACAGTGAGGCCCACCCAAGGAGAGGGTTAGATCTCATTCACATATGCCATATATTATCCAGAGGAATTACATTTACAGGGTGAGTTTTTTTTTTTTTTTCAAGTCGACTTTATATTCATCTTACCTGAAGGAGAAGCTATACTTGAGAACTTCGGCCGGACCTAAGACAAAAAGGGGCGATGTCGGCCTATCATGAGAACCAAAAAACGAAAAGAAGACCCAAAGAAAAATTAACACTCTCTCAGGGGGCGTTTGGCGTATGGTTTTAGATAGGATTAGGTGGGATGGAATTGCATTTGGTCCCGTGCCAATTCCACTCAATGTTATGGTATTAGATAGGATTATGTGGGATGAAATTGCATTTGGTCCCGTGCCAATTCCACTGGGAAGATTGGAAAAGCTTGGAATTAGATTAGATGGAATTGTATTAGGTCCTGTGCTAATTTCACTTACTGTTAGCAAGTTGTGTAGGTCCTACCATGATGTGCAGGATATATCCACACTGTCCACGCATTTTTCGAGATCATTTTAGAACATGGATCAAAAAATCAGGTAGATCTAAAGCTCAAGTGGACCCTACCATAGAAAGCAGCGGGAATTGAATACACACAGTTGAAAACTCCTTTGGGGCCGCATAAGTTTTGGATCTGCCTCATTTTCAGGCTCATGTCATACAATGAGCTTACAAAACAAATGAACGGTTTGGATATAACACATATGTGTTATTTTCAATAGTTTCAAATGATAGTGGATATATCCATTCACTGTACCACCATATTACACATACATAACACGGGATTAATCGGTCCCTGCCATATGTAACAATTATGTTTTTTGAATCCCATCCCACCTGATCCTTCCCAATACCATACGCCAGGAATAAGTAGCCCTTTGGTAATACGGGGAAGCTCGCTGCAGAAGGGAAGAGCATCCGAGATTGGGCAGCGATGCCCCTTCTAGCCAGGTCATCTGCCACTTCATTTAATTCCCTAAGGAGATGGAAGAAGGAAACCTCCAACTCCTCCGTGAACCTCTTGATCCCACCAGTAGCTCATGGCCTAAGTGGGAGACGTTTTCCAGGCTCATGCGTACGCCACAGATTTACCATCGCAATTACAGGGTGTGTGGTTGAACTATCACAACAGGCTCATGCACACGCCACAGATTTGCCAGCATGATGCAATAGGCCCGAGATCCACTCCATCCATCAGAAAGGGACCACTATATTGATTCTGTAGCCCGAGGATAAGTTTGATCTACTGGTCTATTGGGCCACAGTTTGCAAATTAAAAAAAGGCTCTGAAAAGGTTGGCTGAAGTTTTCTAACCCACCAACCTTTTTCCAATAGTGAGCGCTACATGGTGATGGGACCAGATTTTAATTTTAGGAAAACAGGTACGAGGACAGAACAACACGAAGGATGGATTAGATTTTGCACATGTGTGCCATGCTGGCACATGTGTGGTGTGTGCATGAGCTTTATTGCATACAGGCGTTTTCGAATAGTAAATCTCTGAGAGAATATGGCGATTATAACTTTCGAGAAGGTGATAAAAAGGCCTCTTGTTGCATTTAATGAAAAATCAACATAAATTCCAACATTATTGTTACATGAAACCACATCACGTACAATAAAATAGCAAAGCTTGGCCTTGTTTGAAATTTGAACGGCTTTCTTCACGATACCACTGTTTGGTATGAGTAGAAAACGTCGTGTTGCTCCTTGGAACTTTGATTATTCTCATGCCAATGCTGCATGGTGTGAGGGAAGAAACAAAAGGAGTGGGAAAAGGGACTTTTGTGGAAGAAAAATGATCATAATATATAAAGACATTATATTAATTCAAGTGAAAATATACTGACACTGATGAAATGGGAATGTTGGGAGGGCTTAATGGTAGGGTTTGGGAGGTGGGGGAGATTTGTAGTAGTACTAGCAGTGGTAGGGAGGAGGTGGGGACGGAGATGGTGGTGGAGGAGATTTGTAGTGGTAAGGAGGTGGCAGTGATGGGGATGGTGGAGGTGGCGATTTGTAATAGCATGGAGGCAGTACTGGGGAAGGTGATGGTGGAGGTGGTGATTTGTAGTCGTATGTAGGAGAAGGTGACAGTGAAAGAGGTGGGGAGGAGGTAGCAGTGAATTTTAATGGTAAGGAGGGGGAGGTTATGGTGAATCATGCCGGTGGTGATTTGTAGTGGTAGGGAGGAGGAGGCGACGGAGATGGAGGAGAACGTGATTTGTTTGCTTTTCTTGGTGGTTTGTTTTGCTTTTCTTGTTCCTGGAGCCCTGTGGGTCCTGTGGCTTACTAAAACACACAAGATTTTTTGTGGATCGAATAGCCCTAAGTTACTAATCATCTTTAAATCTTTATATAGAGACCATCGGTGTTGAGTAGTACCCTTTCCGGCTGTATAAAACGATATTTTAAAATTTACAATTTGTCAGGCCTTGGAAAATTGTTCATTGAACTTAAAGACTTCTAATCGATATTACTCTTTAGTAATCGGGATCAGCAATACACCGATTAAGTTCCGAGCTCTGCATGATCATTGGTTGATAAATGTGGGCCACACAAAATCAGTGGTTTAATTTGAATCACAAATACTCCATGTGTGCAATATCTTGGTCGCATTAGTTTTCATTCCAAAATGCACAAATTATTACAAAAATTCCAATCGAACAATAAAAGCAAAAAATAAAAAAGGGCTGCTTAAACTTAGGAGCGATTTATTCACCAGATTTCAAAATAACAATAATAATAATAATAATATTAAAGATTCTTTCTTCTTCGCCTTTGTGATGCAGCCATCCTGGACGTTAATGTGCAGTCCGTGCGTTGATCAGGGTCGTAGAAAATTTTGGCCTTCCTTCTTAAAAACACCATGAATTTTTTTTTTGGGCTCGTGCCATCTACGGTAGCATACCCATTATTCTCTGGATACTGCATGATGAGTAGAAAGGAGTTAGCAAAAGGACCCTCTGTCCTATCGTCTTTCCTACCAAAGGGTAACTTGTGCAGGACATCTCAGCCGTGCATTTGGTGGGTCCCACAGTGAAAATCACCTGGCATGCATTGATCATGAAGTGGGCTACTCCTGTATCCATGTTGAGTCAGACTGTTGGGGTCCACCGATTTCCCCTTGAATATTTGGCCAGGTTATCTGCATGGCGTGGCCCACCATTTTCACGGCTAGTATATCCTGTACATTTTCAAATTGGCAGGAAAGACGGATTGTACCTACGTGAAAGTTCATGTGCAATGTATAAAGGGAAATTTTCTTACACTGATGAAACGGTAGTAGTGACTGGCTTAGTAGTAGCCTTTTGGAGGTGGGGGAGATTTATAATAGTATGCTGGAGGGGATGGAGATGGTGGTGGAGGAGATTTGTAGTAGTAAGGACGTGGTGGCAACGGGGATGGTGGAGGTGGTGACTTGTAGTGGTATGGAGGTGGAGGGGATGGTGAAGGTGGCGGCGGTGATTTGTAGTGGTAAGGTGGTGGTGGAGATGGTGAAGGAGGTGGCGGTGATTTGTAGTGGTATGGTGGTGGCGGGGACCGGGAAGGAGGTGGTGGTGATTTGTAATGGTATGGTGGCGGAGGGGATGGGGAAGGTGGTGGCGGTGATTCGTAGTGGTATGGAGGTGGTGGGGATGGCGAAGGTGGTGGCGGTGATTTGTAGTGGTATGGTGGTGGTGGGGATGGCTAAGGTGGTGGCGGTGATTTATAGTGGTATGGACGTGGTGGGGATGGGGAAGGAGGTGGCGGTGGATGATGAAGGTGGTGGTGGGGATTTATAGTGGTATGGAGGTGGTGGGGATGGGGAAGGAGGTGGTGGTGAGTTGTAGTGGTATGGTGGTAGTGGGGAGGGCGAAGGTGGCAGTAGTGATTTGTAGTGGTATGGAGGTAGTGGGGATGGCGAAGGTGGTGGTGATGATTTGTAGTGGTATGGAGGTGGTGGGGATCGTGAAGGTGGTAGTGGTGATTTGTAGTGGTATGGAGGTGGTGGGGATGGGGAAGGAGGTGGTGGTGATTTGTAGTAGTGTGGTGGGGGTGGGGAATGGGAAGGAGGCGGTGGTGATTTATAGTGGTACGGAGCTGGTGGGGATGAGGATGGAGGTGGTGGTGATTTGTAGTGGTATGGAGGCAGCGGAGATGTTGAAGGTGGTGGGGGTGATTTGTAATGGTAGGGAGGTGGTGGGGGAGGTGTTGATTTGTAGTGGTATGGAGGAGGTGGTGATGGTGATGGTGGGGGTGGGGACTTATAATGGTAAGGAGGAGGAGGTGAAGGAGATGGAGGAGGTGGAGATTTATAGTGGTAAGGAGGTAGTGGTGGAGACTTGTAGTGGTATGGAGGGAGAGGCGAAGGGGATGGAGGAGGTGGAGATTTGTAATGGTATGGAGGAGGTGGGGAGGGCGATGGTGGAGGTGGGGATTTATAACGGTACGGAGGAGGCGGGGAGGGCGATGGTGGAGGTGGGGATTTATAAAGGTATGGAGAGGGTGGGGAAGGCAATGGTGGAGGTGGTGATTTGTAATAATATGAAGGTGGCAGGGATGGTGAAGGAGGTGGTGGTGATTTGTAGTGATATGGTGGCGGCAGTGATGGCGAAGGAGGTGGTGGTGATTTGTAATGATATGGCAGTGGAAGAGATGATGATGGTGGAGGTGGAGACTAATAATGGTATGGAGGTGGAGGTGATGGTGGTGGTGGTGATTTATATTGGTATGGTGGTGGTGGCGATGGTGAAGGTGGTGGCGGGGACTTATAATGGAAAGGAGGAGGTGGTGATGGTGATGGCGGTGGTGGGGATTTATAGTGGTAAGGAGGTGGCGGCGAAGGTGATGGTGGGGGTGGTGAGTTATAGTGGTAAGGTGGAGGTGGCGAAGGTGACGGTGGAGGTGGGGATTTGTAGTGATAAGGAGGCGGCGAAGGTGATGGTGGAGGTGGGGACTTGTAGTAATATTTAAGTGGTGGCGATGACATTCTCAGAGGTGGAGAGTTATACTGGTATGGCGGGTGAGACAATGGTGATGTCAGCGGCTGTGATGACTTGTAATAGTAAGGTGGCGGAGGTGAAGCATAGATGTAAGGCTTGTCTACCATTGCTATGTTGATGGCGATCAAGCACATTGCCAAAAGTAGGCCAAGCCAATGTCGGGCCTTCCCAGGACCCATCATGTTGGCTACTGTGAAATGGCTAGCCACACCAAGTCAACTGTTGTGGTCGCTTAGATACACTTCAGGTATAAGCTATCCCCTGTGCTACTCTTGTGATTGAATTGCATGGATAATACATACGCTTTATATAGCAAGCTCTTCAATTATTTTCTGGAAGAGTGGAGCTTTTTAAAATTAAAATTTCAACTAGTCCATATGCTGTATTATTAGCTTAGACTTTAATTTTTTTTCTTCAATAATTTCATACTGGCTTCCCATCATCTGAGGTTTGTCCCTTTATGAATTCTTTTACGATTAGCTCATTTAACAAGTCCTGTGGATGGGCCTACTGGCGTCCGGGTATGGCATCGATCTAACCTGTCCAGTAGGGTTACCCCAGTGTGAGAGTTGGACTTTCCTAAAGTCAGGCCCATCCAACCATGCATATGCCCCACCACCTGAATATGGAAGAATTTGGATGATTGTCTATTTATTTTTATTATTTTTTATAATGTAGTCCACTTAATGATTTTATTGGCCTAAGTTTTTAGGCATTCCACGGTGTAGTTCTCCTAATTCATGGGTTGGATGGTGTTGATGACAAAATCTGGACCACCCTCCACTCGGCATAGCGAACCTCCAAGGAACCTTGGTCCTGCACAAACAGTGAGCAAAGGAGACCCTGGCTAAGCCCGGGGGACCCTCCGATGCCTAAGTCAGGTCAAGGGAATCTGAGTCTAAGTTGATTGTAGAGAGAGGGTGTGAGATGTTGTGTACCTGTAGCAATGGAGTTTCATTGTATTTATACCTTACTATCGGATGGTCCGGGTCCATTAATCTCGGCACGATTCACTCAATCAGTGGGATACTGGGATCGTGGGGATATGGTCCATAATCTGGGGATCGTGTAGCGTATCGTGTGTATCAGCAGGCGAAACGATCGGTCGTGTCCGCCTAAGGAAGTTTCCTGGTTTAGCACATGGAGCATCCTCATCTTGCCTCGGCCTCGGCTCGGGATCCCAGGCCAAAGAAGCTTTGATTCCGAGCCTCGGACCTAGACCAACATGCACATGAGCCTTCGCCATTGAGTTGTTGAACGGGGGTCCTGTCCCGAGTCCGAGCCGAGCCCTGGCCTGGACTCATGACGGACTTGACTTTCCTTATCTGTTGAATATTCAGGAGGTCTCCCCTCCAAGTTCTGAGGCAGCCGGCGGGCCTGTCCTATCGAGTTGAGTATTCTCGCAATGAGTGACACTGATGTGAATGACAGAGTTACCCATTTCTGGTCGGACGATAGTGGGACGGTCTGAAGCCTTCTGTCTGAGCTTGACACCGACTATTCCGGTCTTAGATCACTCCGAACCGACTACCAGCCTCGGAGCGGGAGTGCGACTATGACTGAGCTGGGAATCTTCTTTCCTTTCAGTAGTATTAATTATCATTTCAGATTGACACTTATGTGTTCGACCGGATAAGGGTGATGTCGCTCCTAGGAATTGAAGGGGCTCAGATCTTCCCATAACAGAAGCCCCTTACTCTCCAAGTTTGGACATAGACTCGGAGAGTAAATATACATGGAAGATCAAGGGTCTTCCCTGTTGCACATTCTGCACGTGCGGTTACCATTATGGTTTCTATGTTGAAGAGACGCGTCCTCGGTGTTTCTTGTCCTTGGGTTAACCTTTAGTGGATGCGTGACGACGGTTAAGATTTCGAATCGTTGTTGAGCCTTTGGCCGACTGCCATGTATGCCCTAAGAGACATTTGAGTGATGCTTCTTCTGCTCTCTGCAATGCGGGTTCTGACTTCCTCTACACCCCTTTGTCTGAGCCCTGACGGCCTACCTGGGAGTAGCTCCCGGCCAATTCGCCTCCAACGCTTGGAAGGTTTTAATTTCTTCCTTCATTATCTGACGTCAAGTCGGGAACCCGGATTTGACACTAGAGGAGCTGATGAGTTTGTATCTAGTCAAGCATGATAGATAAGAGCCGTGGTAATACTTCGTGACCCGAGGCAGTAAGGGGTCGGGGTTGGTCATGAATCTTCCATCCTCTAATAAGGACTGGAAGAACAAATGGTTCTAGGCTTCGGGCGAATGGGAGGCACCGGCAGCGAAGCTTGGGAACCTGATGACTTGGGTCCCCACCCGATTCGCCACCCTCCCGTTTGTTTCTGTGTCTCTTTCCCTTTTGTTGTTATTTAACTGAAGCTTTCCTTTTTATTTCTGTAGACTTCCCGAGGGGTTCGCCTCTCCTCACTCCGGATCTGAAGAATCAGGTTGCCAAGGCTAAGGCAAGCTCAGGAGATTTACACTCCTAGTCGGATCTGATCACGACAGCCAACCTTTATTGGTCCGGACTTTACAAGTCCAAACCTCTCCCTACTGCCTTCAGTATGTCTTTCTTTAGCTCCCAACGTTTGGAAGGATCACATCTCTTAACTTGGTTGCTGACTCATTACTTCGCGCGCAGCCATGGCCGAGACAGCTGGGTCCAGGAGGAGGAAGGCCGCTCTGAACATCGACGAGATGCTGAGGGTCAAGCCCCAATTGAAGACGACCATTCGGAGGAGGCAGGTGGCTCCTCGCAGCGAGGGCCCCTCGGTCCCAATTTCTGTTGCTGTAGTTCTAGCTGCGACTTCAATTTCTGTTGCTGCAGCTCCAGTTACAGTGCCTGTCGCGGCTGGGGTTGTGCTGATAATGCTCTGGCTTCCACTCTCCCCCCCCCACCATCGTCCCTTGGGTCACTAAAGCACTTCCTGCAGCCCCCAGCCCTGCGTAGCTGTTCCCTCCTCATCTGAACATGAAGAAGCCATTCAGATGGTTGACATCATGCTTCCCCTCTCGAGATTGGGAACGATCTCAGGGCTGAGGCTCAAACTTCAGCAAGCAGCAGGACTGGGGCCGAGGAAGCGGCAGGATCGACTCAGGTGGGGACGAGCGGAGAGAGGTTCCAGCCGGGTTATCACATGTCTTGTTTGGTCCGCTGGGCTTCCAAGCATGCCTCGGAGGAGGAGATTGCTAGCCTTTTTGCCAAGTCGGATGAGTCTTTCGTCAACAAGATAGCTTCCGTCCTTTACTGGGTACTTCTATCAACTTTCCTTGCCTTCAGTTTCTGCCATATTCAGATACTCATTCTTTTATTTTTTGTTCAGTCCGTCCCGAGGCTCTTTTTGACTCAGGAGAGATTGAAGGAGTCTACTAAGAAAGATGCTGAGGTGGAGGCCCTCAGGGGCGAGGCCGGGCTCTTGTGAGATGAGGCGGCCTTCCTCCGAATGGAGCAGGCGGAACTACGTCAGTAGCTTGAGGACGGGAGAGCTCGAGAGCTCCAACTATAGGGAGTCGTAGGCAACCTCGAAGCCCAATGCGGTGCTGCTGTAGCCGAGCTGTTCTGGGCCAGGGCTCACGCAGACTCACTCGCTAAGGAGAATGCCCGATTGGAGAATGTGCTGGAGCATGCCAGAGCCGAGGAGACGGAAGAGCTGCACAGAGCAGTCTGCCAGGCAAAGGAGGCCCAACAAGCTGAAGACGAGGCTTCCTTGGCCTCGGCTGTGGCTGCCGCGGTAGAAGCCTTCAAGGTTTTAGAGGAGAGGGCTGCCGAAATTACTAAGTTTTGCAACTGTGGCTTCGACGCTTGCATCGATGTCGTCCAAGATCTGTACCTGGACAATCTTGAGCCTCTGTGGCCTGAAGACGCTGGGGAGAGACCCTCCGGAGATGGTCGCCTGGATCAAGCTCCTGCCTCCCAAGCTCCTCCTCCTCTGACTGAATAGATTCCAATACTTCTTTTTATGACATTTTTTGAACTTAGTCTTTTTGATGAATGATTTGGTGGACGATATTTTTGAGCCTCTGGAGAGGGTGTGTGGATGATGATTTTTTTATAGGTTAACCCGTAGCTAGTTCTTGGATGTTGATTGTTGATTACCAAACTGATTTGTTGACAGGTTGGTTTACTTTGGGGCATTGCTAGGCCGACCCCTTGACGGGTCAGCTCGCTTCAATGCCATTTTATAGAACTTTGAACTTTGTGGTATTACAATTGTTAGGATCCGACCCCTATGGGATCAATTCCTCCCACGATTGGCGAGCGACGTTTGGTAAGCTTGTTGGTCGGGCGACGAACCGACGCCTCTGTTAGGGAGTTGGGTCAACTATTTGGCTTTTCCCTCGAACATGAGGAGATGCCCTATAGAACTTTCGTGGGATAACGTACTAACCCATTCTTTAAGGGATTAGTTCGCTGAGTTGGCCCGAGTTGGCCCCTGCTTATGAGAGGTAACTTATTTATAGTAGACATTTCGCTCAAGTAGATTTATTTGGAATGTGAATTTCATTGAGAGCCTTAAAGGCTAGTTGCTCGGAGGTGCACACTTATTGGGGGCCTTAAATGCCATTTCATCAAGGATAGTAAACTTTTAGGTGCTCGATATTCCAGGGGTGGGGGAGCTGATGGCCCTTGAGATCTTCTAAGTGGTACGATCCGGGTTTGGTCGATCGGACCACATGATATGGCCCCTCCCAATTAGGTCCGAGTGCTCCAGCCTCCGGTTCCGCGGTGTTTTGGAAGACTGGGCGAAGGACTAAGTCCCAAGGGCGGAACTGCCTGGTCTTGACTTTTGAATTGTATAATCGTGCCACCTGTTGATGTCGAGCAGTGACCCAGAGTCTGGAGATTTCTCTGGCTTCTTCAAGTAGATCCAAGTTGGCTGCTATCTGCTCGGTGTTTTAGTTTTCTTGATAATTTCTGACCTGAGCTGTAGGGAGGCCGATTTCGACTGGTACCATTGTCTCCGAGCCGTAAGAAAGTGAAAATGGAATCTCTCCAATAGACGACTGAGCTGTGGTCCTATAGGCCTAGAGGACAAATGGGAGCTCCTCGGCCTAATTACCTTTTGCTTTCTCCAATTTTGTCTTGAGGTGATGCTTGATAACCCTATTAATAGCTTTTACTTGTCCATTGAATTGCGGCTGCCGAGGCAAAGAGTACGCGTTACTGATGCCGAGCTCCTGGCACAAGCCTTGGAACTTGTCATTATTGAATTGCCTGCCATTATCAGATACAATAGTGCATGAAATCCCGAACCAGTAGATGATGTTTTTTCAGACAAAATCGATCATCTTCTTTTCCGTGATCTTAGCCACAGGTTCGGCCTCATCCCACTTGGTGAAGTAGTCGACCGCAACAATAGTGAACTTGACCTGCCCTTTTCCTGTGGGCAGGGGGCCGATAATATCGATCCCTCACTGAGCGAACGGCTACGGATCGCTCATGGGAGTCATTTTCTCTGCAGGTTACCTCGGCACAGCCGCATATCGTTGGCATTTGTCGCACTTTTGAACATAGTACTTCGAGTCCTCCTTAATGGTCGGCCACAAATATCATTGTTGGAGTATCTTCAGGGCCAGGGCTCGGCTGCCAGAGTGGTTTCCGTAGATTCCTTCGTGAATCTATCGAATCACACAATCTGCCTCGTCGGGTCGGAGGCACCTGAGGTAGGGCTGCGAATGTCATTTCTTATACAATATCCCATCCAGAACTACGTACCGCGCTGCTCTGACTATCAGGCACCTTATTTTCAACCTATTCAAAAGAACCTCACTAGATGTGAGGTAGCTATAAATCGGGTCCATCCAGCTCGGAGTATCGTTTACTGCATTAGCCGTTTTCTTCTTCGTCTGGTCGATGCTCGGACGTTCTATGAACTCCACGGGAATGATTCGCGGGATCTTTCCTTCCGTGGTTGAGGCTAGCTTCGCCAGGGCATCGGCCCAGGAATTTTCTGCTCTATAAATTTGACAGATAGTGCAGCTCAAGAATCTTTCTATCAATTTTCTTATCTCGTCTAGATAAATAATCATCCTAGTTTCCTTGGTCTCGTATTCGATGGAAATATGATTCACTACCAGCTGAGAGTTGCATCGTACTTGAAGGGACTGAACCCCCAAACTTGCCGCCAGTCTGAGTCCAGCTAGTAGAGCCTTGCATTTCGCTTCATTGTTAGAGGCCTTGATATCGAGTCTGATCACATATTGGATGAGAGTGGAATCGGGTGCAACTAGGACAATTTCTACTCCGGCACGTTTGGCATTAGACGACCCGTCTACATAGAGAACCCATCCTGGTTCTGATACCGCCTTTTGATCACTTGGGGGAATAGGCGGGGTCATCTCGACTTCGACATTGATCCCTTCTTCGCTCGGAGTGGTGAATTCCGTAATAAAGTCGGCCACGGCTTGACCCTTAATTGTTGTCCTTGGTCGGAAATAGATGTCAAACTCCCCAAGTTCGATGGCCCACTTGGTTGGCCGACCCGACACTTTGGGCCTTTGAAGAACTTGTTTAAGAGGAAAATCGGTCAGTATGACGATAGAATAAGCTTAGAAGTACAGATGTAATCTCCGAGCCGAGACGACGAGACTGAGCGCTAGCTTCTCCAGAGCCGGATATCTTATCTCAGCGGGCACCATGACTTTACTCACATAGTATATGGGATGCTACTTGCTCCCTACTTCTCTAATCAGGGCCAAGCTTATAGATGAGGCCGAGACCGCAAGATATAAGAACAGGGGCTCATCTTCTTCAGGTTTAAATAGTAGAGGTGGTGAACCTAAATACTGTTTTAGTTCCTGGAAGGCCTGTTCACATTTTGACGTCCATTCTGCTTTCTTATGACCCTTCAACGATTGTTTACCAGTTGATCAATTCAAGGCAACGGGAAGCTATCCTTCGGACACGCCTTGTTCGGATCCAGTGAAGCATTGTATCTCCTTGACAGTCTGAGGCGAACTCATGTTGAGGAGTGCTTTGATCTTGTCGGGGTTCATTTCAATGCCCCTCTGGCTAACCTGAAACCCGAGGAATTTACTGGAGCCAAATCTGAAGGTGCACTTCATGGGATTCAGCTTCATCTGATATTCTTGGAGGATGGTGAAAGTTTTTTCGAGATCTGTCAAGTGATCAGATGCTTTGATGCTTTTCACTAGCATGTCGTTGACGTACACTTTCATAGTATGTCCGATCTGCTTGGTGAACATTTGATTTACCACCCTTTGATACATGGCCCCAGTGTTCTTCAGGCCGAATGGCATGACCCGGTAACAGTAGAGTCCTTTGTTAGTGACGAAGGTAGTCTTCTGCCTATCTGGGGGACGCATCGTGATCTGGTTATACCCGGAGTACGCGTTCAGGAAGGAGAGTAGTTCATGCCCTGTTGTACTGTCCACTAGCTGATTAATCCAAGGTAACGGGAAACTATCCTTTGGACACACCATATTCAGATCTAAGTAGTCTATGCAGACCTGCCATTTTTCGTTGGCTTTCTTGACGAGGACCATGTTTGCAATCCAATCGAGATATTGTACTTCCGCTATGAAGCCGGTGTCAAGCAGGATAAAGACTTTGTCGGCTATGGCTTCGTACCGCTCGGCATCGAATAGTCTCCTCTTCTGTTTCATGGGTTTGTGCTTCGGATCCACATTCAGTCTGTGGACCATGACATCCGGAGAGATTTCGGGCATATCTCCATATGACCATACGAAGACGTCTCTGTGCTGCTGTAGGAAGGTTAGAATTTTGGGCCGCTGCTTAGGGCTCAATGATGTTCCGAGCTAAATAGTTCTGTTCGGGTATGCCTCGTCGAGCGGTACCTTCTCCAAATCTTCCACGGATGAGTCCTCCACGGGTCATTTGGGATCTAGAACATTGACGGTGAGGGCTTGCCTAACTGACCCTTTCTTCATCGCCACCGTGTAACATCTTCAAACTTCATACTGGTTGCCTCGGAGGTAGCTTATCCTACCCTCAGCAGGGAACTTCATCATTAGGTGATAGGTGGAGATGACTGCCCTCATTGCATTGAGAGAAGGTGTGGCTATAATGACGTTATGTATCGATGACACATTGACAACGAGGAAGTCTACTATGAGGGTGGCTTGATGTTGTCATTCTCCCGCAGTCATAGGGAGGGAGATAGCTCCCTCGGAGATCACCCTTTCTCCAGCAAAGCCATACAGGGGGTCTTCACAGGTCTGAGGCATGCCCTCGGAACCCCCATTCTTTCGAAAGCCTAGGAGTAGATTACATCTGCTGAGCTTCCAGTGTCGATCAGGATGCAGTACACCTTGTGGTTGGCTATACTCATAGTAACCACTAGGGCGTCATCGTGCGGATGCTGGATCTCGCGCCCATCATCTTCCGAGAAGGTCATGCTGCACAGACTGACCCGGAGTTCTTTGCTCGGCCGCTTGGTCAAGTGGATGTAGTGTTCCGGATTAAACTTTCGAGAATGGGCTTTCCAAGCCATGTTCGAATCTTCCCCACCGGATGAGCCTCTGAAGATGGTGCGAATTTCGGCTGGCTCTTCCCTGGAGTTATTCGGCTGTTCTTGCCCTCGCTCTTCTTTCCGAGCGGTTCTTTCTCCCTTGGCGTATCGGCGCAGGTGTCCCTTATGAATAAGGGTCTCGATCTCATCCTTGAGATCCACACAATCAGCTGTGTTGTGACCGTGATCCCAATGGAAGCGGCAGTACTTGCGCTTGTCTCGATGATCGGGGTTGGCCTTCATATAAACTGACCAATTTAGAAGCTTACGTACTTTGATGTCCAGCAAAATCTGCTCAGTAAATGTGTTGAGGGGGGTGTAGGAATGGAATTTTTCCTCTGGTTTTCTGCTTGGGCGACGATCGCGAGTGGCGTGGTCATCTGGTCCCTTGCTGGACAGCTGAGATTCTTCGTTCCTTGGCCTCTTCCCCTTGACAGTCGGCTTTGTCACTTGAACATTCTTGCGGGCCTTAGAGAATTCCTTGGATTTAATATACTTCTGAGCTCTGACGATGAGATCAGCTAACGTCTTTGGTAGATTCTTCCCAATAGAGAATGTGAACCTTCCCTCTTTCAAACCACTGAACATAACAGAGAGTGCTATCTTGTCGTCGTAGTCTTTCACCTTCGACCCTTAACCGACATTTGTGTGTGACTCTGCGTCATACACCATCAACCTAAATTGACTCAAATCAAGACTTGTACCCTTGTGACCGCGCCGTTACCACAGTTCCGTTGCCGTGGTCTCGCGGGCTGATCCGATACTCTGGCCAGGAGATGTGGACCAGCGTTCGGTGGGGGGAAAATGCCACACATGCGAATTTTGAGAGAATCTCTACAATATGTCACATCAATCAATCAATCAATCCCATCATGTCATGTACATGTCAAGTACACCATCACCTCTCACCCATCCCCAAGCAACCCCAAAGTCAAAAGTTTCTTACACCACCCATACCTTTCTTACATAATCTACCACAAAAGTCAAAAAGGCCTTACACACCCATCCCTCTCTCTCCCATCCATCACTCTATCACATCTCTCTCTTTACAACTTTCTCTCTTTTTTCAAACTCACTCCCAAGCAACAATCCTAAGCAAAGAGAGGTGCTCACGTCTAAGCCCTTCCTAAGAGAGAAAGTGATTTTTGTGGCCCACTTCCCACCCTAAGAACCATCATCCTAGCCATTCAAACCTCATCACCCTCCATCAAAGTGAAGCACAAGGAGACCGACTTTCCAATGGACCAAGAAGATCAACGGTGGGTGCTTCTATAGTCTAATTTTTTTATGTTTTCATGATGGGCCAAGTGAGGCATACTGATCGATGGTATGGATCTCACTTTGGACCCTAAGATGTGGCCAATGGCCCACCTTGATTATCAATATCATTCCATGATGGGGCCATTCTCCATGGACCCCATCATGACGTTTACTTTCTAGTTTGAAAAGGGGTCATCTAGACCTTCTATTTCAGTAGAGAAAGGAATCCCCACCGTTGATCTTTGATTTGATGGGCCTATATGTTTTGGGACCCACTTGATATATGATTGATTGCAAGGGAGGGCACATAATGTCGGGGTCCCTCCATCACATGTGTCCCACTCTCCCTTTCTCTCTCTCTCCCTCTCTTTTTCAATTTTCTTTTCTTGTGTTAATATGGTCATGTGGCCCATCAGGATGGACCCCACCATGAGGCAGGTATTTTATCCAAGCCATTTATAAGTGGGGCCCACTTTAAATGTGTTGTACCCACACCATCCATCATTTGGTGGCCCACCTAAGTAGGGCCCACCTCAATGCATGTGCAACGCCCAACCGTCCAGCGTCCAAAAGGGAAAAGGGAAAACACAAATATTAGCTTGTTTCCAAGCTTATGGGGTGGCCCACTCATATAGGCCCCACCTTGATGTATGTATTCAATCCATGCCGTCCATTCCTTTCCCAAGCTCATTTTAGGCGTTGAGCCGAAAGATGGGGCCAATCCGACTTTTGGGCGGGTCATAGCATAGCAAACAGCGGGTTTACCGTTGAAATATCCCTCTGTCATTTCTATACCCCAAAATATATTGAATATTGGGCTTGTTTGGCTTGTCTTGAGATATGGGAAGCAATGGCGGGGTTGGATTCTTCCAACGCGGGCCCCACAGGTGAAATACCTCAGGAAAACAAAAAATTATATATCAAACAGCAGCCGACGCTGCTGCTGTCAGAGGCGCAGGCAGCGCCTGCTGCGTGTGATGGGTGGACGGGCAGCAGACCCACGGCCCTAGCCACTCCCTGAAGTGGGCCCCCTCCAAATATCAGCTCCATCCACAGCTCAGGTGGCTCACACGTGAGGAAACTGTGGGATTGAGTGGCTGCCATTAATTTTTTTTTTTAGTTCTCACTCAGTGGTTTGGATGGAAAATAAACATTACAGTAGGCCCCATGTGGGGCTACACTTGATGTGTGTGCTGTCCAGGCCGTCCAGGGCCTGGACGATCATGATGTTATTATATTATATTTTATATATTATATTATACGATATAGTGTATATATCATATATATAGTATATATTATATTATATATATTATATATAGTATGTAGCACTATCCAGGCCATCCAGGGCCTGGACGTGGATATATTATATTATATTATATATAGTATACATTATATTATATATATTATATTATACAATATATAAATGATGGTGGGCCCTATGTGGGATCCACCTATACCTTTCTAGTGCAGCAACTCCGCGTATAATAGTCATATAGCGGCCCCTTTTTGACGGCAGCAAGCCTGCAGGCCCCACATTGATGTATGTATTTTACACCATTCATTGTTTGAATGGTGGGGTCCACCATGATGCATATGTTGTATCCAAACCGTCCAACCATATTGAGATATCATTTTCATGTCATGAGCAAAAGGTTGGGTTAGATCTACAGTTCAAGTGGACCCTACCATTTAAATAGTGGACCGTGACAACCACCATTCAAACTCCTAAGGGCCACGGTAGTTTCCCATTAGATTGATAATTATTTTTCATCTTATCTATCTCTAAGATAACTTATGGGCCCGATTTGATATACATTTGGCCCATTTGACTTGGCCCATTGATTCGGCCCATTTGACTAGGCCCGATGTGATGTACTTGGGGCCCAGTTGGTTGGGCCGATGTGATATACGGGGCCCGTTGTTAAGGCCCACCCTGATATATATGAGGCCCATATGATTAGGCCTATCTTGATGTAGTTATGACCCATCCATTGAGGCCCACCTGATATACATAAGTCCCATGTGATGTAGCCCATTTGTTGTATCTAAGGCCCATGGGTCGAGGCTCAATTGGATGTACACAAGTCCATTACAATGTGTGACTCTACCATGGTTTGTGTATTGATGTTTATGATGGTCGTACCTTGGGAGCAATGTTGGTTTAACGTCCACATTGTAAGAATAATGTTGGTTAAATGTCCGCATTATAATTCTCCCTAGGACCCATTATTAGGCCCACACTTGTAGGCCGTCTAGGCCTATCTTCGTTATGAACAACATCTATCACCATGTAACATGTTTAGTATAGTTCTATGATTCATGACTATACGCATCATATGTATGCTTGATATGAGAAGTGACTGATCATAGCATATGCCTTTGGGCAAATTGTTTAGGGGCTCCCGGTTAGGCGGTGTTGCCCTACATGAGCGCACGATACGCGCAGGATTGCTGCATGATTGATAGTGTGATTCATGCATTTCGCATTGTGTGACATGGTTACTGTACGCCCTAACGACATCAGGGCCGTAGCCTCCACAGGCGTTGGCAAGATTGGATACCGAAAATCTTGATCTACATGAGGTACTATAGATATCCCTGGGTGAAAGTCTCTAAACCTTATGGTACCTGGAAGTTGCTCCAACGTCTAGACCGAGTGGGTGCATGAGCGCCGAGTGCCGATTTCTAGATGGCCGTGCTTTCCACTATATCGTGGTCGGTTGGAAGGGAGTGCGGCCTTACCCGCCTGAGAGAAGGGGGCAAAGCTAGGCTGAGTTTGACCAGCTCAAGGAATGGGTCCGCTATAGACGAGCCGAGTCCGATATTGGCAGGCAGATAGTGAGGTCTTTTTCACTCACCTTATTGCGCGTGATGGGACGGTAATCTGGCTTGGAGTGTACTAGACCCCGGTGATATTCCAGATTTGAGCTGTATTGATATGTGAACTTAGGTGAGGATTCGTATGCTTGAGTTACATCTCGTATGGCCTTGGTATGGCCGACATCATTCATGCCTTGTATCACATAGCCTTGGTACGGCTAATAGTATTTATGAATTCACATATTCCGCATTACCTGATACTGCATAATTATATTACTACATTGCGCACACACTGTCACCACCCTCTAAGCTTTCCAAAAGCTTATACACGACCGTTGCATACAGGTGACATTAGACCGCAGCAGCGCTGAGGTAGGAGCGCTTAGCAGATCATCTTTGAGCTTTTTGTTCATCATCATTGTATTTCCCTTTATGCGCTTTGTACTTGTAAAGTTTTGATCATAGTGGAAATGTGATGAAATTTTTTGTTGTTGTTTGTGGGTTATGCCTTTAGTTATGCTTATTACAAATCAAACTGATGTTGAAAATCCTCCTCGTAGCATCCCAGGATCGGGATCTGGCGAATGGGCGCTGGGAGCCGAGACTGGCGATGAGGTCAGCTAACGTCTTTGGCAGATTCTTCCCAATAGAGAAGGTGAAACTTCTTTCTTTCAGGCCACCGAACACGACGGAGAGCGCCATCTTGTCATCGTAGTCCTCCACTTGTAATACTTCCTCATTGAAGCGAACGATGTAGTCCTTCAATGACTCCTTAGGCTCTTGCTTGATGGTGAACAGGTGAGTATTCAGCTTCCGACTCTTCTTACCACTTATGAATTGGATAAAGAATAATCGGTTAAGCTCCACGAAGGAACCAATGGAATTGGGCTTGAGTTGACGATACCAACTCCGAGCGGATCCTGTGAGTGTGATCGAGAACCCCCTGCACATCATCGCGTCTGTTGCTGTCTGGATTTGTATCCACGAATAATAAGTTTCCACGTGCTCGGATGGGTCACCAGACCTGGAGTGTTGGATGAAGGGAGGTATCCGGAACCTCTGTGGCATCACCTCATTCATGATTACCGAGGTGAAGGGAGGCTCGGTCTTTTTCATCATCGCCTGAACGATGGCGGGCACTGACGAAGGCTGCTGCTTCTTTTCTAGTGTTAGAATTTTGTCGTTGAGCTCCACGAACCATGTTTCCTAAGGATCTTTGTTCTCAGCCACTATCTCTTATGTGTTTTCTATTTCGGGAGTCCTCCTTCTCCTCCTCCATTCTAACTCGTGGCAGAGATCTGTAGGTGTCAGAGCCGAGGTGACTGAGGCATTCGTCGGAGCTCAAGTAGTTGTGTTCCGAGCTGAAACTCGGATTTGGGTCGGGGGAGGATTCTGAACCGAAACTGGCGCCTGAGGACGTTGAGGTCCCTCGGGTCTTATACTCCTCGGCGAGGAGTGAGCTTCCACGACCCGACCAATCGGCTCAGGAATAGGGTTTTCTTGAGCATGATGTGATTGCGGCTCCTGTCGCTGCTTCATCTGATTAACCTCGTCGCGCAGGGCCTATATCTCGCTTTGCATAACTCGATACTTGCTTGCCCGATTGTGAGAATGCTGGGAAGGCCCTGGGGCTGATTCAGCGTGAAGTAGAAAAGAGGAACGGGTCTGCTCATTTTGCTCCGGTTTCACAGCTACTACCTTTTTCTTTCCTCTCGCCATTATGCTTAAGAATAGGAACCTGACCTTTCGTATCAGATTTCCACAGACGGCGCCAAAAATGTTGATGACAAAATCTGGACCACCCTCCACTTGGCACAGCGAACCTTCAAGGAACCTTGGTCCTACACAAATAGTGAGTGAAGGAGACTTTGGCTAAGCCCGAGGGACCCTCCGATGCCTAAGTCAGGTCAAGGGAATCTGGGTCTAAGTTGATTATATAGAGAGGGTGTGAGATGTTGCGTACCTGTAGCAATGAAGTCTCATTGTATTTATACCTGACTATCGGACGGTCTGGGTCCGTTAATCTCGACACGATTCACTCAATCAGTGGGATACTGGAATCGTGGGGATATGGTCTGTAATCCGGGGATCACGTAGCGTATCGTGCGTATCTGCGGGTGAAATGATCAGTCGTATCCGCCTAAGGAAGTTTCCTGGTTTAGCACATGGAGCGTCCTCATCCTGCCTCGGCCTTAAGCCCTGATTCTGAGCCTCAGACTTAGACCAACATGCACATGAGCCTTCGCCATTGAGTTGTTGAATGGGGGTCGCGTCCCGAGTTCGAGTCGAGCCCCGGCCTGGACTCATGACGGACTTGACTTTCCTTATATGTTGAATATTCAGGAGGTCTCCCTTCCGAGTTCTGAGGCGGACGACGGACCTGTCCTGTCGAGTCGAGTATTCCCGCAATGAGTGACACTGATGTGAATGGCAGAGTTATCCGTTTTTAGTCAGACGGTAGTGGGACGGTCTGAAGCCTTCTGTCTGAGCTTGACACCCACTATTCCGGTCTTAGATCACTCCGAACCAACTATCAGCCTCGGAACGAGAGCGCGACTATGGCTGAGCCGGGAATCTTCCTTCTCTTCAGTAGTATTTATCATTTCAGATTGACACTTATGTGTCCGACCGGATTAGGGTGATGTCGCTCCTAGGAATTGAAGGCTCGGATCTTCCCATAACAGATGACATGTACAACCCATCCGAAAAACCTCCAAATTTAGGTTGCCGCCCACAATATTTTGCTCGCTTGATTTTTTATTTTTATTTTGAATCCCGATCCTTTGTTTGAAACAAATAGAAAATTCATGCTTTCTTACATCTTGATTGGTCCATGTCTTCACTCATGTTATTAGCATTGCTTTGCGGATTTCCTAGGCCTGTGTATAGTTTTCCTTTGACACAATAGGAGGGCCTTCTCTGGTGGAGGGCCTTCCCGAATGTATATGTTCTGTTCAGCCAGGGTCTTAGGGCGTACTTTTGGCCTGAGCATCCCTTCCAATCCGTATACTTTTCATCCTATCAGTGGAATAGTTCTTTTTGAAAAAAAAAAAGAAAAAAATTATAACAAAAAGAAATTCTCTGATTATGGCAAGCAGATGATATAGATTCTTTTATTTTTTTTTGTTTGTTTGTTATATATAGAATTATTATTATTATTAATTGTTATTCTCTTTTCCCATATATGTTAAGCCAAGGACAGGTCAATATGAGAGATGATTGGAATGGTAATCGTTTGGCATGACCAGATCACATAGGTGTCAATTCGCCTGATTTTTTAAGCCATATAACTTCATTTATTGCATGCTTGATGTGCATATAGGTCAATCCAGGCCGTCCAAATACTAAGGATCATTGGTTTAAAGCCAGGAAGGCAAATTGATCCTGACCATCACAGCTGTCGACCATATAGTTTTAGGAAAGTGTTCAGCAGTCGAAATTTAACAGGTGAAGTTGGGTAACTAGGATGGTTTTGTTATGAATATTGGGCCACAGTACTCCATCCACGACGGGGACCCCTTGACTTGTACGGCCTGGATAGTTGTACAGATATGTGCGGGTACCCTCGACAAGACACGATAACCAGAAAATTGTGCTGCTAAGTATTAAACTATCACCATTGTTTAACCATGTCCACCTCGCTGGTCTACTTTCAATAAAAAACGCGTTTGATGTCACCCACCCTTCTTTGAACTTAGGTTTGCAATGGGGTAAGATCCAAACAAGGGAAAAAAAAATCACAATGGGATTGTCTTTGAGTTCTCCTAGATGGTACTGGCAATCCACAAATTAACTAGGCCATCTCCCTCTCAATTGAGCCTCTTTTGGTCCATACGCCCAGAGAGGCTAACTCGGTGGCAGATGGTTTAGCAGTGCAGGCTAACAAAACTGAGATTTTCTCTCCTGGGCAGCCCTCCCTCCCCCGATACGGGGCCTCCTTTTCCTAGACAAAATGGGCCCAGGGAATCTTCAATTCTCTTAGCATCTCCCCTTGTCTTTCCTTTTTTGTCGTTTGAGCTGCATAGTCATACGATAGGGGGAACCCCTTTTTTTGTCTCCACCTGCCCCGAATTCTAGAGCTGTAAGCTGCTTGCGGCCCTTCTTTTTGTTCTTAGAATATACTTTGGTTTTTTTTTTTTTTAGAAGAATAATTTGATGCTCAAGCACAGAGTGGTGATTGATATGTGGGCACTCAGAAATTATGCACAATTTAACTGTCCAATTTATCCAACCTAGTGTATATAGTTCATCATTCCAAAATCAGATCGACCTTAACCTCTGCTTCGTAGATACACTTGTTTGCTGAACTTTGACCATTGGACCTTTTTTTTCCAATTGGATCTGAACCATCAAATAAATGTACACTAATAGACTATTTAGGTTATCAAAATAGTGTAGCTTTTCATCTTCTGCATGGATGGCAGGAAGTCATGAAGGAAATCTCCAAGGAGAATTGAGTTTATGTGACTCTACAACCAATCCCTGGAACGTGATAAAGCTGACCAGAAATAAACCATGGCCTGTTTTATTTCCTCGCAAACAATTCAACAGTGAGCTTACAAAACCATGAGACCGAGTACCTGCGAGCCTCCCTATAAGCATCTCAATTTTAAGTGCAAAAATGATGTAGAGTGGGTCACGGATAATTTCATGGCCAAGATGGACCAGAAAAGGCCCGTTCGGATACGAAAATGATTCGAACCATAATGATTCAAACCATCAGAACTTAAAATAGATGTATCTCGCAAACCGGAATGAGTTATGAAAAGTAAAATATATGATTTTAGGGTACGACAGGCTATTTCAGCCACCCAACCCGGCTACGCCAAGTTGCGCAAGCCAGATTTGTGAAATACCATTAGATCTTTGATTATAATTCTTCATCCGTTGGGCTTTAGGAGCTGCGCCCAACATTGAAATTGCTTAGAATAATCAGGAGAACAGCGTGGTGAAGCTAAATATGACACTTGCTATTTTTGATCAAAAACCTTGTGCACTAGTAGACATCATGGCTGTCAATAAATAGTAAATTTATTATTTATATTAAGTTATGAATTCTAGGAGTTTTAATTGTAGCTTAGTATCCTTGTTTAAAGGGTTGTGAACTCTTTTATTTAGTTTATATAAAGATTCCGGACAAATTATCCCATGAGGAAAGCCGTGCTCTACGTCACGTCCTTCCCTATGTCAAAAATTAAACACCAAAGAACCATCATGTGTAGTACTTGTTCGGGTTCCTTTAATATCTATGTGGCCCAACGGGCCGTGTATTATTAAATTAATTTCCCGTGGGGATGGCCCACCATAGCAGCTTGCTGCTGGGGTGTCACACGTTGCACTATTGCATAGGCTTGGTGCACCCCTCTAATGGACCCCTGCTTAGATGATCACAACTATTGAAGTGATGGGCCCTCAGTATTGTACAAGTGTTGTGCATGGCATCCAACCTGTCCTACAGGCTCACTCCAGTGTGAGAGTTTGACCATCCAGAAATGAGTTACTCAGTACGCTTTTATCGTACTGAGTAAACTCAGTTGAGCTCACTGTTAATGTATGTGATTTATCCACACCGTCCATACATTTTTACTGATAGTTTTAGGGGTTGATACCAAAATTGAAGTGAATCCAAAGCTCAAGTGGACCATTACACAGGAAACACTGTGGAATAATGATTTCCACCGTTGAAACTTTCCTAAGGTCCAAATTAATTTTTATTTGTCATCCAACCTGTTCATAAGATCACAAAGACATGGATGAAGAGAAAATACAAACATCAGCTTGATCCAAAACTTCTTTAGCCCCAAAAATGAAGCAAATTTAAATCTCAAGTGGACCACACTACAGGAAACAGTTTGATTGAACCTCTACCATTGAAAATTTTTTGGAGGGAAAGAAGTTTTGGATCAAGCTGATGTTTGTATTTTCTCTTCATCCCTGTCTTTGTGATCTTATGAACAGGTTGGATGACAAATAAAAATTAATTTGGACCCTAGGAAGGTTTCAACGGTGGAAATCATTATTCCACACTGTTTCCTGTGTAATGGTCCACTTGAGCTTTGGATTCACTTCAATTTTAATATCAACCCTAAAATTATCAGTAAAAATGGATGGATGGTGTGGATAAACCATATACATTAACAGTGGTCCCAACTGAGTTTACTCAGTACGATAAAAGCATCCTGAGTAACTCAGTACGCAATCCGATTTCCTAATCCAATAATCATGTGCACCACCACGTGAATACGGACGGAGGCCTTTGGTTGGCTGCCTATTCCTTTCTGATGGTACAGCCCACCTAATGATCTTATAGGCCCAAGTTTTTGGGTATACCATCAGCACGGTGTGGCTCATCTAATGCATGGTTTGGATGGCCTGTACACAATATGGTGGGACCCATAGAAAACAACAGACAACCGGTCTAAAAAACCCTCCAAATTCACGCGGTCACCGACACGATGGCTGGAGATACCTGATTTGTTATTATAATTATTATCTTTTTTCCGTATTTGTTTGATGCAGAACAGGTCAGAATCAGATATATTGGAATAATGACTGTTTGTTTGGCACGACGTAGAGCGGCCACAATTCGCCATTTAAAAAGCCGTGGTGCTTCATTTACTGAACGCTTGATGTGATGTAGGATAATCCAGGCCGTCCAAACTGTCAGGATCATCCTGGATGGGGCATAACCCTAAAACCAGGCAGGCAAATTGATCTTGACCATCAGATTGGTAGCTGATATATGGTTAAAGGAAAGTGTTTAGCAGTCAAAATTGAACAAGTGAAGTGGGTAAATAGGATGGTTTTGGTATGAATATTGGGCCACACTCCATCCACGATGGGACCCTTGATTTGTACGGTCTGGATTGTTGTACATATATGAGCTGAGTACCCATGATAAGATACCAGGACCAAAAAAATGTGCTCCCAAGTATCAAACTGTCACCATGGCTTAAGCATGCCCGTTAAGAGTAGAGTGGTTGAGTTAGGCTAGTTTGTCTTCTTCTAATATAAACGCATTTGATGCAACGTTCCCTTCTTTGAACTTAGATTTCCAATCGGGTAAGATGATCAGACAAGGAATAAATAAGTAAATAATCACAACAAGATTGTTGCGGAGCTTTTCAACAGGGGAGTAACATGGTACTCCTGGTGGAGAGAGTGATGATTGATATGCAGTCACTCAGAAATTGTGCATGGTTTAATGGTTCAGATTGTTTGACCTAGTGCATATAAAAGTAAATCCACGTGAAATAACTAGAAAATTTTGTGATACAGGGGTTAGAGAACAAGATTTGTTAGTTAAGAAAGTCATTGTACATCATGAAATAGTCGCCCAAGCAGTAGTAATATAAAAGATTTAATTCTTTTATGATGAGTCAATGATTTATTAAAAGCTAATATTATTATTATGTCTACTTAAAGGCACTAAGTGATGAGAATTCATTGTAAGTGTATTATATATTAATAGCATATCGCCAGCGATAGTATGTTTGAATCAATATATCAAAGATTAAGTTATCAAAAATATTCAAGACCAAAGATTTGTGGGCTATAAAGAGAACTTTCGACATTGATATTCACATGTATAAGGAGAGGAGCAGGTTACAGTTGTCTTAGACAGAATACCTTGAGAATGTGTTGGTCAAGTTTGGAATGTATAAGGCTAAACTAGTTAGTACACCCTATACTGCTTAGTTTTGGCTTTCTTCAGAATAATGTTTTACTATAGATGAAGAAAATAATCTTATGACTCGTGTGCCCTACTTGAGTACGTTTAACAGTTTGACGTGTGTCATGGTCTTTACGAGATCAAATATTTCACATGTATTCGGTGTTGTAATCAGATATATGTTAAACACCAGCAAACAACATTAGGAGGTAGTAAAATAGCTACTTTGATATATATGAGGTGTGAAGGATTGTGTCTTGACATTTAAAAAATCAGAGGACAAACTTGTAGGCGATGTGGATTCGGATTACGTTATAAACGTGGATAACATAAAGTCAAGTTCTGGTTACTTGTTTGTGTTAGCAGGTGGAGAGATTAATTTGATGTCGAAGCTTCAGTCTATAGTTGCTTTTTTCACATTAGAATATGAATATATGGCAGTGATGGAGGCATTCAAAAAATATGTTTGGTTGAGAGAAGTGATAAATGAACTTAAGCTTCAATAGTAAGTTGTGTTATTGTGATAGCAAAAGCGTGATCAATTTGGCAAAGAATTTTGAAATTATTTTCGTACTAAACATATTAATGTTTATCAACATTTTATTTAACAAGTGCTAGAGGAAGGCTGCGTTACTTTTGAGAAGATCCACACGAACATGAATCTAGTGGATATGCTTATAAATGTAGTTTCTGTAGAGAAGTTTAAATTCTATTTGATTTCTCTGAACTTGGTAAAGTGTAATGAAGACGGAGTGTACATGAAAAACGACAGGAATGTTGATATTATGATAGAGATGATTAGAAATATAGGATGAAGCTTGGAGCAACAAAGCATGGGGATTAAAGCCACGGTGGAGATTATTGAAATCGGGTCCCTTTAATCTACACTAAAACAGAGATTCTCAATCGATCGGCCACCTAGTTTGATTGATCGAAATTCTCTAAATTTCTTATTTTTCTCTCTAGACACTTTTGAGCATGTTCAATGGAGGCTCGATCAATCAAGGGTTGATCAATCGATATCGATTGATCGAAACTTAAATTGACGACACACACGGTTTTGTGTAATTGCACAATTTATTTCATATTCTGAGTATAACACTATATATATGGGTGTAAGATGAGATTATGATAGAATAAGGATAGCAAAATCGTTTACAGAGTTTGGAATGAAGGAAACTAAAGTTTTTGCATCCATAAGTTTATCTAATCTCTTATACTTTCATTTTTATAGTGGACTATTTGTTGCTTTGTGCTGTGGTTTCTTCCTGTAAAGTTTTTTTCACGTAAAATCGTATATTCTTTATGTTTCTTTGTTTGTATTTTTCCACATAAAATTATGTATTCTTTATCTTACTTCGTTTACATTTGTCTTTCGCTTATGTAGTTTCTTTATGCAGCTCCACGTGTTCTTGCACAAAAATAAATTTATTGTACAAGTGTTGTGCATGGCCTATGGGGGGAGGGGTGGTCTGCCTGTCCAGCAAGGTTACCACGTGTGAGAGTTTGACCATACAGAAATCAGGCTAATCCAATAATCATGTGTAATCATGTGCACCACCACTCCAGTAGGTGTGGAGGCCTTTGGTTGGCTGTCCATTCCTTTATGATGGTACAGCCCACCTAATGATCTTGTAGGCACAAGTTTTGGGTATATCATTGTTACGGTGTGGCTCATATAATGCACGGTTTGGATGGCCTATACATAATGTGGTGGACCCCAGTGAAGAAAACAACGGACAACCTACCTAAGAAACCTCCGACTTCACGCCGTCACCGACACGATGGCCAGAGAGACCTGATGTATTGTTATTATTAGTTTCTTTTCCCGTATTTGTTTGGCGTAGAGCAAGACAGCATTAGAGATATTAAATAATAACGGTTTGGCAAGACAGAGACGTGGAGTATTAAGCGGATTGGCTACCAGCTGTATAGTTGTTGGATTGATGTCAGCAAGTTTGATGGGTTCAGGTACGTGTTATATCCAAAACCTTCTATCCATTTCTGCGAGCCCGTGTCAACGCTTGAGATATAAAATAAGATAGATCTGACCGCCGACTAGACGACACTGTAAAAAGCAGCGGGAGATTGGACGTTGTTGAAATTTTTTATGGGGGTGATAAAAGTTTTGGATTAAAATGAAAAAAAAAAATTCCTCTTCATTCAGGCTCCTGTGAACTTATGAACAAATTGGATGGAAAATAAAAGTTACAGTGGGCCTAATGAATTTTTTAAAAGCAGAAATCATTATCTCCCTTGCTCTTTGTGGTATTGTCCAATAATTTTTGGATATGATTCATTTTTTTAAATAAGGCTTAAAATAATCTCTAAAAATAGATGAACCATGTAGATATAATAAATACATCACTTTGGGGCCCTTGTAACTTTCATCTCCTTTGAACCGTTTATACAATTGGGAGCTGGAGGAGCGTCAGTGCTCTTCTTAGCACGACGCGTACCTACAGCAGATATATAGCTGGTGTGTGGTACACCAGCCAATCCGCTTCCCACGGATTAGCTACTGACAGGTTGCTTATGGAGACCTGCTGCTCAAGCGACGTTGCTGGGTTATGTGAGTCTCACCATGATGTATGTGTTGTATTCACACTATTCATCCATTTGAAGAGATCATTTTAGGTCATAATCTAAAGAACGAGGAGGATCCAATTCTATAATGGACCCCACCAAAGAAAACAGTGGAGAGAGTGATGCCCACCATTGCAACCTTCTTAAGGTCTATGTTTATTTGAGATTCAATGGATTCATAAGTTAAAACAGACATTAAAGAACTTTAAGGGAAAGCACAAATATCAGCTTGATGGAAAACTTTTGTGGCCCTTAGAAGGTTTCAATGGTGGGCATCACTCTCTCCACTATTTTCTTTGGAGGGGTCCATTATAGATTTGGATCTTCCTCATTCCTTGGATGATGGCCTAAAATGATCTCTTCAAAGGGATGGACGGTATGGATACAAAACATATATTATAGTGGGACCCACAGAACTTGGTGACGTCAGTTGAGTAGCTAGGCTCGCTACTCAACCTGCCCGTAGCTAATCCGCGTCCGACAGAGAGCGGCGACAATTCGCCTGCATTTTTAAAGCCGTGGTGCTTCATTTACTGTATGCTTGACGTGTATGCAGGCTAATCCAGGCCGTCCAAACAGTAAGGATCATCCTGGATGGAGCATAAGCCTAAAACCAGGCAGGCAAATTGATCCTGACCATCAGATTGGTAGCTGTATGGTTAAACGAAAGTGTTTAGGAGCCAAAATTGAAAAAGTGAAGTCGGTAAGTAAGATGGTTTTGGAATGAATATTTGGCCACACGCCATCCACGATGGGACCCTTGATTTGTATGGTCTGGATTGTTGTACATATATGAGCGAGTACTCATTATGAGGCACCATGATCAGAAAAATGTGCTGCTAAGTATCAAACTGTCGCTATGGCTTAAGCATGTAGAGTGGTTGAGCTAGGCTCGCTCGTCTTTTTCTAATAAAAACGCGTTTGTTTGATGTGACGTGCTTTTTGTTGAGCTTAGATCTGTAATTGGTGTGTGTTAGCTTTGGAGGAGCAGACTAGCATACATAGCGAGGGAGACGGGTTTACTAATGAGAAATTTACGACTGTTGAGCCCACCTTTTATCCAGTGGTTTTTTGAGACAATACAAACTTACAATACCCACTTAGACCTCCTCGTACGGAGTCAGAATTTCAGGACGAAAATACCCCTCCTTTTGACGGAAACGGATTCAGTACTCCCCTGCCACCAGCCAATGGCGGACGGTCGGTGGTCTGTGGGGCCCATCATGGTGTATACTTTTCATCCATGCCGTCCATATATTTTTCCAGATCATTTTATGGTATGAGACCAAAAATGAGGTATATCCAAATCTCAACTATACCGCACTACAGGAAATAATGTTGAATGAGGGTCAACCATTAGAAACTCAGGTGGAGCCCACTGTGATGTTTGTGAGAAATCCTCCCCGTCTAAGTTCATTCATAGGGTCACAAAGACCTGGATGAAGAGGAAAAACAAATTTCATAATGATCCAAAACTTGTGTAACCCCTAAAAGGGTTTCCATGGTAGATGTTCAATTCCCCACTGCCTTTTACAGTGTGGTCCACTTGATAGCTAGATTTGTCTTATTTTTCACCTCAAGCCTTAATTCGAGTTTGCCAAATAGATGGACGATTTGGATATAACACATACCGCATAATGTGACCCACAAAAATTGGTGGGGATTACAACAGGGAAGAAAGAAGAAAAAAAAAAAGGAACCAGCGAGTTGGGGTCGACGGTTCAGAGCTGCCTATGGCTATGGATTATAACCGTAGCCATAATTGTAATGTTATGCATTTTTTTCTCTTTTTTATTTTTATTTTTTACATGGAGAACATTTTCTCCCTTACATTTTTCTCTAATACATAATTATGTAAATATGTATATATAAGTATATAAAAATATTTTTCTATCTTTTAATTCATTTCTTTGTCTATTTATTTAACAAGCATATCTCCTAAACTAGAATGATTTACTTAACTTACCACATATGATTTTGGGGTAGGAGAAGCTAATTTAGCCAATCAACCTAGTTATTTTTCAAGATTCCATCGGGTCATTGGTCGAAAATCCATTTCATTCAGTTCGTGGTCAATTTGAATCACTTCGTGGTCAAACTAGAAATTCAGCGGGCAAACATAAAATTGAGCAAGGCAAACATGAAATTGAGCGGGGAAAACTAGAAAGAACTTCATTTTTATTATATTTCAATATAGGACTTATTACATTAGTTTATTATATTTCAATTACGTGCTAATATTTTTGTTATTACATTAGTTTGTTATTTCAATTACGTGCCAATCCATTACGTGCTAATATTTTTGTTATTACATTAGTTTATTATATTTCAATATAGGACTTATTTTTGTTATCTATGATTTTATTAATTATATACGTGATTATTCATCATAAAGAACTTCATTTTTTTCTTTAAAAAACTAAGCTAAAATATAGGACTACTCCTTTAAAAAGTCATGTAGCATAGCACGCAGTCTATTTGGGAGAGAGAAATCCGGCATATCTTGTTAGCTTGAGTCCTTGAAAATGACGTGGACAAATGAGACCCGACATTTGCCCCGCTGTTTTTCTTGTTTGTCTCGCTTATATTTCAGTTTGTCTCGCTGTTTTTCTAGTTTGCCCCGCTGTTTTTCTTGTTTGCCCCACTATTTTTCTAGTTTGCCCCGCTCATATTTCAGTTTACCCCGCTGTTTTTCTAGTTTGCCCCGCTCACATTTCAATTTGCCCCACTATTTTTCTAGTTTGCTCCGCTCATATTTTAGTTTGCCCCGCTGTTTTTCTTGTTAGCCCCGCTCATATTTCGATTTGCCCGCTCATATTTCAATTTGTCCCACTGCTTTTCTAGTTTGCCTTGCTCATACTTCAATTTGCACTGTTTTTCTAGTTTGTCGCGCTGATTTTCTAGTTTACCTCACTCATATTTCAGTTTGCCCCGCTCATTTTCATGCTTGCCCCGCTAAAATTTTCATGGGTGATTTCGTCATGTATAAACCACATAGTTTCTTTGTTTGGATGAAACTTTTGTTTTGGAGTTTTTTGGGTCTGAATCTTTCTTTCTGCTCCCAATTGAAATAGAGTTTGAGAACACAAAAAATGACGCGTTCACAGCTTTTACTCATAATCTTCATATGGTTAACTCTACTTATAATCTCATAATCACTTTCATGACAAACTACATAAATAATTGTGTTCTTTAATTTTCTTCATTGCTTTCACATTTTCAATTAACAGTATGATTGTGAGTTCATAATAGTTTCCTACCTATTCAAATAAACATGAAAATCAAAGCCAACAGTAAAACTTAAAGAGGAATGATATGATCGTTGACAAGATAATATGAATAGCACTCTTGGGTCTTGAGTTTATTCAACTGTGACGCATGGTTTGGTGATCCAG
Organism: Magnolia sinica; assembly: GCF_029962835.1. Classification (NCBI taxonomy): domain Eukaryota; kingdom Viridiplantae; phylum Streptophyta; class Magnoliopsida; order Magnoliales; family Magnoliaceae; genus Magnolia; species Magnolia sinica. The sequence goes on from NC_080573.1 coordinate 139,758,614, forward strand.
GTTAGTCGTCTAATAGGTTGCACCATGAACCAAATTTTTTCCAAAATTTTCCTTATAAGTAAATCATTCTAGTTTAGGATTCTTACTCTTGCTCGGGTGGTAAACTCTTAGGAGTTTCAACACCCGATCAAGCATTCGAGTATCCATACATGGTGAAATTCTACTAGTGTGAGTGCATGGGGGTGTGTGTGCATGTATAAAAAAAAGAAGAAAAAAAAAACATTCTAGTTCAGGAAATATGTTTGTTAAATAAATAGACAAAGAAATAAATTAAAAGATAGAAAAATATTTTTATATACTTATATATATATTTACATAATTATGTATTAGAGAAAAATGTAAGAGAGAAAAAGTTCTTCATGTAAAAAATAAAAAAAATAAAAAAGAGAAAAATGTGCATAGTACAGTTATGGCTACGGTTATAATCCGTAGCCACAGGCTTTGAACCGCTCGGCCCCCACGCACTGGTTCCTTTTTTTTTTTCATTCTTCCCTGTTGTAATCCCCACCGATTTTTGTGGGTCCGATAATGAGATATGTGTTATATCCAAACCGTCCATCTATTTGGAGAACTCGTATTAATGCTTGAGATGAAAAATAAGACAAATCTAGCTATCAAGTGGACCACACTGTAAATGGCAGTGGGTAATTGAACGTCTACCATTGAAACCCATTTAGGGGTTACAGAAGTTTTGGATCATTATGAAATTTGTTTTTCCTCTTCATCCCGGTCTTTGTGACCCTATGAATGAACTTAGACGGGGAGGATTTCTCACAAACATCACAGTGGGCCCCACCTGAGTTCCCATCGCCCAGACCGTCCGTCAGCGCTCGTCTCTGCACGCCAGCCAGAGGAAGGCAGGGGTATTTTCGTCCTCAAATTCGGTGGCCGTACGAGGAGGTCCAAGTGCGTATTCAAAGTTTGTATTGTTTCCAAAAAAGCACTGGATAAAAGGTAGGGTCCACAGTCGTAAATTAAAACGGGACTAATGTGATACGCTGGCGCAGGGTGTGATGATTGATAGGCGGGCACTCGGAAATTGTGCACGGTTTAACTGTTCAGATTGTCTGACCCAGTGCATATAAGTCCCCTAGCTAATTCTATCATTGGATAAGAAACCCTTGGATTACGCTCAGTGTTTTAGATCGGCTATAAGATTGGTCAGATACACAGTAGATATGGTGCTCTCATTCTTCTTATTTTTCTTTTTGATCTCCTTATTATTGTTGGATGCCGTTTAAGAGAGAACTTTTCATTTTTAATGAATGAATTATAAGAGTTAAGATGTGACTGAAAGTTATCCTATTTCATCAAATCTCATTCTATATCAATTTAAAATTTGAAATTAAATTTTAATTTTAATTTTAAAAGTTAATTTCAAGCATTAATTACAGAGGAAATAAAAATAAAGAAACACTTAGAATAATGTGTGGGAGTCACCCACTAATGAATGCCCACATTTGAGCCCCATGGGTCATATCCAACAGGTATGATGTCCACCAAATTGAATCTCTCTGCTAGTTGATGATGTTGACCATTCAACATTACTTATAATTATTCATTTTTATTGGACGGCTATGATCATTTTAGAGGAGAGACATTATGGTATAGATTGTCCAAATGATTAGTCGAGAAGATCAATGGCTTAGATGAGCAAAAGGTGGGGCCTTAGATCTTTTCTGGCATGTTTATAACTAATAATATGGAACATTAACTTTTTTGGTCATTGATCGGATAGTTAGAATCAACTTATCAAAGGCCTTAGATGGACCACACATGATATATGATTTAGTCTAATGTTGGGGAATCGTGGAAGGGCATAGAGATGAATCAAGTAAAGTACATCAAACTCCCTAAAACCCCCGTGGAGGAGCGCGAGAGAAATCTGCCGTGGGTTACGGTGGAGCCTCGAAAATCATCATCCAGATATTCTCTATTCGTGGCAAATCTTGTTGGGGGCCTTGCATAAAACCTTAGGATCTAGCCTCCCAAATCAAACCAAAATTATGAGATAATAAAGCAATGAAATAAATCAAAGCATAAACCACACCACACAAGAGATTTTTACATGGAAAACCCTTAAAGGGATAAAAACCACGGGACTTCGTGCAGATCAATAATCCACTATGAAGAAGAACGTTACAACCTTCTTCACTTACGCAGGAGTGGATAAACAATAAGAGAATAAAAGAAAAATGAAAAGATCTCACCAATCACAAGGATGTAGAAGTGTTGAGATGTTGATTGCATGGTAGATTACATCTACGAGAATAACCTCCCTTCTACAAGCTTCCTCTCTCTCTCTCACACACACACACACCTTTGATAGCCCTAAACCCTTTAATAAACCCTTGTAAAGCTTTAAGAAACTCTCTTGCATTACCTCTTGCATTCCCTAGAAAAGCCCTAGGGACCCCTATTTATAGTTTAGGCAACTCCCTTTCACACCTCTTGGGAAATCGCCTCAAATTTTCGCAGTTCGCACAAGATCCGGACTCAAATCTCCGTAACCTTGACTGGTTGAGCAGAGTCCTCGACCGGTCGAGCGGCCTACTCAACCAGTCGAGCACCTCCCTCGACTGGTCGAATACCATGGAAAAAATAAACCTAAAGTCGCTGGACTTTGAGTCGAGCCAGGGCTCGACAGGTCAAGCACCACTCTCGACCGGTCGAGTGAGACTCACGACCTGTCGAGCCTGGGAGGAAATCCCATAAAAACTCTCCCTTTTTGTCCAAGGAGGGATTCATCTTTTTCAAGTCAGCCAGGTTTTTACAAACCTCAAACTTGCCTATGAGTAAAGCCTTGGTCATCATGTTTGACCCATTATCGTCCGTGTGGACCTTCTCAAGCTGTAACACCTTTTGTTCCAAAGTATCCCTGATCCAGTGATACCGAATCTTTATGTGCTTCGACTTGGAGTGCTGACTTAGATTCTTGCTCAAGTGTATGGTACTTTGACTATCGTAATAGACCACGTGCTGCTCCTGCTTCAGGCTAAGTTCCTGTAGGAACCTCTTCATCCATACCATCTCTTTACATCCATCTATGATTACAATGTACTCAGCCTCTATCGTCGACAATGCTACGACCTTCTGTAGCTTGCTCTGCCAAGAAATCACTCCCCTTGTAAACGTGAATATGAACCCCGATGTAGACTTCCTGGAGTCTATGTAGCCTGCCATATCTGCATCTGTGTAGCCCTCTAACACAGGTTTTCCGTCACCATAGCATAGGCTTAACCTGGATGAGCCTCTTAGATACCGCAATATCCATGTCACCACTGCTCAATGCTCTTTGCCAAGATTGACAAGATACTGGCCGACAACACCAATCGCATATGCTATGTCTGGGCGCGTACACATCATGGCATACATCAAACTTCCTACAGATGACGCGTAGAGTATCTTCTGCATCTCTTCCATCTCTTCCTTCGTCTTGAGACACTGTTTGTCGCTAAATTTGAAGTGACCATCCAGTGGAGTACTGACCGGCTTCACTGCATTCATATTGAACTGCTCTAGGACTTTCTCAATATACCGCTCTTGCCAATGCTTCCCGCTGCTTCTATCCGGGTTATCTCCATTTCTATGATTTGTTTAGCTGGGCCCAAGTCTTTCATCGCAAACGATTTGCCCAACTCCTGTTTCAGCCTGTCGATCTTTTTGATGTCTTTTCCTATGATGAGCATGTCATCAACGTATAATAGTAGAAATAAGAAATCACTATCTGAGAACTTGCGCGTGAACACACAGTAGTCCAACTCCGTTCTGTCATACCCATGCTTCAATATAAACGAGTCGCACTTTTTGTGCCATTACCATGGAGCTTATTTCAGCCCATACAAGCTCTTTCTCAGCCTACACACTATATGCTCTTTGCCCTTGACTTCAAACCCCTCTGGTTGGTGCATGTAGATCTCTTCTTTTAGGTCACCATGGAGGAAGGCAGTTTTAACATCTAACTGCTCTCTCTCCAGATCTATGCTAACCGCCAACCCAAGCAATACCTGTATGAATGTCATCTTCACCACCGGTGAGAATATCTCCTCGAAGTCTATGCCTTTCCTCTGACCAAACCCTTTCACCACAAGTCTGGCCTTGAACCTCGTCTGTGAATTCTTCTACTCAACCTTCTTTTTGAACACCTACTTGTTGCTCAAAGTTTTCTTGCCCTTAGGCAGTTTCGCCATATCATAGGTGTGGTTCTTATGCAAGGATTCCATCTCCTCTTGCATAACTTTCAACCACTCTCCCTTATGCTTGTCAGATAGGGCCTCAGAATAATCTTATGGCTCGCCCCCATCAGTCAGCATAATGTACTCATGCGGCGAGTACCTCTTGGACGGCTGTCTGTCCCTAGATGACCTCCTCACCTGTGACTCAATAGGTGGATCAAGTGGGGGCTACTCCCCTGGTCCATCTTCTGAAGGAACTCCCTCGTCCTCTGCACCTTGCTATACTCCCCCGTCATCAGGCACCACGGGAGGAATAATCGGATCCATGTCCTCTAGCTCACCTGAACTAGGCTGGTTCTTCTCAGACTTACCAATGTCTTCTATACACTGATCTTTAAAGAAAATCACATTTCTGCTCCTAACGAGCTTCTTCTTGGTCGGATCCCACAATCTGTAATTGAATTTTTCATCACCGTACCCCAAGAACATACACTACTTGATCTTCATATCGAGCTTGGACTCTCGTCCTTTGGTACGTGAACGGATGCCCAGCATCCAAACACCCTGAGATGACTGTACGATGGATCCTGTCCAGTCCACACCTTCTCCATTCAACGGGGCTGATGGAGACCTGTTTATCAAATACACTATCGTGTGCATTGCTTCTCCCCAGAACGTTTTGGGCAACTTTGCATGGGATAACATGCATCTGATTCTCTCTACAATGGTGCGATTCATTCGCTCAGCTACACCATTATGCTGGGGGGTTTTGGGAACTGTCTATTCATGCCGTATACCCAGGGACTTGCAATACTCATGAAAGTCTCCGATGTATTCACCACCATTGTCAGTGCGGATGCACTTCAATGACTACCTGTCTCTCTCTCGACTATAGCATGAAACAATTTAAACACACCAAAGACCCCGTCCTTAGATTCCAAATAATAAAGCTAAACCCTCCTAGATGCATCATCTATAAAAGTAACAAAATACAATGCCTCACCCAAGGTTTTTGTCCTCATAGGACCACAAATATCAGAATAAACTAAATTTAATACATACACTTTATTAACATGAGAAACAGTTTTAATGAATGAAACTGTATGTTGTTTCTCTGATAAACAATCAATATAGGTTTTGAGATGTATACCTATCACGTCTAGAAGGATCCGCTTTCTTGCTAGTACTTGAAGCCCTTTTTCACTCATGTGGCCTATACACATGTGCTACATGTCAATAGCTGAATCTTCCGCTGCGTTCAACCTACCCTTGCACATATTGACACTTGCCTTGTAAAGGGTGCAACACTTCTTTCCTCTAGCTGCGATCAACGAACCCTTAATGAGCTTCCAACACCCACCAACAAAACGGCTTTTATAGCCATCATCATCCAACCTTCCCGTCGACATTAAGTTGAGGTGAAGGTCTGGATATGCCTCACATCCCTAAGAACCAATGTAGCCTACATCGGTATTCACACAAATATCACCGACTCTAACGATTTTTGATATGCTAAAATTTTTCATCTTCACGGTCCTAAAGTCACCTGACTTGTAGCTTGTGAAGAAGTCCCTGCGTGGAGTTGTATGAAACGAGGCTCCCAAGTCTATCACCCAGTCGGTGTCCTGACTCATAGCCTTGAGACATACATTGTGATCTGCTAAAAGAATAACTACAACGTCGCTATTTGAAGCAACAGCAATAGAGTCTGATTCATCTTCCTTCTCCTTTCATTTTCCTTTCTTATCGTTCTTCTTACCACGACATTCATGCTTGTAGTGGCCTTTCTTGCCACAATTCCAGCAATCAACATCCTTTCTGGTACTCGACTTGTCTCTTGATTTATCTAAGACCTTCCCACCATTTCTGTTCTTTCGTCTCCCCTGTTCTTGTGTCACAAAGGCCTCTTCCTGAGTAGACCCTTGAGACTTCCTCCTTGTCTCATCATTGAAGAGATAGCTAGTTACCTATTCCAAGGACACATTTCCGTCTGACGCGGAGTTACTTAGAGACACCACCAATGTCTCCCAATTATCAGGCAATGAGCTAAGAAATAGCAAAGCCTGCAATTCATCATTCAGGACCATCTTCATAGTGGAGAGCTGATTCACTATATTGCTGACCTCATTCATGTGCTCGGCCATAGAACCACCATATTTGAACTTGAGATTCACAAGTCGTTGTATCAAGAAAATCTTATTGCTAGTTGTCTTCCTCTCATACAGCCCTTGTAATTTCAGCCATAGGCTAGCGGCTAAGGTCTCCGTAGACAAATGATGGAATATGGAATCGTCCAACCATTGTCTAATAAACCCCACCGCCTTCCGGTCCAATTTCTTTCAATCATCATCTGTCATATCCTTTGACTTTGCTGATATGCCTTGAACTGGAGAATACAAGTCCTTGCAATAAAGCAAGTCTTCCATCTTAGCCTTCCATATGGTCCAGTTAGAACCATCGATACTGATCATCCTTGATGAGCCACCTTCCATAATTCAGAACTGATCCCACTTTGTTAAACCTACCTGAACTCTTTGATACCACTTTGTTGGGGGCCTTGTACAAAACCTTAGGATCTAGCCTTCCAAATCAAACCAGAATTATGGGATAATAAAGAAATGAAATAAATCAAAGCATAAACCACACCAAATAAGAGATTTTTATGTGGAAAACCCTCAAAGAGTTAAAAACCACGGGACCTCGTGCAAATCAACAATCCAGTATGAAGTAGAACGTTACAACCTTCTTCACTCACTTAGGAGTGGATAAACAATAAGAGAATAAAAGAAAAATGGAGAGATCTCACCGATTACGAGGACGTAGAAGCGCTGAGATGTTGATTGCACAGTAGATCACCTCCACGAACATAAGCTTCCTCTCTCTCTTTCTCTCTCTCACTCCTTTGATAACCCTAAACCCTTTAGGAAACCCTTGCAAAGCTTTAGGAAACCCTCTTACATTACCTTTTACAGGCCCTAGAAAAGCCATAGGGACCGTTATTTATAGTTTAGGCAAATCACTTTCGCACCTCTTGCAAAACCGCCTCAAATTTTCGCAGTCCGCATAAGATCCAGACTCAAATCTGCGTAACCTCGACTAGTCGAGCAGAGTCCTCGACCGGTCGAGCACCTCCCTCGACTGGTCGAGTACTACGAAAAAAATAAACCCAAAGTCACTAGACTTTGAGTCGAGCTAGGGCTCGACTGGTCAAGCACCACTCTTGACCGGTCGAGTGAGGCTCATGACCGGTCGAGCCTGGGAGGAAATCCCATCAAAATCTCACCTTCGACACTATGGTAGATGATCTGGTTAGCATCTTCCGCTGATATGGAAAACTGGTAGATGTTTTCTTACCTTGGAACAGTCTCTTAAATCGTCCAAGGGGTTTTGCATTCGTTCGATTCACCTAAGAACATGATGCGTTAAATGCAATGCATTGCTTGAATGGAGGATAGATGGAAGAATTGTGGTCATCAACTGGGCAGGAAGACAACAGGGGAGGAAAGAAGGGGCTAGGGTGTTGCCGTAAGCAGAGCTTCTTCGTACCGTCTACCCCAGCCCGTTCCAAGAAGGTTGCAGGCCCGACGGTTGGGTCAAGGACGGCGGATGCTAGAGCGGTGGAGGAACATTTACGGCTGCTCTCTTTCGCTTTGGTAGGCACGGCTACAGGCCATGAGGTTCAAATCGGGAGATTGCTTGAGGGTATCAGGGCAGCGAAAATCAAAGCGGGAGAAGTAGAAACTGTAAGAATTGCCCCGAACAAATTCCTGATGACCTTTAAATCAAAGAAAGAACTGGAGAAATTCCAAATCAGGGGAGATCTGCATTTACAAATGGGGCTGATGGCAATAGAACCGTGAAGTCCGGAGGAGGTAGTAGGTAAAGACGGTGTTTGGATAAGGCTCTTCGAAATTCCTGCTCAGGATTGGATTGAGTCAGTGATTCTGGATTTGGCTAGCTACTTTGGGAACGTCACACAGATTGACTCTAACTCCAGATTTGGTTACTTCCAGGCATTTGCAAGGATTAAGGTCAAGCCTAGACTAGGAGCTAACTTCAACCAAGTGCTGAGTTTAAGGGTGCTGGAGAAAGTTTACCCAATCATTACTGAGGTAGAACCATTGTTCAAGAATGAAGGCAATGCAGTGATTATCCAGACCTCTAGGGAGAGCACGAAGGAGTGGGTGATGAGGCGATTTCACTCTAATTCAGGGCACCCTCAAGGCGTATGTGAAAATGTTTCATCCAAGACAGGGCTAGGGTGCAGTGAGGCTGTCGAGACCAGAGTAAGTGAGCCGGATACAATGAATTTGGAACCAAACAAAAGGGGAAATTCAGACGGTTTGAATCAGATCACTGAGGGGGCGATAGTGGTGGTCAGTGGGGAGTGGGAGGAGCCTAGTCTTCCGAAAAAACATGGAGTGGTAGGAGCTTCGAGGACTGAACAGCTGTCTTAATTGATAATACTCCCACTAGATGTTACTAAGGTCGGCAGGATGTGGAACGGAAGAGAAGATTTCGAGGAGAGAAATGAAGGTCGGCTGCTACGCAGTGCTCAAAATTTGGAGAAGGACAATAGATCAGATCAATCCCTGGAACTGTGTATCATCTCGCAAGGTGAAAGGGACATGGTGGAGGGAATGCAGATGTACAGAGAACCTCAACAGTGGGCTGATCAGCATCTCAGCCACTTAGAGTTCTCGAACTCTTTGGTGCTATGTGAGGTGTGTCCGTAGGTTAGTAGGGAGAATGGGAAAGGGTTACTTCCCAGCACAAGAATCTCAGAAGGTGCTGCCTTGAGTCTACATCAGGAGAACAACAACCTAGGTAACAGAGGCAAGGAAACAAGTCCCCGAATTAGAGTCTTAGTGTCCAAAATGGCAGAGAAGCTGAGGTGAGGTATGGAGTTTACAGGACGGTGGGGATGACATTGTCTTATCTGGGAAGAACAGGATATCGGTTGTTTCATTGTCTGGATTGGAGAGGTTGGAGCTAGAGGTTGATCTCTCTCCTGACTTCCTGTCGGTAGGTAGAGATGGAATTCAGTCCAAGGGGATTCTAGACATAAGGACAGGAGGGGAGAGGTGAATGGAAAATGAGGACGATGAGGAGGTGGATTGGGAGGATCAGTCTCAAGAGATGGTCGATATAGGGGACTAAAAGGGGAATAAAAAGGCAGATTTTGGGGTGAGGGCTACAAAGAAAAGTCGGCGCAGAATTCTATATTCGAAAGGCAATTGGGAGTCACGGCTACGTAGGTTAAAGAGGAGGGTCGTGAATACAGGGTGTGTGATTGATAGATAAGATCCTAGTATGGAATGTTCGGGGAATTGGAAGCCAGAGGACTATAAAGACTGTTAAAAGGATGATAAAGAAACATGACCCCTGGATGGTGGCTCTATTTGAACCAATGTTGGAGGAAGCGAGAAGAGTGAGAACTGGTCTGAGGTTGGGTTTCCACTCGTCGTGTTCTAATGGGGAGGAGGGGGGAAGATCTGGATAATTTTCAAGGCTTCCTTATCTTTGTCATTTATTTATAAATCTAACCAATGCATCTCGATCATTGCTTCTGTGCAGAGTTGCATTCCCCAACTCCATATGACCTTTGTCTATGCTAGGTGTGTGAGGACCTTAAGGAGAGCACTCTGGGCTGATCTTGCAAATCTTTCGACCACGATGCAAGGACCCTGGGCAGTCTGTGGCAAATTTAATACAACAATTGACGGATCGAAAAGAGATCAGAAAGAAGAATTAGAAGACCTGTGGATCAAGCTTCTTCATTGGAATTTGCAGATGCTATTAATGTGGCAGGGTTGCAGGACGCGGGCTACAGTGGCAGTCGATTTACTTTGAGTAATAATCAGTCAGGTTCTTCTAAGGTGTGGGCAAGGTTGGATCGGGTCCTTATTAATGTGACATGGGCTACGTTGTTCCCAAATTTTCAGGTTACCCATCTCCCTCAGATTCAGTTGAATCACTCTCCTCTTCTCCTGGGCTTTCCTGGGCCGCAGGATGGTGGTCCAAAACCTTTCAGGTTTCAATGTATGTGGACAAAAGAGGAGTCTTTTTTCATGGTGGTTAAGGAGGCTTGGAGAAAGGTGGAATCAAATCATTCTATCTTGAATGTTATCGTGAAGCTAAAACAGGTAAAAATGGAGATCAATGTATGAACAAGCAGGTTTTTGGTGATATATTTCAACAGTTAAAGTAGGCAGAGAGTGACTTGGCAGATCTGGAATTAAGATTGCAGATGATTTCAGATGCGGTTGGGGATACCAATAGCCTAAATCAGGAAAGAAAGGTAACCTTGCTCAAGATTGAATCATTGGAGCTCAAACAGGAAATTTTTTGGAAACAGAAATCGAGAGTAGACTGAATGGAGGAGGGGGACAGAAACACAAAATTCTTCCACACTACGGCAATGGAGAGACAAGGGAAAGCGGTAATTCAGGAGGTGGAACTTGAATCAGGCCAGTTGGTGGATAATCAGGTAGATTTGAAAGCAGTTGTCGTCGATCGCTTTGAGAAGCAATTCAAAGCCTCTGAAAGTACTGCGGATGATGGTCTGCTAAGGTGCATTCCGTAGCTGGTAACTCAAGAACAGAATGTCTCGTTAATGATAGCGTCGTCTTTGGAGGAGGTGCATGTAGCAACTGGTTCGATTCCTTTAGACAGTACAACTGGCCCGGACGGAGTTTCCGCCAACTTCTTCCTCTCGTGGTGGGACGTTATATTCAGCAGGCAGTGGCGTTCTTCTTTCAAGGAGGAAAGCTCCCCAGATCAGTTATAGCTTTTATTATATGCCTTATTCCAAAAACAGCGGTGCCAAAACGTTTTTCTGACTATAGACCGGTAAGTCTTTGCAATTGCTTGTATAAAATTTTTACTAAAATCATTGCAGCCAGACTCAGCCACATCCTTCCATCATTGATTTCGCTGGAGCAAGGGGCATTTGTTAGGGGTCGGGCCATTGCCGAAAATATTGCGCTCTCCCAGGAATTGTTTAGAGATTTGAAGAGGCAAGTTTAGAGCAGGAATATTGTAGTGAAATTAGATATGGATAAAGCATATGATAGGGTCGATTGGTGTTTTCTTAAGAAGGTGCTTACTCAATTCAGCTTCTGCGAGAGATGGGTTCAGATGGTGGAGAAATGTTAGTCAAACTATTGGTTCTCAGTTCTCATAAATAGGGAACTAGCAGGATTCTTTAAATCTACCAGGGGTTTGAGACAGGGCGACCCTGTTTCCCCGGCCTTGTTTCTTCTCTCAGCGGAGGTGCTTAGCAGGGGTCTTAAAAATCTGATCCATCAGTAGTTAGCCAGGCCTTTCGTGATAAGAAGAGGGTGCCTGATCATTTCACATTTGTTGTATGCAGACGACACATTGATATTTACGAATGGGAGCAAGAGATCGGTCCAAGATATGAAGAACTTTCTGGATGTCTACCAAGCGGCCTCGGTTCAGAGTGTCAATATTCGGAAATGTTCCTTTCTATGTTCCAGGAAGATGGCAGGGGCTAGGATTAGAGAGATTGAGAATGTGCTCGGCTTCCGAAATGCCTCTAGGGAGTTCTCCTACCTTGGGGTTCCTATGTCGGAAGGAAGACTTAAAGCAAGTGAATTTAACCGGCTTCTGGTGAGAGTGGTGGGGCGCATCAACAGGTGGAAAACCAGAATATCCCAGGCGGGGAGATTAATTCTAATTAAAAATGTTCTAGCGAGTATTCCGGTCCACTCAATGGCGTCAGTGCATATTCCATTACAGGTGTTGAAGGCTATCGAAAGACATGGCGAACTTCTTCTGGGGTTGGGCGGTGGGTAAGCAGAAATGTCATTGGAAGAATTGGAAGGCGTTGTCTTTGCCTAAAAATGAAGGAGGGGTTGGTATTAGAAGACTATCTGAGATTATGATGGCCTTTCGTCAGAAGATGGCGTGGAACATTAGATTTGTTGACGATGAGAATGTATGGAAATCTTTATTGTCAGCCAAGTATAATGGAGATTTGGCCTCAAGTAGGTCGACCAACCCGAGCCGCTATTCTTCTCCGTTGTGGAAACGAATTGCATAGATTATGCCAGTCGTAGAGTCGAGGGTCCATTGGCAAATAAGAATGGGGAGCTGTGTAAGGCCCGTATCATAGTCTGTACCGTTCCGTAGGCTTCCACGGTCCTCTCGATCGAATTCCTACAACCCTCGACATGTATCCAATGTTTGCGCGCGATCCCAAGCCGAGTCCCGCATACCGACGGCGGCTCGACCCAAAACTTGTACCCTAGCAACTGCGCCGTTGCCACTACTCGAGCATCGATCTAATACCCGGGCCAGGGTTGTGGGCCTACGTTCATTTCGAGAAAAATGCCGTACGTTGCGAATTTCAAGGAAATCTCTACAGTATGTCCCATCACTCAATTAATCAATCAAGTCAAGTACACTCCATACCTCAAGTACTAACACTCATCCCCTCTTTTTCCACAAGTCAACTCTCTCTCTCTCTCTCTCTCTCTCTCTCTCTCTCTCTCCCCCTATCCATCCCTCTTTTTTTCCAAATTTCAAACTAAACCTTACCTCTCCATCTCATTTCCTTACAACAACCACTCCATCCATCCCTTTCATCAATTATTTCTATCTCTCTCTCTCATTTCTATCTTTACTCTCCAATTCCATGAGAGCTTCAACACCCAAGCTCTCTCCCAAATACTAAGTGTGGCCCACCTTCTCATCTCTCATCTCAACCTTCTAATCACCATCAACCTCCATCAAAGGTGAAGGCAAGGAGCATAGGAGTCCAAGGGATCAAGGAGGAGTGCGATAGGTGGGTGATCTACCGTTAAATTTCATTTTTTGGGGCCACATGTGGTGGGACCCGTTTGAAGTGTGTAATGTAAGAAATGAAGGGCCCATAGTGGCGAGGTCCCTCCTCTCCATCGTCATCTCTCTCTCTCTCTCTCTATCCGTTTTGATGAAGTGGGCCCCACTAATTTGTGTTTCATCCACACCGTCCATGATGAACGGTGTGACTCCACTCTAAAGTGCATCTACATCCAGGCTGTCTAGGGCCTGGACATACCCAGATCCATAGCTCAACTAGCAGACTAAGTGGAGATACCTCATTTCAACACTTGACGTCTTGGTATTGATCCCTAATGGAGGTGGCTAATATGAAGTGCATGTACTGACGTGGGTGTATATTATCAAGCTAACAAAAAAAAAATGAATATCAACTTGATATTCTGGTGGGTCCCACACGTGTGGACCTACCTCGTGTGTACGTGGAATCCGAACCGTCCATCAGTTTGACATCCAGCAGCATGTAGCTGCTGGACCGTCAGCTAGATGTGTGGGGCCCCATCACATGATGCATGTGTTGCATCACAACCATCCAAATATGTGGGACCCACCATCAGCCGTCCGTCCAGACGCTGACAGCGCTGACCCTCCCACTCCCTCTCACACACTCGTACGTATACATATATAGTTATGATAATATATATTATTATATAATATAATATTTTATATTATTATAATATAACATAATATTTTATATTATAAATATCATGGTGGGTCTAACATGCCAGGTACGGCCCCACCATGATACGTGTGTTGTTTCCCTACCGTTCACCTGTGAGTGGACATGGGGCCATCGACGTGTGGGTTTTGCTACACCGTCCAGTACACTGGACAGGTGGGACCCACCATAGATGTATGCGTTTCATCCATCCGTCCATCTGGACGGTGGCAACAGGGGCCCACCACTAATGGATGTGTTGCATCCAGCCGTCCATCCATTTGCCTAGCTTGTCTCCAGGCTTGAGACTAAAAATAAGACAGATATAATATCAAGTGGGACACACTGCAGAAGACAGTGGGATGAACGTCCACCATTGAAAACCCCTTTGGGTTGCAGGGTTCTGGATTAGAGTGATATTTGTTTTCCCTCTATATCCAGGTCCTTGTGACCTTATGCACAGATTGGATGGAAATTAAATGTTATGGTGGGCCCACTGGAATTTGATAGTGGAAAATGGTCCTTGTGACCTTATGAACAGTATGGATGGAAAATAAATTCTATGGTGGGCCCACTAGAAATTTAGCGGTGGAAATCATTGTCACCATTATCATTTATGGTATGGTCTATATGATCCTCTAGATATGATTCATTTTTTATGCACAATAATGATCCCTTACAATGAATGCATGATGTACATTCAACTCGGCCCAATTGATTTGGCCCATTTGTACCGGCCTATTTGTTTCAGCCCAATTGATTCGGCCCATTCAAATCATCCCATTTGACTTGGCCCATTTGATTCGGCCCATTGATTCGGTCCATTTGAATCGACCCATTCGAATCGGCCATTTGACTCGACCCATTCGACTCGGCCCATTTGCCTGGCATATTTGACTCGGCTCATTCGACTTGGCCCATTGATTTGGATCATTTGAATCGTCCCATTTGATTCGGCCCCTTTGATTTGACCCAATTGAGAGGCCCATTGTTTCGGCCCATTTGATTTGACCCATTTGATTTGGCTCATTTGATTTGTATGAGGCCCAATGTACGTATGTGAGGCCTTTGTGTGGGCCGAATGTGATGTATATGAAGCCCATTGCGATGTGAGATTCCACCATGATGTATGTAATGAAGTTTTTGGCGGCCGTGCCATGGGAGCAATGATGGTTTGACGTCCACATTGTAAGCGCAATGATGGTTAAATGTCCACATTATAACTCTCCCTAGGGCCCATTGATAGGCCCATACTTGTAGTGTGTAAGCCGTATAGGTCCTCTTCGTTATGAACAGAATCCATCACCATATAACATGTTTAGTATAGTTCCATGATTCATGCTCATACGCATCATATGTATGCTTGATATGAGGAGTGACCGATCATAGTATATGCCTTCGGGCAGATTTTTTATGGGCTGCCTGAGAGGCGGAGTTGCCCTTCTTGAGAGCGCAGTACGCGCAGGATTGTTGCATGATTGGTAGTGTGATTCATGCACTTCGCATTTGTGTGAGATGATTACTATATGGCTTATCGACATCAGGGTTATGACCTCCATAGTCACATCGTAAATGGAAGGATCGATACCGGAAATATTGTTACTAAGCATCGGGGCGCCATAGATGTCCCTGGGTGAAAATTCGTAAACTCGATAGTACCAAAGGATGACTCCAACGTTGATACCGATTAGATACATGAAAGCACGAGGGTCAAATATCAGGAGGCTGCGTCTCTCACTGTGTCGTGGTCGGTTGGAAAGGGGTGTGGCCTTACTCGCCCGAGGGTAGGGGGCATTGCTAGGTTGAGTATGACCAACTTGTGAATGGGTCCGCTATCGACGTGCCAAATAAATATTAGCAGACTATTGGCCAGGCAGATAGTGAGGTTTCTTACGCTCACTTGAATTACGTGCCTGGGAAAGGGGCAGTGCTATTTGAAGGGTACTAAACTCCAGTGATTATCCAGACTGAGAACTGTACTGATATTTGATGATCTAGTGAGGAGCTGCATTGATATGTGGATGAGGATTGACATGCTTGACTTACATTTCGCATCGCATGGCCTAGATATGGCTGATAGCATTCATGTTCTGCACCGCATAGCCTTGGTACGACTGATTGCATTTACGTACTCATTAGTATGATTCTGCATTACTCCGGCATTTCATTCTGAGCATGCTCATATTGTGCACACACTTACACCACCCTCTAAGCTTTCTATAAGCTTATGCACGATTTATGCATGCAGGTGACGGTAGGACACAGTCATAATCTCGCCGCAGTTGGAGTGTACAGTTGAGCTTCTGAAGTTTCTGTTATTTTCATTATTTTGTATTTCCCTTTCATACACATTGTACTTAAAGTTTTTAATCATAGTAGATTTGGTGATGGTGTTCTTGTGGTTATTGTTCATGGGTTATGCTTATGGTTATGCTTATATTAAATTAAAATCATGTTTGAAATCCTCCTTGTAGAATCCCAGGATCAGAACCTGGTGTATGGGTGCCGAGAGCCGAGAATGGGGTACTATGGAGGCTGTCAGCGCTGGATTCGGCGATCAAAAATTTTATAAGCCCGGTTTCCGAGTTTGGGGCGTGATAGAAGTTGATATTAGAGCATAATTTGAGAATAACCGAAAACAACATCACATGTTTGCTATGAGTTTAGGACGGTTAGGCTCTAGGTGCGTAACCTTCTGATTGAGTTCTCTAACGTGCGATTCTCAATGTTGATTGACGTCTTTATTCTTCCTATAGGACATACCACCCAGGAGAGCAACCCGAGCGAACCCCACTCCACTACGTGAGGCTCCAGCTTTACCACCTGCGACTCCCCGTTCCACCCCCTGAGATCCCTGTTCTCCAGCCTGAGGATTTTGTTCCTCCACCTGAGACCGGTGCGGATCCGATCGTACCTATGAGTGCCTCTTAGTTACAGCAGATGTTACAAGTTGTGACGGCTGCGCTTCAGGGACAAGACAGGCACCCAGTTGTTTCGCCAGCCCAGGCAGAGTAGGAGCGTGCGAGCGCACTTCTTTGAGAGTTCAGATAACTCGATCCTCCGCGTTTCCAAGGCGAGCCAGATCCGACTGCAGTTGAGAGGTGGCGCTCCGATGTAGAGAAGATTTTTTATACGATGGCATGTACGTCCCAGCAGTGAGTCCGGTTGGCAGTATTTCTTCTCCATGGTGAGGCCGAGCACTGGTGGACCTCTGTTACCCGTGTTGTAGGAACTGATTATGTCTGGACATGGGAGGATTTCATTGATCAATTTGAGCAGCAGTACTTCCCTGACCACATTCATCAGAGAGCACTGAAGTTCGAGACCTTGGTGCAGGGAGAGATGTCAGTGGTACAGTACGCGGCTCGTTTTGTGGTGCTATTGAGGTTCACGCCATATTTGGTTGATGATGAGGGGAGGAAGGCCCGCCGTTTCGAGAATGACTTACGTTACGATTTTCGAAGCCGTGTTATTGGGCATGAGCTCCGGGTTTTCAGGCGGCAGTGTAGAGGGCTCAGATTTATGAGACTGAGTGGGCCAGCGGGCAGAGCGATCGAGATCAGAGGAGGGGTCGGAGAGGCAGGCCCCCTCGAGTAGCTCCCAGTAGCATCGACGGCCACAGAGGTACAGGAGCCACCTACCTGCCAAAGCACTAGCAGCACTAGTGACACCTCCAGCGCCACCCCAGCAGCCGTTTATAGGTACTTATTTTGGATGTAGTGGGATAGGGCACCGTGTGTATGAGTGCCCCTGCCCTCATCTGCAGCAGTTAGGAGGATCACAGCAGCCTCCAGCGCAACAGCGACCGCAGCAGCAGCCTCTAGCGCAGCAGCGACTGCAGCAGCAGCGACCCCATCAGTAGTAACCACAGCTACCTCAGCCGCCGAGGCCCTAGCAGCAGTAGAGACAGCCGAGCACATTGCCCAACAGAGACACCGCAGAGGCAACAATAGCACCAAGGACCTCAGAGGGGATAGGCACCTCCCCAACCAGCTCAAACTAGGTTCTACACGTCCCAGAAGGACGCGCAGTCCACTGGATGAGTCGTTGAGGGTATACTCTCAGTCTCTGCATGCATCGCTTGAGTATTATTTAATTCTGGTGCTTCGCACTCATTCATGTTTGAGAATTTTTACCAATCGACTGGATTGCCAACAGAGTCTACTAGTGAAGGATTGACCGTACCGACGCTCTTGGGGAAGACCACAGTATTGGGCTGCTTCTATTCGTCTTGCCCCGTGTTAGTGGGAGAGATTTTCTTGCCCGCCGACTTGTACATGTTACTGATATCAGATTTTGACGTCATCTTAGGCATGGATTGGCTTGCCGAATACTACGCTATCTTGGACTGTTTCGTGAGGACAGTCACGTTCTACATACGAGGCTTGCCGCAGTTTCAGTTCGTTGCTGAGCCCAGAGGAGAGGCATTGTCTTGCTTAATGTCTTGTGCCGTTGAGGAGCCTGTTGCTGCATGTATTGATCAGTTGCCGATTGTTTGTGATTTTCTCGATGTATTACAGGAGATTCCGGGGTTGCCGCCTCGTCGGCATATTAAGTTCCAGATTGATCTCGTGCCCGGTACCGCGCCTATCTCGAAGGCCCCATACTGTATGGCACCGATGGAGTTGAGGGAGCTGCAGCGACAGTTGGACGAGTTGCCAGAGTTGGGATTCATCCGTCCGAGCAGTTCTCCGTGGGGAGCGCTGGTACTCTTCGTCAGGAAGAAGGATGGCTCGTTGAGGCTCTGCGTGGATTACCGCGAGCTCAACCGGGTCACGATCAAGAACAAGTACCCACTCCCAAGGATAGATGATTTATTTGATCAGCTGAAGGGTGCTCTTTTCGAAGATTGACCTGTGTTCCAGTTATCATCAGATTCGGGTCCGAGAGGAGGACATCCCGAAGACAGCTTTCGGGACACGTTATGGTCATTTTGAGTTTCAGGTCATGTCCTTCGGACCGACCAATGCACCCTTCATGCAGTTGATGAGTGAGGTTTTCTGTCCATATCTCGATCAGTTTGTTGTGGTCTTCATGTTCACTCCCCAAGTGCAGGGTTGTGATGTAGTAATAAACTCGGTAAGACCGAGGTCGAATCCACAGGGACTGATACCTGTACGTTATCTAAAACCAAGAAGAACTAGAACTAGACTAAGATGTGATCTAAACCAAATAGAAATTAAGGAATAATTGTGGAAGAATTATCTAAGACTTTAAGGAATTCAGAGGACGGGAACTAGGGATTCAGAGGATCCACTTGTAGAGATCAGGGAGATCGTATGCCAGGATCACAAATTATGGAACTTTACTGAACTGCCATTGATATAGGTTTCAAGAGATGAAAGGTGTATGAATTAGAATGGATTCCATCATCTAACCATGCCCAGGAGACAAAGTAAACAACAGGATTAAACTAATTACCAACCAATCGACAATGTATGAAGATCAGGAAGGGTACTGTCATCCTACCATGCCCAGGAGACGATGGTGAACAACAGGGCCTCCTGACGTCATAAATATTAAAAGAGAAAGAGAAATATTCAAAGCCATTGCAAATCCATTGTAATTTCAGTCACAACAGACCATTAAATACTGAGAAAATATTCCTTGAATTATCAACTTAAAAATCAAATTGAGTTCAGAAATTTTAAATTAAATGCATAGAATAAACTCTCCCATCTCGCTACAGGCTTCACCTCTTAGCCCTAGCTAAGAGGTTTAGCCACTCATGATTGGCCTAAACCCAAAACAAATAGAAAAGAATAAAAAAAAGAAAAGAAGAAAAGAACAAGAAGGAAAGAAATAAAAGGAAACAAAAGAAGACATAAACAAACCTTCACTCTCTCTTCAATCCTCTCGCTTTTTCTTCTTCCTTTTCTATTTTTTTTTTCTTCCTCACGTTCAAAACAGCTGCACTCCTCCCGTTTTCTCCCTGACCGTACACAGCAGTAGCAACTGCTCTTCTCCCAAACCAAAACTGATTCTCTCTCCTCTCTTCCTTCGTTCATATACAGAGCTGTTGTCCGGGAGTCCTACCCGGAGTAGGGTGCGAAGACACTCCTTACGCAGTCCATAGGCGTGCGCGTCAATGTGCGCAGCAGACGGAACACGGAAACACACCTCCGTTTGGCTTGAGATTTTGGATGACTGATCGTCAAGAATTGGAATCGGACTTCTTGGTGGGGTTCAAGATCGCTTGATCTATCATTTGAGCGGACTGGATTGTTGATCAGATCAGCATCTTGATCACGGAATGGCCCGAACATCTCGGTTGCGCGCAACAGAGCTTGGCGCTTCTTGCGCTGGGACGTTGGTGGAGGCCCTGATCGAAATCGGTTGAGAAATCCCCACCGTTCATTGAATTCCTTGTGAAAAATCAGTCGGGGAAGAGTAGTTTTCGTGGGTTCTTGTGTGGCCCATTGTACTCACTCAATTCACCGTTCATCTTATGTTGTACATCGATCTCCGTGTTTGCATCTGCATGGGGCCAGAAGGTCACCTAGGTCTTGGCCAGTGGACCCGTGGGATTCCAATGGACGGTCCAGATCGGACCGTCGCATCATGATGGTGGCCCACAAGACACAGCTCTGTTTCGCGTTCGCAGGTGAAAGAACCTGTGTTGGAGAAGGGATCGGTCAGCGAGCGCGCTGACCGATTTCATGGGTCCGGTGCGCTGCACACATCCATGAATGTGTACACATGCAACCTAAGGTGGGGGCCATCATGATGTTCATGCTAAATCCGCTCCATCCATCCGTTTCTCTATCTCATTTAAGGGGTTGACACCAAAAATGAAGTATATCCAGCTATCTGGCGGGCCCCAGATTGATAATTTGTGGGCTGATCTGTCCGTTGGGCCATTTCCACAGTGATCCAGGAGCTGAAATTTCACGTGTACGGTTCATTTATGGTCTTCAGGACACGTATGGAGTTTTGAACTGATCAGATGGTGGGAACCCTATGATCTTGCATTTAGAACACTTTTCAGGCCACTTGAGCTTCAATTCCCCGATTTCCGCGGACCCCTGGTGTATAATTCCGTCGCTCTTGGTCTTCTAGAGTCCGTCCCATGCTTTAGTGTCATCAGATCGGTAAATCCATGCTTTTTAGTGTCCTTTCCCAGTCCAAGCTCATGAAGACGCCCTGCATCACAAATACAATTAAATTAGGCTATTAAACGGTGTCATGCTTGTAAATCCATACAATACATGGGTCTGATATGCAATATTTGACCCTCAACAGTCAGGTCAGCATATGTATATTCGAGGACCCGGGAGGAACATGTTGAGCACTTATAGATTGTGCTGGAGACCCTCCGTGCCCATCAGCTATATGCGAAGGTGAAGAAGTGTGAATTTTGGTAGGAGGAAGTGAAGTTCCTTGGTCACGTGGTGACGAGGGAGGGTGTCGCAGTGGACCCTTCGAAGGTTGAGGCAGTACGTCAGTGGGGTCAACCCACGACTGCATCCGAGATCCCTAGTTTTCTAGGTTTAGCGGGCTACTATTGGCATTTCATTGAGGGTTTCTCCTGTATCGCAGCCCCGTTGACCAGGTTGACTCGAAAGGGCGCAGATTTTATTTAGACTGATGCATGTGAGCAGACATTTGTGGAGCTGAAGGACCGTCTGACGTCTACTCCTGTACTACATCACAACCCTGCACTTGGGGTGTGAACACTGATGCTTCACATATTGGTTTAGGTGTTGTCCTGATGCAGCACAGCAGGCCTGTGGCTTTTGTGTCTCGCCAGCTTAAGGTCCATGAGCTGAACTACCCCACACATGATTTGGAGCTGGCAACACTCGTCTTCACATTGAAGGTGTGGAGACACTATCTCTATGGGGTTAGGTTCGAGCTCTTCTCTGACCACAAGAGCTTGAAGTATCTATTTTCTTAGTCTGAGCTGAACATGAGGTAAAGACGCTAGATGAAGCTCCTGAAGGACTATGATTTCGATCTCCAGTACCACCCAGGTAAGGCGAATGTGGTGGCGGATGCCCTCAGCCGTCAGCCATGAGGCCTAGTGGCACACATGATGATTTAGGAGTGGAGGATGCTCGAGGATATAACAGAGTATGACTTCAATTTTGGTCTGCAGTCTTCTATCGTTCAGCTATCAAGCCTGTCGATTCAACCCTTTCTTATCTCAAGGGTGATCGAGGCTCAGTAGACAGACGAGTCATTACAGGATTACCGAGCAGAGGTAGCATCAGAGAGTCAGACAGATTGGCAGATTTGATCTGATGGTGGACTTCACTTCAGAGGCCGATTATGTGTCCCGGATATTCCTAAGTTGTGCAAAGACCTTATGACCGAAGCACATCGATCGCAGTTTTCTATCCACCCTGGCTCGATGAAGATGTATCATGATACGAGGAGACAGTATTTTTGGGCGGGGATGAAGCACAAGATCGCTAGTTTTATGGCTGAGTATAACACATGTCAGCGTGTCAAGGCCGATTATCAGAGACCCCCTAATCCATTACAGTCGTTGAGCGTCCCGACGTGGAAGTGGGAGCACGTGTCTACAGATTTCATTATCAATTTGTCGAGGACTCAGCATGGTCATGACGCCATCTGGGTCATCATTGATCATCTGACGAAGTCGGCACATTTTCTTGTGATTTGTGCGACTTGGCCTTTGGATCGGCTTGTGAGATTATTTATCGAGAAAATTGTGAGACTGCGTGTACGGGGTTCCAATCTCGATCGTTTCTGACTGAGACCCGAAGTTCATGTCTCAGTTTTGGAGGCGCTTTAAGAGAACAATGAGCACTGATTTGCAGCTCAACACTGCGTATCATCCGCAGACAGATGGCCAGACCGAGAGGGTCAATTAAATCCTTAAGGATATGCTTCGGGCCTGTGCAATTGATTTTGGGGGTAATTGGGATGAGCATCTGCGATTACCTGAGTTCGCATACAACAACAGTTATCTTCGATTTGTTGGACCGAGGTTAGGCTAGAAATTGAGTGAGGTGTTCACTCCCCAAGTATAGGGTTGTGATGTAGTAATAAACTCGGTAAGACCGAGGTCGAATCCACGAGGACTGATACCTGTACGTTTCCTGAAACTAGGTAGAAATAGAACTAGCCTAAGATGTAATCAAAATCAAATGTAAATTTAAGGAATAATTATGGAATAATTATCTAAAGCTTAAGGAATTCAGAGAAGGGAAACTAGGGATTCAGAGGATCCACTTGTAGGGATCAGGGAGATCTTTTGCCTGCATCAGGAATTATGGAAATCAAACTGAACTTACTTGATCTGGTTTTCAAGAGATGAGAGGTATATGAATTAGAATGGATTCCATCATCTAACCATGCCCAGGAGACAAAGCAAACAACAGGATTAAACTAATTACCAACCAATCAACAATGTATGAGGATCAGGAAAAGTACTGTCATCCTACCATGCCCATGGAGCAATGATGAACAACAGGGCTTCCTGACTCCATAAACATGAAAAGGGGAAGAAATATTCAAAGCCATTGCAAACCCATTGTAATTTCAATCACAACAGACCATTAAAAACTAAGAAAACTATTCCTTGAATAATCAACTTAAACTCAGTTCAGAAATTTAAATTAAGTGCATAGAATTAGACTCTCCCATCTCGCTACAGGCTTCACCTCTTAGCCTTAGCTAAGAGGATTAGCCACACATGGATGGCCGAAATTAATACAAGTGAAAAGAAACGTGCAGCAGCAGCCCATAACCGAACTTCAGCTCTTCCTGACATGCAGCCCTTCCTTTCAACCAAAGACCAGCCGTGCACTCCACGTTCAGCAGCCGATGGAAACCAGACTTCAGCTCTCCACGTCCCTGCCCCTCACGAAAAATCCAAGACCGATCACACCCTGCTCTCTCTCGATTTCTCTTCCTTGAACGCCCAAACCGTAGCTCCCCTTCCTCCCGTTTCTTCTCTTTTAATCCGACGCTGCCCTCGAAAAACTCCACCCGTTCAAGCCTCTGCTCCTTCCTTAATATCCTTTCCTGACAGTCCGTGATCGAATTGGAGTTGGTTTCGCGTCAGTTTACGCAGCAGGGAGCAGTTGCTGCGAATCAGTATGCGAAAGGACTTCCGCGTGCTGCCTACGTTAAATCTTTTTCTTTTTTTTTTTTTTTTTTTTAGAGAACAACGTCCCTGGGACATTTTGGGACCGTCCATTTCACACGATCATCATCACAGCTGTACAATGATCGCAGAAATCGGCCAGCGGCCGGACGCGGAAACAGGGGTAGCGCTGATCTCTTCGTGACCCACTTGTGATATTATTTTTGTAAATCAGGTCCGTTCATTGGCCTTGTAGTCGAATTTTGGTGCAGACAGGGACGATTTTTACTTCCACTATTGCGGCCCACTGACTCTGTTCTTCATCCATCCGATCGGCGTTTGGACTCCCTGTACAAGCACTGCTTTTGGAAAATCGGACCGTAGATCAGTGTGCGGTCGGTTTGACCTCCTGATCACGTTGAACGGTGTGGATCATAAAAACACATGCTGATATTGGCCCACTTGCAACGCCCTGCCGCGAATCGGGGTCCCTGTTTCCTCTTAAAACACGGACGTCGGGTCAGCGCCAGCTGACTGACTCCGTCTGCTCGATGTACGGCGAGTGCATCCTTCCTCTGTACACTGCTCGCATAAAATGGGCCCCACCTTGATGTATAAGTAAAATCCAATCCATCCATCCATTTTGCCATCTCATTTAGACCGTCTAGACCAACTTTGAAACATATCCAGATATCAGGCGGGTCCCACATAACGATTTAAAGGGGCTGATCTGTCCATTGGACCACTTCCACAGTGATCCAGGAGCTGAAATTTTACGTGTACGGTTCATTTATGGTCCCCAGGCCACGTATGGAGTTTCGAACTGATCGGATGGTGGGAACCCTATGATCTTGTATTCTGGACACTTTTCAGGCCACTTGAGTTTCAATTCCTTAATTTTCTTGGATCCCTGGCATGCAAATCTATCGATCTTGGTTTCCTAGGGTCCTTCGCTTGCCTTGGTGACTTCAGACTGTTAAATCCATGCTTTTAACATCCTTTCCAGCCCATGCTCGTAAATACACTCTGCATCACAAATACAATTAAATCAGGCTATTAAACGGTATCATGCTTGTAAATCCATGCAATAAATGGGTCTGATATGCAATATTTGACCCTCAACACAACCCCCAACCAGCATTTTGCTAGTCCCGAGCAAAATATGCGAAAAATAAGTTGAGAATTACAGAACAATTTATAAACTCGAGTGATTTTTGCAGAGTAATCCAGATATGAGAACTTTTAAATTCATGACTGTTGGATATTACTTTCTCCTAGACTCCAGCACACGGTAAACTTCATAATCAAGTTCAAAGTATTATTCCATTAATTAGAAAAAATCTAACCATTGAGATCTATGAATGTATAGTCTAATCTCGACTTGTCAATATTAAGATTCACCTCGATATTTAAGGATATCATTGGTAACAACTAAGAGAAATCACGATAACTCAACTTGGCTTACACATTATCTTTTTATTCTTTTAATTTTTTTGATTTTTTCATTAGAAGTAACGCCAAGAAGAGGGATCAGATCCTCACCTATAGGGAGCAACCCTAAGGTAAAGACTGTACACCCAACTTTTTCACATATCATTCATGGGGAATTAAATCTACACCTATAGGGAGCAAACTTATGGTGTAATTCTTTTTTATACCCTGATGGCCAAATCTTTTAGGCTGGTTTTTTGTCATGCTCAGTGATTACCAAATTAACCCTTCAGTTTCAAACTGAAATCTTAATGTGTAAGTGAGATGTGACATGTGAAATCATGACTCAATCAATGTTTACAACTTCTAATCATGGATTAATAATTCAAACTTAATTGTGAAATCTAACGAGCAACTGAATCCAAGAGTAGTAAATCACCAACATTCACTTATCTTGTAATTCTAAATCAAAGATGGCCATCAAAATCACTTCGACTTCATTAGAAATCCTGAAAAATTAAAAATTTTCACAACTTTTGCTCAAGACCAAGAAAACACTAATTAGGAAACCTAATCTCCCACCCCCAACCAAAAATCTACATTGTCCTCAATGTAAATAGCAATAGACATTTAATGCACATGAGACAACGGAAAAATAGGAGTGATGGAAAGATAGTACCTGGACGAAAGAATCAAGAGGCTTTCCAAAGATATCTACGTAAGAGCGGGTCAGCACAAGAGAGAAACCAACAAAAATAACAAAAAAATGAAATCCTACCTACACCACTTTTGCAGGTACTCTCGATTGCATTTAGCATATCCAACAAGCCTTTAATCCCCTAGGTTACCCCTAGTGGACGAGTTGTAGTCTCGTGAGGGTTTGCAGCAATGTTACCCACAAACATTGAACTAACTAATGATAAAAATGAAATGAAATGAAGAGCTGGGTTGCCTCCCAGGAGCGCTAAGTTTACTGTCTTCAGCCAGACAAATAAAGCAACTACCCTAATCCTAAGAAAACAGGAAACCTACCTATACCTCCATCAGACTAGGAGATCAATCCTAGTAAACAGGATCAGTCAGAGGCATGGACATGTCCTCTGAATCAAATTTCTCGACAAATGGTTTCAATCGATGTCCATTGACTTTAAACTCCTTGCCATTGTCGGGATCTCTTATCTCAACGGCCCCATATGGAAAAACAGTGACAATAATGTAAGGGCCGGTCCAACAAGATCGAAGCTTACCCGGAAAGAGATGTAATCGAGAATTGTACAAAAGGACCTTCTGACCAGGCGTGAATGATTTTTGCAAAATATGTTGGTCATGAAATGCTTTCATCTTGTCTTTGTAAATTCTTGAATTATCATACGCATCATTCCGGATTTCTTCAAGTTCATTCAATTGAAGTTTGCGTAGCGAGCCAGCGTTGTCCAGATTGAAATTAAGATTTTTGATCGCCCAGTATGCTTTATGTTCCAGCTCCACAGGTAAGTGACAAGCTTTCCCATAGACAAGTCTAAAGGGAGACATTCCAATAGGGGTTTTAAAGGCAGTACGGTATGCCCATAAGGAATCGGTCAAACGGCTTGACCAATCCTTACGATCCGGGTTAACCGTATTCTCCAAAATGAGTTAAATCTCCCTATTGGAAATCTCCGCTTGACCACAGGGCAGTTGATGGTATGGGGTGCTCACCTTATGAGAGATACCGTATTTCTTCATTAAGCTCTCAAATGGTTTATTGCAAAAGTGTGAGCCCCCATCACTAATGATGGCTCGAGGCGTTCCGAATCGAGAAAGGATGTTTTCTTTTAGGAATTTAATGACCGTGCGATGGTCATTCTTTCGACACGGAATCGCTTCAACCCATTTAGTGACATAATCCACGGCGAGCAAAATATACAGATTCCCAAACGATTGGGGGAATGGTCCCATGAAATCGATGCCCCAGCAATCAAATGCTTCAATGATAAGGATGGGATTCAAAGGCATCATATTTCGACGGGACAATGCTCCCAATTTCTGACAACGCTCACAAGCTTTGCAAAACTCATGAGTGTCCCTAAACATAGTGGGCCAGTAAAAGCCACACTGCAGAATCTTGGTCGTGGTCTTTTTAGCAGAAAAGTGACCACCACAGGCCTCTCGAGTGACAGAAGGAGATGACACTCGGATGTTCATTGTTCAGTACACATCTCCTTAAGATTTGGTGGGCAATATTTAAATAAATAAGGATCATCCCAGGAAAAGGTGCGCACCTCGGTGAAGAATTTCTTCTTATCTTGCGTAGTCCTATATGTCGGTATGGCACTGTAGCAAGATAATTAGCAATATTAGCGAACCAAGGTGAATGGGAGACTCTAAACAATTGTTCATCGGGGAACATATCATTGATATGTGTCGCCTCAAGGAATCGAGGTATTAAGGCGAGAAATGTGATCGGCCACTACGTTCTCTACTCCCTTTTTATCTTTAATTTCCAAATCAAATTCTTGGAGTAGAAGGATCCATCGTATCAAACGGGGCTTAGAATCATTCTTAGAAAGAAGATACTTAAGTGCCGCATGATCTGTGTAGATAATGATCTTGGATCCGATCAAGTAGGACCTAAATTTGTCCAAGGCAAACACTACGGCTAAGAGTTCCTTTTCCGTAGTCGAGTAGTTCACCTGGGCAGGATTTAGAGTCCTACTCGCATAATGAATGACGTAGGGCTTCTTATCTTTTCTCTGGCCTAGGACCGCTCCAAGAGCATAATCAGAAGCGTCGCACATAAGCTCAAAAGGAAGGCTCCAGTCGGGTGGCTGCATGATAGGTGCAGTGGTTAACGTGCCCTTAAGCTTGGTGAAAGCTTCCTGGCATTGCTCAGTCCACTCGTATGGAGCATCCTTTTGAAGAAGATTACATAAAGGACGAGAGAGGAGACTAAAGTCCTTTATGAATCGCCTGTAAAATCCTGCGTGTCCTAAGAAGGATCGCACGTCTCTGATGTTCTTGGGTGGAGGTAGGTTAGAGATAAGATCGATTTTTGCCTTATCTACCTCGATTCCTTTGGACGAGATGATATGCCCAAGGACAATTCCCTTCTGAACCATGAAATGACACTTCTCCCAATTAAGTACCAAGTTCTTTTCTTCACATCTTTTCAGCACACATTTAAGACTTTCCAAGCACTTGCTGAAAGATGGACCGTAAACAGAGAAATCGTCCATGAAGACCTCTAGATATTGCCCCACCATATCAGAAAAGATACTAAGCATACATCGCTGAAAGGTGGCAGGGGCATTACATAGTCCGAATGGCATCCTTCGATAGGCAAAGGTGCCGTAAGGACATGTAAATGTAGTCTTTTCCTGGTCTTCAGGGGCTATCTCTATCTGGTTGTAGCCCGAATACCCGTCAAGGAAACTGTAATAGGAATGACCAGCTAACCTTTCCAGGATCTGATCAATGAATGGTAAAGGAAAGTGGTCTTTCCTCGTGACGGTATTCAACTTCCTGTAGTCAATGCACATTCTCCAACCAGTAGTGACTCTAGTTGGCACGAGTTCATTATTAGCATTGGCTACGATGGTGATTCCGGACTTCTTAGGAACCACTTGAGTTGGACTCACCCATTGACTATCAGATATAGGGTATATAATACCCACATCCAATAGTTTAAGAACCTCGGCCTTAACCACTTCCTTCATATTTGGATTTAGTCTACGTTGTGGTTACCGAGCGGTTTTTGCATTATCCTCAAGATATATGCGGTGAGTACAAATCGAGGGATCGATTCCCTTGAGGTCCGCTATCGTCCATCCCAGGGCTCCTTTATGCTTAATGAGAGTAGATATAAACATACTCTCCTGTTCTTTCTCCAGGTGGGCAGAGATCACCACCGGGTATGTCTCATCTTGACCTAAATAGGCATATTTTAAATCAGAGGGCAAAGGTTTTAGGTCAAGCTTCGGCGGCTTGAGGTTAGACGGTAGAGACACTACATCGGTTTGTGGTAATTCTTTAAATTGTGGCCTCCACCGGTTAACTTCAAGTACCGGTGCAGTATCAAGCAAGGCACACGTCTCCCTAATCATGTCATCATCAAAATCATGGGAGTGGGCCAGGCACGTCTCCAGATGGTCGGAGGATAAGGTCAGCGGTGTCGTATCTTCCACGAAAGAGTCAATCATGTTAATGTCGTGGAAATCGTCATCATCCTCTGAGTTGCTGCCGTTATTGAAAAAATGTTTGACTCCAATGTCAAATTTCAAAAAGTCATAGTCATGACACCATTCCCGCAATTGATAATTGCATTTGACGTGGCAAGGAATGGGCGACCAAGAATGACGGGAATCGAGTGCTTATGTTATTGATGGGTTCGGTATCCAGGATGATAAAGTCTACAGGGTAGTAAAATCTATCGACACGGACTAACACATCCTCAATTATCCCTCTTGGTACACGAACAGAGCGATCAGCAAGTTGTAGTGTGGTTAGGGTGGGTTTTAATTCACCCAAACCTAACTGTTTGTATACCGAGTAGGGAATCAGATTGACGCTCGCTCCTAAGTCAAGAAGTGCGTGATCAATTCGATGGTTCCCGATTACACATGATATGGTTGGGCTACCGGGATCCTTGAATTTCTGTGGCACGTCTTGCTTCAGGATGGCACTCACTTTCTCAGTCAAGAAGATTTTCTTTTGAATAATTTTCCGTCTTTTGGTCGTGCATAAGTCTTTCAGGAATTTGGCATATGAAGGTATCTGTTTAACGACATCAAGTAGAGGAATGTTGACTTTCACCTGTTTCAACACCTCTAGGATATCCTAAGAGTTAGAGAGAGGTTTTGGTGAAACCAACCGTTGGGGGAATGGAGCAACTGGCTTCTCTAGAAGTTCCGGTTCTACTTTTTGTGGGGCATCACTGGATCCATCATTGTTGTCCTCTTTTGGTTCTTGAGGCTTTTCGGGCCTAACCGGAAGAGTTTTATCAATGATCTTCCCACTCCTAAGAGTGGTGATGGATTTAGCATGCCCCATCTGATTTGAAGAGCTGGGATCATTATTCTCGTACTGCGGTTTAGGATTGGGGAGAGGTTGTGCAGGAAGCATCCCCTTTTCTATAACCGTCATACGAGAATCTATCTTTTGCATAAAATCTGTAATTCCCCGCATTGCCTGAGCCAGCTCTTATATGGGATTTTGAACCGGTTCCTCTTGAGGTTTCACTTGATTTGGATTTTGATTGAAGAAACCTGGAGGGGTAGCCGTTTGTCCATTCCTCCAACTAAAGTTTGGATGATTTTTCCAGCCAGGGTTGTATGTATTGGAGTTAGGTCCAGTAAAAGGTCTTTGATAATTATTTACGGCATTGGCTTGTTCATTCAACACTCCTCGAAAGGCAGGTATTGTAGGACAGTTTTCAGTTGTGTGAATGTTGCAATCACAGATGCCGCAAACAATTTCATTGACCTTATCCTTCTTTCCTTCCATGGCCTCAACTTTCCTTATGAGCGTAGTCACTTTACACTTGAGATCATCCTCTTCTTTCAAGAGATATAATCCACCTTTCTCCTTTAATTGAGTCGGCCTAGACGTGGTGTTCGCCATTGGGTAATAGTCCCATGATTTGTCTTTTCAGCGAGACTATCGAGGTAATCCCATACCTCGTCAACATCTTTGTTGATGAACTCTCCATTACACATTGTCTCGACCATTTGGCGCATGGAAGATGTCAATCCATCATAGAAAAAATTTGTAATGCGCCACGTTTCAAATCCGTGTTGTGGGCATGAACTGACCAAATCTTTGAACCTTTCCCAACATTGGAAGAATGTTTCATCTTCCTTTTGGGCAAAGTTCATGATTGCTTTTCTGAGGGTAATCGTTTTATGATGTGGGAAGAATTTTTTTATGAATTCCCTCTGCATGTCGTTCCATGTGCCAATGGATCTAGGACGCAGTGAATGTAACCACGTCTTAGCTTTCTCTTTTAAGGAAAAAGGAAAGAGTTTCAGCCTGATTGTATCCTCAGATACATTAGGAAAATATAATGTAGCTATAATCTCATCGAACTCTTTTAAATGTAAATATGGACTTTCTGATTCAAGTCCATGGAATTTGGGAAGGAGTTGGATAACTCCTGGCTTGATGTCCATTTGTCCTGTGTTTTCAGAAAAAATCATGCATGAGGGCATACTCACTCCCGCCGGTTGTAGATAATCTCGTAAAGTACGAGGCGGGGGTGCCTGTTGCACCTCATTTTCATCTTGGGTATCCTCCACCCTGGGTGGAAGTAGAGGAGGTTGGTCTTCAGCCATAACTTCAATTAACTCAGGGGATTTCGAGTGGTGTCTAGTCCTGCGATGGATAGTCAACCCCTCAACCAATCCTCCTTCAGTCAAGAGACGTCGAGTGTTGTCACGGGCCCACTTGGGCATGAAACACTCGCAGCCCTCAATCAAATTCAAAGTCTAATCCTAAGAAAGGAAAAGAAAATCTAAAAAGAAAGAGAATAAGAGTTGGAAAGGAATTACCAAATTGAAGCTCCTAAGTTAAGGACCTGCAAAATAAAACAAAAATAAGTTAGATTCTAAAAAGGAGAAAAACAATCCTTTAAAAGAAAGATAACAGCAAACTGATTTCTAAAAGAAAGTGGAAACTACTAAAATAAATTAGGAAAGTCCTAAACTAGAAAGTAAATTACTAAAAGAGAACTGAAAAATAGGAAGTAGAGAAGGAGCTTACCGAATTAGAAATTTCTATTTTAAAGGCCTACAAAATAGGAAGGTTAGTTTCTAAACAAAAATTCTAAAAATAAATGAGGAAACAAATTAGATTTAAAAAGAGTTAAAAATAGAAAGTGAAAATCAAAAGAGAAAAGTTTCTAAAATTAGAGGATTTTTCTAGAAAGGGAAATAACTAACCTAGTTTCTAAAATTAAACTGCTTCCTAAAAATAGAAAAAATACTAGAATTAAAATTTTCAAAATTTAAACCCTAATTCTAAAAGGTAGAAAAAGTAAAGAGGTTAGGAAGGAATTACCAATTTATGGACTTATGTCAGGATCCTATAAAACAGGAAACAAGTTAGTTTTGAATAAAATAAAATAAAAACTTTTAGCCTAAAGTTAGTAAAATCTTAATCCTAACTTAATTCTAAAACTAATTAATTTCAGTAACCGTCAGTCCCCGGCAACGGCGCCAAAAACTTGTTCACTCCCCAAGTATAGGGTTGTGATGTAGTAATAAACTCGGTAAGACCGAGGTCGAATCCACAGGGACTGAAACTTGTACGTTTCCTGAAACTAGGTAGAAATAGAACTAGCCTAAGATGTAATCAAAATCAAATGTAAATTTAAGGAATAATTGTGGAATAATTATCTAAAACTTAAGGAATTCAGAGAAGGGAAACTAGGGATTCAGAGGATCCACTTGTAGGGATCAGGGAGATCTTTTGCCTGCATCAGGAATTATGGAAATCAAACTGAACTTACTTGATCTGGTTTTCAAGAGATGAGAGGTATATGAATTAGAATGGATTCCATCATCTAACCATGCCCAGGAGACAAAGCAAACAACAGGATTAAACTAATTACCAACCAATCAACAATGTATGAGGATCAGGAAAAGTACTGTCATCCTACCATGCCCATGGAGCAATGATGAACAACAGGGCTTCCTGACTCCATAAACATGAAAAGGGGAAGAAATATTCAAAGCCATTGTAAACCCATTGTAATTTCAATCACAACAGACCATTAAAAACTAAGAAAACTATTCCTTGAATAATCAACTTAAACTCAGTTCAGAAATTTAAATTAAGTGCATAGAATTAGACTCTCCCATCTCGCTACAGGCTTCACCTCTTAGCCCTAGCTAAGAGGATTAGCCACACATGGATGGCCTGAAATTAATACAAGTGAAAAGAAAAAAAAATGGAACACAAAGAAAAAGGAAAGAGAAAAAAAAACCCTTAGTGTTTGCACTTTCCAGTAGCCCAAGTCACCTCCACGTCTTCTCCTCTTTCTTTCTTCCTTGCTCCTGCTCCAATCGTGCACAACAGCAGCCCCCAGACCGTGCTTCTCTCTCTCGTTCAAAACCGAATTCGAGCACCCCCTGGAAAACACTCCCCTTCCTCCCGTTTCTTCTCTTTTAATCCGACGCTGCCCTCGAAAAACTCCACCCGTTCAAGCCTCTGCTGCCTTCCTTAATATCCTTTCCTGGCAGTCCGTGATCGAGTTGGAGTTGGTTTTGCGTCAGTTTACGCAGCAGGGAGCAGTCGCTGCGAATCAGTATGCGAAAGGACTTCCGCGTGCTGCGTACGCTAAATCCTTTTCTTTTTTTTTAAGAGAACAACGTCCCCTGGGACATTTTGGGATGGTCTACCCGATGGACGATCCAGATCGTTCACACGATCATCATCATGGCTGTACAATGATCGCAGAAATCGGCCAGCGGCCGGACGCGGAAACAGGGGTAACGCTGATCTCTGCGTGACCCACTTGTGATATTGGTTTTGTAAATCAGGTCCGTTCATTGGCCTTGCAGTCGAATTTTGGTGCAGACAGGGACGATTTTTACTTCCACTATTGCGGCCCACTGACTCTGTTCTTCATCCATCCGACCGGCGTTTGGACTCCCTGTACATGCACTGCTTTTGGAAAATCAGACCGTAGATCAGTGTGCGGTCGGTTTGACCTCCTGATCACGTTGAACGGTGTGGATCATAAAAAACACCTGCTGATATTGGCCCACTTGCAACGCCCTGCCGTGAATCGGGGTCCCTGTTTCCTCTTAAAACACGGACGTCGGGTCAGCGCGAGCTGACCGACTCCGTCTGCTCAATGTACGACGAGTGCATCCTTCCTCTGTACACTGCTCGCATAAAATGGGCCCCACCTTGATATATAAGTAAAATCCAATCCATTCATCCATTTTTCCATCTCATTTAGACCGTCTAGACCAACTTTGAAACATATCCAGATATCAGGCGGGTCCCACATAACGATTTAAAGGGGCTGATCTGTCCATTAGACCACTTCCACAGTGATCCAGGAGCTGAAATTTTACGTGTACGGTTCATTTATGGTCCTCAGGCCACGTAAGGAGTTTCGAACTGATCGGATGGTGGGAACCTTATGATCTTGCATTCTGGACACTTTTCAGGCCACTTGAGCTTCAATTCCTCGATTTTCTTGGATCCCTGGCGTGCAAATCTGTCGATCTTGGTCTCCTAGGGTCCTTCGCTTACCTTGGTGACTTCAGACTGTTAAATCCATGCTTTTAACATCCTTTCCAGCCCATGCTCGTAAATACACTCTGCATCACAAATACGATTAAATCAGGCCATTAAACGATATCATGGGGGTAATTGGGATGAGCATCTGCGATTACCTGAGTTCGCATACAACAACAGTTATCTTCGATTTGTTGGACCGAGGTTAGAGAGGGGTCTCCTAGGTCCCAAGCTTGTGTAGTAGACGTCAGAGATTATCGATATCATCAGGCAGAGAATGCACACAGCTCAGAGCCGACAGAAGAGTTTTGCTGATTGTCGGCGTCGTCATTGAAGTTTATGTAGGGGACCATGTGTATCTCAAGGTCTCACCCATGAAGAGCGTAGTTCGATTTGGAGCGAAGGGCAAGCTTGTCCTGAGATTCATAGCACCTTTTGAGATCACTGGGTGCATTGAAGTAGTGGCCTATCGACTTGCCTTGCCATCTCAGTTGTCTAGCGTCCACAACGTTTTTCATATCTCTATGCTAAGGAGGTGTGGGTCAGACATCGTTCCTATTATTGATTGGCAACCATTGAAGGTTCATAAGGACGCTTCTTACATTGAGCAACTAGTTCGTATCCTTGATCAGAAGAAGTAGGTCCTCCGGACCAAGGTCATTCCCTTGGTGAAGGTTTAGTGGGGTCACCATTCTGTTGATGAGGCGTCTTAGGAGTGCGAGGCCAAGATTCGAGAGCGCTATCCCCATCTCTTTGATGATTGATTATATGTTGTATCTTGTATGTTGTCTCCGATTTTATATGATGATGATATGTTTCCTCTTTCCTTATGAGTTATGTCTAATTGTGTTGATTGTGTAAATTTTGAGGATAAAATTTTTATTTTGAGGGGAGAGTTGTAAGGCCCGTATCATAGTCTGTACTGTTCTGTAAGCTTCCGAGGTCCTCTCCATCGAATTTTGGCAACCCTCGACCTGTATCCGATATTTGCACGCGATCCTAAGCCAAGTCCTGCATACCGACGTGGGCTCGACCTGAAACTTATACCCTAGCGACCGCGCCATCACCACGATTCTAACGCTACGACTCGTGCACCGATCCGATACCCGGGCCAAGAGTTGTGGGCCGGCATTCATTTCAAGAAAAATGTCGCACGTTGCGAATTTCGAGGGAATCTCTACAACATGTCTCATCACTTAATCAATCAATCA
This sequence comes from Magnolia sinica, assembly GCF_029962835.1. Lineage (NCBI taxonomy): Eukaryota > Viridiplantae > Streptophyta > Magnoliopsida > Magnoliales > Magnoliaceae > Magnolia > Magnolia sinica. Next base: position 139,794,218 of record NC_080573.1, read on the forward strand.
AGTCAAGTACACTCCATACCTCAAGTACCAACACCCATCCCCTCTTTTCCCACAAGTCATCTCTCTCTCTCTCTCTCTCCCTATCCATCCCTCTTTTTTCCAAATTTCAAACTAAACCTTACCTCTCCATCTCCTTTCCTTACAACAACCACTCCATCCATCCCTTTCATCAATTATTTCTATCTCTCTCTCTCTCTCTCTCTCTCTCTCTCTCTCTCTCTCATTTCTATCTTTACTCTCCAATTCCATGAGAGCTCCAACATCCAAGCTCTCTCCCAAATACTAAGTGTGGCCCACCTTCTCATCTCCCATCTCAACCTTCCAATCACTATCAACCTCCATCAAAAGTGAAAGCAAGGAGCATAGGAGTCCAAGGGATCAAGGAGGAGTGTGATAGGTGGGTGATCCACTATTAAATTTCTTTTTTTTTGGGGCCACATGTGGTGGGACCCGTTTAAAGTATGCAATGTAAGAAATGGAGAGCCCATAGTGGCGGGGTCCCTCCTCTTCATCGTCGTCTCTCTCTTTCTCTCACTCTCTCTCTTTCATTTTCTTGGGACGATGATGAAGCTATGTGGCCCACCCTAATGGACCCCACCTTGATCTTATGTGTTATATCTACACCGTCCAATCCATAGACGATGGGAGAGGATTGGATAGTATACCTCACATCAGCTAAGAACTGTGGGTCCCTCGTTTCGACAGTTGAGGTCTTGGTATCAATCCCTAATGGAGGTGGCTAATATGAAGTGTGTGTACTGATGTACGTGTATACTATCAAGCTAACAAAAAAAATGAATATCAACTTGATATTCTGGTGGGTCCCACACGTATGGACCCAGCTCATGTGTACATTGAATCTGAATCGTCTATCAGTTTGACGTCCAGCAGCATGTAGCTGCTGGACTGTCAGCTAGATCTGTGGGCCCCCACCACATGATGTATGTGTTGCATCACAACTGTCCAAATATGTGGGACCCACCATCAGCCGTCCGTCCAGACACTGACAGCACTGACCCTCCCACTCCCTCTCACACACTCACACGTATACATATATAGTTATGATAATATATATTATTATATAATACAATATGTTATATTATAAATATCATGGTGGGTTTGGCATGCCAGGAACAGCCCCACCATGATACGTGTGTTGTATCCCTACCGTCCACCTGTGAGTGGACGTGGGGCCATCGTGACACGTGGGTTCTGCCACGCCGTCCAGTACACTGGATGGGTGGGACCCACCATAGATGTATGCGTTTCATCCATCCGTCCATCTGGACGGTGGCAACAAGGGCCCACCACTAATGGATGTGCTACATCCAGCCATCCATCCATTTGCCTAGCTTGTCTCAAGGCTTGAGACTAAAACTAAGACAGATAAAATATCAAGTGGGGCACACTGCAGAAGACAGTGGGATGAACGTCCACCATTGAAAACTCCTTTTGGTTGCAGGGTTTTGGATTAGAGTGATATTTGTTTTCCCTCTAGATCCAGGTCCTTGTGACCTTATGCACAGACTGGATAGAAATTAAATGTTATGGTGGGCCCACTGGAATTTGATAGTGGAAAATGGTCCTTGTGACCTTATGAACAGTATGGATGGAAAATAAATTCTATGGTGGGCCCACTAGAAATTTAGTGGTGGAAATCATTGTCACCATTGTCATTTGTGGTATGGTCTATATGATCTTTTAGATATGATTCATTTTTTTTATGCACCATAATGATCCCTTACAATGAATGCATGATGTTTTGGACTCGGCCTATTCAACTCGGCCCAATTGATTCGGCCCATCTGTTTCGACCAATTTGATCGGCCCAATTGATTCGGCCCATTCGAATCGGCCCATTTGATCCGGCACATTAATTCGGCCCATTTGAATCGGCCCATTCGAATCGGCCATTTGACTCTGCCCATTCGACTCGGCCCCTTTAACTCGGCTCATTCGCCTCGGCATATTTGACTCGGCCCATTCGACTCGGCTCATTCGACTAGGCCCATTGATTCGGCCCATTTGATTCGGCCCATTTGATTTATATGAGGCCTAATGATACGTATGTGAGGCCTTTGTGTGGGCCGAATGTGATGTATATGAAGCCCATTGCGATGTGAGATTCCACCATGATGTATGTAATGATGTTTTTGGCGGTCGTGCCTTGGAAGCAATGATGGTTTGACGTCCACATTGTAAGCACAATGATGGTTAAATGTCCGCATTGTAACTCTTCATAGGGCCCATTAATAGGCCCATACTTGTAGTGTGTAGGCCGTATAGGTCCTCTTCGTTATGAACAGAATCCATCACCATATAACGTGTTTAGTATAGTTCCATAATTCATGCTCATACGCATCATATGTATGCTTGATATGAGGAGTGACCAATCATAGCATATGCCTTTGGGCAGATTGTTTATGGGCTCCCTAAGAGGCGAAGTTGCCCTTCATGAACGCGCGGTATGCACAGGATTGTTGCATGGCTGGTAGTGTGAATCATGCACTTCTCATTTGTGTAACATGATTACTATACGCCCTAGCGACATCAGGGCTATGACTTCCACAGGCACATCGTAGATGGCGAGATCAGACACCGAAAATACCAGGAGGCCGCGTCTCCCACTATGTCATGGTCGGTTGGAAATGGGTGTGGCCTTACTCGCCCAAGGGTAGGGGGCATTGTTAGGTTAAGTATGACCAGTTCGTGAATGGGTCTATTATCGACGTGCCAGATAGATATTGGCAGACTATTGGTCAGGCGGATAGTGAGGTTTCTTACGCTCACTTGAACTGCGCGCCTGGAAAAGGGGCAGTGCTATTTGAAGGGTACTAAACCCCGGTGATTATCCAAACTGAGAACTGTACTGATATTTAATGCTCTAGTGAGGAGCTGCATTGATATGTAGATGAGAATTGACATACTTGACTTGTATTTCGCATCGCATGGCTTAGATATGTCCAATAGCATTCATGTTCTGCACCGCATAGCCTTGGTATGGCTGATTGCATTTACGTACTCATCAGCATGATTCCGCATTACTTCGACATTACATTCTGAGCACGCTCACATTGCGCACACACTTACACCACCCTCTAAGCTTTTTATAAGCTTATGCACGATTTATGCATGCAGGTGACGTCAGGACGCAGTCATAGCCTCGCCGCAGCTAAAGTGTGCAGTCGAGCTTCTGGAGTTTCTGTTACTTTCATTATCTTGTATTTTCCTTTCATACGCATTGTACTCAAAGTTTTTTATCATAGTGGATTTGGTGATGGCGTTCTTATGGTTATTGTTCGTGGGTTATGCTTATAGTTATGCTTATACTGAATCAAAATCATGTTTAAAATCCTCCTTGTAGAATTCCAGGAACGGAACATGGTGTATGGGTGTCGAGAGCCAAGAATGGGGTACTATGGAGGCTGTCAGCTCCAGATTTGACGATCAGGAATTTTATGAGCCCGGTTTTCGAGTTTGGGGCGTGACAAGGTATAATTTTTGGAGAGTGAACTAGTCCGGCTTGGGACCCCTTCACCTCCTAAGTAAGGGAGATATTCCTGGCGGTCTTCACGACCTTCAGGTGAGACAGGCGGTTAGACCTTTAGGTCCTCTCCCCCCCTCGATGGCGTGGTTGCTCCTCCAAGTGCGGAGGTTCGTAAGTAGTATCCCGTGAATACAAGGTCAATCCCACAAGGAGATTAATTGTGAGAAGAAAAAAATCAAATGGAAAACAAACTAAGTAATAAAAACTAAACTGATGATTTAATTTTGGGATTTTTGAATGGTTGTAATTCAATTGAATAAAATAACACCCAAGCTTCAAAGTTTCACACATAGGTTAATGTTCCAAAATTATGATGACTTGGATAACACAACTAGGATCTGAGCACTATAGTCAGCCTAATCAAAAAATAAAACAGTTTAAATATTTTAATAAGTGATATAAAATATTATAAAATCTTGAATTTGCACCATTGATATATATTCTCAAGCATCAGTGATTTTAAGAATTCAATATCAATGAGATAATGAAAATCAAAAAAATATAATAGGTTGAGAACCTCTCCTATCTAGGAAATCTAATTGATCTAGGGTAAGCCTATCCATCAACGTAGATCTCATATGATGGAAACATATGAATCTCACAAGAGGATAAAAAATAAAACTTAAACAATAGATAACATGTATACATCATCCTTCTCATCATTAAAACAATCAATCATCATAACTTAAAGAATTATTAAACCCATGTGCTTCCCTTCTAGCTTGGGCTAGAAGAAACTTAGAAAAACATAATTAAATTGCAGAAATAAAAAGTAACAAGAAAGAAAAAAATGCAAATAGAAAATATCTAAAAAAAAAAAAAAACAACTTATAAAGCTTTAATAAAACTAAAAACTCTTTAAAAATCCTAAATTTTGCTTTGGGATGCCTTAAATAATGCTTAGGAATGCCCTAGGAAGCCCTATTTATAAGTGGGGAACTCCAATTTTCGTACAAAGTTGAAAAACTCTAGAAACCGCCTCAAATTTACGCAGTTTTTCAAAATAGACTTCTCGCTGCATAATTTGTTTAAAATAGATTTTTCGCTGCGCAATTTCCCAAAATAGACTTCAGAACTTTAGAATACACTTTTTCAGAACGATTTCAGAATTCTTCACTTCAAATCTTCGATTCTTTTCATTTCTCACTTGGTTTTCTTGGATCTTTAGCAGTGAGTTCTTCAATCTCGGTCTCCTATGGTCTATCCCTTCCCTTGGTGATTATTGAGCATCAAATCCATGCTTTTTAGCACCCTTTTTCAATCTAAGCTCTTAAATTCACCTTGCAACACATACATGAGTAAAATAGAACATTAAGCTGATTCATGTTCATAAAATCGAGATGTAAATGGAAAAAATTGTGCAATATTTGAGTCTCAGCAATGGCATGGCTGCTCGTCCCTCAGATGGTGTTGGAGTTTGTTATTCAGGCCGGGCTATGCACGTCAGTGGGACTAGACAAGCCGTTCTGGCCTTACATGCCTTCAGGAGAATTCTCGATGAAGTCTACTTGGAGTTTAAATAGAGCTCCAAACTCGGGGAGAACCTGGTCCATATGGGTTTGGCATGCTTCTTTGCCTCCTAAAGTCTCCCTGTTTGTTTGGAGAGTGATGCAAAATGCGGTCCCGGTGGATGTGGATGTTAAAACCAAAGGCGTGCACCTTGCGTCCAAGTGCGTGTGTTATACTCTGCACGGTTCTCACTCACATGAGCAGGAGTTGCTATCCCACTTGTTCGTTGGTAGCAGGCTGTCTATGGAAATGTGGGGGACGGTTGGCAGAAGCTTTGGAATTAATGTGATGGCTGTGAGATCGATTGAGGGCAGGCTAACTCAATGGTGGACGGCTGCGTCTGCTAATAGAAGGAGATCGGTGGCTCTCATGCGCATCCCGTGCTTCATCATTTGGGGGATTTGGAAAGTAAGAAATGTCTCTATCTTTGATAATATGAGGGTGGATCACAGGGTGGTGATAGATAAAATCTGGCATTTGGACGAAGAGGATTGATGGGCTGGGGACCGAGCAGGATTTAAGGAGGAAATCTGGGGGTGGGGTTCAGGTTCTCTAGTTAGGGTGAATGCTAGTCCCAGGGTGATTAAATGGGAGAAACCACCTTTGGGATGAGTTAAAATAAATGTAGACAGCTTTGCTAGAGGTAACCCAGGTTTGGCTGGTGGAGGTGGTATTTGTAGAGGCCCGAATGGAGAGGACGGTTGTAGATATGCTCAACGGGTTGGCGAGGCCTGGTTGGAAATGGAAGATGTGGGTGTATAGGATTCAGGAGTTGATGCAAAGAGGTCGGATTATTTTTAGATATGTCATGAGGGAAGGCAACTCGGCAGCAGATTTTATGGCTCGTCTGGGTAGCGGCTCTCAAAGTTCCGGTTGGTGGGAGAGGAGAGTCGAGCTCCCTCAAGAGGTAAGGGGCTTGATTTTCCTAGACAAGGTGGGTTTGGGTTCGATTAAGGTTGGGAGGGGTGGATGATTTTGTGCAGTTTTTTCTCTCTTCTTCTTTTTCATGATAAGCCCCGGTTATTTTGGTTAGTGGGCCCGAATGTAAATTTTGATCAGAAATGAAGAATAGTTCCTAAAAAAATAAAAATAAAAAAATGCGAAATTTTGGAAAAACAAAAAAAGTAAAGTACTACCAATCGCACAACCAAGTCCAAACAAGCAATTCAAGGATTTTACGTAAAAAAACTCTTTCGAAAAAAAAACTATGGCACAAAGAGATGAGTAATGCACTTGAAAGCAGAAATTACAAGAGATAAAGATTACCGATTTGAACATGTCTCAAATCTACTCCACAAGCCCAAGCTATGCCCTTAAAACCCTTAAGAACGAATTAGAAAGCCTAAAACACATCTCCTTCTACCCAAATCTCGATTACACCCTATATATATAGTATCATAATCAGAATAGGAAATAAATTCCGCACTTACACAATGGCACCTTCGATAGGACTTCGATGGCATAGACGATCTGTTGATGGCATCTAACACCTTCGATGGCATCAAGTAAAACACCAAAACGTTCCAGCGACAAAACATGATTTTTTGAAAAATTTTAATGTCATCGAGTATCTGTCGATGACATCGACCATTTCTCTATGGCATCGATTGGTCTATCAATGGCATCAACAAACCTTGTTTCTTATAGATTTAAGACATCAACAATATCTAGATTGTCCATTTTAACATCTAGATTGTTCATTTTGTTGGCTATTAATTGATGATCAAGATATTTGATGTGTGGATTGTACAAATATTCACCCTCCTGCACTCCATTTTGGAGGTTCTGGTTGACATGCATGTTTGCCACATCTAAGGTTGATGAGTTTGGCATCATTGTCAACAATGAGAGCTCATATTCACTATCAATCACATGAGAGGTGCACATGGTTGCGTGTTCGACTGATCTGAATCGTTCATATAGTTGGAAGTGCAAACTAATGAAGATGGGCCCAAAATCAGGATAATTGATGTGTTGTTGTTCAACTTGGACACGTGAGCAAACATATAACAATCAGCCTGATTTTGGTTAAACGTGTGTGGTTAGATTAGTTGTTAGGTGTATCAGAGTCGTGTTCAACTCAAATCAAACTAAACACCTGTGAACCCAGGCATCAAACTAGTTAGATTAGGATCAGATCTGTGAAGATTGATATGACTACTCAGTCGTTGATTGTCATAACGTTCATGCAATTTTAAAATGGAAAAGTTAATCCTTCTAAATGAGATCTTTTTGCTTTGAAGGCAATGGCTTTTTTTCTAGCGGTGATAGCTTAGATTATTTTTCTCAATAAAAAATAAAGAAAAATAAATTAAATTAAAGATTGGTCACTGATTTTATTAATTAGAATTTTAGAGAAGTAGACTGGATTAAAGAAAAAAGGTATTACCTACGGCAGTGTATGCTGATGAGAGCTGCAGTGAAAAATAACATACAGTCGTGAGACGGCCATGTAAAATATTATCAGAAATATATCGAGTAAGAACTTAATAACATGGAGACACGAACACGGGGTGAATATTTAAACCGCTGGCGATTTAGAAATTATCAAGCTTCTATGTTACATATGACCAATGGATTACTTAAGAAACATTGCATCCTTAAGTCACGTCGGGTGAGTGGCAATCCTTGATGTGACTCCGCACCAACCTATCTTTTAAAGGGAAGCGGATCGGATGGGCTGGTGTACGTCGCACCAGCTATGTAGCTCCTGTCTTAACGCCAGCAAGTTCTATGGGTATTATCATGAGGCATGTGTTATATCCAAACCGTCCATCCATTTGATGAGCTCGTCTTAAGGCTGGAGATGAAAAATAAGACAGATATAACTATCAAGGGGACCACACTGTAAAAACCAGTGGGAATTGAACGTCTACCATTGAAACCCTTTTTAGGGTCATAGAAGCTTTGGATCAATATGAAATTTTTTTTCCATCTTCATTCGGGTCTTTGTGACCTTATGAACAAATTGGATGGAAAATAAACATAATGGTGGGCCCTACAAATTTTTTAACGGTGAAAATCATTATCTCCGCTGCTATTTGTGGTGTGGTCCAGATAATCGTTGGATATTATTCATTTTTGTAGATAATACTCTAAAATGAACTCTAAAAATAGATGAACAGTATAGATATAATAAATACATCACTTTGGGGAATGTAACTTTAATCTCCTTTGAACAGCTTCTACAATTCGAGCTCGAGGAGCGTCAGTGCTCGTCCTCGCACGACAGGTACCCACAGCAGCTATATAGCTGGTGTGTGGTACACCAGCCAATCCGCTTCCCTTTTAAAGCAGCTGGATTTTTGCCCCGGCTCAACGGTCTGGATGACATATATGCAACCATATGGGCCCCACGTAAATCAAGAGGTCTCGTTCTCTAATCCTACGATATTATTTCTTGTGCTGTGGCCCACTTGATTCAGGGATCAGCGTGATTTTCGGAACCTGGGGTGAGATGTGGTGGCGCATCTGATGGGCAGGTTATATTTTGTTCATGCGTCACAAGGGCCAAACTTCTTGGCGGCCCACCGCAATATTTATTTGCCACCGTACCCGTTCATGAAGTCATAACCCTGGATGAAGGGAAGCGGATTGGCTGGTGTACCACACACCAGCTATATAGCTGGTGTATTGACGTCGGCAAGATCTGTGGGTCCCATCATGAGGTACGTGTTATATCCAAACAGGCCATACATTTTGCTAACTCGGCTTAAGGCCTAAGCCTAAAAATAAGGCAGATCTAAAGATCAAGTGGGCGACACTGTAAAAAGCAGTAGGGGATTGAATGCATACCATTGAAACCCTTTTGGGATCACAGAAGTTTTAGATCAATACGATTTTTTATTTTTTTTACTCTTCATCCAGGTATTTGTGACCTTATAAACAGATTGGATGGAAAATAAACGTTATGGTGGGCCTTCCAATTTTCTAACAGTGAAAATCATTATCCTACTGTTATTTTTGGTGTGGACCATTTGAGCTTTACATATGATTCATTTTTTGCCTAATGCTCTAAAATGATCTCAAAAAATGAATGAACGGTATGGATATAAGAAATACATCATTGTGGGGCCATGTAGCTTTGATCTCATTTGAACCGCTAGTACAACTCGACCACGAGCAGCGTCGGCGCTCAACTTTGCACGAAACGTATCTACACTAGCCATATAGCTGGTGTGTGGTACACCAGCCAGATCCAAAACTTCTGTGGCGCCTAAGAAGTTTTCAATCTGCGGTATTCAATTCACCATGTTTCCTTTATTGTGATCCACTTCAGCTTTGGATCTGCCTCATTTTTAGGCTCATGCCCTACTAAAATAGCTGGCAGAAAGGATGGACGGCCTGAAAGACATGCATCATGGTGAGGTCCAAAGAGCTTTTGAGAGAGAGGTCTATGACTACTTCTCATAAGCGCGTTGCGTTGCGTCGTGTAAAGCAGGTAAAGAGAGCATAAAAATAATGGTGAATCTAAAGGATACGTACACGGATATCCAAGGACAACCTTGCATGATAATGATACAACTAACACAGCTAACACGTTTCAGGTAGACTTGGCAACGGCCGGCTTGCGGCTGGTTCAGGCCCGAATTTTGAACTGGTCAGGCTGGCCCTATTGTACTCTGCCTGTTCAAAATATCAATTTTACTTGGGCTGGCCAACCCATCGCCAGTCCTGTTGCATGTGCCATATGCACTAATAGAGCTAAATTCAAAATTATTATAATAACAAAACAAATAAACAAAATCGAGATGAACTGAGAACCTCAGTACGAGAGATCTTTTCATTCAGAAAAGGAACACACGTTCTGAAATATAAATCAAACGTGTGGCCCCGCAACATAACAAATTTCACTGTAGTATAGCTTATGTACGTTACATATGAATGAAATTGTAAAGCATGGCAATATCGAATTCCTTTATTTTTCCAACGTATCGAGTAAAATATATAGCTGATGGCTTTCTCGGAAGACAGCCTCAAAAGCTCTCCTTTGAAATTTCTGTTATTCTCTCGACCTTTCTACGTACTGCATGAGAAATAGAATAAATCAGAAAAATGACCTACTCGATAGAAATTGAAATAAACATGAAGACATTGAGTATAGATTAAAGCACGAAGTTGTGCACGGCACACCGCACACCGAGGGTCGATGTCAACATTGTCTCCCACCACTAAAAGATGGGGGCAGTGGGAATCTACGAAGCATTCCAAGATGTAAATTTTCACACGCTGGTTTTGAAATGCATGTTAAGATTACTGCTCGCCATCGTCGAGTAGTTGGAGACATGTGCACACGGAGTCCGTGCGCCAATACGTTTGATTTCATACTTACGCCAATGAAATGGGGCTACTAATAGTGCGGAGGAGGTGGAGATGGAGATGGTGGTGGAGGGGAACTGTAGTAGTATGGAGGAGGTGGGGATGGAGATGGTGGTGGAGGGGATTTGTAGTAGTATGGAGGAGGTGGGGATGGGGAAGGTGGAGGTGGTGACTTGTAGTAGTATGGAGGAGGTGGTGATGGTGATGGTGGGGGTGGTGATTTATAGTAGTAGGGAGGAGGAGGGGATGGTGATGGCGGAGGAGGTGACTTGTAGTAGTAGGGAGGAGGTGGGGATGGTGATGGTGGAGGCGGTGACTTGTAGTAGTATGGTGGAGGTGGAGATGGCGATGGAGGAGGTGGCGATTTGTAGTAGTAGGGAGGTGGTGGGGATGGTGATGGAGGAGGTGGCGATTTATAGTAGTAAGGAGGCGGCGGCGATGGGGATGGTGGAGGTGGTGATTTGTAGTAGTAGGGAGGTGGAGGTGATGGTGAAGGTGGAGGCGGTGATTTGTAGTAGTAGGGTGGGGGAGGTGATGGAGATGGGGGTGGAGGAGACTTGTAGTAGTAAGGAGGGGGAGGTGACGGTGACGGCGGAGGCGGAGATTTGTAGTAGTAAGGAGGGGGAGGTGACGGTGACGGCGGAGGCGGAGATTTGTAGTAGTATGGAGGGGGAGGGGACGGGGATGGAGGAGGTGGAGATTTGTAGTAGTATGGAGGAGGTGGCGATGGTGATGGAGGTGGTGGGGATTTGTAGTAGTAAGGAGGGGGAGGCGACGGCGATGGGGGTGGAGGAGACTTGTAGTAATATGGAGGAGGTGGGGAAGGGGATGGTGGGGGTGGAGATTTATAGTAGTAAGGAGGTGGTGGTGATGGAGACGGAGGTGGCGGTGATTTGTAGTAATAGGGCGGAGGTGGTGATGGAGATGGTGGAGGTGGCGATTTATAGTAGTATGGTGGAGGTGGAGATGGTGATGGAGGTGGTGGGGACTTGTAGTAGTACGGAGGAGGAGGCGACGGTGATGGTGGTGGTGGAGATTTGTAATAATAAGGTGGTGGAGGCAAAGGTGAAGGTGGCGGAGGTGAATTGTAGTAGTAAGGTGGAGGAGGGGAAGCATAAACATAGGGCTTATCCTTATCATCATCCGCCATGGCAGTGGTGGCAATCAAGCATAATGCCACCACGACCAGGCATGGCCACTGCCATGCCATCCAAGGACTTCTCATGCTCGGGAGCCTAGATGTAGCAGCCCGCTTGAACTCAGACAATTTCAGGTAATACTAACCCTAAACCCTAACACAAGATCTTGTCTTGTACTAATTTGTGATATAGCAGTGAAGGGCTACTCCTTTATATAGCAAGTTCATGGAGTATTGCCAGTCAAGTTGTACATTTTTAATGCGATTGCAAGCTGTACAAAAGCTGTATTATAATCTTTGTTACATCTTTTTCTATGGTCTGATACCGAGTCCCCACTAACTCTTTACTTTTCTATGTTTGATTGGGTCATTTTCCAAGAACAAGTCAATGAAGAAAATGGAAGTGACTAGGATTTAAAGGAAGCAGAGTTGTTGAGAGTATGGCTGCTGGTTGTTTATCTTTTCATTTCATGAGACCAGTTCTCTAAATCAAGATATGGTAGCCCCACATGCACTAACGTACCACACGTGCCATCCTGCCACGTGTGGGACATCAGAGGGGTGCATTTATGTGCAAAAATTGCCCTGGTCCATTCATCAGATGGCCGAAATTGTGCGGTGTGGCGAACGTGGAATGGTAGAAGGTTTTTTAAGCTGTCCATTAGTTTCATCTGGTAGTGACCCATCTGGTTAGTGGGCAAACTGATTTTTTTAGTATGGTTTTCTTCACTGTAGGGGCCACCTGATGCACTGTTCAGATATCCCACACACTTGGCAGTTTGGCACATGTGCATAAACGCGTGTTTGAAAGGCTGCCTGTGGGGCCAGCAAACCTCTGTTGACGTTGGATATAGCTAGCCTTAGGAAGCTTCCCGTTGAAGTAAAAAATTAAATAAAAAACAATAATAATAATAATAACAAGAAAGACAAGGTTTATCTTCCATCACACTGCTGAGGTTGGCTCATCTGACCAGTTCCCTTCCCTGGATATGATGCCACCACCATGTAGATTTTTTTTTACACGGATTCGGGACAGCCCAAAGCCCAAAATAATCGTCTTGGACTAAAACAAACTTAACATACGCACTTGGACCTTTTCGTACGGACACCGAATTTGAGGACGAAAATACCCCTGCCTTCGTCTGGCTGGCGTGCAGAGACGAGTGCTGACGGACGGTCCGGCGATGGGAACTCAGGTGGGGCCCACTGTGATATTTGTGAGAAATCTTCCCCATCTAAGTTCATTCATAGGGTCACAAAGACCTGGATGAAGAGGAAAAACAAATTTCATAATGATCCAAAACTTCTGTAACCCCTAAATGGGTTTTAATGGTAGACGTTCAATTACCCACTGCCATTTACAGTGTGGTCCACTTGATAGCTAGATTTGTCTTATTTTTCAACTCAAGCATTAATACGAGTTCTCCAAATAGATGAACGGTTTGGATATAACACATATATTATAATGGGACCCACAAAAATTGGTGGGGATTAAAACGGGGAAGAAAGGGAAAAAAAAAAAAAAAGACCAGTGAGTTGAGGTCGACCGGATTGGGTCGGGTCGACCAGGTCAGAGCTAGGCTATGGCTACGGATTATAACCGTAGCCATAACTATAATGCTATGCACTTTTTTTTCTTTTTTATTTTTAAAAAATTTTTTTTAAATTTTTTACATGAAGAACTTTTTCTCCCTTACATTTTTCTCTTATACATAATTATGTAAATATGTATATATAAGTATATAAAAATATTTTTCTATCTTTTAATTCATTTCTTTGTCTATTTATTTAACAAGCATATTTCCTAAACTACAATGTGTTTTTTTTTCCTTCTTTTTTTACACATGCACACACACCCCTATGCACTCACGCTAGTGGAATTTCACCACGTATGGATACTTGAATGCTTAACCGGGTGTTGAAACTCCTAAGAGTCTACCACCCAAGCAAGAGTAAGAATCCTAAACTAGAATGATTTACTTACAGGAAAAATTTTGGAAAAAATTTAGTTCATGGTGCGACCCATTAGACGACTGGCCTGGATCACCAAACCATGCATCACAGTTGAATAAACTCAAGACCCGAGAGTACTATTCATATTATCTTGTCAACGATCATATCATTCCTCTCCAAGTTTTACTGTTGGCTTTGATTTTCATGTTTATTTGAATAGGTAGGAAACCATTATGAACTCACAATCATACGGTTAATTAAAAATGTGAAAGCAATGAAGAAAATTAAAGAACACAATTATTTATGTAGTTTGTCATGAAAGTGATTATGAGATTATCAAGTAGAGTTAACCATATGAAGATTACGAGTAAAAGCTGTGAACGCGTCATTTTTTGTGTTCTCAAACCCTATTTCAATTGGGAGCAGAAAGAAAGATTCAGACCCCAAAAACTCCAAAACAAAAGTTTCATACAAACAAGGAAACTATGTGGTTTATACATGACAAAATCACTCATGAAAATTAGCAGGACAAGCATGAAAATGAGCGGGGCAAACTAAAATATGAGTGAGGCAAACTAGAAAAACAAGGGCAAACTAGAAAAGCAGTGGGGCAAACTGAAATATGAGCGGGCAAACTAGAAAAACAAAGAGGCAAACCGAAATATGAGCGGGCAAACTAGAAAAACAACGAGACAAATTGAAATATGAGCGGGCAAACTAGAAAATCAGCGGGAAAAAGAAAATCGGGAAACAAGAAAATCGGGAAACATGAAAATCAGCGGGGGAAACATGAAAATGAGCGGGGGAAACTAGAAAATCAGCGGGGGAAGCATGAAAATGAGTGGGCAAACTAAAAAATCAGCGGAGCAAACTGAAATATGAGCGAGGCAAACTAGAAAATCAGCGGGGCAAACATGAAAATCAGCGGTGCAAGCATGAAAATGAGTGGGTCAAGCATGAAAATGAGCGGGTCAAGCATATGAATCGTCATTTTTACAAACACAATTTTGCTATTTGCCTGTGTCATATATAATTGCTACACCTACATATGAATCGCCATGCTGACAGTGTGTAAGAATAAAGCCCATTTTCTCTTCTTTTTTAGTGCAATACTGACTAAAATACGAAAATCTCACAATTTGTTATTGGACACTTTTGGTGTCCTGCTCAAAGCTATTAAAAGATGTTCAATGCCATCGACGAACCGTCGATGACATCAAAGTCCCGTCGAGAAAATCTGAAAAATACATGTTTAGTCGCTAGAACATTTTGGTTAGTTCGATAACATCGAAGATGTTCGATGCCATCGAAGTGTCATCGAATGTTTTATCGAACGATCGTGCAGGATTTATTTTCTATTTCGATTGTGATTCACCTAGATGCCATGCATATATATATGGGTGTAATCAAGAATATGGGGTACCAAGAGCTTTCTAATTCGTTCGTAGGGTTTCAAGCTTATAGCTTAGGTGATTCAAGACTTGTTCGAATCGGGTAATCTCTATCTCATGTAATTTTATTCTTTTATAGTGAATATATGTCGCTTTGTGCCTTGATACATCCTCAATGGAAGTCAACCGACCAATGAATTGTTCTGCATCACCCAAAAATGTCTCCCACTTGTGAAAATTAAAAACTATGCATTCTGTACAAAGATGTGGACCACTGTAATCAAACCATTGTATAAGGACACCAACAAAGTGGATAGTCAAACACTATAGTTTGTACTCTTTTCACTACAGTACAACTCATACACATGATAAGGACACTACCTATTTCACGTGTATACCAACATCTAATATATAAGGAAATGACTACATCTCGAACACATGCATCATGAATTTCTCTATCTTCTCTTGTTCTAAGGTCATCCATACATTGTCACCTCCACCTCTCCTCACCCCAATACCATCAGAGAGCAACAGCACAAACTCATCCATTCCACTCACAACTGGGCCACCATAGGTGGGCCTCCCATACCCAAAATCCAACTCATGGAAGGGCAGCTTCCACCAAGCTGACACATAAAAATTCTCATCTAAAATGGAAGGGACCCCTCTATAAACCTCTAACCAATCCACTACTGATTTCACATACTCATCTGTCACCATCTCTATTGCTTCTTTCACCTTCTCAACACAAAATCCCAAAGACTCCTTATTCAAATCCACCACCTTTGCACTTGCACAAGCTGTTACAACAGCATTCCCAACAAACCCCGCTCATATTTCAGTTTTCCCCATACTTTGTAATTTTGGTGGATAGCATACTTTGAAAATTGTTTGCATATTCGTCGGAATTGTAAGTTATGATGTATAACATACTTTGTAATTTTTGTGGATGATGAAATGAACTTTATACTTTGTCCCACTATATTTTCCGTTTGCCTCGCTATACTCGTCGATCAAATTCAATGTACATAGAACTCAATGCTTGAGATTGGCCTGCTAATTTTCTAGTTTGTCCCGTTGTTTTATATTTATACTTTTACAATTCAAACCGAGTATAGTGGTAGCCATCTCACAAACGAACCCCTCGATTTCTTGACACCCAGCACATGTCCCCATCAAAATCATTGTTCGTCATCTCATCTGCCAATGATTGCGGCCCTTTAGTTGGAAAGAAAATAACATATTAAGAATTTCCAATGGCATTCTTTAGATATATATGATTCATAGCTGGTTACATGTCCCCTTCAAAATCACTGTTTGCTTTGCTGATTTTCTAGTTTGCCCCACTGATTTTCTAGTTTGCCCCGATGATTTTTCAGTTTCCCCCGCTGATTTTGTAGTTTGCCCCGCTGATTTTCTAGTATCCCCCGCTGATATTCTAGTTTACCCCGCTGATTTTCTAGTTTGCCCCGCTGATTTTCTAGTTTCCCCCGCTGATTTTCTAGTTTGCCCCGCTGATTTTCATGTTTCCCCCGCTGATTTTCTAGTTTACCCCGCTGATTTTCATGCTTGCCCCGCTGATTTTCTAGTTTGCCCCGCTGATTTTCTAGTATCCCCCGCTGATATTCTAGTTTGCCCCGCTGATTTTCTAGTAACCCCCGCTGATATTCTAAGCGTCAAAAGCCCCTTTTGAGATTGCATCAAAACAGAGCCTGACAAGGTCCGAAGTCTTCTTCAATTTCAATGTTCTGAATTTCCAATTTCATCACCAGTCTTTGACAGATAAGAAGACCCATGGCCTCTGCCACCACAATTATAGAGACACTGAGGTGCTTCCTAAATGCTGCAATACAGGCTTCCAAGCTATTTGTGACTAAATCTCCCATTCTGTAATGATTGTTTGAGACATTGACTGAGCCGTCAAAATTCAATTTGAATCAACCCGTATTTGAGGGTTGCCATATCACTAGGGCCAAACATTGCCTAAGGAAAATTGACCACAAACTAAATGAAATGGATTTTCGACCATCGACCCGATGGAATCTTGGAAAATAACTAGGTTGGTTGGCTAAATTAGCTACTCCTACCCCCAAAATCTTATGTGGTAAGTTAAGTAAATCATTCTAATTTAGGAGATATGCTTGTTAAATAAATAGACAAAGAAATGAATTAAAAGATAGAAAAATATTTTTATATACTTATATATACATATTTATATAATTATGTATTATAGAAAAATGTAAGGGGGAAAATGTTCTCCATGTAAAAAATAAAAATAAAAAAATAAAAAGAGAAAATAGAAAAAAGTGCATAGCACTATAGTTATGGCTACGGTTATAATCCGTAGTGATAGGCCAAGCTCTGACCCGGTTGACCGGATGGAATCTTAGAATCTTGGAATCTTGGAAACCTTATATCACAAACCTTATAAGGATGATCACAAACCTTATAACCATTGTCGACCAGATGGAATCTTGAAAAATAACTAGGTTGGTTGGCTAAATTAGCTTCTCCTACCCCAAAATCATATGTGGTAAGTTAAGTAAATCATTCTAGTTTAGGAGATATGCTTGTTAAATAAATAGACAAAGAAATGAATTAAAAGATAGAAAAATATTTTTATGTACTTATATATACATATTTACATAATTATGTATTATAGAAAAATGTAAGGGGGAAAATGTTCTCCATGTAAAAAATAAAAATAAAAAAATAAAAAGAGAAAATAGAAAAAAGTGCATAGCACTATAGTTATGGCTACGGTTATAATCCGTAGCGATAGGCCAAGCTCTGACCCGGTCGACCGGGTCAATGGCCATTACAGCCAGATGGGGTCGACCGGGTCTACCCGGTCGACCGGGTCAAGTCACAACAGTGAGTTTATAATGTGTTTTTAGTTTTTTTCCTTCACAATAATCCTGATGGCATTTTTCTTTTTTGTCAACCTCACTTAGCAAAATCAAGTTTGAACTCATTTTGTCAACCATACTTAGCAAGTAATGTTATTATCAGGCCCACACAGGCATTTCGTCGAACACAATACACATCGGTGGGTTTGCATATTTATATAATCCTCAAATATAACATATGTATAGTATTTTTACGGATATTTGGAAAGAGAAAACCCGATTAAATGCTTCAACCTAGGGTTTAGGTCAAGGGTCGTCAGAACCTATCCAACACACGAAGTTTATAAGGATAGTTGGAAAGAGAAAATCCAATTAACCTAGGATTTGGGTCAAGGGTCGGATCTCACCTCTTGGTTGATTCTAGCGAACAACAAAGGAGTTCTTAGCCTATGATTCTAGCGAGGCACATGCATGAATCATAGCCTAAGACTTTAGTGCTGAAATTCCCCGAACGGTTTGTCTTCCGGTTCTCTTTGTGTTAGTTGTGTCAGGACACATGCAAGCGGCCATAGCTACGAAAATTGGAAGAGAGCTCGAATTTGTTACCTTTTATCAGCCACACTTCGCATCTACTACGGTAGGACCGATCAGGTTGGGACCCGACATCACTAGTGTACCTTCTACACATACAATTCACACTCAATTATAATTTATAAGTAACTAATATATTGATTGGGTTCAGGTTGGGTCAGGCAACCTGAGACCTCAACCCAAACCCAACCTAAGTTTTATCGGGTTGGTGTTTGTATAGCCCAAGCTTGAGATCGGACCTGATATATCCTACCCAAGCCTAACCCAATGTCGGGTCGGTCACAGGTCGGTCGGGTTGAACCCGCCCAACTTTCAGTCGTACATGAAATTAAGGGGGGCAAACTAGAAATTCAGAGGGGCAAACATGAAATTGAGCGGAGGAAACTATAAAATCAGCGGGGCAAACTAAAAAATTAGTGAGGCAAATTAGAAAATCAGCGGGGCAAACTAAAAAATCAGCGGGGCAAACTAGAAAATCAGCGGGGCAAACATGAAATTGAGCAGGGCAAGCATGAAATTCAATGGGGCAAACTAGACAATCAGCGGGGCGAACTTAACAGATTTTTTCATTGCTCTTAAGCCGATAAATCTAAACTTATTCAATGTTCAAATGGACCACACGAAATGAAATTTTTAATTGAACTTCTATTGTTGATCATTTCTTGGGGGCTATAGAAGTTTTGGATCAAGCTTATAATTGTTTTTTCTATTAATCCATGTCTATATGATCTTATGAATAGGTTTGATAACAAACAAACATCACTATTGGGCCCATTATGGTTTCAATGGTGGAAATCATTATGCCCATTGTTTCCCGTGATGTGATCCCTTGGAAATGACGTGGACAAATGAGACCCGACATCACTAGTGTACCTTCTACACAAACAATCCACACTCAATTATAATTTATAAGTAACTAATATATTGATCGAGTTCGGGTTAGGTCGGATAACCTGAGACCTCAACCCAAGCCCAACCTAAGTTTTATCGGGTTTCTCACAAACATCACAGTTGGCCCCACCTGAGTTTCTAATGGTTGACGCTCATTCAACACTGTTTCCTGTAATGTGGTATAGTTGAGATTTGGATATACCTCATTTTTGGTATCATACCATAAAATGATTTGGAAAAATATATGGACGGCATGGATGAAAATCATACATCATGATGGGGCCTACAGACCAGCGACGATCCGCCATTGGCGGGTGGCGGAGGAGTACCCAATCCGTTTCGTGAAAAGGAGGGGTATTTCGTCACAAAACAATGAGCAAACTAGAAAAATGGCGGGGCTATTGAAATATGAGTGGGGCAAGATAGAAAAACAGCAGGCAAACTGAAGTATGAGCGGGACAAACTAGAAAAGCAGGGGGCAAACTAAAAAAGTAGTGGGTAACATGAAAAGCAATGGGGAAACTAGAAAAATGGCAAACTAGAAAAGCAATGGAAACATAAAAAGCAGTGGGCAAACTAGAAAAGCAGTGGGACAAACTAAAAAACAGTGGAAAAAACATGAAAAGCAGTGGGGTAAACTAGAAAAGCAATGGAAACACTCAAAAGCAGTGGGAAAACATGACCTGCATGCATGATTTTTCATGTTTTCCATGCTTTTCATGTTTCCTCCATTGTTTTTATTTTACTGCTTTTTCATGTTTCCACTATTTTTCATGTTTCCCTCGTTATTTTTCATGTTTTCCTCACTGTTTTTCTAGTTTGCCCCACTATTTTTCATGTTTCCACTATTTTTTAGTTTGCCCCATTGCTTTTCATGTTTTCCCCATTGATTTTCTAGTTTGCCCTGCTTTTTTTCTAGTTTGCCCCTATTTCATGCTCCGTTTTTTTCCTAGTTTGCCCTGCTCATATTTCATGCTTACCTTGCTCATTTTTATGTTTGCCCCGCTCTTTTTCATGCTTGCCCCGCTCTTAGGATCGATACCAAGACCTCAAGTGTTGAAACGAGGTATTTTCACTCAGTCTGCCAGTTGAGCTATGGATCTAGGTGATAGCTAGATCTGTCTTATTTTTCGTCTCAAGCCTTAATACGAGCTCGTCAAATAGATGGACGGTTTGGATATAACACGTACCTTATAATGGGACCCACAAAATGCCGTAGGAATTATAACGAAAAAAGAAAAAGAAAAAGAAGCTAGTGAATTAGGGTCAGTGAGACCCTATAGCTAATGGTGAAAATAAGTGTTTTGACCTGATAGATGGAGGTGGTTTCACACATACTACATAGTGGGCTATATAATTAAGTAAATATGTATATATAAGTATATAAAAATATTTTTCTATCTTTCAATTCATTTCTTTGTCTATTTATTTAACAAGCATATCTCCTAAACTAGAATGATTTACTTAACGTACCACATATGATTTTGGGGTAGGAGAAGCTAATTTAGCCAACCAACCTAGTTATTTTCCAAGATTCCATCAGGTCGATGGTCAAAAATCCATTTCATTCAGTTCGTGGTCAATTTCAATCACTTCGCGGTCAAACTGGAAATTCAGTGGGGCAAACATGAAATTGAGCGAAGCAAACATGAAATTGAGTGGGGAAAACTATAAATTTAGCGAGTAAAACATGAAATTGAGTAGGGCAAACATGAAATTATGGCTGAAAGTCGGGCCAGTTGGTTCGGGTTGGTGCTCAACCCTAACCCAACCCAAGGTTCCTATACCTAAACCTTGACCTAACCCAACCCAATCTTGGGTTGGGAATTCTCAACCCAAGCCCAACACAAGAGGGCTCGATGGGTTGATTGGGTTGGTCGGGTGTATGCATGCTAATATTTTCATTATTATATTAGTTTATTATATTTCAATATAGGACTTATTTTTGTATCTATGATTTTATTAATTATATACGTGATTATTCATCATAAAGAACTTCATTTTTTTTCTTTAAAAAACCAAGCTAAAATATAGGACTACCCCTTTAAAAAGTCATGTAGCATAGAACGTAATCTATTTGGGAGAGAGAAATCCGACATATCTTGTTAGCTTGAGTCCTTGGAAATGACATGGACAAATGAGACCCAACGTCACTAGTGTACGTTCTACACAAACAATCCACACTCAATCTATTTGCCCCGCTGCTTTTCATGTTTCCTCCGCTGATTTTCTAGTTTGCCCCGCTCATATTTCAGTTTGCCCCGCTGCGTTTCATGTTTCCCCCGCTGATTTTCTAGTTTGCCCCACTCATATTTCAGTTTGCCCCGCTGTTTTTCTAGTTTGCCCCGCTGCTTTTCATGTTTCCCCCGCTGATTTTCTAGTTTGCCCCGCTACTTTTTATGTTTCCCCCGCTGATTTTCTAGTTTGCCCCGCTGTTTTTCTAGTTTGCCCCGCTCATGTTTCAGTTTGCCCCGCTGATTTTCTAGTTTGCAATGCTCATAATGCAGTTTGAGCTGCTATTTTTCTAGTTTTCATCGCTAATAAATCAGGTTGACCCGCTGTTTTTCTGTTTGCCCACTCATTTTTGCTCCATTGCATTTCATGTTTCCCCTGATTTTCATGTTTCCCCCGCTGATTTTCTAGTTTGCCCCGCTGCTTTTCATGTTTCCCCCGCTGATTTTCTAGTTTACCCCGCTCTTTTTCATGTTTGCCCTGCTCTTTTTCATGCTTGCCTTGCTCATTTTCATGTTTGGCCCTCTCATTTTCATGTTTGCCTCGCTAATTTTCATGCTTGCCCTCTCATTTTCATGTTTGCCCCGTTGAATTTCATGTTTGCCCCACTGAATTTCATGCTTGCCCCGCTAAATTAACTTCTCCTACCCCAAAATCATATATAGTACGTTAAGTATATCATTCTAGTTTGGATCCTTACTCTCCCTCGGGTGGTAGACTCTTAGGAGTTTCAACACCCGGTCAAGCGTTTGAGTATCCATAGGTGGTAAAATTCCACTAGTGTGAGTGTGTGGGGGTGTGTAAAAAAGAAAAAAAACAAATCATTTTAATTTAGGAGATATGCTTGTTGAATACATGGACAAAGAAATGAATTAAAAGATAAAAAAATATTTTTATATACTTATATATACATATTTATATAATTATGTATTAGAGAAAAATGTAAGGGAGAAAAAGTCTCACAGTATAAAAAAAAAAATAAAAAATCTGCCAGACTGTCTGTGGTTTTTTTTTTACTGTGTTGCATGTGTGGGTCCAATCATGAGGTTTGTGTTATATCCAAACCGTTCATCTATTTGGCGAGCTCATATTAAGGCTTGAGACGAAAAATAAGATAGATCTAGCTATCAAGTGGACCACACTGTAAAAGGCAGTGGAGAATTGAACGTCAACCTTTGAAACCCTTTTAGGGGTTACAGAAGTTTTTGATCATTACGAAATTTGTTTTTCCTCTTCATCCAGGTCTTTGTGACCCTATGAATGAACTTAGATGAGGAGGATTTCTCGCAAACATCACAGTGGGCTCCACCTAAGTTTCTAATGGTTGATGCTCATTCAACACTGTTTCCTGTAATGTAGTATACTTGAGACTTGCATATACCTCATTTTTGGTCTCATAACATAAAATGATCTGAAAAAATATATGGACGGCATGGATGAAAAGCAAACATCATGGTGAGGCCCACATACCACTGACTATCCGCCATGGGCGGGTGGCAGAGGCGTACCCAATCCGTTTCCGTGAAATGGAGCGGTATTTTCGTCCTAGAATTTGTTGTCCGTACGAGGAGGTCTGAGGTTGGCTCATCTGACCAGTTCCCTTCCCTGGATATGATGCCACCACCATGTAGATTTTTTTTTACACGGATTCGGGACAGCCCAAAGCCCAAAATAATCGTCTTGGACTCTCCTATAATAAACGCTTCGCCCACCAAGGGTATCTTTTCAAAACACCCCTCCTCGGATTACCTAAACCCACACGGTCAAGGAAAAGGGAGCCTTTAACGGACCGCAAGAGGTTGCTGACCTCCAAGAATTCTCCACGGCATTGAGACCCACTCCCCAATATCGCTACACCGATAACCTCTTTAGGAATATGACATAAAAAAATATGGGCCTGATCTTGGAAAATGATGTAGAGCGGGTGGGTGGTGGACAATTTCATGGCCAAGATGGATCAAAAAAGGCCCGGTTGACGGTAGTGATCTGGACTGTCAGACCTTAGATCGGGCGTATTTCACAATCTGGAATAAATTATCAAGCGTAAAATATATGATTTTGGGGTAGAACGAGCTATTTTAGCTACCCAACCCCGCTACGCTGGGTTGCGCAAGCCGGATTTGCAAAATACCCCCGGATCAATAGTCGTTTCCCTATTTTAATTCCATTTTTACTATAAATAGTAAGTTTTAGTTTAATTATAACTCTTCATCCGTTGGGCTTTAGGAGTTGCGCCCAACATGAAAAGAGCTTAGAATAATTAAGAGATCAGCTTGGTGAAGCCAAATAGGACACTTACTATTTTTGGCCAAAAACCTTGTGCACTAGTAGACATCACGACCATCTATAAATAGTACGTTTACTATTTATAGTAGGTTGCGAATTCTAGGAGTTTTAGTTGTAATTTGCTTCTGATTTCTCTCCTATCACTTGGTATCCCTATTTAAAGGGCTGTGAACTCGTTTATTTAATTTATTAACCAATTTTGAATTTTATAGAATTTATTTTTTGTTTTGCTTGCTCTCTTTCTCGTGGATTCGAGAAGCCTGTGAGGAGTCCAAACAAGTTCCATGGATTTAGAACAGTTATCCTCTCGAGGGAGACAGTGTTCAACCTCATCACGTTCATCCCTATGCTAGAAAAGCTGCAGAAGTAAAGTCCGGATCAAATAGTCGAACGACAAATGCAAGGAAGAAATCACTAATACAAAAAAACACAAGTTTTTTTTTTTTTTTTTTGGTGAAAAAGCCCTTGTGGGAAGAAACCACGGCACAAAGTGATAAGTACGATCACTATGAATAACAAGTTACAAGAGAATAGAATAACTTACAGATCACAAAACCATTATTTTCTCCTCTCAAAATCTTAGAAACCTTAAAGCCCCGATTGGAATTCATTAATCTCACAATTACACCCATATATATAGCATAACACTCGGAATAGGAAATTGATCTCATAATTATGCAAAATTGCACGCGCTGTCAATCGAAGCATCGCTCGAGCAATCCTCGATCGATTGAAACCATATGCTCGATCAATCGAACATGCTCAAAATTGTCCTCAGAGTTTACAAGTATTTTTCTAATTCTGTCAATCGATCAACACAGGAGTTCAATCGATTAAGACTATCCAAAACTATCCAGCGACCAATCTGTATAATTCTAAGTTCAATCAATTGATCGACCGGGGTGATTGATTGATCAATCCCCCTGTTGCATATACAAATTGATGACATTTCACAATAATCTCTAACATGGCTTCAATCATTATGAACCACATCTCCATATATCTCTAATCGCCTCCATTATAGCTTCACCATCGTCATCGTTTTTCATGCACACTCCTTCTTCATCAACCTTTCACCAGACCCAAAGAAGTCAAACATAATCGAAACTTTTCTATGAGAATCACCTTTGTAAGCGTGTCCACCAAATTCACGCTCATCATGTGGATCTTCTTAAGAGTGACATCGCCTTCCTCAAACACCTACCAGATAAAATGATGACGAACATCAATATGTTTAATTCTAAAATGGTAAATCGAATTCTTCGCCAAATTGATCATGCTTTCCTTGTCATAATTAACTGGCACAGCTCCTATTGAAACTCGAGTTCGTTCACCACTCGTCTCAACCAAACACCTTCCTTATGCTTCCATCACCGCTATATACCCATCTTATGTTGTGGAAAGATCAACCACAAATTGAAGCTTTGACATCCAACTGACTGCTTCACCAGCTAACGCAAACGAGTAGCCAAAAGTCGACCTCTTGTTGTCCACATTCCCCGCATAATATGAATCCACATATATAACATATTAATTTTTTCTTTGATTTCTGAAATATCAAGACGTAGTCTACTATATCTCGTAGATAATGGAGTAGTCATTTCACTGTCTTCCAATATCGGTTGTCAGGGTTTGACATGTATATGCTCACAACACCGACAGCATGTAAAATATCTAGTATCATAAAGACCATGACATGTATCAAATTTTCAACTTGGCTTGAATAAGGCACATGAGACGTATCCTGCTTTTTTTCATATGTAATAGGACATTAATCCGAAGAAAGTTGCCTCCAGGATTTGCCGGTGAACGTCAGAGGGAGTTTATTCCTATATAAGGTCGGCCTGGGCGCGTTAAGGGATCAGTCTAGGAGGGCTTGAGAGGTTTTTTATTTTGTAGGCTGGTAGTCTCTCTTTTTGGAACTATGCTAGAGGTTCCCAGTCATTTTTTCTGAGTACCCCCGAATGTATATCCTGGATCTTGTTAATGAAATTAGGGCCTGGCACCTTTCTCTTAAAAAGAAAAAAAAAATCTGAAGAAAGTTGAAAGTAAGTACCATAGGGTGTGCTAACTGGCTTAGCCTTGTCCATCCAAAACTTGAGTAACACCTTCTCAATGTATTCTGCCTGAGATAATGGTAGTCTGCTCCTCTCTCTATCTATATATGTCTATGCCGAGAATTTTCTTTACAACCCCTAGATCTTTCATTTTGAATGTCTCCGATAGCTGAGTCTTCGATATGTTGATTCCAAACATGTTTTAATTGGCGAAAGTATATCATCAACATACAGCATGAATAAAATGAATCCTTCATCACTCAGTGTCTTAAAGTAGACACAATGATCATATTCACTCCTTGTAAACTGCTGACTCCCCATAAAAACTCACCATAAAAGTATCAAACTTCTCGTACCACTGCCTAGGCGACTATTTCAAGTCGTACAACAACCTCTTTAACCTCCAAACATTATTCCTTGTCCCATTTTCTTTGAACCTCTTTAGTTGTTTCATGTAGATCTGCTCTTTCACTCCCCATATAGAAAAAACAATCTTCACATCCATTTGTTTTAGTTTAAGATTGTATTGAGCAACCAACGCCAACACAAATCTAATAGATACCCGGGTTGTAGTTGTCATGTATTAAAGTTTTAAGTTGTCATGTGTTAAGAGTCTAGGTTATATATCATGTGTTAAGGGCTTAAGTCATGGTTGTCATGTGTTAAAGGTCTAGGTTGTCATGTGTTAGGATCGAAGTTGACATATAGTAACCTAGACTTTTAATACATGAAAACTTCGACCCTTAACACATGAAAACCTTGACCATGACAATTAACTTCAACCCTTAACACATGACAACCTCAATCCTTTAACACATGACAACATCGACCCTGACTCTCAAGATTATAAAGATGTTGTTTGTGTTAAGGGTCTAGGTTTCATCTGTTAAGAGTTATAAAGCCCACCATGGGATATGTGTCAAAGATCTACACCGTCTATTAGATTCAGAATTTAATTTAATGTCACAGGCCAAAGAATAAATTACATCAAAAAAATTTGTAGCTCTAAGAAGTTTTTAATGGTAGGTTTTCAATCTCACTGCTTTTTATGGCGAAAGAATGAGTGACATCCATAAATAAGGTAGACTCTACTACAAGGAAATGGTTAAGAGTGAACGGTTACCGGCCATTGTTATTGACTGTTGTGGACCATCGTAATGTATATAATTTATTTATACAATCTATATATATCTTAACAGAACAATTTAGGGCATGAGCCTCAAGAGGAAGTAAATCAAAGACTTAAATGGACTCCACCACAAGAAACACTAATTGAACTGTTACCATCAAAAACTTCTTAAACGGACTAAATCACAAGAAAACTTCTAAGGGTGTTCGTACACCGTCTGTGAGGTCCACCATCGCATGGTAAAATCAACTCCATCCATTAATCTTGTAATTTCATGGAAGTACAGGGTACAATGGATCACTGTACAAATTCTATATTAGCATAAAAAAAAGTAGGTCCTACACATATCTAACATATTGGCTCCCATGCCGCATATCATCATTCCTCAAAAACCTCCCAAGGAGGAAGACCTACGGGGTCCCACCATGAACAGTCGGGCGCCAACTGGGTCAATAGTCTGGATCACTAACTCATGGACCCCGCCTGTAAGAAACCGGTGGCAGGTCACTCTTTGTGTCCCGATGCATCTCAGGAATTTTCTTAAATCAATCTAAACGGTCCATGTTCCTTCTGTCATGGCCCATTGTTATCATGGCTTCATGAATGCCGTAGTAAACTTAAGTAACCCACGAGATCCCCACAGTTAATGGCCTGCACACACCGGATCAATATGGTTGATCCGAACTGTGGACCCCAATTGTTGTGATTGGACGATCTCAGCGTTTAGATGGATACACCTTCGCGGTCTTTATCCAACTGTTCATTTCAGATCGCTGTTTATTTGATCGGTACGATTTTTTACAGGAAGCACCATCCAAACTGGTTCCGCCCAATGAACGGTTCAGATCATTGGCATGGCCCCAGGTTCAGTGTAGATTAGGATTGCCAGAGACATCCCTCTGTAGTACGCCTGGCAGGGTGCCCTTCCAATCAAGACCATCCATCCAGTTGGACATATCATGGATGCATGGATTATGGTTTTAAAACCATACATATCATCCATCCACGTGTTCTATACTGTGCATCAGGTTCACCACATTTTTCATGTGACACCATGAAAAATCATTATGATCGAAGGAACTTCTTCATTAGATCATTGCCATGATAAGTGGACGATTTGGATCAAAGGTCTGGTAATCAATTTGGTACATCCAACATAGTCGGCCTATTTCAGCTCTGATGCTCCCTGGAGCATCTGGTTCCTGCTTCTATTTGTCAGATAATCCGGGTTCGAAAATCATTTGCTGGTACTGATCTAGCAGTCATAGGCTGTTTCAGTTTCAGCAAGATGGGGCAGGACTCTGCATTCGATTTCAGTCAGTCCATCAGTAGCAGGGTCTGTTGTTCTTATTCTGGCTTGCATGGAGGCCACTTTGGGAAGTTCCAGCCTATTCAATTCTTTCTAGCAAGCCTGGCCTTTTCTTTTGTCCTCTTTGATTAGGCTGTGGAGCAATTTGAACAGATTGTCTGTTTTTGTCTTCTTCTTCTTCTTCTTTTTTTTCTTTTGTATTTTTGTTTTTTAAAGGTTCTGTCGCTGTGGCCGGCTGATTTGCCGAGCCCTCTTAAAGGATATAATTAACAGTTTAGGCTGGCTATATATGATAGGTGGGGCCCTTTTTTTTGGCGCGAATCAATAAATTTACACATATGTGTTCCCACCTGACTCACGGATCGGCATGATTTTTGGGACCTGGAGTTAGATGCAGTGACACATCTGATATGGAAGTTTCTTTTTCTCACGCCCCCAGGGAGGCAAACGGTGTTGCCAACAGCGTAGCAAAACTGGGTAGTGGATCCCAATCGTTCAAGATTCTCAATTCTCTATGGGAGGTCCGTCGTTTTCCCAAAGGGCCTATTTTTATTTTTTTTTATTTTTCTGAACAGAGTGGGGCTGGGAAATCTGAGAAAGAGATAAATTTCCTTTTTCCATTCCTTGTTACAATAGGCGAAATCGGATTGCGTACTGAGTTACTCAGTACGCTTTTATCGTACTGAGCAAACTCAGTTGGACCCACTGTGAATTTATGTGGTTTATCCACACCATTCATCCATTTTTACTGCTAATTTTAGGGGTTGATCCCAAAATTGAAGTAAATCCAATAATCAAGTGTACCAATACACAGGAAACAGTGTGGAATAATGATTTCCACCGTTGAAACCTTCCTAGGGTCTAAAGTAATTTTTTTTTGTCATCTAACCTATTCATAAGATCACAAAGACATGGATAAAGAGAAACCACAAACATCAACTTGATCCAAAACTTATTTGGCCTCCAAAAAATTTCAATGGTAGAGGTTCAATCAAACTGTTTCCCATGGTGTGGTCCACTTGAGATTTTAATTTGCTTATTTTTTGGGATCAGGCACTAAAATTACATGTTAACATGGATTAACGGAGTGGATAAAATAAATAAACAACAGTGGACCCCACACAGTTTACTCAATACGTTAAGGGTACTGAGTTACTCAGTACGCAATCCGCTTCCTAGGCGAAATCAGATTGCGTACTGAGTTACTCATTACACTTTTATCGTACTGAGTAAACTCAGTTGGACCCACTGTGAATTTTATGTGGTTGATCCACACCATCCATCCATTTTTACTGCTAATTTTAGGGGTTGATCCCAAAATTGAAGTAAATCCAATACTCAAGTGTACCATTACACAGGAAACAGTGTGGAATAATGATTTCCACCGTTGAAACCTTCCTAGGGTCTAAAGTAATTTTTTTTTGTCATCCAACCTATTCATAAGATCACAAAGACATGGATAAAGAGAAACCACAAACATCAGCTTGATCCAAAACTTATTTGGCCTCCAAAAAATTTCAATGGTAGAGGCTCAATCAAACTGTTTCCTGTGGTGTGGTCCACTTGAGATTTTAATTTGCTTATTTTTTGGGATCAGGCACTAAAATTACCTGTTAACATGGATTAACGGAGTGGATAAAATAAATAAACAACAGTGGACCCCACACAGTTTACTCAGTACCCTAAGGGTACTGAGTTACTCAGTACACAATCCGCTTCCTAGGCGAAATCGGATTGCGTACTGAGTTACTCAGTACGCTTTTATCGTACTGAGTAAACTCAGTTGGACCCACTGTGAATTTATGTGGTTTATCCACGCTATCCATCCATTTTTACTGCTAATTTTAGGAGTTGATCCCAAAATTGAAGTAAATCCAATAATCAAGTGTACCATTACACATGAAACAGTGTGGAATAGTGATTTCCACCGTTGAAACCTTCCTAGGGTCTAAAGTAATTTTTTTTGTCATCCAACCTATTCATAAGATCACAAAGACATGGATAAAGAGAAACCACAAACATCAGCTTGATCCAAAACTTATTTGGCCTCCAAAAAATTTCAATGGTAGAGGTTCAATCAAACTGTTTCCTGTGGTGTGGTCCACTTGAGATTTTAATTTGCTTATTTTTTGGGATCAGGCACTAAAATTACCTGTTAACATGGATTAACGGAGTGGATAAAATAAATAAACAACTGTGGACCCCACACAGTTTACTCAGTACGCTAAGGGTACTGAGTTACTCAGTACACAATCCGCTTCCTAGGCGAAATCGGATTGCGTACTGAGTTACTCAGTACGCTTTTATCGTACTGAGTAAACTCAGTTGGACCCACTGTGAATTTATGTGGTTTATCCACGCTATCCATCCATTTTTACTGCTAATTTTAGGGGTTGATCCCAAAATTGAAGTAAATCCAATACTCAAGTGTACCATTACACATGAAACAGTGTGGAATAGTGATTTCCACCGTTGAAACCTTCCTAGGGTCTAAAGTAATTTTTTTTGTCATCCAACCTATTCATAAGATCACAAAGACATGGATAAAGAGAAACCACAAACATCAGCTTGATCCAAAACTTATTTGGCCTCCAAAAAATTTCAATGGTAGAGGTTCAATCAAACTGTTTCCTGTGGTGTGGTCCACTTGAGATTTTAATTTGCTTATTTTTTGGGATCAGACATTAAAATTACCTGTTAACATGGATTAACGGAGTGGATAAAATAAATAAACAACAGTGGACCCCACACAGTTTACTCAGTACACTAAGGGTACTGAGTTACTCAGTACGCAATCTGCTTCCACAATAGGCCGGCCCTTGTCTTTTTTGTCGTCGGGTCCACCCGAAATCTCTATTGTAATTTCCCCAGCTTCTATATATATATATATATATATATATATATATTAGTTTCTTTAAATAAAATAAAATAAAAGTCACACATTTGATGAACAGGTTGGATTTTGTTCATGCGTCATGTGGGCCACATAAGAGGTCTATGATATCTTCCCATAAAAATCATCCGCTATTCTCGCGAGATTTTTTTTAACAATTTTTCAACCAATTGAAAAAGAATTAGGCTGTACAGTATTTGTTCGGATTCACAGTTCATGCAAATAGAGCCCATGGTTCAATGATCCAAGCCATTGATATGATGGGTCTCGTATAATGGATGGCCTATGCACCAAAAGTCCCCTGGGCCGGAAGATCTAATCAAATATTAGGTGTAATTCCTATTGTTGAATGTGAACTGTTGCTGGATTTTCTTTCCTAACCATTTATTTTTTGGCCGACAACCAGAAGGTTAGGATTCTTTCAATAGGTGGGGTTTTTGATACATGGGCCATCTACACTGATGACCAAAATTATGCACTCTTTGGGGTCAATGAATCATGGCTGAATCCCTCCTGGAAATGGTCGTATTGGGTCTGCCGTATTAATCGTTTTCGCACGATCTTACATGCGGTTCTCTCACATTTATCGCCAGGGTAACGACCCTGATGACGGGATGGCCTGTCTTGGCAGCAGCTCGCAGGAACCTTACTTTTCCAGGGACTTCTCCCTCCTCCCCCGTCGGGTTAGGGGCAGCCTTTTTCTCAATAAAGTTGGTCTTGGCTCAGTTAGGATGGCCCCAGCAAGAATCAGTATTGGTTAATTCAGCCCGGGTGTCAGTTGGTCCTAATTAATTTTGTTGATGAGTTTCGGCCTTGTTCATGATCGTTGTTAATTGGCTCTTTAGGATAGGTCCCTGCCAGACTCTTTTTCTCCTGGAGGGACCCGAATGTCCACTTGTACTTCTTTGATTATATGAAATGAAAATACCCCTTTAAGTTAAAAATAGTAATAATAATAATAATAATAATAATCATGGCTCTACTTGCTCAGCTTGTACCACCACAAACACGAATGTAAAATTCCTTTTTCACGAGCATATGATAGTAACTCTAGTATGATGAGTCACAATAATCCTTATTTTTTTTTCACACGCACACACACCACCACACACTCACGCCATGGCAGGATTTCACCACCTATGGGTACTCGAACCCTCAACCAGGTGTTGAAACTCCTGAGAGTCTACCACTAGAGTAAGAGTTAAGGACCCGAGTCACAATAAGCCTTTTTTTCTCAAGTATTGGCTACTTTATCATGCATATATAGTAGAGAAGAATGTAAAGACAGATGAGACCCAATATTCCTTTTTGGATTGGATTATTTGCAAGACTCTTCAATTAAAAATTAATTGCATTGAATTTTCAAATTGGATATGGTTAAGATGGAAACAGTTAATGTTACGAATCGAAGAAACAATGCTTAAGAACCAAAGGTTAATGTACTCAAATCAATTTAAACTTTTAATCCAAAGTGGATTTGAGACGGTTTGATGGAACTAATACAGTCCACATCCTTTCCACCGTTTCTTATGTCTTGCAAATCACGTTCCTCTCCACCGGTTTCTTATGTCTTGCAAATAACCTCCCTCTCTCATTTTAGGACAATCAGTTCACGTCATTTTCTTTCTCAAATTCTTTCCAAAAAATCTATGGTGGAGGCGTCAGCTCTACTCTCCCTACGATCGTACCTTCAGAACAAGAAGCTTTTGTTAAAGATAAAAGTCACACCGTTAACATAGCCTTTGAAGATCCGATCAAAATGAACATAAAAGATTTTGGAAAAATATAGCAATTAAAATGGATATTAGTAAAGCCTACGATAGAATAAGTCGGGTTTCCTTGTTGCCGTATGTCCTTTAAAGATTTGGCTTTTCCAAAATATGAGTACCGCAGGTAGCCCTACAAGTGCCTTGTTAAAGCAGGCAATATTGTGACCGCATATTGTACATGGAGAGAACCATACATGATAATGATAGAACTAATACAGCTAACATGTTGCTCATGGGCTTGGTAATGGGCAGGCTTGGGATTGGTTCGGGCCAAAATTTGAATTGGTCAGGCTGGGCTTATTGAACTGAGCCTATTCGAAATATCAATTTTGCCCAGGTAGGCTGCACTCATCGCCGGTCCTAATTGCATGTGCCATATGGAGTAGTAGGGCTAAATTCAAAAATAAAACAAATAAACAAAATCGAGATGAACTGAGAACCTCAGTATATATGAGAGATCTTTTTTATTCAGAAAAGACCCACAAGTTCACGACATATAGTACATATAAATCAAATGCGTGGCCCAACACAACATAACAACATTTCGCTATAGTACATGTACGTTACAAACGAATGAAATTGTAAAGCATGGCGTGCTTAAATTCCTTTATTTCTTTCAAATGAACTCCAACTTATCGAATAAAATAGCTGATGGCTTGATCGGAAGACAGTCTCAAATGCTCTCCTTTGAAATTTCTGTTTATTCTCTCGACCTTTCTACATACTGCAAGAGAAATAGAATGAATCAGAAAATTGACCTACTTTAGACATGAAGACAATGAATTTTGATTAGAGCAAGAAGTTGTGCACACAGCGCACCGAGATTGGATGTGCACAGTGTCTCCCGCCACTAAAAGATGGTTGCAGTTGGGATCTACGAGGCATTCCAAGATGTAAATTTCCAAATGTTGGTTTTGAAATGCATGTTAAGATTACTGCTCGCCATCATTGACTAGTTGGAGAAGTGTGCACATGGAGTCAGGTGCATCAATGCGTTTTGTTTTCATACTTACGCCAGAGAAATGGGGCTATTAATAGCCTTTGGGAGGTGGGGGAGACATGTAGTAGTATGGAGGGGGTGGAGATGGAGATGGTGGTGGAGGGGAATTGTAGTAGTATGGAGGAGGTGGGGATGGAGAAGGTGGAGGAGGTGACTTGTAGTAGTATGGAGGAGGTGGGGATGGAGATGGTGGTGGAGGGGATTTGTAGTAGTATGGAGGAGGTGGGGATGGAGAAGGTGGAGGTGGTGACTTGTAGTAGTATGGAGGAGGTGGGGATGGAGATGGTGGTGGAGGGGATTTGTAGTAGTATGGAGGAGGTGGGGATGGAGAAGGTGGAGGTGGTGACTTGTAGTAGTATGGAGGAGGTGGTGATGGTGATGGTGGGGGTGGTGATTTATAGTAGTAGGGAGGAGGAGGGGATGGTGATGGTGGAGGAGGTGACTTGTAGTAGTAGGGAGGAGGTGGGGATGATGATGGTGGAGGCGGCGACTTGTAATAGTATGGTGGAGGTGGAGATGGCGATGGAGGTGGTGGGGATTTGTAGTAGTAGGGAGGTGGTGGGGATGGGGATGGTGGAGGTGGTGATTTGTAGTAGTAAGGAGGAGGTGGCGATGGGGATGGTGGAGGTGGTGATTTGTAGAAGTATGGAGGCGGTGGTGATGGCGATGGTGGAGGTGGTGATTTGTAATAGTAGGGAGGTGGAGGTGATGGCGAAGGTGGGGGTGGTGATTTATAGTAGTAGGGTGGGGGAGGTGATGGAGATGGTGGTGGAGGAGACTTGTAGTAGTAAGGAGGAGGAGGCGATGGTGAGGGCGGAGGTGGAGATTTGTAGTAGTATGGGGGAGGAGGGGATGGGGATGGAGGAGGTGGAGATTTGTAGTAGTATGGAGGAGGTGGCGATGGAGATGGTGGAGGTGGCGATTTGTAGTAATATGGAGGAGGTGGCGATGGTGATGGAGGAGGTGGGGATTTGTAGTAGTAAGGAGGGGGAGGTGATGGCGATGGGGGTGGAGGAGACTTGTAGTAATATGGAGGAGGTGGGGAAGGAGATGGTGGAGGTGGAGATCTATAGTAGTAAGGAGGTGGTGGCGATGGAGATGGAGGTGGTGGTGATTTGTAGTAATAGGGCGGAGGTGGTGATGGAGATGGTGGAGGCGGCGATTTGTAGTAGTATGGTGGAGGCGGAGATGGTGACGGAGGTGGTGGGGACTTGTAGTAGTATGGAGGAGGAGGTGACGGGGATGGTGGGGGTGGAGATTTGTAATAATAAGGTGGTGGAGGCGAAGGTGAAGGTGGCGGAGGTGAATTGTAGTAGTAAGGTGGGGGAGGAGAAGCATAATCATAGGGCTTATCCTTGTTATCATCAGCCTTGGTGCTGGTGGCAATCAAGCATAATGCCACCACGAAAACCAGGCATGGCGACTGCCATGCCATCCATGGACTCCTCATGCTCGGGAGCGCAGATGTAGCAGCCCGCTTGAACTCAGACAATTTCAGGTAGTACTAGACCTAAACCCCTATCACAAGATCTTGTCTTGTGCGAGTTTGTGATATTGCAGGGAAGGGCTAATCCCTTATATAGCAAGCACGTAGAATATTGTCTGTTAGGTTGTGTATTTTTAATGAGATTGCAAGCTGTACAAAAGTTGTATTATAATCTTGGATACCATCTTGTTCTATGATCTGGTACTGAGGCCCCACTAACTCTTAGTTTTTCTTCGTTTGATTAGGTTGCGAAGAACAAGTCAATGAAGAAAATGCAAGTAATTTGAAGAAAGCAGAGTTGGTAAGAGTATGTCTGGCTGCTTATCTTTTCATTCCATGAGACCAGTTCTCTCAATCAGATCAGATATGGTAGCCCCATCAGCACCACACGTTCCATCCTACCACGTGTGGAACATCAGAGGGGTGCATAAGGTGGGGCATTCATGTGCAAAAGTTGTCCCTGTCCATTCATCAGGATAGCCAAAAGCGTGTGGTGTGACGAACGTGGAACGGTGGAACTTTTTTTTTTTTTTTTTTAAAGATGCTCATTAGTTTCATCTGGGACTGACCCCTCTAATTATTGGAGTGGGCAAGCTGATTTTTTTTAATATCGTTATCTTCACTGTAAGGGCCACCTGATGCACTGTTCAGATATCCCACACACTTAGCAGTCTGGCACATGTGCATAAACGCGTGAAGGCTGCCTGTGGGGCCAGCAAACCTCCGTTCAAGTTGGATCTAGCTAGCCTTCGAAAGCTTCTTGCTGAGTTTTAAAATTAAAAAAATATTAATGATAATAATAATGATAAAGAGTTGGTCCTTAAGGTTATTTTCCATCAAAATGCTGAGTTTGGCTCCTCTGACCACTTCCCTTGATAAGGCACTGCACCATGAACATGAGTACACGCATTTGTAATTAGGCTGGTCTCGGGTGGACTAGTCTTGCGTTAAAAAGAATAGACAATGTCACGTAGCCGCCTATGTTTTGGGTCATTTTCCAAAAACAAGAACTCGCTTTTACACTCGTCACAGGCGGCCGGCGCACAGATGGAGGTCTCGGATCATCGACCCATTCATCCATGGTACTCACAGAGAGATGAGAGATAGCAGTGGGAGGTGAAAAACAATATCTATTAAAAGAAGCAATACAATCAAATATTTCTAAGTACTCTGGTTAATGCAAGAATGGTATGTATAAATGATGCATGCCCTCGCCTGCACTCCCTCTGCGATCTTCATCTAACGGTCACGCATGTCAGTCACTTCCTTAGTGCTCTGCCCAACACCAAACGGCACATGCAGTACGGTGCATGAACGTGATTACCAAATTCTTATTAGTCCTTTCCATACAGCAAGATTGGGAAGCTAAGGTACCTCCCTTATATCAGTTCTCAAATAATGATCCATTCTAAGGTCGTCAATCCTAGTAAATCTCATACGATGATATGGCTCTAGGTCACTGCAAAAGGCTCGTCACCTTATCAATGCAAGCCTAGTTTGTACTCTTATTGCTACGTAAGGGCTCGTCGCCTCTACGCAATCTTAGCGTACGCTCGAGGTCACTACAAAGGGCTCGTCACCTTATCAGTGTAGGCCGACAGCTCGAATACAGTGTCTCATACCATCGTATTCGGCTCACGAGACTGCATTGCCCACTGGACACTACGGGAAGGCTCGTCACCCCAACGTAGGCCGATAGCTCGACTACGGTGTCCCATACCACCATGCCCGGCTCATGAGTCTTAGCGGATCGAGGTACCAAGGTTAAAAGAGATTTCACTGGTGAGTTTAGTACCTTAGATTCAAGTAGTAGCGTCCATACATGATGAACATACATCGGGTCAATCGGGTTACTTAACGAGCTCGACTAGTACGAGCGCACGTTGAGTTGATCGACATGAAGTGCGTAAGCACTCCGTGTGGCCTAACCACTGCCGATATCCTAAGTATGGCTCGGATTCATCAATCACGTCTTATATGGCGAGACAACCTCAGCCACCTATTCAATGCCTGTTATCGATTGCCTGGACTATTCCGTAGTCCCAAACACATTCAATTATAACAGATAATCATACAAGCTAATCAGAACAATAATAGAACAACAATTCCAATCATACAAGCATGTGAGCATTTATGAATTTCAACTTAAACATGAATTCACACATATGCAGTGCGTAAGTAAAACAGACAAAGAATATAAGTTACATGGAGAAAATCATACACATCGTTAAGGTAGTTGAGAATCTCTTCTCAATGCCCATATAAAGTACAATTTATTACACACTTGTTCATTCAGACATTTCTACAAACATTTAGACTACACATTCCAACATACATGACGTATGTTGGTGATAGCATGTCTTAGGGCAAATCCTTTCGCCAAGGAGTTGTTACACATACAACTAGCATAAACACACGACAATTAATCATAGCAAACACACGTTCAAATTCCATACGTATTCGACCCGTTCTACAAATACATGGAATACACTAGACTTCATATAGTTCATATATATCTAAAACGCGAAACAAATATCGCATTTGGCATGTGAAATAGCACCCACATTAGTAATAAACTATTAACCGACATTGAAAACTTTGAAAATCATAACTTATACGTTTATAGTCCGCACCTTTCACCGATAGACTAGTAACGAACTCAGTTTTAAAGCTAAGTCTTGTCTACGGCACCACAATAACCTATATCAGGGAATATGTCAGCTATTTCATCTATTATAATAGTTAGAAACCCTAAGATAAATTAGGATTGGGTTTTCTTACCTAAGTACGGAGTCGGAATCGCCTGTATAACGATACAGGACCAGCAGTTGATTGCGTAGAGTAGCGGGATTGAATCCCATGAAGAATCTCCAACTCTCACTCTCACTTTCTTTCTTTTCCCTTCTCTTTTCTCTCATCTTTCCCCTAGGGTTTCTCTAATTCGTATGGGGTGAGAGAGAGAGGGTTTTAAGGTTCTTATATAGGGCCAAGACTGATGGGAATGGCCCCAGGGCCAAGGTATACTTAGGTTATATCCAAATACGGACCGTTCCGGTCCAACGGAGCACTTCTAGTGGCCTCATTTCCACGTGCGGTCGGACTTAAGCTCCCTGACCATGGATCTAGGTCAGGCTGAGTTTTAGTTCCGATCGGGTTTACAAATCAGCCGTGGCAGACCCGTTTCAGTTCAACGGTCACGGGCACTCGATCGGGGTCACAAGTACACCGACATGTGTGGGACATTTCTCCTGATCCGAGGGTGTATTTGGGTCAGATTCTGACGGTCTGAATCCTTATATTTGACCCGCAAGCAACACGATTCAGATTACTTAAATTCAGATTTTATTTGTAAATATTTTCACGTTTCTCATA
This sequence comes from Magnolia sinica, assembly GCF_029962835.1. Classification (NCBI taxonomy): domain Eukaryota; kingdom Viridiplantae; phylum Streptophyta; class Magnoliopsida; order Magnoliales; family Magnoliaceae; genus Magnolia; species Magnolia sinica. The sequence continues at coordinate 139,832,939 of NC_080573.1, forward strand.
CACTTTTCTCCAGGCTCAAGTTGTGCATTTCTAGACACAATTAGGACTTGATTTCTGAGGGAGTGGTCAAGTCTAGTAATGCGGTCATAACTATATAGTTTTGCGGTCATTGGACTTTCAACGTACGGTCCAGGTCTGATACGGAGTTTCGGTGTGCTCCCGAGAGCAACCGGGTTTAGGGATGGATTCTATATTTTAGGGTAACGTAGCGTTAATGATTCTGCATGGCTCGGGTCTTGCAAATCATATTTAAAGTGATTAGTGTTAATTTCATAAGCACTCTAGTTTAGCACTTGCTAGCATTAACATAATTTCTAAAGGTTTTGGTCGTGGGTGATTTCTGTCTGAGGTGGTACTCAGGTCCTTATACGAATTTTTTCGAGACGTTACATGTAACCCCGTCACTTTGTTTACTGAACCCCGTCACTTTGTACTGCAACCTCGTCACTTTGTTTAGTGAACCCCGTCACTTTGTACTGCAACTCCGTCAATTTATCTACTGAACCCTGTCACTTTGTACTGCAACCCCGTCACTTTGTCTACTGAACTCCGTCACTTTATACTACAACATTGTTATTTTGTCTAATGTACCCCGTCACTTTATACTACAACCTCGTCACTTTGTCTACTGTACCCCGTCACTTTGTATTACAATCTCGTCACTTTGTGTAGTAAACCGCGTCACTTTGTACTGCAACCTCGTCACTTTGTCTACTGAACCCCATCACTTTGTACTACAATCTCGTCACTTTGTCTACTGAACTCCGTCACTTTATACTGCAATATCATTACTTTGTCTAATGTACTCTGTCACTTTATGCTACAACCTCGTCACTTTGTCTATTGTACCCCGTCACTTTGTGTTGCAATCTCGTCACTTTGTGTAGTGAACCCCGTCACTTTGTACTGCAACCTCGTCACTTTGTCTACTAAACCCCGTCACTTTGTACTGCAACCTCGTCACTTTGTCTACTGTACCCCATCACTTTGTACTGCAACCCCGTCACTTTGTCTACTGAACCCCATCACTTTGTACTGCAACATCGTCACTTTGTCTACTGTACCCAGTCACATTGTGCTGCAACATCGTCACTTTGTCTACTGTACCTGGTCACTTTGTGAAGTACCCCGTCACTTTGTGATGGGGTTTTACTAGACAAAGTGATGGGGTTAAGTAGGGTTACTGGACAAAGTGATGGGGTTAAGTAGGATTACTAAACAAAGTGATGGGATACGGTAGACAAAGTAACGAGGTTGCAGCACAAAGTGACTGGGTACAGTAGACAAAGTGGCAATGTTGTAGTACAGAGTGATGGGGTTTAGTAGACAAAGTGACGAGGTTGTAGTACAAAGTGACGGGGTTCACTAGATAGTGACGGGGTTACAGTACAAAGTGACAGGGTTCACTAGACAAAGTGATGGGGTTCAGTAGACAAAGTGACGAGGTTCAGTAGATAAAGTGACAGGGTTGCAGTACAAAGTGACGGGGTATAGTAGATAAAGTGACGAGGTTGCAGTACAAACTGACGGGGTTGCATAGACAAAGTGACGGGGTTGTAGTACAAAGTGACGAGATTCAGTAGACAAAGTGACGAGATTTGGATTAGATTCAGTCGTAATAAATGGTGGGCGTGACTCTCTCCACTATTTTCTGTGGTGGGGTCCACTCGAGTTTTGGATCTGATTCATTCTTTGGCTCATGTCCTAAAATGATCTCTCCAAATGGATGGATAGTGTGGATACAAAACATACATCATAGTGGGCCCCATATAAATGGGTGACATCACTTCCCCACAATGATGTATGTGTTTCATCCATTCCGTTAATCTATTTTTACATATAATTTTAGGGGTTGATCCCAAAAATGAGAGGGATATAAATCTCATATGGACCACACCATAGAAAAACAATGGTGATTAGATATCCATCATTAACGTCCTCCTAGGGCCCACCGTACTGTTTATTTGACATCCAATCTGTTGGTTTGGTCATAAAGACCCAGATGAAGGGAAAAAACAAAGATCAGCTTGATCCAAAACTTTTATGGTCCCCAAAAAATTTTTAATAGTCAATGTTTATTCAACACTGTTCCATGTAATGTGGTCCACTTGAGATTAGGTTATACCTCATTTTTGGTCTCAGATCATAAAATGATCTAGAAAAATAGATGGACGGCATGGATGAAACACATACATCATGGTGGGTCCACATAGCACCAAGTGGCAGGGGAGTAGCCAATACATTTCCAATGGAAACTTTGGACACGGATTCACTATGGAAAGCCTTTTGCATGAAGTTCCAGCGCTGGGATGTATGGTGGGGTCCACCGTGATGTTTATAAGAATTCCAATCTATTCATCCATTTTTAGAGCTCATTTTAAGACATGTAACTAAAAATTAGGATGATCAAAAACTTAACTGGGCCATACACAAGATGAAACAGTGGAGAAAGAAATTCCTACCATTGAAACCTTCCTGGGCCGCTTGATGTTTATATGTCATCCAAACTGTTTATAAATTCATTTTTACTAGATGAAGTGAAAACACCAAAATATTAGACCGATGCAAAACTTTTGTGGCCATATAAGTATTTCAACGGTGGACACTAAATCCCCATTGTTTCCTCTCGTGTGGCCCATTTGAGTTTTGTATATACATTAGTTTTTGTGTGATGTCCTAAAATGATATCTAAAAATGGATGAACGGGTTGGATTTATTACAAACATCGCAATGGGCCCATCCGGAATCCTTGCGCAGGATCTTACTGCAGAAGGCTTTGGCAGGAAATCCGCGTTGCGTACCGAGTCTTATCATACTGAGTAAATTCTATTGGGCCCACTGTGAATTCATGTGGTTTATCCACACCGTCCATCCATTTTTTCAGATCATTTTAAGAGTTGAGCTCAGAACTAAAGTATATCAAAAGCTCAAGTAGACCATACCAAAGGAAACAGTTAAAGTATTGATTTTCACCATTGAAGTGTTTCTAAGCCCCCAATGATGTTTATTTTTCATCCAAACTGTTCATAAGATCACAAAGACATGGATGAATGGAAAAAACAAATATCATCTTGATATAAAACTTTTGTGGGCCCCAGAAACTTTTCAACGGTAGAATTCAATTCACACTGTTTCAGGTGGTGTGGTCTACTTGTTCTTTGGATATGATTAATTTTTGTTGTAAAATCCTAAAATTAGATGATAAAAGAAATGGATGGAGTTGATACAATGCACGAATGACAATAACGGTGGGCTCCATGGACTTTACTCATTACGCTTACCATACTGAGTTACACGGCAGGTAAACCGCTTCCGTTAACGTCTCCGTTACAGTCCTCTTAAATGTACGCTTTTTTATATATTTAAAAAATTGATGACATGGCCCTTACAGTGACGTTGACCAATGAAAACGCTGGAGGCAGGGAGTTCCGGCCTCCAGGACACAGAGGATCCGCACTCATTCCCGAAGGGCTTTTTTTTTTTTTTTTTTTTTGCTGAACGGAGTAGGGCTGGGAAATCTGTGAAAGAGATAATTTCCTTTTTCCATTCCTTGTTGCAATAGGCGAAATCGGATTGCGTACTGAGTTACTCAGTACACTTTTATCGTACTGAGTTACTCAGTTGGACCCATTGTGAATTTATGTGGTTTATCCCGTCCATCCATTTTTACTGCTAATTTTAGGGGTTGATCCCAAAATTGAAGTAAATCCAATACTCAAGTGTACCATTACACAGGAAACAGTGTGGAAGAATGATTTCTACCTTGAAACCTTCTGAGGGTCTAAAGTAATTTTTTTTTGTCATCCAACCTATTCATAAGTCACAAAGACATGGATAAAGAGAAACCACAAACATCAAACTGTTTCCTGTGGTGTGGTCCACTTGAGATTTTAATTTGCTTATTTTTTGGGATCAGGCACTAAAATTATATGTTAACATGGATCAACGGAGTGGATAAAATAAATAAACAACAGTGGACCCCACACAGTTTACTCAGTACGCTAAGGGTACTGAGTTGCTCAGTACGCAATCCGCTTCCACAATAGGCCGGCCCTTGTCTTTTTTGTCCTCGGGTCCACCCGAAATCTCTATTGTAATTTTCCCAGCTTCTATATATATTTTTTAGTTTCTTTAAATTTTTAAAAAAAAAAAAAAAAAAAAAAAAAAAAAAGTCACGCATTTGATGAACGGCTTGGATTTTGTTCATGCGTCATGTGGTACAAATAAGAGGCCTATGATACCTTCCCATAAAAATCATCCGCTATTCTCGCGAGATTTTTTTTAGCAATTTTTCAACCAATTAAAGAAGAATTAGGCTGTACAGTATTTGTTGGGATTCACAGTTCATGTGAATGGAGCCCATGGTTCAATGATCCAAGCCATTGATATGATGGGTCTCATAATGGATGGCCTATGCACCAAAAGTCCCCTGGGCCGGAAGATGTAATCAAATATTCGGTGTAATTCCTATCGGTGAATGTGAACCGTTGCTGGATTTTCTTTTCTAACCATTTATTTTTTGGCCGACAACCAGAAGATTAGGATTCTTTCAATATGTGGGGTTTTTGATACACGGGGCATCTACAGTGATGACCAAAGATATGCACTCTTTGTGGTCAATGAATCATGGCTGAATCCCTCCTGGAAATGGTCGTATTGGGTCTGCCGTATTAATGGTTTTCGCTCGATCTTACATGCGGTTTTCTCCCACATTTATCGCCAGGGTAACGACCCTGCTGATGGGATGGCCTGTCTTGGCAGCTGCTTGCAGGAACCCTACTTTCAGGGACTTCTCCCTCCTCCCCCGTCAGGTTAGGGGCAGCCATTTCCTTGACAAAGTTGGTCTCGGCTCAGTTAGGATGGCCCCAGCAAGAATCGGTATTGGTTAATTCAGCCCGGGTGTCAGTTGGTCCTTAATTTTGTTGATGAGTTTCGGCCTTGTTCATGATCGTTGTTAATTGGCTCTATACGATAGGTCCCTGCCAGACTCTTTTTCTCCCGGAGACTCTTTTTCTCCTGGAGGGACTCGAATGTCCACTTGTACTTCTTTGATTATATGAAATGAAAATACCTCTTTAAGTTTAAAAAAATAATAATAATAAAATAAAATAAAATAAAAAATCATTGCTCTACTTGCTCAGCTTGTACCACCACAAACACGAATGTAAAAATCCTTTTTCACGAGCATACAATAGTAACTCTAGTATGATGAGTCACAATAATCCTTTTTTTTTTTTCACACACGTACACACACCACCACACACTCACGCCCTGCAGGATTTCAACACCTATGGGTACTCGAACCCTCAACCAAGTGTTGAAACTCCTGAGAGTCTACCACTGGAGTAAGAGTTAAGGACCTGAGTCACAATAAGCCTTTTTTTCTCGAGCATTGGCTACCTTATCATGCATATATAGTAGAGAAGAATGTAAAGACAGATGAGACCCAATATTCCTTTCTGGATTGGATTATTTGCAAGACTCTTCAATTGAAAATTAATTGCATTGAATTTTCAAATTGGATGGTTAAGACGGAAACAGTTAATGTTACGAATCGAAGAAACAATGCTTAAGAACCAAAGGTTAATGTACTTAAATCAATTTAAACTTTTAATCCAAAGTGGATTTGAGACGGTTTGATGGAACTAATACAGTCCACATACATCCTCTCCACCGTTTCTTATGTCTTGCAAATCACGTTCCTCTCCACCGGTTTCTTTTGTCTTGCAAATAACCTCTCTCTCTCATTTTAGGACAATCAGTTCATGTCATTTTCTTTCTCAAATTCTTTCAAAAAAATCTATGGTGGAGGCGTCAGCTCTACGATCATATCTTCTGAACAAGAAGCTTTTGTTAAAGATAAAAGTCACGCCGTTAACATAGCCTTTGAAGATCCGATCGAAATGAACATAAAAGATTTTGGAAAAATATAGCAATGAAAATGGATATTAGTAAAGTCTACGATAGAATGAGTCAGGTTTCCTTGTTGCCATATGTCCTTTAAAGATTTGGCTTTTCAGAATTATTAGTACCGGAGGTAGCCCTACAAGTGCCTTGTTTAAAGCAGGCAATATTGTGACCGCATATTGTACATGGAGAGAACCATACATGATAATGATACAACTAATACAGCTAACATGTTGCTCATAGGCTTGGCAATGGGCAGGCTTGGGATTGGTTCAGGCCCGAAATTTGAACTGGTCAGGCTGGGCTTATTGAACTGAGCCTATTCGAAATATCAATTTTGCCCAGGTAGGCTGCACTCATCGCTGGTCCTAATTGCATGTGCCATATGGAGTAGTAGGGCTAAATTCAAAAAAAAAAAAAAAATAAACAAAATCGAGAGAACTGAGAACCTTAGTATATATGAGAGATCCTTTTTATTCAGAAAAGACCCACAGTTCACGTCGTATAGTACATATAAATCAAATGTGTGGCCCAACACAACATAACAACATTTCGCTATAGTACATGTACGTTGCAAACGAATGAAATTGTAAAGCGTGGCGTGCTTAAATTCCTTTATTTTTTTCAAATGAACTCCAACATATCGAATAAAATAGCTGATGGCTTGATCGGAAGACAGTCTCAAAAGCTCTCCTTTGAAATTTCCGTTTATTCTCTCGACCTTTCTACATACTGCAAGAGAATAGAATGAATCAGAAAATTGACCTACTTTAGACATGAAGACAATGAATTTTGATTAGAGCAAGAAGTTGTGCACACAGCGCACCGAGATTGGATGTGCACACAGTCTCCCGCCACTAAAAGATGGTTGCAGTTGGGATCTACGAGGCATTCCAAGATGTAAATTTCCAAATGCTGGTTTTGAAATGCATGTTAAGATTACTGCTCGCCATCATTGACTAGTTGGAGAAGTGTGCACATGGAGTCAGGTGCATCAATGCGTTTTGTTTTCATACTTACGCTAGAGAAATGGGGCTATTAATAGCCTTTGGGAGGTGGGGGAGACATGTAGTAGTATGGAGGAGGTGGAGATGGAGATGGTGGTGGAGGGGATTTGTAGTAGTATGGAGGAGGTGGGGATGGAGATGGTGGTGGAGGGGACTTGTAGTAGTATGGAGGAGGTGGGGATGGAGAAGGTGGAGGTGGTGACTTGTAGTAGTATGGAGGAGGTGGGGATGGAGATGGTGGTGGAGGGGATTTGTAGTAGTATGGAGGAGGTGGGGATGGAGATGGTGGAGGTGGTGACTTGTAGTAGTATGGAGGAGGTGGGGATGGAGATGGTGGTGGAGGGGACTTGTAGTAGTATGGAGGAGGTGGGGATGGAGAAGGTGGAGGTGGTGACTTGTAGTAGTATGGAGGAGGTGGGGATGGAGATGGTGGTGGAGGGGATTTGTAGTAGTATGGAGGAGGTGGGGATGGAGATGGTGGAGGTGGTGACTTGTAGTAGTATGGAGGAGGTGGGGATGGAGATGGTGGAGGTGGTGACTTGTAGTGGTATGGAGGAGGTGGGGATGGAGATGGTGGAGGTGGGGATTTATAGTAGTATGGAGGAGGTGGGGATGGAGAAGGTGGAGGTGGTGACTTGTAGTAGTATGGAGGAGGTGGTGATGGTGATGGTGGGGGTGGTGATTTATAGTAGTAGGGAGGAGGAGGGGATGGTGATGGTGGAGGAGGTGACTTGTAGTAGTAGGGAGGAGGTGGGGATGGTGATGGTGGAGGAGGTGACTTGTAGTAGTAGGGAGGAGGTGGGGATGGCGATGGAGGTGGTGGGGATTTGTAGTAGTAGGTAGGTGGTGGGGATGGGGATGGTGGAGGTGGTGATTTGTAGTAGTAAGGAGGAGGTGGCGATGGGGATGGTGGAGGTGGTGATTTGTAGTAGTATGGAGGCGGTGGTGATGGCGATGGTGGAGGTGGTGATTTATAATAGTAGGGAGGTGGAGGTGATGGCGAAGGTGGGGGTGGTGATTTATAGTAGTAGGGTGGGGGAGGTGATGGGGATGGAGGTGGAGGAGACTTGTAGTAGTAAGGAGGGGGGGGCGATGGTGAGGGCGGAGGTGGAGATTTGTAGTAGTATGGGGGAGGAGGGGACGGGGATGGAGGAGGTGGAGATTTGTAGTAGTATGGAGGAGGTGGCGATGGAGATGGTGGAGGTGGCGATTTGTAGTAATATGGAGGAGGTGGCGATGGCGATGGAGGAGGTGGGGATTTGTAGTAGTAAGGAGGGGGAGGTGATGGCGATGGGGGTGGAGGAGACTTGTAGTAATATGGAGGAGGTGGGGAAGGAGATGGTGGGGGTGGAGATTTATAGTAGTAAGGAGGTGGTGGCGATGGAGATGGAGGTGGTGGTGATTTGTAGTAATAGGGCGGAGGTGGTGATGGAGATGGCGGAGGTGGCGATTTGTAGTAGTATGGTGGAGGTGGAGATGGTGACGGAGGTGGTGGGGACTTGTAGTAGTATGGAGGAGGAGGTGACGGTGATGGTGGGGGCGGAGATTTGTAATAATAAGGTGGTGGAGGCGAAGGTGAAGGTGGCGGAGGTGAATTGTAGTAGTAAGGTGGGGGAGGAGAAGCATAAACATATGGCTTATCCTTATTATCATCAGCCTTGGCGCTGGTGGCAATCAAGCATAATGCCACCACGAAAACCAGGCATGGCGACTGCCATGCCATCCATGGACTTCTCATGCTCGGGAGAGCAGATGTAGCAGCCCGCTTGAACTCAGACAATTTCAGGTAGTACTAGACCTAAACCCCTAACACAAGATCTTGTCTTGTGCTAGTTTGTGATATTGCAGGGAAGGGCTAATCCCTTATATAGCAAGCACATGGAATATTGTCTGTTAGGTTGTGTATTTTTAATGAGATTGCAAGCTGTACAAAAGTTGTATTATAATCTTGGATACCATCTTTTTCTATGATCTGGTACTGAGGCCCCACTAACTCTTAGTTTTTCTTCGTTTGATTAGGTTACGAAGAACAAGTCAATGAAGAAAATGCAAGTAATTTGAAGAAAGCAGAGTTGGTAAGAGTATGTCTGGCTGCTTATCTTTTCATTTCATGAGACCAGTTCTCAATCAGATCATATATGGTAGCCCCATCAGCACCACACGTTCCATCCTACCACGTGTGGAACATCAGAGGGGTGCATAAGGTGGGGCATTCATGTGCAAAAATTGTCCCTGTCCATTCATCAGGATAGCCAAAAGCGTGTGGTGTGGCGAACGTGGAACGGTGTAACTTTTTTTTTTTTTTTTTAAAGATGCTCATTAGTTTCATCTGGGACTGACCCCTCTAATTATTGGAGTGGGCAAGCTGATTTTTTTTAATATCGTTATCTTCACTGTAAGGGCCACCTGATGCACTGTTCAGATATCCCACACACTTAGCAGTCTGGCACATGTGCATAAACGCGTGAAGGCTGCCTGTGGGGCCAGCAAACCTCCGTTCAAGTTGGATCTAGCTAGCCTTCGAAAGCTTCTTACTGAGTTTTAAAATTAAAAAAATATTAATGATAATAATAATGATAAAGAGTTGGTCCTTAAGTTAGGGTTATTTTCCATCAAAATGCTGAGTTTGGCTCCTCTGACCACTTCCCTTGATAAGGCACTGCACCATGAACATGAGTACACGCATAAGTAATTAGGCTGGTCTCGGGTGGACTAGTCTTGCGTTAAAAAGAATAGACAATGTCACGTAGCCGCCTATGTTTTGGGTCATTTTCCAAAAACAAGAACTCGCTTTTACACTCGTCACAGGCGGCCGGCGCACAGATGGAGGTCTCGGATCATCGACCCATTCATCCATGGTACTCACAGAGAGATGAGAGATAGCAGTGGGAGGTGAAAAACAAAATCTATTAAAAGAAGCATGGATATGTCAGTCTTTTTTAAAATATAACATCTGATAAGTAACAGTAACAGACGGACTGCGGTAAAATTAGTGTGAAAGATGAGCTGGCTAACGGTGTGAAAGATGGACTGGTTTTAGGAAAGGGTTTACAAGTAGGCTTTATTTTATTTTATTTTAAACGTCACTAAGCATAGGCGGCTGTACTGCATTGTCCTTTTTTTAGAATGGACGGTTTAACTTAGGCATATGGTCCGCAAAACATATATATATGTGTGGCCCACCTTAGGATGGACCCTGATGGTGTTGCATTCATTAATCTTTCAGGGACCTCCTCATACACCGGTCAGATGTTCAAGGGATTCGCCAGGTTGGCGTGTGTGGTGCATGCAAACGTGCTTTAGGAGAGGTGCGTATGAGGCGATCGAGCCTCCTTTTAACCTTTACACGTGTTTTCGGTTTTCTTTACCGATAAATGAGGGCTCACATACCATTGGTCTTTTGGGGCTACAATGGATGGACACATCTCGATCATCGTTCTTAATATCTTTCGATCATACATCAACTAAAAAGCGAAGCCCAAGATCTGTGGCTACGATCCTGATTTAGTGTGGTCCACTCATAAAGGACATAACAATTCAATGGTCCTGATTATTAAACAGTGGGCCCCACTTGTCAGAAGACTCGGAATCTCACAACCTATCTGATTACTTGGTGGCAACTTGTATGCATGTTGTAAGGTCTTGGGGGGGTGCTAGTGGGCCACTTTGGTGATTGGAACCCTTGAGGGGTCCCACTCATGTGGATGTCACATGGTTCTCAATTTCAAACAGTTGATGCTCAATCCAATTTCATCTTGCCTCCATGTCTGACTCCATTGCGGCCCGCATGCTGAGATGGTCCGATTTGAACGGGCCATCTTTTCGGTGCGATCATAAACAAGCCACGGTCCCATTATCACGCTTCAGCGACGATCCTGACTATTGATCTGTGAAGTTGAATGTGTCCTTGATGAAAATTATTCTTTTTATATGGTATGAGTTCCTCTACACGTGGTGATGGTCAGAATCGTAGGCTTCTTAATATCCGCCCCATTGATGATGATGATGATATGTGTGTCCTACTGCTTTGATAATAACACTCACCGGCCACCTTTGAGACTCTTTTGGGGCCCACTGTGATAGTTAAGTACCATCCAACTTGTTCATAAGGTCACATGACCTGCGCACATGAAGGGAAAGCACAGCTTGATCCAAATCTTTCGAGGCCTAGGAAGTTTTCAAAAGTGAGTGTTTAATCCTCACTCTATGATTCATTTGAGCTTTGGAATTGCCTTTTGTTTTTTCTTTTGACTTGATTCTTAAAATGATATAGAGAAATGGATGGACGGTGTTGATAAAACCCATACATCGTAGTGGCACCTTGGCCCCTGCCGTTCTAGAAGTGAATTGGCTACTGTGGTGTATAACATCACCAATTTCTATAACCACCATTATATATATTCACACCATTCATCTATTTTTTGAGATCATTTTAGGGTATAAACCAAAATGAGCAGGATCCTGAGCTTCAAGTAGACCACACCACAAAAAGCAACCATTGAAGCCTTCTTAGGGCCCATAGTCATGTTTATTTTCCATCTGACTTGTTCATAACGGCACATAAAACTTGGTGAAGGAAAAACACAAATATGGCTTGACTCTAAAATTTTGTAGCCAATTGTAGGCATTCATTTTCCCGCTGCTTTTTGTGGTGTTGTCTACTCGAGCTTCTAATCCATTTTATTTTTGGGCCAATATCCTAAAATGGTCTTAAAATATGGCTGACCGTCATGTATATAACACATACAATGTATTGGTGCCCACAGAATTTCGCGACATCAACACACCACCATGAGGAAGGCACCATCCTGGTGTTAGGTGAGAACCTAGACTCACCCAAGACGGTACGGCCCTTAAAGCAAGACCCATCTTGATATATCTATTTTGTATCCATGCTGTCTCTCCTTTTTTTAAGATCATTTTAATGGATGATCCCAAATTTTGAAGCAAAATCAGTTATCAGGTGGACCATACCTTAGAAAACAGTGGTGATTGACCATTAGTCAGCCACAAAAGTTCTGGATCAAACTGATATTTGTTTTTTCCCTTCATCCAGGCTTATTTGACCTTATCAACGGATTGGATGGCAAATAAACACTACGAAAATGTTAAAGTGGGCCCTAAGAAGTTTTTAATGGTAGAATGTTGGATCACCACCATTTCCTAGAGTATGATTCGCTGAGTGTTGGACTTCTTTTCATTTTTGGGATCATGCCCTAAAATGACGTTTAAAAAAAAATTAAAAATTAAAAATTTTAAAAAAAATAACAGACAGTATGCATACATAATCAATAAATCAAGTTGGGCCCCACAGTAAAGGCTGTGAATGTTTTGTATATCCATCCAGTTTTACCGCTAATTTTAGACGTGATCTCAAAATTTAAATAGATACAAGTCTCAGATGGACGATACCACTAGAAACAGTGGTGAATGACCATAAAAAACTTTCCATGGGCCACGAAAGTCTTGGATAAAACCAATCTTCGTATTTTCTTTAGATTTAAGTCTGTTCAACCTTAACAACAGGTTGGATGTCAAATAAACATTAATAATGTGGGCTTTAGAAAAATTTTAGTGGTAGGCTATTAGTTCCTATTGTATTCTACCATAGATTTGGATCTGTTTAATTTTTGGGAACACACCTTAAAATCGACCGGAAAAACGGATGTACTGCATGGATACACGACAAATCAATAAGGTGGGCCCCGCAATAAGGGTAATACATGGAGAACACCTCATTAGGTGTTATCCTTACTGTGTGGTGCCAACCTTTTTTAATGTGTTGTATATCTAAGTTGTGCATCTATTTTTTCAGGTCAATTTGAATGTGGTCCCAAAAATTAAACAGATTTTAAGTCTTAGGTGACACAATGATTAAAACAGCTGTGAATGACTATTAAAAGAAAATTCATTGGTGACATGTCTTGAATAAACCTTCCCAGCTACGGAGTAGGGTTGGGCGGGGTAGTACTCATTCCGGGAAGAAAAGGTCCGTAGCAATGCCCACTTGCTAAGCCGAACCAAGCTGAGCTATATTGAATGTGGAAGCGGATTGGCTGGTGTACCCAACACCACCGACTTCGCTTGTGTGTTGACGTCACCAAGTTCTGTGGGTCCCATCATGAGGTATGAGTTATATCCAAACCGTCCATCCACTTGGCAAGCTCGTCATAATGCTTCAGCTATAAAATAAGATAGATTCAATAATTAAGTCGACCACACTATAAAAAGTAGTGGGGGATTGAATGTCTACCATTGAAACTCTTTTGGCGGTCATAGAAATTTCGGACCAATGTGATATTTGGTTTTCCTCTTCATCCAAGTCTGTGTGACCTTATGAACATATTGGATGGAAATTAAATGTTACGAAGTTTTAACAGTGAGAATCGTCATTTGTGGTGTGGGAATCGTCATTTGTGGTGTGGTCTACTTAAGTTTTGTATATGATTCATTTTCATATCAAGATTTAAAATAATGTCACCAGATGATGAACGGTATGGATATAATAGATACATCATTCGACGACTATATAACTTCGATCTCCATTGAACCATTCCTGCTGCTGGGAGCTCAAGGAGCATCAACGTCAACGATCGTACTTGCACGGCATGTACCCACACCTGCAACGGTGACTCTGCTTGGGCGAGCTGTACGAACAATTCAAATGACATTAATGTTACATGGCCTACAATGATGTATTTATTATATCCATGTCATTCATCCATCATTTGGCAAAATCATTTTAGAGCATCAATATTAGCTGAAAAATGAGTCATATTCAAAACTCAATTGGACCACACTACAAATAAAAGTGGGGACAAAATTCTTACTATTAAAACATTTCTAAGGCTCATTAGGACTTTTATTTTCAATCCAATCTGTTTATAACGTCACACAAACCCCGATGGATGAAGAGGAAAACCAAATATTATATTGATTTAAAACTTATAACCCCAAAAGATTTTCAATGATAGACTTTCAATCCCCCACTGCTTTTTTGTAGTGTGGTCCAATTGATCTTTGGATCAGTGTTATTTTCCAACTCAATCCTTACAACAAGCTCACCAAATGGACAAATGGTCTAGATATAACACATATATCATGGTGGGACCCACAGAACTAAGTGACGTCAACACACTAGCCAGATTGGTGGTGTGTGCTGCACCAGCCAGTCCACTTCTATCGATATAGTAAGAGGACGCGGATTAGATACTGACAGGTTGAGTAGCGAGCCGGCTACTGAAGTGACGTCACCAAGTTCTGTGGGCCCCATTATGATGTATGTGTTGTATCCACACCGCCCATCCATTTTAAGATATCATTTTAGGGCATGAACCAAAGAATGTGGAAGATAAAAAGCTTTAGTGGACCCCACCACAGAAAACAGCCGGGAGAGTGATTCCCACCGTTGAAACTATCTAAAGCCCACCATAATGTTTATTAGAAATCTAACCTGTTCAAAAGTTAAAAAAGATATGAAATAAGGGAAAACACAAATATCAGCTTGATCTAAAACTTTTGTGGCCTTTAGAAGCTTTTAACGGTGGGCGTCACTATCCCCACTGTTTTCTGTGCTGGGGCCCACTGGAGTTTTGGATTTAACTCATTCTTTGGGTATTGCCCTAAAATGATCTTTCCAAATGGATGGAAGGTGTGGATACAAAACAAACATCATGGTAAGGCCCACGGAACTTGGTGACATCACCTCAGTAGCGTGTCTCGCTGCTCAACCTGTCAGTAGCTAATCTGTCAGCAGCTAATCCGCGCCCATAGTTTTAGTGAAGCTAACTACAGCCATTAGGTAGACGAGGTCAGGAGAAACAGACATGCCATCCACTCTCCGTAGACTTGTACTACCACGTGGTAGTTTTAGTGAAGCTAACTACAGTTAGGTTGTCGATCGCATCTTGAGACCTAGTCCTGGCAATCATCCGTATTTTAAAATCTCAACCTCAAAAAATGCACCAGATTCACCACAGAATTGCAAAATTGCCCTTACCTTCTTCTGTGCACCCCATCGGATATAAGGGTCCAGATTCGCCCACACTGGATAATCACGGCCACAAAATGGATGGTAACACCATTTTTACTCTTGCTATTTATTTTGAATTCCATCAATTGGATGGCTTTGATCATCTGATCATGGTGATCGCTGATCAAATGGTCCCTAACCTTTGATCTCTAGTGAATCCTATCTTTCTACGACCAAAGAAAAAGGAAGCCACCGATTAGATAGGAACATCTGATCAAAGAAAGAATTTGTTAATTGGTGGACCGTTATTCATCAACGAACTAGATTGTCAATTGCTGTCCTGATGTAGAGTGACCAGAAAGAATTTGTTAGTTGGTGGGCCGTCATTGATCAACGAACTAGATTATCAATTGGTGTCCTGCTATCAAGGACAGATTGGATCATCAATCGGTGTGATTTTTACATTGTTAGTCCTTGGAATATTTTTCAAACTTTTTGAACAGTTCAGATCAATCAGCTGAACCGTTCAAGATACAATAATTTTTTATTTTTTTATTTTTTATTTTTTATTTTTTTTATTTTTTTTTAGCATTTGCATTTTTGCATCTCACTAGATCGATCACCTTTGGAAATAGGGATTTTGCTCGGTCCAACCTTATCTAGGAGTGTCAAATATTGCAGTTAGGGATAGAGGTGTACGTGAACCGAGCTAGCCCGGTTAGCTCGCTTGACTCAACTCGAAAAAGCTCGGTTCAACTTTGTTCGACGCTAAGTTCAAGCTGAGTCGAGTTGATTTTTTTAGCTCGAAAATGAGTTCAAGCAGCCCCAGCTTGACTCGACTTCGATCAAATCTAACTCAAATTCGGCTCAAATCGAACTCAGATCAGACTAGTTCAGTAACTCGGTTACTTTGCCATTGATGTTGCTCACCAAATGTTTGATCAAATGACTCAAGAAAGTGTGGCAGGTGGCAAAAAAGGTATGTACATGAAACACATACTCTTTTTTTCTTAGTTTTTATATTGCTTAAAAGGTGTTTGATAAAATACATGTAAAACCATTGCTTCTGTTTTACAATAATCGATCTTGGCCCGAGCTGGCCCGAGTTGCTGACCAAACCGAGCCGAGCTGGCCAGTCAAGCTTGAGGACCAAGCTGAGCCAAGTTCAAGATGAGGTCAGCCACTGGCCGATCCGAGTCAATCTGAGGCAGCTCGACTCGGTTCGGCTCAATGTACACCCCTAGTTAGGGCCAGCCAAGCACTATCCAAGCTGGCCTATCTTGTTAAGCATAGGCCTGAGGTCCACATGGTCATTTTGATGAGCCAAAATAGCCCAGCATGAGCCCAGCCCATAATGTTTAATCTGGGCCCTAGCCCACGCCCATTAGTTGGTCCAGTTAGATCATAGAGAGATAGTAGGCTTGTGTTGTGGTAGTGAGTTAATTGAGGATTTTTTTTCATATTTTTTATATTACAAAATTGCCCTTCTAAACAATAATTGGATGGGCTAGGCTGATATTTTGTTGTACAAGGTGCAAACCTGGCCCAATTGACAGGCTTGAATTTTAATCACAATGCTAGCCCACGGGTTTGATACTCCAGCCCAAGCCCATATTGAAACGGACCAGCCCAACCTATTGACAGTCTACTCAAAGCCAGTCAATTTTTGGGCTCGAACTTGGATCTTGGGCCTTAATTGCTGGTGAACCCAGACCAGATTAAGGTCCTTTGATCATGGTTTAGACTTGGACATGTTTCATGGGGCAGGGCCGGGACAGTTCACCAGCCTCCCTGGAGTTTGCAAATTAGGAAATGTATAAACAGTAGTATAAAAAAAACCATTAGAAGGAGCAAGTTTTCAAGGTCCATAACATTGGACTTTTTTATTTTTATTTTTAAACACTCACACCCTCAAACCCACAAACACTACAATAGGTACTCAAACCCATGAACTTATTAAAGATAGGTACTCATCTTAGACCAAGCTCTTTCTATCCTTGATGTGGTAGAATTTGAACTTATTAAAGATAGGATCATATAAAGCATGTTTGAAAGTTATTAAATCCAGTGCATAATTATCCCGGCCGATATGTGACAGAAGCTAATCATCCAATCAAATTCCACTACGTCAGAGGTGGAGGGAGTTGGGAGCTGACGGGGTAGTACCCTATCTGTGCCCCATAGTACTCGGGATAAGACGTCCACGTGTCAATGGAGTTAAACACGCGTTTCTGCAGGGATTCTGTAATTGTTTTATTCATTTTATGTAATTATTTAATGGACTCAAAAACACGTTTCTTCAGGAATTCTATAATTGTTTTATTCATTTTAGGTAATTATTTAGTTATTTAGTAATCTATAAAAAATTTACAAAGTCAGCGCTCTAAGCACCGCCGACGTTAGTGGGGGCCCATCTTCCTTCTGGGTTCTTCTTTGCCAAACTCCACTCACTCTCCACCACATGCCACCCAGTGGCCCACATGCATTGATGTCCGTTCATCTCTCGGCGCTTTGTGTCTGGGCCATCACGAATTAACCATGTAGAAAACATGATACGGACCATTGATTTATAGACTTTAACATCAACAGTTAAGCATTTTATTTTAAATGGTCTGCATTCAATCATGCCTGTTTATGTTTAGACCATTAGTTGTGAGCTCGCATTTTCAAATTGTCACCCAATCAAAGTAACAGCAATGAGATGAACGGACATGATCATATGTCCATCCCTACATGTGGGCCCCGTGGTGGGACATGAGTGGCAACTTACGCCAAAACGAACCCTGATTTATTTTCTTGTGTGATTGTTTAAAATAAATTCCAAGCACATCTGGACTGTCTCCATTGAGGCGGTGGGCTAACCACTCCAAAGATACTAATAAATTCATTATAAAATAAAAGCTAGCTAAAGTACAAGCCAAGATTTAAAAACATAAAAGCTTCCAAGTTCTACTCTTCCTGCCAATTATTTCTTGCCAAAGATTTCCAAGAAAATTAAGTTTCTATACTCTACCATTCTGTTCAGCCGTCGCTGTCATTATGCCATTGGCTGCCAGCAACCGAGAGCTGTTTTTAAATACACTTGAAATTTGTTTATAGTTATTATCAAATTCCATATTTCTATTTCTCCAATTGGCAAGCATTTCGATCTTTTAATATTGGTTTGCAGTAAGTCAGATTTTGAGATACTCGGATAGGGGTAGAGATATTGGTTCGTTTGGTTGCTTTGGGAGAACATCAAAGGATGCACATATTCAACGGATCAGATATCCTCCACCCATCATAGTAGGCCCCACACATAATTTAGAAGGTTTTTAATAGTGGATTTCTCATCTCATCTGCTCCTTATTATATTGCCCGCTTGATGATCAATCAACCTATTTTTGAGAGCTAAAGGAGAGCATCAAGGTAATCTGAAAAATAATTATTTAAAAATTACTTGTAAATCATTTACAACTCAAATTTTGTCATCCAAACAAGCACCTAGCCGTGTAAAGTGTTTATCTGGTTTTTATAGGCATCCAAAAGATTCCTAAGTTATTTCCTTCCGTTGGGCTTAGAAATCCACATCAATTAATGATTGTCAACTTAGAATTGTTATTTTAATCATTCCAACCAAGCAACCATTTCAATTTGTCATACTGGTAGGGAATCGTTTTAGCATAATTTTACTTGTGCAATGACCAATCCTTGCACCGCTCACATCTTGACCATCATGTGGAGCCCATATCTAATATAAAGCTTTAAGCTTGAAATACAAAATGCATTTTAGTGTATTCAAGTACATCTAACTGCAATTTACTCTCTTTTTTTTCTTTTTTCTTTTGGTTAGCTTGTTAGTACACCCATTGTCAGTTCACACTTCACTGTTAGCCACCCCCACTAGGGGATGGATACCAAGGCCAGTGTTGAAACGAGGTATCTTTCACTCAGTCTACCACTTGAGCTATGGATTAGGGTGTAACTGCAATTTACTTGGATACACTTCAATGAATATAAATGCACATACTCTTATCTGGACTGAGTAGGTCAGTCCACTTCATAAGCAGCCTTGTAAAAGTCATACTGATTGGGTGATCTACATCATCCATTCGGCCGCACGAAAAAATGGATGGACAAAATTGTTGTTGAAGAATAGGTCTGGACACCAAAGTTCATGACCAGCTAATTGCTGTGATTATTTGCACCATAGAAGAAGATCAATGGACTAGACCTAATGAATGGTACAGATTAAGTGCTGCAGATGACAACAAGTCCATATTGAGCAAGGTGCATGGGAATGTTTTCATACACTTGGTCCATTAAAACATTTCTATTTCTTAAATATATATAAGAGGTAGGGTTAAACAGGCCAACCGCCGCAGGAATGTCATTTGTGGCACGTGTGGACAATCAGGCCATCTACCAGATGGGGATCTACGTGAGGATTCCCCCTTTCCCACAAGCCAGGTTTGTCCAATCAGGTAGGCCACAATCATAGTGAGTGAGGACCACACCACAAAACCCTCTCGGAGATTTAAAAAACTCAGATGGGTTCCATGATGAAAATCAGGCGGACAGGCTCATCAGAATTAGACCACAGTTTGAGAAGCATGCTGTTAGCTTAAAAAACGTTTTCTCTCAAGGCTATTTGTTTCGTAATCCACGGCCCAAATTGTGAGTGAGAGTTACTGTTGTCAGAAAGTCTTCAAGTCCCGCTGTTTAACCTGTCGAGCGAACCAGTCAATCAGTCGAGGGTCCACTCGACCGGTCGAGGCCCACTCGACTCAAAGTCCAACGAGCTGGGTTTTTGGGTGTCCGTCAAGCTCGACTAGTCGAGGGTCAGGCTCGACCGGTCGAGCGGGTTGCTCGACCAGTCGAGGCCCCCCTTCGACTAATCGAGGTTACGCAGATCCTGCGCGGACATTATAAATTTGAGCGGTTTCCGGACTTTTTCGGACTAGGTGCGTAAGTGGAGTTTCCAAAACTATAATAGGGGTTCCTAGGGTTATTCTAATATATTCTAAAGCTTTTTAAAAGTTTTTCAAGAGTTCCTATAGGGTTCTAGGGTTATCAAAGGGTGTAGCAAGGGTGAGATTCGAGATTGTTCGAATCGGGTAAGTCCTCTCTCTTGTAATTTCTGTTCATAGTAGATTTATGTCGCTTTGTGCCGTGGTTTTTTCCCGCAAGGATTTTTCATGTTAAATCTTTGTGTTCTCTTGAGATTACTTGACGTTATTGGATCGCTATCTTAGATCTAGATCAGTGAGATTCCGCAGTACAAATTCCCGACAAGTGGTATCAAAGCAATCGTTGGGGCACAGATCTGAATCTACAGGATTAGTAATAATGGGAAATAGCAAGTTTGATATTGAGAAATACTCAGGAAAAAATAATTTTGAATTATGGAAGGTTAAGATGATTAGCCTGTTAACCAAGCAAGGTGAGATTAAGGCTCTTGAGAAGCGAAAATCTACCATGAAAAATGATGAATGGAAAAACCTTGATAGTAATGTTTTAGCCTATATTCGTTTATGTCTCACGGATGAGGTTCTCTATAATGTTTTGAGGGAGAAAACTGCAGCTAGTTTGTGGGCGAAGTTAGAAAACATCTATGCAAATAAGTCCTCTGAAAATCATTTACACTTGAAGCTACAGTGTTATACCTTCAAGATGACAGAGGGTGGATATCTAAAAGCCCATATCAGTAACTTTAATAAATTGATGTGCAAATTGTTGGATATGGAGGAAATGGTCAAAGATAAGGAACAGGCATGTATATTGTTGAATTCTCTTCCTGCATCATATGAGTCTTTCAGGGACACGATGTGCACCGCAAATAAAGCCCTAAGTGTTGACACCGTTATCTCAGCCCTTCAAGGGAAGGCTATAAGAAAGTTAAACGGCGACATGGGGGCATCTTCCGATGCACTGATTACGAGGGGCAGAGATTCTGAGCGAGGTATAGGATCCTCAAGGCCTAGATCCAAATCCAAAGGCAAAGGCAAATAAAAATTAAAGTTTTGGAATTGTGGGTTGTCTCGACACATGAAGAATGATTTAGAAATCCTAAAGCGAAGAAAGAAAATTTTGCATATTCTTCCAAGGAATCCAATGTTGTCGCATCTGATGAAGAAACAAGTGGTAGTGAAGTTCTGTCTGTGTCCATGATCGAACATGCTCACGACAATCATGCAGATGAGTGGATCCTAGACACAAGAGCGTCATATCACATGACTCCTCATCGGAGTTGATTCACCAGTTATAAGGAATGCGATGGTGGACAGATTTTTATGGTCAATGACAATGCCTTTAATGCTGTGGCTATTGGCACGGTGAGCATCAAGATGTTTGATGGGATGGAGCGTACCTTGACTAACATCAGGCACGTTCCTGATATGAAGAAAAGTTTGATTTCTCTCGGTACACTCGAGGCTATAGGGTGCAAGTTCACCGGTATTGATGGTATCCTTAAAGTTTCAAAAGGGGCACTCGTGGTTATGAGAGCGCAGAGGCACGGAAACCTTTACAGGTTGATTGGAAACACTTCGGCAGGTGGAGCGGCAGCAGCTATTGCAGACTCCATGTCTCTACGTATGTGGCATACTCGTCTGGGCCACATGAGCGAGCGAGACATGAAGGTACTTTCTAATCGATGTTTGATTCCAGCTTTTAAAAATTCTGATTTAGATATATGCGAGCATTGTATATATGGTAAACAATCTAGACTGTCTTTTAAATTTGAAAAACATGTTTGTAAGGGAGTGTTTAATTATGTGCACTCTAACGTATGGGGGTCATCACCAGAAGTTTTCATTGGGAGGTCGTCATGGTTTGTTTCTTCCATTGACGACTACTTTAGGAAAGTTTGGGTTTACTTTATGAAATGTAAATCCGAAGTTTTCACCATATTCAAACAATAGAAGGCAATAGTGGAAAAACAGTCAGGGCAGAAAATAAAGGTTTTAAGGACTGGCAATGGTGGAGAATTTACTTCCACTGAGTTTAATGATTATTACAAGGATGAAGGGATCATCAAGCACAACACAGTGCGCCACACGTCCGAGCAAAACGGTGTGACTGAGCGAATGAATCGGACTCTCCTGGAGAGGGCCAGATGCATATTAAGTAATGCTGCGTTAGGCAAGGACTTATGGACAAAGGCCGTTAACACGACTTGTTATTTGGTGAACCGGTCTCCCTCAACAGCAATTGAATGTAAAATTCCAGAGGAAGTATACAGTGATCAGAAAATCAACTACTTAGATCTACGCATATTTAATTGTGAGGCTTACTCTCATATACCGTCAATTAAGAGAGATAAGCTAGACCATAGAGCCAAGAAGTATATCTTTGTTGGCTATGGCATTAGTGTGAAAGGTTACAGGTTATTTGACAAGGTCACACGTAAAGTCATCACTAGTCGTGACGTCAGATTCGATGAAAGCTCCTTATTTTGCAAGAATGATCAAAAGGAGCAAGATGAACCAGAAAGGGTGATCGTAGACATCCAGATTGACACAGATAATACTCAGGCAGAGACAGATGCGAAGACAGGTACAGGATCAGGTGGAGCAGCCACCTGTGAGAAGAAATCCACCGCGTGATCGCAAGTTACCGGCAAGATAGAGGGACGACTCTAATATTGCATATACTCTCATTACAGATGAGGGGGACCCGTCTACTATTCAGGAGGCTCTTAATGAGCCTAATGCAGAAAAGTGGAAAGCGGCTATGAACGATGAGATATACTCGTTGCACAAAAATCACACATGGGATCTGGTGGAGCTTTCAGTGGGCCGAAAAGCGATCGGATGCAAGTGGTTATTCAAAAGGAAACAGGATAGATACAAAGCAAAGTTGGTAGCGAAGGGTTATGCTCAGAGATAATGAATTGACTTCACAGAGATATTCGCGTCTGTGGTTAAGTAGGTATCTATCAGATTCGTGTTGGCGTTGGTTGCCTAATACGATCTCAAGCTGGAACAGATGGATATGAAGACTGCATTCCTACACGGGGAATTGGAAGAGCACATCTACATGAAGCAACCAGAGGGCTACGAAGTTAAAGAGGCAGAGAAAAAGATTTGCAGGTTAATGATGTCGTTGTACGACGTGAAACAGTCGCCTAAACAGTGGTATAAAAAATTTGATTCTTTCATAGTGAGTTAGAAATTCACTCGGAGTGAATACGATCACTGTGTCTATTACAAGACACTAAGTGATGAAAAATTCATCATCCTAATACTGTATGTTAATGATATGTTGATCGTCTATTATGATACGTCTGAAATCAACGTACTGAAGACTCAGTTATCAGGGACATTCGAGATGAAAGATCTGGGGGTTGCAAAGAGGGTCTCGGCATAGATATTTATAGAGACAGGAAGAAGAGCAGGCTTTGGTTATTACAGGCAGATTACCTTGAAAATGTGATGATCAAGTATAAGATGGACCAAGCAAAGCCGGTGAGCTTTCCCCATGCGGCTCACTTCAAGCTTTCCTCAGAACAATGTCCTAAATCAAATGAGGAAAAGCAAGTTATGTCTTATGTGCCTTATTCGAATGCGGTTGGCAGTTTAATGTATGTCATAGTCTTTATGAGACTGAATATTTCACAGGTAGTCGATATTGTGAGCAGATACATATCAAACCTCGGTAAGCAACATTGGGAAGCGGTGAAATAGCTACTTCGATACATTCGAGGTACAAAAGACTACGTCTTAACTTTTGAGAAAACAGGGACAAAGTATGGTATGTGAATTCTAACTACGCAGACAGTATAGATTCCAGAAAATCTACTTTAAGATACTCGTTTGTACTAGCAGGTGGAGCAATTAGTTAGATGTCGAAACTTCAGTCCGTGGTAGTTCTTTCCACAACCGAAGCAGAATATATAGCAGTAATGGAAGTGTTTAAAGAAGATGTTTGGCTCAGAGGCATGATAAATCAGGCGAGGCTTCAACAGGAAGCCATGCCGGTTAACTGTGATAACGAGAGCACTATCAATTTGGCTAAAAATTTTGTTTATCACTGACGTATTAAATACATTGATATTCGTCACCACTTTATCCGACATGTGCTTGAGGAAGGAAGCGTTACACTAGAAAAGATTCACACCAACGTGAATCCAGCAAACATGCTCACCAATGTCGTTCCTACAGAGAAGTTCAAGTTCTGTGCAACTTCTCTAAACTTGGCGATGGCGTAAAAGGACGGAGTGTGCACGAGAAGCGTTAATTGAAGCTATTATGCAATGCAGAGATAAGAGAAGAAGTCAAGCAGCTATGCGGTTAATGATTGAAGACTTGGTGGAGAATGTTGTCAAAAAGTCTTCAAGTCTCGCTGCTCGACCGGTCAAGCGGACCACTCGACCAATCAAGGTTCCACTTGATCGGTCGAGGCCCACTTAACTCAAAGTCCAGTGAGCTGGATTTTTAGGTGTCCGTCAGGCTCGATCAATCGAGGGTCAGGCTTGACCGGTCAAGCGGGTTGCTCGACCAGTCGAGGCCCCCCTTCGACTAGTCGAGGTTTCACAGATCCTACGCGGACTGTGTAAATTTGAAGCGATTTTCAGACTTTTCCGGACTAGGTGCGCAAATGGAATTTCCTAAACTATACATAGGGGTCCCTAAGGTTATTCTAATGTATTCTAAAGCTTTCTAAAAGTTTTCCAGGAGTTCTAGGGTTATCTACGGGTGTATCAAGGGTGAGATTCGAGATTGTTCGAATCGGGTAAGTCATCTCTCTTGTAATTTCTTTTCATGGTAGATTTGTGTCACTTTGTGCCGTGATTTTTTCCCGCAAGGATTTTCCACCTTAAATCTTTGTGTTTTCTTGAGATTGCTTGACGTTATTGGATTGCTATCCTAGATTTAGATCTATGTGGTTCCGCAGTACAAATCCCCAACAGTTACCTCCTGGGTGTCATGGACCCACTTGATTGATGGTTTGGATCGATCTGTCACCTTGATCCGGTCAAGAATGGTTTTGAATTGATCTGGTCAGGTTCCTGATCACTAATCAGGATTAGGATATTTCAAAAGGCACCCTTTTTGATAGATTTCACTGATCCTTACAGAAGGAAAAGTCGACTGCTATTCCATTTCACAATCTTGAGAAGATTATGTAGGCCATGGACACATGCCAACTAATCTTGCCCCCAACCCGCCTGATGAATGGTCTCAATCTTGCCCCACGTGGTGGGCCATGCTAGCTCATTCGGTAGAACATAGATAGGCTGCTTATGCACATGCGTGGGCTTAACAAAGCTTAGAATGATGAATGACGATAAAACTGCAATGAGCATAACCAGCATCTCCCCAGTTGTGTCTTATCCATATCCAATTAGCATGGCTACACTTTCATCTGCATCTCCAAATCCAAGGGCTCATTGAGGATAGAGCCTTGAGTCCACTGCTTGAATGATCCTGACCATCCAATTGGTGGTTATAAATTTATGACATGAATAGATGATGATGATAGGGTCTCTCTCTCTCTCTCTCTCTCTCTCTCTCTCTCTCGTTTTCTTTATTTCTTTTCTACAGTTGTACATGTGTACATGCCTGAAAACATTATCGGGTTACACACTTAGCTTGGGTTGAAAGTTAGAGATTGCAAATGGCTTTGTGAAATCATCTGCACAAGCCATACGGATCCGTTCCGGAGTCGCTGGATTATCAAGAGGGAACCAGTCACTGTACCCTGACTCTGCTCTCGCCGCTATGATTGCATCCTTGATGGCAAAAAATACTGAGGAGGCAAGAAAGAATGGAGGCTCACCGACTGCCTTAGATGAATGAATTGCCTTCACATTTGGAACACCCTGTGAATTAACAGAAAACACATGGACCAAAAAAAAAAAATGGGTGAAATGTTAGTGTGAGCTGTAAAACAGAACTCCCTGTGACTTAACAACAAGACGCAAAAGAAGCAAATTGCAAATATCGGGTGGAAGTTGCTTTAAATTGTGTGAATGCAAGCACATATGAATGTGTTATATGTCACCTTTACTCTTTTATCTGTCTTGAATCTCAAATTGAATTCAGTTCAAATGTAATTATGAGATCAAACTGGGTTCTCATAAGTAAATAAATAAAAGCTCCATTTAAAAAATGCACGAGCGTACATGCCCACACACCTTATGACAACTTCATAATAGGAAATCAAAGGACAATAAGGGTGGCCAACGAAGTACACTTCTCACTGACATGCTGAATGTCAGCAAATAATTCACATATTCAAAGGAATCATATGATTCTCAGCCCAAGGATATTATATGTCCTTGGTCCCCGAGAAGGTACAAGTAGAGCGCTCTCCGGTGATTCAGACAGTTGGCCTGGACCCCAACAGAGACGACCTTTGGTTTGTGGCCCACAGGTAAAAAATAAGGTAGAGCCCACATGTATATATATATATATATATATATATATATATAACACAGATTGGATAGACAAGGATCATTTAATATGGGAGATTCTGAAGCATGGTCCATACATTCAATTTGTGTGTGTACCTGTGTGTGCATGTGTTGGTGTGTATGCACGTGTGTATTTGACCCCTTGAGGTGCAAACACATATATAGAATACGACTCCAACTAAACTCTAGCAATATGCAGTTGAACCCTGCAGTTGAACCCCGACTGGATGGAAACTGGAAACACCCACATGAAGCATCTAATGAAGCTGTCACATCTTCTCCAACTGTCCAACTCTTCCAAGTATAGAAGAAGAAGAAGAAAAATTGTATCGAGTAATTTGACCAGGCAAAGCAAGATAGAGAATTCTGAGAAGTCAAGAGCTCTACTTTTACACGGAAAAATAGATCGATATAAATATCTGAACCATAGATTTTGTAAAAGTGAAATGAGAGATTTCTTCAATGATATGAGTATGACAGGTGAACACACAAGGACTATGCTAACAAGGTGATTTGAACTGTGTACAAATTAATGAAATAAGCAGTGTTTTAAATAGCAGTAGCATGATACGTAGTACTCAACCCTCCATAGCGCGTAGCGTAAGTACGTAGCGTGTAGCATAAGTACGTAGCGTATAGTGTAAGCTACATGATACTGCTATTTTTGTTGATTTAAAAAAAGGGCAAATATAATAAATAGTGAAAAAAAAAAAAAAAAGAGGAAAAGGTATAAAAATGCCGACAAGATGATTCATTTTATCAATTATAAGCATGTTCAAACAAGTTATTAGTTATCATTTATCAAAAGCCAATCCACATATATAAACCAAATCAATTAATTATCACATTAACAACTTTCTAAGCAAACCACTTTAATTAATAATGTCTAATTGAAACCACAAGTCACAATTATGAAAAGAAATAAAAATCACATAGGTTAGAAGTATTAAGTACAATACAAGTGTCACATTCCTCAACGTTAGATACAAAGAAAACATGAAAAAAAAAATAATAATAATAAAATTAAAAAAATAAAATAGTAAAAAAATACATTGTAGTGTACGCTACGACCCCTGTAGTGTACGCAATAGGGGATTTACACAATTTAGGATGCTACGTAGCACTACAGCCACGCTACGCTAAAGGCGCTATTTGAAACACTGGGTGTAAGATACATTTTGAAAAAAAAAAAAAAAAAACACAGAAGTCAGGGAAGAAATGAGAGTAGTCAACATCCAAGATTGAACAAAGGAAAATACCTTCAGAAGCGAAACCTTGAATTCCAGAGGAATATCATTCACAGTAGGAAGTTTATAGCTTCCAGGGCCACTAGTGTACAAAAAGCCTGGAGTAATCCACTTGTGAGCTGGATCTCCCCATTTTAGCTCTTCCAACGCAACCCAGCCCATACCTTGCACAAAGGCCCCTTCAATCTGTCAAGATACATCACCGCAATATCAAAAGAAACTTCACCCTATGATTTAGATTTCCTCCATGGAAACAAACTGAAGCGAAGTGAAGCTTTTACTAATATCATGCATGATTTCAAATTCATTGATTCACATTACACGTTGAAATGCAAACCATCCAAGAATGACAGAGTTTGTAGATCACCTCCAACTAAAGCCTTAAATATTTACCTCTACCATCGAATTAAACATATATATATTATAAAGGTCATAGATGCCGTGATTAGACCTAGTGTCTCCTTATTGAATGACAGTTCATTGGGAGAGACAAAAAGGAAGGAGAAGCAAACCAAACAAACATATAGATGTAGCTGCAAGTGATAATATATCAATGCTTGATAGTACCGACTGCAAGAGAACCCAAAGTCCACTCATGTGATTACTTGAGATGGCAACAATAATTATAAATTTATGGAGCTGTTTAAATAATAAGCAATATAGTTTGAATGTATGGCACATTCAAATTGAATGGTGATGCACAAGAGATTTACCTGTCCAATATCAATGGCTGGATTAAGAGAAAATCCGAGATCCATGACAATATCTGCTTTCCTTGTGTGGAAATCTCCAGTAAGTGTATCTATTTCAACCTCCGCAAATGCAGCTCCATACGTGTAGTATCTAAATGGATTCCCCATGCCAGTTACCCAATCAAAGCCAATATCAGGTGTCTTGTAAAATCCATGAGCAGATAGGTCTATTCGCTCCATGTAGCATGCACGTGCTATCTGATTTGCAAAAGGCAAAGCAACTCTCAAAATAAATGTAAGAATTGAGATCAAATGCAATTTGTCATATAGATCAGAAATACGCGATGCATGATTGCCCATGTAATTCTATTCAAAATCACAAGTAACATGAGCAAGACAGGATTTCATCATTTGAAGGATAAACAGGTGGGCATGTTATCATATAGAAGTTTTAACAACATACCTACCCATGGTCTAAAGAGGAAACAGGAATCAGGTCAGATGTTCAGAAGTTCAGCGAGTTGTAAAATTAGTCAGCGCTTACTAATAAGAACATGAGAACAGGAACTAATGAAATAATGCAGGAATCCACACCTCACTGGCATGTAAGGGGCCACCTTGTAGTGAATATTTGACCTCATGCTACTTCTCTGTGCAAATTTTTACTCTAGATATCATTGATGCCAAGAAGAGTACACAGCACAATATATTGCTAAAAGGAGGCTTACTTGCCTCACACGCACCCCTTCACACCCACATTTACATGCAGCACACACACCAACCTGGTAAGTCCGTGGAACATCTGACAGTGTACAAGGTGGCCTTGACTTGAGGATGAAAATATGCAGAAACACCAAGGTCCACAAAGAGATGAGCCACACATGACACATGTATGTTGAATGTGGAAGGCAAGTTACACTCAACCGTTCATTCTTTTAATGTAGAAGCGGCCACCTGATGAGACCAGCGTAACTTATGTGAATGCTCATCTTCATGGTGGAGGCACCCCATGCACTTTTCAGATGACACAAAGCAAATGTCTAGCAAGTGCATTGGACATCTGAGCTCTGCATAGTGTGATGATGCTCATCATGAATTTGATGTGGTGCTAAACTAGGCCGGTCCACTTATTACGTACGCCATGCATGAACATTGACTATGGGGTGTTCCCCAGTTATTTTTTATTTTCTTTACCTAAAAAAAGTGTTTTCTTATAGGATGGCCCACCTAATAAGGGGATCAGTCTCCAGATCATCTACATGGTGGGACCACCAGTTGCACGACTTTGATGTTGCAGACACATGCCAGGTTTGCATGTGTGATACATGTATGGAGAGAGTGAGTTATTCTATGTATGAACCATAAAAAAATAAAAATAAAAAAGGGTTCAAGAGATGTGGTTAGCGGAGCCAAGCTTAGCCATTTGATAGGAGAAAAACCTAGCTATAAGGACTAACTTTCTTATTAATTTTTAAACTAAATGAGAAGCTTCCAAAGGCTGGCTAGCCAGACCAACCTGAATAGAGGTTTGCCAGCCCCACAAGCAGCCTTATGACACGCGCATTAACCTGCAGCACACGTTCCAACCTGCCAAGTGTGTGGGATATCAGAGTTGGTAGAGACTGTTAGTGCCTCGGTTTGTCAATGACGTGAGCTAGGGAGTCTTTAGTCGGTTAAGCCCCCATTGGAAGACATTGAAGATTGAAGACTTAAAGCATCAAGGCCTGGAGACAATAGGTAAATTGAGGTGCCAAGGTAATCCTATCCCTAAACTCATTTAGTTCCAAAACAACCTACCTCTAGATGATTCATTCTCCCATAGAACAATCTTAGTTTGACCATCCAAAGCCTTAGTCTTAAAATGAACATTATAAGCTAGGCTCATAGATGTTCAGAACTGTTGGAAACCAAGAAACCAAAAAACACAAACAACAGATTTCTGAAGACTATCAATCGAATCGACATTCCATCGATTCGATTCGATCGATCGAAGGATCTGGTCGATCAATCGAAGGTTACGATCGAAGTGGTAGAAACTATCTAATGAGTAATCTGGACATTTCTGTGAAACCTCGATCGATCGAAGGATCGCTCGATCAATCAAACAAGCCATTTTCTGCCCGTTTTATAGTCGTTGCAAATCTGTTTTCTATAAAAAGGGCATCCGGACCTCATTGCAAATTATGGTTTTTGGTGATTTAAAAGCCCTAGTGTATCCACTCCTTCCCATTACTCATAGGCTCTATCACAAATAGATCCATGTCATATTCCGTGTGATTCATCACTCTAATGAGCATTCTAAGCTCCATTCGAAGATGAACATGGTATCTTCCATTAACTAGAGATTAGACACTAACCTTATACGCAAACCATTTGTCTATCAACCTCTAAAATGTCCATATAGGTGAATTCACAATTGAAACCAACTAAGCAATTAGTCGTAGGAGATTCAACCAACCCATCTCTCCCATTGCCTTGGCACTTTATAGGTACATTTTTGAGGTAGTCGATCGTTTAAAGTCAAAGAAGATCAACATCAAAGTTCGAGGGAGCAAAAGGGAAGCTAATTCAAGTGCGAAGAAGCATTGATCACGCATCTCAAGAAGGCGTATCAACGAGGATCAATCCAGCTAGTAAGAGTTTATATTTGAGTCCATCATATACTCCTTCCTTATGTAGGATTGAGTATAGAGTTTGCAACCCAAACTCGAATAGGTCCTTGTGTAGGATCGTCTCTCGCGGGAGTGTACATAGGTCCTTGTATGGGACCGCATCGGTTCTAGGTTAGCCTATAGAAAACCTAGTAAGCCTCCGATGGAGCCACCAACATGCGAGCGTACGTGTAGGTTCTTGTGTACAACCACATAGGTTATTGGTTAGTCTATAGAAAAACCTTTTAAATCTCCGAGAGAGCCACCGACACGAGTGTATACGTGTCCACCGACACGGGCGTACATGTAAGTCCTTGTGTAGGACCGCCACTGACACGGGTGTGTTTGTGTAGGTTGGGTTGAACCTATTGAAAACCATTGTAAAGGTTTTTAGTGAACCTATGGAAAACCAACTGAGATAGTGAAATCCGGTACAATCAAATTTGAGTGCGTCCACAAGGAGTGGAGTAAGTATTTAACTGAACCACTATACATCATTGTGTCTGTGATTGTTTATGTGGATGCATTTCTATTCTTGCTTGTTATAGAATTTGTTTAATTCAAATGGATGCATGATTAGAGTTTGCTAGGCACTTAATTTGTTGCATATATTTCATATATCACCTTTTAGTCTATTTTGCTCATATAATTGCATATTTGTAGCCTATGATCTAGAAATTACTTAATCGAATTAATTGGTAAATAATTTTAAGTAGTTGATAGCGACCAACCAACCAACGCACCAAAAGTTCCAGAGCTGATGGGGAATGACCGATTTATCCCTATATGCAGGCCCTCCAAGGAAAACACAGGCGAGACCTTTCCATGGGCAAGCCCCGCTTCGCACGGGCCCCCGAATCGCACAGTCCCACAGTGGGCCCCACCTCGTGGCCATTCTGCATCTCATAGATCCCACCTCATAGGCCACCCCACCCCAGCATGGAGATACGGTGCATTCTTGAATCACACCCAAACGCTCCCGCATCATCCACCCATGCCAATAAGGAAACTCGAACATTGGGCTCCTACTCTGATACCATTTTGATAATGGATAACCAACCAGTGCACCAAAAGCTTCAGAGCTGATGGGGAAGGACCGGTTTATCCCTATATGCAAGCCCTCCCAAACGAGATCTTCCCGTTGGCAACCCTCGCTTCGCACAGGTCCCTGAATTGCACGGTCCCCAGCGGCCACCCCACCCCAGCATGGAGATACGGTGCAACCTTGAATCACACCAAGATGCCCCCGCATTAGCGGTCCTATGTACCCCCTCTAGGACTTGGCCATAATTTTAAGCTCCATAAGCTTCCACGCAATTTCAAATTTGTATCAAAGCGGGTTGCTCTTTAAGGACTCAACTGTCTAGAGTAAGATCCGTAGGAGTTTAAGAATAATGTATAACAATGAGGGGAGTTTCATCTCACAACCTCCATATTTTGACGGGTCTAACTATGCCTTTTGTTTGGCTAGAATGATGATATTCTTGATATCCCTTAACCCTATGGTTTTGACGATTATTGAACAAGGATGGAGTATGCCTATAGAACAATTTGTGATAGATGGCATTACCATTACCACTCCCAGAGATAAATCCAAATGAAGTGTTAATGAGAGAGCTAGATATGACTATTATGTCAAAGCTCTCAATGTGATTTACTGTGTCATTTCCCCTAATGAATTTAAACATATATTATACATGTGAAACGGAAAAAGAAGTGTGGGACATTTTAGAAACTAGCCATGAGGGAACTAGCACAATAAAACGTTCCAAGCTTCAGTTCTTGACCACACAATTCAAGAATATTAAGATGAAAGAGTCTACAACTTTTATGGAGTTTTATTCTAAACTGAGTAATATTTGCAACTCTATGTGGGGTTTAGGAGAAATTTTCGAAGGACCGTATATGTAGGAAAATGCTTAGATCCCTTCCGGATAGATTCAACTCCAAAGTAACCTCTATAGAAGAGTATAGAGACAGAGATGGGATAAAAGTAGAACTACTAGGTTCCCTACGTACATTTGAAATTCATTTTAGATAAACAACCTCTAAGAAGAAACGCGTTGTCTTAAAGACTTCACACGAGCACAAGAAAAATAAATCTGAAGATGACAGTGATAATGAAGATGAAGAAGTGACCTCAATGACTAAAGAAATCATGAGGTTCTTCAAAAAAAAAAAAAAAAGAGGGAAAAGTTGTGACGCAAATGGTAAATCGGTTTAACCCAAGCGAATAATTAAATCTTTCAAAAAATCGAATGATGACTGATGTTACAACTATGAGGGTTATCGTCATGTTGCCTCTAAATATATTAGCAAGCCAAGATCAGAAGGAAATGCTATGGCAACAACATGGGATGATTTTGAGAAGTCCAAATCAGATTGTGAGGATTCTCATAGTGATGAGACATTGGATCATTTAGAGTTCCAATGGCCTCCATCACTGCTCCCTAGAGACATGGGAGGAGATTCCGACCATAACACCTCGAAAGAAGAAGAAAAGATATCCTCCAAAGAAGAAGAAGATGATGAAGGAGATATCAAAATCATTAAAAAGTTGGGTTTGGTAAATGCTGAAAGGAATCAATTGGCTAACCAATTAGAAAAGGTTGAATATGAAAATCTCTCCCTTTTTTTTTGGGGGGGGGGGGGGGTGTGTTGGGTTAGCTTGTTAGTGCACACCCATGTCAGTACACACACTCCAAATACAAGAAAATCTTA
This sequence comes from Magnolia sinica, assembly GCF_029962835.1. Lineage (NCBI taxonomy): Eukaryota > Viridiplantae > Streptophyta > Magnoliopsida > Magnoliales > Magnoliaceae > Magnolia > Magnolia sinica. The sequence continues at coordinate 139,866,534 of NC_080573.1, forward strand.
AAGTCTGACCTTGAGGAGACTTTAGGAAGATATACAAGTCTTGAATTTGAATTTGATACAGTTAAATATGAAAATTAAGATCTGAGATTAAAAGAGCCATCTTGAATCCTATATTGCCAATGCTAAGGTTGCCCAAAAAAAAGACCAAACAGAAAAATCTTCTGGTATGGGTAAACCTAATGGGGACAACAGAGGTTTTGATCATAATAGGAAAACTCATATTACAATCTCTACCCCTTCGGTGAGGACTCGTATGCTTCTGGAAGTAGATCGAGAGCCTCTTGTGTGTGCCACAATTATGGAGATGTGGGTCATTTGAAGTTTGAATACCTCATCTATAAAAGGCCACAATCCACCTCAGTCCCAAACCATATAGGTGAATATATCATGAATGATAAATCGGCACACCAATGAAGGATTCCTCCTAAACGATCATCGAAAAAGAAGTTCTTCCCAACCCCTCTAAAAATGAATAATTGTATGAAGAAGTCGATTAAACAAGTTGTCATTCTCAATGAGAAAACGAAAAATTAAAAAAAAAAAAAAAAAAAAAAAAAATTGCTTAGTTGGGTAACAACAACAATGGTAGGAACCAAATAAAAAAATTCCCTACCGAATATAGATCTCACCTAAGAGATGAATTCAATAAATGAATACTCCGTTCCGATAACAGTTTGGGTCATAGTAATTTCACACCCCAGTGGGTTGTGAGGAAGGATAGGTGACCTTAGAAGGTCTATGTGTGCTTATAGGAAAATCTGAGGATTATAGCCTCATTACCCTTTTTAAATTGTTTAGCCTTAAGTTGCTTCACTTTTATTATATGTTTTTGCTAAACTATAATTGGTCATGTTGCTTGATTAGATCTATTGAATGACCATATTATGCATGCTCCATGAATTTAATGTTTATATGCACCCTTGTTATATCAACTTGTTAGTATGTGCTTATAAGTAAATTTATTATTTATAGAACTTACCATTTTTTGTGCTTTTGTTATAATCATGGAATTGTCTCTTTATCATTTACTAACAAAAAGGAGGAGAAATCAAAATCCCACCAAAACAAGTCGAATGTTGTTTTACATATTCTCTTTGTTGCAGGGATTTGATAGAGTTGGGGACAAAGTATTCCGTATCGGTAATGGTGGCCGTAACGGTCACCACCATTACCGATACAGGTATCGGCTGTAACGGCCGATACGAGGGCGTAACGACTATTACGACCACCATAACGGTTGAAAATTTTCTTTTGCCCAAAAAAATTGAAATTTTTTTTAGAAAATCAAGAATAATGTATATATTCCAAATATGTATTCATTTTTTGTTTTGAACATGTTTATGGTAGTGTAATGGTCCATTCTTTGGTAAGAGTGTTGTATCGGGCTGTCCACTAAATTTGTGAACATGATTATATGTATCTAATGTTTACACATCACAATCAAGCATTAAACCTAAAAATAAGAAAATTTGCATAAATACTACTTTTTCATTTTATTTTATATTTTTTTTTGAAGAAAAAGGCCATCAGAGCTTCTATTCGCTCAAATCACTTCAATCTACGATTTTAATATTAAAAACTATAGTAAGAGTGGTCAAAATGTATTGTAAAATGATCTAGGAGAGTTTTTGGAATGAGAAAACTAAAACGGGGGGGGGGAGGAGAGAAATGGATTTAAATAGAAATAAATAAAATAAAATAAAGTACTCGTTTTTCGACTATTACAGGGGTAACAGTCGTTATACCCCATAACGGCCTTTACGGCCAACGTAATGGCCGATACGGTCCCAAAAAATCAACTGTCCCATCTCACCCCTGTATCATGTAACGGTCATGGCCATTACCTATACATATCAGCCTTTACGGACATATCGTAACGGATACGGAACACCTTGGTTGGGGGAGCATAGCAAGTGTCTACATGTCATATTGTATTTATATTGTAAATCATTATAATCTTGACATATAATATTTTGAGTTATTTTGGTTTGTCATTGGTATGGACCATGACGGGGTCTAATTTAGTTTTGTCACGTAATTGAGAAAGGGAGAGATTGTTAGTACCTTGGTTTGTCAATGACGTGAGCTAGGGAGTCTTGAGTCAGTCGAGCCACAATTGGAAGACATTGAAGACCAAAGACATGAAGACTTGAAGCATCAAAGCCTGAAGACAACAGACAAATTGAGGTGCCTTGGTAATCCTAGCCCTAGACTCCTTTAGTTCCAAAAAAACCTACCTCTAGATGATCCATTCTCCCAAAGGAAAATCCTAGTTTAATCATCCCAAGCCTTAATCTTAAAATGAACATTATAAGCTAGGCTCGTAAAGGTTCAGAACTGGTAGAAACCTTTTTTTTTTAAAAAAAAAGTGATTTCTGGAGATTGTCGGTCAAATTGACAGCCCATTGATTCGATTCAATTCGATTGATTGAAGGTTCCGATCGAAGACAGTTGAAACTGTCCAACGAGTTATCTGGACATTTTTGTGAAACTTTGATCATTCGAACTAGCCGTTTTCTTATAGCCATCGTAATTCTATTTTCTATAAAAGGAGCATTCGGACCTCATTGCAAATTATGGTTTTTGGTGATTTAGAAGCCTTAGCATATCCCACTCCTTCCCATTACTGCTAGGCACTTATCCCGAAGAGATCCATATCATCTTTCTTGTGATTCATCACTCTAATAAGCATTTCAAGCTCCATTCGAAGATGAACATGGTATCTTACAGTCTCTAGAGATGTGACACTAACTTTATAGGTAAATCCTTTTGTCTATCAACCTCTAGAATGCCCATATAGGTGAATCCCCAATTCAAATCAACTAAGCCATTACTTGTAGGAGATTCAACCAACCCATCTCTCCCAATATCTTAACACTTCATAGGTACATCTTCAAGGTGGTCGATGGTTTGAAGTCGAAGAAGATCGACATCAAAGTTCGGAGGAGCAAAAGGGAAGCCGATTCAAGTGCGGAGAAGCATTGATCAAGTATCTCAAGAAGACGCATCAACGGAGCTCAATCCAAATAGTAAGAGTCTATATTTGAGTCCCTCATACACTCCTTCCTTGTGTAGGATTGAGTATAAAGTTTGCAACCCAAACTTGAATCGGTCCTTCTGTAAGACCGTCTCTTGCGGGAGTGTACATAGTCCTTATGTATGATCACATCGATTCTAGGTTAACCTATAGAAACCTAGTAAGTCTCCGAGGGAGCCACCAACACAAGTTTGTGTGTGTGTGTGTGTAGGTTCTTCTGTAGGACCGCATAGGTTATTGGTTAGCCTATAGAAAACCTTTTAAGTCTCCAAGGGAGCCACATGTCCACCGACACAGGTGTGTACATGTAGGTCCTTGTGTAGGACCGCCACTGATACGGGTGTGTACGTGTAGGTTAGCGGTCAACCTATTGAAAACCATTGTAAAGGTTTTTGGTGAACCTATGGAAAACCAATTGAGATAGTGAAATCCGGTACAGTTGAGTTTGAGTGCGTCCACCGAGAGTGGAGTAGGTACTCAACCGAATCACTATATATTATTGTGTCTGTAATTGTTTATGTGGATGCATTTATGTTCTTGCTTGTGATTGATTTTGTTTAATTCATATGGATGCATGATTAGAGTGTATGCTAAGCACTTAATTTGTTGCACACATAATTGATATTTCATATATCACCTTTTAGTCCATTTTGCTCACATAATTGCATAATTTGTAGTTTACGATCTAGAAATCACTTAATCGAATTAATTGGTGAATAATTTAAGTGGTCCTATTCACCCCCATTCTAGGACTTGGCCATAATTCTAAGCTCCGCAAGCTTCAGCGTGTTGTGGTATCGTATTAGATAATCCACGCTATTTCAAAGACATCCACCCTTGATTTTTACACCATCTGTGATTCAGGTGGGCCATACCAAGGGAAAATTTTTGGACAACAAGTTTTGACCTATACACTTTTTCAATCATGTGTTCCACACGGATCACTGATGGGGCTGATTTTTGTGACACACCTGATTGTCGATGTGGATTTTACATTAACACCTGGGTGGACACCACCCAAGTTAGCCACCCCTCCGGCGGAAAGTGCGAGTTCGCAGTTAACACTCGCGTGTGCGTGTGTTTCTTTCTGTTATTGGATTTGTTTGGTAATTATCTCTTCACAAAAAGAATATTTTTGTAATCAGATGATTATAAATAAAAGATTCTAGAGGAGAAAAAAAAAAACACTCTCTGCTCTTCTTTTCCCTATTCTACATGGTATCAGAGCCTCTTGGCTGATTTTTCTTGTCTTTTGACAATCTTTAGTACATCCCTCTACACTCGTTGTCATCCAACAGGGCCCACTCCCTTTCCAACCCTTCAGCACTATCATTATTGGTAAATAATTAGAAGACTACTATAATTCAAATCTCTCGAGCTTCTAGTCTGAACCAATGTCGTCATCAATTTGTTGTCGAATCATTATTCAGCCACCAGAAGAGACATTGATTTACATCTCCACCACCGTAAGTGTCGCAGTGCCATTGGAAGAGCCTACGATTCAAATCCCAACCTTCGAAAGCGTCATTAGATCCTTCGGTAGCCACCAAACGTGCCGACAGTTCACATCACAGGAGGCATCATGATGCAGGACATGAAAATTAAATATGATATGCGAGATTTCAGGCTTAAGATCACGTTAGTTCAGAAACAATTACACAAATTCCATATCCCACATGAAAGTCCAAACATTCAATTAAGGGGAATCTATGCGGGTCCAGGCCTACACATGATAGGGCTGGATCAATAAAAATTATGAACCAAACAATACTCAAAGATAAGAAATAATCATCCACGCATGCATAGTAATCAGTCCCTAATCCAAGGGATTCAGAAATTCCAATTCAGAGAACCCTAGGGTAAGAAAATTGGCAAATAACTTGGGGAAAACATAATCTGGGGCTAGGATTCATGAAAAACGGCTATGAGAGGATTAAAGAGGATAAAAACTTGAGCCAAAAGACGATCCCGCGTATGAACAGCAACAATGGCCAAATGGACGTGCGTGTGATCCCGGCCGCACATGTGTGGGGCTCACTATTCAGAAAAAGGCCACCTTGGCCCTGGTCGGCCAGGGATGGTCTCCAAAACTCCCAAATCTCAGCTCGATCCAATGTACGGTTTGTGCGTGGTGCTCCGTCGAAGTTTCAGCTCGCCTGCGGGCCGAAATCTGGAAACCTGCTGTAATAAAGAAATCTAATGCAACAAAAGGACGAATTCGAAGTACGGATGGTGGGGGTAGATAGAAAAAAAAAATGGAGGATGGGGGTGAATCGGGATCGATGTGGCTTCGCACCACGATAGTTAGCCCTTCGAAAAGGGAGGGCTTCGCACCCACTTTTGAATTCTTACACAACTCACGAAGAGAGCAAAAAAATAAAGCATGAATTTTTTTATTAACTTCAATGAATCAAAAGAACTACAAGGGGTGCCTATTTATAGAGAAAATCCTATACCCCAAAACTCGCACCATGTGCGCAACCTATTACTTGGAGATGAAGTAAACTAAAATAAAAACCAAACAGAGAAATCTAAAGCGTTCACAATGTTCTAAATAATAACAATAAACAAAACCTAAAATATGAAATCAATCCGGCGAGTGGGTCACGATCATGAGATCCCATGACGGGCTTTTCTTGATTATCGGGCCCAATCTTTTGAACCAAACTTCATCTTTTAGGTAGGAGGCCCTCCCTGGACGTCGTCATCGAGACAAATCGATGGTGGGGCCCTCCTACTCCGTGCGTACGTGCGTAGGTGAGGCGGCGTGTGTGCACGTATGCACGAGATGTCCCCATCACATCAAAAGTGCAATCTGCCTCTCCCACAGCCCACAGACCCATCAACAAGCTAGGCATGCATGATGTACATGATCCAGCTTGAGGGGAGTGTTAGAGTACATAACTCTGTTTGTACATGCAGAGCACCATCCTAATGGTGTACACAGTCTTGTGTGTCCCTGATGAACACCATGTTGATGTATATCTCTTAGTTATTACCATTTAGATGTCTTTTGGTTTGATTTGTTTTGGTAATTATCTCTTTGTAAATAGAAGATTATCTTCATGATCAAGATATCATAAAATAAAGCATTCGTTCTAGAGGGGAAAATAAATACTCTCTTCTTTTCCCTATTTCTACAAAATATAGGAGTTCAGAAGTTGACATTCTGTAAGAAGAAACGGGCAATATGAATATCAAAGAAAATCATTGTAACATACAATACTATTGAACATTAATATAGTGGCAGAATTACCTCAGCAAAAGACTTATCCTTATATTTTGAAGCAATAGGCTCCATCCGTGACTTTATTTGCTCGCAGGCATCTAAAACTGCCATACCATACATATCAGAACTTGCAGAAGCTGCTGTTGGTGTTGCATTGGGGACCTACATTATAAGGGATATTTAACACATCACTAGAAGAGAGAGAGAGAGAGAGAGAGAGAGAGAGAGAGAGAGATTTCTAATTGAGAAATATACATAAAGTGCAAAATACAACAAGATGAGATCTTGCTGTTAGATAATAAGCTGGAGAACCCAAAATTGCCACTTGAACAAAAGAGTAATTCTACAGAATCTTATATCTGGGACAGCAATATACATACCTCAAAGCCCCTGTGGTAGGATCATCTATGATCTAGAAGGGAAAAAATCACTCAGTCCACTTCCAAGGGAAAAAAAAAAAAAAAAAGTCACAGCATCAATATAGATATTATTGAAAGGCCACCTCATCCTGTTGTTTAACACGGAGAGGTTCAACAGACATTGATTTAAAACATGTAGTTCACATTTCCCTGCATAGCAGTTCACACATCCAGGATATTTGTTGGAGTGCTCTAGCATTCCATGGTGCAATCACAAGTTTCTGAGAGGTGTTTGAGGAGTCTCAAGTGTTTTATTGACCCGAGCCATTACTGTTATTTATTCAGAAGAATAACAGCATTCTAAAGAGATGCCCGCTGAATGGATCTGTTACCATACTGACCAAAGATTACAGATGGACGGAAACACCATTAATGAAGGAAAAATCAATTCATTTTTCTGACTAATTAAATTGGACAAAATACCACTTCCTTTGTGCAAAAACCAAGAGAAGGGTACAAACATTTTTATTTTTTTTTTTGAAAAGAACAGTTAAACGAAGTTATTAAAGATGAGGACCTTGCTCTTTTGTTTAATTTACCAACAAGAAAAGGGATCAGACACGAAGAAATTTACAAATTCCAGAAAACTTTACACTGTTCATTGCAAACATTTCATCAGAGGGAGTGGAGAGCATTGCTCTTCTATTTGAAAGATACAAAAGAGTTGAGGGTCTTTTTGTCCCAAGGGTCACAGTATATCACCTCGACTTTAATTTTTATTCAAGAAATGAGAATGGCATTTGTTTAGGCTTACTTGTGGTTTGTGTTGCAGTGGTTCTCATGGAACTAGTGCATTGAAGTCAGTTCTTGATTGTATTCCATAAATACCCAACTTGGATCAGTAATATATACGCAGTATGTTCTCATTTCCAAAATGTCTAACATGTCTCCTTGACATTCATATGAACCAAACCTTAAAATCAAAACAACATAAACTATGCACACATCTTTGATGTTTATACCAGTTTGCTTCGGAACAGAAATCACCTTATCGGTACTTGTCTCTGATATGAAGATGGAACTAAGAGGAATGTTGAAAGATGAGGCAGCAATCTGAGCAATTTTTGTGTGAAGACCTTGTCCCATTTCAACTCCCCCATGCGTCACTAAAACAGTTCCATCAGTATAGACATGCACGAGAGCACCTGCCTGTAGCCATGAAAAAATTCAGTGATGAACTTAGAATAAAACTAAACAAAATAAAACCCATCTATTAATAGATCGTGCAAGAGTTGTATGGAATCATATAACATGAATGAAAGGATTAGGTTAAAGATTCATCATAGACTGTAAGAGTGCAACCATCCTCGAATCATCAAGTAGTTACATCACTTCAATTTCACTACCCAGCTCCCAAGCCCTAACTTCCACTTGCCACACAATCAATTTCCACAACGATCTGAGAAATATGGAGACCAATGCAATACCAAATACCAGCCACCACAGCTCTGAAATCAGCTGAAGTATTGGAACAAGTTTTATTAACAATCAGAAAAGGCCAATACAAATGAACCATTCCAATCATGGACAAGTCCTCCACCCACCAGGCCAAGATTGCCTCTCAAAGATCCACCAACGTTAAGTTTAAAGGTCATGGCTGGATGTAGACCATACCACAGTGCACTTCCTAATAACATTCTGAGCCTTAATGTGAAGACATTCCAAAGCGAGATTTTGCAGAAATGAACATTCCTTCAAAAATGTTGGCCTGTTGTAGCCATTTTCAACCAATTTATAACATCAGGGATTATGTTGCCACTCAACAAGACCTGATCAGTGTATTTACACCTTTTAGGGGCCTTCTATATTTCCCAAACAATGAGGAAGCTAGGCAAAGGAAAACTTGCCCCCAATTTTGGGCAGAAGCCTTCTGGTGCTAATAATTCAATTGTTGCTGAATAGAACAAAATCTGAAATTTTCTGATATTAAAAATATTACTGAAAAAGCTCCACATCTCAAAAGCCAACTAACTATTACAAAACAGATGTTAATGCCTTCCATTCAAGGATTATCCATGCAGCAACAGCACTTTGACATGAAATTGATACCGTTTGGGGACCACATCAACAACTGGGATACAGCCATGCGAAACTTTCTACAGAAACACAGAAACCATCAATGGGATGGATTTACGCCAAATCACTTGCTCCAAGCAATGTTATCAAAATCATTATCATATTGCAAATCGTATCATAAATAGTAAGATTTTTACTAATTTTAAAAATATACATATAAAAAACAAATGAAAAAATATAACTACATAAAAAAAGATTAAAAACTCATTAATCATCCATTTCCCATCAACATTTACCAAAAAAGTAATACATATCATGATATTATCAATTGAGAAAATGTATATGGTATACATATCATGATATTAAAGGATTCGTATCTTTTTCCTTTGTTTTCTTTTGTTGCCTTTAATAATTTTGTTCTTTTGTACCTTTCTTAAGTGTAGAATCATGTTAGAAAAAATGGCATTCGATTCCATTGTGAATAGTATCTTGATTTCTTCTTTTTATGGGGTTTTTGAATATCAAAATCCCCAAATCTCTCTCTCTCTCTCTCTCTCTCTCTCTCTCTCTCTCTCTCTCTCTCTCTCTCTAAATTATTTTTTTTTAAATGAAGATATATTTAATAGGGGAGGCCTTTTTCATGTTTTATGAGCAAAAGGGTACAAAGAAATAAGAAATTTCGATTTTTTTTAAAATGATTTTTTAAGTACTTTTTGGGCCCATTTATGTAATCTACGATTATCGTATGATTCATACAATTTGATACCATTCATACGATTGTTTGGGATGTATGATTTGCATGTGCAATTCAAATTGTACACCCGTACGATACGATATGAATCGTATGATTCATACAATTATGATAACACTGGCTCCAAGAGTGACCCAGAGATATAGAACGGATACTATCCTAGGCATATTTCACTGAAAAATCCTCATTGGGAGATTAGCTCCAAATCAATCTATCTTCTTCAAAAGTTAATGTTACAAGCCTATTCCATACTAGAAATATGTGGCTTAGGTCTGTTATATATTATGACTTTGAAAAGAAAGAGTACAAACTAGGGCTGAAAGTCGAGCGGGTTCAACCCGACCGGCCCATGACCGACCCGACATTGGGTTGGGCTCAGGCAAGATGTATCGGGTTCGGTCTTGGGCTTGGGCTATACAAACACCAACTCAATAAAACTTGGGTTGGGCTCGGGTTGAGGTCTCGGGTTGCCTGAACCAACCCGAACTCGATCGATATATAAGTTACTTATAAATTATAATTGAGTGTGGATCGTCTGTGTTGAAGGCACATGAAATTTCAGTGCCGTCGAGTCTCATTAATCCACATCATTTCCGATGACTCAAGCTAATAAGATATGCCGTATTTATCTCTCCCAAATAGATTGCGTGCTACACAACACAACTTTTAAAGGAGTAGTTGTCCTATATTTTAGTTTGTTTATTTAGAAAAAATGAAGTTCTTTATGATAAATAATTACATATATAATTAATAAAATCATATGTACAAAAAATAAGACATGTATTGAAATATAATGGACTAATGTAATAACGAAAATGTTAGCATATATCCACCTGACCGAGCCCACTTGGGTTGGGCTTGGGTTGAGAATTCCCAACCTGAGGTTGGGTTGGGTTAGGATTGAGGTATAGGAAGCTTGGGTTGGGCTAGGGTTGAGGACCAACCCACCCGACTTTCAGCCCTAGTACAAACAATGGCATTTCAGGCACCTTAAAACATGGAAACTGACCATACAGCAGCAAGCATTTTGACCACAATAAACCAAGAAGGTACAATTATTTCATATCCATATCCATTCCCATACCATAACTGCTGTCCATAGTTATGATAGCAGCATCTCTTCCCCTCTTCCAACGGGCAGAAATCACCAACATCAACAATAAATTAGGCCAGGAGATCATCAGCCGTTATTCCCCATGCATGCATTTGACAAAATGATCCAAGGAGCTTGGTTCTTTCCACAGCGAAGTAGGCAACGGCCGTCGCTATGGAAAGAATGACAGGCAGCAAAGATAGGGATTGTTCCTTGGCCTTGTAGTCTCTAGGGCCCTTGCATACACTTCTCTGTCATAACAAAGAAGAGAATTTTGACCAGCTACACTCAACTTAACGATCCCATGCAGAATTCAAAACCTGCCAACTCTTCCTTCCAACAAAAGATCCACACACACCCCCCCCCCCCCCCCAAAACTCTCACTTTCAATTAGAAGAGTGAAAATTAGAACAATGGATTTGGGGGGGAGAAGTCAACGAAGTTGCCAAGAGTGACAAACGACGCCGGCAATGAACAGGAGCATGGTCAACAGTCTGTTAGAAAGGGAATTCGTTCAAGAGTTCCTTTGGTGGTTTGAGACGTGTTTTGCGGAGTTGCCCATGTTGTACCAAGAGAGTTTCCCGGAGGAGCAATTGAAATTGAAATTCCAAATGGTTTTTGGTCGATTTGGGGAGGATAAAGAGGTTGTGATCCCTTGAATTAGGGGGGCAGTGATAATGTGCAGGTATGCTTTTGTGAGAATGGAGAGGCCAGAGGAGATGAGTCGTGCAGTTGCAGGTTGAATGGATGTCAGTTTGGTGGGAAGAGACTGTCAGTGCAAAGAGCAAAGTATGGACTGGAGGTTGGTTAATTGGGCCTCCATCAAGAAAGAGGTTAGGAGAGAAGGGAAGAGTAGTGTAGCTCCTAGGAAGAGACCGAGTAAGGATTACCTTAAGGTCTGTAGTAGGGAGATAAGTGGAGGGAACTCCAAAATCTTTTCAATGATGTTTTGATTAGGGCTAAAAGTTGGGTGGGTTAGGTAGGGTTGGTGCTCAACCCTAGCCCAACCCAAGGTTACCGCAACCCTAACCCAACCCAACCCAACCTCAGGTTGGGAATTCTCAACGCAAGCCCAACCCAAGTGGGCTCTGTTGGGTTGGTCGGGTTGGTCGGGTGGATACATGCTAATATTTTCATTATTACATTAGTCTACTATATTTCAATACACATCTTATTTTTTGTACCTATGATTTTATTAATTATATATGTAGTTATTTACCGTAAAGAACTTCATTTTTTTCTAAACAAACAAGCTAAAATATAGGACAACTACTCTTTTAAAAGTCATGTTGTGTAGCACGCAATCTATTTGGGAGAGAGAAATCCGTCACATCTTGTTAGTTTGAGTCATCGGAAATGATGTGGACCAATGAGACCCAATGGCACTGGAATTTCTTGTGCCTTCAACAAAGACGATCCGCACTCAATTATAATTTAGAAGTAACATATATATATCGATTGGGTTCGGGTTGGGTTGAGCAACCCGAGCCCAAGCCAAGTTTTATCGGGTTGGTGTTTATATAGCCCAAGCTTGAGACCAAACCCGATACATCCTCCCCAAGCCCAACTCAATGTCGGATCAGTCATGGGTCGGTCGAGTTGAACCTGCCCAACTTTCAGCCCTAGCAGTGGTGGAGGAATCTCTTAATCTCTCGACATCCATGGGAGATGGCTACATGGATGGGGGTACCCCGAATATGGTGAAGGCCAGTTGAGCCTCGAGGGAAATGGCGCATGGCTATCCTGTGGTGAGGGTTCACCCGAAGGTGATAGAGAATGCTTAGAAGACGCTCTAATGGAGCTTGGTGACACTGGGGTTGTCCAATAACTGTGGTTTCAAGGAAGATTATATGGTCCTCAAGTTTCTCAGCAACTCGGAGATACTGATAACATTGTAGCCTCGAGCAAGCCTTGATAGTATCATTCTCACCGATTATCTTTTCGGAGATGGTCCAATCCTTTTGATTTGCAGATAGGCTCGGTGGTCAAAGTTAGATTGAGATGATGCCTAATTTCAAATCCAAGGTCTTTCCTTTAGAGCTCTAGATCTTGGAGGTATTCACGGAAGTGTGGTCTTATATTAGGGAGGAAGTAGCCATCAACCATAATACGGAAGCTTGTGAGGAGATCAAGGTTACCAGGATATGGGTAAGGTGGAAGAGAGCCGTCAATACTAGAGAGGATTCCCATTGTTGTCAAGGAGATGGGGTCTTCGTTCAAGTGGTGAAGGATAAGGCGAGGGTTGAGGTAAGCCATTTGGGTAGGTGAGGAGGAGGGGATGGTAGTAGTGGTAGTGTATAGTAGATTCGTAGATGCCAAGAGAAGCTGTCGTGGAGAAGGATAAGGCCGGGGTTGAGGTAAGGCATTTGGGTAGGTGAGGAGGGGATGGTGGTAGCGGTAGTGTACCGTAGATTCGTAGATGCCAGGAGAAGCTGTCATGGAGAGGAAAGAAGGAACACTCTGGACTGCCGAATGTGGTCCAAGCGACAAGTGAGGCGTCAATTGGTACGCAAGAAGTAGGTGGGGAGAGGGCGCTGGAGGAGTGGACACGTAGTAAGGCCTCTAACAAGAGACCATCAGCATGTACGATGGACGGAGTTGGTGGTAGCAGCAGAGCATGAGTTGTCACCACGTCCTGCCAGATGGTCGAGGTGGCAGAGACGTGGTGGAGTAGACGGCCATGCATTCACTGCAAGTGAGAGGGGGTGACCTTGGGATCAAGATGTTGCCTCATGTCTCGTTGGTGCGGTGTAGTAGAGAAGAGGTGGACGAGACGGGTGACGTGTATTGGGTAAGAGACACATAGTGAGCTGGTGGTCTCGGGTGTGCCAAGTGCTCCTATTCACTTCATCAGTGATGTTTCTTCAACTCACGTGCTTGGGCTCGCCATTCTAGAGTTCTGTCACAGCAATTCATGGGTAGTAGATCTATTTACTCCTCTCACATGCAAGAAGACCTCCTTCCTCAGGCCATGTTGTTGGTTCGTCTCCTCTCCTCTCAACTACTAGTGAGAAGACTAGCTACGGAGAGGAAGAGCATGCTTTGGCATTGCCTCTAGTGAGTGTCAACCCCAATTCTCCCTCGTTCCTGCTCGAAGGCAACAAGCTTTGGCTTCTGAACGAGGTTTCTCTTCTTCAGACAATGGTGTAGGGTTAGGTGTGTCGTTTGAAGTTGTCTTGGAAGGTCAAGCAAAGCTAATGGCATGTCAATGCTACAATGATTCTCAAGAGGGTAAAATGTCTTATGTTTCAACATAGCAGGAGATGTGGCCCGATGACAAGCAACTATTCGAAGCTCTAGACATCACCCCTCTGCAGGTGGACTCTAGGGCAAGAGTATAATTAGGTAGTGGCAGAAGTCAAACGTTATGTGCAATTGCTCCTCCACGAAGGACGAAAGGAGGTCACTTGTCTATGGCTTGGAGTACGCAATGGATCAAGGAGGCAATCAAACACGTCGACAAGCTAGTTGGTGTCCCATTTGGGGATTGTAAAGAAGACCTTACTGCTCTATTCCAATTCGTGGAGGAGAAGGGAACTCAAAAGTCTCAGGTCAACCATCACAAGCAGGTCATCAAACCATCTAAGGGGAGACAAGAGCTTGAAGGTCTAGTGTCCTCCGTAAATTATTGAGTGGGGGTTTCTCCCAAGAGTGGGAGAAAGGGCAGAAGGGATGGAGTGGTGATCCGATGAAGCTAATCAATTGGAGCATGAGGGGCATAGGTTGTTCATAGAAGGGGATTCAATTCAGGGATTTGTGCAAGCGGTTCAAGGTGTAGCTAGTCAGTCACTCTTCAAGAAACCAAGCTATAGTCGTTCGATTAGAAGACTGTGGACTCTGTTTGGGGTGCAAGGTTCAAGATAGGGGGCTCTCAATGTAGTAGGTTTAACTGGTGGTATTGTGGTTATCTGGGATTCCAAAGTTTAGGTCAAGAAGGATAGGTGATGCAACCTGTTCTCTATCTCGGTGTTGCTAAGGGATGTGACGTTGGGTTTCAAATGGGTGTTCACTTCGGTCTACAATCCAAACAGTCCAGGTTAGTGTGCGTAGTTTTGGGCAGAATTGGACTCGTCTCATAATAAGTCTTTGCTTTGACGTTATTGGGTGGGTGGGTGTTTCGAGAGGGAGGAAGCTTTATAGTTGTCATGTCACTCAAAGTATGAGAGTTCTCGGACTCGGTTTCCATAAACAAGATGGTGAATATCTCGATGGGGGATGTGAATTTTACCTGGACAAATGGGCAAGAAAGGGTGGTGAAGTTGGATCGGTTTTTACCATCTTCAAATTAGGTGGAGAAATTTCCCTCAATGCAATAAAGAGGGCTCCTAAGGCCTATTTCTGATCACTGCCTGGTTGCCATAGAGGTGGAGGATAACTGGGCCCACAATCGTTCAGATTTGAATTGTCGTGGTTAGAAGTGAAGGGGCTCTGATAAAGGAATAGTGGTCTTCATTCGAGGTTGATGGACATGCTAGCTTCATTTATTCTAGAAACTCAAAACTTCTTAAAGGAAAAATCGATATTTTTTTAGGAGATGCTTGGAAACCAAGAGGCAAAGTCAAAATCCATCCTTCATGATACTCAAGCTTTGGACAATGAGGAATGGAGTTGGCGTAGGAGGAGAAGTCCACAAGAGATAAATTACCCCTCGGATACAGGAATATGTTGAAGGAAGAGGAGATCAAATGGTAGCAACAGTCTAGAGTGATTTGGCTTAAAGAGGGGGATAAGAACACAATTTTTTTTCATGACATTGTTAATGCCTAGGCTAGGAATAATATTAGCAGCATTGTGGTGGATGGGGTTAAAATTGAGGAAAAGTCGCAAGTGTGATGTCATTGTTAAATTTTATAAGGATTTCCTTATGGGCAAGAAATGGGTGCAGGCGTGCACCCACGTCTAGATAATCCGCCTTTCAATCATCTTTTGAAAGAGGAGATTGTGCTTCCTAAAAAACCTTTTCTTTAAGGAGGAAATGAAGGCAGTAGTGGTTGCCATTGGTGGTGATATGGCCCCAGGGCCAAATGGCTTTCTTTCGGGTATTTTGGGAGCTAGTAAAGGGTGACTTCAACTTGATGAACTCAGTGTTCGAAATATCGGTATCGCACAATGTATCGCACCCTTGGGATACAGATACGTATCGGTTATCGCACGGGATATATCGTTTGTATCGCATAGTTTATCGCACTTTTTGGGAAACATGGGGAAACATTAGGAAAATGGTTGAATTTTTTAATGAAACTTTGGGGATTGTTAAAAAGGCCCTTAATACACACTTTTAATTCATAAAGTTTCAAAAAAGAAGTGTACATAATAGATTTCCTTTGTATAGGGTCCTAAGCTATGCGTTGTCCGATTGAAATAAGACAACTATATTTAGTATCAACCCCGTCCATCCATTTTTCCATATCATTTCAAGACATTATCCAAAAAATAAAACAGATCCAATAATTAGGTAGACCATACCATAGGAAACAATGGTGATTGACCATTAATGGGCCACAAAAGTTTTGGATCAAGCTAATAGTAGTTTTTTCTCTTCATTCAAACCATAAATTTATCTGGTAAAATGGATGGACGGAGTGGATAAAATACATGAATTATAGTGCGCCCATAAAGTTTACAAAGTACACCCCTCATTAAGGGATCCACTTCCCACCATACTAGGGTGGGGCGTTGGTCGTATGTAAATTTCCTGCCATGTTCCTTCGCTCAAAACTTAGGTGGGGCCCACTGTGATGTTTATAAGAAATCCACCTCGTCCATTCATTTTTTGAGATCATTTTAGCACTTGAGAGCAAAAATGAACAGAATCCAAGACTACAGTGGGCCACACTAAAGGAAAAGGTGGGTAGGAAAATTCCTTACCGTTGAAACCTCCCTGGGTTGACAATGATGTTAACATGCCATCCATACCGTTCATAACGTTATTCCTACATGGATGAATTGAAAATACAAATATTAGTCTGATTCAAAACTTATGTGCCCCCACGAATATTTCAAGTGTGGATGTTCAATCCTCACATTTTTGGCACACTTGAGTATTAGATCCTACTCATTTTTTATTTAATGTCCTAAAATGATCTCACAAAACGGATGGATGGAGTGGATTCCTCACAAACATCAATGACAGGCCCCACTAAGGTTTCAAGCGCAGGAAGGCTTTGGCAGGAAATCCTAGTACTCTGCCGACACTCCTTGGGGCAAGTTGTACAAATATTTCAAAGTTACATGGCCCCACAATAATGTATTTATTATATCTACACCGTTCATGCATTTGGAGAGATCATTTTAGATCATGAACCCAAAAATGAGTCATATCCAAAGCTCAAGTGGACCACACCGCAAATAGTAGTGGGGGACTGATTCTCACCATTAATATATTCGAAGGGCCCACCATAATGTTTATTTTCCATCCAATCTGTTAATTAGGTGACACGGACCTGGATGAAGAGGAAAAATAAATATTATATTATCCAAAACTTCCGTGACCACCAAAAGGGTTTCAATCGTAGACGTTCAATCTACCACTGCTGTTTGCATTGTGGTCCAATTGATCTTTGGATCTGTCTTATTTTTCGGCTCAAGCCTTAAGAAGAGCTTGCCAAATGGACGAACGGTCTGGATATAACACATAGCTTATGATGGGACCCACAGAACTTGGTGACGTCAACACACAGCTTGGTGGTGTGCGCGGTACTAGATTTTGATAAAAAAAAAGAAAAAAGGATGGGGTCGCGGATTGGCCGCTGACGGGTTGAGTAGCTACTGAATCTACGTTACCAAGTTCCGTGGGCCCCACCATGATGTATGTTTTGTATCCACACCGTCCATCCATTTGAAGAGAACATTTTATGCCATGAACCTAAGAATGACTAAGATTCAAAGCTCCAATGGACCCCACCACAGAAAGCGGTAGAGATAGTGACGCCCACCATTAAAAACTTCTGAGGGCCACAAAAGTTTTCGATTAAGCTGATATATATTTTTTCCCTTTTATAATATATTTTTTAACTTATTAACGGGTTGGATCTCAAATAAACATCACGGTGGACCTTAGGAAGGTTTCAACGGTGGATGTCACTTTCTCCACTGTTTTCTGTAGTGGGGTCCACTACAGATTTTTTTTCCGGCTCGTTATTTGACTCATGTCCTAAAATGATATCTCCAAATGAATGGACCGTGTGGATATAACACATTCATCATAGTGGGACCCACGTAACTAGGTGACGTTACTTCAGTAGCTATCTCGCGACTCAACCTGTCAGTAGCTAATCCACGTCAAAAAAAAGGCTCGAACGACCTTTCCGTTTTTAAGCAGAGAGGGTTCCGGCTTCCGGAACCCTAAAATTTCTCCCAAATCGAAGCCGGAACCCTAAAATTTCTCCCAAATTGGCGGAACCCTAAAATTTCTCCCAAATCGGCGAAGATGTCTCGGGATTTCTCTCCAAAATCGGAGATTTTATTTGTGGAAACCTAGGAATGATGCTTCAATTCAAATGGCCCGCCAAATGGAAGCTTCCGATCATGGCGATCTCTTTTACAGGTACTGAAATCCACCCTCTAATTTTTTTTCTCAATTTTTTCGGATGATGATGTCCGATATCGTCAAAATATCGTGCGATATCGACGATATATCGGCCGATATCTAGATTTTGGGTTTTTTGGTATCTTCCGGGGGTTATCGCGAGTGTATCGTCTCGCAGGGGTGCGATAACGATAATATCGGCCGATATATCGGCCGATAGTATCGATATTTCGAACACTGGATGAACTGCATTGTTGAGTTCTTCGAAAGCAGTTGTCTATCTGCGGAGTTGGGTCTTCCTTCTACTATTATCTCGAAAAAAGCAGGGGCCAAAAGCTTGTGGGATTTTAGACCTATCAATATAATCAGTGGGCTTTACAAGATTCTAGCCAAAAGCTTGGCTACCAAATTTTGCTCAGTTCTTGCTAATGTTATGTCCAAAGCTCAAGGAGCATTTGAGGTTGGTCGGCAGATCCAAGATAGCACTCGAATCACCCATGTATGCATCAAATCATGCCATAAGCAAAGGAGAAACAGCATCATCTATAAGCTTGATATAGAAAAAGCGTACAACTGCATCGATTGGGACTTCCTTTGATTATATGTTGGGTAGGCAGGGTTGTGAACAACGATGGTGAAGTTGAATTCGAGTGTGCATTCAATCGGGCAAATGCTCTGTGCTTGTCAATGGGTCTCCTAAAGGTTTCTTCAAGGTATCAAGGGTCATTCAGCAGGGGGATCCTCTATCCCCCTTTCTCTCACTGGTGGTCGTGGAAGTTTTAAGTAGAATAATGGATAGAGGGTTAGATGCAATCTCATCAATGGTTTCATAATGGACAAGGAGTTTTAAATCTCACTCCTTCAGTTCGTTGATGACATTATCATTTTTTGTGATGCGGACAACACCAAGGTGGATAACCTAACAAAGAACATCAGATGCTTTGAAGTAGTGTTAGGTTTAAAGGTGAATGAAGGAATAGATGGAGGAAGATTAGAAAGAGAAGAGGAAGAGAGAGATATTTTGTACCCTCTTTCCTTCCTTAATCCTTCATTTATAACCTTACTTCCACTATAATCCTAATTAGATTACAATAAGGATACTTAAGCAGATGGGAGCTAAATACAAGTTAAGTAACATAAGCTAAATCTCTTCAAACTGTACATTGCAGGTGCATTAAAGTCTATGTACACCATCGGTGGTGTACTCCGCAGGTGTACACACACCTTGTGCACACTAACACTCCCCCTCTATAGTGTATATACATACATTTTATACACACATGTATGTATATGTTATCAGTAACAATTCAGAACTCTCCAGATTCTGACTTCTGAGAGGGTTCAGAGATTCTATCATACATAACCTCAAGTGAGTTCCCATGGCCTCAACTCCAAAAGTGATGTAATGGACATTTCAACAAAGATGCAGAAGAAGAACACAAGACCATTAACAATGTCTCATAGGTGGAGCTTCATCTTAAAATTACCTGGTTCATGAACTTTGCCGTAAATGCAATACCAAATTTTGTGGGAACCATAGCAAGACCCCGCTTCTTCCACCGATTGTGCAAATTAAACTCATTCACTGCCTCCCGAGCCTTAGAGAAGTCACAAGATGCCTTTACTTCATCCCAGACCTGGTGTAGGGTGCAGTGTTTAAGTTGGCGACCATAGTGCAGTACATATCCATCGCTTTGAAAATTAAGTTCCTACAAATAAAGACATCTATATGAATTAAATAGTTAATGAGCAAGCCGATGCCTAATTAGTGCAGCAAAAGCACAAATTATTGACTAAAGAATAGTTACCCTTATCTCTTCAGGGCTTTTCTGAAGTTCCATAGCAATTCGTTGAATCCAATTCTCAGTAATAAGCATCCCCTGAGGGCCACCAAATCCCCGAAAAGCGGTATTACTTGGGAAATTGGTATAGCAAACTTTTCCTCTCAGCCTAACATGTGGTATGTCATAGACATTATCCGAATGGAATATCGCACGCTCCAGGACAGCAAAAGACAGGTCCAGTGAATTTCCACCATTATTGTAGATTTCAAGATCCAACGCCAGCACCTTTCCTTCTTTTGTGAAGCCCACCTAGAACAAGTATTTTCTCATTTACGAAGCACAAATTCAAGAGAAATGGAAAGTAACATTTTGCAAACACACATAAGTTAATGGTGGCAGGTAAGTAATTTAATGAGTTATTCTAACACCCTAAATGTAAGATGTTAACCAAACTCCAGATAACCAGCATAGAAAGCCTCCTTCCAGCACCACAAAAGGGGATAAGAACTGGTAAAAGCTCTATGCTTCAGCAGTGGGGCCTCAAGCTTGAGCCTACATGTATATTGATCTTGCTACAACCAATCAACACACACATACATGCAGTGAACAATAAAAGCAGGAAATTTTAAGCCAGAAGAACCAAAAATGAAAAGAAACAGAAAAGGAACGAAAGAATGAAAAAAAAAAAAAAAAAACAGAAACCAAAGTCTTTTAGGAAATATTAGTGTAATTTACTGGTACAATCAACATGAATTTACGAAATGAAGAAATTTTAAACATGAAAACAGAAATTCAGAGAGGTGATGGTTCTGTAAAACAGATGAAAGAACAATTGTATCATGTGCAAATTTTCTCAGGATTGGCAGGCTCTCTTGAAAAGTTGAAAAGGGATGAATTAGAAATAGTAACTTAAAGACTAACCACCATATGACCAAACTTCTCTAACATTCAGTAGGACACTGAATCATTTAAAGCTACATTTGTGTTCACTCACACATGTCAGCACTAATGATGCATATTGCAAGAAAGAGTGACCAAAATACAGAGTTAGGAATGTATTGACAATGGCATTGTCATTCGGACAAAATTCAGTATTATTATGATGGGCCTGCTATAGATAATACTGGTTGGCATATCTCATCCAGACCCAATTCAGTATTATTATCATGGGCCTGCTATAGATAATACTGGCTGGCATCTCTCCAAGAAGATGGCGCAGAACAAGAGCTCTCTGAATGAAAACCATCTCTTACAGACTACACAGGTGTTCATCCAAAAATTCAATTTAACACACAAGAAGTCGAAAACCCTCAGTCAATTTACTTAGATCACGATGTATGCATGCAGCATGCCTGCACTCACCATTTCAAGATTTCCAGTTTAATGCAGCCAAAAGCACCCAACTGTCTAGTTCCTACTGCATATACATGCCAATCTGTAGACATAGTACCATAATCCAACTCTCCTATAACGAATGGTACCTTGTATTTTCCAAGAAAACTGTGTCGCTGCCCAGTGATCATCATGTCCAAATCCCTATCTAATGTGATTTTCACTGGTCGCTTCAAAATATATGATGGTACAGAAGCCGCAGCGGCAATGAAGGCTGATCTTGTCTCTTTTCCACCAAATCCACCCCCGATGCGCTTTGTCTTGCAAACAACTTTAGACATCGGAAGATCAAGAACATGGGCAACATATTTCTGATGCTTGTCAGGGCACTGTATGTTAAGAAATGATAAAAAAATAAGACTAGCATCAGGTAAGACCAACAAGAATATATTCATGTAACACTGAGAGCCATCAAGAATCAATACAAATTTTTGCAATATGCTTCATGGCATTGAAACACCGTGCATGCAAACCTTTAGCTCACGAGTACACGCTTGCCAAAAGCACATAGCACACATTGCTTATATGTTCATGTTCACCCATCCACAAGAACAGGTAGATGCACACATTGAACACATGGAAATGCACAAAACCATATGTCTGAAAGCCTTGTCCACTTACAATACTAGCAGACATGTGCATATGCATCTCTACTGTGTATGATGCAAGTAGCTTTTGGCCAATTTAACCCTGCAGTTAGTCATGTGAATAGACATAAGCTTTAGTTGTTTTTCATGGATGTAGCCCTTCAAACAGGGGCAATTTTGTCCTCTGATTTACTTGGTGCGAGTGCCACATTCTGAGATTCCTTTTTGTATGTAGCCTGCACCTGTGTGAGGACGTCGTGCAACAAAGAAAGTTGTATGGGCCACCCTGATGTCTGCGTAGTATCCAAGCCGTCCATTTGTTGCACCGCCTCATCTTAGGAGGTCAGCACATGAGTGAATTACCATAATTTGCATGTGCCATGTGCTACATTGACTACACTACACGCTATGTAGCTCACATGATGTTTTCAATGATTTGTTACATTTTTCCATTTCCAATAAAAATTAGTTAACCTTTTTAATGCTATTAGTAAAATAATATAAATAACAATATTAAATCAGTTTCATTGCTCTTTCTTTACGTTTATACTTAATCATTACTCTTTCCTATTACTTTAGGTTGCATTTTGTTGCAACAAATATCATGAAATTTTGCTAAATTTCATTATTAAACAGTCTAATCCAGTATAGAATATCATGACATTGGTGCAACCAAGCGCCCTGATTGAAAATCTAGAAGTTGCATGTAGCTTACACGTCACGCTTCAAAGGGATGAACGCTATGCGCTATTTAAAACATTGTGCATGACAAAACAAATCTTGTTTAACAATTGCATGAAGTTAAATGCATTACATCACCGGAGGAGATGCCTATAATTTTAAATATGAGGTCAAGAATTGCAACAACTGTAGACAGTTTCTTTTTTAAGGATAACAGCAATGTTTTGAATAGCATCCGTAGCGTAGAGTAGCTACGACGCTATGTAGCATTAGCAAATAGCGTAAATCCCCTATAGCATACGCTACAGGAGTAGTAGCGTATGTAGCATCGACACGTGCGCATAGCCCATGTAGCGTACACGTAGCGCATATAGTGCACACTACATTTTTTTTATAAATGATAATTGTATTTTGTATTTTGTACTTAATATTCAACTAGTGGGATTTTAATTTCTTTTCATACTTGTGACTTGTGGTTTCAATTGGACATTATTAATTAAAGTGGTTTGCTTAGAAAGTTATTGATGTGATAACGATTTGATTTCATTTATATATGTAGATTGGCTTTTGATAAATGATAATTAATAACTTGTTTGAACATGCTTGTACATGAAAAAATGAATCATATTTCAGGAATATATATATGTGTATAGAGAGAGAGAGAGAGAGTAATACTCACACGTAACTAGTTGTACATCCAACTAGTTGGCGTGTGGGACCCGCCATGGTGTTTGTATGACATCTTGCCCATCCATTAAGATTATCCCATCATGAAAATGAGATGCCCCAAAAATCAAGTTGATCCAACTATTAGGTGGGGTAAACCATAGAAAACCATGAAACAACACCTAAAACTCCATATTCCCGTGAAGCATCACATTTTCATGGTTGGATCGTCCTGATTTTTCGCACATCCTATTTTTATGGTGGGACAACCTTGCTCGACGGACGAGATGTCATACAAATACCATAGTGGCCCCCACACACCAACTAGTTGGACGTACAACTAGTTGTGTGTGAGCATTTCTCATATATAAATATGTGTGTGTGTGTGTGTGTGTGTGTGTGTGTTTTACTGACTATTCTCTTACACGTTACAGATGATCGAATGCTACACAACATGCTACTGCTAATTAAAACACTGGATAACAGAGGTCGAGAAATCAAAGGACAAATGGAAAAGATCCTAGCCAAAAAATCCTTTGACCACAAGTTAGACCATCACACTACTTGAAGAGGACTAGGAGACACCCCAAGGTAAATTGATTGTAGATGATGACGGTAACAAGATAGCAGTAGATAAGTGCTTTTAGTACAAAAAACTGCAACCTACTTGAGTAGAGGAAATCATATGAACTTCATTGCCACCATCCATTGTCCATATCAGACTGCTATTCGGCTCCAGATAGAAATGCTCCTGACCTCCTATTTGAACCTCCCCTTCTATAATTTTGTCACATTCGCCTGATTGCAAACACCACTCTACATCCCCCTTTTTCATATGTCTCTCGGTGTTAGGATGGAAACTGTTAGATTGAAGGGCATCCTTTATGGATAAAACTGCAGGCAGATCTTCATACTCGATATGTACTTTTCGTGAGGCTAACCTAGCATTTTCATGAGTATCAGCCACAACCACGCCTATGACCTGCATAAAATAATAAGAAAAGGGTCCCTTTCTGCAGTGAATAAATAATTGGTCCTGAACTCAAATACTAATAATAATAATAATAACAAAACAAATACAATTGGGCCATCCAGATAATAATAGTAATAATAATAACAACAACAAAATGATTGATTTTAGCATATGGACTCCATACCTGACCAACACAAGTTACAATTTCTGTAGCAAAAAGCTCTTCATCGTACACAACTGGTCCAATACAATTACTTCCAGGAACATCTTTTGATGTAAACAATCCTTTGAACCCAGGGGAAATCTTGGCACCTGAATCATCTATAGAGAGTATACGAGCATGAGCCTTTCTACTCAATATTAAAGCCGCGTGTAAAGCATTTGGAGGCATGGGTGTGTCATCAGCATATTCTGCTTCCCCTGTAACCTGTGTAAAGTAATTGCAGTGAGAATTAAGCCAAAAGAACAGTCGTTTTTTTCTGGATAGATAAATAATTTATTGAGAAACTTCCACTTCTAGGTCTCTCTTGAATCTCTCCAATACAATAAGCACTTTCCCCAGCATTGGCATCAAGCCATTAACTGAATGACAGAAAATTTAAATTGTACAATGAAAAACAATACCATGCTCTGCTGAACTCACAAGGGTAGATTACTACACCAGTATCATTGTTGCAACTGTTCATTGTAATAAAAAAGAGCCATTACATGTTGCTATATTGATTGGGTTGCTCTTTGTGTTTCATCTACAGTTTCCCATCCAAGGCTGTTATGAGATGATTATTTTGCTCAAAGATACATTCATCCTTACTCCAATTCATGTAATTACAAGGCTCAAACCCTAAATTCAGTCTCGATGAGAGATACCTCCTCTCATCGCCTATTGAGAATTTTCTACTACAAAATACCATAGCTGTAACTAAAAGACTTTGTTTAAATTTTTGTTCTCAACTTCAAGGTTGCATTCCTCCAAAAGTCTGGGTTTTGTTCAATAGACTGTAGTATAATCTTCAAAGTTCCGCAGTTTCTTGCTCCTTCTGAGAAAAGGATTTCAGTCTCTAGGCCTTAATTTCTTCACAAGAGTTCGCTAGTTACCAGAGCAATGTTGGAACCGCAGCCATGCTTTTCTTTGCTAATAGAGATTGCTTTTCCAAGGGAACATGTTACCATTAGATTAGCATGCACCGTCTCATCCAGGTTTTAGCTAGATGAAATGGTAAATGGTTTCTTGCCTGTTACAGTGTCAATCCTTTTGAAATGCTATATGATTTAAGTGGTTTGCTACCAAGGCTCTCACCTAGACGCTCATCATCTGCTTGTTTATGGCCCACCATGTGATGATTAAGACTGTTGATCTGGAAGTCCCCAGTTCCCACATTAGATGGTTCAAATTGGGGGGATATTCATCCACACATAGTGACTTAAAACCACAATCACAAACAGCCGTTTCTAACTCACCTTAGCATGAATGGTGATGAACACCCATCAGTGAAAAAAACAACTCACCATATACTATGAGAAGCTTCTAAATGAATGGTCCAAATCATCATGTGGTCAAGCACAAGGGGCTCCAAGGGGAGAACCTTGCTAGAAAATCTCATAATTTAATAATCTAATCTAACAGTGTTTTGAATAGGATGAGTAGCGTAGCGTAGTGTAGCTATGATGTTGTGTAGTGTTAGCAAATGACGTAGATCCCCCGTAGCATACGCTACAAGGGTCATAGCGTATGCGTAGCGTATGTAGCGTCGTAGCATAGCGTAGCACTAGCACATGTAGCATACGCTAAGTTTTTTAATAAATAATAATTGTATTTTGTATTTTATACTTAATACTCTCATCCTATGGGATTTTAATTTCTTTTCATACTTGTGACTTGTGGTTTCAATCAAACAGTATTAATTAAAATGGTTTGCTTAGAAAGTTGTTAATGTGATAATGATTTGATTTGGTGTATATATATGGATTGGCTTTTGATAAAATGATAATTAATTACTTTTGAACATGCTTATAGTTGAAAAAATGAACCATATTTTAGGCTCTTTTTTTTTTTTGTTTTCTAAAAACTATTTATCATGTTTTTATTATTTTTAAAATTTAAAAAAAAAAATAGTATTGTGTTACTTAAGCTACCTATGCAACACGTTATAGAGGGTTTAACACTACGCAACACGCTACTGCTATTTAAAACACTAAATCTAATCAATCAGGCAAGTCAGAGAACAGCTTTTAAAATTGATAAGACAGTGTAGGTGTTGGAACATCTAGGCCTGTTTCCAATAAATCCCTGTAAATTCCTTCAACAACAGATGGTCAATATTCCTACGGCAAAGATGTTGTTATTGTGTCCATTGCCCCAGTTTAAAATTTAAGTTCCATAACCATGTTGTACCAGGGTACCAAAGCTCTTGAACTTGAATAATTTAAAGAACTCCTAAGCAATCAGCAGTTGAAACTACGGATACACTTTGTCAGAAAGGAAACATATACAATGCCATATAGGCAAGAATCAGGAGAACGAAGCTCAACTGCTTAACCTCCTTTATTGGTTGATTGGCTATCAAAGTTTATCCTTTCTGGTGCATTACTTACATACATCACCGAGTTGATATTTGTTTACCATGTAGGTTATAACCAGACCTTGTTCAATATGGATGAATGATGCATGTATATCAATTACCAAAAAAAAAAAAAAAAGGATGAAAAAACATGTTCAGGTCCAGTGCTTGAGACAGGTCACATACACATATTATATGCTTCAAAGTACAGAAGCTTAAACATAATCAAATGAACCAGAATAAGAACACATGCTAGTGAGTGACTTGCAATCATCAACCCGGATATGATCGGCACTGACAAATAAAAAGTAGGACATTTTGGAAATGTTCCACTGATAAACCATTTTTAGATATGTAATATGTAACAATGCACGTGGGCAATCATACAAACCACGAAAAAGAAGAAGAATAAGACATAGAAACCAATATATGCTGCTTATCGAGAGAGAGAGAGAGAGAGAGAGAGAGAGAGAGAGAGAGAGGGAGAGGGAGAGGGAGGGAGGGAGGAAGGGAGGGAGGGAGGGAGGGAGAGAGAGAGAGAGAGAGAGAGAGAGAGAGAGAGAGAGAGTATGCAGCAACCACAAAATTGACATGATTTAGAGAAGAGAGAGTATGCAGCAACCACAAAATTGACATGATTTAGAGAAAACAAACAATAGGAAGGAAAGATATACCTGAAGTTTTGATGAAAGATGAACCATAGGAAACCCAACAGAAGTCCCGTGATTCATCACTTCATAATCCTGAATTCCACTAGATGATGGCCTGTCGTAAGACTGTATGGCTGACAGATGGGACTGTGGAAGGCCTTCTGTGAAGGATTGTTTCCCCTCCATCTGATGAGAAACCCACAGGAAAAATTTGAAAAAGAAACTTAACGTTAAAGATTTGCGGAACTCCACCATCCCACCCGGTGCATTGTCGGAAAGAAATATATCATCTTTTAATATCCCCAAAGCACCCTGCAACAGTTCTTTATCCCAACTTTTCCCAATAAGAAAGTGTTTGGTTTTTGGAGCAGACAAGGAAACAGGAGCAACCCCACCATAAACAATGGAGGCATCGGAAACTGCCCACTTCCCATCTTTTTCTTCAAGAGAAACACGCATACCTGCATTTACAATTGCAATATCATCATCCCTTCGGTGAGCCTGCTTGAATTCTTTCACAAATTCAAACGGCCTGCTCCATGGCAAGAAAACTGACAGTAAAATTTCACTGCACGTTAGATCCACCTTGCGGTAACCCATGAAGAAATCTTCTGCAAGAGTTGTTCTGACATTCTCTTTGCAATCGATGATTCGAAACTTTGCTCCAGCAGCCATCCAGAGTGGATTCAAGTCAGATATTGGACTGGCAG
The DNA here is from genome assembly GCF_029962835.1 of Magnolia sinica. Lineage (NCBI taxonomy): Eukaryota > Viridiplantae > Streptophyta > Magnoliopsida > Magnoliales > Magnoliaceae > Magnolia > Magnolia sinica. The sequence continues at coordinate 139,894,608 of NC_080573.1, forward strand.
TACAGATATTCCCACCAACAGAAGCTACATTCTTTATCTGTTTCCCAGCAAACCATTTTAGCTGTTCAATGAAGGCCTTACATGATGATGTCTCATGAGCATCACGCTCTGCTACAACCTTTTTCAAAAGGTTTAGAAGCTCTGTCAGTCGTACAGCAGCACCAATCTCCAATCCATCATCTCTCACTATCAAAGTATTAAGTTCAGGTACATGTATCACGGAAATCAGGACCTGATATTGAACATTCTTAAACTTTGTTTCTATCCCTACTTCAGTATTACCAACCACTAATTTTGCATCCGGATATCTTGATTTCAAATCTAATACATGCTGAAGTTTAAGAGGTCGATACCACTTAATTCCACCAGCTCCATTCAAATTCAAAGGCTTCGTCTTCCTCAAAAGAAGTTCTGGAGGAAAAATAAGCTCCTTCTCACTGTAGGAGCTTCCATCAATTTCACTATAAGAAACACGTTTGTAGCCATTGCCACAAGTTACATTTTCAGCTGAAGTTCTGTTAGTTACAGCATTTGATCCACAGGAGCAAGGTTTACCAGTCGAGGGGCAAACAAAATCACCTCCTGGTGTGCTAGCAGAAGATACGTTAGTGTACAATGCATCATAACTTTTGGCAAAAACACGAAATGCATCAATAATTGGTCTGTATCCAGTGCAACGGCACAAATTTCCAGCAAGGCTTTCTTCAATTTGCTCTTCAGTAGGCGGCATTTCGCTTGACCTCAATAATGCATACATGGACATTACAAAACCAGGAGTACAAAATCCACATTGTGAGCCATGGGCACGAGCTAAAGATTCCTGCATACCAATTAAGCTTCAAACATGCTTCAGCATTACAAACATTGCAAAAAGAAAATTCAAAAGTTTCAGAAATAGAAGGTGCGATCATGTCAGCTTTAATATGTCCAATTAACAAGCCACATGATCATGGCTTGCCAAAACGGTTAACAGTTAAAAACATTATGAGTTACAGGGCGGTAATAGCTGTTACAGAAAAAATCACCTGCATCGGTCCTATAACAATTTTTTTTTTTTAAGGGGTAATGGTAACGTTGGTGTCCGTTACAGCGCCATTACTATTAGAGCATACCTTGCACGCAATAAGCACAATTACAAGTAAAAATTGCATATAGATACAGTTCACTAGAAGGAAACCTACTATTCCATACAATGGATATGTCCAATGGGTGCACGCATAAGTGGGTGTACGCAATCATTAGTGACCAATGTGATAGGGGGGCTCTCGAGCACCCACGTCACAAGGCTGGTAAATAATTAGATTTAATCTTTTATATGTTTCGATACTTTATTGGTTGCATGCATGGTATGGACCTGGATGGTTATTTTCTTGACTCTAATAAGTAAATATATACACCGTAATGGGTTTCAGCATACTTCTTGAAACTCAAGTACCACTACAGTCGTAGACTCAATGAGGACAATGGCTTAAAGAAGGCGGTGCACGAAGTATATGAGAATTTATTCACTACTTCTCAAGGGAAAGCTCATTTCAAAAATGAGGTAAACTGTTGCATTTAATTATTGTCTGACTTCCTGCCACACATTATACTAACAATTAGCATTAAATGCCATCAACAAATTGTGAACTTTTGAGATGCGAGGGGCATGTTTTGGTGCAAAACTACAAGAGAGTCAAGAAAGATGATGATACCATGTGACTTGGTGCATGCAAACTTGTAGGCAAAAGTTAGTTTTCATGTTTTAAAATTATATATGGTACTAAGATACAACCATGATCAATTTACATGTGAATGGTGAGTCATGTACGGGAGTGACAGTGAGACCTTTTAGTGATTAGCTATCCGCATACTCTCACAATGGTGTCATCATCACAGTGTGTGCAAAACTGCATACATTCTATCTTATTCACATGAATAAGCACAAAAAGTTGGGTTACGAGAGGCTCTAGAAACTGATATTCTGTCACTACAACATAATGCTTCAAGAGAGGCTGCAACGGGTAGAAAGTGCAAGAAGCAAAGTATTACATGACAGTAATGATGGCCATAATGGCCACCGCTGTTACCGTTATAATATGGCCCCTATAACGACCATTATTGGCCCCTATAACGACCATTATGGGTCTTTTATTTATTTTTTGGAGGAAAAATAAATAAACTATTTCGGCCCCATAATAGTTTGTTACATCTTATATATCAATTTTCTGTAATGGTCGTTACAACCCCATAACGCGTAATTACCACTGTTGTTGTTACATGGCCATTTTGGAATACCTTGGCTAGAAGATCTCATGAAGATCTGATGGGGACATCACGCACACGCACGCTGCCCCCCCTACGCACGTACGCAAGGACAAAGAGGGCCCCACCATCGATCTGGATTGATGACGACGTCCAGAAAGGGCCTCCTAACTGAAAGATGGAGTTTTGGTTCGTTGGAATGGGCCCGATAGTCAAGTAAAGCCCATCATAGGATCTTATAATTATGACCCACTAGTCGGATTAATCTCATATTTTAAGTTTTGCTTATTAATGTTATTTAGAGTATCATGGACGGCTTAAATTTCTTTGATTAGTTTTTATTTTTGTTCACTTCATCGCCAAGTAATAGGTTGCGCACACGGTGCAAGTTTTGGGGTATAGGGTTTTCCTATAAATAAGCACCCCTTGTAGGGTTTTTTGATCCATTGAAGCTTAATAAAAATTCTGCGTTTTCTACTCCTCTGAGTTTTCAAGTTGTGGAAATCCAATTGGGTGCAAAGTCCTCCCTTCATCGAAGGGCTAACTACCATGGTGCGAAGCCACATCGATCCCAACTCGCCCCCATCCGCTACCATCTCTATTTCTCATCTCCTACCACCCTCCACACCTCAAATTTGTCTTTGCAAAAGTTTTCCTCTTTACAGCAAAATTCCAAATTCTGGCCCTACAAAAGGCCTGAAACTTTGGCAGAACACCACGCACAGACCGTGCGTCCGATTGACACGAAACTCGAGGATTTTGAAGCCCTCCCCTGGCCGACCAGAGTCAAGGAGTCGCTTTCCGCATTCGACACTCTCGCACGTGCGGCCAGACCCCTACGCACGTGCAACAGATCTGGCCCGTTGTCCGCGCGCGGGGACTATCTACAGGTTCAGATTTCCGTCCATTTTACTCCTTTCATACCTATTCTCCCTAACCCTAACCCTAGATTGCATTACTTTCAAATTATTTGCTTCTTTTCTTACCCTAGGGTTCTCTGAATTAGAATTGGTGAATCCCTTGAATTAGGGACTGATTGTTATGCATGTGTGGCTGATTTTTACTTCCCTTTAAGTATCGTTTGGTCCATAATTTTACTGATCCAGCCCTAGCCTGTGTAGGCCTGGACCCGCATAGATTCCCCTTAGTTGAATGTTTGAACTTTTGTGTAGGATATGGAACTTTATGTGATTGTTTCTAAATTAGTATAATCTAAAGCCTAAGATCTTGCATATCATGTTTAATTTTCATGTCCTACATCAAGAACAGTCAAAACGAATTTTATGAAGGGGGTACAAATGACCCACTTTACAAGTGGGTTAAGTCAACTGATCTGAAACAAGTAGATGGTTGACTGGGTACGAAGATAACAAAGGAGGCAGCATCACAAGGCACCGATGTTAATGCAGTTATAGAGGAGGCAAGATACCTCCACGAAGCTTTTGATCTATTGTCGAGGAGCGTTGGAGGCAATCAAGCATCAGGATCTCATGGGGCACGTGGTGGGCACACTTTTTCCAACATTGATAACATCACGAAGAGCGACAGAGGTGACGACAGTGGCAATGATGGGGATGATAGCGGTAGCCATAGGGTGACAGCATTGATGATGTTCGTAGCGAGAGTTAAAGTTTGAGGCCTCTTAGCCCATTCATTGGGGAGAGAATTAAGCATGTCGTTGGGGACAAAGACCATGGTTTGCATCATGCCCAGTGGGGGCTTCTCAGCCAAAGTATTATCGTTGTAAAAAGGAGGAGCTAAGTGGCATTGAGGAGTCTCTAACGCGGAGCATGAGGTCCATTGACATTAGTGGTGGGCAGGACAATTCTAGTCCTATGCCACATTATAAATATGAATTATATGGTTACAGGCCTCGTGGAGCAACGACTCCAACAATTATGGTACATAGACGTAGTCATTCAACTACATATAAGGGTAGGAGTATGCTTACACGTATGGCAAGGACATCCAAGGGTATAACTATGGGCAGATGTAACTAGGAATCTGAGGCACAGTCGCTCAAGTGTACTGAGGGCATTGGTTTATTTTTATTTATTTAACATTTCTATGTATTGGGTGTGTTTTCATACTTGTTTTATATGATTTATAAATGATATGAACTGATTTTGGATATAATAGCATCACTTTTGTCAAATATTATGCATAATTTAGGATCCTATGCAAAGGAAACTTATTATATGTACGAGTTTGTTTGCGATCTTTTGAGATCTAAGAGTATAATAATGTCTTTTTCAACATCCCCTGAAGTTTCATTGAAAAATGCGATCAATTTCCCAATGCTTCCCAAAAACAACAATAAATTCCGTGATACATGCAATAACGATATGTTTCCATATCCCAAGTGTGTGATACATGGGTCAATACAGATTTAAATCACTGGTTGGAATCTCATAGAACTTCTACTCTTACCCTTATAGGTTGAATAGGGATAGACTACTTTCTATCACCATCATCACAAATCACAATCTATAATCTATAAAGAATTCATCGAGCTCATATTTAGAGAATTTCTACAATCAAAACATGCCATAGCACATGTAGACCATTTGGGGATAGGTTGTTCAAGCCCCTAATTAGCAGGACTTCTAAACCTCCAAGGAGTTTACTATGAATTCAAATGCATTAACTTGTCGACTCAAAGCCTATGCAAGTGATTGAAGTCATTGAAGCATTATAATTTAGCCCAAAATCTTCTTCCACAAACACCCTTATCACGTCCTGGACACAAGGGAGCTCATGGAGTACATCATTGCCAATGCAGCAGCAGCAGCAGCAGAGATAGAGACATCCATTCTAAATTTTCCTAAACTCTTGATCAAGTAACCTCTACTCACAAGATTAAATGTATGATTTCAAATGCATTTCTATATTAGATCTAATATTTCAACTGATGCCCACCTGTTCTAGCTTGCTTGGATTTCCTTTATCAGCTCATTCTTCAATATCACATCAAAGTTCAATTTTTCATGCATAAATGTGAGCTCTTCAATGCCTCACATCTGGTGCATCACCTCTGTTTTTCCCTAAGAGCTGTAGGGTAACTTTCCTATAGTGCAACTTGGTCAACTTTAGCCTTGTCTAAAGGCTTCCTAGTTTGTATCAACCAATGTACCCACGAAGCAGACAAAATATTCAGCACAAAATATCTTGGGATTGTTGGACCAATTATCTAATTACCTAAAATCTTTGACGGGCATGACATACGGGTGTCATAAATCTGATATGGGTGAACTATGTCAGTCATGCTCAACAAAATACAGAGAAGGGTTCAGAGGCTCAGCAAAACATTTCTTAAACAAATTATGAAAAGCTAACAGTTGATAAAATTGGTTTGAGATGGTCTACTCAAGTGCAATCAAACCAACGCAGCCTCCGTAGAGAGGGGAACTTTGATCAGGGTTAAAGGGTATGAAAGGAGGATGAAGGGGGAGACTGAAAAGAATTAGGATCGAGGTGGTGAGAAAGAATATGAAAGCTCATTTACTTACCAAGGATAGGAGCTTGGTTAGGAATGATTGGCAAAATAGAATTCATAGATGAGACCTCAAATTGCTGGGACAAGGCTATGATGATAATGATGATGAATAGTTAAGATAATTAAAGTGTACTGCTTCAAAAAATATGTATGGTTTGGCTATTTAGAAACTCTGCATGGTAGTAACGTGTCAGCCAGTCCCAAGCCAATAAAGGAAGGTTGATGTCAGGCTGGCAGACCGTTGCCAAAATTTTGTCAATCAATAGTAGAATTCCTTTTTTCAAATCTTTCAATGGCTGAAATAGGAAGACAACCCCCTGGGACAAGGCTATGATGATGGTGGTGATGATGATGATGATGATGATGATGATGGCTTGTATAGGTTTAGTGTCAGGTTAGCCACATAAAAGTTTACTATTGAGAACGTTGTGCTCAAAACTGAAGAAAAATCTGGACTTTTCTCATGCTTAATACAGATAAACAAAGAAAATTATTATTTTATTAAAGGATAAGCTATGCACCCATGGAACATATATCAAAACTGAGTGAAGATCACGTGCCATATGATCGTCACCACCTTTATCCCAGATATTTGCGGTCACCTTTATGTATCCAGTTTTGCCAGCCTTTCCTATCTAAGGCCCTATCCTCACTGATAAAAAAGAATTAGGCATCTTGATAATGCTCAAAAACACAAACCTAATAATAGTCTCCTATATCAGTCATTGCTAAGATCAATAAGTTGAGAAAAAACTTCTCATGGCAAGAAGGTTCTGAAAGGAAAAAATTCCCTCTGGTTAATTGGGAAGAGGTGTGTCTTCCCTATGGAGAAGGGGGGGCTAGTATCCGGAATCTCCTCCTTTTCAATGAGGCCCCCTCTTGGGCAAGTGGGTTTGGAGATTCAGAAAAGAATCTGATAGTTTATGGCACCAAGTTATATCAGCTAAGGCCTCTCCCCAAAGTTGGTGGACTAAATCTTCATTGCTTTCGAGGGCTTCTTTCTTGTGGAAAGGGATAGCCAGAGCTGCCCCCTTGGTGTCCGAGTGAACATCTTTCCACTTAAAGAATGGTGCAAGAATCAAATTCTGGCTGGATTCTTGGTGTGGAAACCAATCATTGGCAGAATCTTTTCTTACGTTATTTGTTGTATCTTCCTACAAAGATATAGTCATTAGGGATTATTTTATTCCTATGAGAGTGAGGTATTTGGCTTCCACCTTTTCGTAGAAACTTGTTAGATTGTGAGATAGAGAATCTTACTCTCCTTCTTTCTCATTGGCAGGCTCTTCAGCCTTGCAATGATGAGGAAGACTCATTACGTTGGAGTTTGTCTGCATCCGGAAACTTCTTTGTTCGCTCCTGCAAATCCATTGCAGCGGCTGCTTCCTCTCCTGTTTCTAAGTCCCATATGACTCCCCTATGGCACTACAGAGTTCCTCCTAAAGTGGCAGCATTTGGGTGACTCATGGGAAGGAATAAAATCCTCACCGTCAACAACCTCCAAAAGAAATGGAATGTGTATCCCCAACATTTGTCTCATTTGCTACCAATCTGAAGAATCAGTGGACTATCTCTTCATCCACTGTCCCTTCGTTTCCGACTTATGGTGGACCATTTTCAGATTGGCAGGGATTGTGTGGGTTATGCCTCACTCATTGGAAGGGCTCCTTTATGTGAGGCATGCAGAATCTGGAGGGGCTATGGAAAAAAAAAAAATGTCCTCTGAGAGATTGGGGAGGAAAGAAATAACCGTTGTTTTAGGAATTCTAGCGTTTCCGCAGCTGGTGTTTTGTTTAAGGAATGGGCTCCTTAAGTTTTTTCTTTTCTTTTTTTTTGGAATGGGGGTGCTGTCAGGGGACAGCTTTTGTTTTGGGTTGCTTTTTAGCCTTGTCTCATTTTTCTTATAGTTTTGGTTCTGTTTCCTGTATTTTCTTTGTTTTTTAATAATATTCTCATATTTATAAAATAAAATAAAAAGTTAGTACTTGGTAAAATGACTGAAATGCCCCTCATGCAACAAGAAATCACATGGAGAAAAGAAATTTTACTAAATTGCCTCATCAAAGATAGGCACATAACTTGCACATAGATCGGCATATACTAAATTTAACTAAATTGCCTCATCAAGATGAAGGCATTTTCTGTGGTTTCTCAATTGATAGAATGTCTAGTCCTATCTCTCACTTACAGTATGCAGATGACTATGACACTCTTTTTTTTGTGATGCGTCTCCAGACATGGTAGATAAGTTGAGTACTATTATCAAATGCTTTGAGGCGGTTTCGGGTCTTAAAGTAAATTTGTCCAAGAGCAAGATGATTGAGGTTCGGATGGAGCCTAACAAAGTGTAGGTTTTGGCTGACATTTTCGGGTGTGCTGCTCCCCTCCCGGCTACTTTGCATGGGTAAGCCGGCAAAACATCTTGGGGACAAGGTGGTAGAAAGATTTCAATGGATGTTGGCTCGATGGACAGCCCGGTACCTTTCGATTGGTGGTCAGATTACCTCGATCAAAGCAGCGTTATCCAATCTTACTTTATATTTCATGTCGCTTTTCAAGTGTCAGCCATTCGTGCTTGACAGGCTTAGGCGGAACTTTTTGTGGCAAGACATTGATGAAAAGAAAAGTGATGAGGACATCACTTCACCTACACCTTTGTGTACCTATCAGAGGAGGAGGCAGGCTGCACCGATTTCTTTGTGGCTAGGTGAGTACCTATGATCATGTTGAACACTCCATGTGCATATGTGAGCATCTAGAATACCCCACATTGAGAAGATGCACATGGGTTGTTTGAGGGAGTGGGTTGGACCGTCGAATTCGAGGGACGTGACGATCGGGCCGTTGGATCGCATGGATCACATAATCAGGCCATTGATCATGAATAATCTTCATCAGTTTTTAAATTCTATCATCTTTTAGGATTTAATTTATGATTACTTCATGTTTGGACACACTATAACTGATTTAGTTGATTTTTCTCTAGACAATGATCATTTTCATCAAATTTCATAAGACGGTTGAATTTGTAATTTTTGAAATTTATTAAAGCTATAAAAGAGGGGTGGGCATGCAACCTCTCTTCATCAGGTTTTTTTAAGGAAAAAAAAAAGCTCCTTGCTTCTTCTTCTTCCATCTTCATGTGATTTGAAGGTGACTTCCATGTGATTTGGAATCAAGATTGGTACAATGCTAATCTTCATCAATGAAGGTGTGAGGTCTCCATCCATCACTCTCATTATCATCCTTTCATCAACCATCGACGTATTCTTCAAGTTCTTCAATTTTCTTCATCCCAAACATTCCCCATTCTTCCAATCCTTCATCATTCCACACTTATCGACGAACCAAACCCTAAAGACCCAAACTCTCACAACTTAGCCCACACGTGTGACTGTACGACCACACGTGTGAACCCATAAGGTTGGCCGTACGGCCACACTCGTCTCTATGGTTTTCCATTACCCTTACATCAAGACACTACTCTCCATTTTCCAAAACCTAACCCTAAACCTATAAATGCTTAATTTTCCAAGTTTTCTCTAAATTTCCTAGACCCTAATTTCACCCTAGGCAGTATTCGATCTTCTCCTTTGAAATACGCTTTACCCTATGCTATTTGGATGTCCCTACATCCGTTACATTCTAGATTCCTTTATTTAATGGTCTTGTAGGATGATGTTTAATAACTTAGGCTGGAATTATGCATGATCTTCTCTTGAGATTTTGATATTTGTGATGATGATAGCAAGTTTTGTATTATTTTTTTAATTAATTTAATTTTGCTGATTGATCTCACCAATATTTGAGTTCATGCATCGGTCCTACATCAAAAAAGGTTTCATCTTCTTAGTTGGAAAGAAGTTTATAAAGCTTATGACAATGGCGGGGTAGGGATAAAGGATCTCAAAATTATGAATATTGCGTAACTTGGTAAATGGCTATGGTGTCTTGCTAAAGAGTATGGGGCCTTGTGGAATGAGGTCCTCAAAAGCAAATATGGGTCTTTGATAGGAGGTCAAGAAACTAGAGAGACATCTAATTATAGAGCCTATGCGTTATGGAAAGGGGTATGTTCCACAAAGGCGGCATTCTGGCAAGGTGTGGGGTTTTCCTTGGGTAACAGTGAAAAAATCAGATTTTAGGACGACGTTTGGGTGGCGACACAGCTCTTAAAGAGTTGTATCCCTCCATCTATGGCTTGATGCCGGATCCCTCAGTTTGCATAGCGAATTTCTTCTCCCATGTTAATGGTGCGGTTGTGTGGGGGCATCCTTGTAGACGCTTGCTTCGAGACGAGGAAGTTCATGAGTTTGCCAATCTCTTGGAACGCATTTACCTTCTTGCCCCAGTTAACGCTAAAGCGGATAAGATGATTTGGAAAGTGAACAGCTCTAGCCGTTTCTTGGTCAAATCCTTTTATTCCCTCCTTTGTGGTGCCCTTCGTCAAAGAGCTTCATTGAGCACATGCTTCATGTAGTCGTATCTTGTTCCCCCTAGGATTGCTAATTTTGGGTGGATTGTTGGTAGGAAGAAAGTGCTGACCATGGATAATTTGCAGAAAAGAGGCATGGTGATCTCAAATGTTTGTATTATGTACATGCCAAGTGGTGAGTCGGTGGATCATCTTTTCTTGCATTGTACATTCTTGGTGCCAATTTGAACAGATATATGGGTTGTTTCGGAATCTCTTGGAGTCTCTCATGCTTGGTCGATTGTTGTTTGCTTGATTGGCATGGTGCGAGTCTCGCTCAGCCTAGGAAGACACTTTGGAGAATGGCTCTTCTTGCTATTTGGTGGGCAATATGGGATGAAACGAACGCGGGGTGCTTCGACAATACCAAGAGATCTACGGAAGCCTTGTCTCCTAGAATTTGTTCTTGCATCATCGAAGGGCTTCAGTGTGTACAAGTTTAGGGACAATAGTTTGGAATTTCTTGGGTTGTAATTGAGCCCCTGTCTCAGCAGCTCTCTTTGTTGTTTGCTTGTTTGTTTGTTGTTCCTTTTCCTTTGTGCAGACTTTGTTTTGTTGTGCCTTTAATGAATTCCTCATCTTTCCAAAAAAAAAATTTCACTTGCACATAGCAACTCAAAGACTGTTTTGAATACAAGAGCAACACAATAAAGGTATTACCCTGCATCACAATTCATGAATTAGGTACAAGCATCACTACAAAACAAATAGAAGAATAGTCCAACAAACCTGGACTGGGTGCAAGCCATTGCGACGATTCCCGAGGCCTTCAACTGTTATTATGTGCATCCCTTCCATAGAATACAGTGGAGCCAAGCACGCATTGATTGCATAATGCCTGCATCATATTTTTCATCATCAAATCAGCTACACCATTGCAAAGTTGCACTAACTGATGGATACTGCATGCTCCTATCTATCTAAAATTACAAAGACCCACATCCTATTGGAAACATTCCTAACAAAAATGAAGAAAAGAGCATCCCACACATTTTCCACAAATTTAAGTACCAAAAATATGGATAAATTTGCTTTAAAATGTCCCTAAACTTTCTCAGCACATTGAATCATCTAAACATTGGTCTGCAGATTGACCAAATTGCAGAATAAAAGCAATCAAGCACTCTTATAAAACATTCTAGGTTCCAGCCTGAAACAAGATTAGCTAATGGAGGAACAGGTAAGATATTGAAAAAATGAACTCAGAAAAACTGCCCCAGAGAACTGGAGAGACTAAGGGCGTGTTTGATTTTCTAGTGAACTGGTAAATACCAGGTAAAAGAGTAATAATTATTTCCCCGTGTATTTACAACATACCTGATTTGACTACTTACTTTTTTGACACAAAAACCGAAAACATTACAAAATATATATGGGTCCCACTGTGATGCATTTCGCTTATCCACACCGTTCATCCTTTATGCCATTTGAATTTATAGTATGAGCAAAAAAATTGAGGTATATCCAAAACTCAAGTGGACCACAACATACGAAAAAGTGAATCGAATACTTACCGTTAAAAACTTTGTAAGGCCACTGTTTCTTTTGGTGTGGGCCACCTGAGTGTTGTATCTACTTCATTTTTTGTCTCATGCTTCAAAATATTGTAGTAAAATAGATGGACGGAACGGATATATCATATACATTACCGTACGATTCAAAAATTAAAATTATCTCTTTTGAACTAGTTTCAATGGCACAAATACATATGAATTTTCAAACACGGTAAACCGTAATAATTACCTATTTCCAGTGTATTTACACTGGCTTTGAAAAAACAAACAGGCCCTAAAGAGAATGGACAGTGAGGAAGCCCCCGAGCAACAAAATTCCACCAGTGTTCGAGTTATCGGTATCGCTAAAAGTTTCGCTGACTGGAGATAAAGATATATTATTGTTATCGCCGATAACCAGAAATGCGAAAAAAAAAAAAATGACGAATAATGGGGAAAATGATGGAATTTTTCAGTAAAACTTTAGGGCATGCCTAAATACACATATTTGCATATTTAGGAATAAAAAAATTTTAAAAAAAAAATACATTAAATAATAAGTTTTCATTTAATGGGACCCAAAAAGCATATGCTACCATAAGAAATCGCTCCAATTGTAATCAAAATGAGTTCATATAATACACATGCAGTTAACATATAATAATTAGGACATGTAAAAGTTAATGAACTAAAACAGTACACCTTTTTTGGGACATGGAATCTATATATTGGTGTACTTGGTGATTGATGGCTTGGATATGGCACTTGTTTGACATATTGACGCATCCATTCAATTTTCCGGATCATTTTATGGTATAAGCCCAAAAAATAGATAGATCCAAATCTCAAGTGAACCACATCATAGGACACTGTTGATTGAATGCACACCATTAAAAACTTCTCAAGGGCCACAAATTTTGTATCAAACTAGTTTGTATAACCTAATTAACAGGTTGGATGTCAAATAAACATTACATTGAACTCTGGGAGGTTTTTAATGGTGGACATTCAATTGCTACTATTTCTTGTGGTGTGGTTCACCTGAGAGTTATATATGCCTGATGTTTTGGATCAAGATCTAAAATGATCTGAAAAAATAGATGGACAGCATGGATCAAATAAATACATCATGATTAGGCCCACATAGCACCAGCCACTAGCCACCTTGACAGTGGCAACGTCACTAGCCAAATCAAGTCCTCCAAGCGGTGTAAGGACTTTGTGGTACCCACCGTATCCCATGTATTTTATGATGCTGTGAATAACGAGGTGGCTACTAGAGTGTTCCGTGGGCCCACCATGATATATGCGAGAAATCAACTCCATTAATCCATTTCAGCATATCATTTTAGTACATGGTCCAGAAAATGAGGTAGTTCCAAATCTCAAGTGGACCACATCAAAGGGAACAACAGCTATTAAATCCCACCATTAAATTGGAAGCGCATTCCATTCCCTTAAAACTGGAAGCGGATTGGCTGGTGTACCACACACCAGCTATATAGCTGCTGCAGGTTTGTGTAATGCGAAGAAGTGCACTGACGCTGCTCGAGCTCCAAGTTGTACGAATGGTTCAAAGCAGATCAAAGTTACATGGGCCCCACAGTGATGTATTTATTATATCTACATCGTTCATCTATTTTTAGAGATCATTTTAGAGCATTATCCAAAAAATGAATCATGTCCAAAGATCATTTGGACCACACCACAAATAGTAGCGGAGATAATGATTTTCACTGTTAAAAAATTCGTAGGGCCCACCATAACGTTTATTTTCCATCCAATCTGTTCATAAGGTTACAAAGACCTGAATGAAGAATAAAAACAAATTTCATAATGATCTAAAACTTCTGTGACCCCAAAAAGGGTTTCAATGGTAGACATTCAATCTCCCACTACTTTTTGCAGTGTGGTCCACTTGATAGTTAGATCTGTTTTATTTTTCGTCTCAAGCCTTAAGAGAGCTCGCCAAATTGATGGACGGTTTTGATATAACAAATACCTTGTGATCAGACCCAAAGAACTTGCTTACGTATACAGCAGCTATACAGCGGGTGTGAGAGGACGCGGATTAGATGGATACTAACAAGTTGAGTAGCCAGTCGGCTACTGAAGTGACATCACCAAGTTATGTGGCCCCACTATGATGTATATGTTATATCCACACCGTCCATCCATTTTTAGATATCATTTTAGGGTATGAACCAAAGTATGAATCTGTTGTGGACCCCACCAAAGAAAACAGCGGGGAGAGTGATTCCCACCGTTGAAACTATCCTAAGGCCCATCATAATGTTTATTTGAAATCCAACATGTTCAAAAGTTAAAAAAGACATTAAATAAGGGAAAACACAAATATCAACTTGATCTAAAACTTTTGTGGCCTTTAGAACTTTTTAACGGTGGGTGTCACTGTCCCACTGTTTTCTGTGCTGGGGTCCACTGGAGCTTTGGATTTAACTCGTTCTTTGGATATTGCCCTAAAATGATCTCTCCAAATGGATGGAAGGTGTGGATACAAAACATACATCATGGTGGGGCCCACGGAACTTGCCGACGTCACTTCAGTAGCTAGTCTCGTGACTCAACCTGTGAGTATACTCAACCCGTCAGTAGCTAATCCCCTCTCGGACGCGAGAGAGATTTCGTTTTTACGAAATTCTCTCTTCTCCGGAAAATCGCAATCAATCTCATCTTCCGTAAAAAATCTTTCCAGAAATTTGTCTTTTTCTTTTTCAAATCCGAACTGAAATCTCCGTAAATCTCGGTGAAATCAAGTTCTCTATCAGATCTCTTTCTTTGAAGAAAACAAAAGGGTTTTCTTATCTCGGATAATTCAGAGCTATCAACAGCGATTTGCCCACTAAATCTAGCCGAAATCCACTTCCGCAAGTAGATCGAGAGAAAAAGAAGGTAAGAGATCTTTTTTGTATATATTTTTTTGTATTTATTTCAATTTTTTTTTCAATAATAAGGAGAACAATAGCTATTTTTTCGATAAAATCGAAAATATCGCTGATATTTCGTCGATATTTGGAAGAGAAACGAAAGCTTGGGGTTTCGGTATCGCCGGTTCAGCGACACCGATAATACCGCCGATATTATCGATTTCTCGTCGACAATTCAAACACTGAATTCCACTTCGTTTTAGTAAGCAACAATCATGTTCATCATCAGATGGTAATTTCACCAAAATAAAATAGGAAGTTAGACATTCTCGGGACAGTATTCAATCTACAACTGATTGACACACTCCAAAATTAAAATTATGCAAAACATTAATGGGAAGAATGAAAGACCCACACAGATTTCTTCAAATGTTCATCGTAATAAGAAGCCATCACTGTACAAGCCCCACAACCACCTTCTCCGCACCCCAGTTTTGTTCCTGTCAGACCTAAATCTATATTCCATATGAAAATCAGCATCAGAATTTGCTAAGCAATCATAATCGACTTCAAAGTGACAACATCAATTTGATACCACCATTCAAGGAAAGCACCAGCATCAGCAGACAACTGAGAACCAGAAACTCTGGAGGGAATGGCATATTTGAATCAAATTGTGAGGCACTGCAACTAAAGGCCTGTCAGTGTTTTCCCTGAGAAGAAGTACCGCAGTAGAAACATCCTTTGATGGGCTGGCAGACAGTCCATCAGAACTTTTTTTTGTCTTTCACATTGCTCCCCAGCATTCTCTCAGCCCACGGGGATGAATATTTGAGTCCCAGAAACCTTGCTCAGAGACAAAAGTATTGCTGATGTGGAAGCTGTCTGCCAGCCCATCTGAAGGTGCCTCTACTGCAATACTTCTTCCAGGAAGGTCCTAGACAGAGCAAAGATAGCAAACTATAAGCACAGTGATGAAATTCATGAAAGTAATGAAAATACTGCAATATTTGTTCCAAAGTACAAAATACTTGGAAGTATAGTGATATTTCAAACAATGGTGACAAATGGAAACTAATACAACATGTTAACAGATAACAATGAGTCATTTTAGTTCGACGCGTATTTATAGTATTATTTTCCTCACATATAGCTTGAGTAATGCAGGGGCATTTTCACACCAGGCTCGAGTGGGGTTGCATGTGGGATGTAGGGGCACACTCGGGGTGGGCAGCCCATGTGAGGCAAGCCCCACCCATGTGAGGCGGGTGGCTCGCGTGAGGCAATACCCATGTGATGCAGGGCCCACGAGGGGGGTTCAGCCAAGGTCCTAGCCCATGAGATGTGGGGCCTAGGCTATGAGATAAAGGGATTGATTCGCCATGCTCTAACAGTTCAAGCTTTCAGAGCAAGTGGTTAATTGTCCTGCATCAAATTGGTATCAAAGCAGGAGGTCTCGTGTTCAAGACTCCTCACCGGAGATGATTAATGCAGGGGCATTTTCACACCGGGTTGGAGTAGGTTTGCCTGTGGGCATTGAGATAAGCTAAAAGTTAAGAAAATGAATACTACGTCACAGAGAAGAAAAGCATTTTGGAGGAACGTGGGTTGCTACTGGGTGATAAGAAATGCCATCTAACTCCAAATATAAATTTAGCTGCACATGCAGCAGTACATATAAGATGAAATAGACAAGAAACCCAACAAAATGTATGAATATGCTATTCAATAAACAAATATGCAAATGTTACTTCCATACACATGCAAAAATAGGTTGGAAAATACAAGGAAAAATAATTTGGAAATGTAAAACGAAAAAAAAAAATTAGCAGCAAGAATTACAGACAGAATATTAAATCGGGATTCTACAGTTTATGCATTGGAACTCCAGAGGTGGGCAATGCATCCAAATGAATTTTGGTCAGTGTTAAAAATAAAATAAAATAAAATAAATTTTAAAAATCCATTGTCCTAAGCAACCTACTTTCAATATGGTTGGCAAACCGGTAGGATGGGGGTTGGTTCAGGATTGGATTCTGAACTAGTCAGGTGTTGTCAGACTTAAAGCCTTCAGCATTCTGGCGTTGCTCGACCGGTCGAGAGTCTGGCTCGACCGGTCGAGTGGGCCGCTCGACTAGTCGAGGCATGCTTGACTCAAAGTCCATCAAGCTTGTGTTTTTGGTGTCCTGGCCGCTTGACCAGTCGAGGGGATGGCTCGACCGGTCGAGGAGGTCCCTCGACCAGTCGAGGTTACGCGGATTCAAGTCTGGATCTTGTGCAAACTACGGAAATCTGAGGCCGTTTCGCAAGGGTGCGAAAGGGAAGTTTCCTAAACTATAAATAGGGGTCCCTATGGCTATTCTAAGTGATTCTAAAGTTTTCTAAAAGAGTTCTAGGGTTATCAAAGGGTGTAGCAAGGGTGAGATTCAAGATTGTTCGAATCAAGTAAGTCCTCTGTCTTGTAATTTCTATTTCATAGTGGAGATCTGTCGCTTTGTGTCGTGGTTTTTCCCGAAAGGGTTTTCCACGTTAAATCTATGTGTTCTCTTGTGTGTGCTTGGTGCCATTGGATTACTATCCTAGATCTAGATCTGTGTGATTCCGCAAGCCAAAATCCAAACATGTGATATCAAAGCAATTGTTGGGGCACAGATCTGAATCTGAGGGATTAGTAATAATGGGAAGCACTAGGTATGAGATTGAGAAGTTCTCAGGGAAAAATAATTTTGAGTTATGAAAGATCAAGATGATCAGTTCCTTAATCAAGCAGTGCAAAGATGGTGTGATGGGGACATCGCGCACACGCGCGCACTCACGCCGCCCCTCTACGCACGTACGTCAGAAGGAGGGCCCCACCGTCGATCTGGATCAATGATGACATCCAGGGAGGGCCTCCTAGCTAGAAGACGAAGTTTTGATTCAAAAGAGTGGGCCCGTTAGTCAAGAAAAGCCCATCATGGGATCTCATGATCGTGGCCCACTAGTCAGATTGATTTCATATTTTAGATTTTGCTCATTAATGTTATTTAGAACATCATATACGCTTCAGATTTCTTTGATTAGTTTTTATCTTGGTTTACTTCATCGCCAAGTAATAGGTTGCGCACATGGTGCGAGTTTTGGAGTATATGGTTTTCTTATAAATAGGCACCCCTTGTAGCTTTTTTTCATTCATTGAAGATTAATAAAAATTTTGCGTTTTCCTACTCTCTGAGCTGTGAATCCTAATTGGGTGCGAAGCCCTCCCTTCATCGAAGGGTTAACTACCATGGTGCGAAGCCACATTTATCTCGATTCGCCCCCATCCATCGCCATCTCTACTACCCATCTTCTACCAACCCTTTTCATCTCACTCCATCATCTACACTTCGAATCAATCATCTATTGCAGCAATTCTCAGAATTTCAGAATATAGCCCTACTGGAGGGCTGAAACTTCGGCGGAGCACCACGCACAAACCATACATCGGATCGAGCTGAGGTTTGAGGGTTTTGGAGTCCATCCCTGGCCGACCAGGGCCAAGGTGGCCTTTTTCTGAATAGTGGGCCCCACACACACGAGGCCAAGATCACACGCATGTGCGTCTGGGCCATTGTTGTTGTCCACGCGTGCGGTACTTATCTGGTTCGTTTCTCTCCTCTCTTTCACTCCGCTTTCACCCAAAATCCCTAAACCTAACCCAAAATTACTCAAATCTCCAATTTTACGCCCCTTTTCTTATCCTAGGGTTCCTTGATTTAAAATTGGTGAATCCTTTGGATTAGGGACTGATTTCTACGCATGTGTGGATGATTATTTCTTATCTTTAAGTATCGTTTGGTTCATAATTTTTATTGATCCAGCCCTATCATGTGTAGGCCTAGACCCGCATAGATTCTCCTTAATTGAATGTTTGGACTTTCATGTGGGATGTGGAATTTGTGTAATTGTTTCTGAACTAACGTGATCTTAAGCCTGAAATTTCGCATATCATATTTAATTTTCATGTTCTGCATCAAATTTGGTATCAAATCCTAGGGTTCTTGTAGGGGAATTCATTACATGATTAGGGTTTGGTTGTTTATGTCCATTGCACATCAATTCTCATCATATATGGTTGTTTAGAAGTCCATGAACCCTGACATAAGCTACTGAAATTTTTTGTTATCCCCTTATTTGAATTATTTTAGAAATTAACTTAGCTTTCTATTTCTAGGTTTAGAAACTTTCCTTTTCTGTTTTTTAAAAACTAATTTTTTTGAAACTCTCTTAATCTGTTTTTAAAAACTAATTTCCTTTCCTTTTTCTTTTTTAGAAAGTAGTTTACTTTCCTTTTTCTTTTTTAGAAACTAACTTCTACTTTTAGAAACTTTCCTTTTTCGTTTTTAGAAACTAGGTTGCTTTTCTTTAGAAACTTTCCTAATTTGTTTTTCTTAGAAACTTTCCTTTTTCGTTTTTAGAAACTAGGTTGCTTTTTTTTAGAAGCTTTCCTAACTTGTTTCAAAAAAAAACTTTCCTTTTTCGTTTTTAGAAACTAGGTTGTTTCTTCAAAAAAAAAAAATTTCCTTATATTTTGACAATTATATTGCTGAATTTTGGTTGGCACCCTACACTAAACATGGAACAATTGCAAGAGTCACTAAACAAGCTGTCTCAGAAGTTGGAGTTTGATAAAGCGCTTGGAAATAGACCAATGCTTTAAACAGCTTAATGTACGCATTACCCGACTAAAGACCATCGCCAGGACAAACCCCACCATTGGGGTAGATGTCCAATCTCAGGCAGGTGGCTTAGAGGATAAACCAATGAATGGAGTTAGTGAAGGAATCAATTATTGGTGTGCACCCACCCCATGAGAGACATCAAGACCACTATTTTGAGGGGTACGACATGTGCGGCCTTGTGGCTGGAGAGTGCACCAGAGGCTAGTGTAGAGTTACCCACTGAGGCCATTCCGATAATGGATGAGTTACGTGATGTCTTTCCTAATGATCTACCACATGAGTCCCCCCTAGGAGGGATATAGAGTACACCAGAACATGGGACACCGTAATACCTACAACCGAGTTTGCGTTTAATAGTTCTATCGATAGGTCCACAGATCTCAGTCCTTATGAAGTCGTTACTGTTTATAAACCTGGGAAACTTATTGATCTTGTCCCTATGTCACCGTCCCATAGGGTGTCAGACCCTGCAGAGTCTTTTGCGCATCACATTCATTCATGGCATCAAGAAATCAGGCAGAAGATCACTACTAGTAATGAACATTACAAATTTTCTGCAAACCAACATAAACGCTTCAAAGAAATCAATATTGGGGACTTTGTGATAGTCCGCATCTGGCCCGAGCGGTACTTTCCAAGGGTCGTTCGTAAGTTACACGCGCGTAGCGCTGGACCCTTCAAAATTATAAAACGAAACGGTCTCAATGCGTATGAAGTAGATCTTCCACCTTCTATGGGAGTTAGTTCCACATTCTATGTGGAGGATCTAGTTACTTTTTAGGGGACCACTGATACTTTGTCCGGCCCTTCGCCTACCCGTCCTCATTCCCCATATTTATCCCTTGATCCATGGCCCCTTCCCGACACATTTTTCCAGCCTCTATCTCCCATACCCACTCTTCCTGACCTTTCTTCTCAGCCTCTACCTCCCATACCTACCCTTCCCGACCCATTTTCCCAGCATCTATATCTCATACCTACCCATCCCGACCCATTTTCCCAGCCTCTACTTCCCATACCTACCTATCCTGACCCATTTTCTCAGTCTCTACGTCCCATACCTAACCTTCTCAACCCATTTTCTTAGCCTCTACCTCTCATACCTACCCGTCCCGACCCATCTTCTCAGCCTCTACCTCTCATACATATCCTTCCCGACCCATTTTCTCAGCCTCTACCTCCTATACCTAACCTTCACACACCCAAAAAGAAAATAGAGGATATCCTGTACCATTAGATAGTTTCAACGTCGGACGGCGAGTTTCAGAAGTACCTGGTTAAATGGAAGTCACGCACAGCTTCAGACAGCACGTGACTCACTGAGGATGAGCTTCAGAGACTTGATCCTGGAGTTTTATTTCGCCAGGGAGAATTGATGGAAACATCGCACGCACACGCGCACTCACACCGCCCCCCTACGCACATACGCCAGAAGAATGAGGGCCCCACCATCGATCTGGATCGATGACGACATCCAGAGAGGGCTTCCTAGCTAGAAGACAAAGTTTTCATTCAAAAGAGTGGGCCCGTTAGTCAAGAAAAGCCCATCACGGGATCTCATAATTATGGCCCACTAGTCAGATTGATTTCATACTTTAGATTTTGCTTATTAATGTTATTTAGAACATCATAGACACTTCAGATTTCTTTGATTAGTTTTTATTTTGGTTTACTTCATCGCCAAGTAATAGGTTGCGCACATGGTGCGAGTTTTGGAGTATATGGTTTTCTTATAAATAGGCACCCCTTGTAACTTTTTTTCATTCATTGAAGATTAATAAAAATTTTGCGTTTTCCTACTCTCTGAGTTGTGAAGCCTAATTGGGTGCGAAGCCCTCCCTTCATCGAAGGATTAACTACCGTGGTGCGAAGCTACATCGATCCCGATTCGCCCCCATCCATCGCCATCTTTCTACCATCCTTTCTTCTCATCTCACTCCATTATTTGCACTTCGAATCAATCATCTATTGCAGCAATTCTCCTCCCCATAGCAGAATTTCAGAATTTGGCCCTACAGGAGAGCTGAAACTTCGGCGGAGCATCACGCACAAACCGTACATCGGATCGAGCTGAGATTTGGGGGTTTTGGAGTCCATCCCTAGCTGACCAGGGCCAAGGTGGCCTTTTTCTGAATAATGGGCCCCACACACATGCGGCCAAGATCACACGCATGTGCGTCTGGGCCATTGTTATTGTCCACGCGTACGGTACTTCTCTGGTTCGTCTCTCTCCTCTCTTTTACTCCACTTTCACCCAAAATCCCTAAACCTAACCTAAATTACTCAAATCTCTAATTTTATGCCCCTTTTCTTATCCTAGGGTTCCTTGATTTGAAATTGGTAATCCCTTGAATTAGGGACTAATTACTACGCATGTATTAATAATTATTTCTTATCTTTAAGTATCGTTTGGTTCATAATTTTTATTGATCCAGCCCTATCATGTGTAGGCCTGGACCTGCATAGACTCCCCTTAATTGAATGTTTGGACTTTCATGTGGGATATGAAATTTGTGTAATTGTTTATGAACTAACATGATCTTAAGCCTGAAATCTCGCATATCATATTTAATTTTCATGTTTTGCATCATGGTGCTCTTGAGGAGCGAAAGTCTACCATGACTGATTATGATTGGAATACTCTTGATAAGAAAGCTTTATCATCAATCCGTTTATGTCTCACGGATGAAGTTCTCTACAACGTCATGAGGGAGAAAACTGCGGCTAAGTTATGGGCGAAGTTAGAGGATGTCTGTGCGAAAAAATCCTCTGAAAATCGCCTACACTTGAAGCGGCAGTGGTATAATTTCTAGATGATAGAGGGTGGAGATCTGGAGGCTCACATCAGCAACTTTAATGAATTAGTTTACAAATTGCTGGATATGGAGGAAGTGATAAAAGATGAAAAACAAGCATATATGTTGTTGAATTCTCTTCCAGCGTCATATGAGTCATTCAAGGACAATATGTGCAGCACGAATAAAACCCTGAGTGTCGACACCGTTATCTCGGCCCTTCAAGGAAAGGCTATGAGAAACTTTAACGTCGACATGGAGATATCTTCTGAGGCACTGCTTACAAGGGGTAGGAATTCTGAACAAGGTACAGGTTCTTCAGGTTCTAGATCCAAATCCAGGGGCAAGGGCAGAGGAGAGGTAAAGTACTGGAATTGTGGGATAGAAGGACATGTAAACAAGGATTGTGAAAATTGTAAATCTAAGAAAGAAGATTCTGAGGCTTCATATAGGGAGGCCAATGCTGCCACTTCAGATGGATCGAGTGGATGTGATGGTAATGTTTTGTCTGTGTCTACTATCAAGCGGTCATACGATGATCGTAAGGACGAGTGGATGCTAGACACAAAGGCATCTTTTCACATAACTCCTCATCGAAGTTGGTTCACCAGCTACAGGGAGTGCGATGGTGAACAGGTATTTATGGGCAATGACATTGCCTGTAATGTTGTGGCTGTTGGTACGGTGCGTATCACGATGTTTGATGGGGTGGAGCGTACCTTGACTGATGTCAGGCACGTTCCTGATTTAAAGCAGAATCTGATTTCTCTTGGTGTACTTGAGGCAAAAGGATGCAAGTATACAGGTATTGATGGTGCTCTTAAAGTATCTAAGGGAGCACGGGTAATCATGAAAGCACAACGACTCAGTAACTTGTACAGGTTGATCGGGAGCACTTCAAATGGTGGAGATGCAGTGGATGTAGCGGATTCCACCTCTGCACGTGTGTGGCATGTTGGGCGTGGCCACATGAGCGAGCAGGACAAGAAGGCTGAGACGTGCGGGCATGGATACAGAGCAGGTGGAGCAACCACTTGTGAGAAGAATCACACGGCATGATCGCAGGATATCGGTGAGGTACATGGACGACTTCAATATCGCAGGGGATTCATCTTCTATTCAGATGACTCTAAGCGAGCCTGGTGCTGAGAAGTGAAAAGTGACTATGGGCGATGTGATGGATTCATGGTACCAGACCGACATATGGGAGAAGGTGGAGCTTCCAGTGGGTCGGAGAGTGGTTGGATGCAGGTGGATCTTCAGGAGGATACAGCATAGATACAGGGCGAGGTTGGTAGCGAAGGGTTATGCTCAGAGAGAAGGGATCGGCTTCTCAGAGATATTCGCGCTAACAGTATAGCAGGTGTCTATTAGATCCGTGATTGGCGCTGATTGGCTAATGTGATCTTGAGCTGGAATGATGGATGTGGAGTCTGCACTTCTGCAAGGGAAATTGGAAGAGCAAATTTACATAAAGCAACCAGAGTGGTTCAAAGTTAAAGGGGCTGAGAAAAAACTTTGCAAGAGGTCATGCTTCGACCTGTCGCCTAGGCAATGGTTTGATTCCTTCATGGTGAGTTAGGAATTGATGACATGTAGATCGCCAATTATGACATGTCTAAAATCAATGTACTGAAAACTCGGTTAAGTGGGACATTTAGGATTAAGGATCGGGGTGTTGCAAAGATGGTTCTCAGCGTTGAGACTGAAGGAGGAGTAAGCTTTGGTAATCACAGGAGGAATACCTTGTGTATGTATTGATTAAGGATGTGATGAGCCAAATAAAGCCGGAGAGCATTCCCTACGCGTCCCTCCTCAAGTTTTCCTCAGGACATCCCAAAACAGATGAGGAAAAGCAGGATATCTCATGAGCCTTATTCGAATGTGGTTGGCAATGTATGTCATGGTCTGGATTAGACCGATTATTTCACAAGCTATCAGTGTTGTGAGCAAGTACCCCGGCAAGCAATATTAGGTACCGGTGAGATGGTAAGAAGACTACGTCTTTCCTTTTGAGAAGACAGGAGCAAAGGTGGTTCAGCGCGTGGATTTTGATCCGGCAGACATGCTCACCTAGATCGTTCCTGAAGAGAAGTTCAAGTTCTGTATAACTTCTCTGGGCTTGGTGATGGCGAATAAGAAAGACTGATTGTACACGAGAAGTTATGATGTGATGCAGAGATAAGAGAAGAGGTCAAGAACCTCCACGGTTGAATGTTGATGACTTGGTGGAGATTGTTGTCAAACTTAAAAGCCTTCACCATTCTGGCATTGCTCGACCGGTCGAGAACCTGGCGCGATCGGTCGAGTGGGCCGCTAAACTAGTCGAGGCATGATCGACTTAAAGTCCAGCGAGCTTCTGTTTTTGGTGTCCGGGCCGCTCGACCAGTCGAGGGGATGGCTCGAACGGTCGAGGCCTCGGCTCGACCAGTCGAGGTTACGCAGATTCGAGTCCGGATCTTGTGCGAACTGCAGAAATCTGAGGCGGTTTCGCAAGGGTGCGAAAGGAAAGTTTCCTAAACTATAAATAGGGGTCCTTAAGTCTATTCTAAGTAATTCTAAAGCTTTCTAAAGGGGTTCTAGGGTTATCAAAGGGTGTAGCAAGGGTGAGATTCGAGATTGTTCGAATCGGGTAAGTCCTCTCTCTCTTGTAATTTCTATTTCATAGTGGAGATCTGTCGCTTTGTGCTGTGGTTTTTTTCTCGAAAGGGTTTTCCAAGTTAAATCTGTGTGTTCTCTTGTGTGTGCTTGGTGCCATTGGATTACTATCCTAGATCTAGATCTGTGTAATTCCGCAAGCCAAAATCCCAACATCAGGCCGGGCCCATTCAATATCGATTTTGCTGAGACCACAACCTGCCCATTGCAAACACTGGCCATCAAAACGAAAAGCATAAAATGCTACCACAACTAGATCTTCAGTCAGCCCTCTACTAATAATGTTCGCAATCAGAGGTTTGCTGATCCAAAATGTGTGAATAGCCCAACCTCCAGTGCATTCCTCCACCAAATGCGCGTGGAACATCAGAACATACATCAAGTGGGACCCACCTTATGGATACCCTGGCAAAATAATCAGAATGGTCCACTCATCAAATTGGAACACTGTTCAAAACAAACAGACTGCTAAACCATGTTTTCCTTAGCTGTCCGTTTGTTCTGTACATCGTAGTCCACCAGGTTAGTACCCACCTTCTTTGGGTGGCCTTGGGCATCTACAAGGACCCACCTGATGGACCATTTAGAAGTTCCACACGTGTGCCACGTTATCACGAATGAAGGCATGAACAGGGCCTGGGCTATTCACATGTGAGGGAATAGCACACCTCTTAACAAGTATGACAGCCAAACAATGGTGAAATGCTTTATCAAGAGCCTATGCTGGCAGCAACATATAGGCTGCACCAACTCATGGCAGCAATGCCCTGTAGTAGAAGACTCCAGAACAGGTCAATATTTAAAAACAACTTGAATTTCCAAACTTCCCCCCTAAGATGCAGATCAGGTCCCTCTGCTACCAAGCCAAATTATTCAATCCTTCACAGATGCATGATTACGAGCAAAACAAAAATCGTAACAGCCTCAGCATCAATGCAAAATTAAGTAAGTAAGTTTTTCAATAGCTGAAATTATTTGAAAATGCAGAAATGAGCTCTCTGCTCTCTACTTGCTTTGGAGGGGAAGAGATATTCAGTGTGAAAATATTAATGTTCTTTGAGCGTTGTGTGTTTTTTTATGTCTTTTTTCAGTCTGTGGTTTCCACAGGCACGTCCCAAGCTGATTTTCTACACATCCTCTGGGCTATAACTATCCAAATAGAGTGAAAATTGTAACATGACGTAAATAAACTCTATTCATTCAAACTTTATCCCATTCAAAGATACATCATAAGCGAGAGCCCAGATTCAACGGTTCGGATGATCTGACCCGATGGAGAATTTTACCTCTGAGATACTGAAGAAGAGTAAGGTGGGCCAGTCCATTTGGCAACACATGACGGATGCCGTTAATATACAAGATGGCCTCATTCGACTCCGCTAAGGCTATTAGTTCCTCTTCATGATCAAGTGATCCCATCGGTGGTAGCAGTGGCAACGAACCAACCTTCTGAATCTTTCAGTTTCCCTTTTATCGTCACCTTAAATCTACAAAATTCTAAATGAAAAACCTTAGAAATTTCTCTATGTTTTTATAAAATTCCTTGAAATGAAATTCAAAGCTTCAAAAGCTTACCTCGTAAAGTAACTTGCCAGATTAGGGCGGAGAGAGAAAGAGGGTCTTGGAAAGGATTTCTGAGAAATGAGAAGGCGGTGGGGCACACCGTGATGTATGGTCTTATCCACGCTGTCCATCCGTTTTTTCCGGATCATTTTAGGCATAAGCATATCCACAGCTTAAGTGGACCACACAACAGGAAACCGCGGAAATTGAATGCTTCTCGTTGAAAACTTCCCGGGGGTAACAGAAGTTTTGGATCATCCATTTATGTGTGACCCAAAGGCCAAAGGTTGGATGACAAATAAACATCACTGTTGGCCCTAAGAAGGTTCGGTGGACATCATTATTCCCACTGTTTCATGTGGTGGGGTCCACTTGAGCTTTGGATATGCTTCAATTTTGGGACCATGCTCTCAAATGATCTGTAAAAACGGATAGACGGCGTGGATAAGACGCATACATCACGGTGGGGTCCATAGCGTTTACGTTATAGCGTGTGAGTTATTACGCAATCCGCTTGATAAAAAACTGTCGTATTTATAGCAGAATCGTGTTAGCGAAGAAGAAGATATGTATGGGAGATCCCAACCCTTTTCGGCTGATGCGACTCACCAGGGGTTACATGGCTCCCCTTTAACCCAAATAGATGTAGGCCCACTAAGATATTTTTGTTATATCCACACCGTCCATCCGTTTCTTAAGATATTTCTGGGATATGAGCCAAAATATGAGAGAGAGATCCAGAACTCAAATTATACACGTCACATGAAACAGTGGGGACAGAGACACCCACCGTTGAAACCTTCCTGAGTACACTTTGATGTTTAGATGCCATCCAACCCGTTCATAACTTGATTCCAATGTAGATGGAGGTTTCAATACATATACACAACCCTGATTCAACACTTCTGTGACCCGAGAAGGTTTCAATTGTGAGAGTTCAATCCTCATTCGTGTGGCCCAATCAAGAATTGGATCTCCTTCATGTTCGGGTTCATATCCTAAAATTATCTGGAGAAACTGTTGGATGGAGTGGATATAACACAAATATCGTAGTAAGCCCCACGGGCATTTCGATTACAGGTGGGCCGTGGCAAGTAGCGTCCATTTTCAGCGGAGCCGGATTTCCTGGTAAAGGCCATTCGGATTGCGTACTATCCCCGCCCGTCCCCAGCTACGAAAGGGCAGTTCTGCGGGCGGGCTCACCGTGATGTATCTGTAAATCCAAACCGTCAATCACTTTTCTCATTTTATTTTAAGGCACCAACACAAAAATGAGGCATATCCAACGCTCAAGTAGACCACACCAAATAATAAGCTGAGTTGCATTAAAATGCACAAAGCATTAAATGCCAGTTGCATTAGATGCAAAGAGTCATTTTTGACGTGGTCCATTTGATCGTTGAATCCGCCTATTTTTATTATGATGCCTTAAAATAATCTAAAAAAAGGAATAGGCGGTTTGGATGTACAGATACATCACGGTGGGCCCGCCCACAGAACTGCCCGTTCAGAGCTAGGAACGGGCGTCCCAGCGCCGTACACTGACTTCAACGTGAGCGGATTAGGTGAGACCGCAGCTTTAGACGGTCTGGCCCTTGCCGTGGGGTTACCGTGGGCTTATTTATTATTTATCCACGCCGTTCATCCGTTTTTTCATATAATTTTAGAACATTTCCAAAAATGAAGCAGACCAAATTATCAGGTGAACCATACCGTAAGAAACACTAGTGATTGACCGTCCTACCGATAAAAACTACTTTGGTTACACATTAATGTTTCAATAGTGTTTATTTAGCATCCAATCCGTTGATAATGTCAAATAATCATGGATTAAGGGAAAAAATATATATATATATATCATCGTGATCCAAAACTTTTGTGGCCCATTAATGGTCAATGGCCACTGTTTATGATGGTGTGGCCTGATAATTAGATCTTATTAATTTTTGTAATAATGCCCTAAAATGATATAGAAAAACGGATGAACGGTGTAGATACATAATACATACATAAAGGTAAGGCACGGAAAGGGCCGCACGGTCTTGGGTGAGGCCAGGTCTCACCTAAACCGCTCTCGACTTTCAACTTCCTTTAAATAAAAATCCGCGTCCTTGTTGAACAGTCAAGCCGTCATTGAGATCCAACGTACCACGTGTATCTGATTTAAATAAAAATTGGAACAATCCAATGATCATCTGGCCTACGCATGACGCGGATTGTATGGTGGACATGCACCACGGACTTTGTATCGACGTCACCAAGCTCTGTTGCCTGTGGGCCCAATATGATATATGTACTGTATCCACACAGTCCATCCCATGGATTTAGAAAACGGTATGAAATGCACCCCACCCTGACGATGCAGACAGTTCAAATACATCCATGGAGGCTGTAAAGTTATGGTTTACATGGTCAATATGCGCTATGAAAAGATCCATATTGAAGATCGTCGGGTGCAAAAATCAAGCTGATCTGCTCATCATGTGGGCCACATCATTGAGACCAATGGACATGTGGTCCAGCTGATGAGCAGATCTGTCCCAATACCACCAAGATCTTAAAATTGGATCGGGCATTTTTCATTGAGGGGGCCTTTGGCACATGGTATTAGATGGGATTAGGTGGGATGGCATTGCATTTGGCCCATGCCAACTCCACTCCGTGTTTGGGAAGAACACAAAAGCTTGGAATTAGATTTGATGGAATTGCATTTGGTCCGTGTCGATTCCACTCAATGTTAGTAAGTTGTGTAGGTCCCACCATGATGTGTGGGCTATATTTATACTGTCCACCCATTTTTGGAGATTATTTTAGAGCATGGGCCAAAAAATCAAGTAGATCTAAAGCTCAAGTGGACCCCACCACATAAAGCAGTGGGGATTGAACAACTACCGTTGAAACCTTCTTTAGAGCCACATAAGTTTTGAATCTGCCTCATTCTTAGGCTCATGACATAAAATGAAGTTACAAAAGAGATAAACGGTTTGAATATAATGTATATGTGTTATTCTCAATGGTTTCAAATGATGGTGGATATATCTATTCAATGCACATCAAACCAAAGCGTGAATCCCACTGTATTACAAACATAACATGAAATTAGGCTAATTCCATGGTAACAGGGGGCAATTTGTGTTATACGTCATAATTACATTTTTTGAATCCCATCCCACCTAATCCTTCCCAATACCATGTGCCAAACACCCCTTGAATTGGATGCTATATACATGATTCGGATCCATTATTCCCCAACAAGCTAAATAATTAGTAACTCCATGGTTTATCACGTGCAACATAATTGTATTGTGATTGGTTTTATCTGTTTGGGGCTCACCATGTGTCAATTCCATCCACTTGTCCATTAGATGCGCCACATAGTGAAACTAAGGCCATTAAAAGGGATGCAAATTTCTTGCCAAGTTCTAGCCCAAGGATGCCGGGTGCGGCCCACCGATGTGTTTGTGAGAAATCTATCCTGTCCATCCATTTTGTGAGCTCATTTTAGGATGTGCTGGAAAAAAAAAGGTGTATATAATACTCAAGTAGTTCACATGAGAGGAAACAGTGGACATTCAATGAGCATTGTTGAAGCATTCTTATGGTCATCAGATTTTTGTATCACGCTATATTTTTGGTGTTTTCACTTCATCCCTTGTAAATGACTTATAAATACTTTGGATAGCACATAAGCATCAAGGTGGAGCCCAAGAAGGTTTCAAGGTGTAACACCTTATACTTTTCAGTACTCAGGTGTTACCCGATAACCTAACTTATGGAACCGCTCATTCATCTCAGCCTAAATATAACGATTAGAAGTAATCTTCATATATGGACCAAGGCATCAACCTATTAGAATCCAAGATGGATCATCATGGCACCAAAATCTACCATCCATTGAGGCCATGATACATAATTCGGCTATCGATCATTTGTTGACAACAACCAAACCATCAGATCATCGGGTCCACCATTCATTGGGACCCAAAGCATCAAATACACCGTCCTGCAAGGCCACAACACTCAGTCTGCTAATCCACCACCTAATTGTTGAATTAGTACATGGATTCTTATTAGCCAATTGCTCGACAATTTGAAACAATTCCACTAATAGACCTTAAAATCACCCATTCACTAGCTATTAGTCCATATTACAAGCTCATCTATCCACTAGATTGACCATCTAACCGTCCATTATGGACCATGAAGCATCTCGACCATATGAACAACTTCTTGGGACCATTTTAACCATTGACGTTCAATTTTAGAATGATCTGATCATCAGACCGATGGAAATCGTCAGTTAAATCACAATAAAATAAAATAAAATGGTCCACCTGAGCACTAGATCCATCTCAAAGCCAGTCGGATGTCCTATCTAGGTGAGTAGAAGTGTGTGGACAGATTGAATGGCCTCAATGATCAATGTGAACCCCACTTTCAACCTGCACATGCACCTACAAGATGTGCATCCGACGTGCAACAAACTACCGTCCGGGTCAACAAGCTGTTGACCCAACATAAATTTTGAAATGAGAGAATTCCGCTCTTTTTTGCCTTCGCACCCGAACTCGTTTAAATCGGGTGGTTATCGGTCGTGATCGGTGGGCCACCATCGTGTACCATCAATATGATCTAAACTGTCCATGTTATTCGAATGATGATTTCGACCAGAACTAGGACCGTTGCACTCGTGGATACTCAACCAAGAGAGCACAACTCTCAACACAAGAGTTGAAGGCGGTGAGAGTTTTCAAATGCAGAAATTGTTGCCTTGCTGGAGATGATCTAGGCCCACCTTCATTGACAGAATGAGAGATCTGAACCGTCCATCTGGCACGACACTTAATTTCGACCGAACCCTAGCCATTTCAATGGGACAAAACACGTGTGCATACACAGTAATCCCAATGCAAACAAATGCGTGTGTGGCATCTTTCAAACACAAAAATCTCATTTTTACCACGCTGGTGATCCGCGTGCCTTCATTTCTTCCCATCTCAACCGTCTGTTTCTGTAACGCCTTGAAAATTGAGGGTCAAGCAGATGCCCAACTCCCGAGTTCTAACGCATCACTTATGCAACATAGATGTGATGATTAAATGTTATCCATATTATCGCATTAAACATGAATGAAATTATACTAAAACAATATATCATACTCCAAAGACAATTGAATTACGCAAGCGGAAGACAGTGATAAATATATAAAACATATAAGTGGTTGCAAGTCCCCAGAGTATGAACATAATACCAGGTTAAATAATTACATGTTTGATTCCAAAATATATAAAATAATAAAGTCTAATGTCATCGAATTCATATCCATGTAACCCCGATGACGCAACTCCATGTCTACATAGACCCGTTAGAGAGTTGCAGATGGGAGAACTCCTCTTCGTCGTCATAGAAGTCAGACTCCGCCCCGTAAGCCTCGACATCACCTGAAACTACAATAGATTCTGGTTGGTGTTTTAAAACACCGTCCCAAAGTGAGAGTAAGTGATCAACTCAGTGGATATATAGAGCAAAGGTTAATATATTATCAATTCAACTGAAGCAGTAATCATAAAGTAATACAACAAGCATTCCTAAATACTCTAGTTAACGTAAGGATGATATGTATTAATGATGTATGCTCTCACCTGCACTCCCTCTGCGACATCATCTCACGATCGCGGCATGCAACACTCTCGCTGTGCTCAACTCTAATGCCAAAGGCATATGCAATGCGGTGCATGTGCGTGATTAGCCAAGTTCTTACTTAGTCTTATTCATACAGCATGTTTGGGAAGCTAATGTACCTCCCTTTATATCATTGACCCAAACGATGATCCATCTAGGGTCGTCAATCCTAGTTAGTCGCATACGATGGCAGTTCCATGTTGCTACGGAGAGGCTCATCACCTTAGCGTAGGCCTAGTTTATACTCAAAGTTATTATGGAAATGCTCATCACCTTAACGTAGTTCTAGTGTATACTCGAGGTCACTACGAAAGGCTCGTCACCTGATCGTAGGTCGACATCTCGAATACAGTGTCCAATACCACCGTATTCGGCTTACGAGTTTAGTTTGCTCACTGGACACTACGGGGAGACTCGTCACCTCAGCGTAGGCCGACAGCTCGACTACGGTGTCCCATACCACCATGCTCGGCTCATGAGTCTTAGCGGATCGTGGTACCCAGGTTAAACGATCTTTGCATTGCTGAGTGGTACCTTAGATTCAAACAGTAGCATCCATACGATCACTATTGGATGACAAATAAACATCACTATGGGGCCTAGCAAGGTTTCAACAGTGGAGATCATTATCCCCACTGTTTTCCCGTGGCATGATCCACTTGATCTTTGGATATGCTTCAATTTTGGACTCGACCCTTAAATTAGATGGAAAAAAGGGATGGACAGCGTTGATAAACCACATACATTCAAGGTGGGGCCAACTCAGTTTACACAGCACGACAATCCGATTTCGTTAGATACGAAAGCTCTGCCTTGCGGAAAAAGGTGGGAGATATTGTTGAGGGGATGAGAACACTCTTTTTAAAGGAAACCATTCTAATGGTTAAAATCTAATAGTTGGAGGTAGCTCCAATTCCCCTCCCACATGAATCATTGGCTTTGGATGGGATTTCAAAAACCTCCTTTTTGAGATTCCAATTACCTGAAATTCAAAGCTGCCAACGCTCATGATTCTCCTATTCATCTCAATTATATATTCCAAAAGCAGCTATTATACCTTTCACGCTAAATGGCCCACAAAACAGCCAAAAGAAAGTTCCTCTACTTCCTTTACCCCGTCCCGTCACCAGATTCCCTATGCCAGTTGTAGGAAAAAGGATATCCACTATCGACCAAAAAACTCCAGCCATTGAGAGAGAGATAGCAACCGTCACTTGTGAGCGGTTATTAGGTGGGCCACCTTGTAGTCGAATAGGGACAAGGGGAGATTTTATTAACTGGCCTTTTTCTCATGGATGTTTCACTCCCACCATGACCAAAGCCAACTTGCTGTTTGGGCCGTGCCGCATGCGCAAGACGAGCGATCTTGTTGGGAAAGTAGGATTCTGATGACTGGGCCCGCCCTTCATCATTCATCGCTTTGATATGACATACGTGTGAGCGAGATCTATTAGTATCTCTTTCTCTTAGTAAGGCTCATGTGCACGCAGATGCACTAAGGCTTTTTGAAGCATGGATCTAGGTCTTCCATTCAGTTTTCCTACTTTGGATGGCTATGATCCTCTAGCAACTAACGTGAATTGCCTGTAAAACAAGGTCAGGCTCATAGGAATGGACTCGGACTTGGTAGTGACTCCTCCAGTACCGAGATCTTGGTACTCATCAGTGCTGTGGGCCCCACGATGATGTGACCCCTCCAGTACTGAGATCTTAGTACTCATCGCGCATATGACACAATTTCATTGGTCCATGTAAGGAGTTACAGTAGATTCATGTAACCCTGTGACCCCGGTTACAGGCAACTGCAGCAATTCACGTCCTATGCAAACATTTGTTGATAAATATGCTTCTATCACCCTTATGCACCTGCGCGTTAATGTTACGCGCTTGTGAAAGTCATGAAGTAGAACTTATTCACATCCATGTGAATGTTGTTCAATTACCCGTGCGGGGTCTACCATGCCTTATGCAGGTCATCCAGGGGCGGCTTTAAGGGGTAGGTAGGTGAGGCAAGGGGCCCTCTAATTATGAAGGCTCTATGTTATAGTAAAATTAAAATTTTTTAGTTATGAAAGTCCTATATCATAACAAAATTAAAATTAAGAAAAAAAAGTATAAATTTTTTGAAATAAAACTTATTAAAAGGTTTACAAAATAGGAACATCTAAAAATTGGTTTACAACTTTAAAATTGAAAATAAAAAATAAATCCTAAAAACTAGCATTATCAATGATAACAAACTAACTCTATCGTCTCTTTTCTTACTTTTTTGCTAAACAATATTTGCAAAATAACTTTTCAAATAATCGGCAAATCAGCTTTCTCAGATTCTTGATCCGTTGGTTGTTGCTGCCTCAACAAATGTAGGATTCGTTGTGTTCCATTGTTCCAAAATTTATATTTCAATCTATTATTTATATCAATTAGCTTTTATTTATTTATTATTATTATTTTTTATTTGTGTCAACTTGTTAATCTTTAAAATGACTAGTAAAAAATATGTATCTAAAAAGATAATAAGCAAATTTATGGTTTAATTTTGAATTTATTATTACTTTTTATTTTTAAACTAAAACGCTTCAT
Source organism: Magnolia sinica (assembly GCF_029962835.1). Classification (NCBI taxonomy): domain Eukaryota; kingdom Viridiplantae; phylum Streptophyta; class Magnoliopsida; order Magnoliales; family Magnoliaceae; genus Magnolia; species Magnolia sinica. Next base: position 139,929,187 of record NC_080573.1, read on the forward strand.
TTTTATGATTTGCCTAAGGCCCCTAAAAATGTTGAGCCGTCCCTGGTGCCATCCAACCCGCATGGCAACGAAATCACCCAAAATTCAGGTTTATGCAGTCATTAGGTGGTCCACATCTTACGAAACAATCGGCATCCACTCAAAAACTTCCATATTCAAGTGGCGGCTCACATGATCGTTGGATCAGCCTTATCCCACTTTCTTGGTGGGGGCATCCTCCCGAACGTCAAGAAAAGATAACCGACAACGGTTTCAATGGAAAAAGGTCCTTCGTTGCGAAGGTTGGGAATGTAGCATAAACGGTCGGGCTGGACAGACCAATGGTCTGGGCAATGACTCATGGGTAGGACGCGGATTTCCTGCTAAAGGAAGTTCTTGCGCTCGGGAACCCAGGTAGGGCCCACTGTGATGTTTTTGAGAAATCCTCTCCGTCCATCCGTTTTTTAGATCACGTTAGATAATAAGTCCAAAAATGAGCCGGAACCAGTACTCAAGTAGGCTCAAAACGTGAGGATCGAATGTCCACATTTGAAATATTCATGGGCCACAGAAGTTTTGAATCTGGCTAATATTTGTTTTTTCAGTTCGTCCCAGTACGAATGACGTAACGACATGACATGTAAATATCACTGTAGACCCAGGGAGGTTTCAACGGTAAGAATTTCCCTACCCACCTTTTCCGTTGGTGCGGCCCAGTTGAGTCTTGGATCCTGCTCACTTTTGGTGTCACTTCCTAAAATGATCTCACAAAACGGATGGACGGGGTGGATCTGTCACAAACATCACAATGGGCTCCACATAAGTTTCCAGCGCAGGAACTTGGGCTTTTCCAGGAAATCCGCGTCCGCATAAGCACCACTTGTTAGGGTCGAAAACCTGTGCATACTGTGAGAACTAGAAAAAGCTATCTACCACGCATATCATATAATTCCTCTGCCAAAGGCCAAAACCACCTCTGAGCTGATGAACGGCTCCCAAATGCTGGGCACTTCTAAACACACTACACTACACTGGCAATTGGTGAATGGTGATTCGTTAGTGGAGTGCGTGGCTTTAAGAGATGATCGTCACGGTTAAGATCATCTGAGCAACGTGATTTCTTTGCTATCAAGTCCCCATGTTATGGTTTTAGAGGAATGGTCCGTTTCCATGGTTGGGGCAACTTGATGAATGGCCTATCACAAAGAGCAGGATTTCGAATGCAGCCCAAGCACCGGTCTGCTACGTCGACCCAAAACCAGAACAAAGGCTAGCATCAGGCGCGCTACAGTCTACATCAAATGTGGGCCCGTGGCCTTTTTAAGCGTCCAATATTTTCATACACTTGGCATACCTAATAACTAGAGCAGCCTGATTTTTGGGCCACGGCAGAGATACAGCGGGGCCCACCAAATGTGTGGCCTGAATCAGACACAGGCAGTGATGCAAGGGCATGTGCTGGGAGAGTAGGATTCGATCCGGACAGCCATCACACCTCTTGTGGAAGAAACAGCCATGTGCAGGTTGGAGAAATTGGATGTTCAAAGCCACATCAGATAAAGTTGGAAAGTTGTTATCAATAAACAAATAAGCAATGAATTGATATGCATTCAAAGTTTTATTTTGATGCAGACAAACAATCAACAGCCAAAAAGAAAAAGGAAAGAAGAAAGAAAGAAGAAAGAAGAAAAGAGAATAAAAAGGCTACTGAAGATATATGCAGGCATTTCAGAACTAAATATATCGCCCGTTACTTCATGTATCATTTTGGAAGTCCAAGAGGAGGCCTAAAGACAACTGATTATGCCCAACAATCTTCAAAGATAAAAAGAATCAATCGAACTTACATTTTCTATCACATGGAATTAATTCTGCTTGGCAGGGTTTGCATCTGAAGGCGCTCCCCTGCTCTTGGATCTGCTTGGAGCTGCTTTTGCGGAAGTTGAACGCTCTGACTGGGAGAATAGAATAAGGACGTGCATGACAATCATCACTAGAAGTAATCCAGATATCGAAAATGCAAGTCCTTTCCATGTGGATAGCAACGCAGACCATGTGAAGAATTTGAAAGCACTGAACATCAGGAGACATGACCATGATATAACAACCTGATTAATCACAACAGGACAGAGTGTTAAAGGAACCTCCCAAGCATACAACCTCAGCATTTGAGCTTGTTTAGTTGGCTTGCATTATGCATAGAGTGCCTGAATTTTTCCTCATTTGCAGAGGAAATTTTGTAACACTGGCTCTTCCTTGTGTTTGCAGGTTCTTGGTTCTATGATATCATGGTTCTATGATATTCTGTTTGGTATTACTAGAATTCAACTGGCTAAGAACGGAGCTACTGATTCTCCCAACTTCTGTTTTCTGTCATTTTTCGTATTTTTATAGGACTAAGTTCTAATTCACATTCTATCAAGTTGATATTGTGCATGGTTCCATGAATAATAGAGCTGTAAACCTGTGATAAGATATTATCATCTCTCCTGTGACAAGTAGGGCTGCAACTTGACTGATCAAAACCGAGTTCAGGTCGGTTTGGGTTGGGTTGTTAAGGTCCTCAGGTTGGGTTTGGATTGAGCAAATTCAGGTCGGGTTAGGTTGGGTTGGGAATAATCACTTGTATCTGGGTCAGGTTGGGTTGAGTATGGACTTCTGGTTTCGTCGGGTTGCTGGTTGGGTCTTCTTGAGGTTGGGTTGAGCCCGGGGTTGACCCACAACTCGACCCAACCGCCCGAGTTGCACCGCTAGTGATGAATGTCAATGATCTTCAAGTTGAAATGTTCTTATCCATATTACTTTGACCATGCATGAGAGAATTGCTCTATGTCATAGGGTTCAGAATAACGCCATACCAACAATGGCTTTTTTGGCCGACCAGTTGGTCGGAACTCCCTGTCACCAAAAGTATCTTCAGCTAGATGTTTGTCCAATAAAGCATCCTGTTAAGGCAAGAACCAAAAGGCAAATATTTACCACAGAATCTCAAAACTAAATCAAGTGTGGGGTACCTGCAACACATGGTACAATACCTCACATACAAGGCTAAAAATTTCCTTCAAGAATTGCAAATTTTTTATTTGCAAATAGGATAGTGTAAAAGTTGAAGTACATGCCTTAGCCACAAATAAATCCCTGCACCATTGTGCAACTGCATCATCCGTCTGAGGTAATTCTTTCATCGGATGCCGCTTCATGTGGACATGTATCTGCGCAATTGCACATCTTAAGAAACATCTCTCTCATAAAACCCAATTTATGAATATAGAGAACCAAGTGAGTTAATGAGCATAGAAAACCAATCCGACTCTATCAATACACATTGTTTCGTGATACAAACCTCATCATCATCATCTAAGCCTTATCCAAACTAATCAGGGACGGCCAATATGAATCTCATATATGTGAAATTTTCAAAGGAAATTTTTAACTTTCTCTGGATTGGGGCTGTCTCCTTCCGCTTCACTTCCCATTTTGTGAGTCAGTTGGTTCGTGAGGATTGGACCTGTCATCTAGAAAATTAGTTATTCGTCAGAAAGAAATTGGAGCGACTTATCATTTTCGTTGATTAAATACCCAGAGGTTGAAAAAGTGTAGGGACCAGTTTGGAAGACGTCAGGAAACCATCCTAACTCAAATTTTTTACCAGTTTAGTTGGCTCCTAAGTGAGGATTGGACCTGTCACCTAGAAAATTTAAGTTCTTTGTCAGAAAGAAATTGGAGCGACTGATCATTTTCGTTGATTAAATACCCAGAGGTTGAAAAAGTGTAGGGACCAGTTTGGAAGATGAAAACCATTCTAACTCATTTTTTACCAACAGGTGTGACAGAGCTGTCACGTCTATTGGGGAGGTTGCCAGGTAGTTCAGTTTGCAGCACCAGTGTGGCAGCTAGGTAATGGATGGGCCCGATTTTTGGGGAATTGTATGTTCATAAGATGGCTCACCTCGTGCATGGTTTGTATTTCACACATGGACCACCAGTTGGCATGTGAGGGCTGGAAGAAAATCACCACCTCCCAAACCCATTTTTGTGCAAAATAAGGTATGAGCTATTTTTCAGACATGACAATCATGTGGGCAGATTCTAAAAAATGATAAATGGGCATCAGACAAGCAGGTGGTAAAATCTCTTTTAAAATTATAATAATATCAAACATGTGAATCCTTGAAGTTTAAGGGCTGTTTGGAACTTTCAGGGAAATATATTGTGATAAAAACACCCACTGCAAGACTACATAAACAAACACACATCTCTCTACACAGTTAGGGGTGGGATCCATGTATGATAAAGCATGGAGTGGGCTCTAGTGTGTGGCAAAGAATTGACAAAATGGGAGTGAGTCAAAGATCTAGGGAAGAACCCTGAGAGTGGGGACAAGATTCAAGGTTAAGAAGGGCAAGAAAGTGCATTTTTGGGAAGATGAATGGCTTGGCAAAAAGACATTTGCCAAAAGTTTCCTAGTTTGTATAAAGTTGTCTTGCCAAGGAATGTATTAGTGGAAGAGAGTTTTAGAATAATTGGAGACAAAATGGTCTGTAATATCATGTTTAGAGGGGACCTCAAAGATGATGAGATCGAGGCCCACTGGGAGCTTCTAAGTAAATTGGAATTTGGAATCCATACTCTTCAGAAACGAGAAAGACCCCAAATTTTGGAAAAAGATCGATCTCCTTTTCCTACTTTCTAGCTACTGGTTGTCCCTCCTAGAGTTGTCTTTCTTATGGATTGCAATGGAAGTTACACTTGATCATCTCAAGATTAGGGGCTACAATCTAGCTAACAGATCCACCATGTGCAAGGAGAAATAGGAATTAGAGCATGTTCTCTTCATCCATGTTTGATTACTTTATCTATGTGGGAGGCATTCTTCAAGCTTTTCGGTATAGCTTGAGTGGTTGGGAGACATTAGCGGAGATGTTTAACAATTGGGGAAATGGGTTGTTCATGGAAAGAGTGAAAATGCTCTGCCATTTCCTTCATTTTATTTAAAAATTAAACAAATCATTATCATATGGACCCATAGTTCCTTAATTTTCAGGGGCATCTTCCCTCTCGGATTTATGTAGGAATTGATTGTATGCAGCAGCAATCGCTCTCCTCAAGAGGAATCCGACAGCTGGGTGATCCCCTCCTTCAGCTGGTGCATGGAAACTGAATTTTGACGGTGTTTTCTTTCAGTAATCCTGGTCTCTACAGTTTTTTTTTTTCCTGGCTGAGGAAGAGTTACTGGGAGTAAAAGCCCTGAGAAGGAGGGCTTAGGTGATTCATGATTTATGTTTCATCTTTCTTTTCCCTGGTTTCCATGATTTCAGACTTGTCTAATGTGCTCAAGACAGCAAAAGAAGCAGGGTTTGAGCTGTGAGAGCTATGCTTTATTTTTGGCAAATAATCTCTTGCCTCTTCGTTAACATTTTGTCTTCCGTTGTTGGTACCAAAGCTAATTCCATCTCTGACATTTTGGCTAAGGAGAGTTTGGGCCATTCAGTTCTTGTATTAGGAACTCAATATCCTTGCTTTAATTTCACAAGCTTAAAAATGTTTTTGAGATCTTCTAAGGGGGGAAAAAACTCGTTAAGTTCATCTAAGAATCTACTTCATACTTTTAGTGAAGAGATTTTGTTAACTTTCCCTTTACAAATAGTCATTTTGTGGAAATAAGTGATGTTCCTATTGCCTTCTTTGATCCATTTGGATCTTAACTTTTGATGTCAACAAATTTCTCCTCCCCCAGGATCCCCTTTCCAATGTTGATTTCAGATCCTATCTCTTGCAGTGTCTATCCTACGAGGAGCTGTGAGATTCCTCATTGTCCAAGACTTTGATATCTTCCAAAATCACTGTAGAAGTTCTACTCTACGTGTTATATACAAAATTCATCACAGTCTATGAGTATTTCGTATTTTAGTGTACAAGAATTCATAAAAAGAAAGGTAAGTGATCCAAATTGAAATTTGAATTCAAGATTTTCTTTCATAAATACATTGTACCAACTATGAGTGATTTTTATTGTTGATCACAAAATAGGGTGCTTGCTAACTAGATTCTAACATGTACACTCTGGTTTTAATATCACAGAAAATAGTTAAATTTTACATCTTTTTCTGCTTTTATAAATAAAAATCAAAGATTTTGAAATGATCCTTGAACCATTTACAATGTGGATGGCTCAGAAAACCTGAACAACATGGATTCATGGAATACACTACATGTGGGCAGAACAACTAGGTTGGTCAATCACACAAATGATCACATCCATCCAGGTGATCAACATTGAGAAATCCCACCTTGCTAAACTTGCAAAATTGAAGTACAAATACAAGTAAACTTAAACCACATGTAGCTATACTGAAACCTGAATGTACCACCAAAATGAATGTTGAAAGATGGAAGTAGAGCATAAGAATTCTGATGAAAGATTAATAGTCACGCGTTTTTGCTCACCACAGAAGATTGTCCATTCAAAATTCTCAGCATTGTAGGTGCAGGCTGACTTTTAGGAACAGCCACAGTTACATCATATATAGCCGGAGCAAACGAGCGCATATTACTTACAGCTGAAACAAAACCCTGAATGCAAAAGGGTTAAATGTGTTAGAATATAAGCAAATATTTACAATCAAAATACATTGTGATTTGTAATAAACTATTAGGTATTCCCCAAATATATTCTAGGTAGAAAGTTCCTGTAAGACCAATCTCCATCTTTTTCCCAGACCATTGTCATATATTTCTAAAGAACCTATTTTTGTAGGCCTAGTATTTGATCAGCCATGCTGTATAGGATAGAGTATAGGGCAATTGGGAGGCAACATGAGCAGTGGTTGAGTGTTGCAGACATGAAGATGTTGAGATGGATGTGTCGGAAGAAAAGTAATAAAAAAATGAGGCCATCCAAGGCAGCATGAGAGTCTCTCTAGTAGGAAATAAAATAATGCAGAGCTGACTGAGATGTTTCATCCGTGTTCTATGAAAACCGGAGGCATCCTTGGCAGGGAGGGAAACAACGATTGTGGTTGAAGGGCCGAAAAAGAGGACATTGAAGACCTAAAAGGACTTGTGAAAAGGAATATGATCATTTAGTGTGGATGAGCGGAGCCTAGGAATAATTGGTGAAACAGGATTAGAAAGCCCAACCCAAATCGCTGCTACAAGGCTACGATGATGGCAATGGCTTATTTTTTCCAGGCCACTGATTCAAAGGTTAGAATTTTTCCAATCTAGAATACTTTTTGGGGCATCCCCAGTCCAAGACAGGTCCAATCAGATCTAGGGTCTGAATTGCCAAACCATGGCTGTCATTTGTTGGGAATGGAGGGATCAGGACACTATTCATGTCCTGATTCATCTACATTCAACAATCATTTAACTAAGATTCGTACGTGAAAGTTGCTGGCAGAGGTAAATCAAAAAGGTTGACGAGACCTTAATGCGATTCATCACATACATTTACTCAGTGTCCTACTTTCTGAATCTACAGTTTCATAACTTCTTGAAACAAGATCAATAAGTTTCTCAGTGAATGAGACTGGCTTAAGTTACGTGCACCTATGACATGATCCTACTTCAAAATGGTAATGAGGAAAGCTGAAGAAGAACAAAGAAAGCAAGTTCTTCTAAGCCATGAAATATATGCTGTCAGACATCATGCTAGACATACAAGAGTTGCAGTAGTGAGAAACTATCAAATAGAAAGTAAGAAAAAGGCAAAATCAAGTACTTGATTATTATTAATGCCAATTGCTCTTAAGCCAGGAAATAATTTCATAAAAACAACATCCTGCTACACAAACAGTGTAGAGAATTGTCAAGGGGAAATAACAAAGTGGGAAAAGATAAAATGAAGTTCTAAGTATTAATTCTAAATACATATACCTTACTCTTCACTATCATTAATGAAAGTGTGGCAGGAAGGTGACCTTTGTACGAGGAACCAAAACGTTTCTAGGGATGGGCAACTTGGCCGAAGCTGCATACTCTTGAGCTGCTAAAAGCTTTGCCTCTGTAAAACGAGTTCCTTCCACGAAAAGGGCCAACCAAAGTGATCGAGGGAAGTTCTTTAGCTGCTGCAGACCTGACTGCAGTATAGAGTAGTATCTCAAACAGTAGAGTAGTCACAAGAGACATGCATGTATTCAACACTGTGTTGAGTGTATACTACCTTCAACGTGCTTTCATCCTTGGCCCAGCTTCTCTCTAGGAAAACATAGTCAGAAAACCACATTGACCAACCAATGACCTGCATATATTGACCGTATTTTATCCTCCAAATCAAAGATAATGCACTCCCCAACAACTGAGAAAAACTTAAGTCAGGATAAGGTAAATTTACAAACTTGGAAGAAACCACAAGGGGATGTAAATCGTAGAAGTATCAATTGGACCATTAATGACATCTGAATCTAGGAAAATAGCATGAATGGGCAAGAGAAAAAAAAAAAAAAACAATGTACGTGTCTGATTTAAGAAAAATAGCAGGTCAGATCATTGAGACAAGCACATCAAGAAACATCATCAAGGAGGATTAAGCTAATCTTTACAGATAAGTGAGAAAAGCAGATTAAGACGAACAAGCTAAAACAATATCTGAAATTATATTTTAGGCAAGTATCAGATAAAGACTTTGAGTGCGGCTGCTTTTCGCGTAATTTTGTAGGAATTAATCAAACCTTCGCTAAGGAAGAAGCCAAAGGCCATGCTACGAGAAGTCTTTAATTCATTTAGTTTTCCAAATTAATTTTTGTTAAGTCTTGAGATTAGGCAAACATTGGTTTCCTTCCCATGTAAACTTACAAGAATGACTTCAATAATTCAAATATGACTAGATCCACTCAAAACTTCAGATTAGGTCTGAAGCTCTGTAATCTTCATTGAATATTGATGTCATAATCATGTGAATAAGATTTTAACAACTGGTACAGACTAGTTAAAATGATGAGTGTGCCATATTCAGATGATCTGTACATTCTAAACTGAACATATGGCCATACCAACATTTAAGGCAATGTAGATGATACAAATTCTGCCCCCCCTCATGGGTGGCCAAAGCCCAGATAGAGTGCTGATCTGAAGGTCAAGGTTGTCTGACCAATGCACTGCAAACCGGCAGTTAAAAAGAGAAATAGGCAACATCTCACATTCAATGAGACAAGTCCGTGGATCAGACAACTATGATCATCCAATCAGTGCTACTTTTAGGTGTGGTGCATCCACAGGGGGGCCACAATTTACATGGTTTCAGTCAGCTTACCAATGAGCCACATGTAGAGATCCACGCATGTGTGCATGCCATGATTCTCTAAAATCAAAGACTTCATCACAAGCAACAGGAATAATGAAGTTGGAATAAAAAAACTCACAGGAAGGAATTTTGATGACTTCTTCATAATGGCAAGCGTGCTACCAAGGCAACCTGACCGCTGGGATGAATCAATAATTAAATGAAAAGAAAAGCATAAGTCTACAAGGAATTAATCAAATACATAGATGGTAATGCTTGACGGTGATCAAGTCGGAAACAGTGACGCCCACTCTGCCACTCATGATGATTTTGGCATGTGGATGCATGGGAGATTGGGAGTAGGTATGTGTGCATGGATGGATGCAATAGATGAAAGATACACACCTGAGCTAAGACCCATCCAACAAGCCAATCAATGTCGCTTCTATGATTGCATATGACAAGTGCATGTTCTTTACCTGAAAAAGTTCTCCAACATAAGTATAAAGCTGACATTTGAACATACGGTGATCAGTGGTTGTTTCACGTGAGAAAAACTTTGACCTTACCCAGCGATTGAAAAGTTTCAGAATCTGCATACAATTGGATCTGCAACCAAAAGTACCTCTAGATTCAAGACCATATTTGTTTGAGAAGACAGCAGTCTTCGTAACAGTAAAGCGTTTCTTTGCATGCCAAATATATCCATGCATGAATTCTTGAATGAAGTGGGCATTTATGTTATTTGATCAACTTCTTTTATTGGGTGAGACATGGTTGACAAGATGCCATTCTCATCTTTAGTCAAGGGAATTGGATTTGGATCCTGAGCATGACTACGTGTACCATACATCAGGTCCCTGATCCAAATCCCATCAGATCCTGTCAGGTCGAATTTTGAGCATGAACTGGATGGGGTTTGGATCCAAAATTGGAACTAGAATTTGTTCTGAACATAGGTTCAGGTCCGGATCCGGGTCTGGATCAATGCTAAAAAAATACAATTTGCATGGTTTTCAATAATAAATACAATTAGAAAAATGGTAAAATTAAAAAAAGCAATATATTCTAGCATTTAATCCGACCCTATATCTAAACTGGATCAAATCTGTGGACACGAATCCAAACTAATTAGTCAGGCCCAACATCTGGATCCATATCTGACTAAATTGGTTATCCATGGATCCAAGTACACGTTGACAGCCCTAGAAGCAACCATCTGGCTTTTAATGAAATTTTGTTATTTATTTTAAAAAATAAAAAATCGTTTGATTTTTGTTTAGTTTATCCTTTTACCAGTCCTTCCTCCATTGTCTTTTGGTTCCTCTTTACACCAATATAACATGAAAAAGCAGCATATAAAAATCATAGCATAACAGCAACACCAAAGAGCCATACAGCAATGGACCAGGAATTACATGATATGCAATAGGTGTCTTTGCACAGTAGTTGTTGGTTCTCTATATTCTCAACTAAGGTCTACGGTCAACAATCCAGACTATTTGTGTTGCATCCCACCACAATGGACCATGACCCAAATCCTCGATAGGACAGTCCTAATGTTTTGCTTACAAAGGTCCACATTCAGACGAAAAATAAAAAGTAAAAAAATCCCAAGACCTGTTGCTGGGATCTTCCAATATAGGAGACTCGAAGCATTCTCCATCCACAATGGGTCATAACAGCCTAATGATCTGGACTACCAAACCATGGACCCCGCTAGTCGAAATCGAAAATCCAAGTAAACTACACAGGCGTGGGTTGCAAATCATATAACTCCCCTCAATAAATAATAACAACAAATTCATCAACATTCAAATTGCCAAATTTCAGTTATCAGAGCATCACAATGCCTTTGAGCTACATGACAATAACCACAGCAAAAATAAGAAACCGAATAATACAACTGAGAAATAGCCCTGTAGAAATGGAATCCATATGTAAATGCAATCTTGCATTTGGGCCCCTGGAAATACCTGGAATTGGTTTCCGGCCGGATCCATGTCCACCAACAGAGAAGTTTCGAAATTCCTTGGGAGGAGCTAGCTTGCAATTTCTAGGGTAATGAATGAATTCCTTGCCAACAGTCATATTTTCAAACTCCCTCCCTAGTGAAACCACACGTATAATTCCTGGCAGTTCCTTCCCAGTACCCAAACACGGTTTCTGGAATCCCTGGAATTACATTCCAGGTACACACATGACAAACAGATTCTCCTTCATGGGAAATTTGTTTCCTGGAAATAAATCCTCTTGCCCATTTTAAATTCCTCTCATCCAAACCTACCATAAATTCAAATTACAAAAGAGATTCCACAAATACCTTAACCCCAGCCCACCAATCAATGAGCCATATCAGCTCCAACCACAGCAATTCCACCACTACCTTATTGATCGAGCGGTACATATTCTTCGAGAACCAATGGAGAGCCAAAAAGACAATGGCCTGGAAATGACAAGAAAAAAAAGGAGAAACACTACAGAATCAAAATGAAAATCAGACCAAACTCATATAAAATCAGATATGAAAGCTTGAAAAGAAAATCAATGAACAGAATCGAAACATTTAAATAATTCGTCCTAAAAATTGCGCAAACGAAAAGAGTGATGGCTGAAGCCAATCAAAACCTTTGAAATTGAAAGATAATTTAAAAAAGTGGGATTTTGATTTACCTGAATGAGATTAACGACGAGGCCTGATAGGAGGAAGAGAAGGCCCAGCGGTACAACGGCTGCTGTTGCTGCGATCGCCATGGCCGGAGAGATGAGAGGAAGGAGATCAGCGGGAGGTAGTTCGCGACTACCGATGAAATAGATGAAGCGCGCGATAAGAGATTCAACGAGTGAATTGCGGCCCACATACGAATATGGCACGTGTGTGAGAAATCTAAGCCACGTGACTCAGTGGGCTCAACACAATCATGCCATTTGCCGAAATCCAGGCACGTAGAGTCAAAGGAATTTACATTGTTGTTGATTTTCTTTCAACCGTCATTTTCGTCGGTCAGGTGTGGTCCACCTGATGTTGATTGGCCTGATTCATGGGACATGTCATGTCGCCGCAGGATTTGTTTATTGATTGGACTGGACGGTTCATACCTGAGTCTGTGTGCGCGTGTGCTGCAGTTCACCAATTCAACCTCACCTCGCGCGAATCTTCGTGGGAATCCTCTAATTGGGTTGGATTCCGTTTCTTGCCGCCTTGTCAGGGGACGGTCGTTGTAAGTTCGTTCTGCCTTTGCCGCGAGGCCCGCGACCCATAAATGATTACATACAGAAGGGCTTGATGTTAACTTTGCGTACGTTGCCTGCAGCCCTAAGCCCTTTGGGCCCACGGAGATGTATGTATTATATCCACTCTATTCATCCGTCTGGCCAGCTCATTTTAGGACATCAACCCAAACATGAGATAAATTCAAAGCTCAAGTGGACCACACCACAGTAAACAATGAGATTTGAACACTTCATGATTTCTCAAGGGCGGCGGAAGTATTTTGGGAAGCTGATATTTGTGTTCTCCTTCGTCAGTCACCTCATGAACGTTAGGTGTTTTATCCCTGCCGTTTTAAAAAATAAAATAAATTTATGTGATCTATTTGAGCTTTGGACCTGATTCATCTCTGGGCTAGCTCTGCCTAAACTAACGTACCGAATGGATATAACAAATACTAACTCGGCCCACCGTTTCTTATCTGGTTTGCTCTCTTCAAACTGGACACGTGGCGTAATAACCACTGAGATAGATGAGTCATCATGTGTATCTTGCCGTAGATACAGGAGAGTAGATAAAGTGAGACCCCGGCCTCACCCAAGAACGTGCGGCCCTTGCCATGGGAAGTGGATTGGCTGGCGTACCACACCGGCTATATGGTGTATTAACGTAAGCAAGCTCTGTGTCTTATATCCAAACTGTCCATCCATCTTGTGAGCTCCTGTTAAAGCCTGAGCCGAAAAATAAGTAAGATCTAAAGATCAAGTGGACCACACTGCAAAAGGTGGTGGGGAATTGAACTTCTACCATGGAAACCCTATTGGGGTTACAGAAGTTTAAGATCAATATGAAATTTGTTTTTCCTCTGCGACAAGGTATTCATGACCTTATGAAGAGATTCGTTGAAAAATAAACGTTATAGGGGGCCTTACTAAATTTTTAAGGGTAAAAATATTATCCCCGTTGATACGATTCAGTTTTTGGCTAATGCTCTAAAATGACCCTAGAAAATGTATGAACAGTTTGTATATAATAAATACATCATTGTGTGGCCCATGAAACTTTGATCTCCTTTGAACCGTTTGTACCACTCGGCGTTGGAGGAGCATCGGCGCTCGTCTTTGCACAACATGGATCTACACTAGCAATATAGTTAGTGTGTGGTACACCAGCCAATCCGCTGCCTTACCATGGGTTACGGTGGGTCCCACATTGATGCATGTATTATGTATACATCCGGTTCATTTATTGTTCCATATCATTTTATAGCATTTTTCTAAGCAAATCCAATTATCAGGTGAACTATTTCATGAGAAACAATTGTGGTTGACCATTAGTGAGCCACAAAAGTTTTGATAAGCCGATATTTGTTTTTTCCATTTATGCAACTTATGCGATCTTATCTGTTTCTCATGATATTGGTCACGTGATAAATCGGCTCTCTAGATATAGACGGTTGTCTACTGGACGATCGCGTCCATTCAATTGATCATCGCCCTTTTTATCTTTGATGCTGATCATCGCCAATGTCATTTTCATCGTCCATTCGTTAAGATCACAGTGCGAATGATTATAACCGTCCGTCAATGAGATTTTTCTACAGTCCTCAATCAATATACAGAACCCGCATGCTGAACAGCCTTATCATTAAAAGATGCCAGCGTCACCATCCATGGTCCATCAACCGTGCGTGGTGCATACAACCTCGGAATTGTGGACCATCCAATTCGTGGCCCCTGTACTGGATGGAGCACAAGTCCACAGATCAAATTGGTCGGGCGATCTTAACCACCTATTTCAACCGTCCGTTTGACTGCCACCACCAGTGTGATTTTCGGCCTAATCCTTGGCAGGCCTACTGAACGAATGACGAGGATGCGCGAGTGGCGTTGCTAGGCCCGAGTACCATAGTGGTCCTCCTGCGCACGGGTGAATATATATATATCATGCGCGCCCTGTCAGTCATGCAAATGGAAATGGAGTCGCAGCAGCAGCAGCAGCAGTGGATGATGATGAGCGGTGGGGCGCAGCAGCAGCAGCAGGCTCAACCCGCCCAGCACCCCCAGTCCTGGGCCGCTGCTCCTCAGCCCCCGTACCACCAACCAACCTCGGCCGACGAGATAAGAACCCTTTGGATCGGCGATTTGCAGTACTGGGTCGACGAGAACTACCTCCACACCTGCTTTGCCCATACCGGAGAGGTATCTCTCTCTCTCTCTCTCTCTCTCTCTCTCTCTCTCTCTCCAAAAAGCTAGTGTTTCCTCATTTTCCAGGGCATTATTCGATTTCTAGGGTTTCCAGCCGCTGAGACTAGTTTATGGCCTGAATTTTGAGAAGTTAGGGTTGCTTGCTGATCGCATGCCAGTGAGACTAGTTTATTTTTATTTGTCTTTCATTGATTTCTAGAGCTGAAGATAATCAGATAATATAAAAAGTGCTGATATCTATACCCCCTTTTGTCGATGCTACTCTCCCTTCTCCTCGTTTTTCCACGGGTGGGGCCCACATGTCATCCGCCGGACCTTTGTGTCATGGGCTCCAGGGTTTATAGAAAGTCCTAGCCATCCTATTGCCGGGCTGAAAATGGGTGGTCAAAAGAATGTATTGCCAATAGTCTGTATGCAATGGGAAGAAAGGCTGTGATAGAATTCATCTTTCAAAAAAAAGAAAAAAGAAAAAAAAAAAAGAAAGGCTGTGATAAAATTGCTGGGAGGATTTTGGCCCATTGACACATTTGAAAGGACCAGTTGAAATATGGGATGAATGACTCCATTAATTTGGGCTGGTTGATGTATATGCTGCTAAATGTGTAGTTCTTGCTGCACTGTTTTCTTCTGTTTCAAATATGTATTTAGGTTTTTATTATTTTTGTCCACGTTTTTGAACTTCGGATGCTGCAGTTCTTCTTGCATGTATATTTTTTTCTGAATGTGAATTAATAAGCAGGAATGTTTTGCAGAATGGTGGCTCTAGCCTACCTTGTGTAGGTATTCAGAGGGTGTCACTTTCTCTAACCGACCGACATGTGGGGGAACTGAATTTATGGAGAAAGGCTGGACTCCAGTTTTAGTTTTGCACCATTTAAATAATGTTGGTGACTCATCCTCTCACATGTCGTAATGATTTACAGCTATCCATAGCCCCCAAATTGTGGATGGAGCATACATCTAAATCCCTATGAGTGACCAATCAATCCTTACCATCCTTTTACAGTTATCTAATGGGTAGTAAAGAGTGAAATATTGAGTGCTCCAAAACTTAAAGGGAAAACTCATATGTTTAATCTTGTCTTATCACTGCAATTTTTCGGTTATGTTCCATTCACAGTTGGACGGTCTGGATTTCCTTAAAACTATGCCATGTGTACGTTTGAAGAGTCACTGCCATTTATTACATGGTGCAATACTGACATTGGAGTCTAGCGCAAGTGAACCCTCATGCGGCGCTCGGTAGAGAAAGTTACCCTGCCCCATACCTACTCAACTTTACCGGTTTATTTATTTATTTATTTATATAATAATAATTATTGTTTTTTTTATTTTTTTTTAATGCACGAGCAACCTTTTTTTAGAAGTTATAATTGTGTGAATTTATGAGTAGGATATTATCGGATGTGCCCAATTGGACTTACCATCCTAAATCGATTGTTTCTGTCGAATGATAGGTTCTTTCGATAAAAATTATACGAAACAAGATCACAGGCCAGCCTGAAGGTTATGGGTTTGTGGAATTTGTTTCTCACGCAGCAGCTGAAAGAATCCTGCAGACCTACAATGGCACACAGATGCCTGGAACAGAACAGACTTTCAGGCTGAATTGGGCTTCTTTTGGCATTGGAGAAAGGCGTCCAGATGCTGGACCTGAGCATTCCATTTTTGTAGGGGATTTGGCGCCCGATGTCACGGATTATTTGTTACAAGAGACCTTTCGAGCTCAGTATCCATCCGTAAGAGGTGCCAAGGTCGTAACGGATCCTAATACTGGTCGTTCAAAGGGTTATGGATTTGTTAAATTTTCAGATGAGATGGAAAGAAACCGTGCCATGACCGAAATGAATGGGGTATATTGCTCAACTAGGCCGATGCGTATCAGTGCAGCTACACCAAAGAAGACCACTGGTTTTCAGCAACAATACCCAGCAATTAAAGGTAAATTATCTTTTGCATTCAAAGCAATTATGTACACTTGTCTAACATTCTTGAAAGTTTGATAAACATGTTCTTTTTGGTCCTTTTTACAGTTATATTTCAAATTTGGGATTTGAGTTATTTTATTGTGGCTTCATAAGAAAAATTATCACCCCATCATATTTTTTGGCAATACTCTGTTTTGTAATTTTAGTTTCATTGTTTTTATGATTTTTTTAAAAACAAATTAGTAGCAATGGTACGGAAATTTCAAAGCTCTATGACTACCCCATTTAATGGGTTGTATAGTAAGGGACTACCTATCAAAAAAAAGTTTAGGATTTGATTGCCTAGTGCTTTGATTGAGAGCCTACATAACGTGATCTAAAATCTTTCTTAGAACCATAAATTAATCTTTTGTCAAATTGTGGAACTGTTTGCAATCATCTTATGTAAAGTTAGTCACATTCTGCTAAGTTTTACTCCTTGGAGTTGAATCAGAAATGTTATGGCTAGTCATTGAACTTGCATTGTTTACTCCTATGACTTTGAATAATAACTGAGGGTTGACGTTGTCAAGTGAGGTAGCTTGGGCACATTCAAAGCAATAACCAGTTATGTGCTAGTTACCACCCCTGGAGCGTTGTCCTAAAATTTCTAGCTGGTGTCAGTTCACTTAGAGCAAGTTTCACGTCCCGAAATCCGAGTACTAAGTGTGTTCCTGCACCCAAGTTACAGATTGCAACTCGTACACTCTAAGTGTACTTAACCCAGTCAATTGTGTAGTTTATTCAAAGGCAATGGTTATATTCATTCTAAGTTCCATCTATTATCATTCACACATAATAATTAAACACCAACATCCACGCATTTTCAATATTCATAAACCACTCAACTTCATTCACTAGATACCATCCATCAATCAATGAGGCCCACCCATTTGAGACCTTATTTATAGGTCTAAATCAAATCACATAAATATAACCATAACCAAACCAATGCTTAAAATCTTAAAATCAATACCAACATGCGACATGTATCAATCACATTAATCCTAACAAATGAGATCAAAAATAGATTGTTAGGAACAATCCAAAACGGGCAATTCCTCTTCCGTTAGATAAGGCCACATTTCACGTGGATCATTCATTGGCTCAACAACACCTTGTTCTTGGGCCAACTAATCAGCCACCATTTCATCTGTATGATTTTTCTATCAATAAAACATAAGCTGGCTAGACATAGTGAGAAAACCCAATATAGTTCATGCACATCAAAACTAAAATAGCATAGAAAACATAAAATGCACAGATGTATGAATGCATCGGATTGAATGATTGTCCATTTGCTTGGGTTGGATAATCGTCAACCTGCATCCACCACTTGGGTAGGCTTCCACCTTTCAGTAGGCATGGGCATGGCCCACATCTAGTAACGATTCTACCAAGATCGGCATTTTAATGTAACGCCCATAAATTTTGAAGGAAAAAAATAATTTTGAATTTGAGAGAGAGAGAGAGAGAGAGAGAGAGAGAGAGAGAGACGTTATGTATCTCTAATCTCCCTCTTATGCCTTATTTCCCTATCCTCTTATCTCTCTCCCTCGTATCTCTCAACCTCCCAAGTCCCAACGACTTCTCCTTCTTAAGGAAGAAGTCGCGAGAGGAGAGAATACTACTCTAATTCAAAGAGACTAAGTAATACCCTGAGCACTTAGAAAAAAAAGGAAGAAAGGAAATGAAGAGAGAGAGAGAGAGAGAGAGAGAGAGAGAGAGAGAGAGAGAAGAATTGTGGGAAACACGCATCATAGGTTAATAATCTAATCTTGTCTTGTTTTTCTTTATGTAATGTGGCATTGATCTGTGCAATGGATGGCTTAGATTAGCCATCCGTCCACTGTACACATTTAAGTAGGAAGGCCCGATTCGCTGTGCAATAGTCTTAGGCTTTCGGTGCAGAGAATCGTTCCTTACACAAGGATATAGGCGATTTAATCCTTATTCCTAGAATCGACTCGATTTGGTTATTAAAATTGGATAATGTAAGTTATGAGTATTTGAGCAAAACAATGAACGGACCAAATTGGTCATAAGTTCATTGCATTGTGAGATCTAGAACATCTAATAAAGGAAACCCAATTTCCTGCGCAAGTGTTTTTGTGACTTAGGTGCAGAGGATTGGGATGGGCCACTAGGATGTGTGTGGTTAGATCCACTCCGTTCATCCAATTTCTAAGGTTAAAACATGCAAGAAACCCAAATATCAGATTGATCTGAACATTAGGTGGGCCACATTGATATGATTTATATTCTAGATCTATTATGTATTGTTGATCGGGCCGAATCATTGGACGTGCGACATTCGATCTGATCTAGTCGGTTCATCTGATTGTTGGGTGCAGGCTACACTGACATCCTGCACCGATCGGACAGTGACTATTACTCAAAATTATGTAGTTCTAAATAAAGGGTAGTCGATCAACAGTCATCTCTTTTGATTGAACGAGAGAAGACCGATGATTGGTTTGGATTAGTCCATCAAGCCTGATTGGACCTTAAGTCATTAAATTTGAGAAATCCCCAATTTCCCAAAAGCAGATCAAATATGACTTCCATCAATTCGATCGACAAGCCATCGATTGGAATCAATTTGATTGACAGACACCCGGAACAGATCTGTTTGATTCCAAGATTGTGAATATGAATTTATGCACCATTAAAATTTTAGATTTAATTAAATTAAGCATATCCAGACCATTGTAGGTCGTTGGAAAGTGGTCAATCACTTTGATATGATCAAGTGCGCCCCACATTAACCTATAATACTTACAAACCTTGTGTTAAGGGTTGGGGCTGAAGGGATTTGATTGATCAGCATATGACGTTGAAGTGATAAAGTCCCTTAATATACAATGATACACCACACTCTGACAGCTTAAGCTTTTGGAGTAAATGGTTGTTTGATATGATATCAAAGCGGAAGGTCCTATGTTCGAATCTCGAGAGTAGCAAATATGCCTCACTAATATATTATTCTCCCACGGGGGGTCAGGAAAATCAAGTCCGGCCCAAGGACCTGGAAATCAAGCCTGGCCTATTTATGGTGTGTGTCCCTCCACCCTTGTCAGTATGTTCCCGTGCGGAGTTCCCACCCCGCACATGCCGGGGGGTGTTGAAGTGATAAAGCCCCTTAATATACAATGATACACCACACTCTGACAGCTTAAGCTTTTGGAGTGAATGGTTGTTTGACAATGACCACCATGTGGACCACATTGTTGGGACTCGATCAATCAAAGGTGGGCCCCACCATCTGAATTAAAACAATTAGCAAATGATTTCGTTACATGATTGTAATAGGGGTTTCTAATTTGATCCAATCCGAGCATTTTACGGAATCATTTTCACCGAATCTAGGTGAGTGATCTCAACGTGTTTCCTTCATTGAAATTAAAGTGGATTGATTATTACTCGTCTAGTTTGTTGGATATGCTGTCAAATGATTAATTTAGTTAGAGGTAATCTATCGGTGTATGTTCGTTCGCATGCTAATTTGTTAATGCATGTCCACATGTATAGATGCTTTACTTATTATTTTTTGTACACAGATTGTCATTGTATATACGCTCGAAAACACATAGTATTATGAACCATCAAAGAATGGGGAAAACATAATCATCCTCCATTTCTTAACGTATGCATAGTCGATCCTGGGGGACCTTCCTGGAAGAAATGTCGATCTTGTTACAATTGTTACCATATGCAGGCCATGCCCATGCTTACCGAAAGGTGGAAGCTTACCCAATTGGTGAATGCGGGTCGACGATTATCCAATCCAAGCAAATGGACAATTATCCCATTTGATGCATTCATACCTTTGTGCATTATGTATTTTCTATGCTATTATAGTTTTGATATGCATGAACCATGTTGGATTTTCTCACCAGGCCCGACCAGTTTGTGTTTTATTAATGGAAAAACCATATAGATGAAGTGGTGGCTGATGAGTTGGCCCAAGAACAGGAAAGTGCTATTGAGCCAGTGAACGATCCAAGTGAGACGTGGCCTTATTTGACGGAAGAGGAATTGGCCGCTTTGGACCATTCCTGGCTATCTATTTTCGATCTCATTTGATTGATTTTAAGATTTTAAGCATTGGTTATGGTTATATTTATTTGATTTGATTTAGAGCTATAAATAAGGTCCCAAATGGGTCAGCCGCATTGATTGATGGATGGTATCTAGTGAATCAAGTTGAGTGGTTTATGAATGTTGGAAATGCATGGATGTTGGTGTTTGTGAATGACAATAGATGGAACTTAGAATGAATATAACCCTTGCCTCTGAATAAACTGCACAATTGACTGGGTTAAGTGCACTTATGAGTTGTGATCCGTAACTCGGGTCTGAGGGTGCACACTCAGTAATCGGATTTCAGGACATGACAGCAAGTTCATTGAATGGGCTCCTTTTTGAAATTTACGTTGATTCTAAATCTAATGCCAAATTCTTTTGATAGAACTTGTCACCCTTGTGCGCAGTTTTTATGTATTAAGCAACACTTTGATTCATTGTTCTGGGCAAACCTGTAATTTGTGTGCTGTTTAAATTTGTTTTCACAGCTATATATCCAGCACCAACATACAGCACCTCACAAGTGCAGGCACTTCCAGCGGACAGTGATATTACGAATACAACAGTAAGCTAATGATCAATTCCTTCTACCATTCTATTCATGATTTTCTTCAGGAGTTCTTATTTTCTGTCATTTTTCCTACAGATATTTGTTGGTGGTTTGGACCCTAATGTCACAGAAGATGAACTGAGGCAGATCTTTGCGCAGTTTGGGGAGCTTGTCTATGTTAAGATACCAATGGGTAAAGGATGTGGCTTTGTACAGTTTGGCACTAGGTACATTCTAGAAAGTTAAGAACGCTCTGTTTGTTTTAAAAAAGAGATCCCATTTCCACTTCAGTAGTTACCTCTCAAGAAAAAAGAAAAAAAGGAAAAAAACCACCCCAATAGTTCAATGCCATGGTTATGCTAATCAGAAAAAGAAAGAAAATGGTCAGAATGTGTGTGCTGTTGCTATGTATGTGTTTCGTGGGTGGGATAAATGTTTGTCAATGGAAGGTGTCGGGCACATTCATTCTCTTTATGGGTGCGTTCTTTTCTCTTGAAGCCAGAAGGGAGATACTGATTTGATGTCTGTTTAATTTGTATTCTTCACTTTGCCTCGGGCTGTGATGTTTGTTTTGTTCTCTTAGCTGTTTCCCTTGAGGCCGTGGCTTTTGTTTTAAATAATTGTATATTTTGAGGACTTATTGGATTTAGCAAAATAGTTCTGATACCTTCCCATGTGCTTAGTTTTTGGACATCAAGTAGCTTCTTTGTTTTATTGATTAAAAAAAAAAAAACTTCTATGTTCTATTTAGTTGTATTTCATTCATTCATTTTTTAATGGCTATTAGTTGTATTTCTGTCTTTGCTGCATAGAGCGTCTGCTGAAGAAGCAATACAGAGGCTACAAGGAACTGTGATTGGCCAACAGACTGTCCGTCTTTCATGGGGTAGAAGCCCAGCAAATAAGCAGGTACGACTGTTTCACATTTACTAGTGATGTTTTCTGGATGCTATGCTTCAATGATAGACATGGTGTTGGCTCTATGAATTCTTCTTTTTAGTTGTTTTAACGTTTCCCCCTTTTCTTGTGGAAATCATAACATCTGAAAGATTAAGAATGCACTTGCAAATTAAGGAAGAATGGTAGCAAGTTAAAAATTGTTTAGCAATGGGAGGGACAGTTGGGTGGGCTGCTAGAATTACAAGTAGGTCACTTTAGGGGCTGAAGTTCCTAGGAATTTCATGGTTCTGAAGCAGGGTCAAGAAGCTGCCTATGGTTTTGACACCACCAAATCGATATAGCAAATGAAATTCTTCATAGATTCTACGCATAAAGTGCCTCTTTTCTTCATACAGGGAGAAGTGATTATTGGTCTAAAACAAAATGCAATATAAAAAGGTGTTTGCAAAAAACTTCAAACGACACACATAGTGAAACCCTGGTCAAATTGATGATGCCCCCAAGGGTTTAAGAACTTTGTGCTTCCACCAACTTGCCGAAATGGTTAGCTTGGCTTCCAAGGCACGCGTGTGTGAATTCCCTGGGTTGGGTATCTGCATGGAGGCCATAGACATTGCTATTGATCCGACATTGACAATAGAGTTGTGTGGAAGTTTGTGATAGATTAACAGGCTGTCGTCAGCCATGCATTGTTAATATTTGGACTGGCAACCGGAACCAATGGTGACTTTGGAGGTTAGTGGTGGAAGCTTTTAGGGTTTAAGATGTTCCAAGGAGGCTAGGGTGGATTTTCCAAGGTTAGCTTAGCTTCCAGTGCATGTGTGCGCATGTGAACTCTCTGGGTTGGGTATCTGCATGGAGGCCATAGATATATCTATTGATCTGACATTGACATCGGAGTTGTGTAGAAGTTTGTGATAGATTAACAGGCTTGTCAGCCATGCATTGTTAATATTTGGAATGGCAACCAGAACCAATGGTGACTTTGGAGGTTAATGGTGGAAGCTTTTAGCGTTTAAGATGTTCCAAGGAGGCTGGGGTGGATGTTTTTAGAAGATCTTAAATCTGGATGGGGTGGTTTTCTTTTTTGCAATGCAGAGGCCTGCTAAGATTATGAATCCATGTGAGACAATTCTGATGCACATGCCTTAATAAGGCCTGGAACAGCGGATGCTCTTCCCCTTATACCCAAAATGTAGATGATACTCTTCTGTTTGGATCTATACCATCTTTTAGGCTCTTTCGTTCAGGATACACTTCAGATGTGATGAGGGGGCCTCTGGATTGAGGATCAAGTCATGTAAGGGATAAATCTGGCACCTTTCAAAGTTTGGCATCTTGCAGGCATAGTGACAATTCTTCTTCTCGGTAATTTCTCGTGAGATTTTTAGATTTTAAAGGTTTTTCTTGGGATATTATTGGGAAAATCTTTCTAGAAGTAAAAAATAGAAACCTTCAGTAGAGAGGGTTTGCTTTACAAAACAGCTGTTTCTAGTTTTTGGTTGCGGAAGAAAATGTTCCCCATCTTTTCCTGCATTGCTCTTTTGCATGGAGGATTTCGGTGCTTATTTTCGAGAAGTTTGGCATCCTGTAATACCAGAGTCAGTGACGAATTCCTGGTTGGAGCTCTTTTGCATGGGGGCAGACTGTAAGATGGTTGTGGAAACTGGCTAATTAAAGTTGCCCGTGGTGCATGTGGATGGGTAAGAAACAGGAAAATTTTCAGAGGCGAGGGAATTTTAGTCGGTGCAGTAGGAAAAAAGATCGTAATTTCATAGTTAGATGGGGAAAGCAATATAGTATCACAAGATGACACTCATTTCCATCTATGTTAGTCCAAGTGGGATGAGATGGTAATGTGCGGTAGTCAGTCTAATGTTTCCAAAAGGTGGTGCCCTCCCCTTGCTGGAGTGCTGGCTATTTCAAGCCGGTTTTTTTTTTTTTTTTTTTTAAAGGTGATTTAAATTAAAAAAGAAAGAAGTACAAAGGAGGCTGCCGAGATGGCAGAAAAACAAAGAAAAGGAAAACTAAGAACCTAAAAACATAAAGTCGAAATCCTTAAGATAAGAGACAGTTGCTGCCCACTCGATGATGAGATGTTTCGCTGAAGAGGCCACAGATTGAGGCGAGGAATGCGTGTTATTGAAACATCTGTTGTTCCTCTCCATCCAAACTGTCCACCAGATTGCGACGATAACCATTCTCCAAACCCGGGTTCTTGTTTTGCCCAGATTGGTCCCATTCCAGAAGGCCAGCAGCTGAAAAGCGGAGGCCGGAAGATACCCGCTGAAGTTGAATCTGTTGAAAAATTCGACCCAGATAAGGGAGATGAACGGACAGTGAACAAACAGGTGGTCAACAGTTTCCTCGCTGTTCATACAACATGGGCAGATATTCGGCAGTTGCATGCCTTTACTTTTCAAATTATCGATTGTGAGAATCCGATTCTTAGATGCAAGCCACATGAAACAGAGATTTTTTTTTTTTTTTTTTTGGGGGGGGGGGGGGTGGATATTTCTAGATGAATGAAGAGGTCAAAGGGCTGGAAGGATTGTTGTTGCCAATAACCTCATACAATGACTTCACCGAGAATTGACAGGATTTTTATTTAGTCCAGATGATGCTGTTGGACTCCTCCGGAATTGGGGAGGCAGTGGATAGGCTTTCCAGCAGATGAGCATAATCAGTAATCTCCCAGTCATGAAGATTCCTGCGTATGGGGATGTCCCAGACAGTTACCGAAGAAGAAATTGAGTAAAAGACCGAGGCGGGGCTTTGTTTAAGGGTCGAGAGGCGGTAAATAGATTGAAACCTATCTTTCAGTGAGGACTCTCCCAGCCAGGTGTCCTCCCAGAAGCGAATCGCTGAGCCATTACCGAGGGAGAAAGCAACATTGTCAAGAATGTGTTTTTTGGATCGCAGAACATCCCTCCAAATGTGTGAAGCTCTATAAACTGTCGAGTCCCTAGTCCACCATCCTCCTGGTGAGTGGCCGTATTTGCCTTTTACGATCTTGCACCATAAAGCATCCTGATCTGATGCCAGTCTCCAGGACCATTTGCCCAAGAGGGCTTTGTTCAGAATTTTCAACCTTTTAATGTTCGCACCACTGTCACGAAAGTGGGAGTAGACTTCCTGCCAATCAAGGAGATGGAATTTCTTGGGATTATCCTTTCCGCACCACAGAAAATCTCTTCTCAACTTATCGATCCGAAGTAGGACTGAGGGCGGCCATTTGACAAGAGACATGAAATAGATGGGGATGTTGGATAAAACTGCTTTGATAAGAGTAAGCTTGCCCCCCATTGTGAGGTATCTACCTTTCCACGACGCAAGCTTTTTTTGAATTTTTTCAACGACATTGTTCCACATCGATTTGGGAGGAGAGCCAATAGCAAGAGGCAGGCCAACAAAAGTCGTCAGAAACGAAGCCGATTTGCAGCCAAAGGATTCAGCGAAGGAGGACAGGTCAGGATCCGAGATGTTCACCCCAAAAATCTTGGATTTGGACATATTTCAAGCCGGATTCTGACGGTGTGTTCTTTTGAAACCCAGGCCTGGTTGGTATCGGTGGGACAGGAGTGATAGGGGTCAATCCCTGTTTGAGTTTCAGGTCTAATAGGTGTTCAGGATTCTAATTTTATAGGAGCTGCCACTCTCATTCATGGTGTTAAGCTCGATGTTGTCCTCAAGCCTGTTGATTGTAGAAGGCGATTTGAGTAATGCGATAAATCGATTAACCATGTTAAACCCCCTTGGAGAGTAGCGAACATGATGGAGAAAACTTTGGATATTTACTCGACAATCTCGGTTTCCTTGCCTCATGCTCATGGGTCAACAAATTCTAAGGCGGACAAGTGAGCTAAGGAGGGTGTGAACCAGGTTGAATTACTGATGTTGGATAGGCACGAGGGTACATTTGGATGCCTGTAAAATTTTTAGTTGTAAATACATTACACTTGAAACTATTTACAATTTCTTATGTTTGGCTTTAACTTGTAAAATGTTTACAGGTAAATAGTTTTGTGTTTGGATAACTTAAAAGTGTTTAACAGTTAGAAATAGGGCATTCACACCAAACAGAGTTTGGAGCAGTAAATCCCTCTAAAATTTTCAAGTCACATAAAAGAGTTTGATATAAGATGGACCATTGGGTTGATCCCATCTTGATAAAGCCCTGAGTTGATCCTTAGGCCAAACCATGCTTGAGGTGTGCCACAAAAGTGGGCCCACTTATTCAAATGTCCTTTTATGTGGAGAAACTATAAATGATTTAAATTGAAAAAGACTTATGAACTATGCTATTAATTTCCAAATTATTTGAAAGGTGGCATTTCTTAGATGGTAAAAAATAAAAACATCCAGCATTAAAACCGTCTAGATTGTTGATGTGGCCCACCAGCTTTTGAGATCAGCATGATTTTTGGGGCCCAAGGATAGCAAAAATGGGACAGAACTAATGGATGGGTTGGATATGTTCAAAACATCACGGTTGGCCCCACAAATAGTGCACGTACCCCATATTGCATTGCAACAGTGGGTACCATCCGGGGCATCTTCCTTTCCTTATTTCAATCGTAGAGGGTGGAAATGGTGCCCTAATATAAAATTATAAACTGCTGCATCTGTGCATCCATAGTTGTGATCCGGGGGCGGGTCGCAATCCCCTTTACAGCTAGCTGATTTTACAGGCACCCAAATGACCTCTTACCTTCTCTAGGGTTATTGGCTTCTCTCAGTGTATATTTATTTTAGTTTTGGGGATCTGTGTCTGCCTTGTTCTGCCATTAGCTGTGTAAATTCTGTGGAATGAGGGAGAGAGGGTTCAGAATAGCTCTGAAGCCGGAAGGGTTTTTCTTCGGCTTATGTTCAGATAACGGGATTTGCTGATGGATGAATTCTTATGCCATTACCAGTACCATTCTTTCTTTGCTTTCGATATTTCTTTCATTGCCATGACACCAAAAGTGAATGCCAACAAATTGCTGAAGTCCTTTCCATAAGAGAGAGAATGTCCGCGAGTCTTCTTATCTCCTGACTAGAATGGTTTGTTGGAAATTGCTTGTTGTGAATGAGGCAATTGATTCTGCTTATTGCTTCAGATTTAAAAGGTGATGTGGCACATTGCTTTTTTTTTTTTTTGGAAAGATGGCACATTGCTTGCTATTGAATTTTTGCCCATTTCAATATATTCCAGTTATTAAAAAACTTCAGAACAAAGCATGGAAATTAACAGTTTGGTGATTTAAAATAGGAAAAATGTTTGTGAAAACTACTGTTCGCTTCAACAAAACTTTTAGCGCTTTCTACCTTTTGAGTTTCATTTCTTTTTACTTTGTAGTCTACAGTTGAGAAGAAATGTTTGCTTCTTACTTGGAGAATAATGTAGGGGTTGCTTGGTAAGTATGCATTTAAAAGGAAATAACTATTTCCTGATGATGAAATATATGCATAGTTTGCAGTTGCTGTTCGCTCATTCTTTGGCCAGGCATGATAAAGAAAGTCCCTTATTTTTTTAATTATTTTATTTTTTTTTGAAGACTTTATTTCTCTGTTCTATAAGTGCCATATGTTACTTTCCTTGATGCATTACAGGCGAAATGAGATCTATTTCTCTTTCTATGTTGCAGGACCAACCTGCAAGCTGGGGTCAGCAAGCAGATCCCAGTCAATGGAGTAGTGCTTATTATGGTTATGGGCAAGGCTATGATGCCTATGCTTATGGAGCTTCGCAAGATCCATCCTTGTATGCATATGGTGCTTATGCTGGATATGGACAATACCCTCAACAGGTAATATATATATATATATATAAAACAATCTACTTTTCCTTTGATCCTTTCAGGCCTGTTTTGGGCATGTTTGGAGCAAATCATGTTTGCTTCATTCTAAGTAGCTTCAGTCTTATACAGCTTGGTTTTGTTTAGATTTCCATTGTGTGGATAACAGTGGTTGTAGAGGAAAATTCATAATCATCATAGCCTTATACCAATTGGGGTTATGAGGAAATTTCATATTTTTTATTAATTAGCTGTACTGAACAATTGGAAACGATTTCCGGATGGTATCGCTGCTTCTATAATCAATAGGAATATGATATGCTCATTTCAAAATTTTTAAAAAAAATTATGTAATTTTTATGTTACAGTGGAGAATGCATCCTATCGAGATGCCAAAAGTATGTTTTATTTCCGTTCCTTTGAGGTTGAGTTGTTTACACATCAAACAGAAGAAGGGGTGGGTTTAGAAAAATCATTCACAACATGGATTCAGACTCGATTGGGGTCTCGAGTTCTAGTTGACTTGAAACTCTAGTTACTCAACTGAGATTTTCGAGTTTATGCTAAAAACTTAAGAGAGATTTAAACAACCCCCCCCTTTCAATGTGAATAAAGTGAAAAAGCTTCTTGTTAGTGTTGAGTTTATCAAAAATGCCACTGGTCAAACAGGGTAGCTGTAATCATGCTGACGGAGGTGCATCTAGGTCATTATATTTTGAATCCAGATCCTCTGCTTGCCACAAGCAGGGATTTCCTGCTTGTTGCAATGTGATTGGTCCATGTCAGTGATGACATTGTCAGCACTGCTTACATGCAAAGAAACAGAGTAGGAACAGACTACTTTCATCAATGCATGAAAAACAAAATTATCCCTCAGTTGAAGGGCCAGCCATGCTGAAAAACTACTTTTTAATGCCCCTTACCCCAACCAATCGTGGGGGCAAAAATTTCCAAATGCTATTCAAATTACATATAGTAGCGATATCGTGAAGGTCATGAAGTTGTTTTGGCTAATGTAGTGCCTTTGTCTTCTGAAAGTTGATTTTATACTAATAAACTAATCCTAGGTTTCCATGTAAACCCAACCTTCTCATTTTGCATTTCTTCCCATTTTTGCAGGTTGAAGGTGTTCCAGAAATGGCAGCCATAGCTGGCACAGTCCCGACTGTAGAACAAAGGGAGGAATCCTTTGATCCTTTAGCCACACCAGATGTAGACAAGTGTGTTCATATTCCCACCTTTTCTGAAAATCTCTCTCTCTCTCTCTCTCTCTCTCTCTCTCTCTCTCTCTCCAGAAAGAGACATTGATTACTGATTCTGGAAGTTTGAATTTGATTGCTAGGTTAAATGCTGCTTACCTTTCTGTCCATGAAAATGCCATGGTGGGACGGCCCTTATGGATGAAGACCTCAGCATTCTCACAGCCGGCATAGCTTCTTGATCTTCTTGCCTGGCTTGTGGTTAGTTCCAAACTCTTTGTGAGCCTGTTCAGATCATTTGGAAAGGGGAGTCTGATGTTCTCACAAATTTGATAAAAGAGACGAGACACTCAACGGGAACTGGGTGCGAATCGTTCTGTTGGAGATATCACTAAAATTGGAGGCGATCATCTCAGACCAGTTTTGGCACCTTGTCTGAGGTTTGGGCTTGTGGCTGCTACGAATGGAGAGGCAGGCTACTTCACCCCTTCCATCATCATCCTTGCAGTAGCTGTCATTCTCATGTCTCATTGTCGGCTACCTTGTACTCCGTATAATACTTTTGAGAATTCTTGCTTATGTTTCTTGGGTTATTTGTCTATGAAGATACGGTGTGTTCAGCACTGGATGCTACAGCTTGGAACCAATTTCAATAATGTTGGTGCAAAGATCACAAATGGTTAGTCGGATGAAAAGATAAAAGCAACGGTCCACATTCAACGGGCATAGTTGCTCAGTTGGCACGTGGCTGTTGAAAATTAGTCTAGGTATAGCTTGTCAAAGGATTAATGGTTTGGATCTCATCGCGTAGAGGGGAAGGATGATCACTACCATCCATTGATTGAACCTTAGTTCAAAACAGCACCAAACCACGTGATCCTAGCCACCTGACTCGACAGATGGTAAAATAAGAAAAAAAAAAGAAAAAAAAGAAGAAGAAGGGAAAATGTTAACATCTGATGGACCATTGGCCTCTTCCTGTCCAAAATTTGTTGTGATTGTCGACTGTGAAGACCGATTAATGTGCGGAATTCCACAGCCAAACCTTGGTCATGGTGCCCTAAAAACAGATGGTTAACACCATTTACATCGGATTCCTGCATTCCAAGAAAAAAAAGGGATAATACTGAAAGGTCAGGATCTTCCAGTCTGGGTATTTCAGAGAATTCATCATATAGTGTGGTTCATCAGATCAACGGTTTGGATCACTGAAACATGTATCTCGTGTATAGAGCTATGCTCCAGCAAAATGTACTATTGCGGATGACGACCTTGTAATTCATCTGTTGCCGAGGAATGCTGATTGGCACAGGCATGAGCCCTGATGGGCCACCGCGGTGTATGGGTTTTATCCCAACTGTCCATCCATTTACCCACCATGGGGATAGGCCCAAAAATGAGCAGATCCAATGCCCAAATGTACCACAGTGCGGAATAAATGCCTCACCATTAAAAACTTATTGAGAGCCGTAGAAGTTTTCGTATATTTGCGTTTTACCGTCATCGATGTCTCTGTGACCTTATGAACCGATTGGATGACAAATAAACATCACTGTGGGCCCTAGGAAGGTTTTAACGGTGAATTGCATTATCACCCCTGTTTCCTGTGGTGTGGTCTACCTGAGCGAAGGATATGCTTCAATTTTGGGCTCATGACCTAAAATAATCTGGTAAAGCGGATGGATGGAGTGGATAAGACACATACATCACGTGTGGGCCCCACAGTTTACTCGGCAGTCCGTACCCAATACACTCGTGTTGTAATACAAGTTCAGGCCCATCGGATCAACAGTTTGGATTACCAGCACTTGAGCCATCGAGACGCAGTGCATGTCTTTTGACGTATGATTAGCCGTTGGCCACCCAACCTGACGCATTAGGGAATGCCAATTGTCCCACTGCACTCAGTCCGTACAAAGACGGGCCATGTTTCATGGGCGCGGCTTCGTGGATCCCCGGCTCCACCGAGGTGGATGAGATCCCTGACCATGGGGCTCACCTTGATGTATGTGCCTTATATCCGGAAACGGATTGGCTACTCCCCCTGACACAAGCCCCGTGGATGATGGTCGGTGCTCTGTGGGCCCCACCATGATGTATTTGTTTCATCCATTCCGTTCATCCATTTTTAAAGATCATTTTATGGTTGATCTAATAAATGAGACAGATATAAGTCTCAGGTAGACCACACCATATGAAAACAATAGAGATTGGATATCCACCATTAAAATCCTCCTAAGGCCCACTGTACTGTTTATTTGACATCCAATCTATTGATTAGGTCATACAGGCCCAGATGAAGGGAACAAACAAAAATCAGCTTGATCCAAAACTTTTATGGCCCCCAAAATGTTTTTAATGGTCGAAGCTCATTTAACATTGTTTCCTGTGATGTGGCCCACTTGAGATTGGGATATACCTCATTTTTAGTTTCACAGTGTAAAATGATCTATAAAAATAGATGGAAGGCATGGATGAAACGCACATCATGGCGGGGCCCACAGAGCACCGACCACCAGCCATTGGCTGCTGTCAGGGGAGTAACCAATCCGTTTCCCTTATATCCACGTCCATCTGTTTTGAAAACTCACTTTAGGGCATGATCAGAGAAGTGAAGCAGATACAAATCTCAGGTGGACCATACAAAGAAAACAGTGGTAATCGACCATTAAAAACTCCTGGTGGACCAAAAAAGTTTTGGATCAAGCTGAAATAAAAATTCCGGTGGTCCCGTGAAGTTTTTAATGGTGGGGATTCAATTCAAGTTGATATTCGTGTGGTCTCTTCATCCAGGTCTGACCTTATCAACATGTTAGATGTCAAATAAAAATTCCGGTGGTCCCATGAAGTTTTTAATGGTGGGGATTCAATTACGGCCGTTTACTGTGATATGGTTCAACCTAAGATTTGGATCTCCTTCGATCTTGGGATCATGCCCGAAAATGAGCTGTTAAAATGGATGGATGGTGGGATGTAAATCACATACATCACCGTGGGCTCCACAGTTTGGGATCCACCCAAACCGCACCCGATGTATGTGCTGTATATCCACGCCGTCCATCCGTTTTTCCAGCTCATTTAAGGCAGGTCTAAATCTAGGTGGGCCACACGGTCATCTTGGGCCGGAAAATGAAGCATTTCTAATTCTAGGTGGACCACACCATAAGTAACAGAGGTGATTGACCATTAAAAAGTTATTGTGGGCCAGAAAAGTTTGGGATCAAGCTGATATTTTTGTTTTCCCTTCACCCAGGTCTGTGTGATCCTATCAACAGGTTGGATTGCAAATAAACATTACGGTGGGCCCCAGTAAGTTTTTATCGGTGGTACGTGTTTCCGAAGGCAGATTTCGTCCTAGCCCCGCTGGTCGATAACCCGTCCAGTCAGGGATCCGTAGGGTCCACCATGATGTATGGACTTTATCCATGCCATATCTATCAATTTTTCAAGATGATATTAGGGTATGAACTCAAAAATTAGGTAGATACAAGGATCGAGGGGAACATACAGTGGAGATTGAACGACACCATTAAAACTTTCTTGGGAGCTGTAGAAGTTTTGGATTAAGCTGATATTTGCCTTGTCAGTTCATCCATGTCTATATGACCTTCTGAACAGGTTGGATGGTAAATAAACATCATGGTGGCCCCTACGAAGGTTTCAACGGTGGTTGCTAGTATCACTACTGCTTCCCTTTGTGTGGTCCACTTGAGCATTGGATCTGCATCATTTTAAAGCTAATATTGTAAAATGATTTGAAAAAATTAGATGGATGACGTGGATAAAACCCATACATCACAGTGGGCCCCACAGACCCCCGCCTGTACGGATTATTGTCCAGGCGGGGGTCCGCTTCCGGTGTTTCCCGGTTAACACACACCTAATCCGCTCGCGAGTCCCTTGACCCGGCTTATAAAAAAAAGAAATAAAAAATAAAATAAAAAGGAGATCCCAACGGTCAAAAAAGCTCATAAACCCTCGCAACGTTCACAAAAAGCAAATTAAAAAAACTGCCTCGAACCCAACGTATAAGCTCATCAGACCCCTCTCCTCTCTCTCTCTCTCTCTCTCTCTCTCTCTCTCTCCGTCTACTCTTCAAAGAGCAAACGCAGCTCTTCAAAGCTCGATTACACTTTTCCTGGTTTTCTCCGAATTCCAGCCCTGATTTTCATCCCTGCATTATCTATCGTTTTTTTTTTTTTTTTTTTTGGAATTATGGAGCCCATGGACATTGACTGGAAGAGCGTAGAGTCCAGATTCGTCGAAGACGAGTTGTACGAGCACATCAACGCTCCCAAATGGATTGATTTATCCGCCTACTCCTCCCTGGTCGACGACGAAGCTTGGTTTTGCAGGCCTGGTAAGTAACATTCGAGATTCTACCCCAATTTCTGAGGTTTCAGACGAAATTCTCTTTTGTTTTTATTTTCCAATCTCTTCTGTTTCAGATTGTCGGCATCCGAAGAACGCTGATGATTTCAAGGTTCCAATCTCAGAACTCTCTTCCCTTCTCTGTTTTTGTTTTTAATTTTCATTTACATTTCTATAATATACATTTTTTTATTTTAAAAATTCTCAGGTGAAAAATCTGAGATCGGCGAACGATATGGAAATTTTACCGTTGGGGGAAAGAAATCGCAGGTATGGCTTCTAGTCCCTTACATCTCATCATTCTTCTCGTGCAATTTTGAATTTCTCGCGGTATTATGAGAACCGTTGTGGAAAATGAAGTCTCAAGCTCTGGTAAATCCGGTAGAATCGGAATATGGTAGAGTCGATGGTAAATCCGTTTGCACAGGGCAGTGGTTTTTCAATCGGAACCGTCCATCTGGTTTTCCCTACAGTCGATGGAAAGTGGTGCTGATAATGGATGGATTGGATTAACTATTCCTCAATTCATTGGTCTTAAAAAAGAGATCGTATAAAGCAAAACTCGCTAACGGTTGTAATTCAGTGAAGAAAATGCTCAAAAAGGATGGCTGCCGTTACATGTTACCCTAGATGGACGGTACTACTGACCAGAATTTCCAGGTGACCCGTGTGCTTTGATGGATGTGCCTTGTATCCACGCCGTCCATCCGTTTTGACGCCCATTTTAGGGCATGATCCAAAAATGAATCAGATCCAAATCTCATGGACCACGCTACAGGAAACGGTGGTGATTGAATGCCCACCGTTGAAAGCTTATTGGGGCCACCGTAATGTTTATCTTCCATCCAACCTGTGGATAAGGTCACATAGACCTGAATGAAGGGACACAATAGTTCTGGATCTACCTTTTTTTTGGCCTCAGGGCCTGAGATCGGGGACAGTACCTGATAGACGGAATAGATTTTACATATATAACATGATAGGACCATCGGCTCTCTACCGCACGATTCTCAGGAAGGTTGGGTCCACCGGTTCGTAAGACCAATTACTAGCGTTCGTTACCGAGTGCATTCACACGTGTCACCTGAGCGCACATGTGCAAGATTGAAGCCCACTCTTCAGCCTACTCATCACGGCCTTGTCTCCAATGTGACGTTGATGGTCGATTTATCTTAGCCATTCATTTGTTTTGTATGCATACGGACCACCAGATGATCAGATCGGCATGATTTTCGAGACAAGGTTGTGGAGTGCCTGATGACGGGCTCTGATCTCGCACGCACCTGATGACAGGCTGGCTTTTTGGGCCAGCGCGGACTAATGGCCGGAACGCTCTCTCCACAGACTGGCACGTGTGGAGGAAGTACTATTCCAATTACTACACTCGCGAGTAGCCATATCTCGTTTTCCAGAGCCCGCCAACTCGGAAGACTGACTCAGACGAGCCGAGTTCGACTCGGTTCGGTTCGAGTTTCCCAACTCTGCTAACAAAATCTCTATGTTCTCTCAGGGACACCAACCTGAAAAGAAGAGGCCTCCTCTCATCTGCTTCTCTTCAAGACCCGAGATCCAATAAGACAGTACCCGAAATTCCCCGATCAAAGAAAGCTTCGAAGAAATTCCGGGAAGATGGTGAGAACGAGAATCCGAACCGCTCTCCAGCCCCGAGCATCAAAACCTTCAAGGCCTCTATCAAATCCAGCGCTGAGAAGAAGCCAGCAGTGACAAAGATGAGGACTACCTCTTTCGAATCAAGCGCTGATTCGCCTCAGGTGGAGCAGAGACCGCTGCCGCGGCTCAAAAGCACGCTCTCGGCACGGAATCTCTTCGCGGGGAAGGAGATTCTGAACCAGATAACGGAATTCTGCAGCGAGCTGAAGAAATTGGCAGTGAGCACAAGAGAGAGGGAGAATTCGGTGAGATCGGATGGGAAGGAGAAGGAAAAGGAGCCTTTGATGGAGGAGGAGAGGCAGATTTCAGGCGGAGGAGTATTGGAGGAGAAGAAGGTTGTTACCAGGAAGGAGAAGGCGGGAAAGGCTTTGAATTTGAATTCAAAGATCTTCAGTCCAGAGGCTTGGAGGAAGAAGTAAGCTTTTCTAGTTTGCTCAGTGTGCTTGCTCTCTTCGCCATCTAGTTCAAATATGGGCCGTCTGTTTGATGTGTGGCCCACCACATCCGATGATCACCTGCTAAATAATCAGGTTAGGTTGGGGTCCCCACATCTGATGATCGACCGATCTCGAACAGATGGCAAGCCCAAGGACCATGGCAATTTGACACTGTTTGTAACTGAGGTGGTGGTGGGTCCCACTCTATGGTCACTATCAGATCATGATCCGATGGTGAATGTTCGATCAATCCATACATGACACAAAAATGCTGGAAATCATGATCGAACTGTCTATATGGACTGATTCATGCATCTGATCATGCTGTCTCTCTACATTAAGCATGAATCTGCGGCCCACTCCACCAGTGATCATGATCTGATTGTATGGTGATTAGTGGTTTTGGATTGCACATGCATTAATATGTCCACATATACAGTTCGATCGTGATTTGATCAGATCATGGTCACATCACGATCGAACTGTATATATGCAGTCCACTAGACCAGTGATCATGATCTGATTGTATAGTGATTAGTGGCTTTGGATTGCACATGCATTAATCAGTCCAAATATAGGTTGATCGTGATTTGATCGACTGACTAATGCATTTACTATCCAAAACCACTAATCATGACCTGATGGCAATTGGCTCATGCTGTGTTCCACTGCCTTAAGTACTAATCTGGGGCCCACTAAATCAGCAATCATGCCTTAAGTACTAATCTGGGGCCCACTAAATCAGCAATCATGCCTTAAGTACTAATCTGGGGCCCACTAAATCAGCAATCATGATCTGATCACTGTTCAATCATGACCCAGCAATGCTAATATGGACTAATTAATGAATGTGAAATCCAAAATCACTTATCATAACCAGACACTGATAGGATGGTGCCGTGTCCCACCCTCCCGCGACCTAAGTATGAATCTGGGGCTCACTCCACCATCCTGTATCATGATCTGAATGTTGTGTTGCTAGATGTAGCATTTGATCTTGTGGGGCCCCATGCCCCGCCCTGCAAGCAGCAGCCTCCCACGGTCGTTAATGGTCTGACCATTCCAATACACCATTAATTGGTTCCAAAGCTATAAGTGCATCGAATTCCTCAAGACAACATGATACTTTTTTTTTCCTGTATTTAGTGCATTTCCTTGTTTTTCTACCTTGCAAATGCTGCTTATTCTCACAAAAATGGCAGAAGGTCTGAAGACCTTGATAACATTCAAGCATCTGCATCTGCAACCGACTTGAAGGGTGGCTGCAAAGGCAATGAAAGCCCCTCACAAGTTAGATGGTGTCCTCCCTCTCCTCAACGCTTCCCTTCCCCTTATAATCGACAGAAACCTTTGAAAACCACCCCTCTCAAGCCTTCTAAGTCAAGAACAGCTGTAAGTGTACATACTGACTACCACTAAAGTGCATTTTACATACATACATACATACATCTATATGTAGATGATACAATGCTTGTGCTTCATCTCCATGTTTTAAGACCTTGCCGATGTTGTTAACCCATACAATGAACAACCAACCACACCCTTAGCATGAGAAATCTATGCATTGCTGATTTTTCTTTTTTATTATATGTGTTTAATGGGATTATTGATTATTAGGGGAGAGGAATTCTTCAAGAAGTGGAGCAGAATAAAAGGATAGCAAAAGAATCTGTGGAAGATGAAGAAAACCAGAACATTTCAATTTCTGGAACAGAAGAAGCAAGGTCTCTCGATGTGTTTTGGTTCTTGAAGCCCTGTGCATACCTTGCTAAATAAGTAGATATTTTCATTGTAGGGGCCAGGCCCGGGGTCAGCATCAGCCAGAATTTGAAATCCTTACCAATTGACAGCCCTAATTCATTGTTTGCTTTGTTTGAACATGTAATTTTTTTTTATTGATTCATTAGGTTAGAGGAAATAAACCCATTAATCTGAGTGTATGTATCCACATCATTCTTTCCAAAATTCTCAAATAAAGTATTTTTTCTTTATATCCTTCTGGCACACTCTTCTTCTTCTTCTTCTTCTTCTTTTCCTCCATTTTCCTTGATAATGATATGGAAAAAGGATTGTTGGAATCCTTCTTGAAAGAAGAAGAAGAAGAAGAATAATAATAAATCAGTAAATGAGTGGACAAACAACTTCTATCATGAAGGCTTTTATGATGAATGAGCGACAAACAACTTCATTGCTGCTTTGAACTTGGTCGATCACGTATTTGCCAGAGCTGTTCCTGTTGCATTTCACAAGTTTGGTGTACACAAGGCCTCTTCATGCTCTTAATGCCGAATGGCGATGCCCTTTAGATTTCGAAGTTAATGGTTGCAGGCCACTTATTATAAGAATCATTATCATTAGTCATTACGAATTGATGACCAGACCAAAGGATATATTTGGTTGTAATAGGGAATTGAATTTCGAACATCTAATTAATCAAGGGCCTCTTTAGATGGAGAGAATCTAATATGCAGACATGGAAAGCCCTTGCAGAAATCTTCTGGAAATTGAAATTGTGGAATCGAACAGATTTCATTATTTGTTTGGACATACCTTGAAAATTTTAAAAGGTCAAAGGTCAACGGGCAAGAGCTGTCTTTCTTATCCTTGGAAAATATACATTTGACATTTTAAAATACATTGATATGCATGTTTTTGGGTAAAAACCTTGGAAATGGAAATCAATTTCCATACTTTTTTTTTTCGAATAGGACAAGCAGATGGTTATGGAAATCAATTTCCTTCTCCAATGATTTCATCATTCCCAAACTGGCCTTGGGAGGAATTGACAAACTGAAATCATATATTTTCTATTATCCCGAATGAGAAGCAGCCTTTAAATTACAGTTGCTTTCCTTTCATATCTAACTAGACACGTTGAATATCCCAATTCAGAGGGGGGTTTCCACGCATGGGTGCCAAGCTGGGCTGATTTGCAGTGTGTTTACACGATATATGCTTATGTAAGGAATTTAATATTATTTTTAGCGACTAGAAATCCTTTAAAAATCAAAATGGTTTTATAATAAATCACTCAATATTTAGTTTTCTTTGAATTCTTGTGACCGTTTCTTACACTTAACCTGTTTAAAGGTCATACGTGGTGGTGCAAGGCATCAGGAAATCGTCTGTCTACTTGGGTTTTTGTAGTATTTTTTCTCATTTTCAGCAAACAACCCCGGTGCCTGTTGAAAAAATTACAGAATAAAATTTTTTCTGTAAAATATGGAATCCGAAAAGGCCAAGATCTAAAATAAGGACAGGCTGAAGCACGTCTAGGACGTTATCCTTAAAGCGTAATTTGCCCCTACTCAAGTGAATTGAGTATGCTGATAGGTTATAAACAAACCATTTCTATGATATGACGAGCCTGATGTGGGTCTGAGTTCAGCAAACACGAAGGCCCACTAATGAAACTCTGTTACACACAGTCTAGCAGAATTACAATAAAAGGAAAATCCCAAAAGAGAAGAATAGAGAAGAGAAGTTGTGATTTAGACCACTGCACTGGTTTGTTCTTCAGCTACTGGTTCAGTTGAATCGTTTGAGACCATACCGCTGGTCTGTTTTTCAAGCAATGGTTCAACCTTGTTGTCTTACTAGAGTTACTGGAGTATATGAGAGGAGTGGCTGTCTCAGTTCGTATGGGTCTACTACACTGGGTTGAGAGATGGTTTGGAAACCCATTCAGACATTGTTTATATAAGCTATGGTGGTTGGGGGTTATGGTCCAAGAAAATTAATTCCATTGACCGTTTTCTAGCTGTTGGAGAAAACTAGCCGTTCGTGGTTGTTTTTTGACTATTGTGCATGAGCCATTGAGCTGCTGCATGCTGACTGTTATGAGACAATGGCTAGCCACACGCAGCAGTTTCTGCATTGTCTACAATGAATTGCAGGAGTTATACCTCTACTGCAACAGCTATATTCCAGCCTCTACATATACTGAGAGACCCTCATTCGGTCCTCTAGTCTCTCTTCCAACCATCCATCTGCCTTAGCGACTTAGTCGCACCGCGACTCGCACACGTCTCGCTCCAGTTCGTGTAAGGTCGACCCTCTGCGACATGAAGCAGACGTGCAAAGTGCAAAGTGTGCCACTAGCGCCTCTACAGCCACATTGGCTCACATGCTCACACCCTCTCATTGAGCTCGTGACCAACACCGTGCCTTAGCCACACTGCCTCACATGCCCAAGTCCCATGGTCCATGGATTATGTGGGCAAATAATAAGGTACTCCATATTTATTTAAACCACAAAAAGTTTTCTTCCATTTCCCATGTGGGACTATTCTAAAAAACCCCACAAAAGCTTTTTTACAAAAACTTTTTAATATATTATATTATATTTTATTATAAAATATATTTTATAAAATCATTGTTTTATAACAGTGGCTCTATCAACCTAGCCATGCAAGTAGGGTCAATTTCATGCAGAGGAAGCAGGCCATTGAATTGTGGGGGCAATTATATTCTGAACCAGTGCACCTTGTGGGGCAGTTGACCTAAAATCAGCAACTAAGGTCATGCCTTGGCTCTGCCTGTTAATCATCCAGCTTCTTGAGCAATTGCACAGGCTCATCCTTTGTTAGCTTGCTGATTCCAGTAATACACCCACAAGCATATAAAACGCATCTTCTGTAGCTTCAACAGCAAAACTCTCTGCTATTTTGCTGGGAAAATTGAAAATTGGCTATTTCAATGTTATTAGGTTATAATCTCAATTCTATCTGATTACGTCCGCCATTGATTTGATGAACCGAGTGCACAGATAACTGGCCTTACATTTCACCTTCCTTCCACAAGACCCAGCAAACCCTTTTACTATAAAATAGCACAGAAGAAAGCACGTGATCTTTTCACAGCACAAATATGAGGGCATTCAACTAGTTTTCCACATGTTTATCAGGGTGAGCCATCAATTGAAGTCATCCATCTAGTTTTCCATACTCCGGATGGAAAATGGTTCAAAATAAGCCTACATCAATGATTCTAGCCATCTAGTTGGTGGCTTTCAAATAGTCACAAAAATAATAATAATAATAATAATAATAATAAATTAAAATAAAAAATCTGGTTAACGGCTCCAATTCAAGATATGATTTTTTTTTTTTTTTTGATCAGTGTGATTTTTTAAACAGAGACCATCTATGATAGTTATCACTGGAGGGATGATTCCGAATGATGCAATCATGTGGCCATATGTACTGTGGAGATTAGTCAACCAAATAGTTGGTTCTTTGGGCTCTGGCATCCTCCCCTCCAAATGTATATCTGGAACTGAGGTCCACTTCAAGGGAGCTGTCATTTCCATAAAAAATGCAGTGGATGTGTAAAACGGTTTTGACTGAAGGACTTTTATGCCACATGCATCGGTGAACCTAGCAAATGCCACATATACCACATGATGGCCCCTACCAAACTATGCCATTGTATACATGATTGGAAAAGACTGTATAGAGAGCATGCACCGAGAGTCAGTCTGCACGTCTCCAACCATCCAGCAATGGTGGGTGGGAATCTTAATGAGTATTTCAAAAGGAGTTTTGAAAAACCAAATTGTGAAATACTTAATATTCCCCACCAATTGTCTTTAAATGGTGGTAATTAGAGATATCCATGCAACATGTCCCCACCATCCAACAAGGGTGCATGGCACGTGTGGCGATTATAGGCCGCAGTTTGAAAGAAAATATTAACAGAGAGACTATTCAAAGTACCATTGTTTCTCTAGGTAAGATTGGAAAAGTTTAAATTAAAATAAAATCTATGTGCAAGGAGAAAAAGAGTTAACTCATCAGGGGATCATAAAATCCCATTCACAGTTGGAAAAATAAAAGCCGGAAAGTTTTTATTTTTTATTTTTTAAATAATCTTAAGAATGAAGAACATAATTTTTCCAAGCCTGTAATCACAGGTACTTAGCTAACCAAGGGAGTTGTGGACAATCCTTCAGCGCGAATGCTACGTCATCACTGAGATGCCAGAACACAAGACAAAAGTCAAAATCAAGGTTCTTTTTACTGAAATTCAAAGAGTGTGTGTAGCCTTGCAAGATTTTGCACTGCCTCTTTGGCGTATTTTAGAATTAGACAACTCCAATCAATTTGGGCAGTTGCAAGTATGCACACCACCTCAAAATAACTGGAATTGCCCACCTCGGCCCAGCTGCCTAAAAAACAGCTTGCCCTAACAGGCCAAGTATGATTTGATGCTGGGCGTGAAGAACCAGCAAACGTGACAGGTAATCTTGATATTTCCATAAACAAAAGGGGTATTTTAGAAAATAACAGTTTCAGTATAAAAGAAATCAGTTATAAATAAGAAAAAACTAACCTTGGAAAGTTCAACTGCAATTTCTGTAATCTATGTTTAGATCCTTCTTCGCACAGAATGACTCTGCATTCACCAAGCTTACAGCTGCAAAATGGTCCAAAAA
Organism: Magnolia sinica; assembly: GCF_029962835.1. Taxonomy (NCBI): domain Eukaryota; kingdom Viridiplantae; phylum Streptophyta; class Magnoliopsida; order Magnoliales; family Magnoliaceae; genus Magnolia; species Magnolia sinica. The sequence goes on from NC_080573.1 coordinate 139,971,204, forward strand.
ACTTTACATCACAAGATGGACTATGAAATCGATCTAGATAAATTGCTTAAAAAGATGTCTCCATTCTCTAGATCTGTTGCACTTGCAAGTTCCATACTTCATCCTAACAATAGTATAATACAAGGGCCTGTTCCACTTAAAAATGAGTTCAGCTCATTTTAGTTAATCATAGTTATGCATTAGGGATCATGAATGATTAAATAAAATAAGTGGAACTCATTTTGAGTGGTACCCAAACAGGCCCCGAGGGAATCTAATGCGTGCACTTGTCTTCGGTGCAAAACCACTGCCCTGACTTTTTGCTGTACCATGATCCTTATGGTTTCCTGTTGAACCATGATCCATGTCTCATGAAACTGATTGCCCATATCATCGACTCGGTTGAGCACCAGATGACACTAGCACATCTCACAGAAACACAAGTTACTTGCTACATATCGGCAAATGAATAATTCGAAACCGCTTACCCAACTTTGAAGAGGGTATCCCACCCGGGACACACTTCACCATTGCTTTTACAGAGGCAGGAAACAGCCATTGCCAACTGCAGTTTGCGGAGGCAAAAGCAGGAAAAAGAAAATAAAAACAACAACAACAAAAAAAAGAAAAAAAGCAGGGTAAGTATTAATGTTGATGCCATAGCACTTGCAACCATTGCCAAGAGATTAGTTGCCCAAATATCACACTAAAGAAAAAAGCTTTGTAAGTGCAAATTATTGATTAATACTGAGAAACTTTCCACACATCACACTACAAAATTTCACATCCCTAGGAACTTTTATAACCTAATTTCTGAAAGCAAACATAGTCACACAGCGTTGTATACCAGAAGTGCACATTATATTGCCTAAAATCTTGTTGACTGGGTTCGGGATAAGTTCAACCGAGACTCTGGAGTCTAGTTTCCAAAAACCATGGGACTTTATTAGTTTTCCCAAGAATCTTGTCTGATATGGCTACTCCTTACGTGTGAAGCACAAGCTGAGTTTATGTGGGTGAGTAGTGCCACTACCATATAAATTGACCAACCACAAGGATTTCTGAAAGTTGACCCAAGAGAAAACCAGTCTAACAAGCATGAACATGATTGGCAAACATTCAAAAGGGAGGCTTCGAGTAATTGACCTTTTCAAAGGTGGTCTCTCCCATTCCAGTCTTGTAGAGCTCATGCACCATAGCCACCAACATAATTTTACTCAGTTTTGAACAGCTTTTCATTACCTGTAAGAAGAAACTGCATATAAATGTTTGTGAAGTAGCAAGTAACACTGTTCTTGGTTTTCCAAGAAGCAAATATCTACTTTTGTTAAACCAAAATGGCAATGACTTCTTCTTTAAAGATACCCATTTCTTTTCAGTGTCACCAATCCATGCACAGTTGTAGCAGAAAACATGCCAACATTGCGAATGGCTCCGTAAATCTTGAGCTTTTTCACTTATAGCTCAATGTAGTGGTAGTCTTAGATGGTTCTGATCTTTGCTGTTTTCCAACAGAATTTTTTTTACCACTTGTAATCAATTTTCCAAATATCGGAGATACTCTCGATGATATTGCTGATATTATCGGGGTATCGCCAAGTCAACGGTACCAAAACTGCTGAAAGTATAAAATTTCCAAATATCGCTGATATTTTCAATAATATCGGCGATATTTTCAATATCAGTGATACTCTGAGAAGAATCACTTATAAAAGTTTCCTGGTATTGACGATACCATCCATAACATCCCCGATACTAGGGAAACATGTGTAAATAGGCAAAAATTGATAGAAAATTGAAATTTTTCCAAAAGCTCAAATATATATATATATATATATATATATATATATATATATATATATATATATATATATATATAGGATTTTCTCTTCGGATTTAGGAGAAATCTCAGCTCGAAACAAAGATGGGCCAAAACTTAAAGGTGATGAAAAATCCATGGAAACTTCGATTTTTTTTATTTTTATTTTTTCAAATGTTAGCATGGATTACAATGGAAATCTATTTCTATGCATATTCATGGCGAAAAAATTAACATTTACGTGAAAAATGGGTAAAATTAGAAAATTTCTAATTTTTTTTTTCATTTTTATATGGAAAATGTATTCTTCATTGTTAATTAATGTAAAAATTTTATATATTTATGAGTGTTGGCCAGTCTATTGATTGGCTACAAATTATATATATATATATATACACTGATTTTTTCAACAACAAATGGTTGGGCCTCTATAAAATGAAAACTTATCATGGATAATTGTTTTTTTTTACAATATTTTGATTCCTACATGTATAAACATTTGTCTTTTAACATCTCCTAAAGTTTCATTGAAAAATTTCATCTTTTTTCCCAACATTTCCCATGTTTCCCTCAAACATCGATATTTTTCTGAGTATCGATGATAATATCAACAATACCAATACTTGTTTCCGTATCCCTGATCACTGATACATGTAACAATACTGATACCCCGAATATTGCTTGTAAAGTAAATCGTCACAAAGGCTTTCATTGTCTTCACTTGTTTTTTGGTCATTGAACATTTCAAGGGTCTTTGCAGAATATAGAGCCTTCTATTACAATAGATGCATCAAATACAAGTCCATGATTCATCATCGTCAAATGGAAAATGGAAGTTAACTTCAACTTACTTGAATATGAGGAGCCTGAAACATTTCCTGTATGGCCGCTTCGACCTCAACCATTCCAACAAGTTGTTTTCCTGAAAAGTAGGAAAACATATCAATTTCAGCACCAAAACTTTCAATGAAGACGTCAGTACATAATACTTGCAAATCCAGCAGCAATTTAATAGCAAACTTATCAGTGATGGGAACAATCCATCAAACCAGGTGTCTTGTAGGCAATGTTAGCCAAAGAAGAGTCAGCAAAGATCAAAGTCTCCAGAAGTACATTTCAACAACAACCTTTACCGATCATCATCAGTGAACATGCTTGATGGTCTAGACCATTCATTAGAATTGCTACCTCTTGGATAGGTCAATTCCCAAAATCCAGACAGAGTGATTATCTAAAACATGAAAAAAGTACCCTACAACCATTGTTTGGAGTATCCCCAATATTATTGATAACGTTCCCCGATATCATTCATATCTCCAGCTTGGAGATACCGATAACACTGGTAGTGTCGGAAATTCCAGGAATCGGAGATATATTGCTAATGTATTGCCAATATTTTCAATTGCGTAAATTCCAAGTCTCTTGTATCGTTGATGTATAACCAATATTTTTTACTGTATAAATTCCAAGTGTTGCATGTATCATCAATGTATTGGTGACATTTTGATAATATCGTCAATGTATCAATATCGCCAAAAACTTGTTTATTAAAAAAAAATCATTTTTTTATAGGTGCATGGTTATATGATGAAATGCATGTTTGTATGTGTGTATGGGTATGGATGGATGGATGTATGTATACATGAATGGATGGACGGACTGATGTGTGTGTGTGTGTGTTTGTGTGTATATGTGTATGCATGCACACATGGATGGATGGATCATGCATGTGTGTTTGTATGTATATGCATGCATGGATGGATGGTGGGATGGATGGATGGATCCACCATTTTCCCCATGTTTCCCTGAGTCAACGATACATGCTTTTAGGCCCCATTAAAGGGAAACTTATTATTTGATTCCTAAATATATAAATATGCAAATATGTGCATTTTAGCATCTCTTAAAGTATCATTGAAAAACTCCACCATATCCCCCATGTTTCTCTAATGTTTCACTGAGTCAGCATTACATGCTTTTAGACCTCCATTAAAGAGAAACTTATTATGTATACATCTTTTTTTGCAATTATTTGATTCATAAATATGCAGATATGTGTATTTTAGCATCTCCTGAAGTTTCATTAAGAAATTCCACCATTTCCTCATGTTTCCCCAATGTTACTCTCAACCACTGTAACACTCGTATTTTTAAAAAAATAAAATTTAAATTTTAAATTTAAAACTTTAAGTGGAAAAGAGATCCACCGATCTCGTTATCCTTCCTCTTATCTCTCGTTATACAAAATTCCTCGTATCTCGTAGTTCCCCAACCAACCTACCTTCTTAAAAAAAAAAAAAACGTAAGAGAATAAAAGTTCTATTAAAATTGAAATAAGCAAGGAATAACTCGTAGAAAAAGAATATGGAAGGGAAAGTGGGAAGGACGAATTTATTTAGAATTCACTTATTGAGGTAAGTAATTTTATATTATTTTTCTTATTTTATTTATGTAATATGTAATTAGCATGATCTACACATTGGATGGATTGGATCAATCAAACATCCATTGTGTAGGTTTAATTAATTCATGTAAAAAGGTATGCGCATGACTTGCTAAAGTATAGAACGTGAGATTTTAAGGTATGCGCAGTGCTTTAAGGGTAATATGTAGAATGTAATATTTTTTATGATGGACAGAAACCAGTATGATCCGTAACGTTCATAAGTGTTATGACAATTAATTATATAATATTTTTTAAAAATCAGATCGATTCGACACCTTAATGGACCGTACTGGTCATATATTTATCAATCTTCTTCCTTAACGAAATTAAAAAAAAAAAGATGGAAGAATAATTCTCTACGTAAAATACAATTTGGCACAGAGAATTATATAATATAATTTGAAATGTGTGATTAAATCATCACCATTCATTAGTTCCTTAAATATTAAAATAAATTAAAATCTTAAATTTTAGACAGATCAGACCATTGGATGAGCAATATTGATCTGAATAACTAATAGATCATACGTTGTATTCATTATGTGTAATCGTAAGATTTAAAGAAAATTCTTATTTATGTGATTTTAGGAAGTCCTAATTCAATTCAAACCGTTGGTTCACGGAATCATCTCCACCACATCAAGGTGAGTGATCCCGATGGGTTTCCCATCCATCAAGTTAAAGTAGATGGATTGTTTGATGTGTTGTATTATTATCCTCATTTAATTGCCATGATTTAATTGCCATGTACTCTTAGTTGATTTAAAGGACTGTGATTTCTGTATTAATAATGATATGATTTGATTAAGGTATTAGACTACGTTGATTTAAATATGATAATCGAAATAACCTATGCAATACATGATTCATGATTATATGGTGCATCTATCAATTGCATGCAGAACATGTGCTGGATTCCAAGGGGACCTCCCTGGATGGTATATCCTGGTAGAATCGTTACCAGAAGCGCACTATACTAGTGAAAGCCTACTCAAGGAGTAGACGCGGGCCTTGCCTATGCCTATCAGATGGTAAAAGCCTGCCAAGGGGCAGATGCGGGTTGACGGGTTTCCAACTCAAGCAAGTGGACAGATTCCCACTTGATGGATTATTGCATTGCATTTGCATTTTTAAAAAAAATATTTATAATGTATATATTTATTGGGCATTTTATTATAATTTGATGTAAAGAACCATGTCGGGAATTCTCACTAGGCCTGGCTAGCTTATCCTTTTTATTGATGGAAAAACCGTGCAGATGTGAATGAGGGTGAGCCGGTGGCTCAAGAACAAGAATACGTGGCCGAGCCGGAGGAAGATTTAAGGGACACGTGGCCCTACTTGACAGAGGAAGAAATTACTGCTTTAGAGTAGCCATGATTTTATTTTATTATATATGATTTTCTTAGATTATTAATTAATTTTCAAGTTGTTGGACATGTTTATTTCATTTCATAAGACCCCGAATGGGAGGATCCTTAACTATGTTTATGATTAGTTATTTGAAATAAGTGGTTATTTCTTGTTTATGAGATGATTCTTAGTATGAATGGAACGTAGATCTACGGTAAAGCTACTGAGTAGATGAGATTTTTATAAGCAATTTAATAGTTTAAGTACACTTAGTGTACAAGTCATGACATGGATCTCGGGTCCGAAGTATACGCTAGGTACCCGAAATCTGAGTCGTGACAGAATGGTATCAAAGAGTAGTTTTTCCAAAACCTAGAGTGACCTGTAGGTCATGTATCCCACAAAATTTCATAAATTGTAGACCCTTAAATTTACAAATATTTCATCATAATTTTTCTATCTATTAATGTATGGAATGGGGTACATAGAAATTCAAAACTAAATTCCTATTCATTTTTGAACGTAGAAAAAAAAAAATAGATTCTCAACACTCCTATTTGAATATAATTTAAATTAATATAGGTTAGTGTAGACCGAAATTAATTTTTTAAGATTTTTAATCCACAAAATAATATTTGACGGCAATAGGCAGCAGAAATTACCCAACTTGTAAAACTCGTAACTATAAAAGTACTACTCCAATTGAGGCGATTCAAAAGCCTGATCGAAGATAGACAAGTCTATAATATAAAATATATATATATATATATATCGAATCTCAGAGTCACTATACTGATTCAGTGAGTTAGTACAGGTTGGTCAGAATTCATCAAATTCTGAACAGGTCTAACTGCAGGAATTTTTTTAAAAAAAAAAATTTGTGGTTGGAATTTTTAGCTAATATTTCACAGCGACATATTAAACTTATAGTAAGAATTTCAGAAAAAATTAGAATCTAATTTGAAATTTTAAAGTATAAGAAAAGGTGATAGAAACGACAATCATCAAACCGGAAATCAATCTGCCCATACTAGTTTTCTATCGGTTTAACTAATGAAGTTTTTTCATTTTAATAATTAATTTTGGTTTAATTAATATCTTTATTTGAATTAAATTATTTTTAAAAAATATATTGAGAGTAAAATAAAATTAAATAAAGGTCATTATCTCTACTAAATTTAAAATTCTTTCTTATAGGATTATAAGCCCATACTTAGCAATTTATATATATATATATATAAGAAAATTTAATCTTAAACTTACTGAGACTTATTTTTAGGCCTATAAGAATATTTTCCCCAAATTTCAAGGTCCAGGGTAAGTATTTCTAATTTTTGACAATTTGTTTACATTGTTGATTGAAAATCTGGACCATTTTAGTGTCCCTGATCAAACACAATAAAATTTTTACCCAAAAATATTTTAAATTTTTTTTGAGTCATGTACATATTGCTGGATATCTGTATAAAATTTTACGACAATCTGAGCTATAAATAAATTATGAAAATTCAAATAGTAGGCCATAAATGACAAAAATAACTGCTGGACAGCATAATTTTTCTTCTTTAGTAGTGATGAAAAACTAAGTAGATGTAATGATTTTGATCTGAATTTTTTAAAAAAAAATCATCAGATAGTCAGTGACTTATGTTCCAAATTTCAAATTATTCCAACTTCTAGTTTGGAAGTTAAAATTCTAGAAATGATGATGTGTCTATCAAATCAGAATTTGAAAATTTCCTTTAGTCACGTCGAGAGATGCAACACTTTAATCTTTAATCATCATGATGTATAAAACTTAGTAACCCAACCTATGATCTTTGATTGATATAATATATATATATATATAATTAAATTTTATTCCTATGTTAAATTAAAATTTCTTCTCATAGGATTAAATGGGCCCCCAAGAAGACCCGTAGTATCCGAGATTTGTTGCCCTCCATGAGTGCAACTCTCCCTAAGCTCCTGTAGCAAATCTGACTATTCATGAAGAATCAAAGATGACTCCTGAAGAGCAGGATGAGAATATCATAAATGAGGATGAAGTGGGTGATGTAGGGCAAGTTCCTCTACCACCTCCTTATCCAGTTAATATGGGTGGTGCAGGATTAAGCACTCATTTGCCGCTATCTCCAAATACGATGCTTATTAACTTCAATGGACCTAACATTTAGCCCTAGGATGCGGCCTTTGGGTTGATGACTCAGATGGCGGCCATGATGAAACAACAATAAGAACAATTTGCGGCTCAATAGGATATGTTAACAAATTTGAACTAGGCACCTCAGAATCATCGAAATTCTTCACCACACGGAACAGAACCACCTCAAGAAGTAGATATGCTCAAAAAATTTACCAAGCTACGTCCGTCAGTTTTCAAAGGAGCTTTTGATCCATTAGTTGTCGAAGATTGGCTTAAACAAGTCAAGAAGACTTTAGCAGATATGGATTACCCTGATAACCAAAAGGTTCGACTCACGACATTCATCATATAGGGTGAAGTAGATGTATGGTGGAGAGCAGCCAAGAGGATGGTACCAACTAGACATTTATGGACTTGGAAAGAATTTTAAGATAAATTCCACGAAAAATATTTTTCTAAGGCTTATTGAAACCAGAAGATGGTAGATTTTGCAAACCTATAGCAAGGAGCGATGATTGTGGTTCAATACATGGCCAAATTCACTGAGTTGTCAAGATATATCACAAGACTAGATGAAGATTATAAAATAACAAGATTTAAAGAAGGTGTTCGACAGAATATCCAAACAAGATTTTGTTGTACGGATATTCAGAAGTACTCTGAGATCGTAGATAAATCCCTTCGAGTTAAGAGATATTGTAAACATTTTCTGAAGTAAAAGGTAGGAAGTAAATGCAGAACTACGCCAAATCAACAACAACCTCTGGAGAAGAGACAATGAATGCATGTTCGGACAACACCATCAGGAAATCAGGAGCAATATTTTCCTGGACATTATTCGTATTGTGGAAAATATGGATATAAAGTTTAGGTGTGCAGGACCAAACTTAAAGACATGGGAGTGATGCCGCTTTAGTAAATACCTCCTAGATTGCAACTTCCAGCACTTACTCAATAGTCGGGTCAAGCGTCGGGTGTATTACCGTCTAAGCCTCCACAGAATCAATATAATAAACTTCAACCTCCTACGTCTCAAAACCAGGGAAATCAACAAACCAAAATGTAGCCGTCGAGAGCTTGGGTTTATTCTGTTCATTCCATCACATTGGCAGACAAGTCTGAAGATAACCATAATGTCATGGAAGGTACAATTGATATGAATGACATTTCAATTTCTGTGTTATTTGATTCTGGAGCTACATTATCTTTTGTTGCGTCATCCATTATAACTCCATTAGGGTTAAAACTAGAAAGTCTTGTAAAGAAGATTTCTGTGAAGTCTCCTATAGAAAAGCCTGTTATTTTAGATAAGATTTACAAGTCTGTTTCGGTCATATTAGGAGGGATTCCAATGATAGCTAACTTGGTTATCATGGACATGTCTGGATATGATATTATTTTTGGTATAGATTAGCTTACCCCTAATCATGCCAAGTTGGACTGTTACGAAAAGACGGTTAATTTTTCTGTGCATGGAAGAAAGCCATTTACAATTCAAGGGAAGCAGGGGAACGAAAGGATCGAGCGTGTTATGATGTTAATGAATGGAGAGACAGCAAAATTGTCTGTAGATCAAATTCTAATAGTGAGGGAATATCAAGAAAATTTTCAAGATATACCGGGTTTACCACCTCGTAGAGAAGTAGATTTTGGTATTGATCTTCTGCCAGGATCAGCACCAATATCTATGTCTCCATATCGAATGGCGCCTATCAAAATGAAGGAATTGAAGGAACAACTAGAAGAACTGAAGGCTCAGGGATTCATACGACCGAGCATATTGAAATTCCTCATTATACAAAATTCATCGTATCTCGTAGTTCCCCAACCAACCTTCCTTCTTTAAAAAAAAAAAAAACGTAAGAGAGTAAGAGTTCTATTAAAACTGAAATAAGGAAGGAATAACTCGTAGAAAAAGAATACAGAAGGGAAAGTGGGAAGGACGAATTTCTTTAGAATTCACTTATTGAGGTAAGTAATTTTATAATATTTTTCTTATTTTATTTATGTAATATGTAATTAGCATGATCTACACATTGGATGGATTGGATCAATCAAACATCCATTGTGTAGGCAGTGTTTCAAATATCGATACTATCGGCCGATATATCGGCCGATATTATCGGTATCGCACCACTGCGAGACGATATACTCGCGATAACCTCCGGAAGATACCAAAAAATCCCAAATCCAGATATCGGCCGATATCGCACGATATATCGACAATATCGTGCCATTTCCTCTCCATTATTGTCGGACATCAACGCACGGACAGTCACAGGTAGATTGCAGGGGACTCACGAGTCCCACTATAGCTAACCACCCACACACACCATAAAAATCGGATCCGAGCAATGGAGAATAAAAAAAAAAAAAAAAAAAAAAAATTGAATTAGAAAAAAGAGAAAGAAATCGAACGGTACTTGCTGTAGCGGTGATCGGAGGTGAGTCATTCGACAGGTAAGTGCCATTTTCTTCCCATTTTCTTCATCTTCCCTCTTTCTCGGAGATTCCGGCGAGGAATCAGGCCAAATCAACTCACCGTTCCTTCCAGGCCGAGATTTGAGGGGACGAACTGGATCGGACTGCGTGGATGGAGCCATGGAGGTGAAAATGAAGAGGGAAGATGAAAAGAGGGGTGGATGGGGAAATCGGGTGGCGTACTGAGTTACGTACGCTCTTATCGTACTGAGTAAACTCTGTAGGCCCCACTATTTAGCATCTAGTTCATCCACGCCGTCCATGCGTTTTTCCAGATCATTTTATGGGTGGAGCCCAAAAATAAAGTATATCAAAATCTCAAGTAGACCATACCAAAGGAAACAGTGGAAGTATTGATTTCCACCGTTGAAATATTTATAAGGCCCCCAATGATGTTTATTTGTCATCCAAACTGTTCATAATATCACAAAGACATGGATGAATGGAAAAAACAAATATCATCTTGATCTAAAACTTCTATGTGTGCCCCCAAGAACTTTTCAACGGTAGACTTCAATTCAAACTGTTTCAGGTGGTGTGGTCCACTTGAGCTTTGGATATGATTAATTTTTCTTTCAAAAGCCATGAAATTATATGATAAAATGGATGGATGGATTTGATAAAATGCACGAATGACAGTGGACCCCACAGAGTTTACTCCGTACACAGTGCCCAATCCGCTTTGGTGGATGGAAATAGGATTGCGTACTAGTTACTCAGTACACTTTTTTTTTCACATAATTTTATCCGTTGAGCCTAAAATTGAGGCATATACAAAGCTTATGTGAACCATACCACTGGAAACAGTAGGAATAGTGATTTCGACCGTTGAAATCTTTCTAGTGCCCAAAGTGATATTTATTTCTCATCCACCATGTTCATAAGATAAAAAAAGACTTGGATGAAGTGAAATAAAAAATATCAGCTTGATCCAAAACTTCGGTGGCCCTTAGAAATTTTCAATGGTAGACACTCATTTCACATTATTTCCTGTGGTGTGGTCTATTTGATATTTAGATATAAATTATTATTTTTTTTGGTATATGAACTGAAATTAACTTTTAAAATGGATGAACGGTGTGGATCAAATAGATAAATCACAGTGGATCCCACAGAGTTTACTCAGTACGCTTAGCATACTGAGTTACTCAGTACGCAATCCGCTTCCCCGTCGATGGGGTAAATGCTTTCCACCATTGAAACATTTCTCCGCTGATTTCTATGGTGGGGTCCACTCGAGCTCTGGATCTGAGCCATTTTTTAGCTCATGCTATAAAATAATCTCTTCAAATGTATAGATGGTGTAGATCTAAAAAATACATCATGGTGGGACCCACGTAACTTGGTGACCTATCGTGCCCCCGTCACTGACGGGCATTCACGCTGGATTGCGTACTCAGTACGCTATTATCTTACTGAGTAAACTTTGTTGGGCCCACCGTGATTACACGTGGTTTATCCATGCCGTCCATCCGTTTTTACTGATCATTTTAGGCGTTGAGCCCTAAATTAAACCATATCCACAACTCAAGTGGACCACATTACAGGAAACAGTGTTGAATGAACGTTGACCATTAAAAACATTGTGGGAGCCATAAAAGCTTTGGAACAACCTTATATTTATTTTTTCCCTTCATCTGGGTCTTTAGGACCCAATCAACAGATTGGATGTCAAATAAACAGTACAGTGGGCCTTAGGAGGATTTTAATGGTGGATATCCAATCATTATTGTTTTCCTTTTGTGTGGTCCACCTTCGATTTACATCCCTATGATTTATTGTATCAATCCCTAAAATGATCCATAAAAATGGATGAACGGAATGGATGAAACAAATACATTATGGTGGGGCCCACAAAGCACCGACCACCAGCCATGAGGCCGGTGTCAGGGGGAGTAGCCAATCCGTCTCCCCGCGCACCAAGTTCTGACGAGGAGCCTGCTCAAGTGACGCACCAAGTTCTGTGGGGCCCACCAAGATGTGTTGTATCTACACCGTCCATACACTTACATATATCATTTTAAGGCATGAGACAAAGAATAAGTTAAATCCACTGTTTTCTGGGCTTTAGGATATTTTAATGGTGGACGTCACTCTCTCCACTGTGTTCTATGGTGGGGTCCATTTGAGCCTTGGATTTGACTCATTCTTTTGGTCCTGCCCTAAATTGATATCTTCAAATGAATGAACGGTGCGGATACAACAAATATATCATGGCGGGTCCCACAGAACTTGGTCACGTCACTTTTGCAAGGAAGCGGATTGCGTACTGAGTAACTCAGTACCCTTCGCGTACTGAGTAAACTGTGTGGGGTCCACTGTTATTTATTTATTTTATCCACTCTGTTAATCCATGTTAATAATAATTTTAGGACTATATTCCAAAAAAGAAGCAAATTAAAATCTCAAGTGGACCACACTACAGGAAACAATTTAATTGAACCCCTACCATTGAAAATGTTTTTGGAGGCCAAAGAAGTTTTGGATCAAGTTGATGTTTGTATTTTCTCTTCATCCATGTCTTTGTGATCTTATGAACAGGTTGGATGACAAATAAAAATTAATTAGGACCCTAGGAAGGTTTCAACAGTGGAAATCATTATTCCACACTGTTTCCTGTGTAATGGTCCACTTGAGCTTTGGATTTACTTCAATTTTGGTATCAACCCCTAAAATTATCAGTAAAAATGGATGGACGGTGTGGATAAACCACATACATTAACAGTGGGCCCAACTGAGTTTACTCAGTACGATAAAAGCGTACTGAGTAACTCAGTATGCAATCCAGATTGCTTGTGCAGCTATATGGATAGTTCACATCTGATGGGCAACACATAGGCATGATCCAGATGGTGTATACAGCCACACAATGGATGGTCTAGATCTAATGGGCAGCGTACACTCAGTTGGATGGCCCCTAATTATTAACTTATTGTTGGCATCAAATCTCATTATTCCATGTGGTGTGGCCCATCTGAGTGGTGGATCTATCTGATTTTGACTCTATCCAATCTCAATGGATAGATAAAATATTATTTTATAGGTAAAATATGTTGGGAGGAAGAGGAGGGAGAACCTGATATAGGGTGGACGTACGGTCGGCCCATTCCCGATAATCGATTCGAGAGTATTTATGATTTATGTGGCCATGTATCAAGGAGTAGTGGGGTAACCCGCCTAAAGAAGTATTTAGCAGGAGGGTATCGCAATGTTGTGGATTGCCCTAAGTGCCCAAAGGATGTGCGAGAACAGATGAAAACCATATTGGAAAAAAATGTGAAGTCAAAAGATGAACGACATGCGCGGGAGAGGGAGATTAGGGAGGAGTTGGGGCAGCCACCATATGCAGGTGAGGATGATGTAGTGGATCTCGATAATGATGATGATCCCGAATACAGACGCGCAATTCAAGAGTCCATACGGGATCAGTGGGAGAGAGATCAAAATAGGAGGTGGGACACAAGTAGGCCTAGATTTGAGGGGTCTATCCATGAGCATGGTGGGGGGAGTGGAGCAGGGGAGAGTGTTAGGGGTGGATCGGGGGAGGGTAGTAGGCGGGGAGGAATATGGGGCATGGGCAGGAGTAGTAGCATGCGGGTGCCGAATCTACCTTCAGATCCGAAGATGTACAAAGAGGCAGGAGAGACACAAAAGAAAATAAAGGAGATGCTTAGTGGAGGGGATGTGAGGAAAAAAGTTGAAAATTTTATAGCAAAATTTTGTATATACGATCAAATCCCCGCAAATGCCGCTGCAAGCCCGCATTTCAAAAATATGATAAGTGAAGTGCAGCGTGGGGGTGAGGGTGTGCAGCTGCCCACACCCGCACAGATCATGGGGAAGTACTTGGATAATGAACATGCAAAAATGAAGACATACGTTGATTCATATCGGCAGTCATGGGAGATGTACGGCTGTACCGTCATGTGTGACGGTTGGACCGGACCGACGAAGATGTCGATTATAAATTTTATGGTCTATTTCAAGAGACGGGCGGTGTTCCTAAAGAGTATAGATGTGAGTAGTAAGATCAAGGATTCTAACTACATTTACAAACTAATGCACAACGTCATGTAAGATGTTGGGAGGAAAAATATTGTGCAGTTTGTTACGGATAATGGGAGTGCATTTGTTAAGGCGGGGAAGGATATTCAGAGCAAGTATCATATGTATTGGACCACCTGCGCAGCCCATTGCATCGATCTCATGCTGGAGGCGATCGGGGATAGGCCGTCGGTGAAGACTGTAATTACTAATACACGACTCATCACAAACTTTGTATACAACCATAGCTGGTTATTAGCCGCAATGCGCGAGAGGTGTGGTGGGGATATAGTGCGCCCCGGAGCGACGCGGTTCGCCACAAATTATATCGCCTTAAGTAGCCTTCTCAAACACAAACAGGGGTTACGAGAGCTTTTCGCCTCTCATGATTACGTAGAATAGAAAAAGAGATTGACGAAAGTAACCTATAGAATTGAGGAGCTGGTGCTAGGAAATTCATTTTGGGATAAAGTACGTGGTGTTGTGGGTATTATAAAGCCTATTTATGTGGTGTTGAAGATGGTGGACAATGAGACAAATTCGTCGATGGGGTTGTGTATCCGTCTATACAGCTGATGAAAGAGGCCATCATGGTTAAAGCTCCCAGTGCATATAAGTGGGTGCATGCAATAATAGACGATCGTTGGGAAAGGACGCTTTCTCACCCACTACATCAGGCTGGTAAGTACCTATATGAATTTTTTTCCCATATGCAAAATAAATAAGGGTTGTATTGATGTGTATATGTTGGTTTTCAGCATATTTCCTAAATCCCAAATACCACTATAGCCGAAACCTCTTCGAAGATAATTCATTAAAAAGGGCTGTGCATGAGGTGTACGATCACTTATTCCCCGACTGTTCGGAGAAAGGCAACTTTGGTAGTGAGGTAAATATGTTCCACACTTACATTCTCCTTATCTTCATCTCAATCATTAAATACTTATTCTAGTTGCTATACGCCATCAACAGATTGTTAAATTCCGAGACGCAGTTGGGATGTTTAGGTGTCACCCTGCAGTGAAGTCAAGGAGCGCCATGATGCTATGTGAGTCACTATAGTAAACTTAACTTTTATATTATTTTGAAAAATCTAGGATAATGAAAGAATCTTATGATATGCAGGTGAATGGTGGTCCATGTATGGGACTGACTGTGAGGTTTTACAATGACTGGCCGTCCGTGTGCTTGCACAGACGGTGTCCTCGTCACCCTGTGAAAGGAATTGGAGTACATTCTCCCTCATACATACAAATAAACGTAATAAAATAGGGTATGAGAGGCTTCAGAAGCTAGTGTATTGTCACTACAATATGAAGTTACGGGAGAGGTTGCTCCACTCGGAAGGAAGAAGAAAAGCACAAGAAGACCCACTGGACCTGATGACGGTCAGACAGCATGCATATGCTGAGGATGCGGAGGATGACCTAGTTTACCAGTGAGTTAGGTCGGATGACTTAGATACCTGGGATGGGCGACCAGAGCCACATATTGCGGCAGAAGCAGAGACACAAGGGATTGATGTTGACAAATATGTGGAGCAGCAGAGGTCTCCTGATGAGGCATTCGACTCATTAATGAGGAGTCCGGAGGGCAGCCCGCGACAGTCACTATCACGGGGACACGTGGCGGGGAAACATTGTCTGACACCGAGACTGAGTCAGAGAGTGATGCGGGAAATCAGTCCGGTGATGATGATGGCAACGATAAGGGTGACGATGACTCTGATGACGGTAAGGATGATGATGGTGGTGGTGGTGGTGGTGGTGGTGACGGGGATGGTGACGACACGGGTGGGAGTCAGGATAAGAGGCCTCTTAGCCCTTTTACCGGGGAGGAGAATCTCGATCATTCCACGCAGGACCCTGACCATGGTTCTCGTCCAGGAGAATCACGACCTCGTCTTATTTATAATAAAACATACACGCGTTAAAAGCTACTGCAGAAAAAGAAGACTCATAAACTTTCAGATTTTGAGGAGCTGCTAGCAAAATGCAAGAGGGACACAAGCGTTCGTGGCAAGCGAGGTGGCTCTAGATTTGGATCACGGACGAGGGAGGGGAGCTCGAGTTATAGGCCACAACATGAATCTGGATCACAAACACTGAAGAGTAGCTCGAGTTCTGTGTCACAGTATGGGCATGGATATGGACCTAGTGGATATGCGACGAGCGACTCCAGCAGTTACGCCACATCATTTTTCAACCCTGGTCAGGAGTTCACTTCTGCATATGGGCAAGGATATGAGCAGCAGTATGGATATGGCCAACAATATGGATACTAAGGAGCTTCATATGTGCCCTTCCCAGATCCATATCAGTTACAGACTGTGACGATTACATAGTACCCACGAATGGGCGTATTGATTCAGTTCAGAGAGGATGAATACCAGCGTTATGTCAGGGAGTATCTTAACTGGTACCACTCTACTATGACTTGGGCACAATATTGTCGAATTGTGGAGCAGCAGTACTATGCCCAGCCCTGTTGAGATGGAGATGATGATTACAAGCCACCACGCAACTCTATATGGGTCTAAACCACAACTAGTCCCCATCATTGATATATATATTTATCAAATTTTACTTCTTCAGTTATTATTTTGTTTTTCAATGAATTGGTTGTGTTTTTATACATGACTATGATATATTTATAAATATCATGCGTTCAATTTAA
The DNA here is from genome assembly GCF_029962835.1 of Magnolia sinica. NCBI lineage: Eukaryota > Viridiplantae > Streptophyta > Magnoliopsida > Magnoliales > Magnoliaceae > Magnolia > Magnolia sinica. The sequence goes on from NC_080573.1 coordinate 139,988,148, forward strand.
ATATAGTTGCATTAGTTCAGTTAAACACCGCATAACTTAGGACCCTATACAAAGGAAATTTATTATGTGCATCTTTTTTTTGAGATATTATGATTTAAAAGTGTGTATTAAGGGCCTTTTTAACAATCCCCAAAGTTTCATTGAAAAATTCAACCATTTTCCCAATGTTTCCCCATGTTTTCCAAAAAGTGCGATAAACTATGCGATACAAACGATATATCCCGTGCGATAACCGATACGTATCTGTATCCCAAGGGTGCGATACATTGTGCGATGCCGATATTTCGAACACTGTGTGTAGGTTTAATTAATTCATGTAAAAAGGTATGCGCATGACTTGCTAAAGTATAGAACGTGAGATTTTAAGGTATGCGCAGGGCTTTAAGGGTAATATGTAGAATGTGATATTTTTTGATGGATAGAAACTAGTATGATCCGTACCGTTCATGGGTGTTATGACAATTAATTATATAATATTTTTTTTTAAATCAGATCGATTCGACTCCTTAATGGACCGTACTGGTCATATATCTATCAATCTTCTTCCTTAATTTAAAAAAAGATGGAAGAATAATTCTCTGCACAAAATACAATTTGGCACAGAGAATTATATGACATAATTTGAAATGTGTGATTAAATCATCACCATTCATTAGTTCCTTAATATTAAAATAAATTAAAATCTTAAATTCTAGATAGATCAAACCATTGGATGGGCAATATTGATCTGAATAAATAATAGATCATACGTTGTATTCATTATGTGTAACCGTAAGATTTAAAGAAAATTCTTATTTATGTGATTTTAAGAAGTCCTAATTCAATTCAAACCGTTGGTTCACGAAATCATCTCCACCACATCAAGGTGAGTGATCCCAATGTGTTTCTCATCCATCAAGTTAAAGTAGATGGATTGTTTGATGTGTTGTATTATTATCCTCATTTAATTGCCATGATTTAATTGTCATGTACTCTTAGTTGATTTAAAGGATTGTGATTTCTGTATTAATAATGATATGATTTGATTAAGGTGTTAGACTATATTAATTTAAATATGATAATCGAAATAACCTATGCAATACATGATTCATGATTATATGGTGCATCTATCAATTGCATGCACAACACGTGCTGGATTCCTGGGGGACCTCCCTGGATGGTATATCCTGGTAGAATCGTTACCAGAAGCCCACTATACTAGTGGAAGCCTACTCAAGGAGTAGATGTGGGCCTTGCCTATGCCTACCAGATGGTAAAAGCCTGTCAAGGGGCAGAAGCAGGTTGAGGGGTTTCCAACTCAAGCAAGTGGACGAATTCCCACTTGATGCATTATTGCATTGCATTTGCATTTTTAAAAAAATAAAATTATAATGTATATGTTTATTGGCCATTCTATTATAATTTGATATAAAGAACCATGTTGGGAATTCTCACTAGGCCTGGCCAGCTTATCCTTTTTATTGATGAAAAAACGGTACAGATGTGAATGAGGGTGAGCCGGTGGCTCAAGAATAGGAATACGTGGCCGAGCCGGAGGAAATTTTAAGGGACACGTGACCCTACTTGATAGAGGAAGAAATTACTGCTTTAGAGTAGCCATGATTTTATTTTATTATATATGATTTTCTTAGATTGTTAATTAATTTTTCAAGTTGTTGGACATGTTTATTTCATTTAATAAGACCCCGAATGGGAGGGTCCTTAACTATGTTTATGATTAGTTATTTGAAATAAATGGTTATTTCTTGTTTATGAGATGATTCTTAATATGAATGGAACGTAGATCCACGGTAAAGCTATTGAGTAGATGAGATTTTTATAAGCAATTTAATAGTTTAAGTACACTTAGTGTACAAGTCATGACATGGATCTCGGGTCCGAAGTATACGCTAGGTACCCGAAATCTGGGTCGTGACAGCCACGATACATTTTCCGAGTATCAACGATAATATCGGCGATATCAATACACCTATCCCTATCCCTAACCTGTGATACATGTAATGATATCAATACTACGAATACAACCTACAACATCCATTAATTGGATGATGAATATAATTTATCCTGAAAAGTTGAACGATAGGCTAGAAACGTACTGACCATCCACTTGATAGGCACTATAGGCTACTTTTTGCATGGTTCAAACAATGGGTTTTGGCAGTAGCCTATGTGGTGTTGTTCTAATGGATGGCATGTATCTATAACACATCCACTGATGAGGATCGGTGAAAGGTTGGTGAAGGTAAACACTCTTCAACAATGTAGTGCAGATTAATAAAACCCAAACCACAACAACAATTATGATTATTAATGAAGATGACAACAATGATGGCAATGATGATGATTAAACAATCCTAAGAACTTAGTTCAGATTTTAGTCCTCAATTTTCTTCACAACTGAAAACAACTTAATCACAATTGTAAAGTGTAGGTGAGTCAAAATTACATTAGATCAACAGAACATTCAAATCCAGCTGAATTAAGGAGAAAAAAACATTTATGTCTGCCATGAATATGGTATTGATTATATCCCATGAACAAGGGAACTCATGCTCAGCCATGAAAGGATGCAGCTAAGGGTGTGATTATAGGGATTATACACTCAAATCTTTTTAACATTTAAAAAAATAAATAAATAATTGTGGACTATAATACCTATAATTGTGCCTTTTGCTGCATCTTGTCATGGTTGAGGATGAGTAGAAGAGTATCTTATATTGCATTTCAGAAACTTCTATGTACCTGCTTGAGAATCATGAACAGCAAGTGATGGCATTGTTGATTGTGGTGACTGCTTATGTTGATAATCAGCTAGTTCTGCTGCACGCCTACAAATTTCCAGGGCACGACGTGCATCACCCGAAATAGCGGCAACCTAAACAAATGTGCAATATTGGTAATATTTATTGGATAGATAAATGCACACACACACACACACACACACACACACACACACAAACGCACGCATGCACATGCGCGTGCACACATATAAGGCAAACACATACACACGTGCTTGTATATCAAATGTTCTAGTAATTTCATCATTAACGTATTTTAACATTTTTTGTTCATTTTTAACATATTCATATGCCTATGGTTTAACTGAGATGGCCCTTGATAGAGTGGAATGGCAGAACAAGATTTGTGTATCCGATCATATTTAGTTGGGATAAGGCTTTGATGATGATGATGATGATGATGATGATTAAATATACTCTAATGATTTTTACTTGTTGTCATTTAAAATAAACAGCGATGTCCAAGCCATATCTGACACAGAATCATATCCACCATGCACCACCATATCCCTGTTGCATCATATCCGACATGGGTATTAAGAGATTTGAAAGATTTGAGTACCACAGGATAACAACACTTTCCTGACATTAACATATGCACTATAACACAAGCGAACGACGATTAGTCTGTACTGGTGCACAGATGCATGCGGTAATCCGTGCTCTTGTAAGAATACTATACGTAGATCCATGAAGTTCCTTAAAGATGGAGGATTCATATGCACCACTATGCATGCACATGCGTATTTATGTATGCATGTTTATAAATGTATATATAAGCATTCCAACATCCATTTCAGAAGATTGTGACCCTTTATAATAAGCAGAACACAAGACTATTGTTGTGCTCAAGACCAACCTTCCTTGAAGCAAATTCTATAGCTTGCTTCTCAAATGCATTAATGCCCTTAAGACGGCTTGAAATGATCTCCTGCAGTTGTTGATGGTTGTAGGGACCAAAACATAGTCTTTGGATGCCCATACGGCTTGAAATACGGGGCAGCAACTTCTCTGGAAGATCCATAGTATTTGCTATGCCTGCAATTAACAAGAATATAAAATAGCGAGTGATGATAGGGTTATCATAATCACAACACTACAACACAATTCAGCACATGAAAAGCACTGTTTTTCAAATAAACCACTACCTATTACAATCAATTTAGAATGCGGTTTTGTAGGCCAATCAAGAATGTTGTACAGAACCTGTCATCAGGGGAAAAAAAAAAGTGATTACAAAAATTAATGCTTCTAAATCTTAAAAACAGCCACACAAAAATAAAAAGGTCCTCAAGACATTACATTAGCAGTTTGCATTTTAGTAACTGGAAAATAAATAAACCATAAGCTGCAGAAATTACCGACTGGTTCCTTGTGACAAGAAGATCAAGCTCGTCGATGAGTAGAACACAGGGCTGATTTTCATCTTTGCCAACTCTATTAACATCGGAGAATCTCTCATTCAGCAAGTGAAGAGCTTTTTTCCATCCAACTCTATGTCCACTTAAAGCTTCATATATGACCTGTAAAAGCTTTGTGTTCATGTCCAGATAATGTAGTGAGGACAAGAAAAGACGTGACTAGAGTAAGGAACTAAGGATACAATTAATGTAAAAATTCGTTACCCTGTATATATTCTCCGGGGAGGCCAATTTCAGACCATTAATCTCTACAAAGCAACAGGGTCTTATACTTCCTGCATCAACTTCAGACCTTAGATTCTTCATTACTGCAAGTACACTCATAGTCTGCAGTTTGATGTAGTCAAACATGCAAGTGGAAAAACATGAGTATTTGCATTCTCAGAAAAGGAAACCATCATCCTTTGTCAGTAACTCACAAATGGCACAAGAAAATGAAAATCAACAAATTATTTCTATAAAATGAGGTATGGGAATACAGGGTGTTTGCCACCATTTTCTAAATGGCAGTGACTCATCGACCATGCCATGGCATGTATGTACACGAATCCACACCATCAAAATCAGTGCCCATTGTGGATGGAGAGCATAGCATGAATATCTCGTTAATCAGATGATTCTATCCACCCAACTGATGGACTACAAATGGTTGAGAATAAAATGGTCAGAAGTCCAAATTCAACACGTGAAATCAGATGATTAAGATCACCCAGTTAGTGTGATTTCAGGCTATGCCCCATACATGACGGGCATGATTTGGATGGTCTAGACTCCAGATTGTCTACATGTATGACATCACATAAACATTAGATGAATCGCTACCTTCTTAGAAATGGCAGGAAAAACATGCAGTACTATTAAAAAGAGAAACCAACCTTGCCAGTTCCGGGAACACCATGAATATAGAGACAGCGCCCTAGACAATTATCTTCGCAGATTGCACCTTTGACAAATGCAGTTATCTCCTCCATTTCTCTGTCATATGAGCACATGCCTTTACTAAAAGCCATAATGCACAAACAGCGAAACCATAACCCAACAGATTAACACATACTTATTTCTGCAGGGCAGCGACTTTGGTAAAGTGGCTAATAGCAGTGTAGCTTTAGCTCTTTCAAGTTCGGTCTTCTTATGGCATCTAACATATTCTGGAATTGTCTTTGTCCCTATCTTCTGAAGACCAAAGATATGCCCCTTCCGTGAGTTCTATTTTTAGAACACAACATTTGAAAGTGCATTAGATGGATGTAGCCACAACACTGTAATATCCAAATATACAAAACAGAGAGAACCATACCGCTGCCAATTCATGGGATTGGTATTTGTTAGCTGGGTATTTTGCAGCCGATGAACCTATCTCAGTTTCTTTTTTGTATTCAAAGTCTTCTTCTGTATCACATCCTGAGTCTTTAGAAGAATCCCAATCTTCATCATTGTCTGCTTCTCCATCAGTCTGCCATTAGTGAAACCAATAAAATTTAAACCTTTTTCTTCTCTTCTCTATAATTAATAGTAGAGAAATGCTACTAAGATGAACATTTCACGGAAGTTCCATGGTCTTTGCTCTGCCATACACATGGCAAACATGCTCAACCTTTGTGGTAATTGGATGATCTAAACTCCTGCCTTTTGAGTTTTATCCTTTGAATTTGAACCCTAGTTCTTTTTTCTCAAATTTGTGCTACCATCCATTTGCAGTGTACTGATCATATTGCCATCATATTCTAATCACCTACTTCTTGGGCTATGGGCCATCCACAAGACGACCCAGCAGATAAATAATTTTGATATGGTCTTAAATATAGGTTCCGAGGTGCGACTAGCTCAATGACTAAAACTGGTGCCACTCTTACCAACTCATTCTGATTAGGTTAGAACTTGGAATTGATCAACACAATGAGCAGGGGACTCATTTCATTCTCCACTGATACTGAGTTGACTCAGCATTAAAACCATGGTCCTGATCATGATATACATTTCACACATTCTGTGGAGATGTTTTAGGTGATACTTCAGGGAAGTCCACGAAGAACCTGCATCAGTAGTGGATGGGGGTGTTTGTTTTGAGATAATACCCTGGAAATGAATTCAATTTCATGGATTGCTGTTGTTTGTGTAAAAAGTAACTGTGGCATTCAATTTCCATTTCCAGGGCTTTACTAAAAAAATGTGAATATCAATTTCTTCCAAAAACATGCTAAATAAAGTTATGAAAGACAACTTTCACCCTTTGACCATTGACTTCTTAACATTTCCATGGAATACTATACTCCAAACCAAAAAACGGAATCATAGTTGGCTTCCACAGTTTTCCATTTGCTGACAATTCCGCAGGAGTTTTCCATGTCCACATTTTGGATTCTCTCTATCCAAAAGTTAACCAAAATACTTCTGTTGAAATATCAGATGAAGTTACAAAGATGCATCATTGGAGATGCAATAAAAAAATTGAACTTCAAAACGTGAGTTGCTAAAACACCAACACTTCTGAATTCATACTCCAAATTCAATGTGACTTAGTAGAATCTATAAAACCTACCTCTTCATCATCGAGATCTGCAATACGTTTAAAACTGTGCCAGCGGACATCATACTCGTATTCACATAGAAAGACATCATCTCCCTCACTGCTGGCTTTAGAAAATTCTTTAGGGTTCATAACATAGCAATGCCTTAGGACAGATTCCATCTGCACAAAATTATACAGTGGCTCAGCTCAATATGAAAGGTCAAAAGGTACAGTAACAGTCAACACATCACATCTGGTGGAGATATCATCATCAAACACCAAACATGCTCAGTTATTTCAAAAACCTATATGATAGTTGCACGAAAATACCATAAATTTTAACAACAGAAATCTTAGAGTGAAAACCCAGAAAATCAGTATTCCTTAAACGATTTTCCCAACTTGGAAGTAAAAATAGTAAAAATATCTTCTGCTGCAGCAGTCTTTCTTTTACCAGGGCAATGAACTTGAAAAAAAAAAACTGGTACCTGAAATACACAGGTGTTTACTAATGCAAGTCATAGGAAAAGGTTAGCAACATAATTTTATCAGTACTATTTTCCTACAAGATTGTGGTCGCAAAGAAATGTTTGTTTTGTGTAATGTTTCAACAGTTGCTAGTTTGCAGTCTACCATTTAATGATGCTGGCTTTAGTTAATGCGTTGCTGTTTCCAGGTAAATTCAACTTCAAGCTTAAGCTAAAAAAAAAAGCATATTTCTTTCTTCATCATGTGATTGTTCTCCGAATTTTCGTAGTCTGCTTATCTACTATTGTGAATCAAAGGTTCAACAATTCCATTCAGGTTTCACTTTCTAAGCATATTTCTGCAAAAATCATCCAAGATCCAATACAAGAGGAAACACACAATGTTAGCATTTTCTTTGCCAAAGAGTTATAAATGTCGGGCCCCACCTTTTGGGGATCCAAATTGTTCATATGGTTGCTGCCATGGTGGATGCGGATTTTCATGAAATTTCCCCATTGGGTCGCCTGAATGCTAACTATTGGTTGTCATGTCCATTTTCATTCGACAGCTAGGACTATCTAACATGGGCAATGCTGTGGCATGGGAAGCCGAATGATGCGGTCCGCTTGATGCAAGAATTAGGTTTCTCAAAGGTGGAGCCACCCATGCCATTGTGGGGTTGATCAAAACACCGTCTTTCGATCAAGCATCCTATGTACCTCAGTCAACAAAGCAACAAATGACTTGTCCATCACACATACAAGAAGGGAAAGAATACAATTTTCCTATGTGCAAAAATCGATCTATATATGTTTGATCAATTGGATGCGGAAAACAAAAAACTTTTTTAGGCCATGTCAGTAGTTACAGAAACATCTTGTGTGGAATGCATCAACAGAAAGTAGAAAAACAGCAAAGAGACCGTTCCCATCATCTACCTCAATGTCAGCAAAATCATTCGTGCGGTAAAGCTCTCTACGAAGATTATGTGACTGTCTTCCAGCTGCAGTTTCTTCAGGAATTATATACCATCGACCTCTAAACCAGTAGGTACCATCCGTTTCCCTCCATAAACTGTTCAAATTCCCCAAAAAATAAATAAATAAATAAATGAATACATAAAGGAAACACAAAACAACAATAGAATTTACAAAATGCAACCAATTTCCATAGAGGTGTTGTAGGCACAATGATATTTTCATTCAGTCTAGATTGCACACAGATGAGCTCCATCTTTCAGTTATGTAGATTGTTCATCTGGTGGGCCCTACATGGACTTGCTTTGGACAGAAAATCTTCTCCATCAAACAATTCCAGCCATCTGATTGGTGGACTTTCCTGCTGCATATGGACCATTGGTTAACATTTATTGTTTTTAAGCATTCCAGGGAAAATTATCAGATGGCTTGGATTGACCAAAGAAAATGCTTTCTACAGCATCATTAATTCGCATTGAGGCCCACCAGTTGAACAGTCAGGATCATTGAAAGGTGGGCCCAACCTTTGCCAAATGCTGGCCACAGTCAATTCTGCTAGAACATTGCATAATTCTTCCCACTAATACCAGCTACCTTTCGATATGTGCCGCCCATAAATCACTCGAAAGAAGCTTCTCTCTCGCCGTTCTACTCAGCCTCTTACCCCCAGGAGGCCTCGGAAACTCCACCTTCTTCCCCGTTCTCCGACCCTCGCAGAACTTACAAATCCAAACGCCTTCCGGAACCTCTTTCAATGGAGGCCTCAAACATCTCATGTGAAACCCGCCCAAACAATCATCGCATTCTATCATCACTGCTTTCCCGGACTTGAAGCAGATCCGACACTCTTCCACCTCCGGATCCTCGCCATCTGAGCTCGCGTCTTCCCTCCTCTTCACATAAACATCATCGCCGATCCCGAATTCACCACCGTCATACACAACCTTCTTATAATAGGTGCGCCTCTTCACTTCCCTCTTCACTCCTTCCCGCTTGAAACACACCATCCTCGAAGCCCGAGAAGCGGATCTCGGCGCAATTTTCCCATCCGACCGTTTCCTCTTCTTGGGTTCCGCGAGATCAGGAGAGATGGGAGAGAACGGAGGTTCGGACGGCAGTTTATTGGATTCGCGCCTCGATCTTTGGCCCTTTTTGGCGGATTTTAGAGTTTTCAGAGAACGGGGTTTTGCGGGCACGTCGGCATCCGGTTTCCGAAGGGTTTCAGTTTCCCAAGCGGGCGGAATTCGACGGAGAGAGCGGCGAGGAGTGACAGGAGAGGGCGTCGGAGGGATGGAGAGGGCCGAAAATGGAGAATGGAGTTTTGGATTGGAGGGAGAGGTTTTGGGTTTCTTTGGGGTTTCGGCCATTGCCCTGCAGAAGAACTGCTAGGGTTTGGGCTCGAGAGAGGTGGAGAGAAGGAGATGAGGGAGATGGCCTTTTTTCTTTGTAGAGAGAAATGGCGGGAAACTTTCCCTCCTTCTAACCGTTGAAGCGACCGCACGTGCGGACGCGGATTTCCTGTGAAAGCCTTTCGCATGAAGTTCCTACGCAAGGATACTGAGTGGGGCCCAATGAGATGTTCGTGATAAATCCATCCTGTCCATACATTTTTATAAATAATTTTAGGACGTTCGACCAAAAATAATCTGTATCCAACACTCAAGTGGGCCACACGATATAAAAACAGTTGGCATACAGTGAGCACCGTTGAAGCAGTCTTATAGCCATAAAAGTTTTGTATCAGGCTATATTTTCAGTTTTTTCACTTCATCCCATTGGGAATGACCTTATAAACGGTTTGGACGGTATATAAACATCAAGGTGGAGTCCAGAAAGGTTTCAACGGTAGGAATTTCTTTCATAATTGTCCCTCTCGTGTGACCTACTTAAGGTCTTTATCTACCTGATTTTTGGTCACACGTCCTAAAATGATCTCTCAGAATGTATGGACGGAATGGATTTTTTACATACATTTCAGGGGGCCCCACCTAGCATCCGTGCGCAGGAACTTCCTGCTAAAGCCTTCCGCTGGAAATCCGCGTCCCGCACGTGCCTGCAAATGCGCGGATTGTACAATGCTTGTGTTGTACACGTTGGAACCGTATTTTAGTGATCCAAACCGTCAATATGGTTTACATGACTTTGGATGGCCCATGCAAAACGAATCTCCCGATTGCAACCCTTTAATACATTTCCAAGAAATAAACGGTTGAGAGTGGAAGCGGATTGCCTGGACGTGGCCCAAGCTCTGCGGGCCCACCATGATATATTTTATCCAACCCGTCCATCCGTTTTTCCAGATCATTCTAGGACATGAGCCTAAAAATGATAAAGATCCAAAGGTCAAGCGGACCACACCATAGAAAACAGTGGGGATTGAACGGCCACCGTTGAAAATTTTCTTGGCTAGACCGTGATGTTTTATTTAGCATCCAACCTGTTCATAAGGTCAGACAGACCTGGATGAAGGTTAAACACAAATTTAAGCTTAATCCAAAAAATCCATGTCCTCAAATAAGTTATCGACGGTAAGAGTTCAAACCCCACTGTTTTCTGTGGTGTGGTCCACTGGACCTTCAGATCTGCATCAACTTTGGGCTTATGTCCTAAATGAGCAGGCAAAATGGATGGACACCGTGGATAAAACACACACATCACAGTGGCCCGCACTGAGCTTGGGCCTCGTGGTGCCAGAGGGATTTCCCTGTGGCGGGTGCTGCAGGCAATCCGCTTCCCTTTCTCATCGGCACAGGTTGGTCCACCTTTTCAGGTTAACCTGAGCCGTTCACGTAGGGCTCGTCCTGGCACAGGTGCTTCATTGGCTGATTTTAGGATAGCTCTGTGAGGAGAGATTTATCCCAGCGCATGCTGACTAACAAGCCCGTCTCACCTTTTGACCGGGCTTAAACCTACTTGTAGAGGTGGGCATCGAGGCTGAGTTGGGGCTGATTTTGGTTTTGAAAAATGCTTTATCCAAACTCGACTTGACTCAGTATCAAGTCTAGCATGTCTAAACCAATCTAATTCTAGGTCTGGCCTAGACTAATCCGGACCAAGCCAGACCCAGTCACAAGTTGATGTAGAGCGGGTCGCGGACAATTTCATGGCCAAGATGGATCAGAAAAGGCTCGGTTGACGATAGAAGTGATCCGGACCATCGGACCTTAGATCGGGCGTATCTCGCAATCCGGAATGAGTTATCTGACGTAAAATATATGATTTTGGGGTAGAACGAGCTACTTTAGCCAACCAACCCTGCTATGCTGGGTTGCGCAGCCCGGAATTGTGAAAAACTCCTTGATCAACACTCGTTTCCCTGTTTTAATTTCGTTTTTACTATAAATAGTAAGTTATAGTTTGATTATAACCCTTCATCCGTCGGGCTTTAGGAGTTGCGCCCAACGTGAAAAGAGCTTAGAATAATTAGAAGAACGGTTTGGTGAAGCCAAATACGACACTTACTATTTTTGGCCGAAAACCTTGCGCACTAATAGACACATCACGACTATCTATAAATAGTTAGTTTACTATTTATAGTAAGTCACGAATTCTAGGAGTTTTAGCTGTAGTTTGATTCTGATTTCTTTCTCATTGCTTGGTACCCCTATTTAAAGGGTTGTGAACTCGTTTTTACCCATTCATTAATCAATTTCAAATTTATTAGAATTTATTTCTATTTTCTGCTTTCTTTCCTCGTGGCTTCGAGAAGTCTCTGTGAGGAGTCCAGAGAAGTTCTGTAGATTCGGAATAGTTATCCTCTTGAGGAAGATGGTGCTCGACCTCACGTCCTCTCCTGCATTAGTTTGGTATCAAAGCGAGGTTTCTCCTCGGATTGATGGCTTCTAACGACGGGTCGGGCAACAATTCCATGGGCGGTGCTCCAGGGAATTTACCTCTAACGGCGGCAGCTTTCGAAATAGCACAACGAGAGAACCAACAAGCCATGCAAGGGCTGCAGGCTTCCATCAATTGCATAGCGAATCTCTTAGCGAAAAATCTAAGGCAACTCAGTGTTCCTGGTGGCAATCATTCACCCCTAATTAATCGCCCTGATCGCAGGATAGTACCGACAGTGCATCCAAGGGTCATTCCTGAGGAAGGGGGCTCCAGTGAGGAGGAAATCGACGACATAATCTTTCAACACCCCAGACATGGCGGTGATCGAGTAAATCGAACAGATCGAGAATTCAATATGAAGGTTGATATTCCCAACTTCAATGGCCAACTATACATTGAGGATTTCCTCGGTTGGCTTTCTGAAGTTGAGCGATTTTTTGACTATATGAACATCCCTAAAGTAAAGAATGTCAAACCTGTGGCCTACAAGTTGAAAGGAGGAGCTTCAGCTTGGTGGGAACAACTGCAACTCGCGCGAACCAGGCAGACGAAAGCACCAATCCGACACTGGCAGCGAATGAAGCAACTACTACGTGCTCAATTCTTCCCTAGCGATTACGATCATGTATTATTCCAACAATATCAAAATTGTCGACAGGGTAGTCGGTCGGTGAGAGAATACGCGAAGAATTTTATCGCCTGACGGGACGTAACGATTTGGTCGAGACTGAATCGCAGCAAGTTGTCCGATTCAACGGTAGGTTGCGTATGGCTATCCAGGATCGGGTCCAGATGCAGTCCGTCTGGACGATGAATGATGCGATCAAGTTGGCTACTCGGGCAGAAGCGTAACTTGAACGTCTTAACACATGGACATATCCTACTGCAAGGATCCCTGTGACAGGTCTGCCTCAGGGAACTGCACAGCCTAAGGGGAAGGAACCCGTAGGAGCACGCACTCAACCTCCTTCGTGTGAGAACCAAGATTAGGGAAGCGGGCATGCTAGACCCCAAAGGGGCGTATCGACTGCTGCTGGTCCAAGTAGAATCCCGAACCTCTATACTCGACCAAGGCCCGATAACTGTTATCGTTGTGGCCAACTGGGCCACCTATCAAATACTTATCCCCAGCGGAAAGTGGTAAACCTCGCCATCAATGATGGTAGTGCTGATAATACCTATGAAGATCCAGATATTGAAGAACATGAGTATACCACTGAGGACGAGGCAGATGATTCAGGTTAGGTTCAGCAAGATCACGGCGAGTCGCTCGTCGTAAGGCGACTATTATATGCGCCAAGAAAAGAAGTGCATCCTCGGCGGTATAACATCTTCCGCACTAGGTGTACGGTAAATCGAAAGGTTTGTGACGTGATCATTGATAGTGGGAGCAGCGAGAACATCGTCTCCAAGGTCATGGTGGAAAAATTGCAATTGAAAACGGAGCGTCATCCCTCTCCATATATAATCGGTTGGATCAAGAAGGTCAGCGAAATAAAGGTAACTAAACGGTGTACCATATCCTTTTTAACTGGCAAACATTATAAAGATGAAGTAGTATACGATGTGGTTGACATGAAAGCATGTCACATACTACTCGGTCGGCCCTGACAATCTAACCATGATGCCACTCATAAAGGGCGATATAATATATATATCTTCGTCAAGGACGGCCGAAAGACCATATTGGCCCCTATGGATTCAGATGGACCACCTGAAACTTTTAAAGTGGATGGTCATTTTCTCTTAACTATACGGGACTTCGTGGAAGAATCCAAGGAAACAGGACAGACTTATGCATTAATTGTAAAAGGAGAAGAACTCGAGCCTACCAACATCCCTGAAAGACTAAGACCCCTGCTACATGAATTCAAAGAAATCTGGCCCGATGACCATCTCGATGGATTACCCCCTATGTGAGATATCCAACACCATATCGACATTGTCCCTGTATCCAGTTTACCTAATCGTCCCCATTATCGAATGAGTCCGAACGAGTGCGAGATTCTGCAGGGACAAGTAGAGGAGTTGATCCATAAGGGTCTTATTCGAGAGAGCATGAGTCCATGTGTTGTACCAGCTCTATTAACTCCAAAGAAATATAGGAGTTGGCGCATGTGTGTCGACAGCCGAGCCATCAACAAAATCACCATAAAATACAGGTTTCCTATACCACAGTTGGACGATATGCTGGACATGCTAGAGGGTGTAAAAATATTCTCTAAATTGGACCTAAGGAGCGGCTACCATCAGATTCGAATACGGTCGGGTGATGAGTGAAAAACAGCCTTTAAGACCAAGGAAGGATTATAAGAATGGATGGTCATGCCTTTCGGTCTTTCGAATGCGCCTAATACATTTATGAGATTAATGAACCAAGTTCTGAAACCTTTCATTGGGCGGTTCATTGTGGTTTACTTCGATGGTATTTTGATATACGGTCAAGAGGAAACCACCCATATGCAACACCTCAAGAAGGTCCTTCAAGTGCTCACTAAAAATAAACTGTACCTCAATTTAAAAAAAGTACAGCTTCAGAACTGATAGCCTATTGTTCCTGTGTTTTGTCGTGACATCCACGGGCATTCGGGTGGATGAGGAAAAGGTGAAGGCAATTAGAGAATGGCCGGTTCCTACAAATATTCACGAAGTGCGAAGTTTTCATGGACTGACGACATTCTATAGTTGGTTCGTAAAAAATTTCAGTACCATTATGTCACCAATCACAGATTGCATGAAGAAAGGGCAGTTTTAGTGGACTGACGAAGCTGACAGGAGCTTTGCTGAAATTAAGCGCAGATTATCCACGACCCCGGTTATTGTACTTCCTAACTTCGACAAACTGTTTGAAGTCGAATGTGATGCGTCATATGTCGGAATTGGAGGAGTTTTTTCTCTAGAAGGTAGGTCGGTAGCCTTCTACAGCGAGAAACTTAGCGATGCACGCAAGAAGTGGTCTACATATGAGATCGAGTTATACGCGGTGGTCCAAGCATTGCGGCACTAGCAACATTATTTAATTAAAAGGGAATTCATACTTTACACGGACCATCAAGCTCTCAAATTCATTAATAGTCAAACTAACATTAACCGTGTACATGCTAGATGGATCTCGTTTTTGCAAGAATTCACGTTCGTACTAAAACATAAGTCAGAGCAACAAAACAAAGTAGCTGATGCACTGAGTCACCGTGCAACTTTGTTAGTCACTATGAGCAATGAGGTTGTCGGGTTCAAGCGCCTCAAAGACATATATGCCGATGACGACGACTTCAAGGACGCATGGGTTAGATGCCAATAAGGTCACCCCGGCGACTTACATATGCAAGACGGGTTCTTTTTCAAGGGAAATCGACTGTGCATCCCAAACAATTCGCTAATGGAACAAATAATTCAAGAGCTACATGGAGATGGCCTCAGTGGACATCTTGGGCGAGACAAGACACGAGCTCTTGTGGAAGAACGGTATTACTGGCCGCAACTGGTACGTGATGTAGGAAATATAGTCCAACGTTGTTATATTTGTTAGACCTCTAAGGGGCAATCTCATAATACGGGCCTCTACACTCCGTTACCCGTGCTTGACGGCCCTTGGGAGGATTTATCTATGGACTTCGTGCTTGGTCTCCCATGAACACAACGCGGCATGGATTCGGTGTTCGTGGTAGTAGATCGTTTATCCAAGATGACACACTTTATTCCATGCAAAAAGACTCTCGATGCAACACACATGACGAATCTATTCTTCAAAGAAATTATGCGGCTACACGGGGTTCCCAAGACTATTACTTCTGACCGTGGCACAAAGTTCATAGGCCACTTTTGGCGGACTTTGTGGACTCGATTCGATACACGACTTCAGTTCAGCAGCGCATACCATCCACAGACTGACTGTCAAATTGAGGTTATGAATCGCACGTTGGGAAACCTCCATAGATGTATTTCAAGAGAAAAATCGAAGCAGTGGGATTTGGCCTTGTCTCAAGCGGAATTTGCATTCAACAACATGGTGAACCGCTTAACAGGGAAATCTCCGTTCCAGGTTATTTATGGACGAGTACCTCACCACACACTAGACTTGGTCCCTCTGCCCAAGCTCCCAGGCATGAGCATTGCAGCGGAACATATGGTTGACAAGATCATGGGCATTCATGCGGAGATACAAACCAAGTTACATGCCTCGAACGAAAAGTATAAGGAGCAAGCGGACAAGCATCGGCGACAAAAAGTGTTCGAGATGGGCGACCAAGTAATGGTCCATCTGTGCAAAGAACGATTTCCGATCGGAACGTACAACAAGTTGAAGAATAAAAAGATTGGACCGATACCAATCATCCGAAAGATCAATGACAACGCTTATGTTGTTGATCTTCCAGATGACATGACAATCTCACGGACTTTCAACGTCGCGGACCTGACCGAGTATCATGAACTAGCGTAGGATGAGAACTCGAGGACGAGTTCTTTTGAAGTGGAGGGGACTGATGTAGAGCGGGTCGCGGACAGTTTCATGGCCAAGATAGATCAGAAAAGGCCCGGTCGACGATAGAAGTGATCCGGACCATCGGACCTTAGATCAGGCGTATCTCGCAATCCGGAATGAGTTATCTGACGTAAAATATATGATTTTAGGGTAGAACGAGCTACTTTAGCCAACCAACCTTACTATGCCGGGTTGCGCAGCCCAAAATTACGAAAAACCTCTTGATCGACACTCGTTTTCTTATTTTAATTTCGTTTTTACTGTAAATAGTAAGTTATAGTTTGATTATAACTCTTCATCTGTCGGGCCTTAGGAGTTGCGCCCAACGTGAAAAGAGCCTAGAATAATTAGGAGAACGGTTTGGTGAAGCCAAATAGGACACTTACTATTTTTGGCCGAAAACCTTGCGCACCAGTAGACACACCACGACCGTCTATAAATAGTAAGTTTACTATTTATAGTAAGTCGCGAATTCTAGGAGTTTTAGTTGTAGTTTGATTCTGATTTCTTTCCCATTGCTTGGTACCCCTATATTAAAGGGTTGTGAACTCGTTTTTACTCATTCATTAATCAATTTCGAATTTATTAGAATTTATTTCTATTTTCTTCTTTCTTTCCTCGTGGATTCGAGAAGTCTCTGTGAGGAGTCCAGATAAGTTCCGTGGATTCGGAATAGTTATCCTCTTGAGGAAGACGGTGCTTGATCTCACGTCCTCCCCTGCGTCACAAGTGCCGAGTCAAGTCACGTGCAATGGATACTAAGGCTGTGCACAAGCCAAGCTAGCTCAAAATGCTCACTGGGCTTGGCTCGATCTAACTCGACTCGACTCGACTCGAATGATGACTCAAGGCAAGCCAAGCTTCATATGACTCAGCTTGTTTTGAAAACAAGCCAAGTTCGAACATAATAGAGCTTGACTCGACTCGACTGGAACCCAACTTGAAGCTCGAGCTTGGCTCGACTCGAATATATATTATATTATATATATTATTATATTTTAAAATAATAATAAAAATAAAACTTAAACCATATCCTACCCATTCGTCCCATTCTTACTCTTTTCCTTCCTTACCTAACTCGCCAAGCTCGAGCTGCTTTCTCTCTCTCTGTCTCTCTCAGTCGCCCGAGCTATCCTCTCTCTCTCTCTCAGCACCAACAACAAGGTACCCTCTATGGATCTATTTAATATTATATTATATATATAATTAATTGAATATTTGATTTAGGAGTTAAGTCAATTAGGTTGGGTTGATAGGTTGAGTCAGGTGTGGGTTGGGTCGGGTCGGGTCGGGTCGGGTCGGGTTGGGAGCAGACTTGACTTGACTCAAGGTAAGCTCGCCTCGAGCTCGACTCAAAAGGTTTGGCAAACAAGCCAAGCTCTAATGGTAAACTCGAGGCCTAGTTCGAGCTCGAACTTGAGGAGAGCATGGACAAGCCAAGCCAAGCCAAGCTTGACCCACCTCAACTCGGCTCGATGTACAGCCCTAATAGATACCCACAGGCTGAAATCACAACTCAAAACTTAAGTACACTTATGATCGGATCTGAAACTTAAAATTTAAGTGTGCGTGTGTGTGTGTGTGTGTGTGTGTGTGTAGAGTTTCGGATCAAGTCGAGTTAGTATCGAGTTAGATTTTGGATCGAGTTGATTCAAGTCACTGGGTGACTCGAACTCGACTCAGTTTGAGTTCGGTTGAACGAAACCAACTCAAATCAGATTGACTTACTCACTTGATTTGGATTGAGTTGGATCTAAATGAGTTGGACTACTCGAGTTTGCCGAGTCGAGTTGTCTCATGCCTAGCTCTACCTACTTGGCTTAGTTTGTACGCGGGTTCTGAGCCTCAGGTGCATGGCCTAGTCACTTTGGAGTCAGCCTTAAGTTGAAGACACTTTAGCCCAACTGACCCAACCCTGCCTGGCTTAACCCAACTGTACATACGCTTATTATATTTTACAAATATATTATTCTATTTCTCTTTAATTCAGACCATAGGTTACAGTACTTTAAATTGTTTATTTTTCAGTGCATGCATAGCTCACCCGATAAATGAATAAATGAATGGATTTGAAAATTTCAAGAAGGAAATCTGGATTTTATTATATTTAAGGTTCGGTAGGATCTTATTAAGCCTAGGCTCAACCAATTTTTTTTTGCGTCAGGTTTAGGCTTGCCATGGTAGGCCATGTTGAGCTCGGGCCCTGGTCTTAAGGCAAGTCCGGCCTAGCCTAGACGATCCAAACCAGGTCTATTTGTTACCCCTAATGGCCGAACTGTTGCGCTTGGCTAACAGGTAATCCGGCTAGCAATGGGTTGGGCCTGGACCAAGCGAAATCAAATTTAAATATGGCCAGCTGGACAACTCCCGTCCACCCGTTTAATCTGTGGACCTGAATTAACCCATTACCTGAATGTGGCACGTGGCTTGCAACTTTACACACATCTGTGTAAAGATGCAAGCCACGTGCCACATTCAGGTAATGGGTTAATTCAGGTCCACAGATTAAACGGGTGGACGGGAGTTGTCCAGCTGGCCTTTTTTTTTTATTGCCAAGACCTTTTATCTGACTTGTATGTTTGTCCCATGGGATGTGGAGTCATAAAAAAACATTTTGAACAACATTGGAGTAAAGATAAAGAGTTATTTAATCTGATTTTAAATGGAGTATCAACAAGAGCAGGAGCCCAAAAATAAAGAAAATTCAAAGCGTAAGTGGACCAAACCTCAAAAAAGCAGCGGGGAGAATGATGCCCTCTATTTAAACCTTTCAACAGTAGGCATTTAATACCCACTGTTTTCAACAGTGTGGTCCACTTGAGGTTTGGATCTACATCATTTTCGGGCTCATTCTCTAAAATGATTTCGCAAAATAGATGGACGGCACAGATAAAACACATAGTCATGGTGGGCCCTACAAAGCTCCGGCCAGGTGATGCCACATGGATCTTCCGGCAATCGACTTCCATTAACACACGGGCTAACATGCTATGTGAGGGATGATTCTAACCGTGTATCATCTAACATTTCACAATTTACATGACTCAGGCCTATCTGCTCATCAAAAGGCAACATTAGAACATCAAATGTGAACCGTTGGCAAGTTTTGTAACTACCATGGGGTGCTTGTGATGCATTGTGAATGATTGTTGCCCATTGGTCTTTCACCTCTACTAGACTTACATTGGTTGCACACTCTGGTGGAAAGAACCGTTCCTGTAAAGTGTGTAGAATTGGTAACTGAGCACCTCCTTATAATGGGGCTACAGGAAGATCAACACATCATATGACTTTCCTAAGCTCATATCTCCTCGATCCCATCACTAGGAGAGAAGCCTTCTCCTCTATTGAGATTTGTCTATTGTCCTTAACTCCTATTGAAAGTGTGTACACCCAACAATTGCATGGGTCCCATCTTGATGGTCTGTGATCAATTCAATCTTATTATTACATTGCTAGATGGAAATATGCCATGTGTGGCCCATAATTCTAACAGACATGACATGTTAAAAAGTTAAACATCAAGGTCATGCGTTTTACATTAATACTGCCAACTACATATACATAGTTGATGTATACAAATATAGCTATGCCCGAAATTCATGGTGGGGTTCATGAGATGAATGGTCCCAAGCCCATTGACACTCTTCTTGCCATCTATGGTAGGTAGAGGTGTACATGAGTGGAATCGAGTCGAGCTTGGCATAGCTCGACTTGGTTCGTCCACTAGCTAACCCCAGCTTGAACTCGGCTCGGCTCAGTCCTCAAGCCTGATTGGCCAACTCGGATCGGTCAGCAGCTCAGGCCAATTCGAGCCAAGATTGAGCCGAGTTCGCCGGTGTAGTATTTTTACAAACACATGGACCATACCTTCAAATTCTCACTACATGTAAAACAACAACAACAATTTTACAGGTATTTTATTAAACACCTTGTATGCAACATCGAAATCAATAGAAAAGAGTATTTGTTTCATATACATACTTCCTTGCCACTAGCCGACATTTTATTGAGTCATTTCATTAAACACTTGGTGAGCAACATCAATATCAAAGTAAGCGAGTCACTGAACTGGTTTGATTCAAGTTGGGGTTCAATCCAAGTTGAGCCGAGCTTGAGCAAGCTCGAACTTGGTTCAAAAATTTTTTAAGCTAAAAAAATCAGCTCGACTCAGCTTGAACTCAGTTTCAAACCGAGTCGAATCAAGCTTTTTCGAGTCGAGTCGAGCAAGCTAACTCGGTTCGTGTACAGCCCTAACAGTAGGCTTACTGCATGGACACTCCCCATCCATCCACCCTTTTGCATATGTACAGTAGACAGCCTTATTTTACTGGTAGGCAGGACCATGTGCATTGTTGGGTGATTCACACGAGGACCACTGTGAATGTGTGGGGCCATTATTTGGTGATCTGGACAGTAAATCCAGTATCACCATTGTAAATGTGTGATCCCCAATAAATATCCTCGATTGTGATAGGCAACAACTCTTTCGTATCTAAAACAAGAGCATTTGAAAAGAGGGCCTATTGATGCACGTACACCACATACGTTCAAGCATGGCATGATAGGTCAAAGATCTAGTCCATCCATTCAAACGACACCACTTCCCTAGCTCAAGAATCCAGTTGATCTGCGTGTAGATGTGCTACAATTTGTAAAACAAATGTACGGCTTGAAACTAATTCATATGTTTCCAATATTGGAGCAAACATGCTAAATTTTTATTTTTATTTTTCTGTTGTGTGGTCCAGTTGAGCTTTGGATCTGCATCAATTTTGGGTTTATGCTCTAAATTGAGCTTGGAAATGAATGGATTGCGTGGATAAAAGGCATACATCAGTTGTACCATATAAAGCTTTTGCCACGTCATGCAAGGGATATCCTTAGTGGGTGTATAAGGCAATACACTTGAAAGACTTTGATACTTTCAAAAAGTATGATGGATGGCAAACATGTAGGCACTTAGAAATTGTAGATATGGTTCACAAAGTGAAATTAAACCGTCCATATTATAGTACCTGGTGTAGATGGATCATTAATCTAAAATTATGATTATTCCATCCCCTAAGTATCATGTTTGTGAACATTTATCAGACAGTTAAAGAAAAATATCCCAAGGTTCTGCTTCCATAAACAAGCATCACCAGTGGCTACGATGGTTCAACCACTATCACCAGATTGTGAGTTGGATATAGAGGACTTAATTCAGCTAAATTTATATGAATTAATATATGCCACATGTATAATCCATGAGTGCCTGTGTATTGATTGTCATACACGGCCTTAGTATCTTAAAACCCCTCTTAAAAATTTTTATTACTCAGTAGCGGGGTTGTCAATGGGCGGAGTTAGGGCTGGGCTGAGTCTTTCCAAGCCTGGACTGTAATTCTAAATCTAAGCCCAAATCCAGCCGGGGCTGTGACGGGCTGAAATAGTCCAGCCCGAGTCTGCCCAAGCCCGCCCGGGCCTGAATATCTCAGGCGATAAATGATGTTTTAGTGTGCCTCATGTGTGAGACGGGAAAAAATTAAAGAAAATGGGGAACATTAGGTTCAGAAAAGACTTATCAGATTGGTATGGATTTATGGACCTTTGAGGTGCTAAGCCCGAGTCTAGCCCAATTTCCAACGGGCTTCTGGTTTAAGCCAGAGCCCAACCATTGGACCCGATATGCCACCCCAAACCGGCCCAATATGAGCTAAGCCCGAAGGTCCGTCGAAACTACCCGGCCCATTGACCGCCCTAATCAGCATTGCTAAGATACCAGCCATGGGCCATAAAGTTCATGTACATGCCACATATATGCTAACATGGTACCTTAGGTATGAAGATTTTTCTCAACCCATCAACATGATGCGTTTTAATACTGAGGCCCACATGCTAATAGCTGATTTTCTTTTTGGGAAAACAGGTAGAAGGTGGACTAACCTAATGAAAGATGAATGGATTGGATCTCTCACATAGGTGCCATGCAGGCACATGTGTGCATAGCTAAGCTCTTTTAGTACGGTTCTACCGGACGCGGATTGCCTGGTGATCGTTGCAAGCAGCGAATACTGGATAATGGTCTGTGGGCCTCAACATCATATATGTATTTTCTGTCCATCTACTTCTTCAGATCATTTTAGGAAATGGGACTCAAGTGAATCAGACCACAATAAAACATTGATAGGATTGAACGTCCGCCATTAAAAAATTCCTAAGGCCCATGGTAATATTTATTTTCCATCCAACCTGTTTATCATGTCATAAAGACCTATACGAAGGGAAAACACAAATATAAGCTCCATCCAAAAATTTTTAGCTGAAAAAAGTTTTTAATGGTGGGCGTTCAATCACCACTCGTTCATGTGGTGTGGTCTACATAAGATTTGGATCTTCTTCAATTTTTGGGTAATGCCATAAAATGATCTGTAAAAATGGATAGACAGAATGGATAAAACAAATACATCATACTGGATAGCGGGGCTCACGTAGCACCCTCACTGATACTTAGGCCATCCGCGTCCGGTTACCTCGGCTTCTATCAAAGCTGAAAAAACGACAATTGTGAGGAAGTCTCGGGTTAAAAAATCTTGAAATAAACCAGAGCAGGAGCGGAACAGCTGGCAGACAGGGTTTTCCAATTTTAAGTACGGTACACCAACGGGAGAGAAGGAAGTAAGAAATGGAGAATGTTAAGAGAGATGAGCTAGTGGGCCAAGCAATTGCGTGGAACCATTCATTGGGAGCCATTGATTCCTTCGTCCTCAAATGTGCGGTCGAAACCGGAATACCTGAGGTGATCCACGGCCATGGGCGGCCCATAACACTATCTCAACTCGGTGCCTCACTTCCTACTCCTTGCACCAACCTTGACGTCCTCCGTCGGATCATGCGCTACTTGGTACACATGCAGCTCTTCACCGTCCAAAATGAAGGGTCCGATGAGAGGGAGGAATCATACGGGTCAACCTCGGCCACTAAATTCATCCTCATCAACGAGGAGAAGAGCATAGTACCGTTGTTCAAACTCCAGATGCACGAGAAATGCTTAGCTGCATGGCATACATTAGGATCTTGTATGCAAGGGAAGGCCGGTATGTCTGCCTTCGAAAGAATGCATGGAGAGAGCCTGTGGGCCTATGCTTCTAAGCATCCAGATCTCAACGGCATCTTCAATAACGCAATGGCTGGTGGGGCCCGATCAGTAGTGCCAGCCATGATCGACGGCTATGGAGAAGTGTTCCAAGGGTTAACGTCTTTGGTGGACATAGGAGGCGGCATTGGCACGAACCTACAGTCCATAGCCAAGGCATTTCCCCACATAAAGTGCACCGTACTAGATCTTCCTCATGTGGTAGAGACAGCACCCAGCTGCCCAGAAGTGGAGTTTGTTGCCGGCAACATGTTCTCTTTCATACCCAAGGCCGACGCTGTTATGCTGATGGTAACGTATCATTCTCTTCTTTTAAGAGCACTTAAAAACTCGCTGAGTTGACTCTGGTCTTGCCTAGATCGTTCGTTGGATCTCCGTTTAGCTCACTATTATTGGATCAGATTTTTTAATCAAATCATTTGGCCGAGTAAATTTGCACAAAAATCAGATGAGTCAACTCGACAGTTTGAGAGTTGGGTGTATAAATATATTATTAAAACTCTTAAAAAATTGAAAATTTACAGATAACTATATAATTAATATGGAATTTACGTTTTGGTATCTTCTTCAGAAAGGTTTTCAAACAGATACCATCAATTGATATAATTGTCATTCCACCACCGTTCTTTACACTCTTTTTATTTTTATTTTTTTAAAAATTTATATATATAGATATTTTTATTATGGCTGGTTAGGTGGCCATGTGGGCAAATGAGTTACGCACTGAGGTGCTTATGTAAAATCCATTCCTACGACTAAGTGCACCATGTCATTTTAAGCTAAGGGCCCAGAGTCATCCTATCCATGATTCAGGTGGTGGATCACATGATTGGAAGCTGTGTACATGCAACATTCACCTTCTAAACCAATTCCCTTGTATGGCTCACTTGAATCACGAATGGAGCTGAATTTTAAGCTCTATGTCTAAATTTTTGAATGTCATCTAATAGTGGATTTCATATAATCATCATACTGGGCTTAGTGAAAATCAAAGTTGACTGGCATCGCACATTTAACAGTCAGAATAGATGTTACATAAAAAGCATGATGCCCCACCAAAAATTGCCTGGACTTTATAGAGTATTCAAGGGAACGGTGTAGGATGCCCCTTTGGATTTTGAAAGGCCAGTTGTGATACTTATGTACTGACCATTATATATTTGTTGCAATGTAATTGAACCTCATCATTACTGACTGCATTTAACGTAGCAGTCTTGACACCATCAGTGATGACATTGGCCAACTCCCTGCAAGCAGGGATCTAGATTCTTAGTACAATATTAGGCCAAAGACACGCACCAAAAAAAAGGAAAGATAAAAAAGAAAAGAAGAGAAACTTACCTTTAATTCTTGTTAGCCCACCAAAGAAACCAGTTGAGAAAGTAGTACACCCTTATTTATAAAGGGACTCATCATGATAATTGTATGAAATCTAATCTTATCATTAAATTCAAAATAAATATTTAGGCTTGTATGCCAAAAATCATATCCATATATGCAATTCATGAACGTCACACTAATGGAAGTAGTTTGGAGGTCGAGTGTTGCCTTGTACAATTTTTCCAATTATCTGGTACACTTAAGACCAAATGGAGCTGATTTTTGTTAAAGTCCATGATATACAATGATACACCTGGCAAGCTGGATAGATTTTTTATATAAACATTACAGTGGATCCACAGTAGCCACAACCCATTTGCTCACATGACCCTTGCAGTAGTTTAATTTTCTTTAATTCAAAAAATAAAAATTAAAAAATTAAAAAAATAATTAAAAAAAGCATGCTTAACAGACTCTCTCCGGATGGTTAAGATAATTCGATTGGTCTAAATTTCAGCACAGGGCCACAATTTAAATGGTCCAGATTTATTGCACAATGTATGCATAAATCTAGGTACAGTGGCCTCATCGATGTTTTTGTTGCTTGCAGTGGGTACTACACAACTGGGGTGATGAGGATTGTGTGAAGATCTTAAAGAGATGTAAGGATGCCATAGATGCAAAGAGCGGTAAGGTTATCGTAGTCGACATTATCATAGGCGTTGATGATCTGCAGGAGCTTGAACATGTGAGGCTAGCAACGGACATGATAATGCTAGCCAAGACGGGAGGAAAAGAAAGGAATGAAAAGGAGTGGAGGAGACTGTTATCTGATGCTGGATTCAATCAATGCAAGATAACACCCATCAAAGCCCTCCAATCTGTAATCGAAGCACGTCCTTAATCACCTCGTGTGTGCACGTACCAACTTGTTCATGACATCCGAATGACTGGAGTGAGTCTCGCCATGCGCACAGCCCATATGTCCAGTACACGTGCCAGGTTGGCACGTGTCAAGTCATGTAGAAGTGTAAACACATTAATAAAATGTAGTGTGATCTGTTTTTGCCAAGACAGGGGCTGTATGATCATAGCATTTCTTTTTTTCTTTTTTAATTATTAACTAAAGGTGTGAGCAGGGCCACTTATAATATTATTAATTCCAAGAATGGACTGTACATTTTTTAGGAGCAGGCTCCGTAAAAAATCAATGGGGCATCACCAATCATAAGAAGGAAACAAATACAAAATCCATTCATCTGAAAAAAAAAAAAACCAAATGGCTTACTGGACAAAATTACCTAGACAGCAAGCTATACGACAGTAGGGATCCCCAAAACACCAAAACAAAAAACATAGGCTTACTATGCACTGCATCACTACAAACCGGCCTCCGTGCCACTGAATATCCAGCTCTAGAGGGACATTGTTGCAAAATAAACAGGTCCAAAAAAGCAACTATTCATACGCTAGTTCAAATCAGAATATAAAAAAAAAAAAAACTCTAGTTTTTCATTTTATTTTATTGGTTAGCAGGTTAGTACACACCCCACTTGGGTATTGACACCATGACAGTGTTCAAATGAGTTTATCTACTCAGTCTACCACTTAAGCTGTGGATTGGCGTGTTTTTTTTTGCTTTTTTTTTTAAAGTCTCCAACTTACTTGAGAGGTTCATGGTTGGCACCTTTGGTCATTGAACATTTCAAGGGTCCTTGCAGAATATAGAGCCTTCTATTACAATAGATGCATCAAATAGAAGTCCATGATTCATCATCGTCAAATGGAAAATGGAAGTTAACTTCAACTTACTCGAATATGAGGAGCCTGAAACATTTCCTGTATGGCCACTTCGACCTCAACCATACCAACAAGTTGTTTTCCTGAAAGTAGGAAAACATATCAATTTGAGCACCAAAACTTTCAATGAAGATGTCAGTACATAATACTTGCAAATCCAGCAGCAATTTAATAGCAAACTTATCAGTGATGGGAACAATCCATCAAACCAGGTGTCTTGTAGGCAATGTTAGCCAAAGAAGAGTCAGCAAAGATCAAAGTCTCCAGAAGTACATTTCAACAACAACCTTATCAGTGAACATACTTGATGGTCTAGACCATTCATTAGAATTGCTACCTCTTGGATAGGTCAATTCCCAAAATCCAGATAGAATGATTATATAAAACATGAAAAAAGTACCCTACAACCATTGTTTGGAGCATCCCCAATATGATTGATAACGTTCCCCGATATCATTCATATCTCCAGCTTGGAGATACCGATAACACTGGTAGTATCAGAAATTCCAGGAATCGGAGATATACTGCTAATGCATCGCCAATATTTTCGATTGCGTAAATTCCAAGTCCCTTGTATCGTTGATGTATAACCAATATTTTTTACTGTGTAAATTCCAAGTGTTGCTTGTATCATTAATGTATCGGCGACATTTTGATAATATCGTCAATGTATCAATATCGCCAAAAACTTGTTTATCAAAAAAAATTCAATTTTTTATAGGTGCTAGGTTATATGATATAATGCATGTTTGTATGTGTGTATAGGTAAGGATGGATGGATGGATGAATCATGGATGGATGTTTGTATACATGAATGGATGGATGGACTGGTGTGTGTGTGTGTGTGTGTGTGTGTGTGTGTGTGTGTGTGTGTGTGTGTGTGTGTGTGTGTGTGTGTTTGTGTGTATATGTGTATGCATGCACACATGGATGGATGGATCATGCATGTGTGTTTGTATGTATATGCATGCATGGATGGATGGTGGGATGGATAGATGGATCCACCATTTTCCCCATGTTTCCCTGAGTCAACAATACATGCTTTTAGGCCCCATTAAAGGGAAACTTATTATTTGATTCCTAAATATTCAAATA
The DNA here is from genome assembly GCF_029962835.1 of Magnolia sinica. Classification (NCBI taxonomy): domain Eukaryota; kingdom Viridiplantae; phylum Streptophyta; class Magnoliopsida; order Magnoliales; family Magnoliaceae; genus Magnolia; species Magnolia sinica. The sequence goes on from NC_080573.1 coordinate 140,015,994, forward strand.
TGCATCTTTTCGCTATTATTTTATTCTTAAATATGCAAATATGTGCATTTTAGCATCTCTTAAAGTATCATTGAAAAACTCCACCATATCCCCCATGTTTCTCTAATGTTTCCCTGAGTCAGTGTTACATGCTTTTAGACCTCCATTAAAGAGAAACTTATTATGTATACATCTTTTTTGCAATTATTTAATTCCTAAATATGCAGATATGTGTATTTTAGCATCTCCTAAAGTTTCATTGAGAAATTCCACCATTTCCTCATGTTTCCCCAATGTTACCCTCAGCCACGATACATTTTCCGAGTATCAACGATAATATCAGCGATATCAATACACCTATCACTATCCCGAGCCAGGGATACATGTAATGATATCAATACTACGAATACAACCTACAACATCCATTAATTGGATGATGAATATAATTTATCCTGAAAAGTTGAACGGTAGGCTAGAAACGTACTGACCATCCACTTGATAGGCACTATAGGCTACTTTTTGCCTGGTTCAAACAATGGGTTTTGGCAGTAGCCTATGTGGTGTTGTTCTAATGGATGGCATGTATCTATAACACATCCACTGATGAGGATCGGTGAAAGGTTGGTGAAGGTAAACACTCTTTAACAGTGTAGTGGAGATTAATAAAACCCAAACCACAACAACAATTATGATTATTAATGAAGATGACAGCAATGATGGCAATGATGATGATTAAACAATCCTAAGAATTTAGTTCAGATTTTAGTCCTCAATTTTCTTCACAACTGAAAACAACTTAATCACAATTGTAAAGTGTAGGTGAGTCAAAATTACATTAGATCAACAGAACATTCATATCCAGCTGAATTAAGCAGAAAAAAACATTTATGTCTGCCATGAATATGGTATTGAATTATATCACATGAACAAGGGAACTCATGCTCAGCCATGACAAGATGCAGCTAAGGGTGTGATTATAGGGATTATACACTCAAATCTTTTTAACATTTTTTTTTTAAAAAAAATTGTGGACTATAATACCTATAATTGTGCCTTTTGCTGCATCTTGTCATGGTTGAGGATAAGTGGAAGAGTATCTTATATTGCATTTCAGAAACTTCTATGTACCTGCTTGAGAATCATGATCAGCAAGTGATGGCATTGTTGATTGTGGTGACTGCTTATGTCGATAATCAGCTAGTTCTGCTGCACGCCTACAAATTTCCAGGGCACGATGTGCATCACCCGAAATAGCGGCAACCTAAACAAATGTGCAATATTGTTTATATTTATTGGATAGATAAATACACACACACAAACGCACGCACGCACATGCGCGTGCACACATATAAGGCAGACACACACACACATGCTTGTATATCAAATGTTTTAGTAATTTCATCATTAACGTATTTTAACATTTTTTGTTCATTTTTAACATATTCATATGCCTATGGTTTAACTGAGATGGCCCTTGATAGAGTGGAATGGCAGAACAAGATTTGTGTATCCGATCATATTTAGTTGGGATAAGGCTTTGATGATGATGATGATGATGATGATGATGATTAAATATACTCTTATGATTTTTACTAGTTGTCATTTAAAATATAGAGCGATGTCCAAGCCATATCTGACACAGAATCATATCCACCATGCACCACCATATCCCTGTTGCATCATATCCGACATGGGTATTAAGAGATTTGAAAGATTTGAGTACCACAGGATAACAACACTTTCCTGACATTAACATATGCACTATAATACAAGCAAACGACAATTAGTCTGTACTGGTGCACAGATGCATGCGGTCTTCCGTGCTCTTGTAAGAATACTATACGTAGATCCATGAAGTTCCTTAGAGATTGAGGATTCATATGCACCACTATGCATGTATTTATGTATGCATGTTTATAAATGTATATATAAGCATTCCAACATCCATTTCAGAAGATTGTGACCCTTTATAATAAGCAGAACACAAGACTATTGTTGTGCTCAAGACCAACCTTCCTTGAAGCAAATTCTATAGCTTGCTTCTCAAATGCATTAATGCCCTTAAGACGGCTTGAAATGATCTCCTGCAGTTGTTGATGGTTGTAGGGACCAAAACATAGTCTTTGGATGCCCATACGGCTTGAAATACGGGGCAGCAACTTCTCTGGAAGATCCATAGTATTTGCTATGCCTGCGATTAACAAGAATATAAAATAGCGAGTGATGATAGTGTTATCATAATCACAACACTACAACACAATTCAGCATATGAAAAGCACTGTTTTTCAAATAAACCACTACCTATTACAATCAATTTAGAATGCGGTTTTGTAGGCCAATCAAGAATGTTGTACAGAACCTGTCATCAGGAAAAAAAAAAGTGATTACAAAAATTAATGCTTCTAAATCTTAAAAACAGCCACACAAAAATAAAAAGGTCCCCAAGACATTACATTAGCAGTTTGCATTTTAGTAACTGGAAAATAAATAAACCATAAGCTGCAGAAATTACCGACTGGTTCCTTGTGACAAGAAGATCAAGCTCGTCGATGAGTAGAACACAGGGCTGATTTTCATCTTTGCCAACTCTATTAACATCGGAGAATCTCTCATTCAGCAAGTGAAGAGCTTTTTTCCATCCAACTCTATGTCCACTTAAAGCTTCATATATGACCTGTAAAAGCTTTGTGTTTATGTCCGGATAATGTAGTGAGGACAAGAAAAGACATGACTAGAGTAAGGAACTAAGGATACAATTAATGTAAAAATTTGTTACCCTGTATATATTCTCTGGGGAGGCCAATTTCAGACCATTAATCTCTACAAAGCAACAGGGTCTTATACTTCCTGCATCAACTTCAGACCTTAGATTCTTCATTACTGCGAGTACACTCATAGTCTGCAGTTTGATGTAGTCAAACATGCAAGTAGAAAAACATGAGTATTTGCATTCTCAGAAAAGGAAACCATCATCCTTTGTCAGTAACTCACAAATGGCACCAGAAAATGAAAATCAACAAATTATTTCCATAAAATGAGGTATGGGAATACAGGGTGTTTGCCACCATTTTCTAAATGGCAGTGACTCATCCACGATGCCACGGCATGTATGTACACGAATCCACACCATCGAAATCAGTGCCCATTGTGGATGGAGATCATAGCATGAATATCTCGTTAATCAAATGATTCTATCCACCCAACTGTTGGACTACAAATGGTTGAGAATAAAATGGTCAGAAGTCCAAATTCAACACGTGAAATCAGATGATTAAGATCACCCAGTTAGTGTGATTTCGGGCTATGCCCCATACATGACAGGCATGATTTGGATGGTCTAGACTCCAGATCGTCTACATGTATGACATCACATAAACATTAGATGAATCGCTACCTTCTTAGAAATGGCAGGAAAAACATGCAGTAGTATTAAAAAGAGAAACCAACCTTGCCAGTTACAGGAACACCATGAATATAGAGGCAGCGCCCTAGACAATTATCTTTGCAGATTGCACCTTTGACAAATGCAGTCATCTCCTCCATTTCTCTGTCATCTGAGCACATGCCTTTACTAAAAGCCATAATGCACAAACAGCGAAACCATAACCCAACAGTTTCTGCAAGGCAGCGACTTTGGTAAAGTGGCTAATAGCAGTGTTGCTTTAGCTCTTTCAAGTTTGGTCTTCTGATGGCATCTAACATATTCTGGAATTTTCTGTCCCTATCTTCTGAAGACCAAAGATATGCCCCTTCCGTGAGTCCTATTTTTAGAACACAACATTTGAAAGTGCATTAGATGGATGTAGCCACAACACTGTAATATCCAAATATACAAAACAGAGAGAACCATACCGCTGCCAATTCATGGGATTGGTATTTGTTAGCTGGGTATTTTGCAGCCGATGAACCTATCTCAGTCTCTTTTTTGTATTCAAAGTCTTCTTCTGTATCACATCCTGAGTCTTTAGAAGAATCCCAATCTTCATCATTGTCTGCTTCTCCATCATTCTGCCATTAGTGAAACCAATAAAATTTAAACCTTTTTCATCTCCTCTATAATTAATAGTTGAGAAATGCTACTAAGATGAACATTTCACGGAAGTTCCATGGTCCTTGCTCTGCCATACACATGGCAAACATGCTCAACCTTTGTGGTAATTGGATGATCTAAACTCCTGCCTTTTGAGTTTTATCCTTTGAATTTGAACCCTTGTTCTTTTTTCTCAAATTTGTGCTACCACCCATTTGCAGTGTACTGATCATATTGCCATCATATTCTAATCACCTACTTCTTGGTCTATGGGCCATCCACAAGACGACCCAGCAGATAAATAATTTTGATATGGTCTTAAATATAGGTTCCAAGGTGCGACTAGCTCAATGACTAAAACTGGTGCCACTCTTACCAACTCATTCTGATTAGGTTAGAACTTGGAATTGATCAACACAATGAGCAGGGGACTCATTTCATTCTCCACTGATACTGAGTTGACTCAGCATTAAAACCATGGTCCTGATCATGGTATACATTTCACACATTCTGTGGAGATGTTTTAGGTGATACTTCAGGGAAGTCCACAAAGAACCTGCATCAGTAGCGGATGGGGGTGTTTGTTTTGAGATAATACTCTGGAAATGAATTCAATTTCATGGATTGCTGTTGTTTATGTAAAAAGTAACTGTGGAATTCAATTTCCATTTCCAGGGCTTTACTAAAAAAATGCGAATATCATTTCTTCCAAAAACATGCTAAATGTTGATTTCCAAAGTTATGAAAGACAATTTTCACCCTTTGACCATTGACTTCTTAACATTTCCATGGAAAACTATACTCCAAACCAACGAACAGAATCATAGTTGGCTTCCACAGTTTTCCATTTGCTGACAATTCCACAGGAGTTTTCCATGTCCACATTTTGGATTCTCTCTATCCAAAAGTTAACAAAAATACTTCTGTTGAAATATCAGATGAAGTTACAAAGATGCATCATTGGAGATGCAATAAAAAAATTGAACTTCAAAACATGAGTTGCTAAAACACCATCACTTCTGAATTCATACTCCAAATTCAATGTGACTTAGTAGAATCTAAAAAACCTACCTCTTCATCATCGAGATCTGCAATACGTTTAAAACTGTGCCAGCGGACATCATACTCGTATTCACTGAGAAAGACATCATCTCCCTCACTGCTGGCTTTAGAAAATTCTTTAGGGTTCATAACATAGCAATGCCTTAGGACAGATTCCATCTGCACCAAATTATACAGGAGCTCAGCTCAATATGAAAGGTCAAAAGGTACAGTAACAGTCAACACATCACATCTGGTGGAGATATCATCATCAAACACCAAACATGCTCAGTTATTTCAAAAACCTATATTGTAATTGCACGTAAATACCATAAATTTTAACAACAGAAATCTTAGAGTGAAAACCCAGAAAATCAGTATTCCTTACACGATTTTCCCAACTTGGAAGTAAAAATAGTAAAAATATCTTCTGCTGCAGCATTCTTTCTTTTACCAGGGCAATGGACTTGAAAAAAAAAAAAAAAACTGGTACCTGAAATACACAGGTGTTTACTAATGCAAGTCATAGGAAAGGGTTAGCAACATAATTTTATCAGTACTATTTTCCTGCAAGATTGTGGTTGCAAAGAAATGTTTGTTTTGTGTAATGTTTCAACAGTTGCTAGTTTGCAGTCTAAAATTTAATGATGCTGGCTTTAGTTAATGCGCCGCTGTTTCCAGGTAAATTCAACTTCAAGCTTAAGCCAAAAAAAAAGCATATTTCTTTCTTCATCATGTGATTGTTCTCAGAATTTTCCTAGTCTGCTTATCTACTATTGTGAATCAAAGGTTCAACAATTCCATTCAGGTTTCACTTTCCAAGCATATTTCTGCAAAAATCATCCAAGATCCAATGCAAGAGGAAACACACAATGTTAGCATTTTCTTAGCCAAAGAGTTATAAATGTCGGGCCCCGCCTTCTGGGGATCCAAATTGTTCATATGGTTGCTGCCATGGTGGATGCGGATTTTCATGAAATTTCCCCATTGGGTCGCCTGAATGCAAACTATTGGTTGTTATGTCCATTTTCATTGGACGGCTAGGACTATCTAATATGGGCAATGCTGTGTCATGGGAAGCTGAATGATGGGGTCCGCTTGATGCAAGAATTAGGTTTCTCAAAGGTGGAGCCACGCATGCCATTGTGGGGTTGATCAAAACACCGTCTTTCGATCAAGCATCCTATGTACCTCGCAACAAATGACTTGTCCATCACACATACAAGAAGGGAAAGAATACAACTTTCCTATGTGCAAAAATGGATCTGTATATGTTTGATCAATTGGATGCGGAAAACAAAAAACTTTGTTAGGCCATGTCAGTAGTTACAGAAACATCTTGTGTGGAATGCATCAACAGAAAGTAGAAAAACAGCGAAGAGACCGTTCCCATCATCTACCTCAATGTCAGCAAAATCATTCGTGCGGTAAAGCTCTCTACGAAGATTATGTGACTGTCTTCTGGCTGCAGTTTCTTCAGGAATTATATACCATCGACCTCTAAACCAGTAGGTACCATCCGTTTCCCTCCATAAACTGTTCAAGTTCCCCAAAAAAAAAAAAAAAAAAAAAAAAAAACAACAAAATATATACATAACGGAAACACATAACAACAATAGAATTTACAAAATGCAACCAATTTCCATAGAGGTGTTGTAGGCACAATGATATTTTCATTCAGTCTGGATTGCATACAGATGAGCTCCATCTTTCAGTTATGTAGATTGTTCATCTGGTGGGCCCTACATGGACTTGCTTTGGATAGAAAATCTTCTCCATCAAACAATTCCAGCCATCTGATTGGTGGACTTTCCTGCTGCATATGGACCATTGGCTAACATTTATTGTTTTTAAGCATTCCAGGGAAAATTATCAGATGGCTTGGATTGACCAAAGAAAATGCTTTCTACAGCATCATTAATTCGCATTGAGGCCCACCAGTTGAACAGTCAGGATCATTGAAAGGTGGGCCCAACCTTTGCCAAATGCTGGCCACAGTCAATTCTGCTAGAACATTGCATAATTCTTCCCACTAATACCAGCTACCTTTCGATATGTGCCGCCCATAAATCACTTGAAAGAAGCTTCTCTCTCGCCGTTCTACTCAGCCTCTTACCCTCAGGAGGCCTCGGAAACTCCACCTTCTTCCCCGTTCTCCGACCCTCGCAGAACTTACAAATCCAAACGCCTTCCGGAACCTCTTTCAATGGAGGCCTCAAACATCTCATGTGAAACCCGCCCAAACAATCATCGCATTCTATTATCACTGCTTTCCCGGACTTGAAGCAGATCCGACACTCTTCCACCTCCGGATCCTCGCCATCTGAGCTCGCGTCTTCCCTCCTCTTCACATAAACGTCATCGCCGATCCCGAATTCACCACCGTCATACACAACCTTTTTATAATAGGTGCGCCTCTTCACCCCTTCCCGCTCGAAACACACCATCCTCGAAGCCCGAGAAGCGGATCTCGGCGCAATTTTCCCATCCGACCGTTTCCTCTTCATGGGTTCCGCGAGATCAGGAGAGATGGGAGAGAACGGAGGTTCGGACGGCAGTTTCTTGGATTCACGCCTCGATCTTTGGCCCTTTTTGTCGGATTTTAGAGTTTTCAGAGCACGGGGTTTTGTGGGCACGTCGGCATCCGGTTTCCGAAGGGTTTCGGTTTCCGCAGTGGGCGGAATTCGACGGAGAGAGCGGCGAGGAGTGACAGGAGAGGGCGTCGGAGGGATCGAGAGGGCCGAAAATGGAGAATGGAGTTTTGGATTGGAGGGAGAGTTTTTGGGTTTCTTTGGGGTTTCGGCCATTGCCCTGCAGAAGAACTGCTAGGGTTTGGGCTCGAGAGAGGTGGAGAGATGTAGATGAGGGAGATGGCCTTTTTTCTTTGTTGAGAGAAATGGCGGGAAACTTTCCCTCCTTCTAACCGTTGAAGCGACCGCACGTGCGGACGCGGATTTCCTGTGAAAGCCTTTGGCATGAAGTTCCTACGCAAGGATACTGGGTAGGGTCCAATGAGATGTTCGTAATAAATCCATCCTGTCCATACATTTTTATAGATAATTTTAGGACGTTCGACCAAAACTAATCTATATCCAACACTCAAGTGGGCCACACCATATAAAAACCGTTGGCATACAGTGAGCACCGTTGAAGCATTCTTATAGCCATCAAAGTTTTGTATCAGGCTATATTTTTAGCTTTTTCGCTTCATCCCATTGGGAATGACCTTATAAACGGTTTGGACAGTATATAAACATCAAGGTGGAGTCCAGAAAGGTTTCAACGGTAGGAATTTCTTTCCCAATTGTACCTCTCGTGTGACCACTTGCGTTTTTTATCTACCTGATTTTTGGTCAAACGTCCTAAAATGATCTCTAAGAATGTATGGACGGAATTGATTTGTTACATGCATTTCAGGGCCCCACCTATCATCCTTGCGCAGGAACTTCCTGCCAAAGCCTTCCGCAGGAAATCCGCGTCCCGCACGTGCCTGCAAATGCGCGGATTGTACAATGCTTGTGTTGTACACGTTGGAACCGTATTTTAGTGATCCAAACCGTCAATATGGTTTACATGACTTTGGATGGCCCATGCAAAACGAATCTCCCAAATGCAACCCTCTAATACATTTCCAAGAAATAAACGGTTGAGAGTGGAAGCGGATTGCCTGGACGTGGCCCAAGCTCTGTGGGCCCACCATGATATAATTTATCCACCCCGTCCATCCATTTTTCCAGATCATTCTAGGACATGAGCCTAAAAATGATAAAGATCCAAAGGTCAAGCGGACCACACCATAGAAAACAGTGGGGATTGAACGGCCACCGTTGAAAAGTTCCTAGACTAGACCGTGATGTTTTATTTAGCATCCAACCTGTTCATAAGGTCAGACAGACCTGGATGAAGGTTAAACACAAATTTAAGCTCAATCCAGAAATTCCATGTCCTCAAATAAGTTATCAACGGTAAGAGTTCAAACCCCACTGTTTTCTGTGGTGTGGTGCACTGTACCTTCAGATCTGCGTCAATTTTGGGCTTGTACCCTAATTGAGCAGGCAAAATGGATGGACAGCGTGGATAAAACACATACATTACAGTGGCCCGCACTGAGCTTGGGCCTCGTGGTGCCAGAGGGATTTCCCCGCGGCGGGTGCTGCAGGCAATCCGCTACCCTTTCTCATCGGCACAGGTTGGTCCACCTTTTCAGGTTAACCTGAGCCGTTCACGTGGGGCTCGTCCTGGCACAGGTGCTTCATTGGCTGATTTTAGGATGGTTCTGTGAGGAGAGATTTATCCCGACGCGTGCTGACTAACAAGCCCGTCCCACCTTTGGACCGGGCTTTAACCTACTTGTAGAGGTGGGCATCGAGACTGAGTTGGGGCTGATCTGACTCAATTTGGTTTTGAAAAAGGCTTGACCCAAACTCGACTTGACTCAGTATCAAGTCCAACATGTCTAAACCGATCTGATTCTAGGTCTAGCTTGGACTAATCCGGACCAAGCCAGACCTGGTCACAAGTGCCGAGTCGGGTCATGTGCAATGGATAGTTGGATACCCACGAGCTGAAATCACAACTCAAAACTTAAGTACACTTATGATGGGATCTGAAACTTACAATTTAAGTGTGTGTGTGTATATAGTTTTGGATCAAGTCGAGTCAGTACCAAGTTGGATTTTGGATCGAGTTGACTCAAGTCACTGGGTGACTCGAACTCAACTCAGTTGGAGTTCGGTTGAACGAAATCAACTCAAATCAGATCGACTCACCCACTTGGTTCGGATTGAGTCGGATCTAAACGAGTCAGGCTACTCGAGTTTGCCAAGTTGAGTTATCCCATGCCTAGCTCTACCTACTTGACTTAGCTTGTACGCAGGTTCTGAGCCTCAAGTGCATGGCCTAGTCACTTTTGGAGTCAGCCTTAGGTTGAAGTCACTTTAGCCCAACTGACCCAACCCAGCCTGGCTTGACCCAACTGTACATACGCTTATTATATTTCACAAATATGTTATTCTATTTCTCTTTAATTCAGACCATAGGTTACAGTACTTTAAATTGTTTAATTTTCGGTGCATGCATAGCTCACTCGATAAATGAATAAATGAATAGATTGGAAAAATTCAAGAAGGAAATCTGGATTTTATTAAATTTAAGGTTCGGTAGGATCTTATTAAGCCTAGGCTCAACCAAATTTTTTTTGCGTCAGGTTTAGGCTTGCCATGGTAGGCCATGTTGAGCTAGGGCGCTGGTCTTAAGGGACAAGTCCGGCCTAGCATAGACGATCCAAACCAGCTCTATTTGTTACTCCTAATGGCCGAACTGTTGCGCTTGGCTAACAGGTAATAAGGCTAGCAATGGGCTGGGACTGGACCAAGCAAAATCAAATTTAAATATGGCCCGCTGGACAACTCCCGTCCACCAGTTTAATATGTGGGCCTGAATTAACCCATTACCTGAATGTGGCACGTGGCTTGCATCTTTACACACAATACACATGTCTGTCTTGCCGACTCAGTGAAGTAAGGAGTGACTCGAGACAGCAACGCCTATTAAACTACGGAGGGAGGAGGATTCTGCTCGCCACAAATAAGAAAATTTTATTTGTTGTAATGTAATTGAGCCACATCATCACATTATGTATTTAATGTAACAATTCTGATAATGATGCGGATTGCGTCCTACCCTGCATGTCTCCTGCTGGGAACATGCATGGGTCTTATCCATACATTTACACACAATAAACTTGTAGAAGCTTTGAGTGGCCACCGTGATGTATGGGTCTTATGCATACATTTTAAGATATAAGCTAGAAAACGAGGCAGATCCAAGGCTCAAGTAGACTACACAAGCATCCTTATGATCCGGTCCAGAACTAGTATAGAAACTGTTGGAGTCATCGTCAGAAACCGGATCCAGCCCCAAATCTTTTGGCGTAGCTGAGACATGATCTATTTGAGTAGCGAGTGGGCCAGCAGCATTTGGGGAAAGATGTGAATTGTTGAGGCCCAATAGATCCAGCGGCGGATTGTGAACAAGCCTACTCTCTTTTCCAGGGACAGATACATCGAATCAGCTAGATTTGGGTGTAAGGCCAAACAAGGGATGATATATTGATGGATGATGTGAATTTCATCGACGTGAAACCGTATCCCCACATTGGATAAAATAGGATGCGGATTGCCAAAGAACTTCTTGGGACTGGCAAGCTAGGTGGCCCCATAATGTTTGTGAGAATTCTACCCCATCTATCCATTTTTCAGATCATGTCAAGGCAAGGGCTCAAAAATGAGATAGATCCAACACTCAAGTGAGCCGCATGTCAAGAAATAATGAGGATAAAGCAACAAGGATTGAATGGCCATAGTTGAAACATTTGTAGGGCCACAAAAATTTTGGATCATGCTATATTTTTGGTTGTTTCGATTTATCCTAACACGAATGAACTTATAAACAGTATGAATGGCATATAAATTATATTATATTTCTTTTTTCTGTGTTGGAGACTACTGGATTTTCTGATCTACTGCATTTTAAGGCCCATGTCATAACATGATCCGGCAATCTCACAAACATTCACAGTACTGCCCCCACCCAGTTTCCTGTCCTAAGAATTTCCTACTAGGCTTCGGGCGGCAACCAGATTCCAGTGAAATAAACCCGTGGCTCAACAGCTGGTAGGCAGGGTTTTCTTATTTAAGTACGGTCCACCAACGGGAGAGAGGGAAGTAAGAAATGGAGAATGCTGAGAGAGAAGAGCTAGTGGGCCAAGCAATTGCGTGGAATCATTCAATGGGATCCATTGATTCCATGGTCTTCAAATGTGCGGTCGACACCGGAATAGTTGAAGTGATCCACGGCCATGGGTCGCCCATAACACTTTCTCAACTCGCGGTTTCACTTCCTACGCCTTGCACCAACATCGACGTCCTCCGTCGGATCATGCGCTACTTGGTGCACATGCAGCTCTTCACCCTAAAAAATGAAGGGTCCGATGAGGAGGAGGAATCATACGGGCCAACCTCGGCCACCAAATACCTCCTGATCAACGAGGAGAAGAGCATAGTACCGTTGTTGAAACTCCAGATGCACGAGAAATGCTTAGCTGCATGGCATATAATGGGGTCTTGCATGCAAGGCAAGGCCGGTATGTCTGCCTTTGAGAGGATGTATGGAGAGGGCCTCTGGGCCTATGCTTCCAAGGATCCAGAGCACAACTGCATCTTCAATGAAGCAATGGCTAGTGGGGCCCGACAAGTGGTGCCTGCGTTGATCGACGGCTATGGGGAAGTGTTCCAAGGGTTAACGTCTTTGGTGGATATAGGAGGCGGCATCGGCACCACTCTACGGTCCATCGCCAAGTCATTTCCCCACATAAAGTGCACCGTACTAGATCTTCCTCATGTGGTCGAGACAGCACCCAGCTGCCCAGAAGTGGAGTTTGTTGCCGGTAACATGTTCTCTTCCATACCCAAGGCCGACGCTGTTATGCTTATGGTAACGTATCACTCTCTTCTTTCTCGAGCAATTAAAAACTCGCTGAGTTGACTCGGGCCTTGCCCAGATCCTTCATTGGATCGCACTTTAGCTCACTACTATTGGATCAGATTTTTTACTCAATCAATTGGCGGAGTTTTCACGAATATCGGATGAGTCAACTCGCCAGTTTGAGGGTTGGGTATATAAATAAATACCTTACTAAAATTTTAGAACCCTGTGAAGTCACCTAACGGGCGCGCGGATTGGGTATTACCCCCATCAGGAACTAGCTTGATACGGACGGTCCTGTCTGTGACTCTGCGGGGCCCATCATAATGTATATGTTTTATCTATGCCGTCCATCCATTTTTACAGACAATTTTAGATTTTAGACACAAAAAATACGAAATTAAAGGCTCAAGTGGACCACAGTAAAGGAAGCAATGGGGATTGAAAGCTTACCGTTGAAAATTTCTCGGTGGCACATAAGTTTTTGATCAAGCTCATATTTATGTGTTCGCTTCATACGGGTCTATGTGACCTTACGAACAGGTTTGGATGGCAAATAAACATAGTTGTAGGCTCTAGTAAGTTATCAACCGTAGTGATTACAATCTCCACTGGTTTGGTCAACTTAAGCCTTCAATATACCCATGCATCCAAACGCACGAACGCGGATTGCCTGCGGCGCCAAGCTGGAAGTTCCTGCGGTTGGAAGGTATGGCTACCGTGTTGTTTGTGAGAAATCCATCCCGTCCAGCCATTTTGTGGGCCACATAATAGCTACCGTTGAAACATTTGTGGGGCACAAAAGTTCTTGATCAACCTAATATTTTTGTGTTTTCAATTCATCCCAGTAGGAATAACCTTATGAACGGTTTGGATGCCATATATATAACATGACAGTGGACGATGTCAAACTGCTGAACATTTCCCTCCTTACCTTGTGTCCTAAATGAGTCGCCGAAATGGACGGACAATGTAGATTTCTCACAAACGCCATGTCCCTACCGGAAACGGATTGGCTACTCCCACTGCAACCAGCCAATGGCTGGTGGTCGGTGCTCTGTGGGCCCTACCATAATGTATGTGTTTCATCCATACCGTCCATTTATTTTTCTAGATCATTTTATTATGTGAGAACAAAAATGAGTTATATATCTATCTCAAGTGGACCACATTACAGGAAACAGTGTTGAATGAACGCTGACCATTAAAAACTTTTTGAGGGCCATAAAAGTTTTGCATCAATCTGATCTTTGTTTTTTTCCCTTCATCTGGATCTGTATGACCTAATCAACAGATTGGATGTCAAATAAACAGTACAATGGGCCTTAGGAGGATTTTAATGGTGGATATCCAATCATTATTTTTTTCCTGTGGTGTGGTCCACCTGAGATTTATATCCCTCTCATTTTTTGGATCAGCCCTAAAATTATCTATAAAAATGGATGAAAGGAATGGATGAAACACATAAATCATGGTGAGTCCCACAGAGCACCGAACACGAGCCACGGGGCTAGTGGCAGGGGAGTAGCCAATCCGTTTCCGTCCCTACCTAGCTTCCGACCGCGGGAAGGGTAGAATGCAATCCACGTCAACCCCTTTTAATCTGTGGTGGGCCACACTTGATTCATAGATAGAGCTGGCCCCGGCTTTACCCTAGCGATGTTCTCATGATAAACGGAGTGGATTTCAGACGAACATACCACAACAAGGTGAGCCCACTTATCCCGGTTACCAAGAGAGAATGCTGCTCTCGCCCAACAGGGTTTCTTTTTGGAGAGAGAGAGAGAGTTACCCGGTGTCAAACACTGTTTTCTGGTGGCGTGGTCCACCTGAGATTTTGGATCTACCTAATTTCTGGGCTCATGCCATAAAATGGTATATAAAAATGGAGACACGGCCTGGATAAATAAATACAACAGTGGGCCTACGGAGCTTTGACACTAACCAGCTGGCTAGTGTTGGGTCACCAGCCAAACCACGGATTCGGTAGTGACCCTCCAAAGCTCCACCATAATGTAGATATATTTTATCCATGCCGTCCATCCATTTTCCAGCTCATTGTAGGGCATGGGGCCAAAAATGAAGCAAATCCAAATCTCAGGTGGACCACGCCACAAGAAACAGTTTTGATTGAAAGGCTACCATTAAAAAATACCTAACGCCCAATGTAATGTTTATTTGCCATCTAACCTGTTGATGAGGTAAAGAAGGCCAGGACGAAGGGAAAACACAAGCAACAGCTAGATCCAAAAAAAAAAAAATCTGCCTCTAGGAAGTTTTTAATGATGGGTGTTCTGTGGTGTGGCCTACCTAAGATTTGGATCTGCTTCATTTTCCCGTTAATTCCCTAAAATGAGCTTAAAAAGGGGTTGGAGGGTATAGATAAAACGCATACATCATTCTGGGGTCCACAGCACAGCAAGTGTTCGAGGGGTTACTACCGAATCCGATCCAGTCCAATCAAAATACAATTAATAATCTAATACGACGAATGACGTCCAAATCAATTCACACCAGCGTCTTCTCTCCGGAAGCGGATTCACGTGGTCCACATTTACGACAAAATGGAAGATGCCATTTTAATGATGTTTCATCCATTAAACAAGTACTCTACATGTCTTCTTCTTCTGCTGCTGCTTTGAATCTGATGTACATGTACGTTCACCTAGAACAGCCAAATTGTGGAGGACTCCCACGCCCGTATAGCAGAGACAGGAAAACACATTGGTCGAATTGTCCTAACAATTCAAGACCGGCGCCTATCAAATCACAAGCTTAAAATGAAATCATCACAGCTGGTTGACTAGTGAAATCCGATGGTTAAGATAATTCCATCGGTCTAAATTTCACCACAGGGCCACAATTTAAATGGTACATTTAGGCACAATATGTGTATGTGTGTGTGTCTATATATATATATATATATATATGGGAAGTGGTACTATAAGGGGGGGCATCCCATGAGGTCGAGCTGTGTGGGCCCACCATGATATGTGTTGAACATCTACCCCATCAGTCAGATGCACCATTCCATTATGGGCCGGGGCTTAAAAATAAAATCAATCCATGACTTGGGTGGGCCACACCACATACATCATTTGAGAAGGGTTACCGTCCCATTAAAACATTCATAATCCTTTATTGGGCCTAGTGAAATGTCTTTCACAAATCCAGTCCATCCATTGTGTGTGTCCCACTTAGATAAGGGATAGGACCAAGTTTCAGCCTCATCCAAAACTCAGGTGGGCCCCAACAAGTGCTTTCATATATTTTAGGCATGTCTTGACATAGTTTTAGATGGTATAGCCCACCTGAGTTCCATATACGACTGATTAATGGGACATCCCATGACCTAAAGGGGATCATCAAATGCAAGGTATTGATGTGGTGGGGCCCACACAGCTTGACCTCATGGAAAGTTCCTGCGAGGTCTACCTTATAGTACCATTTCCATATATATATATATATAGAGAGAGAGAGAGAGAGAGAGAGAGAGAGAGAGAGAGAGAGAGAGAGAGAGAGAGACGGTGTACTCATTGATTTATTCGTTGCTTGCAGTCGGTACTCCACAACTGGGTTGATGAGGATTGTGTGAAGATCCTAAAGATATGTAAGGATGCCATAGATGCAGAGAGAGGTAAGGTTATCATAGTCGACATTATCATCGGCCTAGATGATCCGCATGAGCTTGAACACGTGAGACAACTGATGGACATGATAATGCTGGTGAAAACGGGAGGAAAGGAAAGGACTGAAAAGGAGTGGAGGAGGCTCTTATCTGACGCTGGATTCAATCAATGCAAGATAACACCCATTAAAGCCACTCAATCTGTAATAGAGGCACGTCCTTGATCACCTCGCAGATGCACGTCCCAACTTGTCCATGACATATGAATGACTAGGGTGAGTCTTGCCCGTGCGCACGGCTCATATGTCCGGTACGCATGTTAGGTTGGTACGTTGCACACGTACAAGTACAAATGCAGTAATAAAATGCACGGTGGATTTTTAAGGTTCATAGAACCAGGATGTACGGCTGTGATTTGCTTTTTATTATATTCGATGTTAGTCCTGTATATGTCTCTTGGAGTTGCCGGGATCCTATCAACTTAAAGCATTAGGATTTTCACACTGTGAAATTTTAAAAATGTGGTTTGATAGAAGATGTGCACCATGGCCTCTCACAGTTCATCGTTGTTTGATTTTATTGAGTTGTGCGTCCCCCATTCCATCCATTGATCATTTTCAAGTCAGGCTTATGATTTTATTTTATTTTTAATGTAATTTATGTGAACTTTTAAAGTCTTCGAAATTGGTCCGAAATGATTTTTTTAGAGTAGTGCACATTTTGAATTTCTTAAAAATCTGAACTATTGAATTAAGATTGGATTGGTTGGGCCCTTGATCTACCAGTTTGGTCCATCATATATATATATATATATATTGCCAAGACCTTTTATCTGGATTGTATGTTTGTCCCATGGGATGTGAAGTCATAAAAAAACATTTTGAAGAAAATTGGAGTAAAGATAAAGAGTTATTTAATCTCATTTTAAATGGAGTATCAACAAGAGCAGGAGCCCAAAAATAAAGAAAATTCAAAGCTTAAGTGGACCAAATCTCAAAAAAGCAGCGGGGAGAATGATGCCCTCTATTTAAACCTTTCAACAGTGGGCATTTAATACCCACTGTTTTCTACAGTGTGGTCCAATTTAGGTTTGGATCTACATCATTTTCGGGCCCATTCTCTAAAATGATTTGGAAAAATAGATGGACGGCACAGATAAAACACATAGTCATAGTGGGCCCTACAAAGCTTCGGCCACGTGATGCCACATGGATCTTCCCGTGGCGGATACAGGCAATCGACTTCCGTTAACACACGTGCTAACATGCTATGTGAGGGATGATTCTAACCGTGTATCATCTAAGATTTCACAATTTACATGACTCAGGCCCATCTGCTCATCAAAGGGCAACATTAGAACATCAAATGTGAACCGTTGGCAAGTTTTGTAACTACCATGGTGTGCTTGTAATGCACTGTGAATGAGTTATCGGGACCAGTGGCATGCCAAGGCATCTACACTGTGCGGGCCATCTAATCCATGGCTCGCTCGGATGTCCAGTACACACCCATTGTTATAAAAGGTGACTTTATGTAATTGGCTTAGAAATATATTTACCTTGCCTGTTATGTTGTGTGCATATGGATCTCATGGATTGATGATCCAAATCATCTATATCATAAGCCTCATAGTGTATTGCCAAAGATATTGTTGAAATCACCACAACAGATTTTAGGATCTACACTAGCATTAATTTAGGGAGTTCGAATTTCAAAATGTATACATTGGTCGGCTATAATATTGGCTGTCGAGAACCCTCGGAGGATGATTGTTGCACATTGGTCTTTCACCTCTACTACACTTACATTGGTTGCACACTCAGGTGGAAAGAACCGTCCACTCTGGTAGAATTGGCAATTGAGCACCTCCTTATAATGGGGCTACATGAAGATCAACCCATCTTATGGCTTCCTTAAGCTCATATCTCCTCAATCCCATCACTAGGAGAGAAGCCTTCTCCTTTATTGAGATTTGTCTATTGTACTTAACTCCTATGGAAAGTGTGTACACCCAACAATTGCATGGGTCCCATCTTGATGGTCATGTGATTGATTCAATTTATCGTAACATTGCTAGATGGAAATATGCCATGTGTGGCTCATAACTCTAACAGATATGACATGATAAAAACTTAAACATCAAGGTCATGCATTTTACAATATTGCCAACTACATATACATAGTTGATGTATACAAATATAGCCATGTGAGAAATGGTGGGGTTCATGAGATGAATGGTCCTAAGCCCATTGACACCCTCCTTGCCATCCATGGTAGGTAGAGGTGTACATGAGTCGAACCGAATTGAGCTTGGCATAGGTCGACTCAGCTCGGCCACTAGCTGACCCCAGCTTGCACTCGGCTCGGCTTGCTCCTCAAGCCTGACTGGCCAGCTCGGCTCAGTCAGCAGCTCGGGCCAATTCAAGCCAAGATCAAGCCGAGTTCGCCGGTGCAATACTTTCACAAACACATGGACCGCACCTTCAGATTCTTACTATATGTAAAACAACCACAACAACAATTTTATAGGTAATTTATCAAACACCTTGTAGGCAACATCAAAATCAATAGAAAATAGTATTTGTTTCATATACATACTTCCTTGCCACCAGCCAACACTTTATTGAGTCATTTCATCAAACACTTGGTGAGCAACATCAATATCAAAGTAAGCAAGTCACTGAACTGGTTCGATTCAAGTTGGGGTTCAATCCGAGTTGAGTCAAGTTGAGCTTGGGCAAGCTCGAACTTGGTTCGAAAAATTTTTGAGCTCGAAAAATCAGCTCGACTCAGCTCGAACTCAGTTTCAAACCAAGTCGAATCAAGCTTTTTCAAGTCGAGTCGAGCAAGCTAACTTGGTTCGTGTACAGCCCTAACAGCAGGCTTACTGCATGGACACTCCCCATCCATCCACCCTTTTGCATATGTACAGTAGACAGCCTTATTTTACTGGTAGGCAGGACCATGTGCATTGTTGGGTGATTCACACGAGGACCACTGTGGATGTGTGGGGCCATTATTTGGTGATCTGGACAGTAAATCCAGTATCACCATTGTAAATGTGTGATCCCCCATATATATCCTCGATTGATAGGCAACAACTCTTTCGTATCTAAAACAAGAGCATTTGAAAAGAGGGGCTATTGATGCACGTACACCACATACTTTCAAGCATGGCATGATAGGCCCAAGATCTAGTCCATCCATTCAAACGACACCACTTCCCTAGCTCAAGAATCAAGTTGATCTGCGTGTAGATGTGCTACAATTTGTAAAACAAATGTACGGCTTGAAACTAATTCATATGTTTCCAATATTGGAGCAAACATGCTAATTGAACAGAATTTTTTCTTGAGAAAACATGTTCAAGGTCAAACTAATCCGATGGATAGATTAAGGGAAATTGACCGTATTCGCCTCGAAGTTTGGGTCAATTACCTCGATCGCTACAATACTCCATATATTCCCTAAATGGCATTCTGATAGCTTTTGGAGTTTGTTTCAGACAAAAATGCCCCTTACCTTAGTTCAATAGTTGCACGGTTTTCTAAGAACTAAGAAGTAACGTAGTATTTAATGCCAGTAAAGTGATGTGTATGGAACCCTTTTTGCACGTGGGCAAGGACTAAACTCGTGGGGCTCATATTGATGTATGTGTATAATCCATGCCGTCCATCCTTTTTACCATGTCATTTTAAGGCTAGGGCCCAAATATCAGCCTGATCTAGAGCTTGTGTGGGTCACATAATAGAAAATAATGGTGACAATGGACTTTTCAGGCTCACTGTGATGTTTGTTAGGAGTGGACATTGCCCAAGTCAGGACTTTTTGGGCCCACGCCGAGCTGACCAACAAGGTGGACAGAACGGATCTCCCCATTATTAGCCTCAGGTGGCATGGATTATTCACATACATCAATGTAGGCCCACTAGATGGTCCTTGCTAAGGCCTATCAAAATGAAGACTTCGACCTGTATGGGAAGTGAACACGTTGCAAACTACGACCCATGCAACATGACAACCACGACCCATATAACATGGTAACTACGACCCATGCAAACCACGACTTAAATGGGCCCACATTGATGTATGTGAATAATCCATGCCGCCCATCCTTTTTGTTATGTCATTTTAGGGGCAGAGTCAAATATCAACCACGACTATTTGTGGATGAAAACCATGATCTATTGTGCATGTGAACCACGACACTTCAAATGGATCGTGGTTGTCATGTAGCAAGGGTCGTGGTTGTCACGGGTCGTAGTTGTCATGTTATATAGGTCGTGGTTGTCATATTATAGGGGTCGTGGTTGTCATGAGTCATAGTTATCATGTTATATGGGTCGTGGTTGTCATGTTATATGGGTTGCGGTTGTAATGTGGTAAGGGTCGTAGTTGTTATGGGTCGTGGTTGTCATGTTATATGGGTCGTGGTTGTCGTGGGTCGTAGTTATCATGTTATATGGGTTGTAGTTCTCATCTGATGCTTGCTAGAAGTGGATAATGCCCAAGTCAGGACTTTTTGGGTCCACAGCGAGCTAGCCGACAATGTGGATGGATCGAATTACCCCATTGTGGGCCTTAAGTTATTGTACCAATGGTTTGGTAGAAAAGGAAGTGAACACGTTGCAAACCACAAACCATGCAACGTGACAACCACGACCCATATAACATGGCAACTACAACCCATGCAAACCACGACTTAAATGGGCCCACATTGATGTATGTGAATAATCCATGCCGCCTATACTTTTTGTTGTGTCATTTTAAGGGTAAAGTCAAATATCAACCATGACCCTTTATGAATGAAAACCACGATCTATTGTGCATGTGAACCACGACCCTTCGAATGGATCGTGGTTGTCATATAGCAAGGGTCGAGGTTGTCATATTATATGGGCCGTGGTTGTGAAGTTATATGCGTCGTGATCGTCATGGGTCATAGTTGTCAAGTTATATGGGTCATGGTTGTGGGCCGTAGTTGTCATGTTATATGGGTCGTGGTTGTCATGTTTTATGGGTCATGGTTGTCATGGTTGTCATCGGTCATAGTTATCATATTATATAGGTCGTGCTTGTCATGTTATGTGGGTCGTGGTTGATATAGGTCGTGTTTGTCATGTTATGTGGGTCGTGGTTGATATAGGTCGTGATTGTCGTGCCCCAAAAGGTTTTCAATAGTAGGCTTTCAATTTCATTACTTTCTATGGTGCGGTCCACATGAGCCTTTGATATACCTCATTTTTAAGGTCATTCCTTAAAATGATCTTTCAAAATGAATGAATGGCATGGATAAAATATATACATCACAATGGGCCCAATAAGACCATTCATCTCTACATATATTGGGATGCGTACGTTGAGTAACATGACTTTCTAAAATAGTCTTCCCGAGGTCTTCGGAATCTAAACTCCTCAAAGACTCCTATAGCTACACGTAAGTCGAGTAACTTCTAATCTACATTGGAAGCCAAAGTGGATTGGCTGGTGTACCACCGTGAATGTATGAGGTCTATCCACGCCGTCCATCCGTTTTTCCATCTTATAATAGCAGTTGGATCCAAAATTTAATCATACTCAAAGATCAAGTGGACCTTGCCATAGGAAACAGTTGGAATGATGATTTCCACCATTGAAACCTTTTTATATGATCACAAAGACATGGATGAAAGGAAAAAAATAAATATAAGCTTGATCCAACACTTTTGTAGTGTGGTCCGGTTTATCTTTAGATCTGTCTTATTTTTTGGCTCAAACCTTACGACGAGCTCGCAAAATGGATGGACAGTTTGGATATAACAAATTCATCATCAGACCCACAGAACTTGCTGATGTCAATACACTAGCCAATCTGTTTCCTGAGCGCGGATTAGGTACTACCCCTGCCCGTCTGGAGCTCAGGACGAGCTGGATGTGTAACTCATTAAGCGGTGGTAAGTGGTTACGTCAGAAGGCACGAAGCCATGTCAGTAAACGGAGGCGTTAGCTCGCGTTTATATTCGGTCCACAGAGAACCCCACCGTCTCCTTTTTTTTTCTACCTTTTTCCGTGCGCGGAGGTTGAGTAGCGAGACTCGCTTCTAAAGTAACGTCCCCAAGTTTTGTGGGCCCCACAACGATGCATGTGTTGTATCCACACCGTCCATACATTTGGAGAAATCATTTTAGGGCATGATACAAAGAATAAGTCAGATCCAAGGTTAGAGTGGACCCCACCACAAAAAATAGTGGGGAGAGTGATGCCTACCGTTGAAACCTTCTGAAGGTCCACCATGATGTTTATTTGAGATCCAACCTGTTCATGTATTAACTAAGACATGAAAGAAAGGAAAAAATAACAGCTTGATCAAAAACTTTTGTTGCCCTTAGAACTTTTTAATGATGGGCGTCGCTCTCTCCACTATTTTGTATGGTGGGGTCCACTCGAGATTTGGATCTAACTCATTGTTTGGACCATGCCCAAATATGATCTCTCCAAATGAATGGACGGTATGGATACAAAACATATATCATGGTGGGCCCCATAGAACTGGGTTACGTCACTTCATATATGGCTGCTCAATCCACGCACCAAATAGATAACGTGCATTCCAAGAGAAATTTACGACTATGGACCCGACCTTTTATCCAGCGGTTTTTTGGAAGCAATACAAACTTAGAATACGACTTGGACCTCCTCGTACTGAGTGGAAATTTCAGGACGAAAATACCCCTCCTTTCATGGCTGTGGCTTTTCCTCCCCCATTTCCACTGCTTGCTTTTCCTCTCCCTTTCCACTGTTGCTTTCACCCCCTTTCCTCACTGCGTTTCCGGCAGAAAGACCTAAAAAACCCTTTTTTGGACCCCCCTCATCAGCATTTTGTCTTCTTCTTAAAATGGTCGGTCCAGTGAAGAAAGCACGCAGCACAAGTATATTTTAAACTCAGTTGGGCCCACATTGAATGTATGTAGTTCCATTTTTATTTTTGTACTAGACGAAAAGGTTCTATACGGTCGAGCTCATGGGAACTCCCCATGAGGTCAAGCTGTGTGGGCCCCACCATGATGTATGTCGAACATCAACACCGTGAACTTGATGGGTCCCCTGTAAATTATGGGATAGCAGAAAAATCAGTTGTATACGGAACTCAGGTGGGCCATACCATCTAAAATCATGTGAAGACATGCCTAAAACATATAAAATTACTTGGTGGGGCCCACTTGAAATTTGGATGTGTCTAAAAGTTGGTCTAACCCCTCATCCAAGTGGGACACACATTATGGATGGGCTGGATTTGTGAAACACATCTCGGTGGGACCAAAAACTAAATATGAATGTTTTAATGGAAGGTAACCCCTTTCAAGTTTTGTACATGGTGTGGCCTACAAAAGTCACAGATTAACTTGATTTTTAAGCTCTAGGCCCACCATGGAATGGTGCATCTGACTGATGGGGTAGATGTTTGACATACTTCATGATAGCGTCCACACAGCTCGACCTCATGGGTAGTTCACATGAGCTCGACCGTATAGAACCTTTTCCCACACACACGTATATATGCCCTGCTCATTTTCTAGTTTCCCCCGCTGATTTTCTAGTCTGCCCCGCTCATAATTCAGTTTGCCCCACTGATTTTCTAGTTTGCCCCGCTCATAATTCATCTAATTTTAGCGATTTAGCCCCAAATTGAAGCATATCAAAAGATCAAGTGGATCATACCACGGAAAACAGTGGGCATAATGATTTCCACCGTTGAAACCATAGTCAGCCCAACAGTGATGTTTGTTTGTGATCAAACCTATTCATAAGATCATACAGACATGGATTAAGCCAAAAAAACACAATTATAAGCTTGATCCAAAACTTCTGTGGCCTCTAAGAAATGATCTACATTAGAAGTTCAATTTAAAATTCCATGTGGTGTGGTTCATTTGAACACTGGATATGTTTAGATTTTTCGGCTTAAGCCATGAAATTATTTGTTAAGTTTGTCCCGCTGATTTTCATGTTTGCCCTGCTGATTTCCTAGTTTGCCCCGCTGATTTTCTAGTTTGTCCCGCTGATTTTTTAGTTTGCCCCGCTGATTTTCTAGTTTGCCCTACTGATTTTCCAGTTTGCCCCACTAATTTTCTAGTTTGCCCTGCTCAATTTCATGCTTGCCCCGCTCATTTTCATGCTTGCCCCGCTGATTTTCTAGTTTGCCCCACTCATTTTCATGTTTCCCCCACTGATTTTCTAGTTTGACTCGCTCTTTTGATCCAAACCAAGACCATCCTCAGCTAGTAGAGGAGTTTCCACCATAACTTTGGTCTACACGTATGTCAATCTAGACTATCCAAATCATGAGCACAAAATCTAAATGTACAACATCTCCAATATCACACTCATTGGACAATCCTTACCATCTAAATTGGTAGTCATTAGATGGGCCGTCAGAAAGAAAATGATCAACAGTCCAAAGTCAATAGCTGAGATCAGATCAGCATGATTTTGGGATTCTGAGGCTCCATTGACATTGAGCTCACAACCTGAATTGTCTAGATTGACGTAGATGTATGTCGAGGTATGGCAGCTGAGTCACCACTATCGAGAAAACTGTAAATTTGCATGTAGTAGTGCAGACCCAAAACATTTAATCGTGATCTAAAATTGTTTGTTGTCCATGTTACAACCTGTATAACTACAAATATTAGAAACGAACAACAAAATCCATTTCCCAACAGGATGCATGCATGAGAATTCATATTGGTGCTAATAGAGTGTTAGAATGTAAAATGGTCATAGGGTTGGTCTTTGTGAGTGAACCAAAATTTTCCCACCTAGGGTGAATGATGTGGGGATTTTCAAGATTAAGACTTACATGTCCACACATACATGTGGTCTCTCGTCCATTAACATCTCTTGCACACCCATCTGTATGTAAACCGGGCTCCTTGCTAGGCAGCTAGTGGCCCACCTCCTCCACTTGGAATCCTTCACTAGAACATGATGGCGACCCTTTATCTTTGAATCGATGGAGTAACATACCCTCCAGTACATTACCATTTTCTTCTACCCCTTCAAGAAAATCAAGACTCTTGATTGGTGGAATAACATACCCTCTAAATCACTACCGTCTCCTCCCCTTTCATGCAAATAGAGATTCTCAATTGGAAGATGGTGGCCCACCTCTTCTACTTCAGATCTTCCACCAGATGATGAAACTGGCCCTTTCTCTATTAGTGAAAATGATGTCTCCAAATTCGCTTCAAAATAAGAAGCTCAAGTGGGCCACGTGATAGAAAACAATGCAGATTGAAAGCTGTCAAAATGGAAAACAGTCGGGGTCAACTGGGTTTGACCCGGTCGACCCCAAATCGCTGGATAGTTACCCGGTCAACCTGGTTGTGACCCGGTCGACCCCATTTATGTGAAATTTATCTAAATGGGGTCGACCGGGTAACTGTCCAACGAGTTGGGGTCAATCGGGTCAGACCCGATCGACCCCGACTGTTTTTTATGGTGATGGCATTCATTCTCCATTGTTTTCTATCATGTGGCCCATTGAGCTTTGGATCTACATCATTTTTGGGTACATGAGAGTGAAGTGAAGGGAATTGACTGTGAAATGCATTGAATTGACCTTGAAGTGAAGCGAAATGACCGTAAAATGTATGGAAATATGAGCGGGGGCAAACTAGAAAAACAGCGGAGCAAATTGAAATATGAGCAGGACAAACTAGAAAAACAACGGAGCAAATTGAAATATGAGTGGGGCAAACTAAAAAAACAACGGGGTAAACTATAAAAACAGCAGGGCAAATTGAAATATGAGCGGGGCAAACTAGAAAAACAGCGGGGCAAATTGAAATATGATCAGGGCAAACTAGTAATTGCCTGTTTGAGGTTGCTACGACAGAATGCATTTCTTTGTCAAGATAAAACAAGGGCTTTATTTTTTTTAAAAAAATTTGGTTTGGTGAAACATGAGCTTGTTTTTAACTTGCAAAAACACAGAGAAAGATTTGTTTAAAGCTTCTTTTTCTACTAAATAAAAAAAGAAAAAGGCCCTGTATGGTAGCCACTCCTGGGTTTTTAAAGCAATTTGAAAACTTAGTTATAGAAATCTAATTTTATAGGCAATTGTTGTTTGGATGAAATTTGATAATATTCCATGATTAATTGGTCTAATTTGATGAAGAATATCATGAAATTTATGAGGTTGTGAATGAGATTACAAAGTAGAAAATTCATTCATCGTCCACTAAGATTACAAAGTATGCTATACATTAAAACACTAAATAAATTACAAAGTAGAAACCAAGTAACACTACATGCTGGATCAAATCCTAACCACCACACCATAGTAACCATCGAGTATGTAGAGGCAATTGAATTATTAATTCCTAGGTCCACGAGTACTTTGGCCACCCATCAATACACCCCCATAAGAGCCTATGTGGCAGATAAGTTTGATATCTAAGCCATTCGTTTTTCCATCTATCTTAAGGGGTTGAGCCCCAAATTGAAGCATATCAAAAGATCAAGTGGATCATACTATGAGAAACAGTAGGTAGAATGATTTTCATGTTTGTCCCGCTCATTTTCATGTTTGCCCCGCTGATATCCTAGTTTGCCCTGCTGATTTTTCAGTTTGCCCCGCTGATTTTCTAGTTTCCCCCACTAATTTTTCAATTTTCCCCACTGATTTTCTAGTTTGCCCCATTGATTTTCTAGTTTGCCCCACTGATTTTCCAATTTTCCCCGCTGATTTTCCAGTTTTTCCCACTGATTTCCTAGTTTGCCCCGCTGATTTCCTTGTTTGCCCCGCTATTTTCTAGTTCCCCCGCTGATTTTCCAGTTTGCCCCGCTGAATTTAATGATTTGCCCTACTGAATTTCATGTTTTCCCCACTGAATTTCATATTTTTCCCGCTGAATTTAATGTCTCCCCCGCTGAATTTCATGTTTGTCCCACTGAATGTCTAAGTTCCCTCCCTCAATGTCTAGGTTCCCTTCCACATGTGGGGTTTTGGTGTATACATATTGCGATAAAAATGGAGGGGTATTACATAATCCGATGAACATGATGTATTACAAATAAAACACCATTGTGGGGCATAGCAAGCGTAATCGGATTGCGTACTAAGCTAGTTAGTACGCTCCCATTGTACTAAGTAAACTCAGTTGGGCCCACATTGAATGTATGTAGTATATCCACGCCATCCATCCATTTTTCCATTTATTTTAAGGGGTTTAGCCCCCAAATTGAAGCATATCAAAAAGATCAAGTGGATCATACCACGGGAAACAGTGGGCATAATGATTTCCACCGCTGAAACCATAGTCGGCCCTACAGTGACGTTTGTTTGTTATCAAACCTATTCATAAGATCATACAGATATGGATTAATAGAAAACACAATTATAAGCTTGATTCAAAACTTCTGTGGCCCCTAAGAAATGATTAACATTAGAAGTTCAATTCAAAATTTCATGTGGTGTGGTCCATTTGAACATTGGATATGTTTAGATTTTTCAGATCAAGCCACAAAATTATTTGTTAAGTTTGCCCCGCTAATATCCTAGTTTGCTCCGCTGATTTTTCAGTTTGCCCTGCTGATTTTCTAGTTTGCCCCGTTGATTTTCTAGTTTGCCCCACTGATTTTCCAGTTTCCCCCGCTGATTTTTCAGTTTGCTCCGCTGATTTTCTAGTTTGCCCCGCAGATTTCCTAGTTTGCCCCGCAGATCTTCTAGTTTCCCCCGCTGATTTTCTAGTTTGCCCCGCTGAATTTAATGATTTGCCCTACTGAATCTCATGTTTTCCCCGCTGAATATCAAGTTTACCCCGATCAATTTCATGTTTTTCCCACTGAATTTCATGTTTTCCCCGCTGAATTTAATGTTTCCCCCGCTGAATTTCATGTTTGTCCCGCTAAATGTCCAGGTTCCCTCCCTCAATGTCTAGGTTCCCTTCCACATATAGGGTTTTAGTGTATATATATTGCAATGAAAATAGAGGGGTATTATATAATCCGATGAACATGATGTATTACAAATAAAACTTTATTGTGGGGCATAGCAAGCGTAATCGGATTGTGTACTGAGTTAGTTAATATGCTCCCATCGTACTAAGTAAACTCAGTTGGGCCCACATTAAATGTAGGTAGTATATCCACGGCGTCCATCCATTTTTCCATCTAATTTAAAGGGTTGAGCCCCAAATTGAAGCATATTAAGAGATCAAGTGGATCATACCACGGGAAACAGTGGGCATAATGATTTCCACCGTTGAAACCATATTAGAACCAACAGTGATGCTTGTTTGTGATCAAACATGTTCATAAAATGATTAAAACGTTGAATCCCTGTTAAATTCAAGAGCAACTAGTTAAATAATAAGCCTTTCTTATTGCATGATAATATGGAGGAATGTTACTGAAAATTCAAAATAACTTGAAAGAGTTATGGTGTAATATGCATACTTTGGCATGTCACATCTCAACTTGATAGGTATCATTTTTGCATTGATTAGTGGATATTGTTAATACTTCTCAACTTGATTCGGAATTTTTTAAAAGAATTTTGCAATGGAATTGGATGGAATGTGTTGTTTGGAATTGGATTGAGTCCACTATCTAAATCAGTCCTATATGCATGTGTAATTTCATTTTGAAATTACATTGATTCACGAGGTGTAGTGGGTTTTTACTTTACATCGTATCCTACACTATTGCTGCTGAAATGATGTCTTGGGTTTGTTGCAATTTTGAAAATAAATTGAGGACTTTTTCTCTTTCATGGCAAGTGATAGGTCTTAGGTGGCCATGATTGTTAGCTATGAAAAAGATGGACTTCTCCGGAATCTCAAGAATTGCATCGTGTGATCGCCATATACAATCAAAACCACATGCCTATATTTGTATCTGTATGTGCACATGCATATCTATATATTTCTATAAGTATGTATGTTTGTATATGTGTATGAATTTACAAATGCATCATCATCACCATTATTATCTTAGTCTTCTCCTAAGAATTTGGGTTGGCTTTTTGGAAGTACATGGCAGAGTTTTCTACATGGAGCACTCTTTATAACCAACTCCAACCATGTGAACTACCAAAGCAACCAGAGCAACATTCATCACATTGGGCATTTATTGGAGCCAGGCAGATGGAAGTTACCCCACTGAACTACCAAAGCCAACCATGTGAATTTCCAGTTTGCCTTGCTGAATTTCATGCTTACCCCACTGAATTTTCAGTTTGCCCCGCTCATAATTCAGTTTGCCCTGCTCATATTTCAGTTTGCCCCGCTAATTTTCTACTTTGCCCCATTCATTTTCATGCTTGACCCGCTCATTTTCATGCTTGCCCCGTTGATTTTCTAGTTTGGTCCGCTCATTTTCATGCTTGACCCGCTCATTTTCATGCTTGCTCCGCTGATCTTCTAGTTTGCTCGGCTCATTTTCTAGTTTCCCCCACTGATTTTCTAGTTTGCCTTGCTCATATTTCATGGGAAATGGGAAATGGGAAATGAGATGTTTTGATCTTTCAATAAAACAGATTTTTTTAAAATGATTTCTTGAAAAATCTGATTTCATGGGGTTTACAATGTTTGGACTTCAATTATCCATTAAAACTCTTTTTCAGGAATTCCAACGAACGAAAGAAGTCTAACCACAACATTCTGTGGCTAAGTTAAAGAAGTCTATGCTTTTAGCTAAGCATCCAAAATAGCTCACAAGAACCATCTATTCCACCTGACCCTGTATATTTATCCAAGTCATTGATACGGAGGAAACCATCATGAATGGGTCATGTCTAGTTTACATGTCTTGTTCCTCGTATCCATACCTTATCTGAATTACACAAGCAGGGCATCTAGAGCTTGTAGTGTTAGATGAACCTGCTAAGCATGTATGCAAATATGTCACTATCCAATACCGAGTGAAATAGGACATGTTCGAGTATTTATTGCCGAGAATAGGGCATAGCTCACTGATGCATGATTACACCACTCACATGCCAGCAAAATCATGCCTAAACTGGACTTGAGGCCTAACTATTGCACATTATCTATAAATAGGGTTATACATCAAGCTGAGTCGAGTCGAGGTGGGCCAAGCTCGGCTTGACTCGTCCATGCTATACTCGAGTTTGAGCTCGAGCTCGAGCTTGCCCTCGAGCTCAACATTAAGGCTTGGCTTGTTTGCCAAAGCTTTCGACTCGAGCTAGTGGTTCGAGTCGAGTTGAGTTTATCTTGAGTTTTGAAACTCAATTGAGGCATATACAAACTAAATTGTCTAAAAGTTATGCAACTTGCCTGTAACCTAGGGTTAGATGAATTCCCTATAATCCAAAGGGATGCAGATTGCCCACGACAACTTAGGGTAGGAATTCCTTACTATGGAAAGTTATGTGGGTCTCATGTCAATTCATTTTGACTACTCTCGTTATGATATAAGACAAAAAATGAGATAAATCTAAAAAAATGAATTGACTACTCTCATTATGATATAAGACAAAAAATGAGACAAATCTAAAAAAATAAGTGGGCAAGACAACCGACCCGGTCGACCCCAACTAGCTGGCCTAGTTTATCAGGTCCCTGGACCAAGGTACCTATGGCTACGGATTCGTGGTACTTATGGCTATGGTTATAATCCGTAGCCATAGAGGCCGCTAAATCCGTAGCCATAGGCCGGCTTACTTAAAAACAAAACCAATGAGTTGGGACCCGGTCGACCGGGTCAGAGCTTGGCCTATCGCTACGGATTATAACCGTAGCCATAGCTGTAGTGCTATGCACTTTTTTCTCTTTTCTCTTTTTATTTTTTTATTTTTATTTTTTACATGGAGAACATTTTCCCCCTTACATTTTTCTATAATACATAATTATGTAAATATGTATATATAAGTATATAAAAATATTTTTCTATCTTTTAATTCATTTCTTTATCTATTTATTTAACAAGCATATCTCCTAAACTAGAATGATTTACTTAACTTACCACATATGATTTCGGGGTAGAAGAAGCAAATTTAGCCAACCAACCTAGTTATTTTCCAAGATTCCAACGGTTCGATGGTCGAAAATCCATTTCATTCAGTTCGTGGTCAATTTGAATCACTTCGCGGTCAAATTGAAAATTCGGCGAGGCAAACTAGAAATTTAGCGGGGTAAACATGAAATTGAGCAGGGCAAACATGAAATTAGGGCTGAAAGTCGGGCGGGTTGGTGCTCAACCCTAACCCAACCCAACCTAAGTTTTATCGGGTTGGTGTTTGTATCGCCCAAGCTGGAGATTGGACCCGATACATCCTGCCCGAGCCCAACCCAATGTCGGGTTGGTCGGGTTAAACCCGCTCAACTTTTAGCCATACATGAAATTGAGCAAGGCAAACTAGAAATTCAGTGGGGCAAACATGAAAATGAGTTAGGCAACCATGAAAACAGCGAGGCAAACTGAAATATGAGCGGGGCAAACTAGAAAAACAGTGGGGTAAATTGAAATATAAGCGGGGCAAACTGAATTATGAGCGGGGCAAACTAGAAAAACAGCGGGGCAAACTGAAATATGAGCGGGGTAAACTAGAAAAATAGCGGGGCAAATTGAAATATGAGCAGGGCAAACTAAAAAAACAACAGGGCAAACTAGAAAAACAGCGGGGCAAATTGAAATATGAGCGGGGCAAACTAGAAAAACAGCAGGGCAAACTGAAATATGAGCGGGGCAAACTGAATTATGAGCGGGGCAAACTAGAAAAACAGTTGGGCAAACTGAAATATGAGTGGGGCAAACTAGAAAAATAGCGGGGCAAATTAAAATATGAGCGGGGCAAACTAGAAAAACAGTGGGGCAAACTGAAATATGAGCGGGGCAAACTAGAAAAACAGCGGGACAAATTGAAATATGAGCGGGGCAAACTAGAAAAATAGCGGGACAAACTGAAATATGAGCAGGGCAAACTAGAAAAACAGCGGGGCAAACTAGAAAAACAGCGGGGCAAACTGAAATATGAGCGGGGCAAACTAGAAAAACAGCGGGGCAAATTGAAATATGAGCAGGGCAAACTAGAAAAATAGCGGGACAAACTGAAATATGAGCAGGGCAAACTAGAAAAATAGTGGGGCAAATTGAAATATGAGCGAGGAAAACTAGAAAAACAGCGGGACAAACTAGAAAAACAGCGGGGCAAATTGAAATATGAGCGGGGCAAACTAGAAAAATAGTGGGGCAAATTGAAATATGAGCAGGGCAAACTAAAAAAACAGCAGGGAAAACAAGAAAAATAGCAGGGCAAATGTCGGGTCTCATTTGTCCACGTCATTTCCAAGGACTCAAGCTAACAAGATATGCCGGATTTCTCTCTACCAAATAGACTGCGTGCTATGCTACATGACTTTTTAAAGGAGTAGTCCTATATTTTAGCTTAGTTTTTTAAAGGAAAAAATGAAGTTCTTTATGATGAATAATCATGTATATAATTAATAAAATCATAGATAACAAAAATAAGTCCTATATTGAAATATAATAAACTAATGTAATAACAAAAATATTAGCACGTAATTGAAATAACAAACTAATGTAATAACAAAAATATTAGCACGTAATTGAAATATAATAAACTAATGTAATAAGTCCTATATTGAAATATAACAAAAATGAAGTTCTTTCTAGTTTTCCCCGCTCAATTTCATGTTTGCCTTGCTCAATTTCATGTTTGCCCCGCTGAATTTCTAGTTTGACCACGAAGTGATTCAAATTGACCACGAACTGGATGAAATGGATTTTCGACCAATGACCCGATGGAATCTTGGAAAATAACTAAGTTGATTGGCTAAATTAGCTTCTCCTACCCCAAAATCATATGTGGTAAGTTAAGTAAATCATTCTGGTTTAGGAGATATGCTTGTTAAATAAATAGACAAAGAAATGAATTAAAAGATAGAAAAATATTTTTATATACTTATATATACATACTTACATAATTATGTATTTTAGAAAAATGTAAGGGGAAAAACGTTCTCCATGTAAAAAATAAAAATAATAAAAATAAAAATAAAAAAGTGAAAAAAGTGCATAGCACTACAGTTTTGACTACGGTTATAATTCGTAGCGATAGACCCAACTCTGACCCGGTCGACCGGGTCCCAACCCGGTTGACCCCAACTCACTGGCTTCCTTTTTTTTCCCTATTGTAATCCCCACTGATTTTTGTGGGTCCCATTATAAGGTATGTGTTATATCCAAACCATCCATCTATTTGGCGAACTCGAATTAAGGCTTGAGGTGAAAAATAAGACAGATCTAGCTATCAAGTGGATCACACTATAAAAGGCAGTGGGGAATTGAACGTCTACCATTGAAACCCTTTTAGGGGTTACACAAGTTTTGGATCATTATGAAATTTGTTTTTCCTCTTCATCCAGGTCTTTGTGACCTATGAATGAACTTAGATGGGGAGGATTTCTCACAAACATCACAGTGGGCTCCACCTGAGTTTCTAATAGTTGACGCTCATTCAAAATTGTTTCCTGTAATGTGGTACAGTTGAGATTTGGATATACCTAATTTTTTGTCTCATACCATAAAATGATCTGGAAAAATATATGGACGGCATGGATGAAAAGTATACATCATGGTGGGGTCCACAGACCACCGACCGTCCGCCATTAGTTGGTGGCAGGGGGAGTACCGAATCCGTTTCCGTCAAAAGGAGGGGTATTTTCGTCCTGAAATTCTGACTCCGTACGAGGAGTTGAGGAGGTCCAAGTGCGTATTCTAAGTTTTTATTGCTTCAAAAAAACCGCTGGATAAAAGGTGGGGTCCACAGTCGTAAATTTCTCTGCATTCCAAGAAACCCAAAAAAAATTACGAAATCGGATTGCGCACTGAGTACGTTCTTATTGTATTAAGTAAACTTTGCTGGGGCCACTATGAATTCATGTGTTTTATCCACGCTGTCCATCTAATTTTTCAGATCATTTTAGGGGTTCAAACCAAATTTGAAGTATATCTAAAGCTAAAATAGACCATACTACAGGAAACAGTGGAATTATTTATTTCCACCGTTGAAACCTTTCTAAAGCCCAGTGATGTTTATTTGTCATCCAAATGGTTCATAAGATCACAATGACATGGATGAAGGGAAAACACGAATATCAGCTTGATCTAAAACTTATGTTGCGTCTTAAGAATTTTTCAACAGTAGACTTCAATTCACACTGGTTCCAGTGGTGTGTTCCACTTGAGATTTGGATATGCTTAATATTTGGGTTAAAGCCCTAAATTTACGTGATAAAACGGATGGATGAAGTTTATACAATGCATGAACGACGGTGGACCTTATAGAGTTTATTTAGTACAGTAGCGTATGTTACTCAGTAGGCAATCCGCTTACTACAATTACCTGGATGGGATTCGCGAATGTATGGACGTGGACTTCCTGAAGTTACGTCATCAAGTGATGTGGGCCCACCATGATGTATATTTTGTATCCACACCATCCATCTATTTTTAGAGATCATAGCAAGAGATGTTACAAAGAATGAGTTAGATCCAAAGCTCGAGAGGATCCCACCATAGAAAGCAGTGGGGAGAGTGACACCCACCATTAAAAAGTGGAAAGTTTTCGATCAAGCTAATATTTTTGTTTTCCCTTCTTTCATGTCTGCGTTAACACATAAGCAGGTTGGATCTCAAATAAACATAATGGTGGACCTTTGGAAGGTTTCAACGGTGGGTGTTATTCTGCCCACTGTTTTCTAAAGTGGGGTCCACCCCAACCTTGGATCTGTCTTATTCTTTGAACCATGTCCTAAAATGATCTCTTCAAATGTATGGACAGTGTGTATACAACACATACATCATGTTGGGGCCCACATAACTTGGTGACGCCACTTCAGTAGCGAATCTCGCTACTCAACGAGGCAACATCCAATCCGCGTCCGTCCCTGTGGGTATGTGTCGTGCGAGGACTGCGTACGGTTCAAAGTTACGTGGCCCTGTACGTGTCGTCTGTCCCTATAGGTACGTGTCGTGCCAGGAAATCCGCTCTAGCTCCGAGTTCCACTAACGGTTAAAAGTAGATCAAAGCTACATGGCCCCACAGTGATGTATTTATTATATCTACACCGTTCATCTATTTTTAGAGATCATTTTAGACCATTATATAAAAAAATGAATAATATCAAAGATCATCTGGACCACACCACAAATAGCATCAGAGATAATGATTTTCACCATTAAACAATTCGTAGGGCCCACCATAACGTTTATTTTCCATCAAATCTGTTCATAAGGTCACAAAAACCTGAATGAAGAGGAAAAAAAAATTTCATATTGATCCAAAACTTCCTGTGACCCCAAAAAGTGTTTGGATGGTAGACGTTCAATCTCCCACTGCTTTTTGCAGTGTGGACCACTTGATAGTTATATCTGTCTTATTTTTCATATCAAGCCTTAAGACGAACTCGCTTAATGGATGGACGGTTTGGATATAACATATACCTTGTGATCAGACACACATAATTTGTTGACTTCAATACAGCAACTATATAGCTAGTGTGAGGTACACCGGCCAATCCGCTTCCTCTAATCCATGTCCGTATCGGGACGGAAATGGATTGGCTACTCCCGCCGCTAACAGCCCCGTGGCTGGTGGTCGGTGCTCTGTGGGCCCACTATGATGTTATGTATGTGTTACATCCATTCCATTCATCCATTTTTACAGATTATTTTAGAGTTTTATACCAAAAATGAAAAGAATATAAATCTCAAGTGGACCACACCATAGGAAAACAATGGTGATTGGATAACCACTACCCATGACAACCACGACCTATATAACCGAACAACTGCGACCCATATCACATGACAACTACGATCCATACAACCACGACGCATAAAACAGGACAACTGCGACCCGAATAACAAGACAACTACAACTGCGGCCCATATAATATGATAACTGCGACCCATATAGCATGACAACTGCGATCCATACAATTGCAACCCATATAACAGGACAACCGCGACCCAAATAACAGGACAACTGTGACCGCGACCCATATAACAGGAAAACTGCGACCCATATTGTCACGCCCCAAACTCGGAAACCGGGCTCACAAAATTCCCTATCGCCGAATCTGGTGTTGACAGCCTGTGTAGTACCCCATTCTCGGCTCCCAGCGCGCAAACGCCAGATTCCGATCCTGGGATCCTACAAGGAGGATTTTCAGTATGATTTTTTTTATATGGAGCATAACCACAACTTTACCCAAATCGCAAAGGTAACATTATCATCACATATCCACTAATATAAATATTTGAATACAATGCTTGAAAGGGAAATACATAAATCGAAATCAAAGCTCCAGAGGACCGCTGCACACTCCAAGCTCAACGCTGCTGCAACCTAACGCCACCTGCACGCATCTATCGTGCATAAGCTTTTAAAAGCTTAGAAGGTGGTGAAAGTGTGTGCCCAAGATAAGTGCCAAGTATATCATAAAGCCCATAAATCATACATCATCGGAATAAGCGAAAATACTGACAAGATCATGAATCATACGATATTAGAGTAAGCGGAAATATACTGGTAAGTCCATGAGTGCTATCAGCCGTACTAAGGCTATGCGATGCAACACATAACAAGACAATAACAGATGCTGAGGATGCAATGTAATATGCAAATGCTGACGAGCCACAAATACCATCAACCTCATCTAGGCCATATAAGTGCAAAAACATAATAACCCAAAATGCTAAGTACTGCGGATGTAATGTGATATGCGACGTGAATGAAATGACCATGCTGTATGTGAAGTCGGGATGATAGTACGAAGTATCATAGGCTATGGGGTCCATCACAAGGGACTACTATCCAAACCAGTCCCATATCTAAATTTGGATAGTCAGACACAATGTGGTAAACTCCTGATCTCAGGTTAGTCGCGCGCCCAACCGAAATCCTGACCATGCGTTGGTACACATAACAAATAGTTACGCACCACCAGCCTGAGTGGATAGTGAATGAATGAATGAATGGATATGTAATTCCTGCTCAATGAGTCCACATATCAGTACGGTTACTCTCTGTGGAAATCACTGGGGTCTATTACACTCCACTCTGACTGCCTTCTCCCTAGCTGCATAGCCCAGTGAGTGGAAGAGACCTCACTATCCGTCTGCCAATATCGGGCTCGGCTCGTCGATAGCAGACCCATTTACGAGCTGGTCATACTTAGCTTAGCTTATAGCCCCCTCACTCGGGCGGATAAGGCCACACCCCTTCCAACCGACCACGACACAGTAAGAGACACGACCTCATGGTATAGGTACCGATGCTCATATTCTACTCAGCCTAGACGTTAGAGCATCTCCTGGTATCAAGGAGGTTCTGGGATTTTCACCTAAGGACATCCTACGTGCCCACAATACTAGAACCAAGCATTTTCGGTGTCCCATCTGGCCATCCACGATGTGTCTGTGGATGCCACGACCCTGATGTCGCTAGGGCGTATAATAATCAAGTCACATATATGTGAGATGCATGAGTCACACTATCCAGTCATGCAGCAATCTTGCGTATACGGCACGATAATGTGCGCACTCCGTCTCATGAGGAGTCCCGTAAATAGTCTGCCCAAAACATTCCTCATATCAGGCATACATATGATGCATATGGGCATGAATCATGAAGTTATACTAAGCATTTTATATGGTGATGAACTATCCTCACAATAAAGATGGGCCTTGATGGCCTACACACAACAAGCATGTGCCTATCAATGGGCCCTAGGGAGAGTTATAATGCGGACATTTAACCAACATTATTCTTACAATGTGGACGTCAAACCAACATTGCTCTCAAGGCATGGCCCCCCATAAATATCATTACATAACGCAAGGTGGAATCACACAATGCAATAGACCTTGAGTACATCCCATTGGGCCTCGACCCATGGGCCTCAAATACATCAAATAGACCTCAACCCACGGGCCCTAATACATCACAATGGGCCTTAACCCAGGGGCCTTAATACATCACAATGAGCCTCAACCCATGGGCTCCAAATACATCAAATGAGCCACATCATATAGGCCTCATATACATCAAGTGGGCCTTAACAACGGGCCATAAACATATCAAAGGTGGGCCTCACAGATGGGCCATACACATATCAAAGGTGAGCCCCAATGGATGGGTCAAATTACATCAAGATGGGCCTTAGAATACGTCAAAATGGGCCTAATCACATAGGCCATATGCATATCATATGGGCCTCAATGGACGGCCACAAATAAATCAAGACGGGCCTCATACACATACCAAGGTGGGCCTCAATAGACGACCATAAATAAATCAAAATGGGCCCCATACATATACTAAGGTGGGGTCCACTTGAACTATAGATCTATCTTATTTTTAGTCTCAAGCTTGTAATACAAGCTTGCCAAATGGTGGATGGTTTAGATGCAACCCATGCATCATGGTGGGGGTCCACATGAACTATGGACCTGACTCATTCTTTAGCTCATATCATAAAATGAGCTTTCAAAGGGTCTGGATGGCTTGGATGCATCACATGCATCATGGTGGGGGTCCACATGAACTATGGACCTAACTCATTCTTTAGCTCATATCATAAAATGAGCTTTCAAAGGGGGCTGGATGGCTTGGATGCATCACATGCATCATGGTGGGGGTCCACATGAAGGCCCATCCTCAAGTATATATTATATATAACATAATATATAATCTACATATAATATATATAATATATACAATATTATATATAATATAATACAATATTAATTTATATCTAATATAATATATATATACACACACACACACACCGTCCCACACGTGGGGGTGGGTCCCACCGTCCAGTGTGGACAGTGTGGGTAGAACACATAAATCAGGGAGGGGTCCCACCGTCCGTGGACGGTGCGGTGTATAACACATACATTCATGTGGGTCCAACCGTCCACTGCCTGTGGACGGTAGGAATAAAACACATGCATCATTGTGGGTCCCCACGTGGGGCCCACCATAACGTTGATATACCATCCAATCCGTTGATAAGGTCACGTGGACCCAGATGAAGAGGGAAAACAAATTTCACGCTGATCCAAAACTTCTGGGGTACCCAAAAGGGTTTCAAAGGCAGACGTTCAATCACACTGTTGCCTTTGACGTGGGCCACCTGAGTTTCCAATATGGCTGATTCTTGAGGTGGCCCACTTCCCTGAGGGGGCCTACAAAATGGACGATGTGGATATACAAAACACATATCATGGTGGGGCCCATGGCTGGGACAGTGGGTCCTGCTAACCGCCCGCCAAAATGGATTTTTTTTTCTTTTCCTTTGAAAATTTGATTTCTTGAGGATTTTTGTACGTGGAGCCTGCATAAGCTGAATCCAGTTCAGCCAATGGATTCTACAGTCAACAACAAATCCATCAAGCCCAATATTGGGCTTCTTTCGGCGTGTAGAAAAATTAAGGTGAATTTAAACGGTAAAAATCACTGTTTGCTAAGGTATGGCCCACCCGAAAGTTGGATCAGCTTCATATTTCGGCTCAATGCCTAAAATGAGTTGGTAAATAGGATGGACGGCGTGGATTGGATCCATACATCCATGTGGGGCCTACAAATGGTCCACCCAAGGAGCTTTGAACCAAGCTAATACATGTGTTTTTCAAATAACGTCCAGCGTCCAGGGATGCTGGACGGTCTGGTCTTTCCAAGGGTAAAAGGTGGCCCTGCTCAGGTGGGCAACCAAATGATGGATGGTGTGGATTCAACACATATAAAGTGGGCCCCACCCACAAATGGCTTGGCTTAAATACATGCTTCATGGTGGGGTCCATCCGAGTGGGCCACACGGCCACATCATCACATGAAAGGAAATGAAAAAGAGAAGGGGAGAGAGAGAGAAAGAGAGTGGGACACCTGTGATGGAGGGACCCCGGCACTATGGGCCCTCCCTTTCAAGCATCCAATCATACATCGAGTGGGTCCCAACACATGTGGGCCCACCAAATTAAAAATCAACGGTGGAGATTACTTCTCCACCAAGATGGAAGGTCTGGATGACCTCATTTCAAGCTAGAAGGTAAACATCATGGTGGGGTCCATGGAGAATGACCCCATCATGGAATGATCATGATAATCAAGGTGGGCCATCGGCCACATCTTAGGGTCCAAAGTGAGATCCATACCATCGATCAGTAGGACTCACTTGGCTCATCATAAAAATATAAAAACTAGCCTATAGAAGCACCCACCGTTCGATCTTCTTGGTCCGATGGAAAGCCGAGCTTCTTGTGTGTCACTTTAATGGTGGAAGATGAGAAATGAATGGATAGGATGAAAGATTTTGGGAGAGGAAGTGGGCCACACAAACTCACTTTTCTCTCACTTGAAAAACCATGGATGTCCACACTCTTTCTCTCCTTTGTTGCTTGGAAAATTGTGTAGAGAAAGAGAGAGAGAGAGAGAGAATGGGATGTAAGGAGAGAGTGATGGGTGATGGAGTGATGGGTGAGTTGAGTGACTTTGAGGTTTGCTTGACTTGTGGAGAAAGGAAGCATGGGTTGCTCTTGTACTTGACATGATATGATGTGATTGATTGATAGAGTGATTGATTGATGGGACATGTTGTAGAGATTCTCTTGGGATTGCAAAAGTGCGGTGTTTTTCTTTGAACTGAACGCGGGTCCACATTTCCCTGCCAGGGTATCGGATCGGTCCGCGAGTCACGGCATTGGAACCGCGGCGACATTGGGGTCGCAATGGTACAAGTCTCGGATTAAGCCTACTCGAATCTACAAGATACGACTTAGGGTCGCGCGCAAACCTTGATTATCGGTCGCAGTTTGTCGGAATTTGACGGGAAGGATCGCAAGATTTGACGGAACAGTACAGGCTAGGATATGGGTCTTACACATATAACATGACAACTGCGATTCATATAACTGCGACCTATAAAACAAGATAACTGCAAACCAAATAACAGGACAACTGCGACCGCAACTCATATAACAAGATAACTGCGACAGCGACCCATATAACAGGATAACTACGACCCATATAACAGGACAACTGCGACCCAAATAATAGGATAACTGCGACTGCGACCCATATGACATGATAACTGCAACCCATATAATAGGACAACTGCGATCCATACAACTGAGACCCATATAACAGGACAACTAAGACCCATATAACATGAAAACTACGATCTATACAACTGCGACCCATTTGGGTCGTGGTTTGCATGGGTCGTAGTTGCCATGTTATATGGGTCGTGGTTGCCATGTTATATAGATCATGGTTTTCAAGGTGTTCAATTTATTTTCTATCATACCATTGGTATTATAGCTTAAGGCCCACAATGGGGTGATCTGATCCATCGACCTTGTCGGCCAGCTCGGCGTGGGCCCAAAAAGTCCTAACTTGGGCAATGCCCACTTTTAACAAACATCACAGTGAGCCTAGAAACTTTCAACAGTCATCATTATTTTTTATTATATGGGCCACACGACCACTGCATCAAGCTGATATTTGGGCCCTAGTCCTAAAATGACATGGCAAGAAGGATGGGCGGCATGGATGAAACACATACATGGTGGTGGGTCGTAATTGTCATGTTGTATAAGTCATGGTTCTTATGTTATATGAGTCGTGATTGTCATATTATATGGGTCATGGTTGTCATGTTATATGGGTCATGGTTGTCATGAGGTATGGGTTGTGGTTGTCATGTTATATGGGTCATGGTTGTCATGAGGTATGGGTCGTGGTTGTCATGCAATTTGAAAGCAGGAAATGAGAACCACGATCCATATCACACGAACCCACGACTCATATAACACGAGAACCATGACCCATATAACATGAGAGCCAGAGATATCCCCTGATACACGACCCAATCAACTCTGTAGCTCAATGACAGAAATGGTACACCCCAAGTCATCAATGAAAAATCCCATGTGTCGTGGTTGTCATGGATTGTAATTGTCATGTAATATGGGGTCGTGGTTCTCATGTGATATGGGTTGTGGTTGTCATTATATATGTGTCGTGGTTGTCATGTTAAATAGGTCATGGTTGTCATGAGGTAAGGGTCATGGTTGACACGACAAAAAGGATGGGCGACATAGATTATTCACATACATCAATTTAGGCCCCACTAGTCGGTCCTTGCTAAGGCTTATAAAATGAAGACTACAACCCGCATAACATGACAACCACACTCTTATCTCATGACAACTACGACCCTTTCCTCATGAAAACCACGACCCATACCTGGGTCATGGTTGTAATGTGGTAAGGGTCGTGATTGTAATGTAGTAAGGGTCATAGTTATCATGTTATATGGGTCGTAGTTGTCATGGGTCGTAGTTTTCCTAGGTCGCGGTTGTTACATGTTCACTTCCTTTGCTACTAAGGAAAGGATAGCCATTGGTACAATATCCTGAGGCTAATAATGGGGAGATCCGTTCTGTCCACCTTGTCAGTCAGCTCGGCGTGGGCCCAAAAAGTCCTGACTTGGGCAATGTCCACTTCTAACAAACATCACAGTGAGCTTGGAAAGTTTCAATAGTGGGTTCCATTATCACCATTATTTTCTATTATGTGACCCACACGAGCTCTGGATCAAGCTAATATTTGGGCCCTAGCCCTAAAATGACATGGTAAAAAGGATGGACGACATGGATTATACACATACATCAATATGGGGCCCACGAGTTTAGTCCTTGCCCACACGCAAAGAGGGCTCCGTACACATCACTTTACTGGCATTAAATACCACGTAACTTCTTAGTCCTTAAAAAACCGTGCAACTACTGAATAGGTCAGGGGCATTTTCGTCTGAAACAAACTCCAAAAGCTGTCAGAACGCCCTTTAGGGAATATATGGAGTGTCGTAGCCTTCTAGGTAATTTGCCCAAACTTCGAGGGAGAACGGTCAATTTCCCATAGATTAAAT
This sequence comes from Magnolia sinica, assembly GCF_029962835.1. NCBI lineage: Eukaryota > Viridiplantae > Streptophyta > Magnoliopsida > Magnoliales > Magnoliaceae > Magnolia > Magnolia sinica. The sequence continues at coordinate 140,059,126 of NC_080573.1, forward strand.
CTCGGACACATGCATTATGCTGTCACATGTGTGGCACGTACAGAAACTTTATAGTACACGCATGTGTGCCAGGGATACATGATTTTGTAAATATTTAAGTTGAAAGGATGTTTTCTGAAAACTAGCATTTTGAGGAATTTTGTGTAAAAATCTTTATTTTCTTTATATTTTCTCAGCTGATGTAAGTTGATGTCATCAGCAGACTTGGACCAATGAGAAATGATGGCACATGCATCTCTTGTGCCTTCAACACAAGACGGTTATAAATTTTGGGTCAAGGCCAAGCAAAGAATGGTATACCTGATGGACGGTACGGATTTCATAGACACGAAGCGGTATCCCCGCATTGGACGAAATAAAAGGGGTATATACCGAAATTTCCTCACCAATGCCACTTTCCAAAAACGTTCTTTCAGCTTTCATATTTACCAAAACTTGCCTCGAAACTGAGGATGACTCGCTTTCCGCTTTCATATTCACCAAAATTGAGGATAAAATGACATATATACCAATTTTTTTGAAGCAGATAGAGACAGGACACTGATGATAAAGAAATAGAGTCACGCTAGAGCACATGCATGTATAATAAAATTGGTGTACATGCCATGCCACACATGTGCCAGCATGGTGTATGTTGATGCTAAAATCCAATTCACCTTTCGCTGAGCTCCGAGCACTTGAACCGAGCCCTATTAGCTTACACAAAAGAAGGACAAAGGAAACCCTGACTAGAGTAGGGGACCCTTGATGTGAAAGTCAGGTTAGGAATCTGGGTCTAAGTAGTGTAGTGTAGGCTTAGGGTATCAGATATTGTATACCGGTTCCTGTAGATATGCCTCATGTTTATACATTTTATTTGGAATGATCGTGTCTGTCATCCTCAACATGATTATAGCCATTAGGCTTGAATGATGCTCGTGCTAATATTGACGGTTACCTTCTGATCGTGAGCCGGAAACCACTCCTCACGTATGTTACTGGCGTTGATTCCTCAAAGTGATCGTTGATCATGCTCTCATCCAAGCTGACCCTGAAATCTAAGTCTCACTTGCGACAATCCAAGCTCATGGGTGAATTGATCCTAGTCGGAGCTAATGGATGGAATGTGTAATGACTTCTTTTGGGTTTCGAGTTGATGCGAAAGCAGAACTTGGGAGTCGAACTCTAGTTACTACCAGACCGGGTTAGACGAGCTGTCATCGACGAGGCGAGGTTTAGCTCATCGGCCTTTGTCGTCCGACCTGCTATGGCGAGTCCGCCCAATTGGCTGAGTCGCGCTTTCCTCAACTGGGGTCGGAGGTGTTCCTACCTAGACGTGTCCACTCAATCGGTTGAGCCGAGTCCGCCTCTTTAGAGGTCAGCCCATATTTTCCCCTGACAGCGTATATGCGAGATCTAATCCATCCATCAGGTTAGTCAAACTTTGTACATGTTTTTCCAAAAAGAAATTCTAAATCAATTAGTGTATAAGCTCTAATATTAAAATCTCATGAATGGGTTGGAGAGAAACTTCATTCAGGCATTTGTGACCGTTGACAATTTCTTGGGGCCATAGATGTTTTGGATCAAGTTTATATTTGTGTTTTTGCTTTATTCAGGTCTGTGCAACCTTATTAACAGGTTGGATGACAGTTAAATCATCATAGTTGGCCTTAGAAAGTTTTAAACAGTAACCGTTAAATCTCCACAATTTTTTTAATTTTTTTTCCTTTTCTTCTGTTGTGTGGTGCAGTTGAGCTTTGGATCTGAATCAATTTTGGGCTTGTGCTCTAAATTGAGCTGGAAATGAATGGAATACGTGGATAAAAGGCATACATCAGTTGTACCATATAAAGCTTTTGCCACGTCATGCAAGGGATATCCTTAGTGGGTGTATAAGGCAATACACTTGAAAGACTTTGATACTTTCAAAAAGTATGATGGATGGCAAGCGTGTAGGCACTTAGAAATTGTAAATATGGTACACAAAGTGAAATTAAACCGTCCAAATTATAGTACCTGGTGTAGACGGATCATTAATCTAAAATTATGATTATTCCGTCCTCTAAGTATTATGTTTGTGAACATTTATTGGACAGTTAAAGAAAAAATATCCCAAGGTTCTGCTTCCATAAACAAGCATCACCAGTGGCTACGATTGTTCAACCACTATCACCGGATTGTGAGTTGGCTATAGAGGACTTAATTCAGCTAAATTTATATGAATTAATATATGCCACATGCATAATCCATAAGTGCCTGTGCATTGAATGTCATACAGGGCCTTAGTATCTTAAAACCCCTCTTTAAAATTTTTATTACTCAGTAGCGGGGTTGTCAATGGGCCGAGTCTTTCCAAGCCTGGACTGTAACTCTAAGCCTAAGCCCAAATCTAGCAGGGGCCGTGACAGGCTGAAATAGTCCAGCCCGAGTCCGTCCGAGCCGCCTCGATCCTGAATATCTTTGTCGATAAATGATGTTTTTGTGTGCCTCATGTGTGTGAGAGAGGGAAAAAATTAAAGAAAATGGGAAACATTAGGTTCAGAAAAGACTTATCAATTTGGGATGGGTTTATGGACCTTTGAGGTGCTAGCCCGAGTCGAGCCCAATTTACATTTGGGCTTCTGGTTTAAGCCCGAGCCTGACCATTGGACCTGATATACCACCCCAAACCCGGACTAATATGAGCCAACCCAGAAGGTCCGTTGAAACTACCTGGCCCACTGACCGCCCTAATCAGCATTGCTAAGATACCAGCCATGCATGGGCCATGAAGTTCATGTACATGCCACATATGTGCTAACGTGGTACCATAGGCATGAAGATTTTTCTCAACCCATCAACATGATGTGTTCTAATACTGAGGCCCACATGCTAATAGCTGATTTTCTTTTTGGGAAAACATGTAGAAGGTGGACTAACGTAATGAAAGATGAATGGATTGGATCTCTCACATAGGTGCCATGCAGGCACAGACGCGGATTAGATATGACAGGTTGAGTAGCCAGACTCGCTACTGAAGTGACGTCACCAAGTTCTGTAGGGCCCACCATGATGTATGTGTTGTATCCACACCGTCCATCCATTTGGAGATATCATTTTAGGGCACGAGACAAAGAATGAGTCATATCCAAAGCTCGAGTAGACCCTACCACAGAAAACAGTGGAGAGAGTGACGCCCACCATTAAAAATTTCTAACGGCCACAAAAGTTTTTAATCAAGCTGAAATTTGTTTTTCCCCTTCTTTCATGTCTGTCTTAACTTATAAATAGGTTGGCTCTCAGATAAACATCATAGTGGACCTTAGGAAGGTTTCAACGGTGGGCGTCCCTCCCCCCACTGTTTTCTGTGGTGGGGTCCACACCAGATTTGGATCTGACTCATTCTTCGTCTCATGCCTTAAAATGATCTATCCAAATGGATGAACGGTGTAGATACAACACATACATCATGGTGGGCCCCACAGAACTTGGTGACGTCACTTCAGTATCTAATCCACGTCCTGCAGGCCATGTGTGTCACGCTCCGAAATTCAGGTACTGAGTGTGCACACTTTAGACTTGAGTGTACTTAAATCAGTGAGTCACCTTATTTAATAGAGGCATAATATAATTCGAATTCTATGTTCGCATTAACATCCATTAATACATTCATATCAACTTAATCCATTCACAAACATTCACCACCACACATTAAAAAAAAAATCAAGAACATAAGTTAAAACTAAATTAAGATTTTTAATAAGTCATTAGAATCATCATGTTATTTTAAAAAAATAATAATAAATAAATCTAAATTTGAAGTCATTTAAAAACAAAAATAAAATAATAATAGGAAATATATGTTCCATTTAGTTATTCTAATGATCCAACAAAGTAATCTCGTCTTTGATTAAATATGGCCACTGATCCTTTGGATCATCCATTGGTTTGGCTTCCTGTTCTTGCTCTTGAGTTATTGTATCTGCTTTAATTCCATTTGTACGGTTTTTCCATCAATAAACCGTCAGCTGGCCGGCCCAATGAGTGAACCCATCATAGTGCATGATACAATTAAAATAATACATACAAATAAAACATAAAAATAAAAAATACTATACAAATAATGTAATTAAAGTGAATATTGTAAATGGTATTGATGATGCATCAAGTGGGTATAAATAAAAACCATCCACTTGCTTGAGTTGGATATCGACAACCCGCATCTGCACTCGGCAGGCTTCTATAGTTGGTAGGCATGGGCAAGGCCCGCACCCCTCCATTGGGCAGGCTTCCAAATATAGTGGGCTTCTAGTGGGTACAATGGGCTGTCCCTTAGGTAATCGCACAAGAGTATTAACGATGCCAGGCATGAATGTTTGATGCAACAGTAAACATATCAACAGTCACATACATCTCTCCTTGTGAGAGGCATTTCACATGTTTATAATCCAAGAATATCTCAGCACTAATCAGCTCATAACCAATTCAATCAAGTTAGTCACAACAACAAATTATTTTAATCATATGGAGAGGAAACATGTTGGGATTACTCACCTGATGATTTAGGGAGAAATCCAATGGTGCAGATTAAAGAATACCTATAAATAATCCATATGCAGTACACCATAATATTAAAAAAATATAAAGTTCATAAAGCATTTGATTTGTTTTGATTACTAATTAAGATAATATATGAGAGTGATACTTAGGTTTTACAAGGTAACATACCTAATAGATAGGGTTTATCTTATCTGATATTTCAGTAAAAAAGGTCAGGCTAGATATCTTATAAGATGACCCACCATATGAATGACTTGGATCTTGTAATAGCTTGCCATAATGATACATAATTTAGCCTATGTATGTTTTGTCCTAAACATGCATGTACCTTATATAAGTTTTATTGTGCATTTGAATGCTGAAATATATTAAATTATACATATATCTAACACATTTTTTTTCTGTGGGTCCTACTTATAGGGATGTAGACTGATTATATGGTTACTACTACTATATTGACCATTGGGAAGAAATTTCAATCCAATATGAAATTTGTGGGACTTGTAATACCCTAAACAATTATTGTACAACTACCATTTTTTCTTTTTGTATGGGTCGCACACATTTTGGATATTTCTTAAATTTACACTCTTAACCCACAGTAACCTTCCAAATCAAATGGATGGAATGGATACAATACATATATCACTGTGGGTCTAAAATCTGATGACTCGAGATGGTTTCTAACGCTAGAAACCGCACTTGGTTTCAACGCTGGAAACCAAACTTTATTTTTATATACTTATTTATTTATTTAATTTTTTAAATAGGTCTCATGATGATCTAAACCATGAGTGAGATGGGTAATCTCCTCATAAAGGACGAGCCCAATAATCTCCTCAAAACAACACTTTTGTGGCCCACACAAATACTCAATAGTGACAATTTAATTTTCACTGTTTAAGGCGTTGTGGTCCACGTGAGTTTTCTTTTAAATAAAATTTTCAACCACATGTCTCTTATTAAGTGACAAGATTATTAGACGGTACGAATTTGATACTTACATCAAGAAAGCCCCAGATATAAGGCCCATTAATCCGGACTAATTCCAATACCGTAAATAGATCAACTTCAATTTTGTACGTTGGAGTGTTTTTGCGCCCATTTTATATTATTATACTTTTCTCATGATGGTCCATACATAATATGTGTGCATAAGATCGATCCCATTTACTATTTTACCAATATCATTTTAGGACATTGGTAAGAAAATGAGATAGATTTGTTATTCTGGTTGGTCATACCACCATGAACAACACTGACCGTTCTTCAACCATTAAAACATATACATTTCTTATTTCGAACCTTCCTATCTGTCTATGTAAGATCCGAGTTGTTCATTGGTCCACACAATTATTTTTTAATGGTCAAAATAATTGGTATCTCGATCGGAACTCCCTACGGCCTCGATGGATATTCCAACAACGAATGCATTATGAATTCTATTTTGCATATTATAGCCTACCAAAATGTTAATTTAGCCTAATTTTTGGAGGTTTTCCATATTTTGGTCCTTATAACCTAATGGACGGAATTGATCGGGCCGCATATGCAAAATAAAGCAAATATGTAATTCAAGTAAAATAAACAAAAAGAACTTGTTCCCTTTTATTTCTTATTACATGCGTAAGGTGTTCCAAGGTGCATTATGCATATGCGCATATATTGATATATGTGCACATGCATTGCACCCATTGTAACAACCATAAATTTTAGTGCATTAAAAAAATTAAAATAAATATTTAAAATTTTTATTTTTAAATAAAAAATAAAAACAAATCAATAGTTGAGTTGGTAGAGATATTCTTATAGAGAGAGTTTTAAGGATCGACTCTTAAAGTACTAATAATAATTTTTTAATCAAATGTCATAAAAAAATTTCAAATTCAGGATAAGGGAGGATGTGCTCATACTATCTTATGAGAATTTTGTCACGCCCCAAACTCGAAAATCGGATTCATAGGAATCCCGATCGCCGAATCTGGTGCCGACAGCCTCCATAGTACCCCATTCTCAGCTCCTAACGTCCATACGCCAGATTACGATCCTGAGATTCTATAAGGAGAATTTTTTTTTCTTTGTGTACATTTAACTCGCAATAAGCATAACCACAAGATTACCCGAATCACAAAGGCAACATCATCATCACATGTCCACTAATATAATCATTTGAGTACAATGCTGAAAGGGAAATACATAATGAAAAAAAATCAAGCTCCAGAAGACCGCTGCACGCTCCAAGCTCAACGCTGCTGCGACCAAACGCTACCTGCACGCATCTATTGTGCATAAGCTTATAGAAAGCTTAGTGGGTGGTGAAAGTGTGTGCACAAGGTAAGTGCCAAGTATTCAATATAATGTCATCATCATACATTACCGAAAATACTGGTAATCCATAAATCGTATAATATCGGAATAAGTAGAAATACTGACCAGATTAGGAATAATCATAGTAAACAGAAATATTAACAAGGTCATGAATTATACGATACCAAAGTAAGCAGAAATATTAACAAGATTATGAATCATACGACATCAGAGTAATGCGAAAACATACTGATAGGCTCATAAATACCATTAGCCTTATCCAGGCTATGCGATGCGGAGATATAATGAAAACAATATCATATACTGATGAAGCAATGCAGATCAGCTATGCAATCGAAGACAGCAAGCCAAATATCAGATACCGATGATGCAATGCAATATGCAAATCCTGATGAGTCCACAAATACCATCAGTCGTATCTAGGCCGTATAATGCAGAAACATAGCAACCTAAAATGCTAAGTATTGCGGATGCAATGTGATATGCGGTGCAAATGAAATGACCATGGTGGGTGTGAAGTCAGGATGATAGTACATAGTATCGCAGGCTACGGGGTCCATCACAAGGGACTTCTGTAAGGCCTGTGTCCTACTCCGTACCGTTCCGTAAGTTCCTGCGATCCTCCCGATCAAATTTCGCAACCTTCGACCCTTATCCAACGTTTGCGCGCGATCCTAAGCCGAGTCCTGCAAATCAGAGTCGGCTCAACCCGAGACTTGTACCCTAACGACCGCGCCGTCGCCGCGGTTCCGATAACGCATCTCGCGCGCTGAGGCGATACCCTAGCCAGGAGATGTGGGCCCGCGTTCAGTTCGAGGAAAACGCCGCGCATTTACAAATCCAAGAAAAATTTCAAATCATGTCCCATCCATCCCATCAATCACACCTCATGTCAAGTACACACCACCCCATCCTCAAGCAACCCCTAAAGTCAACACTCTCTTACACAAAGTACACTCATCACTCACCTTTTCACCCATCACACCCATCTCTCCCTCTCTCTTACATCACCTCTCTCTCTCTTTTCTCTCTCATTCCAAGCAACCCAAGGAGAGAAGCCAATGTCCAAGGCATTTCCAAACATCATGAGAGCTTTGTGTGGCCCACTTCTACCTCCCATCTCCACCATCAAAGCCTCATCTCAACTGTTAGATCACGTTCTGTGGAGCTATAAAACGCGTTGATGGAAGAAGGACAAAGAGATCTTGAGGTGGGTGTTCTTCTAGAGTTTGATTTATGTGATTTTGATGATTTGAGGGCCCATATATGGTGGGACCCATCTTGATGTATGCTTTGTATCGAGGGGCCCATAGTGGCAAGGTCCCTCCACCATCCGATCTCTCTCCCTTTATCTCCCTCTTTACCTTTTTTTTAATGGTATTGATGATAGTAAGGTGTGGCCCACCTGATGTGTGTGTGTGGCCCACCTGATCCAGTTGGGGGAGCCCACATTGTTGTCCATGGCGGGCAGACCTTGACGGAGGAAATCATATATAGCAGCCCGATCCAAACGGTGGTGGCCCATCCTCATGGCACTACATGATCTATGTGCCTTATTTACACCGTCCAACCATCGACCCCACCACGTGGAACCTACCTTGATGTACATGTGACACCCACACCGTCCATCCATCTTGCTGCCCAGATGGTGGAAACCACCGTGGTTTTTTTTTATGCACTCTGTGCATCCAGGGAGCCTAGCGTAATTTTTATATTTTATACATTACACTGTCCACACACACATGGATCTGACTTTGATGTATATATCCGATCCACACCGCCCATCCTATTTCTTAGCTCATTTGAGGCGTTGAGCCGAAAAATGAAGCCAATCCGAATCTCTGGTGGGCCATAATATAGAAAATAGTGATTTTGGGTGATTTAAACTGTTAAGGCCCGCTGTGATGTTTCTTTACGTCAAAAAAATAATGTATATTAGTCTCGTTAGATCTGTTATGAGTCGGGGGGACCAATGGTCGGTGTGGATTTTATTGATGTGGGCCCCACCTATGAAATATTTCTTATAATAAAAAAAAAAGGGGGGGGGGAGCAAGATTCTGACGCAGTTGCTGTTCCGGATGCTGCAGCAAGCAGCGTCCAGCGTCCCAGCAGGGTGGGACGGTCGGCCCCACCACGGGCCCCACTGTGATGTATGTTGAACATCTATATCGTGCATTTGATGGGTTTCCTTTATTCAGCGGGTCACCCCAGAAATCAGCCGTTTACGGCACTTAGGTGGCCCACACCATCTTAAATCATGTGAAGATATGCTTAACATATAAAAGCACTTGCTGGATGGCCCACCGTGATGTATGTATAATCCACTTCATCCGTCCATCTAGACGGTGGCAGATCGGGCCACCACTGATGGATGTATTTCATCCAAACCGTCCATTCATTTCATCTGGACGATCCCACCGTGATGCATGTTTTGCATTCAACGCTGGCCCTTGCACTTTCTCACACACACATATTTATATATAAATCTGTATATATATAATAATGTATATAATATATAATATATTAATAATATCATATTGGTGGGCCACACGTGTGGACCCACCACCTCATATGTATCTTATATGCACCGTCCAGATCGTCAGACTCTCTGGATGGTGGCTTTCTCCGTGTCATGTTATATTATAATATAATGTAATATATTATATTATATTATATGATAATATATTATATTATATTATATATGTTAAGGTGGGCCACTACGTGGACCGCACCATGATGTATGTTGCATCTGCACCGTCCATTTGCCAGACGGTGCAGCAGCCATGACGTCCAAGCCGTCCATCCATCTTACGGGTGTAGCCTTGATGTATCCTTGCTGTCTATCCATTCGACGTGCGTGCGGCCCCACCATGATGCGTGTGCTGTATCCACACCGTCCATCCAATTTGAGGGGCCACACGTGATGTGTAGTCTTATCCACACCGTCCACATGGTGGGACGGTGGCCCCTTTTTGATGTATGTATTCTATATCCAAGCTGTCCATCAGATTGGGCGTGGGCCCACCATGCCGCATGTGTTTTATCCAAACCGTCTATACATTTGGTGAGCTCGTCCTTGCGCTTGAGGGGGCAGATCTAATATCAAGTGGACCACCTTACATAAAACAGTAGTGTTGAACGCCCACCCTTGAAACCCCTTTGGGTTACAAAAGTTTTAATTCAATACGATAGTTGTTTTCCTTCCCTGTTCAGGTCCTTATGATCTCATGAACAGTATGGATGGAAAAATAAATACTATGGTGGGCCCACTAGAAATTTAACTATGAAAATTATTATCGCTACGGGTATTTGTGGTATGGTCCAGATGATCCTTTGATATGATTCATTGTTGGATAATGCTCGAAAATAATCTCTATAGATGGATGAATGGTGTAGTCGTTGTGGCCCATTTGATATGGCCCATTGTGATATATTTGGGGTCCATAGGTCGAGGCCCATTAAGATGTATTTGGGGCTCATGGGTTGAGACCCATTAAGGTATATTGGAGGCCCAGGTATGAGGCCCACTTGATTGTATTAGGCGCAGGTGCAAGGCCCACCTATTGTGTATTCGAGGCTCATGGGTTGTGGCCCATTGTGATGTATTTGAGGCCCATGGGCGAAGCCCGATGTGATGTATGTGTGGCCGTTACGTTGTGTATGAATCCCTTATGTGGGCCACTCCTTGGGAGCAATGTTGGTTAGATGTCTACATTGATGGGCAATGATGGTTAGATGTCCTCATTGTGACCTTCCCTTAAGCATTGTTAAGCTCATTCTTATCGATCCCTATTGTCGTGGCCAATTGACGTGATCGATTTGTCGATTCTGATTATCGATCGATCCCGATTGACGTGGCTGATTTGTCGATTCTGATTATCGATCGATTCCGATTGTCGTGACCGATTGCCGATTTCGATTAACGTGACCGATTTGTTGATTCTAATTATTGACCAATTCCGATTGACGTGACCAATTTGCCGATTCTGATTATCGATCGATCCCGATTGACGTGGCTGATTTGCTGATTCTGATTATCGATCGATTCCGATTGTCGTGACCGATTGCCGATTTCGATCGACGTGACCGATTTATCGATTCTGATTATTGACCGATTCCGATTGACATGACCGATTTGCCGATTCTGATTATCGATCGATTCCGATTGTTGTGACCGCTTGTTGATTCCGATTGACGTGAGCAATTTGCCGATTCTGATTATCGATTGATTTCGATTGTCAGGACTGATTGCCGATTCCGATCGACGTGACCGATTTGCTGATTCTGATGATCAATTGATTTCGATTGTCAAGGCCGAGTATCGAGGCCGATTCTGATTTGTCGAGACTGATTGTATGAGCTGATTCCGATCGTCGAGACCGAGTATCGAGGCTGATTCTGATTTATCGAGACTGATTGTATGGGCTAATTTCAATTGTCGAGACCGAGTGTCGAGGCTTATTTCGAGTGTCGATCCCGATTGTTTAGGCCGATTTCGTTTGTCGAGGCCATTTTTTTTTATTGTCGAGGCCGATTGTCGAGGCCTATGTGATGAGGCCCATTATGATGCATTTAAGGGCTAGGCAATGGAGCCCATTGTGATGTATGTTAGGCCCATATGAAAGGCCCATCGTGATGTGTATTAAGCTCTTGAGTGAGGCCCATGGTGTTGTATATTAGGCCCTTTGCGAGGCCATGGGTCCACTATATGTTAGGCTCTATGTGGGCCACTCTTGGGGGTAATGTTGGTTAACTGTCTACATTTTCGATGTCGATTGTCGGTGCCAGTTATTGATACCGATTATGAGTATGTGACAGCATAGCATCACGATACATGCCCATACGCATCATTTGCATGTTTGTTATGAGATGTGGTTGACCATTACATATGACATTGGGCATGTTGTTATGAGACTCCCTGATAGGTAGAGATTATCTCACATGAGTACACGGTATGCTCAGGATTGATGCATGATTGGACTGTGTGACTCATACATCTTGCATTTGTGTGACATGACCACCGTACGCCCTAGCGACATCAGGGCCGTAGCCTCCACAGGTATTCGTGGATGGCCAATTGGGACACCGAAAATCTGTTTTACATGGGGTGCTATAGATATCCCTAGTTGAAAGTCCCTAAACCCTCTTGGTTCCAGAGGTTGCTCGAACGTCTAGACCGAGTGGATGCATGAGCGCGTGAGGGCCGTATACCGTTAGGCCTCGTCTCCCACTGTGTCATGGTCAGTTGGAAGGGGGTACGGCCTTACCTGCCCTAGAGGAGGGGGCAATGCTAGGCTGAGTCTGACCAGCTCATGGAATGGGTCCGCTATCGACGAGCCGAGCCCGATATTGGCAGGCGGATAGTGAGGTCTCTTCCACTCACCTTGTTGCGAGTGATGGGGCGGCAATCTGGTTTGTAGTATAATAGACCCCGGTGATTTTTCAGAGAAGAACCGTACTGATATGTGGACTTATTGAGTAGGACTTGCATACTCATGCATTTGTTTCATTCACTATCCACTCGGGCTGGTGGTGCGCAACTAATTGTTGTGTACCTTCGCATGGCCAGGATTTCAGTTGGGCGCGCGACTAACCTGAGATCAGGAGTTTACCACATTGAGTCTGACTATCCAAATTTAGGTATGGGACTGGTTTGGATAGAAGTCCCTTGCGGTGGACCCCGTAGCCTGCGATACTACATACTATCATCCCGACTTCACACTCCAGCATGGTCATTTCATTCGCACCGCATATCACATCGCATCCGCAGTACTTAGCATTTTGGTTACTATGTTTCTGCACTTATATGGCCTAGACGGACTTAGCAGGATATACATATTGCATTATACTCTCGGCGTCTGATATTTGGCTCTCTTTAATTCTTCATTTATATAGTTGATCTGTAGTATTCTGATATTGTTTGACTCATGGACTTGTCAGTATTTTCGCTTATTCTGATAATGTATGATTCATGACCTTGTGCTTATTTCAACATTGTATGATTATGTCATTGCGTTGAATACTTGGCACTTATCTTGTACACACACTTACACCACCCTCTAAGCTTTCTATAAGCTTATGCACGATAGATGAGTGCAGGTGATGTTAGGTTACAGCAGTGTTGAGCTTGGAGTATGCAGCGGTCTTTTGGAGATTGATTTTCGATTCATGTATTTCCCTTTCAGCATTGTATTCAAATAATTATATTAATGGATATGTGATGATGATGTTGCCTTTGTGAATTGGGTAATCTTGTGGTTATGCTTATTATGAGTTAAATGTATAAAATAAAAAATAAAAAAATCCTCCTTGTAGGATCCCAGGATCGGAATCTGGCGTATGGACGTTAGGAGCCGAGAATGGGGTACTACGGAGGCTGTCGGCACCGGACTTGGCGATCGTGATTCCTGTGAATCCGATTTTCAGGTTTGGGGCGTGACAACTTCTATCCAAATCAGTCCCATACCTAAATTTGGATAGTCAGACTCAATGTGGTAAACTCCTGATCTCAGGTTAGTCGCGCGCCCAACCGAAATCCTCGCCATGCGAAGGTACACGTAGAAAATAGTTACGCACAACCAACCCGAGTGGATAATGAATGAATGAATGAATATGCAATTCCTGCTCAATAACTCCACATATCGGTACGGTTACTCTCTGGAAAATCACCGGGGTCTATTCACTCTAAACCAGATTGCCGCCCCATCGCGCGCAACAAGGTGAGTGAAAGAGACCTCACTATGCACCTGCCAATATCGGGCCCAGCTTGTCAATAGCGGACCCATTCCTCGAGCTGGTCAGACTCAGCCTAGCATTGCCCCCTCCTCTCGGGCAGGTGAGGCCGTACCCCCTTCCAACCGACCACGATACAATGGGAGACGCGGCCTAATGGTATACGGCCCTCATGCGCTCATGCATCCACTCGGTCTAGACGTTAAAGCAACCTCTGGAACCAAGAGGGTTTAGAGATTTTCACCCAGGGATATCTATAACACCCCATGTAGAACAGATTTTCAGTGTCCCATTTGACCATCCACGATATGCCTGCGGAGGTTACGGCCCTGATGTTGCTAGGGCGTACAGTAATCATAATGTAAGATGCATGAGTCATACAATCCAGTCATGCATAAATCCTGCGCATATCGTGCGCTCATGTGAGATAACCTCCGCCTATCAGGGAGTCTCATAACATCCTGCCCAATGGCATATGCAATGGTCAACCACATCTCATAACAAACATGCAAATGATGCATATGGGCATGATCATGATGCTATGCAGTCACGTACTCATAATCAGTATCAATATCCGACATCGACAATCAATCACAACAATGTGGACATTTAACCAACATTGTCCCCCAAGGAATGGTGGACCCATGGCCTCACGCAAGGGCCAAACGTACAACACCATGGGTCCCTCTCAATAGCATAATACACACCACGATAGACCTTTCACATGGGCCTAACATACATCACAATGGACTCCATCACCTGACCCTCCAATGCATCACAATGGGCCTCAACTATGGATCGCATATACATCATATAGGTCTCGACAATTGGCCTCGGCAATCAAAATCGGCCTCGATAATCGGAATCGGTAATCGGCCTCGATTGATAATCAGCCTCGATCGATATTCGGCGATCGGGCAAGATAGATCAAAATCGGTAATCGGCCTCGATAAATATTCAACAATTAGCCAAGACAAATCAGAATCGGTAATTGGCCTCGATTGATAATCAACAATTGGCTAAGACAAATCAGAATCGGTAATTGGCCTCGATCGATAATCAGCCTCGATCGATAATCAACAATTGACCAAGAAAAATCAGAATCGATAATCGGCCTCGATCGATATTCGGCAATTGACCACGACAATTGGGATCGATCAATAATCGGAATCGACAAATCGGTCACGGCAATGACACCGATAATCAACAGATAAACAAAGCGAGGTCTATAAATGATCAGCCGATCAACCATAGTATAAAGATCAGTACTCGGCCGTGGTTATATCAAATCCGAAAGCATGGAGCCATCCGTCTACGGCGAATGGGCCCCACTTATTTAGATTAACCCACGAAGAGAATGAGCCTAACAAAGCCTAAGGGAAGGTTACAATGAGGACATCTAACCATCATTGCCTATCAATGTGGACGTCAAACCATCATTGCTCCCAAGGCATGACCGTCAAAAACATCATCACATACATCATGGTGGAACTTACAATGCAATAGACCTTCTATACATCCCAATGGGCCTCGACCCATGGGCCTCAAATATATCAAATGAGTCTCATCATATGGTCTTATATATGTCAAAGTGGGCCTCAATAACGGGGCTCATACACATCACGGTGGGCCTTAATAACGGGCCTCATATACATCAAGGTGGGCCTCAATAACGAGCCTTGAATACACCACAATGGGTCTCAACCCATGGGCCCCAAATACATCACAATGGGCCTTAACCCGTAGACTCCAAATACATCAAATGGGCCACATCATATGGGCCTCATATACATTAAGTGGGCCTCAACAATGGGCCATAAACATATCAAAGGTAGGCCTCGCAGATGGGTCTCATACATATCAAAGGTGGGCCCCAATGGATGGGCCATAACTACATCAAGATGGGCCTTAGAATACGTCAAAATGGGCCTAATCACATGGGCCATATGCATATCATATGGGCCTCAATGGATGGCTACAATTAAATTAAGATGGGCCTCATACACATACCAAGGTGGACGCCCATAACTAAATCAAAATGGGCCCCATATATATACCAAGGTGGGCCTCAATGGACGGCCATAAATAAATTAAAATGGGCCCCATACATATACCAAGGTGGGCCTCAATGGATGGCCATAAATAAATCAAAATGGGCCCCATACATATACCAAGGTGGGGTCCACTTGAACTATAGATTTGTCTTATTTTTAGTCTCAAGCCTGTAATACAAGCTTGCCAAATGGTGGATGGTTTGGATGCAACCCATGCATCATGGTGGGGGGGTCCACATGAAGGCCCATCATCAAGTATATATTATATATAAGGCAATATATAATCTACATATAGTATATATAATATATACAATATTATATATAATATAATATATATATATACACACACACTGCACGCATACACACACCCTCCCACACGTGCGGGTGGGTCCCACCGTCCAGACAGTGGACGGCGTGGATACATACATCATTGGGCCCAACGCTGCACCCCACACTGCACAGACGCAGCCGTGTACAGGGGTGGGCGGGAGTAGATAAAACACATACTTTATGGTGGGGTCCACACATGTGGCCCATCATAATGTGTATCTGCCATCCAGGCCGTTGATAAGGTCCCACAGACCCTGGATGCAGAGGCAAAACAAATTTCATAGTGGTCCAAAACTTCTGGACGCCCAAACAAATTTCAATGGCAACCGTTCAGTTCCACTTTTTCCTGTAATGTGGGCCACCCAAGTTCCATATACGGTTGATTTTTGGAGGGGCCACTGCCCAGAAAGAGGGCCACCAAATGCACGGTTTTGATGTTATCAAACATTACGGTGGGGCCCATGGCTGGAGCCCACGTCCCTAGCCCCTGTAGCACGTCACGGAGCAGCAGCGCCTGCTGACGTCAGCGGCAGGTGCTGCTACCTATATTATTATTATTATTATTTTTGAAAAAAAGAGTTTTTCTGGGGATTTTCGTAGGTGGGACCCGCATCGGGTGGATCCGACCCAGCCAATGGTTCTTTATGGCTCAAGACAAGCCAGACAAGCCCAATATCCAATATATTTTAGTGTACAGAAACGATAGGGGATATTTCAATGGTACGCACGCTGTTTGCTATGCTATGGCCCGCCCGAAAGTCGGATTGACCCCATTTTTCAGCTCAACGCCTAAAATGGTATGGGGAAAAGGATGGATGGCGTGGATTGAATTTATACATCAAAGTGGGGCCTACATGGACAACCCTTCCCAAAGCTTTCAAACAAGCTCATATATGTGTTTTCATTTCACGTCCAGGGACGTCCCTGGACGGGGACGGTCTGTGCATAACACATCTACCAAGGTGGGCTTTACTTAGGTGGTCCACCAAAGGATGGATGGCTTGGGCAAAACACCCATATAAAGTGGGCCCCACCCACAAATGGCTTGGATAAAATGCATGCTTCATGGTGGGGTCTATCCAAGTGGGCCACACGGCCATATCATCACACACAAAAATAAATAAATAAAAGAGGGAGAGAGAAAGAGAGAAAGAGGGACACGCGTGATGGAGGGACCCCGGTACTATGGGCCCTCCATTTCAAGCATCCAATCATACATCAAGTGGGTCCCATTGCATGTGGGCCCACCAAATTAAAGATCAACGGTGGAGATCCCTTCTCCACCAAGATGTAAGGTCTACATGACCCCTTTTTAGACTAGAGAGAAAACATCATGATGGGGTCCATGGAGAATGGCCCCATCATGGAATGACAATAAAAATCAAGATGGGCCATCGGCCACATCTAGGGTCCCAAGTGAGATCCATACCATCAATCGGTAGGCCTCACTTGGCCCATCATCAAAACATGAAAAGGTCTATCCTAATAAGCACCCACCTTTAATCGCCTATTCGTTCTTCCACCAACACGATCTAGAGCTCCAAAGGACAGACTTCAATGGTTGAGATTGGTTTTAGAGGGTGGGGATTAAAGATAGGAAGGTGGGCCACACATGGCTTCTCCATGGAAACCATGGACGATTTTCTCTTTGGGTTTGCTTGGGAGAATGAGAGAGAATGAGAGAGAGAGAGAGATGATGGGAGAGAAGTGATGGGAGAGAGAGATGGTGAGTGATGGGTAGGTGTACTTGGTTGTAAGAGAGTGTTGACTTTAGGGGAGGGGTAGTTGTACTTGGGGATGGGGTGTGAGGTGATGGGAGTACTTTGACATTTGACATGATTGATGGGATTGATTTAAAAGGTTGAAGAGATTCTCTTGGAATTTTACAAATGCGCGGCGTTTTCTCGAACTAAACGCGTGCCCACATCTCCTGGCTTGGGTATCGCCTTGGCACGCGAGATGCGGCATCAAAACCGCGGCGACGACACGGTCGCTAGGGTACAAGTTTCAGATCGAGCCGACTCTGGAATACGGGATACGACTCGGGGTCAGTCGCAACTACCGATAAAAGCTCGCGGGTCACCGAAATTCTACCGGGAGGACAGTGAAAGCCTACGGTATGGTACGGGCTAGGATACGGGTCTTACAAATTTTCTTTAAAAAAGGATACAGAGAGGTTTCTACTTAATAGAAAAAAATAAGAAGCTCTGGAGAATAAGGGAGATGAGATTCTAAGAAGGCTCGATCGAGTAAGTTATAATCGTTAGATCTTTTTAATTTTTTATTATATTATTAATTTCTTCTTAATCTATACAATGGATTGTGTGGATCATCCACATGATCATTGTATAGGTGTGTAGAGTCAATTTTAATAAAGTGATGTTTTTATGATTTCAGATCTGGTTAGTAATATTTTAGGAATAAATTGAATGGATGGAATCTGATTGTGTTAAGATAGATCTGTACGGATTATATGATCTCTAAGACCAAAATATACAAAGGCCC
Organism: Magnolia sinica; assembly: GCF_029962835.1. NCBI lineage: Eukaryota > Viridiplantae > Streptophyta > Magnoliopsida > Magnoliales > Magnoliaceae > Magnolia > Magnolia sinica. The sequence continues at coordinate 140,077,596 of NC_080573.1, forward strand.
TAATTTTTAGATCAATCTGACCATCGAATGGGCCACATTAGTCAAATCTAGAAGTGTTTAATAAAGGAATCTTAAATTTTTGCGCAAGTGTTGGTATCACTTGGCGTAGAAGGTCGAGATGGGTCATCAGTGTATGTGTGGTTAGGTCCACACCATCCATCTAATGTGTAGAGGCAAAACATGACAAGACCTCAAGAATCTGAATGATCTAATCATCCAATGGGCCACCTTGATCAAGTAATTTTCAATCAATTTTATAATATTAAAAAGAAAATAAAAGATAGAAATCTAAATAGAAATTTTAATTATTTGATCATTTTGGATTTGGCCACCTGGGATGTTAATCAAATGTGAACCTCATCATGTAAAATAATTAGATGAATAATAATGTTGTTAATATAACTGATAGAATCTCTAAATTCAAACCAACCTGATTACCTTGTGGATTCTATACTACCAGACTCATGTGAGTAACCCAATTTATCTCATAATTCATTAAAATTAAAATAAATCGTTTGTGATTGTTTGATTGATTGATATACTTATTTGAGTATTTTGTTATGATAATTGTATGCTAAATTCATATGTGAATATTCTGATTAAGACAATTATACTAAATATGAAAAATATGCATTTACATATCATCCATCATTCATTACATTTACATAATGCATGGTCGATCCTAGGTACCCTCCTTGGAAGAAATGTCGATCCTAGTAGAGCGTTACCAGATGCAGGTTGTGCCCAAGCCTACCGAAAGGTAGAAGCCTACCCAACGGGTGGATGCGGGTTGACGACTTCCAACCCAAGCAGATGGACGATCATCTCATCTGATGCATTCATACATCATTTGCATCCATATCATTGTACATCCACTTTTTTGTTATTTTAATTGATATGATTATGAACCATGCTGAGTTATTTCACTAAGCCTGGCCGGCTTACCTTTTTATTGATGGAAAATTCGTACAGAGGAGCCATTAACAGATGATGTGATGCAAGAACCGGAAGGATACACCGTACCTGAACACGATCCATGTGAAATATGACCATACTTATCTGAAGATGAAGTGGCGACATTAGACCATTTCTAATTACTTGCTAGCATAGTTTGATTAGCGTAAAATGAGTATCAGTATTGATTTTGAGATCTTAAGAAATTATTTATATTTATTTCATTGAAATAATGTTAGTATGGAATAAACATAATTATAGTACAATAATATAATAAATGAATGATTTTTAAGATTTATTTTATTTTAAGGTTGTCAAGATTTATATATGCCTGGTTGATTGGTGTTAAGTGTTATGTATGTGTGATTGAAATTATGGTGGAACTTAGACTGAATGTAATTATCACCTCTGATTAAACTGATTAAAGAATTAAGTTAGTACACTTTGTGCATGAGTTACGAACTGAAACTCGGGTCCTGAGGGTGCACACTCTGTACTCAAATTTCGAAGCTTGACACCCTTGGTAAATCCACACCATTCATCACGCAAAGCCAAAGCATAATAACATATTTAAAATAAAAATCTAAATTAAAATAAAATAAGTACTAACCTTTGCAAGCAGTTCTTCCACTTTATCTAATATCTCTCATTTTACTTTTTCTCTCTTCATTTTTATTTTTCTCTTTATTATCAGAGAGAAATGTCCATCCTTATAAAGAAAAGAGAGTTACTCAGATAAGACGGATAAGAAAATGATGAGGGAGGTTTCAACCGATTTGATCCCCTTTTAAAAAAATAAAATTTTAAAATTTTTAAAATTTAAAGAACTGGAAAATTTTGGAGTTGTTACAGATTTATTTTCCATTGATATGTGGGGTCCATCCTGTTCCTTATGAGTAGTCTATACTGCTAATCTGCTTTATTATATCATGTTAGGTTATGGATCAAAGGACAAGACATATCTAACAATGTATGAGTGAGTGGTGATGATAGATGGTTGGTTGGATTGATAGTGACTAGGGTCACGTAGTTGAGACGGTGTAGATCACTAGGAAAATCCACCTCATTCATTCAACTTCTTGGATCTTGTTAACTTATGGACTAAAATGAAGCTTATTTGGTAATCATGTGTGCCACAAAGTTTGGAAATCAGTTTAAACCTGTCTATTATTGGAATTTTCCCTGTGGCCAGATCTGATGATTGGTTTGGATCTTCTCAATGGGTCCTACTATGATGAAAGGGTGATGTGTTTGACTGGTTGAGATCCACTTTCGTTTCGCAACTAAATGAGTTGAGAGATAACGGGTGATACTAAAACACATTGGTGTTATCTTTACTCCTTTTTTTTCTAAAAATAAATAAATAAATATAATATATTATATTAAGATACGATTCGGTTGCATAGACTGGAAGTCCCACATCCCTTAGTTTTTAGAAATTTTTTTTCTTTTAAATGTAAATAACTTTCATTCACACAGTTAGTTTCAGATGAAACTTTACCATAGCTCATCATTTTGTCTGTTCTATCAACAGATTAAGTTTGAGCCTTGACCTCACCAAGATAACCAAAATATCTTTTTAATGACTCACATCTACCTATAATTCAAATCAACGTGTATTAATGTCCCATGTGAAAACTTACCGGTAATTGTAATATATGTCCTATAATCTTTCAAATGAATAGTTTATTTTAATATTTTGATGGACTATTTGGCGGATACAAACATGTTAGACAGGATAATGAAGTACAAAAGTTTAAGTAATTGGATTGTTAGGATATTAATCGTACTTATGGGTTATCATATGATAAGTTTTGTAAATGGATACATAAAAAGTAGTTTTGGATGCGTTTTATGTTAGAAATGTGCATCGTTAGATTTAAGTGAATGGTTCATCAGTATAAAATGCTTATATTATAATTTTGACGGTAAGTTAAACTTATTTATAAGTGATGAACAAAATGAGCGGATTCAAATTTTAATTTGATGTACGAACAAGTGGATGCGAAGATTTGGTAATTAGTTTACTTTGATCGGGTGGTCCAAATTTAGAGTGGATGGTCAAATATCTTCATCTGATGGCGATAGGTTATATCAATGGTTAGTTTTAATTTACGGGATAAGAATATTAGGGTATTTAATGATTCTTTTTATTAAGCAACGGTTGGAAAATGCTCCCTATGCTTAGATTCAGGTTAAACTACATGAATCTACCAGCGTGAGTGTGTGGGGTGTGCGCGCGTGTGTACAGTAATCTACCACCTATGCGTGTTCGAGTACCCATAGGTATGGTAAAATTCCACCAGCGTGAGTGTGTGGGGTGTGTGCGCGTGTGTAAAAAAAAAGAAGAAGGGTTAAACTACATGAATATTAATGAATGTATAAGTGTACCGTTGAATAAGTGTAAAAATGTAATAGTAACGTATAGGTAAACTCGCACCAAAATTTCGGAATGTTGCAACGTGTGGATGGAGAGGCGTCTGCATAGCCAAGTTCTCTTTTAGTACGCTTGTACCAGACGCAGATTGCCTGGTGATCCTTGCCTGTAACGAGTCTGTGGGCCTCAACATCGTAAATGCGTTTTCTGTTCATCTACTTTGTCAGACCATTCCAGCAGATGGGACAAAAACAAGATAGATGAGACTCTCAAGTGGACCAGACCACGATAAAACATTGATATGATTGAACGTCCACCGTTAAAAAATTCCTAAGGCCCATGGTAATATTTGTTTTCCATCCAACCTGTTGATCAGGTCACAAAGACCTAGATGAAGGGAAAACACAAAGATAAGCTCCATCCAAAAATTATTAGCTGAAAAAAGTTTTTAGTGGTGGGCGTTCAATCATCACTCGTTCATGTGGTGTGGTCTACATAAGATTTGGATCTTCTTCAATTTTTGTTTAATCCCATAAAATGATCTGTAAAAATGGATGGACAGAATGGATAAAACAAATACATCATAGTGCATAGGGGGGCTCCGTCACTTATACTTACATAGGCAATACGCGTCCGGTTACCTCGGCTTCTATTAAAGCTGAAAAAACGACAATTGTGAGGAATTCTCGGGTTAAAAAATCTTGAAATAAACCAGAGGTCCAGAGCAGGAACGGAACAGCTGGTAAGTAGGGTTTTCCTATTTAAGTACGGTACACCAACGGGAGAGGATGAAGTGAGAAATGGAGAATGGTAAGAGAGAAGAGCTAGTGGGCCAATGCCGCCTCCTATGTCCACCAAAGACGTTAACCCTTGGAACACTTCTCCATAGCCACTGATCGGACCCCACCAGCCATTGCGTTATTGAAGATGCCGTTGAGATCTGGATGCTTAGAAGCATAGACCCACAGGCTCTCTCCATACATTCTCTCGAAGGCAAACACATACCGGCCTTCCCTTGCATACAAGATCCTAATGTATGCCATGCAGCTAAGCATTTCTCGTGCATCTGGAGTTTGAACAACGGTACTATGCTCTTCTCCTCGTTGATGAGGATGAATTTGGTGGCCGAGGTTGACCCGTATGATTCCTCCCTCTCATCGGACCCTTCATTTTGGACGGTGAAGAGCTGCATGTGTACCAAGTAGCGCATGATCCGACGGAGGACGCCGAGGTTGGTGCAAGGAGTAGGAAGTGAGGCACCAAGTTGAGATAGTGTTATGGGCCGCCCATGGCCGTGGACCACCTCAGGTATTCCGGTTTCGACCGCACATTTGAGGACGAAGGAATTAATGGCTCCCAGTGAATGGTTCCACGCAATTGCTTGGCCCACTAGCTCTCTCTCTTCAAATGTGCGGTCGACAGCGGAATAGCTGAAGTGATCCACGGCCATGGGCGGCCCATAACACTTTCTCAACTCGCGGTTTCACTTCCTACGCCTTGCACCAACATCGACGTCCTCCGTCGGATCATGCACTACTTGGTGCACATGCAGCCCTTCACCCTAAAAAATGAAGGGTCTGATGAGGAGGAGGAATCATACGGGCCAACCTTGACCACCAAATACCTCCTGATCAACGAGGAGAAGAGTATAGTACCGTTGTTGAAACTTCATATGCACGAGAAATGCTTAGCTGCATGGCACACAATGGGGTCTTGCATGCAAGGGAAGGCCGGTATGTCTGCCTTTGAGAGGATGTATGGAGAGGGCCTTTGGGCCTATGCTTCCAAGGATCTGGAGCACAACTGCATCTTCAATGAAGCAGTGGCTAGTGGGGCCCGACAAGTGGTGCCTGCGTTGATCGACGGCTATGGGGAAGTGTTCCAAGGGTTAACGTCTTTGGTGGATATAGGAGGCGGCATCGGCACCACTCTACGGTCCATCGCCAGGTCATTTCCCCACATAAAGTGCACCGTACTAGATCTTCCTCATGTGGTAGAGACAGCACCCAGCTGCCCAGAAGTGGAGTTTGTTGCCGGCAACATGTTCTCTTTCATACCAAAGGCCGACGCTGTTATGCTTATGGTAACGTATCATTCTCTTCTTGTAAGAGCACTTAAAAACTCGCTGAGTTGACTCTGGTCTTGCCTAGATCGTTCGTTGGATCTCCGTTTAGCTCACTATTATTGGATCAGATTTTTTAATCAAATCATTTGGCCGAGTTTTCACGAAAATCAGATGAGTCAACTCGACAGTTTGAGAATTGGGTGTATAAATATATTATTAAAACTCTTAAAAAATTGAAAATTTACAGATAACTATATAATTAATATGGAATTTACGTTTTGGTATCTTTTTCGGAAAGGTTTTCCAACAGATACCATCGATCGATATAATTGTCATTCCACCACCGTTCTTTACACCTTTATTTTATTTTATTTTATTTTAATTTTTTTAAATTTTTTAATCATGGCTGGTTAGGTGGCCATGTGGGTAAATGAGTCACGCACTGAGATGCTTATGTAAAATCCATTCCTACCACTAAGTGCATCATGTCATTTTAAGCTAAGGGCCCAAAATCATCCTATCCATAATTTAGGTGGATCTAGAGGTTTACACAAGTCGAACCGAGTCGAGCTTGGCACAACTTGACTCAGCTCGGCCACTTGCTGACCCTAGGTCGAACTCGGCTCGGCTCGATCCTCGAGCTTGACTGGCCAGCTCAGCTCGGTTCGGTCAGCAGCTCGAGCCAGTTCGAGCCAAGATCGAACCGAGTTTGTCTTTGCAACATTTTCACAAACAAATGGACTACACCTTCAAAATCTCACTGTATGTAAAACAGCAGGAGTGGTTTTATAGGTATTTCGTCAAACACCTTATAAGCAACATAAAAATCAAGAAAATAAAAGGGAATTTGTTTCATATATGTACCTTCCTTGCCACCAGCCACACTTCGTTGAGTCATTACATCAAACACTTGGTTAGCAACAACAATATCAAAGTAACCGAGTCACCGAACTGGTTCGATCCGAGTCGAGTCAAGCTTGAGCAAAGCTCAAACTCTTTTCGAAAATTTTTCAAGCTCAAAAAATCAGCTCGACTTCAGACTCAATTTCGAACCGCGTCAAATCAACCTTTTTCGAGTCGAGTCGAGCGAGCTAATCGAGCTAACTCTGCTAGTGTACAACCCTATGTGGATCACATGATTGGAAGCTGTGTACATGCAACATTCACCCTCTAAACTAATTCCCTTGTATGGCTCACTTGAATCACGAGTGGACTTCAATTTTAAGCCCCATGTCTAAATTTTTGAATGTCATCTAATAGTGGATTTCATATAATCATCATACGAGGCTTAGTGAAAATCAAGGTTAACTGGCATCTCACATTTAACGGTTAGAATAGATGTTACATAAAAAGCATGATGCCCCACCAAAAATTGCCGGACTTTATAGAGTATTCAAGGGAACGGTGTAGGATGCCCCTTTGGATTTTGAAAGGCCAGTTGTGATACATATGTACTGACCATTATATATTATAATTTGTTGCAATGTAATTGAACCTCATCATTACTGACTGCATTTAATGCCGCAGTTTTGACACCATCAGTGATGACATTGGCCAAATCCCTCCACGTGGCAAGCAGGGATATAGATTCTTAGTAAAATATTAGGCCAAAAAAAAAAAAAAAAATTTACCTGTAATTCTTGTTAGCCGACCAAAGAAACCAGTTGAGAAAGAAGTCCACCCTTACTTATAAAGGGACTCATCAGGATAATTGTATGAAATCTTATCTAATCATTATATTCAACATAAATATTTAGGCTTGTTTGCCAAAAATCATATCCATGTATTCAATTCATGAACGCCACACTAATGGAAGTAGTTTGGAGGCTGAATGTTGCCTTGTACAATTTTTCCAATTATCTGATACACTTAAGACCAAATGGAGCTTATTTTTGTTAAAGTCCATGATACACATTGATACACCTGGCAATCTTGATAGATTTTTTATATCAACATTACAGTGGATCCACCCTAGCCACAACGCATTTTCTCACATGACCCTACAACCCATTTGCTCACATGGCCCTTACAGTAGTTTTTCTTTAATTCAAAAAAAAAAAAAAAAAAGGAAAAAAAAAAGAAAGAAAAAAAACATGCTTAACACACTCTCTGATGGTTAAGATAATTCGATTGGCAGCACAGGGCCACTATTTAAATGGTCCAGATTTATTGGAAAATGGATGCATAAATCTAGATACAGTGGCCTCATCGATGTTTTCGATGCTTGCAGTGGGTACTACACAACTGGGGCGATGAGGATTGTGTGAAGATCTTAAAGAGATGTACGGATGCCATAGATGCAAAGAGTGGTAAGGTTATCATAGTCGACATTATCATAGGTGTTGATGATCCGCAGGAGCTTGAACATGTGAGGCTAGCAACGGACATGATAATGCTGGCCAAGACGGGAGGAAAAGAAAGGAATGAAAAGGAGTGGAGGCGACTCTTATCTGATGCTGGATTCAATCAATGCAAGATAACACCCATCAAAGCCCTCCAATCTGTAATCGAAGCACGTCCTTAATCACCTCGTGTGTGCACGTACCAACTTGTTCATGACATCCGAATGACTGGAGTGAATCTCCCCATGCGCACGGCCCATATGTCCAGTACACGTGCTAGGTTGGCACATGTCAAGTCACGTAGAAGTGCAAACAAAGTAATAAAATGCAGTGTGTTCTGTTTTTGCCAAGACGGGGCTGTATAGCCTTTTTTTTAATAATATTATTATTAATTAAAAGTGTGAGCAGGCCACCTATAATATTATTAATTCCAAGAAAGTACTGTACATTTTTTTGGAGCAGGCTCCGTAAAAAATCAATGGGGCATCACTAATCATATGAAGGAAACAAATATACAATCCATTCATCTAAAAAAATACCTGACGAAAATATGTAGACAGAGAGCAGCTATCCGGCAAGACACTATGGATCCCAAAACACCAAAACAAAAAATGTGGGCTTACTAGGGCACTGCATCGCTTCAAACCGGCCTTTGTGCCACTGAAAATCCAGCTCTAGAGGGACATTGTTGCAAAACAAACAGGTTCAAAACAAGCAACCATTCATACCCTAGTTCAAATCAGATAATTTTTTTTTTTAATTTTTTTTTTAAATCTCTAATTTTTTATTTTATTTTATTGGTTAGCAAGTTAGTACACACCCCATGGTTACACCTCACTTGGGTGTTGATACCATGACAGTGTTCAAATGAGTTTATCTACTCAGTCTACCACTTAAGCTATGGATTAGCGTGTTTAAAAAATAAATTAAAGTCTCCAACTTACTTGAGAGATTCGTGGTTGGCACCTTTGAAATTTCTAATTGATTAACTGTGATTTTCTAAATATTAATTCTTGTTTCCAATTATGTTTAATAAACCTAAAATGGCTAATTTGTTGATCCACTCCTTGAAGTGTCATGTGAATTACTTAGTAGTTAGTACGATGACTATAAATAGTAGAGAAATGTGAATTACCTAATATGATGACTATAAATAGTACAGAAATTTGGATGGATGGAGTGCATCAATTAAGCTGTTAATCAGGTTTTCTTCATAATAGAGTATATAAAAGCTCATAAAATGGGACTGATCAAAACAGCTGGTCAAGCTCAGCCTACATTGTTCAATGTAAGTCCATATCCTTCACGTTGACCAGTCAAAATAGCTGGTCAAGCCCGGCCTGCATTATTCGAAGCTTGGAAAAGTGTCCACCTGATGATTAAAATATAAGGATATATATCATTTCAGGACCTGCGTACTCATCATCAAGTCATCAGTGTCATTAGTAAGATTTTCTTTGAACAGAAGGTAGGTTTTTTTTAACCATCAAAATGCACAAGCTATACACTAGACAGTCAGAAACATCCCACTGCTTAAGGAACGACAATGTAAAGAGTGTAAGAATTCTATAAGGTGGGCTTTATTGATCAACGGTCTGGATTGTCCTAAGGGTTGGATAATGTAATCGGGTATACCAGTGGACTCTACTAAGTTGTGGTTTATTAAGAAATTCATGTAAGGGGTGGAGTATTATAATTGTGATACATACAATGTATTCTAGAAGAATTATATTGTCAAATTCGTGTGGAGCCATACAGAGAGGAGTTTTGATGGGTTTCGAACTCTTCTACCCTCCGCATTATAAAACAGGGCTGGGTCGCCAATCCAACACCATCGACAGAGGTTACAGCCCCATCACGAATTCTCTAAAGGGTGTAAGGAGAGGAAAACTCCAACTATTTACAGCAGCAATGACGTCCTCACCAGGTACGCCCTATAGCCCTTTGGATCTCTATATCGGATGCACAGCTAGGTCCACCCTATTCCACACTAAGAAAATTAACTAAGAGTAGCCGGTTATACACCACCAGCATTTCCAAGGTCAAACATATGATATGCACTGGGACAGTAGCATAAGTTTTGATGCCATGATATTAGCTATCTACATCTGATGGCTAAGTCCATAGGTAGTTTGATGGATGCCATTAACCAAACCTTAATAAACAAACCATACACTAAGAGCTAAAGGACAATTAGTGTCCTTTCCCTCCCACACTATAAGAAAACTGGCCTTTACTGAAAACTGCCGGTAAATCCTTTGCCTGCGGTTATCTAACAGCCGGTAAAGCCTCAGTCGGTAAAGGCTTTACCGGCGGCCAAGACCTTTACTGACAGTTGTGCTGGACGCTGTAAATCATCAGTTTTTGTTGCAAAAATGATCAAAAGCTACGAATAAAATCCGTAGCTAAATATGACTAGCCCCACAGTACGACCGTAGCCATTAGTACCGTAGCCACGATAGATGCATAGCCTGCTGAGTGGGGTTCAGAAAATCAATTTCACATTAGCTGATACGGCAGTGTTGAATCCATATCAGCTTGCCCCAATAAGATACAGGGAAACTCTTAGTTATTCTAGGTATATGATAGGCAATAAATAAAATTCATGGAAGCCCTCCTAGGCATATACTGTAAAGAAATTGCTTCCTATTTCAGTTTTTAACTAACATATTATAGGCAGACAATGCCTATAGTGAAATAAATCAAACCTTAATTGAACAGTTTCTGTGAATTAAGTACAGAACATATAACAAATATTAGCACATGGTTACATATCAAAATATCTGAAACAAATCTTTATACACTCTGAATCACCTACAAATAAGTTTTGTAAATTTTAAAGCCAGCAATTCAACAATGTAATGGAAGTTCCTAACTGAAATATAAATTGATCTATCAAAAAAGAAAAGTGATAAACTGAATGTAGTTCACAAGAACCCTTGTACGAAAAGAAAAATGCAATATTACCTTCTATTGACCAATGATACACTGATGTTTGTGTGACCAGCCCCAACATCTTTGGCGTAATCCACTTCCAAAACACAACCTGTGAATATAACAATATAGCATGGAAACTAATTGAGAAACGAAACAACCTATGAAACAAATAGAAAAGTGAGCTAATAAAGTTTAAAGTGGATGACATTATCACCTGCTCAGGCATCTGATGTGATTTCATTTTTGCCTTCATCTTAATGTTGAATATTTGTAGGTGGTCCTGAATAGTTCCCTAAAGTTGAGCTTCAAACAGAATGTCACAGTTCACTTGTCATATATGAGATGCAACAAAGAAGATGCTCACCACCACAAGCACGAAGAAACAGACTCATTCAATAGCCAACGCCAAATAGTTGGGACAATCCTGAATAATGATATGACACATGCATTCCACGAAAAGCCATGACAACCATTTATCGAATGGAGATTGAACAAATTAGCTCCAAAATAAGGAATAGGCATGAATATACAAAATAAATGGTAGCAGGAAAAAAAGAAAAAAGAAGAAAAAAGAGGGAACATTCATTTATGATTTGAATTATTTCCCAAGTAGTGAACTACAAATAGTCAAAAGGACCACCAGGGTACAAGAAAAAACTAGAGTGGAGAGGTTGCTTGTGGGTTAAACGTAAGCCTATGTTGGCTTTCGTCGGTGAAAACAGAGCCATTGGTTGGCAATTCCGGGTGAAATCAGAGTTGGCCCTTGAGCAGCAGCCACATTTTCACTTTCCTAATATAACCCTAACCTTAATTTAAAAGAGATTCCCCCACATCCTTTGAATATAAGAACCTCAAAACCTAATTGTGGGGGCTAAAATATCTAACCACAACTAGAGTCTTTTATAGATCTAGATGCTGGTGGTTTTTCTTTGCTTCTCTACCTAGGTGTTTCCTTGTTCTGTGTGCATCGGGCACTCCATGTGAATTTCACCTATCCAGCAAGTCTAAAATTGTGTCCGCATGTATTCCATTCCAATATATAAATTTGGTAAATGGCACCTGGAACAAGAAAATGTCAAGATTCAATCAGTAAAGAGACCACACTCTCAAGAGAAATTTCAGTTGCTGATAATTCCCATAGCAACAAATTAAACAATAGTACGATCATTTGAATATAGTGCCACTACCTAATCAATGATAAAGTTGTGGACAAAGTTTCACGCTGGCTGCCAACCTGATGCAACCCTTCTCCTTTATCGGGGCCTAGGACTGGCAATGTGAGCACAAAACTCCCACAGCTGCTATGTAATAATCAATTACATAGGTTGAGTAAAATCAACAAGCCAATGACAAAAGTATTCACTAGAAATCAGGGCTAAAAAAATAAAAAGATAGAAATTGGGTCTAACCACGTATGCATTTTGGTTTCATGGCAGGCACTGTAATAAGGAGCCAATGAAGCTAGTTGTAACAGAGATGGCTTCAAAAAGAATGTTTGGTAATAGCCTTCTAGAGCTATCAACAACTTCACAGATTTATTCCAGCTGGCATTTCAGGTTTATTTAAAGCCTTGCAGAGCTTTGTAGCCTTGTATCACGAAGCAAATACATAAAAGCAAAATCAGACAAACAGAAAAAGGGGCATGCCTTACCACCAAAAAAGAAAACACAAAACTACAAAAATAACCCAAAAACAGCATCAGCAGATAGCTTCCCTCTGGACAGAAGATAGCGTCAGGAGCCTAAAGCATCCTGGCTTGAAATAAGTTGACCAATTAGAAAACTTCTGTGAACATTTTATAAATTGACATTTTTTTTTCAGTTAAATCAGGCCTAAGAAATCTACATGGTGGCATCTTTTCTTATGGGTGGGCTTGGATATTGCACTTGCTCCTTGGCATGTACATTAGCTCACTTGTACACACAAAACAGGCGTAATCAATGCTCAAGAGTTATAGTACACCTCATGCGTAGAATCACCAACATAAGAAATTAATCTAATATGATTTAATCATGTCACCACCCAGATTATCATAATTGTATTTCAAACGCAAAAGCATTTCATCATCCATACCTGATATCTCTGATGGTGGCTTGCTCTTGCTAAGAACTGATATTGCATGCTCCCATTCCTGTGGTGTCTTCTTGCATGCCATGGCCCGCCCGATGGTTATTAGCGCAAGGGGCAGACCTTTGCACTCTTTGGTAATCCTCATAGCAAGGGCCGGTATGTCCTGATGAGAAATCATGGTCTCTTCACCAACATTCTGTCGAAGACGAACTTGCTCTTGTTATGGCTGTTTGGATGAGGAATTCCGATCATCTCTAGATCCAACGATTTCCATGTATCATCAAACAACAGCATGAATTTCTTCCTGCTCAAGACCTTGTAAATGTCTCGAGCCCGTTTCTCATTGTTGCTTTCATTCTCTTCCCAAGACAAGCCCAACCGCTTCCCAATATCCTTCTGAATCTGTTCCACATTTAACTCTTTAGACACCACCACCCAAATGATGAAAGCAAATTCATGAGATCCACACTGTCCATCAGGTATAAAACCCCTTGTTGCCCTTGATCCCAAAAATAAGGCCGATTCAACACTCGGGTGGGCCATCCCATATGTAGAAACCTCTGTGTTCACATGTTATGGCCCATCTCAGTTTTGGAATAGCATGGGGTTTTGGGGAATGCTTTCATCCTAATGAGTCAAGTTAGATGAATGGACTGAATGAGATATATACAGCACTGTGGCCCCTTCACAAAACCAATGGTGAGCATTCTTTATCAATTGTTTCCCATAGTGCAGCTTACCGTGGCTTGCCTAAGTATTTGACCATCATGATTTCTGGGTACGAGCCTAAATAAGAGTATGTGTAGCTTGTGAATGGGTTGGATCTAATGAAAAGTTTGGTCCACATAGTTGTAGGCAGTGTTTGAGTTCTCGGAGTAGCTGCATTTTCGCTGGCAGGAGATAAAAATATTTGAGTGTAAATGAGTATTGTTCAAGGAATGAAAGAATCTTAGCATCTACGTGTATCATGATATACTACTCGAAAGAACTAATAGATAGCCATCAAAAGGTGGGCTAGTCCTATACTTGAAGATTTATTTACTTAAACCAAGTAGTAACCACCTGTGTGAATGTTGGTTGGGATCACTTGAGAGATCATTGGATATGCCTAGATTTTGCTGGAACAAATTATTGTTGCTGCTTTTGTTTTGAAACGAGGCACCATGTTGCTGACTAGACAAGACAGCAAGTTCAGTTGATATCCTGCATTTATTAGATGGACATGTTTAAATCACTGCATTTAGATTGAAGAGGAAACCAGTGACAAAATCATATATCAGACAATGTCAAGGAAAGGAAAACCACCATCAAACACTTGCAATGCTCCTGTAAAGTGCATCTCCATGTATATAAAGATTACATATCTAATGCCTGTAAGGATATTTTGTAGCCGGAAAGTTTTCCCTTTCATAAGCATCCTCTTTAAAGGTCACCTTGAATGACATATGCTTATAAAATAAAATGACTATACTACAACAAAACTAAAAGGAAGGCAACATGTAGATAAATCATTTAAGAGATTCTGGCATAATGGGTCAACGATTCAAAGGCGGAGGTCCCCTCCTTTATCCATGTGGTTCCAGAACCAGTGTACCTAGATGTTCCAATTTCCCATAAAATCTGCATAACACTCTTTGAAGCTTCAAAATATGCATAAATGAAATGCTTATAGTGATTCTATCATCAAGATAAATGTCGACATCTGATAGCTAGGTGAACAAGAGTGCAAGTCTAACAAAAGCACTGACAGATGAAATTTAACAAATTATACATGAAGAAGAAGAAAAGCATCATCAAAAAGATATATGAGAAGACAACATGTATAGCAACTCTTTGTCACCAAATTTGTTTCGATGTGTTTATGGTGAGTATCAAGTTGTGTTTCCTATAGTTAACACAAACATCCCAAATTTGGAAAATCCTAGTCACCGACTCTTCAGTCTTTACTTTTATAGTTAACATCCCATGAATATAGCTAGAATTAAAATAAATTGTACGAGGACAGCTGAAACTCCTTTTATAATTGTAAATGCTACAAGTGCAATTCCTCTCTAGATGAAGAGTGACCAGACTAGGAGCAAAATAAACATGGAGAAACAGTTTGTTTTAAGCCTCTACTCTAAACTATTGGTTTCACTTTAATTAAGCATAATACATCCAAACACAAATACACTAATCACAAATCAAATAGGTATTAGTATGTGAAAACATTAATAAATAATGGTTGCAAAGAAAGACACCAAAATCCCTGTCAAATCAATGGCACTTACAATCATACACACACACACACATCTATAACATCAGGTTACAATAAAAATGTGGATATTAAGCTAAACAAGATAACTAATTCAGTCAATTCAGGTGGGTTTTTTTTCCCTGCAATTGGAAGTCAGCAAATCATATGACTACATATCACAATGTATATTGAATGGCCGATTATTCAGGAAATTCCTATCTCTGTGAGTATATGTTAATAACATGCCACATGACAAGAGCAATGTCCATTGAAACAAATAAATTAAATGCATATGACTATACCAAATGGATCATAGAGAAATTAAAAACTAATGCATATGACTATACTGAAGCATACCAAACACTATAAAAAAACAGGGCTCGTTTCAGACTTAACAAGCTTTTGCATTGAACAAGTTGAGAAAGGAACCAATTTCGACACTTGCATCATAGTTAGTTGTCCAGCAATACTTCTCCAAACATGTGATGCCATGCATGAGATTTGGACCATTCTTCTAGCCGTACCCCAGAAAACCACAACGTTAGGTGATCCTAGCCACTAGAAGACTTTCAATAATTACAAACAGATGGTTAAAAAGTCTCAACCAATGGCCAACATTTAACAATAAATCAGCTGTAATGCCCAAATCACTACGTCATTTTTTTTCTGAGGTGCACATAACAGAACCCGTCATTTTTTTTTCCTTCTTCTATGATGGTATTTTCTCAATCCATTCCCAAATCAAACTAGATCTGCATAAGAAGAAAAAAAGAAATAGAAAAAAGAACAAAAAAAAAAAAAAAGGGAATTTCTCTAGAAAATATTACCAAGGTCACATGGCAACTGCCAGAAAGGTAATCTCCTTTCAGCTTCGATAATGAAATGTTAAAATATGTGTATTTTGCTTATTGGTTGCTTTCAGTTTCTCGTCTTCATCACTCAACCATCTCAAGATCCTGTAAGGAAATGAATTCTACCATTGATAGCAGTTCCTATTAAGGTATCTAACGATGGGTGTTCTAGAAGAGATGAAAAGCAACTGATGCATGATTGAACCCACTTACCAGCATAAAACAAATTGTAAGACTCTGTGCCATGCTTCAATAAATGAAAATCAAATTGTAGAAAAACTTACTGTTTCTCTGTTTTTTTTATCATTCACTTTTAAACACTAGTTGTATCTGTGGTCAGATGGTTAGCATTGTTTGATCTGATCAATGTAGTGCCTCACTACCACAATTTATGAATTATTCATAGTCTGCAAATGCATGGAATTCAAATTTATTTGCATGTAGAGTCAAAACATAAAGAAATTTCCTCAGATACCATGAGTAAAAATTACATGGCTATATAATTTCGACAGACAAAAGCCACAGTTCCTGATCTTTATACTTACTCTTTGCTTTCCCAGAATAGGGGTAGTTCCCTGTAAAGCATTCTGCAAGCCTACAAAAAAAGGCATGAAATTTTAGATTCATGTATTTATATCATTTCTTAGCAAAGTAATTGGCATTCCCAAAAATACAAAATGCAAATTAGAAGGATGCGTAAGCTCACTGATCTTTTTCTGTATATGGAAAGCTAGCCACCAAATTACTGTTGGTGAAAAGAGAGGAACGTCCATTAAAGAATAAGATAATGAAAAAGAAAGTATATACCAAAACCTATCTCTACTAGATACACTGGCTAGTCCATCATCAAAGGGCCACCAGGGAATATTGTAGTTAACACCAAAACCTCCAAATCGGCAGTCAAAACCCTAAAAATCAAGAAAACATGAATAAATAACCATCAAATCCTCCAAATCAGCCATCAAAACCCTATAAATAAACAAAATATGAACAAATAAACATCAAATCTACCAAATCAGCTATCAAAACCACCTGAAATTCCAATTTCAAAAATCCTCAAGATCCCCAAAATTCTAAAATCCCCAAATCCCTAATTTGTAATATCAAAATATCCCCAATTAGGGAATCGACACTACAAATCCCTAATTAGGGATTCGATACTCAAAAATTCCCAATACACAAATCATTGCACAATGTTACTTGAAGGATTGAAAAATGCCCAAATTGATATGAATAGATAAGGGGAGAGAGAGAGAGACAGACAGAGAGAGAGAGAGAGAGAGAGGGAGGGAGATACCTGATGTTGCAGCAGAATGCTCCTTGATGTGTGGTAGATTGAGCGGAGAGAGAGATACATGATGTTGCAGCAGAGGGCCGAGGAGAGAGAGAGAGAGAGAGAGAGAGAGAGAGAGAGAGAGAGAGAGAGGGAGAGGGATAGGGCCGGAGACGGAGAAGAAGAAGCAGAGAGAGGGAGCGCGCGCGAGAGGGAGAGAGAGCGGCACAGAGAGGGAGGGAGAGGAAGAGCGAGCGGAGAGGGAGCGGCAGAGAGAGAGAGAGAGAGGGAGAGAGAGGGAGAGGGAGAGTCGCGTGAGAGTGGGAATTAGGTTAGGTTTTTTTATTTTTCTTTTCTTTTATATACAGGGACCCTGCCGGCAGCCGGTAAAGGGTCGGCCCATCGATCGGATAAGGCCCTTTTTCTTGCAGTGCCATTTAAATTCAAATGCATTGATTTTTCTATAATATGTCATGTCTTATTACTATGTATTTTATCGACGCCTACCAACCATTGATTTTTCTATGACATTACATCTTATAAAAAATTAAAAATTAAAAAAAATCAATGAACGGCCGGCATAGATAAAATACATACATCAAGGATAAAATTATTAATTTTTCTATAAGACGTGTACAACATGACATCTTAGAGAAAAAATAAATGGATAGATGGTGCAGATCCCATACATACATCATGATGGGCCATGCACAAAGCTTTTCAAGCAGCACATAACAAAGTCCATGATGTGTGCTATACACTAGGCGATCCAAGTCTGGTCACAGATGTAATAAGTGGATCAACAATATTTTCATATGATTTAATTAATGACATGGTCCACTTTTTTAATGGACAAGATATTCTACAGATTTAACGCTAACTGGATTGTCGTGAGTGAAAGAAATGATTGTATGCGAGAGTAACATATAGCCGTTTGATGGATCCGATGATTTCGATCTCTTCTTTTCGGCCGTAAAAAGAAGCATAGGTGGACCACACCACAAATAGCAGAAGGGATTGTATGCGAGAGTAACATATAGCCCGAGTCCGTCGGAGCCCGCTCGATCCTGAATACCTTCGTCGATAAATGATGTTTTAGTGTGCCTCATGTGTGTGAGAGAAGGGTAAAAATTAAAGAAAATGGGGAACATTAGGTTCAGAAATGACTTATCAGTTTGGGATGGGTTTATGTACCTTTGAGGTGCTAGCCCGTGTCGAGCCCAATTTACAATTGGGCTTCTGGTTTAAGCCCAAGCCCGACCATTGGACCTGATATACCACCCCAAACCCGGCCTAATATGAGCCAACCCAGAAGGTCCGTTGAAACTACCTGGCCCACTGACTGCCCTAATCAGCATTGCTAAGATACCAGCCATGCATGGGCCATGAAGTTCATGTACATGCCACATATGTGCTAACGTGGTACCATAGGCATGAAGATTTTTCTCAACCCATCAACGTGATGTGTTCTAATACTGAGGCCCACATGCTAATAGCTGATTTTCTTTTTGGGAAAACATGTAGAAGGTGGACTAACGTAATGAAAGATGAATGGATTGGATCTCTCACATAGGTGCCATGCAGGCACAGACGCAGATTAGATATGACAGGTTGAGTAGCCAGACTGGCTACATTAGTAACGTCGCCAAGTTCTTTGGGGCCCACCATGATGTATGTGTTGTATCCACACCGTCCATCCATTTGGAGATATCATTTTAAGGCATGAGACAAAGAATAAGTCAGATAAAAAGCTTGAGTGAACCCTACCATAGAAAAAAGTGGAAAGAGTGATGTCCACCATTAAAAATTTCTAAGGGCCACAAAAGTTTTTTTATCAAACTGAAATTTGTTTTTTCCCTTCTTTCATGTGTATTAACTTATAAATAGGTTGGCTCTCAGATAAACATCATAGTGGACCTTAGGAAGGTTTCAACAGTGGGCGTCCCTCCCCCCACTGTTTTCTGTGGTGGGGTCCACTCCAGATTTGGATCTGACTCATTCTTCGTCTCATGCCTTAAAATGATCTATCCAAAAGGATGAACGATGTAAATACAACACATACATCATGTTGGGCCCCACAGAACTTGGTGACGTCACTTCAGTATCTAATCCACGTCCTGCAGGCCATGTATGTCATGCTCCGAAATTCAGTTACTGAGTGTGCACCCCTCAGACCTGAGTGTACTTAAATCAGTGAGTCACATTATTTAATAGAGGCATAATATAATTCGAATTCTATGTTCTCATTAACATCCATCAATACATTCATATCAAGTTAATCCATTCACAAACATTCACCACCACACATTAAAAAAAAAATCAAGAACACAAGTTAAAACTAAATTAAGATTTTTATTAAGTCATTAGAATCATCATGTTATTTTAAAATAATAATAATAAATAAATCTAAATTTGAAGTCATTTAAAAACAAAAATAAAATAATAATAGGAAATATATGTTCCATTTAGTTATTCTAATAATCCAACAAAGTAAGCTCGTCATCGGTTAAATACAGCCATTGATCCTTTGGATCATCTATTAGTTTGGCTTCCTGTTCTTGCTCTTGAGTTATTGTATCTGCTTCAATTCCATTTGTATGGTTTTTCCATCAATAAACCGTCAGCTAGCCAGGCCCAGTGAGTGAACCCATCATGGTGCACGATACAATTAAAATAATACATACAAGTAAAATATAAAAATAAAAAATACGATACAAATAATGTAATTAAAGTGAATGCTGTGAATGGTATCGATGATGCATCAAGTGAGTATAAATAAAAACCGTCCACTTGCTTGAGTTGGATATCGACAACCCGCATCTACACTCGGCGGGCTTCTACCATTGGTAGGCATGGGCAAGGCCCGCACCCCCTCATTGGGCAGGCTTCCACATATATTGGGCTTCTAGTGGGTACAATGGGTTGTCCCTTAGGTAATCGCACAAGAGTGTTAACGATGCCAGGTATGAATGTTTGATGCAACAGTAAACATATCAACAGTCACATACATCTCTCCCTGTGAGAGGCATTTCACATGTTCATAATCTAAGAATATCTCAGCACTAATCAGTTCATAACCAATTCAATCAAGTTAGTCACAACAACAAATTATTTTAATCATATGGAGAGGAAACATGTTGGGATTACTCACTTGATGATTTAGGGAGAAATCCAGTGGTGCAGATTAAAGAATACCTATAAATAATCCATATGCAGTACACCATAATATTAAAAAAATATAAAGTTCATAAAGCATTTGATTTGTTTTGATTACTAATTAAGATAATATATGGGAGTGATACTTAGGTTTTACAAAGTAACATACCTAATAGATAGGGTTTATCTTATCTGATATTTCAGCCAAAAAGGTCAGGCTAGATATCTTATAAGATGACCCACCATATGAATGGCTTGGATCTTGTAATAGCTTGCCATAATGATACATAATTTAGCCTATGTATGTTTTGTCCTAAACATGCATGTACCTTATATAAGTTTTATCGTGCATCCGAATGCTGAAATATATTAAATTATACATATATCTAACACATTTTTTTCTGTGAGTCCTACTTACAGGGATCTAAACTGATTATATGGTTACTACTACTATATTGACCATTGGGAAGAAATTTCAATCCAATCTGAAATCTATGGGTCCCGTAATACCCTAAACAATTATTCTACAACTACCATTTTTTCTTTTTGTATGGGTCGCACACATTTTGGATATGTCCTAAATTTACACTCTTAACCCACAGTAACCTTCCAAATCAAATGGATGGAATGGAAACAATACATATATCACTGTGGGTTTAAAATCTGATGACCCAAGATGGTTTCTAACGCTAGAAACCGCACTTGGTTTCAATGCTGGAAACCAAACTTCAATTTTTTATACTTATTTATTTATTTAATTTTTTAAATAGGTCTCATAATGATCTAAACCATGAGTGAGATGGGTAATCTCCTCATAAAGGACGAGCCCAATAATCTCCTCGAAACAACACTTTTGTGGCCCACACAAATACTCAATAGTGACAATTTAATTTTCACTGTTTAAGGCACTGTGGTCCACGTGAGTTTTCTTTCAAATAAAATTTTCAACCACATGTCTCTTATTAAGTGACAAGATTATTAGACGGTATGGATTTGATACTTACATCAAGAAAGCCCCAGATATAAGGCTCATTAATTCGGACTAATTCTGGTACCGTAAATAGATCAACTTCAATTTTGTACGCTGGAGTGTTTTTACACCCATTTTATATTATTATACTTTTCTCATGATGGTCCATACATAATATGTGTGCATAAGATCTATGCCATTTACCATTTTACCAATATCGTTTTAGGAGATTGGAAAGAAAATGAGATAGATTCGTTATTCTGGTGGGTCATACCACCATGAACAACACCGACCGTTCTTCAACCATTAAAACATATACATTTTTTATTTCAAACCTTCCTATCTGTCTATGTAAGATCTGAGTTGTTCATTGGTCCACACAATTATTTTTTAATGGTCAAAATAATTGGTATCTCAATCGGAGCTCCCTACGGCCTCGATGGATATTCCAACAACGAATGCATTATAAATTCTATTTTGCATATTATAGCCTACCAAAATGTTAATTTAGCATAATTTTTGAAGGTTTTCCATATTTTGGTCCTTATAACCTAATGGACGGAATTGATCGGACCGCATATGCAAAATAAAGCAAATATGTAATTCAAGTAAAATAAACAAAAAGAACTTACTTGTTCCCTTTTATTTCTTGTTACATGCGTAAGGTGCTCCAAGGTGCATCATGCATATGCGCATATATTGATATATGTGCACATGCATTGCACCCATTGTAACAACCATAAATTTTAGTGCATTAAAAAAAATTAAAATAAATATTTAAAATTTTTATTTTTAAATAAAAAATAAAAGCAAGTAAATAGTTGAGTTGGTAGAGATATTCTTAGTTGAGAGAGAGGTTTAGGGATCGACTCTTAAAGTAAACTATGTTATGAGAATTTTCTTTAAAAAATGATACAGAGAGGTTTCTACTTAATAGAAAAAAATAGGAAGCTCTGGAGAAAAAGGGAGATGAAATTCTAAGAAGGCTCGATCAGGTAAGTTATAATTGTTAGATCTTTTTAATTTTTTATTATGTTATTAATTTCTTCTTAATCTATACAATGGATTGTGTGGATCATCCACACGATCATTGTATAGGTGTGTAAAGTTAATTTTAATAAATTGATGTTTTTATGATTTCAGATATGGTTAGTAATATTTTAGGAATAAATTGAAAGGATGGAATCTAATTGTGTTAAGATAAATCTGTACGGATTATATGATCTCTAAGGCCAAAATATACAAGGGCCCTAATTTTCAGATCAATCTGACCATCGAATGGGCCACATTAGTCAGATCTGAAAGTATTTAATAAAGGAATCTTAAACTTTTGCGCAAGTGTTGGTATCACTTGGCGTAAAAGGTCGAGATAGGTCATCAGTGTATGTGTGATTAGATCCACACCATCCATCTAATGTGTAGAGGCAAAACATGACAAGACCTCAAGAATCTGAATGATCTAATCATCTAATTGGCCACCTTGATCAAGTAATTTCCAATCAATTTTATAATATTAAAAAGGAAATAAAAGATAGAAATCTAAAATAGAAATTTTAATTATTTGATCATTTTGGATTTGGCCACCTGGGATGTTAATCAAAGGTGAGCCCCATCATGTAAAATAACTAGATGAATAATAATGTTGTTGATATAACTGATAGGATCTCTGAATTCAAACCAACCTGATTACCTTGTGGATTCTATACTACCAGACTCATGTGAGTAACCCAATTTATCTCATAATTCATTAAAATTAAAATAAATCGTTTGTGATTGTTTGATTGATTGATATACTTATTTGAGTATTTTGTTATGATAATTGTACGCTAAATTCATATGTGAATATTTTGATCAAGACAACTATACTAAATATGAAAAATATGCATTTACATATCATCCATCCATCATTCATTACATTTACATAATGCATAGTCGATCCTAGGTGCCGTCCCTGGAAGAAATGTCGATCCTGGTAGAGCGTTACCAGATGCAAGCTGTGCCCAAGCCTACCGAAAGGTGAAAGCCTACCCAACGGGTGAATGCGGGTTGACGACCTCCAATCCAAGCAGATGGACGATCATCCCATCTGATGCATTCATACATCATTTGCATTCATATCATTGTACATCCACTTTTATGTTATTTTAATTGCTATGATTATAAACCATGCTGAGTTATTTCGCTAAGCCTGGCCAGCTTACCTTTTTATTGATGGAAAATCCGTACAGAGGAGCCATCAACAGATGATGTGACGCAAGAACCGGAAGGATACACCGTACCTGAACACGATCCATGTGAAATATGACCATACTTATCTGAAGATGAAGTGGCGACATTAGACCATTTCTAATTACTTGCTAGCATAGTTTGATTAGCGTAAAATGCGTATCAGTATTGATTTTGAGATCTTAAGAAATTATTTATATTTATTTCATTGAAACAATGTTAGTATGGAATAAACATAATTATAGTACGATGATATAATAAATGAATGATTTTTAAGGTTTATTTTATTTTAAGGGTTGTCAAGATTTATATATGCCTGGTTGATTGGTGTTAAGTGTTATGTTTGTGTGATTGAGATTATGGTAGAACTTAGACTGAATGTAATTATCACCTCTGATTAAACTGATTAAACAATTAATTTAGTACACTTTGTGCACGAGTTACGAACTGAAACTCGGGTCCTAAGGGTGCATACTTTGTACTCAAATTTCGGGGCTTGACACCCTTGATAAATCCACACCATTCATCACGAAAAGCCAAAGCATAATAACATATTTAAAATAAAAATCTAAATTAAAATAAAATAAGTACTAACCTTTGCAAGCAGTTCTTCCACTTTATCTAATATCTCTCATTTTACCTTTTCTCTCTTCATTTTTATTTCTCTTCATTATCGGTGAGAAATGTCCATCCTTATAAAGAAAAGAGAGTTACTTGGATAAGACGGATAAGAAAATGATGAGGGAGGTTTCAACCGATTTGATCCCCTTTTAAAAAAATAAAATTTTAAAATTTTAAAAATTTTAAAAATCGGAAAAATTTGGAGTTGTTACAGATCTATTTTCCATTGATATGTGGGGTCCATCCTGTTCCTTATGAGTAGTCTATTCTGCTAATCTGCTTTATTATATCATGTTAGGTTATGGATCAAAGGACAAGAGATATCTAACAATGTATGAGTGAGTGGTGACGATAGATGGTTGGTTGGATTGGATTGATAGTGACTAGGGTCACGTAGTTGAGACGGTGTAGATCACTAGGAAAATCCACCCCGCTTATTCAACTTCTCGGATCTTGTTAACTTATGGACTAAAATGAAGCTTATTTGGTAATCATGTGTGCCACAAAGTTTGGAAATCAGTTTAAACCTGTCTATTATTGAAATTTTTCCTATGGCCGGATCTGATGATTGGTTTGGATCTTCTCAATGGGTCCTACTATGATGAAAGGGTGATGTGTTTGACTGGTTAAGATCCACTTTCGTTTCGCAACTAAATGAGTTGAGAGATAACGTGTGATACTAAAACACATTAGTGTTATCTTTACTCCCTTTTTTCTAAAAAAATAAATAAATATAATATATTATATTAAGATAAAGTTCAGTTGCATAGACTAGAAGTCCCACATCCCTTAGTTTTTAGAATTTATTTATTTTTTAAATGTAAATAACTTCCATTCACACAGTTAGTTTCAGATGAAACTTTACCATAGCTCATCATTTTATCTGCTCTATCAACAGATTAAGTTTGAGCCTTGATCTCACCAAGATAACCAAAATACCTTTTTAATGACTCACATCTACCTATAATTCAAATCAACGTGTATTAATGTCCCATGTGAAAACTTACCGATAATTGTAATATATGTCCTATAATCTTTCAAATGAATAGTTTATTTTGATATTTTGATGGATTGTTTGGCGGATACAAACATGTTAGATGGGATAATGAAGTACAAAAATTTAAGTAATTGGATTGTTAGGATATTAATCGTATTGATGGGTTATCATATGATGAGTTTTGTAAATGGATACGTAAAAAGTAGTTTTTGGATGCGTTTTATGTTAGAAATGTGCACTGTTAGATTTAAGTGAATGGTTCATCGGTGTAAAATGCTTATATTATAATTTTGACGGTAAGTTAAGCATATTTATAAGTGATATGAGCGGATTCAAATTTTAATTTGATGTACGAACAAGTGGATGTGAAGATTTGGTAATTAGTTTACTTTGATAGGGTGGTCCAAATTTAAAGTGGATGGTCAGATATCTTCATCTGATGGCGATAGGTTATATCAATAGTTAGTTTTAATTTACAGATAAGAATATTAAGGTATTTAATGATTCTTTCTATCAATCAACGGTTGAAAAATGCTCCTTATGCTTAGATTCAGGTTAAACTACATGAATCTACCAATGTGAGTGTGTGGGGTGTGTGTGCGTGTGTACAGTAATCTACCACCTATGCGTGTTCGAGTACCCATAGGTGGTAAAATTCCACCAGCGTGAGTGTGTGGGGTGTGTGCGCGTGTGTAAAAAAAAAAGAAGGTTAAACTACATGAATATTAATGAATGTATAAGTGTACCGTTGAATAAGTGTAAAAATGTAATAGTACATTCTTACGTATAGGTAAACTCGCACTAAAATTTCGGGTTGTTGCAATGTGTGGATGGAGAGGCGACTGCATAGCCAAGTTCTCTTTTAGGACGCTTGTACCGGACGCGGATTGCCTGGTGATCCTTGCCTGTAACGAGTACTGGACAATGGTCTGTGGGCCTTAACATCGTAAATGCGTTTTCTGTTCATCTACTTTTTCAGACCATTCCAGCAGATGGGACAAAAACAAGACAGATGAGACTCTCAAGTGGACCAGACCACGATAAAACATTGATATGATTGAACTTCCACCGTCAAAAAATTCCTAAGGCCCATGGTAATATTTGTTTTCCATCCAACCTGTTGATCAGGTCACAAAGACCTAGATGAAGGGAAAACACAAATATATGCTCCATCCAAAAATTATTAGCTGAAAAAAGTTTTTAATAGTGGGCGTTCAATCATCACTCGTTCATGTGGTGTGGTCTAAATAAGATTTGGATCTTCTTCAATTTTTGTATAATCCCATAAAATGATCTGTAAAAATGGATAGACAGAATGGATAAAACAAATACATCATAGTGCATAGCGGGGCTCCGTCACTTATACTTACATAGGCAATACGCGTCCGGTTACCTCGGCTTCTATTAAAGCTGAAAAAACGACAATTGTGAGGAATTCTCGGGTTAAAAAATCTTGAAATAAACCAGAGGTCCATAGCAGGAACGGAACAGCTGGTAGGTAGGGTTTTCCTATTTAAGTACGGTACACCAACGGGAGAGGATGAAGTAAGAAATGGAGAATGTTAACAGAGATGAGCTAGTGGGCCAAGCAATTGCGTGGAACCATTCACTGGGAGCCATTAATTCCTTCGTCCTCAAATGTGCGGTCGAAACCGGAATACCTGAGGTGATCCACGGCCATGGGCGGCCCATAACACTATCTCAACTCAACTTCTTTTGGGTCGAAACCTCCGTCTCTCGCTCAAAGTCTTTGGCATTCAAAATATGGAGCGGTTTGGACTTGGACTTCGACTCTTTCACTTCTTTTGGGCCGCTCACACCACTCTGTGTGGTGAACTCTTTTCCAGTTGTATTCTTGGGTGGCAGAGGATTTAGCTTGACCTTCTTGCCCTCAAACCAGAATGTACACACATTTGAACGACCAAATATGGTCACATCCCTGTCATAGAGCCACGGCCTACCCAGAATGATATGGCCCACATCCATAGGAACAATATCACACCAAATTGTGTCTTTATAAGATCCGAACTGAATAGGGACAAGACAGCGGTGCGAGACTGGAATGGATGTTTCATCAACCCAGGAGACTCCATAGCGCTGAAGATGGACTTCCATCTTCAAGCCCAAACGACTCACAGTGCTAGTCGATGCCACGTTGGCACAACTACAACTATCAACGATCATCTTACAGCTCTTTTCCCTACATTTTGCATAAGTGTAGAAGATCGTGTTGCGGCGCCAGTCATCAGTGTTCTTAGCTTGAACCAGGGCGCAACGCACAATTGCAAGGGTCACGGACTCTTGTGCTCCCTCTTCCTCATCACTAGGGGTTCCGACTAGCTCATATTCCTCCTCACTATCACTCTCTGGGGGCACTACTTCTACTTGCCCATCAATAAGGAGTACTTTGATGCCCT
The DNA here is from genome assembly GCF_029962835.1 of Magnolia sinica. NCBI lineage: Eukaryota > Viridiplantae > Streptophyta > Magnoliopsida > Magnoliales > Magnoliaceae > Magnolia > Magnolia sinica. Next base: position 140,105,088 of record NC_080573.1, read on the forward strand.
CTCTCGTGCCGCACTGGTGAGCAAAATGACCAAACCCCTGACACCTAAAACACCTAGTGGCCCCACTTCCACGTGAACTAGACCCGACAATCTCTTTACCCTTATCATCCTTAGGTCTGGGCTGAACATTAGGGGAAGGTTTGTTTTGGAATCTCGTGTTAGGTCTAGCCCCAGAGGGGTGGGCCTTAGCACCGGATTCACGAAAGTCAAACTGCCTTCCCACAGATGTTTTAAGGTATTGCTCGACATCTAACACTACTTGGTACAACTGTTCGATAATGTCTATGTCTTTGGCGAGCAATTCTCTCCTAATGTCAGGACGGAGGCCCGCTTTAAAACGAGCAAAGGTGAGTACGGGGTCCTCATCAACGTCACAGCTGGTCAAGTACTCTTCGAATTTCTCAAAATAGTCAGCAACACTCATGAAACCCTGTCGAAGAGATTGCCACTCCTCAATCAACCGCAAGCGATAAGAGAAAGGGAGGTACTTCTCTTTCAGCGTTTCTTTCATTTCTCCCCAATGGACTATTGGGAGTTCCCTCGCTCTTTCTTTTTTTCGCTCAACCGTCACCCAAAACCTCTTTGCTTGACCCACAAGCTTCATCTTGGCGAATCGGACTCGTCGAGCATCCGACATATCATACCACTCAATATAGTAGTCCATATCCGCCAACCAATCTAAAAAAGCTTTAGGGTCTAAGTGGCCATCAAAAGTAGGGGCATCTACTCTAACTCCCTTGAGAAGTTGCGCATCTGGGTCATATTGGTCATGATGTCCCTCACAGGGTGGGTGCACAGGTGCGCGCCCATGACCAACTCCTTGGCCGCCTCCATTTCTTGGTCTAATCTCCTGACCACCTGCCTGAGAATAGGCATCTTCCCTAATTGTGGGGTTTGCCCTGAGGGAGGCCTCTATTTGAGTAACGCGATCATCAAATTGGTTAAGGCGTTGATTATGCGTTGTTCCAAGCGCTTAGACATAGACTCAACCTGCTGGGCTAACTGGGCCATTGATTCTTGTAGTTGCTCCATGTTTAGAGTAGGGTGCAAACCAAAACCGCGACCCGTACGTGTGGGCATACACAGGCTAACTCAATCCTAAGGACCTACTATGGCAACTATATGTGTCTAAAAAACTAAATGACCCTACGAGACTCTATATGAAGGAGACTACACACCATTACTAAAATTCAGCTATATATGATGGACTGAATGCATGAAGGACTCAAACAAACTAAACCCTAAATATGTAGTGAATTCCCCTACAAGAACCCTAGGCTCTGATACCAAATTTGATGCAGGACATGAAAATTAAATATGATATGCGAGATTTCAGGCTTAAGATCACGTTAGTTCAGAAACAATTAAACAAATTCCATATCCCACGTGAAAGTCCAAACATTCAATTAAGGGGAATCTATGCGGGTCCAGGCCTACACATGATAGGGCTAGATCAATAAAAATTATGATCCAAACAATACTCAAAGATAAAAAATAATCATCCACGCATGCATAGTAATTAGTCTCTAATCCAAGGGATTCAGAAATTCCAATTCAAGGAACCCTAGGGTAAGAAAATTGACAAATAACTTAGTGAAAACGTAATCTAAGGCTAGGATTCATGAAAAACGGCTATGAGAAGATAAAAGAGGATAAAAACCTGAGGCAAAAGACAATCCCTCGTGTGGATAGCAACAATGGCCAGACAGACGTATGTGTGATCCCAGCCACACGTGTGTAGGGCCCACTATTCAGAAAAAGGCTACCTTGGCCCTGGTCGGCCAAGGATGGTCTCCAAAACCCCCAAATCTCAGCTCGATCCGATGTACGGTTTGTATGTAGTGCTCCGCCGAAGTTTCAGCTCGCCTGCGGGCCGAAATCTAAAAACCTGCTGTAATGAAGAAATCTGATGCAACAAAAGGACGAATTCGAAGTACGGATGGTGGGGGAAGATAGAAAAAAAGATGATGGAGGATGGGGGTGATCGGGATCGATGTGGCTTCGCACCACGGTAGTTAGCCCTTCGAAAAGGGAGGGCTTCGCACCCACTTTTCAATTCTTCCACAACTCACGAAGAGAGCAGAAAAATAAAGCAAGAATTTTTTTATTAACTTCAATGCCTCAAAAGAACTACAAGACGTGCCTATTTATAGGAAAAATCCTATACCCCAAAACTCAAACCATGCGCACAACCTATTACTTGGCGATGAAGTAAATTAAAATAAAAACCAAATAGAGAAATCTAAAGCGTTCACAATGTTCTAAATAATAACAATAAACAAAACCTAAAATATGAAATCAATCCGACGAGTGGGCCACGATCATGAGATCTCATGATGGGCTTTTCTTGACTATTGGGCCCACTTTTCTGACCCAAAAATTGTCTTCTAGCTAGGAGGCCCTCCCTGTACGTCGTCATCGAGCCAGATCGATGGTGGGGTCCTCCTTTTGCGTACGTACGTGCGTAAAGGTGGTGGTGTGCGGGCGTGCGTGTGCACGATGTCCTCATCACACATGGCCCTACTTGACAGAGGAAGAAATTACTGCTTTAGAGTAGCCATGATTTTATTTTATTATATATGATTTTCTTAGATTGTTAATTAATTTTTCAAGTTGTTGGACATGTTTATTTCATTTCATAAGACCCCGAATGGGAGGGTCCTTAACTATGTTTATGATTAGTTATTTGAAATAAATGGTTATTTCTTGTTTATGAGATAATTCTTAGTATGAATGGAACGTAGATCTACGGTAAAGCTACTGAGTAGATGAGATTTTTGTAAGCAATTTAATAGTTTAAGTACACTTGGTGTACAAGTCATGACATAGATCTCGGGTCCGAATTATACGCTAGGTACCCGAAATCTGGGTCTTGACAGCCACGATACATTTTCCGAGTATCAACGATAATATCGGCGATATCAATACACCTATCCCTATCCCTAACCAGCGACACATGTAATGATATCAATACTACAAATACAACCTACAACATCCATTAATTGGATGATGAATATAATTTATCCTGAAAAGTTGAACGGTAGGCTAGAAACGTACTGACCATCCACTTGATAGGCACTATAGGCTACTTTTTGCATGGTTCAAACAATGGGTTTTGGCAGTAGCCTATGTGGTGTTGTTCTAATGGATGGCATGTATCTATAACACATCCACTGATGAGGATCGGTGAAAGGTTGGTGAAGGTAAACACTCTTCAACAGTGTAGTGCAGATTAATAAAACCCAAACCACAACAACAATTATGATTATTAATGAAGATGACAACAATGATGGCAATGATGATGATTAAACAATCCTAAAATCTTAGTTCAGATTTTAGTGTCCTCAATTTTCTTCACAACTGAAAACAACTTAATCACAATTGTAAAGTGTAGGTGAGTCAAAATTACATTAGCTCAACAGAACATTCAAATCCAGCTGAATTAAGCAGAAAAAAACATTTATGTCTGCCATGAATATGGAATTGATTATATCACATGAACAAGGGAACTCATGCTCAGCCATGACAAGATGCAGCTAAGGGTGTGATTATAGGGATTATACACTCAAATCTTTTTAACATTTAAAAAATAAAAATAAAAATTGTGGACTATAATACCTATAATTGTGCCTGTTGATCATCTTGTCATGGTTGAGGATGAGTAGAAGAGTATCTTATATTGCATTTCAGAAACTTCTATGTACCTGCTTGAGAATCATGAACAGCAAGTGATGGCATTGTTGATTGTGGCAACTGCTTATGTTGATAATCAGCTAGTTCTGCTGCACGCCTACAAATTTCCAGGGCACGAAGTGCATCACCCGAAATAGCGGCAACCTAAACAAATGTGCAATATTGTTAATATTTATTGGATAGATAAATACACACACACACACACAAACGCACGCACGCACATGCGCGCACACATATAAGGCAGACACACACACACACGCTTGTATATCAAATGTTTTAGTAATTTCATCATTAACGTATTTTAACATTTTTTGTTCATTTTTAACATATTCATATGCCTGTGGTTTAACTGAGATGGCCCTTGATAGAGTGGAATGGCAGAACAAGATTTGTGTATCCGATCATATTTAGTTGGGATAAGGCTTTGATGATGATGATGATGATGATGATGATTAAATATACTCTTATGATTTTTACTTGTTGTCATTTAAAATATACGGCGATGTCCAAGCCATATCTGACACAGAATCATATCCACCATGCACCACCATATCCCTGTTGCATCATATCCGACATGGGTATTAAGAGATTTGAAAGATTTGAGTACCACAGGATAACAACACTTTCCGGACATTAACATATGCACTATAACACAAGCGAACGACAATTAGTCTGTACTGGTGCACAGATGCATGCGGTAATCCGTGCTTTTGTAAGAATACTATACGTAGATCCATGAAGTTCCTTAAAGATGGAGGATTCATATGCACCACTATGCATGCACATGCGTTTTTATGTATGCATGTTTACATATGTATATATAAGCATTCCAACATCCATTTCAGAAGATTGTGACCCTTTATAATAAGCAGAACACAAGACCATTGTTGTGCTCAAGACCAACCTTCCTGGAAGCAAATTCTATAGCTTGCTTCTCAAATGCATTAATGCCCTCAAGACGGCTTGAAATGATCTCCTGCAGTTGTTGATGGTTGTAGGGACCAAAACATAGTCTTTGGATGCCCATGCGGCTTGAAATACGGGGCAGCAACTTCTCTGGAAGATCCATAGTATTTGCTATGCCTGCGATTAACAAGAATATAAAATAGCGAGTGATGATAGTGTTATCATAATCACAACACTACAACACAATTCAGCACATGAAAAGCACTGTTTTTCAAATAAACCACTACCTATTACAATCAATTTAGAATGCGGTTTTGTAGGCCAATCAAGAATGTTGTACAGAACCTGTCATCAGGAAAAAAAAAAAGTGATTACAAAAATTAATGCTTCTAAATCTTAAAAACAGCCACACAAAAATAAAAAGGTCCTCAAGACATTACATTAGCAGTTTGCATTTTAGTAACTGGAAAATAAATAAACCATAAGCTGCAGAAATTACCGACTAGTTCCTTGTGACAAGAAGATCAAGCTCGTCGATGAGTAGAACACAGGGCTGATTTTCATCTTTGCCAACTCTATTAACATCGGAGAATCTCTCATTCAGCAAGTGAAGAGCTTTTTTCCATCCAACTCTATGTCCACTTAAAGCTTCATATATGACCTGTAAAAGCTTTGTGTTTATGTCCAGATAATGTGTTGAGGACAAGAAAAGACATGACTCGAGTAAGGAACTAAGGATACAATTAATGTAAAAATTCGTTACCCTGTATATATTCTCCGGGGAGGCCAATTTCAGACCATTAATCTCTACAAAGCAACAGGGTCTTATACTTCCTGCATCGACTTCAGACCTTAGATTCTTCATTACTGCAAGTACACTCATAGTCTGCAGTTTGATGTAGTCAAACACGCAAGTGGAAAAACATGAGTATTTGCATTCTCAGAAAAGGAAACCATCATCCTTTGTCAGTAACTCACAAATGGCACCAGAAAATGAAAATCAACAAATTATTTCCATAAAATGAGGTATGGGATGTTTGCCACCATTTTCTAAATGGCAGTGACTCATCCACCATGCCATGGCATGTATGTACACGAATCCACACCATCAAAATCAGTGCCCATTGTGGATGGAGAGCATAGCATGAATATCTCGTTAATCAAATGATTCTATCCACCCAACTGGTGGACTACAAATGGTTGAGAATTAAATGGTCAGAAGTCCAAATTCAACACGTGAAATCAGATGATTAAGATCACCCAGTTAGTGTGATTTCGGGCTATGCCCCATACATGACAGGCATGATTTGGATGGTCTAGACTCCAGATCGTCTACATGTATGACATCACATAAACATTAGATGAATCGCTACCTTCTTAGAAATGGCAGGAAAAACATGCAGTACTATTAAAAAGAGAAACCAACCTTGCCAGTTCCGGGAACACCATTAATATAGAGGCAGCGCCCTAGACAATTATCTTCGCAGATTGCACCTTTGACAAATGCAGTTATCTCCTCCATTTCTCTGTCATATGAGCACATGCCTTTACTAAAAGCCATAATGCACAAACAGCGAAACCATAACCCAACAGATTAACACATACTTATTTCTGCAAGGCAGCGACTTTGGTAAAGTGGCTAATAGCAGTGTAGCTTTAGCTCTTTCAAGTTCGGTCTTCTTATGGCATCTAACATATTCTGGAATTGTCTTTGTCCCTATCTTCTGAAGACCAAAGATATGCCCCTTCCGTGAGTTCTATTTTTAGAACACAACATTTGAAAGTGCATTAGATGGAAGTAGCCACAACACTGTAATATCCAAATATACAAAACAGAGAGAACCATACCGCTGCCAATTCATGGGATTGGTATTTGTTAGCTGGGTATTTTGCAGCTGATGAACCTATCTCAGTTTCTTTTTTGTATTCAAAGTCTTCTTCTGTATCACATCCTGAGTCTTTAGAAGAATCCCAATCTTCATCATTGTCTGCTTCTCCATCATTCTGCCATTAGTGAAACCAATAAAATTTAAACCTTTTTCTTCTCTTCTCTATAATTAATAGTAGAGAAATGCTACTAAGATGAACATTTCACGGAAGTTGCATGGTCTTTGCTCTGCCATACACATGGTAAACATGCTCAACCTTTGTGGTAATTGGATGATCTAAACTCCTGCCATTTGAGTTTTATCCTTTGAATTTGAACCCTAGTTCTTTTTTCTCAAATTTGTGCTACCATCCATTTGCAGTGTACTGATCATATTGCCATCATATTCTAATCACCTACTTCTTGGGCTATGGGTCATCCACAAGACGACCCAGCAGATAAATAATTTTGATATGTCTTAAATATAGGTTCCGAGGTGCGACTAGCTCAATGACTAAAACTGGTGCCACTCTTACCAACTCATTCTGATTAGGTTAGAACTTGGAATTGACCAACACAATGAGCAGGGGACTCATTTCATTCTCCACTGATACTGAGTTGACTCAGCATTAAAACCATGGTCCTGATCATGATATACATTTCACACATTCTGTGGAGATGTTTTAGGTGATACTTCAGGGAAGTCCACGAAGAACCTGCATCAGTAGTGGATGGGGGTGTTTGTTTTGAGATAACACCCTGGAAATGAATTCAATTTCATGGATTGCTGTTGTTTGTGTAAATAGTAACTGTGGAATTCAATTTCCATTTCCAGGGCTTTACTAAAAAAAATGTGAATATCAATTTCTTCCAAAAACATGCTAAATAAAGTTATGAAAGACAACTTTCACCCTTTGACCATTGACTTCTTAACATTTCCATGGAAAACTATACTCCAAACCAAACAACGGAATCATAGTTGGCTTCCACAGTTTTCCATTTGCTGACAATTCCGCAGGAGTTTTCCATGTCCACATTTTGGATTCTCTCTATCCAAAAGTTAACAAAAATACTTCTGTTGAAATATCAGATGAAGTTACAAAAATGCATCATTGGAGATGCAATAAAAAAATTGAACTTCAAAACGTGAGTTGCTAAAACACCATCACTTCTGAATTCATACTCCAAATTCAATGTGACTTAGTAGAATCTAAAAAACCTACCTCTTCATCATCGAGATCTGCAATACGTTTAAAACTGTGCCAGCGGACATCATACTCGTATTCACAGAGAAAGACATCATCTCCCTCACTGCTGGCTTTAGAAAATTCTTTAGGGTTCATAACATAGCAATGCCTTAGGACAGATTCCATCTGCACAAAATTATACAGGGGCTCAGCTCAATATGAAAGGTCAAAAGGTACAGTAACAGTCAACACATCACATCTGGTGGAGATATCATCATCAAACACCAAACATGCTCAGTTATTTCAAAAACCTATATGATAATTGCACGAAAATACCATAAATTTTAACAACAGAAATCTTAGAGTGAAAACCCAGAAAATCAGTATTCCTTACACAATTTTCCCAACTTGGAAGTAAAAATAGTAAAAATATCTTCTGCTGCAGCAGTCTTTCTTTTACCAGGGCAATGAACTTGAAAAAAAAAAAACTGGTACCTGAAATACACAGGTGTTTACTAATGCAAGTCATAGGAAAAGGTTAGCAACATAATTTTATCAGTACTATTTTCCTACAAGATTGTGGTCGCAAAGAAATGTTTGTTTTTTGTAATGTTTCAACAGTTGCTAGTTTGCAGTCTACCATTTAACGATGCTGGCTTTAGTTAATGCGTTGCTGTTTCCAGGTAAATTCAACTTTCAAGCTTAAGCAAAAAAAAAGCATATTTCCTTCCTCATCATGTGATTGTTCTCAGAATTTTCCTTGTCTGCTTATCCACTATTGTGAATCAAAGGTTCAACAATTCCATTCAGGTTTCACTGTCTAAGCATATTTCTGCAAAAATCATCCAAGATCCAATACAAGAGGAAACACACAATGTTAGCATTTTCTTAGCCAAAGAGTTATAAATGTCGGGCCCCACCTTTTGGGGATCCAAATTGTTCATATGGTTGCTGCCATGGTGGATGCAGATTTTCATGAAATTTCCCCATTGGGTCGCCTGAATGCAAACTATTGGTTGTCATGTCCATTTTCATTGGACAGCTAGGACTATCTAATATGGGCAATGCTGTGGCATGGGAAGCCGAATGATGCAGTCCGCTTGATGCAAGAATTAGGTTTCTCAAAGGTGGAGCCACCCATGCCATTGTGGGGTTGATCAAAACACCGGCTTTAGATCAAGCATCCTATGTACCTCAGTCAACAAAGCAACAAATGACTTGTCCATCACACATACAAGAAAGGAAAGAATACAACTTTCCTATGTGCAAAAATCGATCTATATATGTTTGATCAATTGGATGCGGAAAACAAAAAACTTTGTTAGGCCATGTCAGTAGTTACAGAAACATCTTGTGTGGAATGCATCAACAGAAAGTAGAAAAACAGCAAAGAGACTGTTCCCATCATCTACCTCAATGTCAGCAAAATCATTCGTGCGGTAAAGCTCTCTACGAAGATTATGTGACTGTCTTCCAGCTGCAGTTTCTTCAGGAATTATATACCATCGACCTCTAAACCAGTAGGTACCATCCGTTTCCCTCCATAAACTGTTCAAATTCCCAAAAAAAAAAAAAAAAAGAAAAAAGAAAAAAGAAAAAAAAGAAATACATAAAGGAAACACATAACAACAATAGAATTTACAAAATGCAACCAATTTCCATAGAGGTGTTGTAGGCACAATGATATTTTCATTCAGTCTAGATTGCATACGGATGAGCTCCATCTTTCAGTTATGTAGATTGTTCATCTGGTGGGCCCTACACGGACTTGCTTTGGACAGAAAATCTTCTCCATCAAACAATTCCAGCCATCTGATTGGTGGACTTTCCTGCTGCATATGGACCATTGGCTAACATTCATTGTTTTTAAGCATTCCAGGGAAAATTATCAGATGGCTTGGATTGACCAAAGAAAATGCTTTCTACAGCATCATTAATTCGCATTGAGGCCCACCAGTTGAACAGTCAGGATCATTGAAAGATGGGCCCAACCTTTGCCAAATGCTGGCCACAGTCAATTCTGCTAGAACATTGCATAATTCTTCCCACTAATACCAGCTACCTTTCAATATGTGCCGCCCATAAATCACTCGAAAGAAGCTTCTCTCTCGCCGTTCTACTCAGCCTCTTACCCTCAGGAGGCCTCGGAAACTCCACCTTCTTCCCCGTTCTCCGACCCTCGCAGAACTTACAAATCCAAACGCCTTCCGGAACCTCTTTCAATGGAGGCCTCAAACATCTCATGTGAAACCCGCCCAAACAATCATCGCATTCTATCATCACTGCTTTCCCGGACTTGAAGCAGATCCGACACTCTTCTACCTCCGGATCCTCACCATCTGAGCTCGCGTCTTCCCTCCTCTTCACATAAACATCATCGCCAATCCCAAATTCACCACCGTCATACACAACCTTCTTATAATAGGTGCGCCTCTTCACTTCCCTCTTCACCCCTTCCCGCTTGAAACACACCATCCTCGAAGCCCGAGAAGCGGATCTCGACGCAATTTTCCCATCCGACCGTTTCCTCTTCTTGGGTTCCGCGAGATCAGGAGAGATGGGAGAGAATGGAGGTTCGGACGGCAGTTTCTTGGATTCACGCCTCGATCTTTGGCCCTTTTTGGCGGATTTTAGAGTTTTCAGAGCACGGGGTTTTGTGGGCACGTCGGCATCCGGTTTCCGAAGGGTTTCGGTTTCCGCAGCGGGCGGAATTCGACGGAGAGAGCGGCGAGGAGTGACAGGAGAGGGCGTCGGAGGGATCGAGAGGGCCCAAAATGGAGAATGGAGTTTTGGATTGGAGGGAGAGGTTTTGGGTTTCTTTGGGGTTTCGGCCATTGCCCTACAGAAGAACTGCTAGGGTTTGGGCTCGAGAGAGGTGGAGAGAAGGAGACGAGGGAGATGGCCTTTTTTCTTTGTAGAGAGAAATGGCGGGAAACTTTCCCTCCTAACCGTTGAAGCGACCGCACGTGCGGACGCGGATTTCCTTGAAAGCCTTTGGCATGAAGTTCCTACGCAAGGATACTGGGTGGGGCCCAATGAGATGTTCGTGATAAATCCATCCTGTCCATACATTTTTATAAATAATTTTAGGACGTTCGACCAAAAATAATCTGCATCCAACACTCAAGTGGGCCACACGATATAAAAACAGTTGGCATACAGTGAGCACCGTTGAAGCAATCTTATAGCCATAAAAGTTTTGTATCGGTTATATTTTCAGTTTTTTCACTTCATCCCATTGGGAATGACCTTATAAACGGTTTGGACAGTATATAAACATCAAGGTGGAGTCCAGAAAGGTTTCAACGGTAGGAATTTCTTTCCCAATTGTCCCTCTCGTGTAACCTACTTGAGTTTTTTATCTACCTGATTTTTGGTCACACGTCCTAAAATGATCTCTCAGAATGTATGGACGGAATGGATTTGTTACATACATTTCAGGGGGCCCCAACTAGCATCCTTGCGCAGGAACTTCCTGCCAAAGCCTTCCGCAGGAAATCCGCGTCCCGCACGTGCCTGCAAATGCGCGGATTGTACAATGCTTGTGTTGTACACGTTGGAACCGTATTTTAGTGATCCAAACCGTCAATATGGTTTACATGACTTTGGATGGGCCATGCAAAACGAATCTCCCAATTGCAACCCTTTAATACATTTCCAAGAAATAAACGGTTGAGAGTGGAAGCGGATTGCCTGGACGTGGCCCAAGCTCTGTGGGCCTACCATGATATATTTTATCCACCCCGTCCATCCGTTTTTCCAGATCATTCTAGGACATGAGCCTAAAAATGATAAAGATCCAAAGGTCAAGCGGACCACACCATAGAAAACAGTGGGGATTGAACGGCCACCGTTGAAAATTTCCTAGGCTAGACCGTGATGTTTTATTTAGCATCCAACCTGTTCATAAGGTCAGACAGACCTGGATGAAGGTTAAACACAAATTTAAGCTTAATCCAAAAATTCCATGTCCTCAAATAAGTTATCAACGGTAAGAGTTCAAGCCCCACTGTTTTCTGTGGTGTGGTCCACTGGACCTTCAGATCTGCATCAATTTTGGGCTTATGTCCTAAATGAGCAGGCAAAATGGATGGACAGCGTGGATAAAACACACACATCACAGTGGCCCGCACTGAGCTTGGGCCTCGTGGTGCCAGAGGGATTTCCCTGTGGCGGGTGCTGCAGGCAATCCGCTACCCTTTCTCATCGGCACAGGTTAGTCCACCTTTTCAGGTTAACCTGAGCCGTTCACGTAGGGCTCGTCCTGGCACAGGTGCTTCATTGGCTGATTTTAGGATAGCTCTGTGAGGAGAGATTTATCCCGGCGCATGCTGACTAACAAGCCCGTCTCACCTTTTGACCGGGCTTAAACCAACTTGTAGAGGTGGGCATCGAGGCTGAGCGGGGCTAATCTGACTTGATTTGGTTTTGAAAAATGCTTGGCCCAAAGTTGACTTGACTTAGTATCAAGTCTAGCATGTCTAAACCAATCTGATTCTAGGTCTGGCCTAGACTAATCCGGACCAAGCCAGACCCGGTCACAAGTTGATGTAGAGCAGGTCGCGGACAGTTTCATGGCCAAAATGGATCAGAAAAGGCCCAGTCGACGACAGAAGTGATCCGGACCATCGGACCTTAGATCGAGCGTATCTCGCAATCTGAAATGAGTTATCTGACGTAAAATATATGATTTTGGGGTAAAACGAGCTACTTTAGCCAACCAACCCTATTATGCCGGGTTGCGCAGCCCGGAATTGTGAAAAACCCCTTGATCGACAGTCGTTTCCCTATTTTAATTTCGTTTTTACTATAAATATTAAGTTTTAGTTTGATTATAACTCTTCATCCGTCGGGCTTTAGGAGTTGCGCCCAACGTGAAAAGAGCTTATAATAATTAGGAGAACGGTTTGGTGAAGCCAAATAGGACACTTATTATTTTTGGCCGAAAACCTTGCGCACTAATAGACACATCACAACCGTCTATAAATAGTAAGTTTACTATTTATAGTAAGTCGCGAATTCTAGGAGTTTTAGTTGTAGTTTGATTCTGATTTCTTTCTCATTGCTTGGTACCCCTATTTAAAGGGTTGTGAACTCGTTTTTACTCATTCATTAATCAATTTCGAATTTATTAGAATTTATTTCTATTTTCTGCTTTCTTTCCTCGTGGATTCGAGAAGTCTCTGTGAGGAGTCCAGAGAAGTTCCGTGGATTCGGAATAGTTATCCTCTTGAGGAAGACGGTGCTCGACCTCACGTCCTCCCCTGCGTCAGTTTGGTATCAAAGCGAGGTTTCTCCTCGGATTGATGGCTTCTAACGACGGGTCGGGCAACAATCCCATGGGCGGTGCTCCAGAGAATTTACCTTTAACGGCGGCAACTTTCGAAGTAGCACGACGAGAGAATCAGTAAGCCATGCAAGGGCTACAGGCTTCCATCAACCGCATAGCAGATCTCTTGGTGAAAAATCTATGGCAACTCCGTGTTCCTGGTGGCAATCCTCCACCCCCAATTAATCACCCTGATCGCAGGATAGTACCGGCAGTGCATCCAATGGTCATTCCTGAGGAAGGGGGCTCCAGTGAGGAGGAAATCGACGACATAATCTTCCAACACCCCAGACATGGCGGCGATCGAGTAGATCGAACAAATCGAGAATTCAAGATGAGGGTTAATATTCCTAACTTCAATGGCCAACTACACATTGAGGATTTTCTCGGTTGACTTTCTAAAGTTGAGCGATTTTTTGACTATATGGACATCCCTGAAGTAAAGAAGGTCAAGCTCGTAGCCTACAAGTTGAAAAGAGGAGCTTCAACTTGTGGGAACAACTGCAACTCACGCGAACCAGGCAGATGAAAGCACTAATCCGCACCTGGTAGCAGATGAAGCAACTACTACGTGCCTGATTCCTCCCTAGCGATTACGATCAGGTATTATTCTAATAATACCAAAATTGTCGATAGGGTAGTCGGTCGGTGAGAGAATACGCAGAAGAATTTTATCGTCTGGTGGCACATAACGATTTGGTCGAGACTGAATCACAGCAAGTCGCCCGATTCAACGGTGGGTTGCGTATGGCTATCCAGGATCGAGTCCAGATGCAGTCCGTCTGGACGATGAATGATGCGATCAAGTTGGCTACTCGCGCAGAAGCGCAACTTGAACGTCCTAACACACGGACATATCCTACTACAAGGATCCCTGTGGTAGGTCTGCCCCAGGGAACTGCACAGCCTAAGGGGAAGGAGCCCGTAGGAGCACGCACTCAACCTCCTTCGTTTGAGAACCAAGATTAGGAAAGCGGGCAAGCTAGACCCCAAAGGGGCGTATCGACTACTGCTGGTCCAAGTAGAATCCCGAACCTCTATGCTCGGCCAAGGCCCCATAACTGCTATCGTTGTGGTCAACCGAGCCACTTATCGAATACTTGTCCCCAGCGAAAAGTGGCAAACCTCACCATCAATGATGGTAGTGCTGATAATGCTTATGGAGATCCAGATATTGAAGAACATGAGCATACCACTGAGGACGAGGCAGATGATTCAGGTTGGGTTCAGCAAGATTGGGAAGCTACGATACCTTCCTCATATCATCTCGATCCATCGTGAGACATCTCATACGCGACTAGGGCTTCACCAATCAATGCGCCTTTCATGCCCTTACTAAATCGGCTCGTCACCTCCTTGCGGAATTCGAGGTCACTACAGGGCTCGTCCTCGGCGGCATAGTTGCTCACATCTTCCGCACTCGACCAGGTGTCCCATACCACCACGGCTCATGTCTTAATCGAAAGGTTTGTGGACGTGATCATTGGACAACGGTGGGAGCGGCGAGAACATCGTCTGGCCAAACCACGCGCCAACCAACGGCTCGGGGTCATGGTGGCGAAAGCAATCTCAAAAATTGTCAATTACCATTTCTGGATAAGGCATGTCCCAAATATCCTACACTAATACAGATGTAATAGAACAATAACTCAAATCATGTTACATACACATCGGAATAATATCAACATAAATGTAAGCATAGGAGATGCTTGAATATACTTGGAATGTAAATCATAAGGAAATTGGATCATAGAAGGAATCACTTCTCATTTAGGCGGAACTTAGGTCATTCAGCATTTCTACAAACACTTAGCAAACATGGAACAAATACATGACGCGGCACTTGTCAAGGACATACATATCCTTCTCAATAATTGGCAAACATTATAAGGTACTTTATAAATACACTTAGAGTGCATATCCGGAAAGCAATGTAAACATAACATGTGATCGTCCATAACAAGAATAAATCACTAACATGGAAGCATGTCACATATCAGCCCTGACAATCTGACCGTGACGCCACTCATAAAGGGCGAAATAATATATACATATATCTTCGTTAAGGACGGCCAAAAGACCATATTGGCCCCTATAGATCCAGAAGGACCACCTGAAACTTCTAAAATAGAGGGCCATTTTCTCTTAACCATACGGGACTTCATGGAAGAATCCAAGGAAACAGGACAGACTTATACATTAATTGTAAAAGGGGAAGAACTCGAGCCTACCAACATCCCTGAAAGACTAAGGCCCCTACTACATGAATTCAAAGAAATCTGACCCGATGACCATCCCGATGGATTACCCCCTATGTGAGATATCCAACGCCATATCAACTTTATCCCTATATTCAGTTTACCTAATCGTCCCCATTATCGAATGAGTCCAAATAAGTGCGAGATTCTGCAGGGATAAGTAGAGAAGTTGATTCGTAAGGGTCTTGTTTGAGAGGGCATGAGTCCATGTGCTGTACCATCTCTATTAACTCCAAATAAAGATGGGAGTTGGCGCATGTGTGTCGACAGCCGAGCCATCAACAAAATCACCATAAAATATAGGTTTCATATACTACGGTTAGACGATATGCTGGACATGCTAAATAGTGCAAAAATATTCTCTAAATTGGACATAAGGAGCGGTTACCATCAGATTCGAATACGGTCGGGTGATGAGTAGAAAACGGCCTTTAAGACCAAGGAAGGATTATACGAATGGATGGTCATGCCCTTCGGTCTTTCGAATGCGCCTAGCACATTTATGAGATTGTTGAACTAAGTTCTGAAACCTTTCATTAGGCGGTTCGTTGTGGTTTACTTCAATGATATTTTGATATACAATCAAGACGAAACCACCCATATGGAACACCTCAAGAAAGTCCTTCAAGTGCTCACTAAAAATAAATTGTACCTCAATTAAAAAAAAAAAGTGCAGCTTCAGAACTAATAGCCTATTGTTCCTGTGTTTTGTCGTAACATCCACGGGCATTCGGGTGGATGAGGAAAAGGCAAAGGCAATCAAAGAATGGCCGGTTCCTACAAATATTCACAAAGTGCGAAGTTTTCATGGACTGACGACATTCTATCGTTGGTTCGTGAAAAATTTCAGTACCATTGTGTCACCAATCACAGATTGCATGAAGAAATGGCAGTTTCAGTGGACTGACGAAGTCGACAGGAGCTTTGCTGAAATCAAGCGCAAATTATCCACGACCTCGGTTCTTGTACTTTCTAACTTTGACAAACTGTTTGAAGTCGAATGTGATGTGTCATATGTCGGAATTGGGAGATTTTTGTCTCAGGAAGGTAGGCCGGTAGCCTTATACAGCGAGAAACTTAGCGATGCACGCAAGAAGTGGTCTACATATGAGATCGAGTTATACGCGATGGTCCAGGCATTGCGGCACTGGCGACATTATTTGATTCAAAGGGAATTCATACTTTACACGGATCATCAAGCTCTCAAATTCATTAATAGTCAAACTAGCATTAACCGTGTACATGCTAAATGGATCTCGTTTTTGCAGGAATTCACGTTCGTACTAAAACATAAGTCAGGGCAACAAAACAAAGTAGCTGATGCACTAAGTCGCCGTGCAACTTTGTTAATCACTATGAGCAATGAGGTTGTCGGTAGAGGTGGGCAACGTAGTCCCGATCCGGTGGATCCGACCCGACCTAACCTGACTCGTTACCGTTCCGAATAGAACCGACGGTCTGATCGAGCCTGATCGATTCTGATGGGCCAGATCCGGAAGTATTTCAAATCGGGTACGGGATAACACTGTATCCGAACAGATTCGGTCCAAATACCTAGACCGATTGGGTCCGAACAGACCCGACCCCGCTTTGACGTCGGGTATATTATAAATACCCCTTTTTCACCTGAACGATTTACCCTAGCTCGTTTTCCCCCCAAATTTTTTACCCTAGCTCGATTTTTTCCTCAAATTTCTCCCGCGCGAACCACTCCAGGCCACCACTCTAGCCCGACGCTCATCGCTCGATCGGCTCTTCCTCTCCTCCTCTTCTTCCTCTCTCCTCTTCTTCTTCCTCTCCTCTTTGTTGCTGCCTGCCCGACATCCAGCCGTCCCGTCCGTCCCTATCTGCATCTAATCGGGTAAGGGTCGGGGTCCAGTAGTGGTCGGGGTCCGTCCGTCCATGGTCGCTGCCCGCTGGTGGCCCGTTGCCCGCTGGTGGCCCCCTGTATTTCCGTTTGCATTTCATTTCTGTCTGTCAATCTTGGAATTTAAGTTGTTGGATTTTCAGGTTCATCGAGTCGAACCAGTTATCTGAAAATCTTCCTGCGGAGCTTGGGAATCTCACCAACCTAGAGAAATTGTAAGGCCTTTCTCCCTTATTTCAAAAATTCTACATGATCTCTATTACAGAATATCTCTAAAAAATGATTAGTAGATTGTTTGGTATAAATTTGTATCATTCAGTTTCAGTTTTGGGGCGGGTATTTGTTTGATTTATTTCTGTTATATTTTTCACATCTGTATCATTCAGTTTCAGTTTTGGGGTGGGTATTTGTTTGATTTATTTCTGTTATATTTTTCATGTCTGTATCATTCAGTTTCAGTTTTGGGGTGGGTATTTGTTTGATTTATTTCTGTTATGTTTTTCATGTTTGTATGGGATGCTTTTTCATGTCTGTATCATTCAATTCAATTCAAGATTTTGAATTGATGGGCTTTCAGAACTAGGATACTTGAAATCACAAAAGAACATTATTTCATGGGGGTGGCCACTTGAGTCGTGGATCACTACTGATAATTTATTTTTATTTTGGCCTCACAACCAAGACTCATTGGATGGAACCTCATGAATGGAGTGGATTTTATATATATAATTGGTGGGCCCCACAGCTCTTTGGTTTTTTATGGATTGTGTAGAACCGATGCTGAGGGTCCCATGTAAACGAAAAGCTATGGGGCCATATAAAAACAGAGTTGTAGGGAGCCCATTCCTACAATTGCAGTTACATGGAGCCCGTGTAAGCAAAAAGCTGTGGGGTCCATTGTGATATGCGTGTGATACTCTGGCCAGCTCACCCAAAAATGTGACGGACCCTAGACTGAAGTGGGCTATGCTACAGGAAAAAGTGATGATTGAACATTTATCATTGAAACCTTCTCTGGGGTCATTGAAGTTTTGTATCAGGATAATATTTGTGTTTTCCGTTTATCCTTACAGTTATAATTAAAACTGTATGAACAGTTTGGATGCCATATAAATATCACCTTTGACCATTTGGTGGGCCCAAGGAAGTGTCAATGGTGAGTGTTTCCATCCCCACTGTTTTGTGGTACATTACACGATTTCCTATGATGTGGCCCACTTCAGGTTTGAATATGCTTCATTTTTAGGCTCATGCCCTAAAATAAGCCGGCAAAAATGATGGACTGCCCACCAGAGACAATCCGACAGCTCCAATTATCACATCCACATGCTCCCCACCAAAGACAACTATGGATAAAAAGAACATCAAACATGGGAGTGACGTTAGACAATTTTCATAATCTTATGCACAAGGTACAGTTACCTACCAAGGGAGAAGTAACTACTTTCGTTGATTAATAAACATGGGATAGACATTCTCATGTATCATGACTCTATCGTAAGTACATACCAAGGGAGACGGAATTACTTTTGTTGATTAATAACGGGTAGAAGTAATTACTTTCATTTCTATTTATAGTTTTATGTGAACATGAACATGCAACTGCCTATTCAATCATTACTTTATTTTTTCTTAAATTATTATTGTGACTTATTAGTTTATAGTTATGACTTGTGAGTTGTGAATGTTACTTGTAAGTTAGATAATTAGTTACCCGTTTGAGAATTTCTATGTGGCCATACATAGATATGGTGTGTTTTTGGTGGCATAGAAATCGCTCAAATCGTCCCATTTTTGGACAGTTCAAGGTTAGATGGATAGTATGCTTTCATATAATCTGTTTAAATGTTCATGCCTGATCCAGGGTTCATCTCCTTGTTTCTCTCTGTATACGTTTCTTTTGTTTCGTATTCAATGTCAAATATCTTTACATTGCTTTAGATATTTGACATCAGAATATAACGTAAGATCAACTTATCTCAAGAGGCACAGGGAGATGCTGCCGGATTTTCGGCGTGGACGTTTAAATGGGAATATGAAAGTATTACAATCTATCCAACCTTGAATGGGTAACTAATTTAGGATTTAGTATAACTCTGTTAGCATTAGATTGCTAATGCTAATATGATTTAGTATATTTCAACTATCAGATAGAAAGTGAGGGTCTTTCCAATACCCTGTCCCCGGCCCCTGGTGGTCAGTCAATTACATCACCTATGATCCTTGAAGATGAAGGATTAGGTCTTGAACATGAAGAGGTGCCTGTCGACGTCATTGATACTAGTACCACACAGTCACATGTTGCGGAAAAATTGAAGAAGAGGTCTGCAGTGTGGGAAGATTTTGAAGAAGTAACCTTGAAGAACGGCCAAGTGAAGATATAATGCAAGCACTGCAAGAATTATTACACTAAGCAAGCAGATGGTTAGACCACAGCGTTAAAGAAACATATTTCAAGGTGTCATAAAAAAGTGAGAGGTACGACAAGACAACAAACACTTTCATTTTCGCAATCTGTAGAGGGTCCGTCAGTGTCTATCTACAAGTATGACAGAGAGTCGGTGAATGAATGGACGACGAAGTTAATTATTATAGATGAAAGATCATTTCAGATGGTAAAGAGTCCTACTTTTGTTGGACTGGCCAGATTTCTTAACCCCAAATGTGAGAAGGTCTCTCGTACAACAATCAAGAGGGTGTGTATGAATATGTATGAAGGCGAGAAAGTCAAGTTGAAAGGAGAGTTGAAAATGATTTTCTAAATTAGCCTGACATCAGATTTGTGGACGACATCCAATCAACGAAAGGGGCATATGTCTGTAACTGCTCATTACGTTGATGCTGAATGGAGGCTTTGCAAGAGAATAATAAACTTTTGTTATCTTGTGCCTCCTCATAGTGGTTTGATGATTTCAGACTGCATACACAGATATCTTATGGAGTGGGGAATTGAGAAGAAGATCTTCACAATTACTCTAAACAATGCCTCTGCAAATGATAGCGTGATAATTAATCTACGCAACCAGTTTAAGGCTACCGGTGACCTGTATTTCGGTGGAAAGATATTTCATGTTAGGTGTTGTGCCCACATCCTAAACTTGATTGTACAAGATGACCTTAAAATAATCGATCCAACGATTGAGAATATAAGAGAGATTGTGAAGTACATACGGGGGTCACCTTCACGATTACATGCATGGAATAAGATCATGAAGCGGTTGAATTTGTCAACTCAGATAACGATGAAGTTGGATGTCACAACACGTTGGAATTCAACTTTTGAAATGTTGGATTCAGCAACAGATTTGAGACCCGCATTCTGTCACTATGCAGAGCGTAATAGTGCGTATGCTTGGCTGCCTTCTGAAGATGATTGGTCAAGAGCTGAATCAGTTTGTAAGTTCCTTTCTGTTTTTTACAACTGTACGAAGAAATTTTCGGGTTTCAAATATCCAACAGCAAATATATTTCTGCCTGAACTTTGGAAGGTAAAAGATGCCTTGCGCAAAAGCAGTAGTGGACAAGACTTTTTACACTTTATGACTATGGGTATGCAGGTAAAGTTTGATAAGTATTGGTCTGAGTGTAGTCTGGTAATGAGTATTGCGGCCGTTCTTGATCCCCGATATAAGATGTACATGATTGGCTTCATATGTAACAAGTTATATGGTTTGATGGGTGTTGCTGAGGCCGAAAAGATTTCTGATGCAATTAGTGAATTATATAATTTTTATGTTTGTGCCTCAAAAGAACAATCTCCTCATGTGAGTTCTAGTTCTGCCGTTAATGAATCGCAAGAAGACACAGCAGATGATTTCATGTCTTACTATACACAGCTGAAAGGGACTCAAGTACGGATGGCTAGATCGGAACTTGAAGACTATCTCAAGGAAGATCTTCTAGTCCTAAACAAAGGCGATGATTTTAATATTTTGGAGTGGTGGAGGGCGAGATCTGGTAAGTTACAGTACCCTGTGCTCTCGTTAATGGCACGTGACATATTATCAATTCCAATTTCAACTGTCGCTTCAGAATCTGCTTTTAGTACGGGGAGTAGGGTCGTAAGCAAGTATAGAAGCTCCCTTACACCTGAATCGGTTGAAGTGCTCATTTGTACTCAGAATTGACTGCGTCCGATGTGGGGAAAAGAGAACTCTGTTGATGAGGAGTTCGATGAAGAGGAGAGTGAAAAGATTGATGAGACAGTACCTGCAACTGCAATATGATTTTGATGCATTCTATTTCTGTTATATCATGTTATTTGTAATTTTGTTAAAACAGTTACATTGAAGTTTTATGGTTATGTTTTATGGGTGGATTAACATATAATCTTTTTTCATTAGTATTATTCAATTATAAATGTTGTTTAAATCTCTTATTATATTGTTAGGCAATTGCGTTCATTCATAACTCTTTTTTTTGGGTTGTCCTAAGTTAACCAGATGTACACCAGATATGTCATCGGAAGATGATGCATCGGCGGATATTTGGGATTATGGAGTCCAAACTTACTCCCAGGATGGAAAGATAAAGTTGAAATGTAAGTTATGTGAAAAACAGTTTGTCAACAAAACAAATCGACTCAAATTACGTTTGTCTTGTCGGGGAGGAGACGCCGCACCTTGTAGTAAAGCTTCTCAGGAGGTCCGAGATTTATTTGGAGCTATTCTCGATTCTAATACGAAGACTTCCCACACCCCTCACCCTGCAATTACAAGTAATACAACTAACCAAAGAATATATAGAAGTAGGCCTGTTATAAATGAAGAAGGGTTTAGCAGAGGAACTGCAACTGTCTCTAGCTCTAGTTCCAGGCCTTCTACAACCACAATTAGTAGAGAAGAAGAACAAGAGAGAATTTTAAGGGAGCAAGAAGAACGAGATTATAAAGAGGCCGTCAAAAAAAGCATGCAAATGGCATACAGATCAAGAAGTACCAGACAACAACATCCACCTCCAAGACAACATGATGCTGAAGCAGGCACAAGTAAACCATCAAAGTTTGTTAAAAGTCTTGTATCATTTTATAGACTATTGGGAATCCTGTACAAATCGGCTCATAAAAAGCGTCTGAAAAAAGTTCTTGCATCTGTGAATGAGGACGATGGGAAGGGATCCCCACCATCCGATTCAGCTGAGGTGAACGACCATTTTTTGGACACATACAGCTCAGAGTCGCCCAAGAGTTCTCCTGCAGTTGAATCAGTAAAAAGATAACTGAAGGATGAATCTGGCAACGAAGGTGGAGGTGGAGGAGGGGGTTACTATTACAGACAAGGTTCATTTAGTTACATGCCACAAAGGCATTCATCATATAGAGGGTATTGAATGTATGCAAGTTTTACCTAATCTATATGTCAGTATGTGTATGTTTGGTTTTTTTACTTTTGATTTTGGACATGATGTTGGACATAATTTATTTACTTTTAAAGTAAAGAATGTTCTTTTGTTTGGATGATACTCTTCCTTTCTCTGCTTTTCTAGCCTAATCTTTTTCTTTTTCTTTCTTTCTTTCTTTTTTTCTTTATTATTTTTTAAAATTTAGCTTAAAGCGTGTTTGGTAACAAATTTCATGAAGATCTGCACCAAATTAGACTGATTAGTCATGAAATTTCCTGGTATTTGCCGCAACCATAATTATTTTTTTTTTCTATACAACTTCTTAACATCTTAGTTGTACTAAATATCATGTCTAATGTGGCACAAAATATCATGTCTAATGTGGCACTAAAAATCAACATGTTGAATTGTAGGGTTCTAATGTATGGATGAAGTCCTGATCTATTGGGACTGTAAGTTAAATGGAAGGTTACAATCAACAGCTCACGCTAAAAGAGAAAAACATGGGTCAAATTGATCTGTTAGGAGTTAGAAACTTAGAATCATCCAACATTGGAGATTTTCTAGCCCATAATGACTAATGATTATTATATGAATATATTTACTGGATGTATGCTCATTAATATTGAAGAGCTCTTGCATGCATGCATATATACTATATTAGCTGCACACTCCGAAATAGGTCTAGCTCCCATATTTGAAACTTCAATTCTACGCATGAACGCTGTGCTTGATGCTATAACCTCGTGAAGAGGAAAACCTATTGGCCATTGTAGTCCTGATTTCTCTCTTCCTTCTTCTCTCCACGTTGTTACACGCACATCTCTTAGTTTACTTAAATAGTTTCACGATAAAAATGATCTGTTCAAACTCTATGGGCTGGTAAGTTGTGCAGCTGGTGCATCTTTTAATGTGGATTTGGTGGCTAAGGACCTGTTTCTTTCTCCAATTTCTGGTGTAATATAAAGGAAATGTTCAATGCTTATAAATTACTTTATATATCTCCTGACAACAAATGCATGTTGCAGCTCTTTCTTTCAGCTATAAATAAGCTACCACCAAAAGCCTTACATGTTGCGGAAACGACCAATAACATTCCCTGTTGTGGAAAAGGAGGTAGACAATGAGCGGAAGCAAATTTCTCTTGTCCACTGGAAGAATGTAAGCATCCTGAACTCATGTCCATCAAGGTCTCTGGGATAACTTTTGGACATGAGCCTAGCCATGAGACAAATCCAAAATTCAAGTGGGCCACACAATAGGAAAAGTCATGAGCCAGTAAAACTAATGGACAATGTGAATGTCACAAGTACATCATGGCAGGCCCATATAGCTACTATCTTCTAGAACATCCAGCAGGCAGAGTGTGCTGGCAACTCACATTTATTCTTGTCCAAAATTTAGAGCAGCTTAAAAAGAAAGAAAACAAAAAAAAGTTGAATAGCATGGTTGAAACTTTCTCGAGAGCATAGAAGTTTTGCAACAGGACCCTATTTGTTAAATTTCCTTGGAACATGTTAGATTGAATATAAGTATTAAGGTATGCTACAGGATGGTATTAACGATTTGTGTTTCCATCTCTACCAGTTCATGTGATGTGGCCTACTTGAGCTTTGCATCTCCCTTATGGATGTTTGGGTGACCCCATTCAAGAAGATTCAAATATCAGGTGAACATTCCACTAAAAACAGTGATGAATGACCATTAAAAACCATTTGTAGGCCATAGGAAAACTACCGATCCGAACGTTGCAAAATCCGATCCGACTCGATTTTCCTGACCGAGTCAGACTCGGATCGGTTCAGACCAGCACATATTCGGGTCTGTCCGAGTCAGCTGACTCAGACTCGGTCCCGGTTCTGTCCGAGTTTGAGTTGGGACATGTAAAATCCGGACCTGGTCGGGTTGGGACATGTAAAATCGCGGACCTGACCGAGTATTATGAACCAGCGCAGGATGAGAACTCGAGAACGAGTTCTTTTGAAGTGGAGGGGACTGATGTAGAGTGGGTCGTGGACAGTTTCATGGCCAAGATAGATCAGAAAAGGCCCGGTCGACGATAGAAGTGATCCGGACCATCGGACCTTAGATCGGGCGTATCTCGCAATTCAGAATGAGTTATCTGACGTAAAATATATGATTTTGGGGTAGAACGAGCTACTTTAGCCAACCAACCCTGCTATGCTGGGTTGCGCAGCCCGAAATTACGAAAAACCCCTTGATCGACAGTCGTTTCCCTGTTTTAATTTCGTTTTTACTATAAATAGTAAGTTTTAGTTTGATTATAACTCTTCATCCGTCGGGCTTTAGGAGTTGCGCCCAACGTGAAAAGAGCTTAGAATAATTAGGAGAACGGTTTGGTGAAGCCAAATAGGACACTTACTATTTTTGGCCGAAAACCTTGCGCACTAGTAGACACATCATGACCGTCTATAAATAGTAAGTTTACTATTTATAGTAAGTCGCGAATTCTAGGAGTTTTAGTTGCAGTTTGATTATGATTTCTTTCCCATTGCTTGGTACCCCTATTTAAAGGGTTGTGAACTCATTTTTACTCATTCATTAATCAATTTTGAATTTATTAGAATTTATTTCTATTTTCTACTTTCTTTCCTCGTGGATTCGAGAAGTCTCTGTGAGGAGTCCAGAGAAGTTCCATGGATTCGGAATAGTTATCCTCTTGAGGAAGACGGTGCTCGACCTCACGTCCTCCCCTGCGTCACAAGTGTCGAGTCAAGTCATGTGCAATGAATACTAATGCTGTACACAAGCCAAGCTAGCTCGAAATGCTCACCGGGCTTGGTTCGATCTAACTCGACTTGACTCGACTCGAATGATGACTCAAGGCAAGCCAAGCTTCATATGACTCAGCTTGTTTTGAAAACAAGCCAAGTTCGAACATAATAGAGCTTGACTCAACTCGACTCGAACCCAACTCGAAGCTCGAGCTTGGCTCGACTCGAATATATATTATATTATATATATTATTATATTTTAAAATAATAATAAAAATAAAACTTAAACCAAATCCTACCCCATTCGTCCCATTCTTACTCTTTTCCTTCCTTACCTAACTCGCCAAGCTCGAGCTGCTCTCTCTCTCTCTCTCTCAGCCACTCGCCCGAGCTATCCTCTCTCTCTCTCTCTCTCTCTCTCTCTCTCTCTCTCTGCACCAACAACAAGGTACCTTCTATGGATCTATCTAATATTATATTATATATATAATTAATTGAAATTTTGATTTAGGAGTTAAGTCAATTGGGTCGGGTTGATAGGTTGAGTCAGGTGTGGGTTGGGTCAGGTTGGGAGCAGACTCGACTTGACTCGAGGTAAGCTCGCCTCGAGCTCGACTCGAAAGGTTTGGCAAACAAGTCAAGCTCTAATAGTCAGCTCGAGGCCGAGTTCGAGCTCGAACTTGAGGAGAGCATGGACAAGCCAAGCCAAGCCACCTCAACTCGGCTCGATGTACAGCCCCAATGGATACCCACAGGCTGAAATCACAACTCAAAACTTAAGTACACTTATGATCGGATCTGAAACTTAAAATTTAAGTGTGTGTGTGTGTGTGTGTAGTTTCGGATCAAGTTGAGTTAGTATCGAGTTAGATTTTGGATCGAGTTGATTCAAGTCACTGGGTGACTCGAACTCGACTCAATTTGAGTTCGGTTGAATGAAACCAACTCAAATCAGATTGACTTACTCACTCGATTCAGATTGAGTCGGATCTAAACGAGTTGGACTACTCGAGTTTGCCGAGTCGAGTTGTCTCATGCCCAGCTCTACCTACTGGCTTAGTTTGTACGCAGGTTCTGAGCCTCAAGTGCATGGCCTGGTCACTTTGGAGTCAGCCTTAGGTTGAAGACACTTTAGCCCAACTGACCCAACCCTGCCTGGCTTGACCCAACTGTACATACGCTTATTATATTTTACAAATATGTTATTCTATTTCTCTTTAATTCAGACCATAGGTTACAGTACTTTAAATTGTTTATTTTTCAGTGCATGCATAGCTCACCCGATAAATGAATAAATGAATAGATTTGAAAAATTCAAGAAGGAAATCTGGATTTTATTATATTTAAGGTTCGGTAGGATCTTATTAAGCCTAGGCTCAACCAAAATTTTTTTGCGTCAGGTTTAGGCTTGCCATGGTAGGCCATGTTGAGCTAGGGCCCTGGTCTTAAGGGACAAGTCCGGCCTAGCCTAGACGATCCAAACCAGGTCTATTTGTTACCCCTAATGGCCGAACTGTTGCGCTTGGCTAACAGGTAATCCGGCTAGCAATGGGTTGGGCCTGGACCAAGCAAAATCAAATTTAAATATGGCCAGCTGGACAACTCCCGTCCACCCGGTTAATCTGTGGACCTGAATTAACCCATTACCTGATGCCACATTCAGGTAATGGGTTAATTCAGGTCCACAGATTAACCGGGTGGACGGGAGTTGTCCAGCTGGCCTTTTTTTATTGCCAAGACCTTTTATCTGACTTGTATGTTTGTCCCATGGGATGTGGAGTCGTAAAAAAACATTTTGAACAAAATTGGTGTAAAGATAAAGAGTTATTTAATCTCATTTTAAATGGAGTATCAACAAGAGCAGGAGCCCAAAAATAAAGAAAATTCAAAGCTTAAGTGGACCAAACCTCAAAAAAGCATCGGGGAGAATGATGCCCTCTATTTAAACCTTTCAACAGTGGGCATTTAATACCCACTGTTTTCAACAGTGTGGTCCACTTTAGGTTTGGATCTACATCATTTTCGGGCTCATTATCTAAAATGATTTGGCAAAATAGATGGATGGCACAGATAAAACACATAGTCATGGTGGGCCCTACAAAGCTTCGGCCACGTGATGCCACATGGATCTTCCCATGACGGATACAGGCAATCGACTTCCGTTAACACACGGGCTAACATGCTATGTGAGGGATGATTCTAACCGTGTATCATCTAAGATTTCACAATTTACATGACTTAGGCCCATCTGCTCATCAAAGGGCAACATTAGAACATCAAATGTGAACTGTTGGCAAGTTTTGTAACTACCATGGGGTGCTTGTGATGCATTGTGAATGCTTGTTGCACATTGGTCTTTCACCGCTACTACACTTACATTGGTTGCACTCTGGTGGAAAGAACCGTTCCTGTAAAGTGTGTAGAATTGGCAACTGAGCACCTCCTTATAATGGGGCTACATGAAGATCAACACATCATATGACTTTCCTAAGCTCACATCTCCTCGATCCCATCACTAGGAGAGAAGCCTTCTCCTCTATTGAGATTTGTCTATTGTCCTTAACTCCTATGGAAAGTGTGTACACTCAACAATTGCATGGGTCCCATCTTGATGGTCTGTGATCAATTCAATCTTATTATTACATTGCTAGATGGAAATATGCCATGTGTGGCACACAATTCTAACAGACATGACATGTTAAAAAGTTAAACATCAAGGTCATGCGTTTTACATTAATACTGCCAACTGCATATACATAGTTGATGTATACAAATATAGCTATGCCCGAAATTCATGGTGGGGTTCATGAGATGAATGGTCCCAAGCCCATTGACACCCACCTTGCCATCCATGGTAGGTAGAGGTGTACATGAGTCCCTCAGTAGCGGGGTTGTCAATGGGCCGAGTCTTTCCAAGCCTAACTGTAATTCTAAATCTAAGCCCAAATCCAGCCGGGCTGAAATAGTCCAACCCGAGCCCGCCCGAGCCTGAATATCTCCGGCGATAAATGATGTTTTAGTGTGCCTCATGTGTGAGACAGGGGAAAAAAATTAAAGAAAATGGGGAACATTAGGTTCAGAAAAGACTTATCAAATTGGTATGGGTTTATAGACCTTTGAGGTGCTAAGCCTGAGTCTAGCCCAGTTTACAATCGGGCTTCTGCTTTAAGCCTGAGCCCAACCATTGGACCTGACCCCAAATCCGGCCCAATATGAGCTAAGCCCGAAGGTCCGATCGAAACTACCTGGCCCATTGACCGCCCTAATTAGCATTGCTAAGATACCAGCCATGGGGCAATAAAGTTCATGTACATGCCACATATATGCTAACATGGTACCATAGGTATGAAGATTTTTCTCAACCCATGAACATGATGCGTTCTAATAATGAGGCCCACATGCTAATAGCTGATTTTCTTTTTGGGAAAACATGTAGAAGGTGGACTAACCTAATGAAAGATGAATGGATTGGATCTCTCCCATAGGTGCCATGCGGGGTCATGTGTGCATAGCTAAGCTCTTTTAGTACGGTTCTACCGGACGCGGATTGCCTGGTGATCGTTGCCAGTAGCGAGTACTGGATAATGGTCTGTGCGCCTCAACATCATATATGTATTTTCTGTCCACCTACTTCTTCAGATCATTTTAGGAGATGGGACAAAAACACAAGGCAGATGAGAATCTCAAGTGAATCAGACCACAATAAAACATTGATATGATTGAACGTCTGCCATTAAAAAATTCCTAAGGCCCATGGTAATATTTATTTTCCATCCAACCTGTTTATCATGTCATAAAGACCTATATGAAGGGAAAACACAAATATAAGCTCCATCCAAAAAATTTTAGCTGAAAAAAGTTTTTAATGGGGGGCGTTCAATCACCACTTGTTCATGTGGTGTGGTCTACATAAGATTTGGATCTTCTTCAATTTTTGGGTAATGCCATAAAATGATCTGTAAAAATGGATAGACAGAATGGATAAAACAAATACATCATAATGCATAGCGGGGCTCACGTAGCACCCTCACTGATACTTGGGCCATCCGCGTCCGGTTACCTCGGCTTCTATCAAAGCTGAAAAAACGACAATTGTGAGGAAGTCTCGGATTAAAAAATCTTGAAATAAACCAGAGCAGGAGCGGAACAGCTGGCAGACAGGGTTTTCCTATTTAAGTAGGGTACACCAACGGGAGAGAAGGAAGTAAGAAATGGAGAATGTTAAGAGAGAAGAGCTAGTGGGCCAAGCAATTGCGTGGAACCATTCATTGGGAGCCATTGATTCCTTCGTCCTCAAATGTGCGGTCGAAACCGGAATACCTGAGCTGATCCACGGCCATGGGCGGCCCATAACACTATCTCAACTCGGTGCCTCACTTCCTACTCCTTGCACCAACCTCGACGTCCTCCGTCGGATCATGCGCTACTTGGTACACATGCAGCTCTTCACCGTCCAAAATGAAGGGTCCGATGAGAGGGAGGAATCATACGGGTCAACCTCGGCCACCAAATTCATCCTCATCAACGAGGAGAAGAGCATAGTACCGTTGTTCAAACTCCAGATGCACGAGAAATGCTTAGCTGCATGGCATACATTAGGATCTTGTATGCAAGGGAAGGCCGGTATGTCTGCCTTCGAGAGAATGTATGGAGAGAGCCTGTGGGCCTATGCTTCTAAGCATCCAGATCTCAACGGCATCTTCAATAACGCAATGGCTGGTGGGGCCCGATCAGTGGTGCCAGCCATGATCGACGGCTATGGAGATGTGTTCCAAGGGTTAACGTCTTTGGTGGACATAGGAGGCGGCATTGGCACGAACCTACAGTCCATTGCCAAGGCATTTCCCCACATAAAGTGCACCGTACTAGATCTTCCTCATGTGGTAGAGACAGCACCCAGCTGCCCAGAAGTGGAGTTTGTTGCCGGTAACATGTTCTCTTTCATACCCAAGGCCGACGCTGTTATGCTTATGGTAACGTTTCATTCTCTTCTTTTAAGAGCACTTAAAAACTCGCTGAATTGACTCTGGTCTTGCCTAGATCGTTCGTTGGATCTCCGTTTAGCTCACTATTATTGGATCAGATTTTTTTAATCAAATCATTTGGCCGAGTTTGCATGAAAATCAGATGAGTCAACTCGACAGTTTGAGAGTTGGGTGTATAAATATATTATTAAAACTCTTAAAAATTTGAAAATTTACAGATAACTACATAATTAATATGGAATTTACGTTTTGGTATTTTTTCAGAAAGGTTTTCCAACAGATACCATCGATCGATATAATTGTTATTCCACCACCGTTCTTTACACCTTTTAAAAAAATAATAATAATAATAATAAAAAAAAAATTAAAAAAAAATTATTTTAATTATGGCCGGTTAGGTGGCCATGTGGGCAAATGAGTCACGCACTGAGATGCTTATGTAAAATCCATTCCTAACACTAAGTGCATCATGTCATTTTAAGCTAAGGGCCCAAAATCATCCTATCCATGATCTAGGTGGATCTAGAGGTGTACACGAGTCGAACCGAGTTGAGCTTGGCACAACTCGACTCAGCTCAGCTACTTGCTGACCTCAGGTCAAACTCGGCTCGGCTCGGTCCTCGAGCCTGACTGGCCAGCTTAGCTCGGGCCAGTTCGAGCCGAGTTCGAGCCAAGATCAAACCGAGTTTGTCTTTGCAACATTTTCACAAACACATGAACTGCACCTTCAAAATCTCACTATATGTACAACAGTAGGAGTGGTTTTATAGGTATTTCATCAAACACCTTATAAACAACATAAAAATCAAGAAAAAGAAAGGAATTTGTTTCATATACATACCTTCCTTGCCAACACCCACACTTCGTTGAGTCATTACATCAAACACTTGGTGAGCAACAACAATATCAAAGTAACTGAGTCACCGAACTGGTTCGATTCGAGTTCGATTCGTGTTGGGTTTGATCCGAGTTGAGTCAAGCTTGGGCAAGCTCGAACTCTTTTCAAAATTTTAATTTTCTAGCTCAAAAAATCAGCTCGACTCCGAACTCAATTTCAAACCGTGTCAAATCCAGCTTTTTCGAGCCGAGTCGAGTCGAGCAAGCTAATCGAGCTAACTCTGCTCGTGTACAACCCTATATGGATCACATGATTGGAGGCTGTGTACATGCAACATTCACCCTTTAAACTAATTCCCTTGTATGGCTCACTTGAATCACGAATGGACTTCAGTTTTAAGCCCCATGTCTAAAATTTTGAATGTCATCTAATAGTGGATTTCATATAATCATCATATTGGGCTTAGTGAAAATCAAGGTTAACTGGCATTGCACATTTAACGGTCAGAATAGATGTTACATAAAAAGCACGATGCCCCACCAAAAATTGCCGGACTTTATAGAGTATTCAAGGGAACTGTGTAGGATGCCCCTTTGGATTTTGAAAGGCCAGTTGTGATACTTATGTACTGACCATTATATATTATAATTTGTTGCAATGTAATTGAACCTCATCATTACTGACTGCATTTAATGCAGCAGTTTTGACACCATCAGTGATGACATTGGCCAAATCCCTCCACGTGGCAAGCAGGGATATAGATTCTTAGTAAAATATTAGGCCAATTTTTTTTTTTTTTTTTACCTCTTGTTAGCCCGCCAAAGAAACCAGTTGAGAAAGAAGTCCGCCCTTACTTATAAAGGACTCATCAAGATAATTGTATGAAATCTTATCTAATCATTAAATTCAACATAAATATTTAGGCTTGTATGCCAAAAATCATATCCATGTATTCAATTCATGAACACCACACTAATGGAAGTAGTTTGGAGGCCGAGTGTTGCCTTGTACAATTTTTCCAATTATCTGGTACACTTAAGACCAAATGGAGCTGATTTTTATTAAAGTCCATGATATACATTGATACTCTTGGCAATCTTGATAGATTTTTTATATCAGCATTACAGTGGATCCACCCTAGCCACAACGCATTTTCTCACATGACCCTACAACCCATTTGCTCACATGGCCCTTACAGTAGTTTTTCTTTAATTCAAAAAAAAAAAAAGAAAAAAAAAGAAAAAAGAAAAAAACATGCTTAACACACTCTCTCTGATGGTTAAGATAATTCGATTGGCAGCACAGGGCCACAATTTAAATGGTCCAGATTTATTGGACAATGTATGCATAAATCTAGATACAGTGGCCTCATCGATGTTTTTGATGCTTGCAGTGGGTACTACACAACTGGGGCGATGAGGATTGTGTGAAGATCTTAAAGAGATGTAAGGATGCCATAGATGCAAAGAGTGGTAAGGTTATCATAGTCGACATTATCATAGGTGTTGATGATCCGCAGGAGCTTGAACATGTGAGGCTAGCAACGGACATGATAATGCTGGCCAAGACGGGAGGAAAAGAAAGGAATGAAAAGGAGTGGAGGAGACTCTTATCTGATGCTGGATTCAATCAATGCAAGATAACACCCATCAAAGCCCTCGAATCTGTAATCGAAGCACGTACTTAATCACTTCGTGTGTGCACGTACCAACTTGTTCATGACATTCGAATAACTGGTGTGAATCTCGCCATGCGCACGGCCCATATGTCCAGTACACGTGCTAGGTTGGCACATGTCAAGTCATCGTAGAAGTGCAAACAATGTAATAAAATGTAGTGTGTTCTTTTTTTGCCAAGACGGGGCTGTATAGCCTTTTTTTAATAATATTATTATTAATTAAAAGTGTGAGCAGGCCACCTATAATATTATTAATTCCAAGAATGGACTGTACATTTTTTTGGAGCAGGCTCCGTAAAAAATCAATGGGGCATCACTAATCACATGAAGGAAACAAATATAAAATCCATTCATCTAAAAAAATACCAAACGGCTTACAGGACAAAAATATGTAGACAGCTCGCTGTCCGACAAGACAGCATGGATCCCGGAACACCAAAACAAAAAATGTAGGCTTACTAGGGCACTGCATCGCTACAAACCGGCCTCTGTGCCACTGAAAATCCAGCTCTAGAGGGACATTGTTACAAAACAAACAGGTTCAAAACAAGCAACCATTCATACCCTAGTTCAAATCAGAAATTAAAAAATAATAATAATAAATCTCTAATTTTTTATTTTATTTTATTGGTTAGCACGTTAGCACACACCCCATGGTTACACCCCACTTGGGTGTTGATACCATGACAGTGTTCAAATGAGTTTATCTACTCAGTCTACCACTTAAGCTATGGATTAGCGTGTTTAAAAAATAAATTAAAGTCTCCAACTTACTTGAGAGATTCATGGTTGGCACCTTTGAAATTGCTAATTGATTAACTGTGATTTTTTAAATATTAATTCTTGTTTTCAATTATATTTAATAAACATAAAATGGCTAATTTGTTGATATATGACCGTTTATTACTTTTCACCGTTATCATTCCAATAAATGGCCACCATTCTGATTGTATGTTAATCAAATGTGTAATTTTTGGTTTACGGTGCATTTAGACTCATACATAAGTTAGACCGTTTAATCTAAATTACTTACATATTCCGCGTATGCAATCTCTGAGTAACTTAAAGATACATGTGTATTATCTGTCTTACTCTGCAGAGTATATTTTTCTCTAAAGATATTGCACCCTTGTATGGGACCCGCATAGCAGTGTTGGCCGCCATCCAGAAGATAACGTAACATAATAAACAAAAACATGAAAAAGGAAAAGAACAGCACTTCCATCTAGAAGATGATAATATGTAATAATAAAAAAAAATTAAAAAAACAAAAAAGAGGAAAAGAACAATAAATCCTTCTAGAAGATGACATTTTGTAATAAACAAAAAGCCAAAAACCAAAAAAGAAAAAAGAAAAAAAAAAGGAGTTATTTGATTGATACTCAGGCTGCGGATGTTTCATACACAGGCACTCAGAAATTATCCATGTAGCATATATTAAGTGAATAAAACTACTCGATTGCGCATCCCACCGTCTCTAATTCATAATCCCAAGATCAGGTCGGCTGAGTAAACCTAATATCTTATTCGTGCATACTTACTTGTAGAAACAAGATTGGTGGATATTTTTTATACATCTCCACGAATCCGATAGTCAGATGATAGGAAAAAATAATAATCTTAGTTTTGGTTCATGATACATCTACACTGGATATCATAATTTGAATGGTTTAATTTAGCAAAGTTTTTCAAAAAAGAGGGGGAAAAAAAAAAACAGTTCCATAAAAAAACATTTTATTTAATAAACATAAAATGGCTAATTTATTAATTATATAGAGAGGAGTTTTGATGAGTTTCAAACTCTTCTGCCCCCTGCATTATAAAATAGGGCTGCGTCCCCAATCTAACGCCACCAACAAAAGTTACAGCTCCAACACAAATTCTATAAAGGGCGTTGGGAGAGGAAAACTCCAACAATTTATATTAGCAATGACGTCCTAACCAGGTACGCCCTATAGCCCTTTGACCTCCGTATCTGATGCACAGCTCTATCTATGCTATTCCACGCTAAGAAAATTAACAAAGAGTAGCCGGTTATACACCACCAGCATTTCCAAGGTCAAACATATGATACGCATTGGGACAGTAGCGTAAGTTTTGATGCCATGATATCAGCTATATACGTCTGCTGGCTAAGTCTTAGGTAGTTTGATGGACGCCGTTCACCAAACCTTAATAAACAAACCATACACTATGAGCTAAAGGACAATTAGTGTCCTTTCCCTCCCATTTAAATTCAAATGCATTGATTTTTCTATAAGATGTCATGTCTTATTGTTATGTATTTTATCTACACCTTCCATTGATTTTTCTATGACATGACATCTTATAAAAAACAACATCAATGGATGGCCGGGTAGATAAAATACATACATCAAGGATAAAATTATTAATTTTTATATAAGAAGTGTATAACATGACATCTTATAGAAAAAATAAATGGATGGACGGTGCAGATATCATACATACATCATGATGGCCCTACGGAGCTTTTCAAGCAGCACATACCAAAGTCCATGATGTGTGCTACACTAGGCGATCCAAGTCCGGTCACAGATGTAATAAGTGGATCAACAATATTTTCATATGATTTAATTAATGACATGGTCCACTTTTTTAGCGGACAAGATATTCCACAGATTTAACGCTAACTGGATTGTCGTGAGTGAAAGAAATGATTGTATGCGAGAGTAACATACAGCCGTTTGATGGATCCGATGATTTCGATCTCTTCTTTTCGGCCGTAAAAAGAAGCATAGGTTGACCACACCACAAAAAGCAGAAGGGATTGAATGCCTACAATTGAAAACCTCGGGGGGACCAAACAAGTTTTGAATCAAGCTTATATTTGAATTAAGAAAGTTTCAACGGTAGATGTCATTGTCCCCACTACTTTTAGTGGTGTGGTCCACTTAAGCTTTAGATTTGCTTCATTTTTGGGTCATGCCTAAAATGATATCAAAAAATGAATAGCCTAAAATGATATCAAAAAATGAATGGATGGTGTGGATATAACACACACATTATAGTTGCCCACATAACTTGGTGACGTCAACACACCACCGAGGTTGGTGGGGGTGTAGCACACCGCACAAGCTGCTTCTGAGTGTATAGTGTGCAGGTATTGCGTCAATTGGGACAGTTCATTTAATGGGTCTTGCGGATGATAAATGATTCCCTATCATCACGATTATCAATGAATCCTAGCCATTGAATTGATGGCTATCAAATGGATGCTTAAAATATCATCTCCTCACTGTAGTTTTGGGCATTCTGAATTCCCCGTTGGGTCAGTAATTTGGATGGTTTGGATTCTCATAGCACTACCATGCAATGTTTGAGAATAGGTACACTTAGAGCACAAGATTTTGGAAATCCATGCCACTGGTTACACGCTGGCTATATCTGTAAAGAATCCGGATCCTATGCTTGACACAAACATAAATTTCATGTTTTCCCACATCATGATTAGTCCACGTCATTATTAACATGGTCAGTTTGATGATGTGACCCAATCACACAAATAAAAATTTTCTATATGTGACGGGCAGATGATCAGGGTTCATATGTAAATATGCAATCTACTTTAAAAGGACGTTGCACCCTCATTTGACTTATTTGGATTTTATTATTTTTATTATTTTTATTTTTATTTTTTTTACATGCTTGTTAGACATTCAATATCAAAATTTTCTAACCAATCATTTTTTCTATAAGTAATTTATTCTATCTCAGCTCTCCACATTACCTGCAAAAAGGCATGCGTCAAGATTATTTGAGCTGTCAAATCATTGTAATTTTTGGCATACATACCTACCTTCCATCTAGGAGTCCACTGGATCAATTGGCCATTGATCATGACATTTGCAGGTGCACTTCAGGTGACCACAATTCATGTAATATCTATGGAGAATGTCATGGCATAAAATAATTTCTTGTGAACCCAACCAACAACTGTTCTGATATATTTCACTTCAACTACTCACATCGATGGCTATCCAGTTAGTCTTAGCTTCTTACTGTGTTTGGTTGAGGCATCACCAAAAACATGGACAGTTCAAATCATCTGATCATCTTTGCATGTGGACCAAAGTGGGCCTGCATATATATATATATATATATATATATATATATATATATGTTTGGTGATCCCAAGTTGCCATATAGTCGTGAGAGACTTCGCACAATCATTGTGTATGCACAGATTTTTTTATTTCTAAGAAGTGCAGAAGAAAAGGCTTAAGGGTATTTTTGTCATTT
Organism: Magnolia sinica; assembly: GCF_029962835.1. Taxonomy (NCBI): domain Eukaryota; kingdom Viridiplantae; phylum Streptophyta; class Magnoliopsida; order Magnoliales; family Magnoliaceae; genus Magnolia; species Magnolia sinica. The sequence goes on from NC_080573.1 coordinate 140,142,031, forward strand.
AGAAAAATAAGTTAGTTAATTTAATTGTCATTGGAGAAATCTCACCGAACTGCGGAAGGCACCGAATGAAAATTACCAAAACTGAAAAGGTATTTGATAAAAATGCTTGAAAGATAGTATCAATTTGTAACTTCTAAAATGATGTGTCAGTCTTTTGTGCGAAATTCTTGGTTGTGGTTGTATAGTACAGGTAACTTAGTTGCATATTGTCTCCAATTTGCTTAGGATTAGAAGTGTACATGAACCGACCTAGCTCGGTTAGCATGCTCGACTCGATTCGACTCGGTTCAAAATTGAGTTCAAGCCGAGTCGAGCAAATTTTTTGAGCTCAAAAATGAGTTTAAGCCGAGTTCGAGCTGGCCCTAGCTTGACTCGACTCGAATCGAGCTCGAATTGAACCAGTCCGGTAACTCGGTTACTTTGATATTGATGTTGCTCACCAAGTATTTGATGAAATGACTCAACGAAGTGTGGCTAATGGCAAGGAAGGTATGTCTATGAAACTAATACCCTCTTGTTTTCTTGATTTTTATGTTGCTTAGAAGGTGTTTAATAAATACATGTAAAACCATTGCTACTGTCTCAAATACAGTAAGATTTTGAAGGTGCAGTCTAAGTGTTTGTAAAAATGTTGCACAGGTGAACTCGGCTCAATCTTGGCTCGAATTGGCCCAAGCTACTGACCAAATCGAGCCAAGCCAAGTTCGAGCTGAGATTAGCTAGTGGCCGAGCCGAGTCAAGTTGAGGCCAGCTCAACTCGGTTCAACTCGATGTACACCCCTACTTAGGTTACACTAAGGGATTGTTTAGATTCGCATTTAGGGTGTATTGTATTGTATTCGGGTACTGTTCATGTATACGTTAGGTGATTTTCAAAATACATTCATCAGAAACATGCCACTAACAAATATTAAGCCCGGCTCGTCGATAGCGGACCTATTTACAAGCTAGTCATACTTAGCCTAGCTTATAGCCCCCTCACTCGGGCGGATAAGGCCATACCCCCTTCCAACTGATCACGACACAGTAGGAGACATGACCTCATGGTATAGGCACCGGCACTCATATTCCACTCGGTCTAGATGTTGGAGCATCTCCTGGTACCAAAGAGGTTCTGAGATTTTCACCCAAGGACATCCTACGTGCCCACAGTGATAGAACCAAGCATTTTCGGTGTCTCATCTAACCATCCATGATGTGTTTGTGGAGGCCACGGCCCTAATGTCGCTAGGGCATACAATGATCAAGTCACATATATGCGAGATGCATGAGTCACACTATCCAGTCATGCAGCAATTCTGTGCGTACGGCGCGATAATGTGGGCACTCTGTCTCATAAGGAGTCCCGTAAATAGTCTGCCCAATGGCATATGTTATGATCAAGCATTCCTCATATCAGGCATATATATGATGCATATGGGCATGAATCATGGAGTTATACTAAACATTTTATATGGTGATGAACTATCCTCACAGCGAAGATGGGCCTTGATGGCCTACATACAACAAGTATGGGCCTATCTATGGGCCCTAGGGAGAGTTATAATACAGACATTTAATCAACATTATTCTTATAATGTGGACGTCAAACCAACATTGCTCCCAAGGCATGGCCCGCCATAGATGTCATTACATAACCCACGGTGGGATCACATTACAATGGGCCCCAACCCATGGGCTGGAAATACATCACAATGGGCCTCAACCCATGGACCCTATACACATCACAGTGGGTCTCAACCCATGGGCCTTTATACATCACAATGAGTCTCAACCCATGGGCCCTAATACATCATAATGGGCCTCAACCCATGGGCCCTAGAATACATCAAAATGGGCCTAATCACATGGTTTTCATATATGTCAAGGTGACCTCAACAACGGGCCTCATACACATGACGGTGGGCCTCAATAATGGGCCCTCATAACATCAAGGTGGGCCTCAATAATGGGCCCTCATACACGTCAAGGTGGGCCTCAATAACGAGCCCTCATACACATCAAGGTGGGCCTCAATAACGGGCTCTCATGCATATCAAGGTGGGCCTCAATAACGGGCCTTGAATACATCACAATGGACCTTGCCAAATGGTTGGTCGGTTTGGATACAACAAATGCATCACGATAAGGGTCCACATGAACTATGGATCTGACTCATTTTTAGCTCATGCCATAAAATGAACTCTCAAATGGATGGACGGTTTTGGATGCAACACTTGCATCATGGTGGGTTCCACTAGATAGGTGGATCTGACTCATTTTTAACTCATGCCATGAAATGAACTCTCAAATGGATGGACGGTTTTGGATGCAATACTTGCATCATGGTAGGTCACATACCTCATGGTAGGGTCCACATGTGTGGCCCACCAGATGGAAGGACGGTTGGATATAACACAGATATGGTGGGGCCTACCAGCCATCCAGCAAACGCCTGGACAGCATTGATAAAACACATGCATCATGGTTTCCACCGTCCACAGCTGTGGACGGTGTGTGAACAAAACACATACATCATGGTGGGTCCCACGTGGGGCCCAACATCATGCTTGTTTGCAATCTAACCCGTTGGTAAGGTCACACGGACCTGGATGAAAAGGAAAGACAAATTTCATGATGATCCAAAACTTCTGTGACCCAGAAAAGGGTTTCAATGGCCAACGTTCAACCTCACTGTTTCCTGTGGTGTGGGCCACCTGAGTAACGTATATGGCTGATTTTTGGTGGGGGCCACTGCCCCGAGGGGACCTACAAACTGGACGGTGTGGCTATTTAACACACATCACGGTGGGGCCCACATTTTATTCAAAATCCACCGTCTGGTGGGAAGTCCCACCTTCATATATATATATATATATATATATATATATATATATATATATATATATATATACATATATATATGATTTATGAATCGTTTTCTTTTAAAACCCGTTTTTCCGAGGTTTTTCTATCGTAGGGCTTGCATCAGGGGAATCCACCCTATCCATTAGATTCTGCGACTCAAGACAAGCCAAATGAGCTTAATATTCGCTACATTTTGGCGCATCAAAACAACAGGATGAATTTCAATGGTAGATACACTGTTTCCTATGCTATGGCCCGCCTGAGAGTCAGATTAACCTCATTTTTTGGCTCAACGCCTAAAATGGTATGGGGAAAAGGATGGATGGCGTGGATTGAATTTTTACATCGAGGTGGGGCCTACATGGACAGCCCTCTCCAAAGCTTGAGAATCAAGCTAATATTTCTTTTTCCTTTCACGTCCAGCGTCCCTGGACGCTGGACGGTTTGAGTGTAACACATGTACAAAGGTGGGCCTTACTCAGGTGGGCCACCAAGTGCTGGATGGTATGGGTACAACACACATGTAAAGTAGGTCTCACCTACAGATGGCTTGAGAAAAATACATGCTTCATGATGGGGTCCATCCGGGTGGGCCACACGGCCATATCACACAACAATAAAAGAAAATGAAAGAGAGGGAGAGAGAGAAAGAAAAGGTGGGACACACATGTGATGGAGGGACCCCGACATTATGGGCCCTCCCTTGCATGATTTAAAATATACAACAAGTGGGTCCCATTTCATATGGGCCCACCGATCAAAATCAACGGTGGAGATCCTTTCTCCACCGAAATAGAAGGTCTAGATGAACCCTTTTCAAGCTAGAAATAAACATCATGATGGGGTCCATGGAGAATGGCCCCATCATGGAATGATCATGAAGATCAAGGTGGGCCATCCGCCACATCATAGGGTCCAAAGTGAGATCCATACCATCGATCGGTAGGCCTCACTTGGCCCATCACAAAAACATAAAAACTAGCCTATAGAAGCACCCACCGTTCGATCTTCTCGGTCCGTTGGAACGCCGGTCTCCTTGTGCTTCACTTTCATGGAGAGGATGAGAAATGGATGGGTAGGATGAAGGATTTTGGGATGGAAAAGTGGGCCACACAAAATCACTTTTCTCTCACACTTGTGATGCTTAGACGTCCATATTTTTCTCTCCTTTGTTGCTTGGAAATGTGTGAAGAGAAAGAGAGAGAGAGAGGGTTGTTGTAAGAGAAGTGATGGTTGATGGATGTGAGGTGATTGTGTACTTGACTAGCATGGGTGTGTAAGAGAGAGGGTGAGAAAGAGTTGACTTTGGGATTGCTTGACTTGAGGAGAAAGAAAGCATTAATTGATTGATTGATGGGACATTTCGTAGAGATTCTCTTGGGATTGCAAACGCGCGGTGTTTTCTTCGAAATAAACGTCGGCCCACATCTTCCGGCTAGGGTATCGCATCGGTGCGTGAGTCGTGGCGTTGGAACCGCAACGACGGTGCGGTCGCAATGATACAAGTCTCGAATTAAGCCGACTCAATTTTACAGGATACGACTTAGGGTCGCGCACAAACGTTGATTATACGTCGCAAGTTGCCGGAATTCGCTGGGAAGGATCGCGGGAGTTGACGGAACAGTACGGACTAGGATACGGGTCTTATAATGATTCTAACCGTGTATCATCTAAGATTTCACAATTTACATGACTCAGGCCCATCTGCTCATCAAAGGGCAACATTAGAACAACAAATGTGAACCGTTGGCAAGTTTTGTAACTACCATGGGGTGCTTGTGATGCATTGTGAATGATTGTTGCACATTGGTCTTTCACCTCTACTACACTTACATTGGTTGCACACTCTGGTGGAAAGAACTGTTCCTGTAAAGTGTGTAGAATTGGCAACTGAGCACCTCCTTATAATGGGGCTACATGAAGATCAACACATCATATGCCTTTCCTAAGCTCATATCTCCTCGATCCCATCACTAGGAGAGAAGCCTTCTTCTCTATTGAGATTTGTCTATTGTCCTTAATGCCTATGGAAAATGTGTACACCCAACAATTGCATGGGTCCCATCTTGATGGTCCGTGATCAATTCAATCTTATTATTACATTGCTAGATGGAAATATGCCATGTGTGGCCCATAATTCTAACAGACATGACATGTTAAAAAGTTAAACATCAAGGTCATGCGTTTTACATTAATACTGCCAACTACATATACATAGTTGATGTATACAAATATAGCTATGCTCGAAATTCATGGTGGGGTTCATGAGATGAATGGTCCCAAGCCCATTGACACCCTCCTTGCCATCCATGGTAGGTAGAGGTGTACGTGAGTCGAATCGAGTCGAGCTTGGCACAGCTTGACTCAGCTCATCCACTAGCTAACCTTAGCTTGAACTCGGCTCGGCTCGGTCCTCGAGCTTGACTAGCCATCTTGGATCGGTCAGTAGCTCGGGCCAATTCGAGCCAAGATCGAGCCTAGTTCATCGGTGCAATATTTTCACAAACACATGGACCTCACCTTCAAATTCTCACTATATGTAAAACAACAACAACAAATTTACAAGTATTTTAGTAAACACCTTGTAGGCAACATCAAAATCAATAGAAAAGAGTATTTGTTTCATATACATACTTCCTTGCCACCAGCCGACACTTTATTGAGTCATTTCATCAAACACTTGGTGAGCAACATCAATATCAAAGTAAGCGAGTCATTGAACTGATTCGATTCAAGTTGGGGTTCAATCCGAGTCGAGTTGAGCTTGGGCAAACTCGAACTCAGTTCGAAAATTTTTTAAGCTAAAAAAATCTGCTCGACACGGCTCGAACTCAGTTTCAAACCGAGTCGAATCAAGCTTTTTGGAGTCGAGTCGAGCAAGCTAACTTGGTTCATGTACAGCCCTAACAGTAGGCTTACTGCATGGACACTCCCCATCCATCCACCCTTTTGCATATGTACAGTAGACGGCCTTATTTTACTGGTAGGCAGGACCATGTGCATTGTTGGGTGATTCACACGAGGATCACTGTGGATGTGTGGGGCCATTATTTGGTGATCTGGATAGTAAATCCAGTATCACCATTGTAAATGTGTGATCCCCAATAAATATCCTCGATTGACAGGCAACAACTCTTTCGTATCTAAAACAAAAGCATTTGAAAAGAGGGCCTATTGATGCACGTACACCACATACTTTCAAGCATGGCATGATAGGTGAAAGATCTAGTCCATCCATTCAAACGACACCACTTCCCTAGCTCAAGAATCAAGTTGGTCTGCATGTAGATGTGCTACAATTGGTAAAACAAATGTACGGCTTGAAACTAATTCATATGTTTCCAATATTGGAGCAAACATGCTAAATTTTTATTTTTATTTTTCTGTTGTGTGGTCCAGTTGAGCTTTGGATCTGCATCAATTTTGGGCTTTATGCTCTAAATTGAGCTGGAAATGAATGGATTGCGTGGATAAAAGGCATACATCAGTTGTACCATATAAAGCTTTTGCCACGTCATGCAAGGGATATCCTTAGTGGGTGTATAAGGCAATACACTTGAAAGACTTTGATACTTTCAAAAAGTAAAATGGATGGCAAGCATGTAGGCACTTAGAAATTGTAAATATGGTTCACAAAGTGAAATTAAACCGTCCATATCATAGTACCTAGTGTAGATGGATCATTAATCTAAAATTATGATTATTCCATCCTCTAAGTATCATGTTTGTGAACATTTATCGGACAGTTAAAGAAAAAATATCCCAAGGTTCTGCTTCCATAAACAAGCATCACCAGTGGCTACGATGGTTCAACCACTATCACTGGATTGTGAGTTGGCTATAGAGGACTTAATTCAGCTAAATTTATATGAATTAATATATGCCACATGTATAATCCATGAGTGCCTGTGCATTGATTGTCATACACGTCCTTAGTATCTTAAAATCCCTCTTTAAAATTTTTATTACTCAGTAGCGGGGTTGTCAATAGGCCGAGTTAGGGCTGGGCTGAGTCTTTCCAAGCCTGGACTGTAATTCTAAATCTAAGCCCAAATCCAGCCGGGGCCGTGACGGGCTGAAATAGTCCAGCCCGAGTCCGCCCGAGCCCACCGGAGCCTGAATATCTCTGGCGATAAATGATGTTTTAGTGTGCCTCATGTGTGAGACAGGGAAAAAATTAAAGAAAATGGGGAACATTAGGTTCAGAAAAGACTTATCAGATTGGTATGGGTTTATGGACCTTTGAGGTGTAAGCCCGAGTCTAGCCCAATTTACAATCGGGCTTCTAGTTTAAGCCCGAGCCCAACCATTGGACCTGATATACCACCCCAAATCCGGCCAATATGAGCTAAGCCCGAAGGTCCGTCGAAACTACCCGGCCCATTGACCGCCCTAATCAGCATTGCTAAGATACCAGCCATCGGCCATAAAGTTCATGTACATGCTACATATATGCTAACATGGTACCTTAGATATGAAGATTTTTCTCAACCCATCAACGTGATGCGTTTTAATACTGAGGCCCACATGCTAATAGCTGATTTTCTTTTTGGGAAAACAGGTAGAAGGTGGACTAACCTAATGAAAGATGGATGGATTGGATCTCTCACATAGGTGCCATGCAGGCACATGTGTGCATAGCTAAGCTCTTTTAGTACGGTTCTACCGGACGCGGATTGCCCGGTGATCGTTGCCAGTAGCGAGTACTGGATAATGGTCTGTGGGCCTCAACATCATATATGTATTTTCTGTCCATCTACTTTTTCAGATCATTTTAGGAGATGGGACAAAAACATAAGGCAGATGAGAATCTCAAGTGAATCAGCCCACAATAAAACATTGATAGGATTGAACGTCCGCCATTAAAAAATTCCTAAGGCCCATGGTAATATTTATTTTCCATCCATCCTGTTTATCATGTCATAAAGACCTATATGAAGTGAAAACAAAAATATAAGCTCCATCCAAAAAGTTTTTAATGGTGGGCGTTCAATCACCACTCGTTCATGTGGTGTGGTCTATATAAGATTTGGATCTTCTTCAATTTTTGGATGGCATATAAACATCAAGAGGCCCAGGAAGGTTTCAACGGTAGGAATTTCTTTCTCCACTGTTTCATCTTGTAGGGCCCAGTTGAGTTTTTAATCATCCTAATTTTTGGTTACATGTCTTAAAATGAGCTCTAAAAATGAACGAATGGATTGAAATTCTTATAAACATCACGGTGGACCCCACCATACATTCCAGCCCTAGAACTTTATGCAAAAGGCTTTCCCCAGTGAATCCGTGTCCACGGTTTCCATTGGAAACGTATTGGCTACTCCCCTACCACTTGGTGCTATGTGGACCCACCATGATGTATGTGTTTCATCCATGCCGTCCATCTATTTTTTTTAGATCATTTATGGTCTGAGACCAAAAATGAGGTATAACCCAATCTCAAGTGGACCACATTACATGAAACAGTGTTGAATGAACGTTGACCATTAAAAAAATTTTGGGGACGATAAAAGTTTTGGATCAAGCTGATCTTTGATTTTTCCCTTCACCTGAGTCTTTATAACCAAACCAATAGATTGGATGTCAAATAAACAGTACGGTGGGTCTTAGGAGGACTTTAATGATGGATATCCAATCACCATTGTTTTCCTATGGTGTGGTCCATATGAGATTTATTTCCCTCTCATATTTGGGATCAACCCCTAAAATTATAAGTAAAAATGGATTAATGGAATGAATGAAACACATATATCATGGTGGGGAAGTGATGTCACCCATTTATATGGGTCCCACTATGATGTATGTTTTGTATTCACACCGTTCATCCATTTGGAGAGATCATTTTAGGGCATGAGCCAAAGAATGAATCGGATCCAAAACTCGAGTAGACCCCACCATAGAAAACAGTGAAGAAGTCATGCCCACCATTTATTACGACTGAATCCAATCCAAACTTCGTCACTTTGTCTACTGAACCCCGTCACTTTGTACTGCAACCCCGTCACTTTGTCTACTGAACCCCGTCACTTTGTACCGCAACCCCGTCACTTTGTCTACTGAACCCCGTCACTTTGTACTACAACCTCGTCACTTTGTCTAGTGAACTTTGTTACTTTGTACTGCAACCCCTTCACTTTATCTACTGAACTTCATCACTTTGTACTGCAACCTCGTCACTTTGTGAACTTCATCACTTTGTATTGCAACCCCGTCACTTTGTCTACTGAACTCCATTACTTTGTACTGCAACATCGTCACTTTGTCTAATGTACCCCGCCACTTTATGCTACAACCTCGTCACTTTGTCTATTGTACCCCGTCACTGTGTGCTGCAATCTTGTTACTTTGTCTAGTGAACCCCGTCACTGTGTGCTGCAATCTTGTTACTTTGTCTAGTGAACCCCGTCACTTTGTCTACTGAACCCCGTCACTTTGTAATGCAACCTCGTCACTTTGTCTATTGTACCCCATCACTTTGTACTAAAACCTGGTCACTTTGTCTACTGAACCCCGTCACTTTGTATTACAACCTCATCACTTTGTCTAGTAAACCTCGTCACTTTGTACTACAACCTCGTCGCTTTGTCTAGTGAACCCTGTCACGTTGTACTACAATCCCATTACTTTGTCTAGTGAACCTCGTCACTTTGTCTAGTGAACCCCATAACTTTGTACTGCAACCCTGTCACTTTGTCTACTGAACCCCATCACTTTGTACTACAACATCATCACTTTGTCTACTGTACCCGTCACTTTGTTTACTGAACCCCATTACTTTGTACTGCAACATCATCACTTTGTCTACTGTACCCAGTCACTTTGTGCTGCAACTTCGTCACCTTATTTACCTTACCTCGTCACTTTGTAATGGGGTTTTATTAGATAAAGTGATAGGGTTAAGTAGGGTTACTGGACAAAGTGATGAGGTACAGTACACAAAGTGATGAGGTTGCAGCACAAAGTGACTGGGTACAGTAGACAAAGTGACAATGTTGCAGTACAAAGTGATGTGGTTCAGTAGACAAAGTGATGTGGTTCAGTAGACAAAGTGATGAGGTTGCAGTACAAAGTGACGGGGTTGCAGTACAAAGGGATGGGATTCACTAGACAGTGACGGGGTTGTAGTACAAAGTGACAGGGTTCACTAAACAAAGTGACGAGGTTCAGTAGACAAAGTGACGGGGTTGCAGTACAAAGTGACGGGGTACAGTAGACAAAGTGACGAGGTTGCAGTATAAAGTAATAGGGTTCAAAAGACAAAGTAACGAGGTTGCAGTACAAAGTGACGGGGTTCACTAGACAAAGTGATGAGATTGCAGCACAAAGTGACGGGATATAGTAGACAAAGTGACGAGGTTGTAGCATAAAGTGACGGGATACAATAGACAAAGTGACGATGTTACGGTACAAAGTGACGGAGTTCAGTAGACAAAGTGACGAGGTTGCAGTACAAAGTGACGGGGTTCACTAGACAAAGTGACGAGGTTGCAGTACAAAGTGACGGGGTTCAGTAGACAACGTGACGAGGTTGCAGTTCAAAGTGACGGAGTTCGGTGACAAAGTGACGAGGTTTGGATTGGATTCAGTCGTAATAAATGGTAGGCGTGACTCTCTCCACTGTTTTTTATGGTGGGGTCCACTCGAGTTTTGGATTTGATTCATTCTTTGGCTCATGCCCTAAAATGATCTCTCCAAATGGATGGACAATGTGGATACAAAACATACATCATTGTGGGACCCATATAAATGGGTGACATCACTTCCCCACCATGATGTATGTGTTTCATCCATTCCGTTAATCTATTTTTACATATAATTTTAGGGGTTGATCCCAAAAATGAGAGGGATATAAATCTCATATGGACCACACCACAGGAAAACAATATTGATTGGATATCCATCATTAAAATCCTCCTAAGGCCCACCGTATTGTTTATTTGACATCCAATCTATTGGTTTGGTCATAAAGACCCAGGTGAAGGTTAAAATCAAAGATTAGCTTAATCCAAAACTTTCATGGTCCCTAAAAAGTTTTTAATGGTCAACATTTATTCAACACTGTTTCATGTAATGTGGTCCACTTGAGATTGGGTTATACCTCATTTTTGGTCTCAGACCATAAAATGATCTAGAAAAATAGATGGGCGGCATGGATGAAACACATACATCATGGTGGGCCCACGAGCACCAAGTGGCAGGGGAGTAGCCAATACGTTTCTAATGGAAACCATGTACGCGGATTCACTGGGAGAAAGCCTTTTGCATGAAGTTCCAACGCTGGATGTATGGTGGGGTCCACCGTGATGTTTATAAGAATTCCAATCCATTCATCCATTTTTAGAGCTCATTTTAAGACATGTAAACAAAAATTAAGATGATCAAAAACTCAACTGGGCCATACAAGATGAAACAATGTAGAAAGAAATTCCTACCGTTGAAACCTTCCTGGGCCTCTTGATGTTTATATGCCATCCAAACTGTTTAAAAGGTCATTTTTACTAGGATAAAGTGAAAACACCAAAATATTAGACCGATGCAAAACTTTTGTGGCCATATAAATATTTCAACGGTGGACACTAAATCCCCACTGTTTCCTCTCGTGTGGCCCATTTGAGTTTTGTATATTCATTAGTTTTGGTATGATGTCCTAAAATGATATCTAAAAATGGATGAACGGATTATATTTATCACAAACGTCGCAGTAGACCCATCTAGAATCCTTACACAGGATCTTACTGCAAAAGGCTTTGGCAGGATATCTGCGTCTAAAACGTGAAATCGGATTGCGTACTGACTCTTATCGTACTGAGTAAACTCTATTGGGCCCATTATGAATTCATGTGGTTTATCCATGCCGTCCATCCATATTTTCAGATCATTTTAGGAGTTGAGCCCAAAACTAAAGTATATCAAAAGCTCAAGTAGGCCATACCAAAGGAAACAGTGGAAGTACTGATTTTCACCATTAAAGTGTTTCTAAGCCCCCAATTATTTTTATTTTTCATCCAAACTGTTCATGAGATTACAAAGACATGGATGAATGGAAAAAACAAATATCATCTTGATATAAAACTTCCGTGGGCCCCAAAAACTTTTCAACGGTAGAATTCAATCCCCAAAAACTTTTCAACCGTAGAATTCAATTCACACAGTTTCAGGTGGTGTGGTCCACTTGATCTTTGAATATGATTAATTTTTGTTGTAAAACCCTAAAATTAGATGATAAAAGAGATGGATGGAGTTGATACAATGCAGGAATGACAATAACGGTGGGCTCCATAGACTTTACTCATTACGTTTTCCGTGCTGAGGTACTCAGTGTGCAAACCGCTTCGGTTTAACGTCTCCGTTACGGTTCTTATTAAATGTATTTTTTAATATATTTAAAAAATTAATGACGTGGCACTTACAATGACGTTGACCAATGAAAACGCTGGAGGCAGGGAGTTCCTGCCTCCGGGAGGCAGAGGATCCGCACTCTTTAAGTACGGTACACCAACGGGAGAGAAGGAAGTAAGAAATGGAGAATGTTAAGAGAGAAGAGCTAGTGGGCCAAGCAATTGCGTGGAACCATTCATTGGGAGCCATTGATTCCTTCGTCCTCAAATGTGCGGTCGAAACCGGAATACCTGAGCTGATCCACGGCCATGGGCGGCCCATAACACTATCTCAACTCGGTGCCTCACTTCCTACTCCTTGCACCAACCTCGACGTCCTCCGTCGGATCATGCGCTACTTGGTACACATGCAGCTCTTCACCGTCCAAAATGAAGGGTCCGATGAGAGGGAGGAATCATACGAGTCAACCGCGGCCACCAAATTCATCCTCATCAACGAGGAGAAGAGCATAGTACCGTTGTTCAAACTCCAGATGCACGAGAAATGCTTAGCTGCATGGCATACATTAGGATCTTGTATGCAAGGGAAGGCCGGTATGTCTGCCTTCGAGAGAATGTATGGAGAGAGCCTGTGGGCCTATGCTTCTAAGCATCCAGATCTCAACGGCATCTTCAATAACGCAATGGCTGGTGGGGCCCGATCAGTGGTGCCAGCCATGATCGACGGCTATGGAGATGTGTTCCAAGGGTTAACGTCTTTGGTGGACATAGGAGGCGGCATTGGCACGAACCTACAGTCCATAGCCAAGGCATTTCCCCACATAAAGTGCACCGTACTAGATCTTCCTCATGTGGTAGAGACAGCACCCAGCTGCCCAGAAGTGGAGTTTGTTGCCGGCAACATGTTCTCTTTCATACCAAAGGCCGACGCTGTTATGCTGATGGTAACGTATCATTCTCTTCTTTTAAGAGCACTTAAAAACTTGCTGAGTTGACTCTGGTCTTGCCTAGATCGTTCGTTGGATCTCCGTTTAGCTCACTATTATTGGATCAGATTTTTTAATCAAATCATTTGGCCGAGTTTTCACGAAAATCAGATGAGTCAACTCCGACAGTTTGAGAGTTGGGTGTATAAATATATTATTAAAACTCTTAAAAATTTGAAAATTTACAGATAACTACATAATTAATATGGAATTTAAGTTTTGGTATTTTTTCAGAAAGGTTTTCCAACAGATACCATCCATCGATATAATTGTTATTCCACCACCGTTCTTTACACCTTTTTTTAATTTTTAAAATAAAAAAATTTTAAAAAAATTTATTTTAATTATGGCCGGTTAGGTGGCCATGTGGGCAAATGAGTCGCGCACTGAGATGCTTATGTAAAATCCATTCCTACCACTAAGTGCATCATGTCATTTTAAGCTAAGGGCCCAAAATCATCCTATCCATGATCTAGGTGGATCTAGAGGTGTACACGAGTCGAACCGAGTTGAGCTTGGCACAACTTGACTCAGCTCAGCTACTTGCTGACCTCAGGTCAAACTCGGTCCTCGAGCCTGACTGGCCAGCTTAGCTCGGGCCAGTTCGAGCTGAGTTCGAGCCAAGATCAAACCGAGTTTGTCTTTGCAACATTTTCACAAACACATGAACTGCACCTTCAAAATCTCACTATATGTACAACAGTAGGAGTGGTTTTATAGGTATTTCATCAAACACCTTATAAACAACATAAAAATCAAGAAAAAGAAAGGAATTTGTTTCATATACATACCTTCCTTGCCAACAGCCACACTTCGTTGAGTCATTACATCAAACACTTGGTGAGCAACAACAATATCAAAGTAATTGAGTCACCGAATTGGTTCGATTCGAGTTCGATTCGTGTTAGGTTCGATCCGAGTTGAGTCAAGCTCGGGCAAGCTCGAACTCTTTTCAAAATTTTAATTTTCTAGCTCAAAAAATCAGCTCGACTCCGAACTCAATTTCAAACCGTGTCAAATCCAGCTTTTTCGAGCCGAGTCGAGTTGAGCAAGCTAATCGAGCTAACTCTGCTCGTGTACAGCCCTATATGGATCACATGATTGGAGGCTGTGTACATGCAACATTCACCCTTTAAACTAATTCCCTTGTATGGCTCACTTGAATCACGAATGGACTTCAGTTTTAAGCCCCATGTCTAAAATTTTGAATGTCATCTAATAGTGGATTTCATATAATCATCATATTGGGCTTAGTGAAAATCAAGGTTAACTGGCATTGCACATTTAACGGTCAGAATAGATGTTACATAAAAAGCATGATGCCCCACCAAAAATTGCCGGACTTTATAGAGTATTCAAGGGAACTGTGTAGGATGCCCCTTTGGATTTTGAAAGGCCAGTTGTGATACTTATGTACTGACCATTATATATTATAATTTGTTGCAATGTAATTGAACCTCATCATTACTGACTGCATTTAATGCAGCAGTTTTGACCCCATCAGTGATGACATTGGCCAAATCTCTCCACGTGGCAAGCAGGGATATAGATTCTTAGTAAAATATTAGGCCAAATTTTTTTTTTTTTTTACCTCTTGTTAGCCCGCCAAAGAAACCAGTTGAGAAAGAAGTCCGCCCTTACTTATAAAGGGACTCATCAAGATAATTGTATGAAATCTTATCTAATCATTAAATTCAACATAAATATTTAGGCTTGTATGCCAAAAATCATATCCATGTATTCAATTCATGAACGCCACACTAATGGAAGTAGTTTGGAGGCGGAGTGTTGCCTTGTACAATTTTTCCAATTATTAGGTACACTTAAGACCAAATGGAGCTTATTTTTGTTAAAGTCCATGATACACATTGATACACCTGGCAATCTTGATAGATTTTTTATATCAACATTAAAGTGGATCCACCCTAGCCACAACGCATTTTCTCACATGACCCTATAACCCATTTGCTCACATGGCCCTTACAGTAGTTTTTCTTTAATTCAAAAAAAAAAAAAGAAAAAAGAAAAAAGAAAAAAACATGCTTAACACACTCTCTCTGATGGTTAAGATAATTCGATTGGCAGCACAGGGCCACAATTTAAATGGTCCAGATTTATTGGACAATGTATGCATAAATCTAGATACAGTGGCCTCATCGATGTTTTTGATGCTTGCAGTGGGTACTACACAACTGGGGCGATGAGGATTGTGTGAAGATCTTAAAGAGATGTAAGGATGCCATAGATGCAAAGAGTGGTAAGGTTATCATAGTCGACATTATCATAGGTGTTGATGATCCGCAGGAGCTTGAACATGTGAGGCTAGCAACGGACATGATAATGCTGGCCAAGACGGGAGGAAAAGAAAGGAATGAAAAGGAGTGGAGGAGACTCTTATCTGATGCTGGATTCAATCAATGCAAGATAACACCCATCAAAGCCCTCGAATCTGTAATCGAAGCACGTACTTAATCACTTCGTGTGTGCATGTACCAACTTGTTCATGACATCCGAATAACTGGTGTGAATCTCGCCATGCGCACGGCCCATATGTCCAGTACACGTGCTAGGTTGGCACATGTCAAGTCATCGTAGAAGTGCAAACAATGTAATAAAATGTAGTGTGTTCTTTTTTTGCCAAGACGGGGCTGTATAGCCTTTTTTTAATAATATTATTATTAATTAAAAGTGTGAGCAGGCCACCTATAATATTATTAATTCCAAGAACGGACTGTACATTTTTTTGGAGCAGGCTCCGTAAAAAATCAATGGGGCATCACTAATCACATGAAGGAAACAAATATAAAATCCATTCATCTAAAAAAATACCAAAAGGCTTACAGGACAAAAATATGTAGACAGCTCGCTGTCCGACAAGACAGCATGGATCCCGGAACACCAAAACAAAAAATGTGGGCTTACTAGGGCACTGCATCGCTACAAACTGGCCTCTGTGCCACTGAAAATCCAGCTCTAGAGGGACATTGTTACAAAACAAACAGGTTCAAAACAAGCAACCATTCATACCCTAGTTCAAATCAGAAATTAAAAAAAAATAATAATAAATCTCTAATTTTTTATTTTATTTTATTGGTTAGCACGTTAGCACACACCCCATGGTTACACCCCACTTGGGTGTTGATACCATGACAGTGTTCAAATGAGTTTATCTACTCAGTCTACCACTTAAGCTATGGATTAGCGTGTTTAAAAAATAAATTAAAGTCTCCAACTTACTTGAGAGATTCATGGTTGGCACCTTTGAAATTTCTAATTGATTAACTGTGATTTTTTAAATATTAATTCTTGTTTTCAATTATATTTAATAAACATAAAATGGCTAATTTGTTGATGTATGACCGTTTATTACTTTTCACCGTTATCATTCCAATAAATGGCCACCATTCTGATTGTATGTTAATCAAATGTGTAATTTTTGGTTTACGGTGCATTTAGACTCATGCATAAGTTAGACCGTTTAATCTAAATTACTTACATATTCCGCGTATGCAATCTCTGAGTAACTTAAAGATACATGTGTATTATCTGTCATACTCTGCAGAGTATATTTTTCTCTAAAGATATTGCACCTTTGTATGGGACCCGCATAGCAGTGTTGGCCGCCATCCAGAAGATAACGTAACGTAATAAACAAAAACATGAAAAAGGAAAAGAACAGCACTTCCATCTAGAAGATGTGATGTAGAGCGGGTCGCGGACAATTACATGGCCAAGATGGATCAGAAAAGGCCCGGTCAACGACAAAAGTGATCCAGACCATCGAACCTTAAATCGGGCGTATCTTGCAATCTGAAATGACTTATCTGACGTAAAATATATGATTTTGGGGTAGAACGAGATACTGAAGCCAACCAACCCCGCTATGCCGGGTTGCGCAGCCCGGAATTGCGAAAAAACCCCTGGATTGACGGTCGTTTCCTTGTTTTAATTTCGTTTTTACTATAAATAGTAAGTTTTAGTTTGATTATAACTCTTCATCCGTCGGGCTTTAGGAGTTGCGCCCAACATGAAAAGAGCTTAGAATAATTAGGAGAACGGTTTGGTGAAGCCAAATAGGACACATACTATTTTTGGCCGAAAACCTTGCGCACTAGTAGACATCACGACCGTCTATAAATAGTAAGTTTACTATTTATAGTAAGTCGTGGATTCTAAGAGTTTGAGTTGTAGTTTGCTTCTAATTTCTTTCCCATTGCTTGGTAGCCCTATTTAAAGGGTTGTAAACTCATTTTTATTCATCAATTAATCAATTTCGAATTTATTAGAATTTATTTCTATTTTCTGCTTTGTTTTCCTCGTGGATTCGAGAAGTCTCTGTGAGGAGTCCAGAGAAGCTCCGTGGATTTGGGGTAGTTATCCTCATCACGTTCATCCCTGCGTCAATTGGTATCAAAGCGAGGATTTCTCTCGGGCCGATGGCAAACAACGAAGGTATGAATCAAAATCCTGTGGACGGTGATCCAGGGATTCGTTATCTTTCGGAAAGAATGGAAGCTTTCCACCGGGAGAGTCAGTTGACCATGCAAGGGCTGCAGGCAACTCTCGACCGTCTTGCGGATGCGCTATTTCCGCCCCGAGCCCTAGGCGGTGCTCCACCACCCATGGTGGCTCCACCACCTATGGTTGCTGTACGACACAATCCCGATTTTCCTAGAGCAATACCAGTGGCAAACCGTAGGGCTACACCAGATGATTCAAGTTCTAGCGACGAAGACTTTAATGAGGGTTTTGCTCGACGACTAATCCATGGAAGTGATCATCTAGATCGTGCTGAAAGAGACTATCGAGGTAAGGCTGAACTTCCTAGTTTTAACGGTTTATTATGTATAGAAGATTTTCTCGATTGGCTAGCCGAAGTAGAGAGATATTTTGATTACATGGACGTGCCAGATCATAAAAGGGTAAAATTGGTAGCGTTTAAATTAAAATCTGGTGCTTTTGCATGGTGGGAACAATTACAACTCTCACGAGCCCGCCAGAACAAGGCGCCCATCTCATCATGGCCACGGATGAGATGTCTTCTCCGATCTCGATTTCTCCCCAGTGATTATGAGCAGATATTATTCCAGCAATATCAAAATTGCAGACAAGAAAATCGAACTGTCACAGATTACACTGAAGAATTTCAACGGTTGGCTACACGAAACGATCTGTCAGAATCTGAGTCACAGAAGGTGGCACGATTTATAGGTTGGTTGCGACCGATAATTCAGGATCGAGTTCAGATGTACCCAGTCGGGACCGTGGATGAAGCAGTTCAATTGGCGGGTAGGGCAGAAACACAACTTGCAAGAGCTCCTGCTCGTCCATATCCTTCAAATCGACCCCCCATGACGGGTCCCACGCAGGATCCAGTGCTGCCACGAGGAAAAGATCTAGTACCTCAACTTCCTACAACCGCAAACCGTGATACGGGGAGCGACTCATCCAGACCTCAACGTGCAGCACCCACAACAGCAGGTCCGAGTAGGATTCCAAATCCTTATACTCGGCCAAGGTCGAACAATTGTTACCGCTGTGGTCAACCAGGCCACTTATCAAACACTTGTCCTCAATGTCCCGCAGCGCACTTGACTATAAACGAAGGGGGCACTGAAGATGAGGCCGCAGAAGAAGACCATCGCTTTGATGAACATGAACAAACCACTGAAGAAATAGTAGGTGGCGATGAAGTGACGGGCGAAGATCATGGCGAATTTCTAGTTGTGAGGTGATTACTGTATGCCCCACGAAAGGAATTACATCCACAACGACATAATATATTTCGTACTCGGTGCACCATCAACGGAAAGGTCTGTGATGTGATCATAGATAGTGGTAGTAGCGAAAATATCGTCTCGAGAGTAATGGTGGACAAGTTGCGGCTATCAACGATGAAACATCCTTCCCCATGCTCTATTGGCTGGATAAAAAAGGTGAATGAGACCAAGGTAACTGAACAATGCACTATCCCATTTTCAATTGGCAAAAATTATAAGGATCAAATACTTTGTGACGTGGTTGATATGGAAGCTTGTCATATGTTACTCGGTCGACCTTGGCAGTCGGACCGTGATACGACCCATCGGGGACGAGATATGTCTACGTATTCGTCAAGGATAGTCGAAAAATAATCCTTGCCCCTATGGCACCAGAGAACCACCCTAAAGCCTCTAAAGTGGAGGGGAGTTCCCTCTTGACCATTCGGGATTTCATGGAGGAATCCAAGGAAACTGGCGAGGTATACGCCGTAGTAGTAAAGGGCGAGGAAGAGGAACCCTCAAACATCCCTCCAAGTTTAAGACTGTTGCTAAACGAATTCAAAGAAGTCTGGCCTGAGGATTTACCTGATGGATTGCCCCCATGAGGGACATCCAACATCACATAGACCTCGTCCCTGGGGCTAGCCTGCCCAATCGCCCTCATTATCGGATGAGTCCGAAGGAGTGTGAGATACTTCAGGGGCAAGTGGAGGAATTGATCCGTAAGGGTCTCTTGAGAGAGAGCATGAGCCCATGTGCCGTATCAGCATTATTAACGCCAAAGAAAGATGGAAGCTGGCGCATGTGTGTCGACAGCCGAGCAATCAACAAAATTACCATCAAATATCGGTTTCCAATACCACGGTTGGACGACATGCTCGATATGTTAGAAGGGGCCAAGGTGTTCTCTAAACTAGATCTAAGGAGCGGGTACCATCAGATTCGTATTCGACCCGGTGATGAGTGGAAAACGGCATTCAAGACCAAGGAAGGGTTGTTTGAGTGGCTGGTCATGCCCTTCGGCCTATCGAACGCACCAAGTACTTTTATGCGTTTAATGAATCAAGTTCTAAAACTATTCACTGGTCGATTTGTGGTAGTATATTTTGATGACATATTGATATATAGCCAGGATGAGGCGGAGCATAGGAAACATCTCAGGCAGGTGCTACAGGTCCTACAAATTAACAAGTTGTACCTCAACTTGAAGAAGTGTAGTTTTTTAACTAACAGCCTGTTGTTTTTAGGATTTGTTGTAACGTCCACAGGCATTCGTGTGGACGATGAAAAGGTGCGAGCTATTAGGGAATGGCTGATCCCGACAAACATTCATGAGGTGAGGAGTTTTCATGGGTTGGCGACTTTCTATCGTCGATTTGTGCGAGATTTTAGCACTATAGTCGCGCCTATAACAGATTGCATGAAAAAAGGACCGTTTCAGTGGACCGATAAAACTGATAAGAGCTTTCATGAGATCAAGCATCGTTTGTCTACAACACCGGTCTTGGTGCTTCCTAATTTCGACAAATTGTTTGAGGTTGAGTGTGACGCTTCATACGTCGGAATTGGAGGAGTATTATCACAGGAAGGCAGGCCAGTAGCCTTCTACAGCGAGAAGCTCAGCGAAGCTTGAAAGAAGTGGTCGACTTATGAGCTTAAGTTGTACGCAGTTGTTCAGGCGCTGCGACATTGGCGGCATTATCTGATTCAAAGAGAGTTTGTTTTGTACACTGACCATCAATCATTAAAGTTTATTAATAGTCAGACTAACGTGAATCGTGTGCATGCTAGATGGGTTGCGTTTTTACAGGAATTCACGTTCGTTCTGAAGCACAAGTCAGGGCAGCAGAACAAGGTGGCTGATGCACTTAGCCGTCGTGCATCACTACTAGTTACAATGAGCAACGAGGTAATCGGCTTCAACTGTCTCAAGGAGCTGTATGCCGAGGATGAGGACTTCAAAGATTCTTGGATGAAGTGTCAAGAAGGTCACCCCAGTGACCTTCATATACAGGACGATTTTCTCTTCAAAGGGAATCGATTGTGCATCCCCCAA
The DNA here is from genome assembly GCF_029962835.1 of Magnolia sinica. NCBI lineage: Eukaryota > Viridiplantae > Streptophyta > Magnoliopsida > Magnoliales > Magnoliaceae > Magnolia > Magnolia sinica. The sequence goes on from NC_080573.1 coordinate 140,163,020, forward strand.
AGTTCTCTGAGGGAGCAGATTATTCAGGAGCTACATGGAGGTGGCCTTGGTGGACACCTGGGGCGAGACAAGACGCGAGCTCTTGTGGAAGAGCGGTATTACTGGCCGCAGTTAGTACGTGATGTGGGAAAAACCGTACAACGTTGTCATGTTTGTCAGACCTCCAAGGGGCAATCTCAGAATACGGGCCTCTACACCCCGTTACCTGTTCCTGACGGTCCTTGGGAGGATTTATCAATGGACTTCGTGCTTGGTCTCCCACGAACACAACGTGGCATGGATTCGGTATTCGTGGTGGTAGATCGTTTCTCTAAGATGACGCACTTTATCCCATGCAAGAAGACCCTCGATGCAACACACGTGGTGAATTTATTTTTCAGGGAGGTCGTACGGCTACACGGGGTCCCCAAGACTATTACTTCCGATCGTGACACGAAGTTCATTAGCCACTTTTGGCGGACTTTATGGAATCGATTCGATACACGACTTCAATTCAGCAGTGCTTACCACCCACAGACTGATGGGCAGACCGAAGTTGTGAATCGCACGTTGGGAAACCTCCTTCGCTATATTTCAGGAGAAAAACTGAAGCAGTGGGATTTGACCTTGTCTCAAGCAGAGTTTGCATTCAACAACATGGTGAACCGCTCAACAGGGAGATCACTATTCCAGATTATATACGGACGAGTACCTCGCCACACACTTGACTTGGTCCCTCTGCCCAAGCACCCAGGCACGAGCATTGCAGCAGAATATATGGCAGACAAGATCATGGGCATCCATGCAGAAGTGCAGACCAAGCTACATGCCTCGAACGAGAAGTACAAGGAAAAAGCGGACAAGCATCAGCGACAAAAAGTGTTCGAGGTGGGCGACCGCGTTATGGTCCATCTGTGCAAAGAGAGATTTCCGACCGGGACATACAACAAGTTAAAAAATAAGAAGATTGGACCCGTCCCAATCATCCAAAAGATTAATGATAACGCTTATATTGTTGATCTTCCAGATGACATGGCAATCTCACAGACTTTCAATGTCGCGGACCTGACCGAGTATCATGAACCAGAGCATGACGAGAACTCGAGGACGAGTTCTTTTGAAGTGGAGGAGACTGATGTAGAGCGGGTCGCGGACAATTACATGGCCAAGATGGATCAGAAAAGGCCCGGTCGATGACAGAAGTGATCCAGACCATCGAACCTTAAATCGGGCGTATCTTGCAATCCGGAATGAGTTATCTGACGTAAAATATATGATTTTGGGGTAGAACGAGCTACTGAAGCCAACCATCCCCGCTATGCCGGGTTGCGCAACCCGAAATTATGAAAAACCTCTCGATCGACAGTCGTTTCCTGTTTTAATTTCGTTTTTACTATAAATAGTAAGTTTTAGTTTGATTATAACTCTTCATCCATCGGGCTTTAGGAGTTGCGCCCAACATGAAAAGAGCTTAGAATAATTAGGAGAACGGTTTGGTGAAGCCAAATAGGACACTTACTATTTTTGGCCGAAAACCTTGCGCACTAGTAGACATCACGACCGTCTATAAATAGTAAGTTTACTATTTATAGTAAGTCGCGGATTCTAAGAGTTTGAGTTGTAGTTTGCTTCTAATTTCTTTCCCATTGCTTGGTAGCCCTATTTAAAGGGTTGTAAACTCGTTTTTATTCATCAATTAATCAATTTCGAATTTATTAGAATTTATTTCTATTTTCTGTTTTGTTTTCCTCGTGGATTCGAGAAGTCTCTGTGAGGAGTCCAGAGAAGCTCCGTGGATTCGGGGTAGTTATCCTCATCACGTTCATCCCTGCGTCAAGATGATAATATGTAATAATAAAAAAAAATTAAAAAAACAAAAAAGAGGAAAAGAACAATAAATCCTTCTAGAAGATGACATTTTGTAATAAACAAAAAGCCAAAAACCAAAAAAGAAAAAAGAAAAAAAAAAGGAGTTATTTGATTGATACTCAGGCTGCGGATGTTTCATACACAGGCACTCAGAAATTATCCATGTAGCATATATTAAGTGAATAAAACTACTCGATTGCGCATCCCACCGTCTCCAATTCATAATCCCAAGATCAGGTCGGTTGAGTAAACCTAATATCTTATTCGTGCATACTTGTAGAAACAAGATCGGTGGATATTTTTTATGCATCTCCACGAATTCGATAGTCAGATGATAGGAAAAAATAATAATCTTAGTTTTGGTTCATGATATATCTACACTGGATATCATAATTTGAATGGTTTAATTTAGCAAAGTTTTTCAAAAAAGAGGAGGAAAAAAAAAAAAACAGTTCCATAAAAAAACATTTTATTTAATAAACAAAAAATGACTAATTTATTAATTATATAGAGAGGAGTTTTGATGAGTTTCAAACTCTTCTGCCCCCTGCATTAAAAAATAGGGCTGCGTCCCCAATCTAACACCACCAACAAAAGTTACAGCTCCAACACAAATTCTATAAAGGGCGTTAGGAGAGGAAAACTCCAACAATTTATATTAGCAATGACGTCCTAACTAGGTACGCCCTATATCCCTTTGACCTCCGTATCTGAAGCACAGCTCTATCTATGCTATTCCACGCTAAGAAAATTAACAAAGAGTAGCCGGTTATACACCACCAACATTTCCAAGGTCAAACATATGATACGCACTGGGACAGTAGCGTAAGTTTTGATGCCATGATATCAGCTATATACGTCTGCTGGCTAAGTCTTAGGTAGTTTGATGGACGCAGTTCACCAAACCTTAATAAACAAACCATACACTATGAGCTAAAGGACAATTAGTGTCCTTTCCCTCTCATTTAAATTCAAATGCATTGATTTTTCTATAAGATGTCATGTCTTATTGTTATGTATTTTATCTACACCTTCCATTGATTTTTCTATGACATGACATCTTATAAAAAACAACATCAATGGATGGCCAGGTAGATAAAATACATACATCAAGGATAAAATTATTAATTTTTATATAAGAAGTGTACAACATGACATCTTATAGAAAAAATAAATGGATGGATGGTGCAGATATCATACATACATCATGATGGCCCTACGGAGCTTTTCAAGCAGCACATACCAAAGTCCATGATGTGTGCTACACTAGGCGATCTATGTCCGGTCACAGATGTAATAAGTGGATCAACAATATTTTCATACGATTTAATTAATGACATGGTCCACTTTTTTAGCGGACAAGATATTCTACAGATTTAACGCTAACTGGATTGTCGTGAGTGAAAGAAATGATTGTATGCGAGAGTAACATACAGCCGTTTGATGGATCCGATGATTTCGATCTCTTCTTTTCGGCCGTAAAAAGAAGCATAGGTGGACCACACCACAAAAAGCAGAAGGGATTGAATGCCTACAATTGAAAACTTCGGAGGGACCACACAAGTTTTGAATCAAGCTTATATTTGAATTAAGAAAGTTTCAACGGTAGATGTCATTGTCCCCACTACTTTTAGTGGTGTGGTCCACTTAAGCTTTAGATTTGCTTCATTTTTGGGTCATGCCTAAAATGATATCAAAAAATGAATGGCCTAAAATGATATCAAAAAATGAATGGATGGTGTGGATATAACACACACATTATAGTTGCCCACATAACTTGGTGACGTCAACACACCACCGAGGTTGGTGGGGGTGTAGCACACCGCACAAGCTGCTTCTGAGTGTATAGTGTGCAGGTATTGCGTCAATTGGGACAGTTCATTTAATGGGTCTTGCGGATGATAAATGATTCCCTATCATCACGATTATCAATGAATCCTAGCCATTGAATTGATGGCTATCAAATGGATGCTTAAAATATCATCTCCTCACTGTAGTTTTGGGTATTCTGAATTCCCCGTTGGGTCAGTAATTCGTATGGTTTGGATTCTCATAGCACTACCATGCAATGTTTGAGAATAGGTACACTTAGAGCACAAGATTTTGGAAATCCATGCCACTGGTTACACGCTGGCTATATCTGTAAAGAATCCGGATCCTATGCTGGACACAAACATAAATTTCATGTTTTCCCACATCATGATTAGTCCACGTCATTATTAACATGGTCAGTTTGATGATGTGACCCAATCACACAAATAAAAATTTTCTATATGTGACGGGCAGATGATCAGGGTTCATATGTAAATATGCAATCTACTTTAAAAGAACGTTGCACCCTCATTTGACTTATTTGGATTTTATTATTTTTATTATTTTTATTTTTATTTTTATTTTTTTTACATGCTTGTTAGACATTCAATATCAAAATTTTCTAACCAATCATTTTTTCTATAAGTAATTTATTCTATCTCAGCTCTCCACATTACCTGCAAAAAGGCATGCGTCAAGATTATTTGAGCTGTCAAATCATTGTAATTTTTGGCATACATACCTACCTTCCATCTAGGAGTCCACTGGATCAATTGGCCATTGATCATGACATTTGCAGGTGCACTTCAGGTGACCACAATTCATGTAATATCTATGGAGAATGTCGTGGCATAAAATAATTTCTTGTGAACCCAACCAACAACTGTTCTGAGCATATATATATATATATATATATATATATATATGTTTGGTGATCCCAAGTTGCCATATAGTCGTGAGAGACTTCGCACAATCATTGTGTATGCACAGATTTTTTTATTTCTAAGAAGTGCAGAAGAAAAGGCTTAAGGGTATTTTTGTCATTTAGAAAAATAAGTTAGTTAATTTAATTGTCATTGGAGAAATCTCACCGAACTGCGGAAGGCACCGAATGAAAATTACCAAAACTGAAAAGGTATTTGATAAAAATGCTTGAAAGATAGTATCAATTTATAACTTCTAAAATGATGTGTCAGTCTTTTGTGCGAAATTCTTGGTTGTGGTTGTATAGTACAGGTAACTTAGTTGCATATTGTCTCCAATTTGCTTAGGATTAGAAGTGTACATGAACCGACCTAGCTCGGTTAGCATGCTCGACTCGGTTCAAAATTGAGTTCAAGCCGAGTCGAGCAAATTTTTTGAGCTCAAAAATGAGTTTAAGCCGAGTTCGAGCTGGCCCTAGCTTGACTCGACTCGAATCGAGCTCGAATTGAACGAGTCCGGTAACTCGGTTACTTTGATATTGATGTTGCTCACCAAGTATTTGATGAAATGACTCAACGAAGTGTGGTTAATGGCAAGGAAGGTATGTCTATGAAACTAATACCCTCTTGTTTTCTTGATTTTTATGTTGCTTAGAAGGTGTTTAATAAATACATGTAAAACCATTGCTACTGTCTCAAATACAGTAAGATTTTGAAGGTGCAGTCCGAGTGTTTGTAAAAATGTTGCACAGGAGAACTCGGCTCAATCTTGGCTCGAACTGGCCCAAGCTACTGACCAAATCGAGCCAAGCCAAGTTCGAGCTGAGATTAGCTAGTGGCCTAGCCGAGTCAAGTTGAGGCCAGCTCAACTCGGTTCAACTCGATGTACACCCCTACTTAGGTTACACTAAGGGCTTGTTTAGATTCGCATTTAGGGTGTATTGTATTGTATTCGGGTACTGTTCATGTATATGTTAGGTGATTTTCAAAGCCACTAACCAATATTAAGCCCGGCTCGTCGATAGCGGACCTATTTACAAGCTAGTCATACTTAGCCTAACTTATAGCCCCCTCACTCGGACGGATAAGGCCATACCCCCTTCCAACTGACCACGACACAGTAGGAGACATGACCTCATGGTATAGGCACCGGCACTCATATTCCACTCGGTCTAGATGTTGGAGCATCTCCTGGTACCAAAGAGGTTCTGGGATTTTCACCCAAGGACATCCTACGTGCCCACAGTGATAGAACCAAGCATTTTCGGTGTCTCATCTAACCATCCATGATGTGTTTGTGGAGGCCACGGCCCTGATGTCACTAGGGCATACAATGATCAAGTCACATATATGCGAGATGCATGAGTCACACTATCCAGTCATGCAGCAATTCTGTGCGTACGGCGCGATAATGTGGGCACTCCGTCTCATAACGAGTCCCGTAAATAGTCTGCCCAATGGCATATGTTATGATCAAGCATTCCTCATATCAGGCATATATATGATGCATATGAGCATGAATCATGGAGTTATACTAAACATTTTATATGGTGATGAACTATCCTCATAGCGAAGATGGGCCTTGATGGCCTACATACAACAAGTATGGGCCTATCAATGGGCCCTAGGGAGAGTTATAATACGGACATTTAATCAACATTATTCTTATAATGTGGACGTCAAACCAACATTGCTCCCAAGGCATGGCCCGCCATAGATGTCATTACATAACCCAGGTGGGATCACATTACAATGGGCCCCAACCCATGGGCTGGAAATACATCACAATGGGCCTCAACCCATGGACCCTATACACATCACAGTGGGTCTCAACCCACGGGCCTTTATACATCACAATGAGTCTCAACCCATGGGCCCTAATACATCATAATGGGCCTCAACCCATGGGCCCTATAATACATCAAAATGGGCCTAATCACATGGTTTTCATATATGTCAAGGTGACCTCAACAACGGGCCTCATACACATGACGGTGGGCCTCAATAACAGGCCCTCATAACATCAAGGTGGGCCTCAATAACGGGCTCTCATGCATATCAAGGTGGGCCTCAATAACGGGCCTTGAATACATCACAATGGACCTTGCCAAATGGTTGGTCGGTTTGGATACAACAAATGCATCACGATAAGGGTCCACATGAACTATGGATCTGACTCATTTTTAGCTCATGCCATAAAATGAACTCTCAAATGGATGGACGGTTTTGGATGCAACACTTGCATCATGGTGGGTTCCACTAGATAGGTGGATCTGACTCATTTTTAACTCATGCCATGAAATGAACTCTCAAATGGATGGACGGTTTTGGATGCAATACTTGCATCATGGTAGGTCACATACCTCATGGTAGGGTCCACATGTGTGGCCCACCAGATGGAAGGACGGTTGGATATAACACAGATATGGTGGGGCCTACTAGCCATCCAGCAAACGCCTGGACAGCATTGATAAAACACATGCATCATGGTTTCCACCGTCCACAGCTGTGGACGGTGTGTGAACAAAACACATACATCATGGTGGGTCCCACGTGGGGCCCAACATCATGCTTGTTTGCAATCTAACCCGTTGGTAAGGTCACACGGACCTGGATGAAAAGGAAAGACAAATTTCATGATGATCCAAAACTTCTGTGACCCAGAAAAGGGTATCAATGGCAGACGTTCAACCTCACTGTTTCCTGTGGTGTGGGCCACCTGAGTAACGTATATGGCTGATTTTTGGTGGGGACCACTGCCCCGAGGGGGCCCACAAACTGGACGGTGTGGCTGTTCAACACACATCACGGTGGGGCCCACATATGGGACCCACCTGGCTGCCGTCCACGTGCAGCAGGCGCTGCCTGCACGCCTCTGGCAGCAGCAGCAACCTGCTGCAAATTTTATATATATATATATATATAGTTTTCTTTTAAAACCCGTTTTTCCGAGGTTTTTCTATCTTAGGGCTTGCATCAGGGGAATCCACCCTACCCATTAGATTCTGCGACTCAAGACAAGCCAAATGAGCTTAATATTCGCTACATTTTTGGCGCATCAAAACAACAGGATGGATTTCAATGGTAGACACACTGTTTCCTATGCTATGGCCCGCCTGAGAGTTAGATTAATCTCATTTTTCGGCTCAACGCCTAAAATGGTATGGGGAAAAGGATGGACGGCGCGGATTGAATTTTTACATCGAGGTGGGGCCTACATGGACAACCCTCTCCAAAGCTTGAGAATCAAGCTAATATTTCTTTTTCCTTTCACGTCCAGCGTCCCTGGACGCTGGACGGTTTGAGTATAACACATGTACAAAGGTGGGCCTTACTCAGGTGGGCCACCAAGTGCTGGATGGTATGGGTACAGCACACATGTAAAGTAGGTCTCACCTACAGATGGCTTGAGAAAAATACATGCTTCATGATGGGGTCCATCCGGGTGGGCCACACGGCCATATCACACAACAATAAAAGAAAATGAAAGAGAGGGAGAGAGAGAAAGAAAAGGTGGGACACACATGTGATGGAGGGACCCCGACATTATGGGCCCTCCCTTGCATGATTTAAAATATACAACAAGTGGGTCCCATTTCATATGGGCCCACCGATCAAAATCAACGGTGGAGATCCTTTCTCCACCAAAATAGAAGGTCTAGATGACCCCTTTTCAAGCTAGAAATAAACATCATGATGGGGTCCATGGAGAATGGCCCCATCATGGAATGATCATGAAGATCAAGGTGGGCCATCCGCCACATCATAGGATCCAAAGTGAGATCCATACCATCGATCGGTAGGCCTCACTTGGCCCATCACAAAAACATAAAAACTAGCCTATAGAAGCACCCACCGTTCGATCTTCTCGGTCCGTTGGAACGCCGGTCTCCTTGTGCTTCACTTTCATGGAGAGGATGAGAAATGGATGGGTAGGATGAAGGATTTTGGGATGGAAAAGTGGGCCACACAAAATCACTTTTCTCTCACACTTGTGATGCTTAGACGTCCATATTTTTCTCTCCTTTGTTGCTTGGAAATGTGTGAAGAGAAAGAGAGAGAGAGAGAGGGTTGTTGTAAGAGAAGTGATGGTTGATAGATGTGAGGTGATTGTGTACTTGACTAGCATGGGTGTGTAAGAGAGAGGGTGAGAAAGAGTTGACTTTGGGATTGCTTGACTTGAGGATAAAGAAAGCATTGATTGATTGATTGATGGGACATTTCGTAGAGATTCTCTTGGGATTGCAAACGCGCGGTGTTTTCTTCGAAATAAACGTCGGCCCACATCTTCCGGCTAGGGTATCGCATCGGTGCGTGAGTCGTGGAGTTGGAACCGCAACGACGGTGCGGTCGCAATGATACAAGTCTCGAATTAAGCCGACTTAATTTTACAGGATACGACTTAGGGTCGCGCACAAACGTTGATTATACGTCGCAAGTTGCCGGAATTCGCTGGGAAGGATCGCGGGAGTTGACGGAACAGTACGGACTAGGATACGGGTCTTACAATGATTCTAACCGTGTATCATCTAAGATTTCACAATTTACATGACTCAGGCCCATCTGCTCATCAAAGGGCAACATTAGAACATCAAATGTGAACCGTTGGCAAGTTTTGTAACTACCATGGGGTGCTTGTAATGCATTGTGAATGATTGTTGCACATTGGTCTTTCACCTCTACTACACTTACATTGGTTGCACACTCTGGTGGAAAGAACTGTTCCTGTAAAGTGTGTAGAATTGGCAACTGAGCACCTCCTTATAATGGGGCTACATGAAGATCAACACATCATATGACTTTCCTAAGCTCATATCTCCTCGATCCCATCACTAGGAGAGAAGCCTTCTTCTCTATTGAGATTTGTCTATTGTCCTTAACGCCTATGGAAAATGTGTACACCCAACAATTGCATGGGTCCCATCTTGATGGTCCGTGATCAATTCAATCTTATTATTACATTGCTAGATGGAAATATGCCATGTGTGGCCCATAATTCTAACAGACATGACATGTTAAAAAGTTAAACATCAAGGTCATGCGTTTTACATTAATACTGCCAACTACATATACATAGTTGATGTATACAAATATAGCTATGCTCGAAATTCATGGTGGGGTTCATGAGATGAATGGTCCCAAGCCCATTGACACCCTCCTTGCCATCCATGGTAGGTAGAGGTGTACGTGAGTCGAATCGAGTCGAGCTTGGCACAGCTTGACTCAGCTCATCCACTAGCTAACCTTAGCTTGAACTCGGCTCGGCTCGGTCCTCGAGCTTGACTAGCCATCTTGGATCGGTCAGTAGCTCGGGCCAATTCGAGCCAAGATCGAGCCTAGTTCATCGGTGCAATATTTTCACAAACACATGGACCTCACCTTCAAATTCTCACTATATGTAAAACAACAACAACAAATTTACAAGTATTTTAGTAAACACCTTGTAGGCAACATCAAAATCAATAGAAAAGAGTATTTGTTTCATATACATACTTCCTTGCCACCACCAACACTTTATTGAGTCATTTCATCAAACACTTGGTGAGCAACATCAATATCAAAGTAAGCGAGTCATTGAACTGATTCGATTCAAGTTGGGGTTCAATCCGAGTCGAGTTGAGCTTGGGCAAACTCGAACTCAGTTCGAAAATTTTTTAAGCTAAAAAAATCTGCTCGACACGGCTCGAACTCAGTTTCAAACCGAGTCGAATCAAGCTTTTTGGAGTCGAGTCGGGCAAGCTAACTTGGTTCATGTACAGCCCTAACAGTAGGCTTACTGCATGGACACTCCCCATCCATCCACCCTTTTGCATATGTACAGTAGACGGCCTTATTTTACTGGTAGGCAGGACCATGTGCATTGTTGGGTGATTCACACGAGGATCACTGTGGATGTGTGGGGCCATTATTTGGTGATCTGGATAGTAAATCCAGTATCACCATTGTAAATGTGTGATCCCCAATAAATATCCTCGATTGACAGGCAACAACTCTTTCGTATCTAAAACAAAAGCATTTGAAAAGAGGGCCTATTGATGCACGTACACCACGTACTTTCAAGCATGGCATGATAGGTGAAAGATCTAGTCCATCCATTCAAACGACACCACTTCCCTAGCTCAAGAATCAAGTTGGTCTGCATGTAGATGTGCTACAATTGGTAAAACAAATGTACGGCTTGAAACTAATTCATATGTTTCCAATATTGGAGCAAACATGCTAAATTTTTATTTTTATTTTTCTGTTGTGTGGTCCAGTTGAGCTTTGGATCTGCATCAATTTTGGGCTTTATGCTCTAAATTGAGCTGGAAATGAATGGATTGCGTGGATAAAAGGCATACATCAGTTGTACCATATAAAGCTTTTGCCACGTCATGCAAGGGATATCCTTAGTGGGTGTATAAGGCAATACACTTGAAAGACTTTGATACTTTCAAAAAGTAAAATGGATGGCAAGCATGTAGGCACTTAGAAATTGTAAATATGGTTCACAAAGTGAAATTAAACCGTCCATATCATAGTACCTAGTGTAGATGGATCATTAATCTAAAATTATGATTATTCCATCCTCTAAGTATCATGTTTGTGAACATTTATCGGACAGTTAAAGAAAAAATATCCCAAGGTTCTGCTTCCATAAACAAGCATCACCAGTGGCTACGATGGTTCAACCACTATCACTGGATTGTGAGTTGGCTATAGAGGACTTAATTCAGCTAAATTTATATGAATTAATATATGCCACATGTATAATCCATGAGTGCCTGTGCATTGATTGTCATACACGTCCTTAGTATCTTAAAATCCCTCTTTAAAATTTTTATTACTCAGTAGCGGGGTTGTCAATAGGCCGAGTTAGGGCTGGGCTGAGTCTTTCCAAGCCTGGACTGTAATTCTAAATCTAAGCCCAAATCCAGCCGGGGCCGTGACGGGCTGAAATAGTCCAGCCCGAGTCCGCCCGAGCCCACCGGAGCCTGAATATCTCTGGCGATAAATGATGTTTTAGTGTGCCTCATGTGTGAGACAGGGAAAAAATTAAAGAAAATGGGGAACATTAGGTTCAGAAAAGACTTATCAGATTGGTATGGGTTTATGGACCTTTGAGGTGTAAGCCCGAGTCTAGCCCAATTTACAATCGGGCTTCTAGTTTAAGCCCGAGCCCAACCATTGGACCTGATATACCACCCCAAATCCGGCCAATATGAGCTAAGCCCGAAGGTCCGTCGAAACTACCCGGCCCATTGACCGCCCTAATCAGCATTGCTAAGATACCAGCCATCGGCCATAAAGTTCATGTACATGCTACATATATGCTAACATGGTACCTTAGATATGAAGATTTTTCTCAACCCATCAACGTGATGCGTTTTAATACTGAGGCCCACATGCTAATAGCTGATTTTCTTTTTGGGAAAACAGGTAGAAGGTGGACTAACCTAATGAAAGATGGATGGATTGGATCTCTCACATAGGTGCCATGCAGGCACATGTGTGCATAGCTAAGCTCTTTTAGTACGGTTCTACCGGACGCGGATTGCCCGGTGATCGTTGCCAGTAGCGAGTACTGGATAATGGTCTGTGGGCCTCAACATCATATATGTATTTTCTGTCCATCTACTTTTTCAGATCATTTTAGGAGATGGGACAAAAACATAAGGCAGATGAGAATCTCAAGTGAATCAGCCCACAATAAAACATTGATAGGATTGAACGTCCGCCATTAAAAAATTCCTAAGGCCCATGGTAATATTTATTTTCCATCCAACCTGTTTATCATGTCATAAAGACCTATATGAAGTGAAAACAAAAATATAAGCTCCATCCAAAAAGTTTTTAATGGTGGGCGTTCAATCACCACTCGTTCATGTGGTGTGGTCTATATAAGATTTGGATCTTCTTCAATTTTTGGATGGCATATAAACATCAAGAGGCCCAGGAAGGTTTCAACGGTAGGAATTTCTTTCTCCACTGTTTCATCTTGTAGGGCCCAGTTGAGTTTTTAATCATCCTAATTTTTGGTTACATGTCTTAAAATGAGCTCTAAAAATGAACGAATGGATTGAAATTCTTATAAACATCACGGTGGACCCCACCATACATTCCAGCCCTAGAACTTTATGCAAAAGGCTTTCCCCAGTGAATCCGTGTCCACGGTTTCCATTGGAAACGTATTGGCTACTTCCCTACCACTTGGTGCTATGTGGACCCACCATGATGTATGTGTTTCATCCATGCCGTCCATCTATTTTTTTTAGATCATTTATGGTCTGAGACCAAAAATGAGGTATAACCCAATCTCAAGTGGACCACATTACATGAAACAGTGTTGAATGAACGTTGACCATTAAAAAAATTTTGGGGACGATAAAAGTTTTGGATCAAGCTGATCTTTGATTTTTCCCTTCACCTGAGTCTTTATAACCAAACCAATAGATTGGATGTCAAATAAACAGTACGGTGGGTCTTAGGAGGACTTTAATGATGGATATCCAATCACCATTGTTTTCCTATGGTGTGGTCCATATGAGATTTATTTCCCTCTCATATTTGGGATCAACCCCTAAAATTATAAGTAAAAATGGATTAATGGAATGAATGAAACACATATATCATGGTGGGGAAGTGATGTCACCCATTTATATGGGTCCCACTATGATGTATGTTTTGTATTCACACCGTTCATCCATTTGGAGAGATCATTTTAGGGCATGAGCCAAAGAATGAATCGGATCCAAAACTCGAGTAGACCCCACCATAGAAAACAGTGGAGAAGTCACGCCCACCATTTATTACGACTGAATCCAATCCAAACTTCGTCACTTTGTCTACTGAACCCCGTCACTTTGTACTGCAACCCCGTCACTTTGTCTACTGAACCCCGTCACTTTGTACCGCAACCCCGTCACTTTGTCTACTGAACCCCGTCACTTTGTACTACAACCTCGTCACTTTGTCTAGTGAACTTTGTTACTTTGTACTGCAACCCCTTCACTTTATCTACTGAACTTCATCACTTTGTACTGCAACCTCGTCACTTTGTGAACTTCATCACTTTGTATTGCAACCCCGTCACTTTGTCTACTGAACTCCATTACTTTGTACTGCAACATCGTCACTTTGTCTAATGTACCCCGCCACTTTATGCTACAACCTCGTCACTTTGTCTATTGTACCCCGTCACTGTGTGCTGCAATCTTGTTACTTTGTCTAGTGAACCCCGTCACTTTGTCTACTGAACCCCGTCACTTTGTAATGCAACCTCGTCACTTTGTCTATTGTACCCCATCACTTTGTACTACAACCTGGTCACTTTGTCTACTGAACCCCGTCACTTTGTATTACAACCTCATCACTTTGTCTAGTAAACCTCGTCACTTTGTACTACAACCTCATCGCTTTGTCTAGTGAACCCCGTCACTTTGTACTACAATCTCATTACTTTGTCTAGTGAACCTCGTCACTTTGTCTAGTGAACCCCATAACTTTGTACTGCAACCCTGTCACTTTGTTTACTGAACCCCATCACTTTGTCTACTGTACCCGTCACTTTGTTTACTGAACCCCATTACTTTGTACTGCAACATCGTCACTTTGTCTACTGTACCCAGTCACTTTGTGCTGCAACTTCGTCACCTTATTTACCTTACCTCGTCACTTTGTAATGGGGTTTTACTAGACAAAGTGATGGGGTTAAGTAGGGTTACTGGACAAAGTGATGAGGTACAGTACACAAAGTGATGAGGTTGCAGCACAAAGTGACTGGGTACAGTAGACAAAGTGACAATGTTGCAGTACAAAGTGATGTGGTTCAGTAGACAAAGTGATGGGGTTGCAGTACAAAGTGACGGGGTTACAGTACAAAGTGACGGGATTCACTAGACAGTGACGGGGTTGTAGTACAAAGTGACAGGGTTCACTAAACAAAGTGACGAGGTTCAGTAGACAAAGTGACGGGGTTGCAGTACAAAGTGACGGGGTACAGTAGACAAAGTGACGAGGTTGCAGTATAAAGTAATAGGGTTCAAAAGACAAAGTAACGAGGTTGCAGTACAAAGTGATGGGGTTCACTAGACAAAGTGATGAGATTGCAGCACAAAGTGACGGGATATAGTAGACAAAGTGACGAGGTTGTAGCATAAAACGACGGGATACAATAGACAAAGTGACGATGTTACGGTACAAAGTGACGGAGTTCAGTAGACAAAGTGACGAGGTTGCAGTACAAAGTGACGGGGTTCACTAGACAAAGTGACGAGGTTGCAGTACAAAGTGACGGGGTTCAGTAGACAACGTGACGAGGTTGCAGTTCAAAGTGACGGAGTTCAGTGACAAAGTGACGAGGTTTGGATTGGATTCAGTCGTAATAAATGGTAGGCGTGACTCTCTCCACTATTTTTTATGGTGGGGTCCACTCGAGTTTTGGATTTGATTCATTCTTTGGCTCATGCCCTAAAATGATCTCTCCAAATGGATGGACAATGTGGATACAAAACATACATCATAGTGGGACCCATATAAATGGGTGACATCACTTCCCCACCATGATGTATGTGTTTCATCCATTCCGTTAATCTATTTTTACATATAATTTTAGGGGTTGATCCCAAAAATGAGAGGGATATAAATCTCATATGGACCACACCACAGGAAAACAATATTGACTGGATATCCATCATTAAAGTCCTCCTAAGGCCCACCGTATTGTTTATTTGACATCCAATCTATTGGTTTGGTCATAAAGACCCAGGTGAAGGGAAAAATTAAAGATTAGCTTAATCCAAAACTTTCATGGTCCCTAAAAAGTTTTTAATGGTCAACATTTATTCAACACTGTTTCATGTAATGTGGTCCACTTGAGATTGGGTTATACCTCATTTTTGGTCTCAGACCATAAAATGATCTAGAAAAATAGATGGACGGCATGGATGAAACACATACATCATGGTGGGCCCACGAGCACCAAGTGGCAGGGGAGTAGCCAATACGTTTCTAATGGAAACCGTGTACGCGGATTCACTGGGGGAAAGCCTTTTGCATGAAGTTCCAACGCTGGATGTATGGTGGGGTCCACCGTGATGTTTATAAGAATTCCAATCCATTCATCCATTTTTAGAGCTCATTTTAAGACATGTAAACAAAAATTAAGATGATCAAAAACTCAACTGGGCCATACAAGATGAAACAATGTAGAAAGAAATTCCTACCGTTGAAACCTTCCTGGGCCTCTTGATGTTTATATGCCATCTAAACTGTTTAAAAGGTCATTTTTACTAGGATAAAGTGAAAACACAAAAATATTAGACCGATGCAAAACTTTTGTGGCCATATAAATATTTCAACGGTGGACACTAAATCCCCACTGTTTCCTCTCGTGTGGCCCATTTGAGTTTTGTATATTCATTAGTTTTAGTATGATGTCCTAAAATGATATCTAAAAATGGATGAACGGATTAGATTTATCACAAACGTCGCAGTAGACCCATCTAGAATCCTTACACAGGATCTTACTGCAAAAGGCTTTGGCAGGATATCTGCGTCTAAAACATGAAATCGGATTGCGTACTGACTCTTATCGTACTGAGTAAACTCTATTGGGCCCATTATGAATTCACGTGGTTTATCCATGCCGTCCATCCATATTTTCAGATCATTTTAGGAGTTGAGCCCAAAACTAAAGTATATCAAAAGCTCAAGTAGGCCATACCAAAGGAAACAGTGGAAGTACTGATTTTCACCATTAAAGTGTTTCTAAGCCCCCAATTATTTTTATTTTTCATCCAAACTGTTCATGAGATTACAAAGACATGGATGAATGGAAAAAACAAATATCATCTTGATATAAAACTTCCGTGGGCCCCAAAAACTTTTCAACGGTAGAATTCAATCCCCAAAAACTTTTCAACCGTAGAATTCAATTCACACAGTTTCAGGTGGTGTGGTCCACTTGATCTTTGGATATGATTAATTTTTGTTGTAAAACCCTAAAATTAGATGATAAAAGAGATGGATGGAGTTGATACAATGCAGGAATGACAATAACGGTGGGCTCCACAGACTTTACTCATTACGTTTTCCGTGCTGAGGTACTCAGTGTGCAAACCGCTTCGGTTTAACGTCTCCGTTACGGTTCTTATTAAATGTATTTTTTAATATATTTAAAAAATTAATGACGTGGCACTTACAATGACGTTGACCAATGAAAACGCTGGAGGCAGGGAGTTCCTGCCTCCGGGAGGCAGAGGATCCGCACTCTTTAAGTACGGTACACCAACGGGAGAGAAGGAAGTAAGAAATGGAGAATGTTAAGAGAGAAGAGCTAGTGGGCCAAGCAATTGCGTGGAACCATTCATTGGGAGCCATTGATTCCTTCGTCCTCAAATGTGCGGTCGAAACCGGAATACCTGAGCTGATCCACGGCCATGGGCGGCCCATAACACTATCTCAACTCGGTGCCTCACTTCCTACTCCTTGCACCAACCTCGACGTCCTCCGTCGGATCATGCGCTACTTGGTACACATGCAGCTCTTCACCGTCCAAAATGAAGGGTCCGATGAGAGGGAGGAATCATACGGGTCAACCTCGGCCACCAAATTCATCCTCATCAACGAGGAGAAGAGCATAGTACCGTTGTTCAAACTCCAGATGCACGAGAAATGCTTAGCTGCATGGCATACATTAGGATCTTGTATGCAAGGGAAGGCCGGTATGTCTGCCTTCGAGAGAATGTATGGAGAGAGCCTGTGGGCCTATGCTTCTAAGCATCCAGATCTCAACGGCATCTTCAATAACGCAATGGCTGGTGGGGCCCGATCAGTGGTGCCAGCCATGATCGACGGCTATGGAGATGTGTTCCAAGGGTTAACGTCTTTGGTGGACATAGGAGGCGGCATTGGCACGAACCTACAGTCCATTGCCAAGGCATTTCCCCACATAAAGTGCACCGTACTAGATCTTCCTCATGTGGTAGAGACAGCACCCAGCTGCCCAGAAGTGGAGTTTGTTGCCGGCAACATGTTCTCTTTCATACCAAAGGCCGACGCTGTTATGCTGATGGTAACGTATCATTCTCTTCTTTTAAGAGCACTTAAAAACTTGCTGAGTTGACTCTGGTCTTGCCTAGATCGTTCGTTGGATCTCCGTTTAGCTCACTATTATTGGATCAGATTTTTTAATCAAATCATTTGGCCGAGTTTTCACGAAAATCAGATGAGTCAACTCCGACAGTTTGAGAGTTGGGTGTATAAATATATTATTAAAACTCTTAAAAATTTGAAAATTTACAGATAACTACATAATTAATATGGAATTTACGTTTTGGTATTTTTTCAGAAAGGTTTTCCAACAGATACCATCGATCGATATAATTGTTATTCCACCACCGTTCTTTACACCTTTTAAAAAAAAAATAATAATAATAATAAAAAAAAAATTTTAAAAAAATTATTTTAATTATGGCCGGTTAGGTGGCCATGTGGGCAAATGAGTCACGCACTGAGATGCTTATGTAAAATCCATTCCTAACACTAAGTGCATCATGTCATTTTAAGCTAAGGGCCCAAAATCATCCTATCCATGATCTAGGTGGATCTAGAGGTGTACACGAGTCGAACCGAGTTGAGCTTGGCACAACTCGACTCAGCTCAGCTACTTGCTGACCTCAGGTCAAACTCGGCTCGGCTCGGTCCTCGAGCCTGACTGGCCAGCTTAGCTCGGGCCAGTTCGAGCCGAGTTCGAGCCAAGATCAAACCGAGTTTGTCTTTGCAACATTTTCACAAACACATGAACTGCACCTTCAAAATCTCACTATATGTACAACAGTAGGAGTGGTTTTATAGGTATTTCATCAAACACCTTATAAACAACATAAAAATCAAGAAAAAGAAAGGAATTTGTTTCATATACATACCTTCCTTGCCAACACCCACACTTCGTTGAGTCATTACATCAAACACTTGGTGAGCAACAACAATATCAAAGTAACTGAGTCACCGAACTGGTTCGATTCGAGTTCGATTCGTGTTGGGTTTGATCCGAGTTGAGTCAAGCTTGGGCAAGCTCGAACTCTTTTCAAAATTTTAATTTTCTAGCTCAAAAAATCAGCTCGACTCCGAACTCAATTTCGAACCGTGTCAAATCCAGCTTTTTCGAGCCGAGTCGAGTCGAGCAAGCTAATCGAGCTAACTCTGCTCGTGTCCAGCCCTATATGGATCACATGATTGGAGGCTGTGTACATGCAACATTCACCCTTTAAACTAATTCCCTTGTATGGCTCACTTGAATCACGAATGGACTTCAGTTTTAAGCCCCATGTCTAAAATTTTGAATGTCATCTAATGGTGGATTTCATATAATCATCATATTGGGCTTAGTGAAAATCAAGGTTAACTGGCATTGCACATTTAACGGTCAGAATAGATGTTACGTAAAAAGCATGATGCCCCACCAAAAATTGCCGGACTTTATAAAGTATTCAAGGGAACTGTGTAGGATGCCCCTTTGGATTTTGAAAGGCCAGTTGTGATACTTATGTACTGACCATTATATATTATAATTTGTTGCAATGTAATTGAACCTCATCATTACTGACTGCATTTAATGCAGCAGTTTTGACACCATCAGTGATGACATTGGCCAAATCCCTCCACGTGGCAAGCAGGGATATAGATTCTTAGTAAAATATTAGGCCAAATTTATTTATTTTTTTACCTCTTGTTAGCCTGCCAAAGAAACCAGTTGAGAAAGAAGTCCGCCCTTACTTATAAAGGGACTCATCAAGATAATTGTACGAAATCTTATCTAATCATTAAATTCAACATAAATATTTAGGCTTGTATGCCAAAAACCATATCCATGTATTCAATTCATGAACGCCACACTAATGGAAGTAGTTTGGAGGCCGAGTGTTGCCTTGTACAATTTTTCCAATTATCTGGTACACTTAAGACCAAATGGAGCTGATTTTTGTTAAAGTACATGATATACATTGATACACTTGGCAATCTTGATAGATTTTTTATATCAACATTACAGTGGATCCACCCTAGCCACAACGCATTTTCTCACATGACCCTACAACCCATTTGCTCACATGGCCCTTACAGTAGTTTTTCTTTAATTCAAAAAAAAGAAAAAAGAAAAAAGAAAAAAGAAAAAAACATGCTTAACACACTCTCTCTGATGGTTAAGATAATTCGATTGGCAGCACAGGGCCACAATTTAAATGGTCCAGATTTATTGGACAATGTATGCATAAATCTAGATACAGTGGCCTCATCGATGTTTTTGATGCTTGCAGTGGGTACTACACAACTGGGGCGATGAGGATTGTGTGAAGATCTTAAAGAGATGTAAGGATGCCATAGATGCAAAGAGTGGTAAGGTTATCATAGTCGACATTATCATAGGTGTCGATGATCCGCAGGAGCTTGAACATGTGAGGCTAGCAACGGACATGATAATGCTGGCCAAGACGGGAGGAAAAGAAAGGAATGAAAAGGAGTGGAGGAGACTCTTATCTGATGCTGGATTCAATCAATGCAAGATAACACCCATCAAAGCCCTCGAATCTGTAATCGAAGCACGTACTTAATCACTTCGTGTGTGCACGTACCAACTTGTTCATGACATCCGAATAACTGGTGTGAATCTCGCCATGCGCACGGCCCATATGTCCAGTACACGTGCTAGGTTGGCACATGTCAAGTCATCGTAGAAGTGCAAACAATGTAATAAAATGTAGTGTGTTCTTTTTTTGCCAAGACGGGGCTGTATAGCCTTTTTTTAATAAGATTATTATTAATTAAAAGTGTGAGCAGGCCACCTAGAATATTATTAATTCCAAGAACGGACTGTACATTTTTTTGGAGCAGGCTCCGTAAAAAATCAATGGGCATCACTAATCACATAAGGAAACAAATGTAAAATCCATTCATCTAAAAAACATACCAAACGGCTTACAGGACAAAAATATGTAGACAGCTCGCTGTCCGACAAGACAGCATGGATCCCGGAACACCAAAACAAAAAATGTGGGCTTACTAGGGCACTGCATCGCTACAAACCAGCCTCTGTGCCACTGAAAATCCAGCTCTAGAGGGACATTGTTACAAAACAAACAGGTTCAAAACAAGCAACCATTCATACCCTAGTTCAAATCAGAAATTTTAAAAAAATAATAATAAATCTCTAATTTTTTATTTTATTTTATTGGTTAGCACGTTAGCACACACCCCATGGTTACACCCCACTTGGGTGTTGATACCATGACAGTGTTCAAATGAGTTTATCTACTCAGGCCGTGTTTGTTAACGCTGAATTTTTGCACTTAACACGGAATGGGAAAAAATTTCCGTGTTTAGTGGTGTTTGTTAATGCGTTATTAACGTAGAAGACGGAAAGCGCTAAGTGGTTTTTCACTGAATTCTTTCCGTGATAGGAGCCTGGTTTAATGGTGAACGCGGAATGCGCTCCGTGATTTTTCATTAAACAACAATTTTTTGCTTCCAAAAGTATCCATTTTCAAGTTCCTATGGTAATTTTTTATTTTTAATTATTTGCGCGGTACAAAATTAACCTCTAACCTGTGAAACTTCTTTATGCCCCACAATGATTTATGTGTTTGATCCACGCCATCTATCAACTTTTTCAGATAATTTAAGGTGTGATCCAATAAAAGAAGCAGGTCCAATAATTAATTGGACCATAAGGTGGGGATTGAACGTCCACCATTAAAAACTTCCTCAGAGTTGGAGAAGTTTAAGATCAAGTTGATATTTGTGTTTTCACTTCATCCACGTCTACATGACCTAATGAATAGGTTGGATGGAAAAAAAGCATCACAGTGGCCCGTGTAACTTTGATCTCTTTGAACAGTTCGTAGTACAACGGACGCGGATTGTGTACTACCCCCACCTGTCCCTGGCTCCAAACAGGCAGTTCTATGGGCAGGCCTACCATGATGTACCTGTATATCCAAACCCTCTATACCTTTTTTCATATTATTTTAACGCATCAAAACAAAAATGAGTCAGATCCAACAATCAAATGGACCACATCACAGACGACTCTTGCATTTAATGCAACTGGTGCATTTTAATGCACCAAGATTATTATTTGGTGTGGTCCCCTTGAGCGTTGGATCTGCCTCATTTTTATTCTGATTATTAAAATAATCTGAGAAAAGGGATTGACGGTTTGGATGTACATATACATCACAGTGGGCCCATCCACAGAACTTCCAGTTCGGAGCCAGGGATGGGCGGGGGTAGTACGCAATCCGCGTCCTCGTTAACATGGCGGGAACAGACTGGCTACTCCCACTGCCACCGGCCGGTGGCTGATGGTCGGTGCTCTGTGGGCCCTGCCATGATGTATATGTTTCATCCATGCCATCCATATATTCTTTCAGATCATTTCATGCTATGGGACAAAAGATTAGTTATATCAAAATCTCAAGCGGGCCACATTACAAGAAACAGTGTTGAATAGTGTTGACCATTAAAAACCTTTTGGGGACCATAAAAGTTTTGGATCAAGCTGATCTTTGTTTCTTCCCTTCATCTGGGCCTGTATGACCTAATAAAAATATGGGATGTCAAATAAACAGTACAGTGGGCCTTATGAGGATTTTAATGATGCATATCCAATTATTATTGTTTTTCTATGGTGTGGTCCACCTGAGATTTATATCCTTCTAATTTTTGGTTTGAAGCACTAGAATGATCTGTAAAAATGGATGAACGAAGTGGATGAAACACATACATCATGGAGGGGCTAACAGAGCACCGATCACGGTGGCTGGTGGAGTAGCCAATCCGTTTCCGTCTTGGACTGGACGTAGATTGGATGCTGACGGGTTGAGTGGCAAGAGTCCCTGCTGAAGTGATGTCACCAAGTTCTGTGGGCCCCACCATGATGTGTATATTGTATCCAAACCGTCCATACATTTTGAGAGATCACTTTAGGACATGATCCAAAGAATGAGGCAGATCCAAGGCTGGATTGGACCCCACCACATAAAAGAGTGGTGAGCGTGTGCCCACCGTTGAAACCTTCCAAATGTCTACCATGATGTTTTTTGAGATCCAACCTGTTCATGTGTTAAAGCAGACATGAAAGAAGGGAAAACACAAATATCAGGTCGATCGAAAACTTACGTGGCCCTTAGAATTTTTTAATGGTGGGCGTACTTTCTCCACTGTTTTCTATGGTGGGGTCCACTCGAGCTTTGGATCTAACACATTGTTTGGATAATGCCCTAATATGATCTCTCCAAATGGATGGACGGTGTGGGTCCAAAACATACATCATGGTGGGCCCACGTAACTTGGTGACGTCACTTCTACTCAACCTGTGAGTATCTAATCCACGTCCTCGTGCTAAAGCCTTTCACGGAAAGTTCATGCGCTAGGAACGCATGCGGGGCCAAAGATGAACCGTATCTAATACTTGTGAGAAATTCTTACCGTCTATTCATTTTGTGAGTTCATTTTAGGACATGAGGCCAAAGATGAACCATATCCAATGCTCAGGTAGGTTGAAAACATGATAACTAAATGTCTCCGGTTGAAATATTCATGGGGCCACTGAAGATTTGAATCATGCTAATATTTGTGTTTTCAGTTCATTCTAGTAGGAATTTTTTAATGGTGGGCATACTCTCTCCACTGTTCCTGCGGAGGAAACCTATATAGGCACACCTTGACTTTTGTGAATAATGACATTTTAATTTTTTATCAAGTATTTCATATTTTATTTGAATTAAAAAGAATAATTTTATTTTTATTTAATAAAAAATAATTTCTTTATAATGTAAAATATTTCCAAACAAGCGATAGGGGCAAATGTGTCAAAATAACATATTTCAAACATTTCATATGTTTGTTAACAAACAAATTGTTTCAAATTCAGTGTTAAATTTTCAGACTTCAGCCATAGTTACAAACAAGTTTTTTGACTTCAAATTTCAGATTCAGGCTTCAGATTTCAGGTTCAGGATTTAGACTTCAGATTCAAGCTTTAGACTTCAAATTTAACAAACGGGGCCTCAGTCTACCACTTAAGCTATGGATTAGCGTGTTTAAAAAATAAATTAAAGTCTCCAACTTACTTGAGAGATTCATGGTTGGCACCTTTGAAATTTCTAATTGATTAACTGTGATTTTTTAAATATTAATTCTTGTTTTCAATTATATTTAATAAACATAAAATGGCTAATTTGTTGATGTATGACCGTTTATTACTTTTCACCGTTATCATTCCAATAAATGGCCACCATTCTGATTGTATGTTAATCAAATGTGTAATTTTTGGTTTACGGTGCATTTAGACTCATGCATAAGTTAGACCGTTTAATCTAAATTACTTACATATTCCGCTTATGCAATCTCTGAGTAACTTAAAGATACATGTGTATTATCTGTCATACTCTGCAGAGTATATTTTTCTCTAAAGATATTGCACCTTTGTATGGGACCCGCATAGCAGTGTTGGCCGCCATCCAGAAGATAACGTAACGTAATAAACAAAAACATGAAAAAGGAAAAGAACAGCACTTCCATCTAGAAGATGATAATATGTAATAATAAAAAAAATTAAAAAAACAAAAAAGAAGAAAAGAACAATAAATCCTTCTAGAAGATGACATTTTGTAATAAACAAAAAGCCAAAAACCAAAAAAGAAAAAAGAAAAAAAGAGGAGTTATTTGATTGATACTCAGGCTGCGGATGTTTCATGCACAAGCACTCAGAAATTACC
Source organism: Magnolia sinica (assembly GCF_029962835.1). Taxonomy (NCBI): domain Eukaryota; kingdom Viridiplantae; phylum Streptophyta; class Magnoliopsida; order Magnoliales; family Magnoliaceae; genus Magnolia; species Magnolia sinica. The sequence goes on from NC_080573.1 coordinate 140,187,360, forward strand.
CATGTAGCATATATTAAGTGAATAAAACTACTCGATTGCGCATCCCACCGTCTCTAATTCATAATCCCAAGATCAGGTCGGCTGAGTAAACCTAATATCTTATTCGTGCATACTTACTTGTAGAAACAAGATCGGTGGATATTTTTTATACATCTCCATGGATCTGATAGTCAGATGATAGGAAAAAATAATATTCTTAGTTTTGGTTCATGATACATCTACACTGGATATCATAATTTGAATGGTTTAATTTAGCAAAGTTTTTCAAAAAAGAGGGGAAAAAAAAAAACAGTTCCATAAAAAAACATTTTATTTAATAAACATAAAATGGCTAATTTATTAATTATATAGAGAGGAGTTTTGATGAGTTTCAAACTCTTCTGCCCCCTACATTATAAAATAGGGCTGCGTCCCCAATCTAACACCACCAATAAAAGTTACAGCTCCAACACAAATTCTGTAAAGGGCGTTAGGAGAGGAAAACTCCAACAATTTATATTAGCAATGACGTCCTAACCAGGTACGCCCTATAGCCCTTTGACCTCCGTATCTGATGCACAGCTCTATCTATGCTATTCCACGCTAAGAAAATTAACAAAGAGTAACCGGTTATACACCACCAGCATTTCCAAGGTCAAACATATGATGGGACAGTAGCGTAAGTTTTGATGCCATGATATCAGCTATATACGTCTGCTGGCTAAGTCTTAGGTAGTTAGATGGATGCCGTTCACCAAACCTTAATAAACAAACCATACACTATGAGCTAAAGGACAATTAGTGTCCTTTCCCTCCCATTTAAATTCAAATGCATTGATTTTTCTAAAAGATGTCATGTCTTATTGTTATGTATTTTATCTACACCTTCCATTGATTTTTCTATGACATGACATCTTATAAAAAACAGCATCAATGTATGGCCGGGAAGATAAAATACATACATCAAGGATAAAATTATTAATTTTTATATAAGAAGTGTATAACATGACATCTTATAGAAAAAATACATAACAAACCTTAATAAACAAACCATACACTATGAGCTAAAGGACAATTAGTGTCCTTTCCCTCCCATTTAAATTCAAATGCATTGATTTTTCTAAAAGATGTCATGTCTTATTGTTATGTATTTTATCTACACCTTCCATTGATTTTTCTATGACATGACATCTTATAAAAAACAGCATCAATGGATGGCCGGGAAGATAAAATACATACATCAAGGATAAAATTATTAATTTTTATATAAGAAGTGTATAACATGACATCTTATAGAAAAAATAAATGGATGGACGGTGCAGATATCATACATACATCATGATGGCCCTACGGAGCTTTTCAAGCAGCACATACCAAAGTCCATGATGTGTGCTACACTAGGCGATCCAAGTCCGGTCACAGATGTAATAAGTGGATCAACAATATTTTCATACGATTTAATTAATGACATGGTCCACTTTTTTAGCGGACAAGATATTCTACAGATTTAACGCTAACTGGATTGTCGTGAGTGAAAGAAATGATTGTATGCGAGAGTAACATACAGCCGTTTGATGGATCCGATGATTTCGATCTCTTCTTTTCGGCCGTAAAAAGAAGCATAGGTGGACCACACCACAAAAAGCAGAAGGGATTGAATGCCTACAATTGAAAACTTCGGGGGGACCACACAAGTTTTGAATCAAGCTTATATTTGAATTAAGAAAGTTTCAACGGTAGATGTCATTGTCCCCACTACTTTTAGTGGTGTGGTCCACTTAAGCTTTAGATTTGCCTCATTTTTGGGTCATGCCTAAAATGATATAAAAAAATGAATGGATGGTGTGGATATAATACATACATCATAGTGGGCCCACATAACTTGGTGACGTCAACACACCACCGAGGTTGGTGGGGGTGTAGCACACCGCACAAGCTGCTTCTGAATGTATAGTGTGCAGGTACTGCGTCAACTGGGACAGTTCGTTTAATGGGTCTTGCGGATGATAAATGATTCTCTATCATCACGATTATCGATGAATCCTAGCCATTGAATTGATGGCTATCAAATGGATGGTTAAAATATCATCTCCTCACTGTAGTTTTGGGTATTCTGAATTGCCTGTTGGGTCAGTAATTTGGACGGTTTGGATTCTCATAGCACTACCATGTAATGTTTGAGAATAGGTACACTAGGAACACAAGTTTTTGGAAACCATGCCTCTGGTCACACGCTGGCTATATCTGTGAAGAATCCGGATCCTATACTTAACACAAACATAAATTTCATGTTTTCCTGCATTATGATTGGTCCACGTCATTGTTAACATGGTCAGTATTGTGATGATGTGACCCCGTCATATTGTAACAATTTTTTTTTCTATGTGACAAGTAGAGGATCCCGGTTCATATGTAAATATGCAATCTATTTTAAAAGGATGTTGTACCCTCATTTGACTTATTTGGATTTTATTATTATTTATTTTTTTACATGCTTCATTATATGAAAAATAGAAAAAAATGGCGGATTTCGAGACGGTTTTAGACCGTCTCTAAAATTTTGATTTAGCCATTCAATATCAAAATTTTCTAACCAATCATTTTTTTCTATAAGTAATTTATTCTATCTCAGCTCTCCACATTACCTGCAAAAGGCATGCGTCAAGATTATTTGAGCTGTCAAATCATTGTAATTTTTGGCATACATGCCTACCTTCTATCTAGGAGTCCACCGGATCAATTGGCCATTGATCATGACATTTGCAGGTGCACTTCAGGTGACCACAATTCATGTAATATCTATAGAGAATGTCATGGCATAAAATAATTTCTTGTGAACCCAGCCAACAACTGTTCTGAAATATTTCACTTCAACTACTCACATCAATGGCTATCCAGTTAGTCTTAGCTTCTTACCTTGTTTGGTTGTGGCGTCACCAAAAACATGGATAGTTCAAATCATCTGATCATCTTTGCATGTGGACCAAAGTGGACCTATACACACACGCACGCGCGCGCACATACACACACATATATATGGGAAAAGGTACTATGCGCTCGACCTCACGATAAGCTCCCGTGAGGTTGAGCTGTGTGGGCCCCACCATGATGTGTGTCGACCATCAACACCGTGCATTTGATGGGTCCCCTCTAAATTATGGGATATCCCAAAAATCAGCCGTATACGGAACTCAGGTGGGCCATACCATCTAAAATCATGTTAAGACACCGTTAAAACATATAAAATCACTTGGTGGGGCCCACCTGAGTTTTGAATGCTGTTGAAACTTGGTCAGAACCCTCATCCAAGTGGGACACACATAATGGATGGGCTGGATTTGCAAACCACATCTCTGTGGGCCAAAAAAATCGGGCTTCTGGTTTAAGCCCGAGCCCAACCATTGGACCTGATATACCACCCCAAATCCGGCCCAATATGAGCTAAGCCCGAAGGTCCGTCGAAATTACCCGGCCCATTGACCGCCCTAATCAGCATTGCTAAGATACCAGCCATGGGCCATAAAGTTCATGTACATGCCACATATATGCTAACATGGTACCTTAGGTATGAAGATTTTTCTCAACCCATCAACATGATGCGTTTTAATACTGAGGCCCACATGCTAATAGCTGATTTTCTTTTTGGGAAAACAGGTAGAAGGTGGACTAACCTAATGAAAGATGAATGGATTGGATCTCTCACATAGGTGCCATGCAGGCACATGTGTGCATAGCTAAGCTCTTTTAGTACGGTTCTACCGGATGCGGATTGCCTGGTGATCGTTGCCAGTAGCGAGTACTGTATAATGGTCTGTGGGCCTCAACATCATATATGTATTTTCTGTCCATCTACTTTTACAGATCATTTTAGGAGATGGGACAAAAACACAAGGCAGATGAGAATCTCAAGTGAATCAGACCACAATAAAACATTGATAGGATTGAACGTCCGCCATTAAAAAATTCCTAAGGCCCATGGTAATATTTATTTTCCATCCAACCTGTTTATCATAAAGACCTATATGAAGTGAAAACAAAAATATAAGCTCCATCCAAAAAAATTTAGCTGAAAAAAGTTTTTAATGGTGGGCGTTCAATCACCACTCGTTCATGTGGTGTGGTCTATATAAGATTTGGATCTTCTTCAATTTTTGGATGATGCCATAAAACGATCTGTAAAAATGGATAGACAGAATGGATAAAACAAATACATCATAGTTCATAGCGGGGCTCACGTAGCACCCTCACTGATACTTAACATTGGCAATCCGCGTCCGGTTACCTCGGCTTCTCAAAGCTGAAAAAACGATAATTGTGAGGAATTCTCGGGTTAAAATATCTTGAAATAAACCAGAGCAGGACCGGAACAGCTGGCAGACAGGGTTTTCCTATTTAACTCTTAAGTACGAGTGCGGATCCTCTGCCTCTAGGAGGCAGGAATTCCGGAAGCGGATTGCGTACTGAGTTACTCAGTACGGTAAGCGTACTGAGTAAACTCCGTGGGCCCCTGTGTCATTCATGCACTTTATCCACTCCTTCCATCTCCTTTAACACATAGTTTTAGGGCTTTTTACCAAAAATGGAGTATATCCAATCCTCAAATTGACCACACCACCGGAAACTGCATGAATTGAACATCTGCCATTGAAAATTTCTTGGGGACAACAGAGGTTTCAGATCAGGCTGATATTTGTGTTTTCCCTTCATCCATTTCCTTCTGATCTTATGAACAGGTTGGATGACAAATAAACATCACTAGGGGCCTTAGAAATTTTTCAACGGTTGAAATCAATACTTCCACTTTTTCCAGTGGTATGGCCGACTTGAGATTTGTATATGCATCAATTTTGGTTTGAACCCATAAAATGATCTGGAAAAACGAATGGACGGCGTGGATAAATCACATGCATTCGCGGTGGGCCCAACTGAGTTTACTCAGTACGATAAGAGCGTACTGAGTAACTCAGTACACAATCCTATTTCAGGAATTCCCCGCCTCCAGCGTTTTCATTGGTCAACGTCACTGTAAGTGCCACCTCATCAAAATTTTAAAATATATTAGAAAAGGTGCATTTAATAAAAACTATAACGGAGACGTTAAACGAAAGCAGCTTGCGTGCTGAGTAACTCAGTACGGTAAGCTAAATGAGTAAAGTCTGTAGAGCCCACTGTCATTGTCATTCGTGCATTGTATCAACTCCATCAATCTCTTTTATCATCTAATTTTAGGGTTTTACAACAAAAATTAATCATATCCAAAGATCAAGTGGACCACACCACCTGAAATAGTGTGAATTGAATTCTACAGCTGAAAAGTTTTTGGGGCCCATGGAAGTTTTATATCAAGATGATATTTGTTTTTTCCATTCATCCATGTCTTTGTGATCGTATGAACAGTTTGGATGAAAAATAAAAATCATTGGGCACTTAGAAACACTTACAATGGTGAAAATCAATACTTCCACGGTTTCCTTTGGTATGGTCTACTTGAGCTTTTGATATACTATAGTTTTGGGCTCAACTCCTAAAATGATCTGAAAATTCGGATGGACGGCGTGGATAAACCCCATGAATTCACAGTGGGCCAAATAGAGTTTACTCAGTACAATAAGACTCAGTATGCAATCTGATTTCATGTTAGACATAGATTTCCTGCCAAAGCCTTTTGCAGTAAGATCATGCGTAAGGATTCCGGATAAGACCACTGCGACATTTGTGATAAATTCAACCCGTTCATCCATTTTTAGATATCATTTTAGAACATCATACCAAAACTAATGAATATACAAAACTCAAATTGGCTACACGAGAGGAAACAGTGGGGATTTAGTGTCCACCGTTGAAATATTTATATGGTCACAAAAGTTTTGCATCAGTCTAATATTCTGGTATTTTCACTTCATCCTAGTAAAAATGACTTTATAAATAGTTTGGATGGCATATAAACATCAAGAGGCCCAGGAAGGTTTCAACGGTAGGAATTTCTTTCTCCACTGTTTCATCTTGTAGGGCCCAGTTGAGTTTTTAATCATTCTAATTTTTGGTTACATGTCTTAAAATGAGCTCTAAAAATGAACTAATGGATTGAAATTCTTATAAACATCACGGTGGACCCCACCATACATCCCAGCGCTGGAACATGCAAAAGGCTTTCCCCAGTGAATTTGTGTCCATGGTTTCCATTGGAAACGTATTGGCTACTCCCCTACCACTTGGTGCTATGTGAACCCACCATGATGTATGTGTTTCATCCATGTCGTCCATCTATTTTTTTAGATCATTTATGGTCTGAGACCAAAAATGAGGTATAACCCAATCTCAAGTGGACCACATTACATGAAACAGTGTTGAATGAACGTTGACCATTAAAAAAATTTTGGGGACCATAAAAGTTTTGGATCAAGCTGATCTTTGATTTTTCCCTTCACCTGAGTCTTTATAACCAGACCAATAGATTGGATGTCAAATAAACAGTACGGTGGGTCTTAGGAGGACTTTAACGATGGATATCCAATCACCATTGTTTTCCTATGGTGTGGTCCATATGAGATTTATTTCCCTCTCAATTTTGGGATCAACCCCTAAAATTATAAATAAAAATAGATTAACGGAATGAATGAAACACATATATCATGATGGGGAAGTGATGTCACCCATTTATATGGGTCCCACTATGATGTATGTTTTGTATTCACACCGTTCATCCATTTGGAGAGATCATTTTAGGGCATGAGCTAAAGAATGAATCGGATCCAAAACTCGAGTAGACCCCACCATAGAAAACAGTGAAGAAGTCATGCCCATCATTTATTACGACTGAATCCAATCCAAACTTCGTCACTTTGTCTACTAAACCCCGTCACTTTGTATTGCAACCCCATCACTTTGTCTACTGAACCCCGTCACTTTGTATTGCAACCTCGTCACTTTGTCTAGTGAACTTCGTTACTTTGTACTGCAACCCATTCATTTTATCTACTGAACTTCATCACTTTGTACTGCAACCCCGTCACTTTGTGAACTTCATCACTTTGTATTGCAACCCCGTCACTTTGTCTACTGAACTCCATCACTTTGTACTGCAACATCATCACTTTGTCTAATGTACCCCGTCACTTTATGCTACAACCTCGTCAATTTGTCTATTGTACCCCGTCACTGTGTGCTGCAATCTTGTTACTTTGTCTAGTGAACCCTGTCACTTTGTACTGCAACCTCGTCACTTTGTCTACTGAACCCCGTCACTTTGTAATGTAACCTCGTCACTTTGTCTATTGTACCCCATCACTTTGTACTACAACCTGGTCACTTTGTCTACTGAACCCCGTCACTTTGTACTACAACCTCGTCACTTTGTCTAGTAAACCTCGTTACTTTGTACTACAACTTCGTCGCTTTGTCTAGTAAACCCCGTCACTTTGTACTACAATCCCATTACTTTGTCTAGTGAACTTCGTCACTTTGTCTAGTGAACCCCATAACTTTGTACTGCAACCCTGTCACTTTGTCTACTGAACCCCATCACTTTGTACTGCAACATCGTCACTTTGTCTACTGTACTCGTCACTTTGTTTACTGAACCCCATTACTTTGTACTGCAACATCGTCACTTTGTCTACTGTACCCAGTCACTTTGTACTGCAACTTCGTCACTTTGTTTACCTTACCTCGTCACTTTGTGAAGTACCCCGTCACTTTGTAATGGGGTTTTACTAGACAAAGTGATGGGGTTAAGTAGGGTTACTGGACAAAGTGATGGGGTACAGTACACAAAGTGACTGGGTACAGTAGACAAAGTGACAATGTTGCAATACAAAGTGACTGGGTACAGTAGACAAAGTGACGATGTTGCAGTACAAAGTGACGGGGTTGCAGTACAAAGTGACAGGGTTCACTAAACAAAGTGACGAGGTTCAATAGACAAAGTGACGGGGTTGCAGTATAAAGTGACGGGGTACAGTAGACAAAGTGACGAGGTTGCAGTATAAAGTAATAGGGTTCAGAAGATAAAGTAACGAGGTTGCAGTACAAAGTGACGGGGTTCACTAGACAAAGTGATGAGATTGCAGCACAAAGTGACGGGGTACAGTAGACAAAGTGACGAGGTTGTAGCATAAAGTGACGGGGTACAATAGACAAAGTGACGATGTTACAGTACAAAGTGACGGAGTTCAGTAGACAAAGTGACGAGGTTGCAGTACAAAGTGACGGGGTTTACTAGACAAAATGACGAGGTTGCAGTACAAAGTGACAGAGTTCAGTAGACAACGTGACGAGGTTGCAGTTCAAAGTGACGGAGTTCAGTGACAAAGTGACGAGGTTTGGATTGGATTCAGTCGTAATAAATGGTGGGTGTGACTCTCTCCACTGTTTTCTATGGTGGGGTCCACTAGAATTTTGGATTTGATTTATTCTTTGGCTCATGCCCTAAAATGATCTCTCCAAATGGATGGACAATGTGGATACAAAACATACATCATAGTGGAACCCATATAAATGGGTGACATCACTTCCCCACCATGATATATGTGTTTCATCCATTCCGTTAATCTATTTTTACATATAATTTTAGGGGTTGATCCCAAAAATGAGAGGGATATAAATCTCATATGGACCACACCACAGGAAAACAATGGTGATTGGATATCCATCATTAAAGTCCTCCTAAGGCCCACTGTATTAATTATTTGACGTCCAATCTATTGGTTTGGTCATAAAGACCCAAGTGAAGGAAAAATCAAAGATCAGCTTGATCCAAAACTTTTATGGTCCCTAAAAAGTTTTTAATGGTCAACATTTATTCAACATTGTTTCATGTAATGTGGTCCACTTGAGATTGGGTTATACCTCATTTTTGGTCTCAGACCATAAAATGATCTAGAAAAATAGATGGACGGCATGGATGAAACACATACATCATGGTGGGCCCACGAGCACCAAGTGGCAGGGGAGTAGCCAAATACGTTTCCAATGGAAACCGTGTACGCGAATTCACTGGAGGAAAGCCTTTTGCATGAAGTTCCAACGCTGGATGTATGGTGGGGTCCACCGTGATGTTTATAAGAATTCCAATCCATTCATCCATTTTTAGAGCTCATTTTAAGACATGTAAACAAAAATTAGGATGATCAAAAACTCAACTGGGCCATACAAGATGAAACAGTGGAGAAAGAAATTCCTACCATTGAAACCTTCCTGGGCCTCTTGATGTTTATATGCCATCCAAACTGTTTAAAAGGTCATTTTTACTAGGATGAAGTGAAAATACCAAAATATTAGACTGATGCAAAACTTTTGTGGCCATATAAATATTTCAACGGTGGACACTAAATCCCCACTGTTTCCTCTCGTGTGGCCCATTTGAGTTTTGTATATTCATTAGTTTTGGTATGATGTCCTAAAATGATATCTAAAAATGGATGAACGGATTAGATTTATCACAAACGTCGCAATAGGCCCATCTAGAATCATTACGCAGGATCTTACTGCAAAAGGCTTTGGCAGGAAATATACGTCTAAAACGTGAAATCGGATTGCGTACTGAGTCCTGAGTAAACTCTATTGGGCCCATTATGAATTCATGTGGTTTATCCACGCCGTCCATTCATATTTTCAGATCATTTTAGGAGTTGAGCCCAAAACTAAAGTATATCAAAAGCTCAAGTAGACCATACCAAAGGAAACAGTGGAAGTACTGATTTTCACCATTAAAGTGTTTCTAAGCCACCAATTATTTTTATTTTTCATCCAAACTGTTCATAAGATCACAAAGACACAGATGAATGGAAAAAACAAATATCATCTTGATATAAAACTTCCGTGGGCCCCAAAAACTTTTCAACAGTAGAATTCAATCCCCAAAAACTTTTCAACCGTAGAATTCAATTCACACAGTTTCAGGTGGTGTGGTCCACTTGATCTTTGGATATGATTAATTTTTGTGGTAAAATCCTAAAATTAGATGATAGAAGAGATGGATGGAGTTGATATAATGCAGGAATGACAATAACAGCGGGCTCCACAGACTTTACTCATTATGTTTACCGTACTGAGGTACTCAGTGCGCAAACCGCTTCAGTTTAACGTCTCCGTTACGGTTCTTATTAAATGTATTTTTTAATATATTTAAAAAATTAATGACGTGGCACTTACAATGACGTTGACCAATGAAAACGCTGGAGGCAGGGAGTTCCTGCCTCCGGGAGGCAGAGGATCCGCACTCTTTAAGTACGGTACACCAACGGGAGAGGAGGAAGTAAGAAATGGAGAATGTTAAGAGAGAAGAGCTAGTGGGCCAAGCAATTGCGTGGAACCATTCATTGGGAGCCATTGATTCCTTCGTCCTCAAATGTGCGGTCGAAACCGGAATACCTGAGCTGATCCACGGCCATGGGCGGCCCATAACACTATCTCAACTCGGTGCCTCACTTCCTACTCCTTGCACCAACCTCGACGTCCTCCGTCGGATCATGCGCTACTTGGTACACATGCAGCTCTTCACCGTCCAAAATGAAGGGTCCGATGAGAGGGAGGAATCATACGGGTCAACCTCGGCCACCAAATTCATCCTCATCAACGAGGAGAAGAGCATAGTACCGTTGTTCAAACTCCAGATGCACGAGAAATGCTTAGCTGCATGGCATACATTAGGATCTTGTATGCAAGGGAAGGCCGGTATGTCTGCCTTCGAGAGAATGTATGGAGAGAGCCTGTGGGCCTATGCTTCTAAGCATCCAGATCTCAACGGCATCTTCAATAACGCAATGGCTGGTGGGGCCCGATCAGTGGTGCCAGCCATGATCGACGGCTATGGAGATGTGTTCCAAGGGTTAACGTCTTTGGTGGACATAGGAGGCGGCATTGGCACGAACCTACAGTCCATTGCCAAGGCATTTCCCCACATAAAGTGCACCGTACTAGATCTTCCTCATGTGGTAGAGACAGCACCCAGCTGCCCAGAAGTGGAGTTTGTTGCCGGTAACATGTTCTCTTTCATACCCAAGGCCGACGCTGTTATGCTTATGGTAACGTTTCATTCTCTTCTTTTAAGAGCACTTAAAAACTCGCTGAATTGACTCTGGTCTTGCCTAGATCGTTCGTTGGATCTCCGTTTAGCTCACTATTATTGGATCAGATTTTTTTAATCAAATCATTTGGCCGAGTTTGCACGAAAATCAGATGAGTCAACTCGACAGTTTGAGAGTTGGGTGTATAAATATATTATTAAAACTCTTAAAAATTTGAAAATTTACAGATAACTACGTAATTAATATGGAATTTACGTTTTGGTATTTTTTCAGAAAGGTTTTCCAACAGATACCATCGATCGATATAATTGTTATTCCACCACCGTTCTTTACACCTTTTTTTTAAAAATAAATAAATAATAATAATAATAAATTTTAAAAAAATTTATTTTAATTATGGCCGGTTAGGTGGCCATGTGGGCAAATGAGTCACGCACTGAGATGCTTATGTAAAATCCATTCCTACCACTAAGTGCATCATGTCATTTTAAGCTAAGGGCCCAAAATCATCCTATCCATGATCTAGGTGGATCTAGAGGTGTACATGAGTCGAACCGAGTTGAGCTTGGCACAACTCGACTCAGCTCAGCTACTTGCTGACCTCAGGTCAAACTCGGCTCGGCTCGGTCCTCGAGCCTGACTGGCCAGCTTAGCTCGGGCCAGTTCGAGCCGAGTTCGAGCCAAGATCAAACCGAGTTTGTCTTTGCAACATTTTCACAAACACATGAACTGCACCTTCAAAATCTCACTATATGTACAACAGTAGGAGTGGTTTTATAGGTATTTCATCAAACACCTTATAAACAACATAAAAATCAAGAAAAAGAAAGGAATTTGTTTCATATACATACCTTCCTTGCCAACACCCACACTTCGTTGAGTCATTACATCAAACACTTGGTGAGCAACAACAATATCAAAGTAACTGAGTCACCGAACTGGTTCGATTCGAGTTCGATTCGTGTTGGGTTCGATCCGAGTTGAGTCAAGCTTGGGCAAGCTCGAACTCTTTTCAAAATTTTAATTTTCTAGCTCAAAAAATCAGCTCGACTCCGAACTCAATTTCGAACCGTGTCAAATCCAGCTTTTTCGAGCCGAGTCGAGTCGAGCAAGCTAATCGAGCTAACTCTGCTCGTGTACAGCCCTATATGGATCACATGATTGGAGGCTGTGTACATGCAACATTCACCCTTTAAACTAATTCCCTTGTATGGCTCACTTGAATCACGAATGGACTTCAGTTTTAAGCCCCATGTCTAAAATTTTGAATGTCATCTAATGGTGGATTTCATATAATCATCATATTGGGCTTAGTGAAAATCAAGGTTAACTGGCATTGCACATTTAACGGTCAGAATAGATGTTACGTAAAAAGCATGATGCCCCACCAAAAATTGCCGGACTTTATAGAGTATTCAAGGGAACTGTGTAGGATGCCCCTTTGGATTTTGAAAGGCCAGTTGTGATACTTATGTACTGACCATTATATATTATAATTTGTTGCAATGTAATTGAACCTCATCATTACTGACCGCATTTAATGCAGCAGTTTTGACACCATCAGTGATGACATTGGCCAAATCCCTCCACGTGGCAAGCAGGGATATAGATTCTTAGTAAAATATTAGGCCAAAATTTATTTTTTTTTTACCTCTTGTTAGCCTGCCAAAGAAACCAGTTGAGAAAGAAGTCCGCCCTTACTTATAAAGGGACTCATCAAGATAATTGTATGAAATCTTATCTAATCATTAAATTCAACATAAATATTTAGGCTTGTATGCCAAAAATCATATCCATGTATTCAATTCATGAACGCCACACTAATGGAAGTAGTTTGGAGGCCGAGTGTTGCCTTGTACAATTTTTCCAATTATCTGGTACACTTAAGACCAAATGGAGCTGATTTTTGTTAAAGTACATGATATACATTGATACACTTGGCAATCTTGATAGATTTTTTATATCAACATTACAGTGGATCCACCCTAGCCACAACGCATTTTCTCACATGACCCTACAACCCATTTGCTCACATGGCCCTTACAGTAGTTTTTCTTTAATTCAAAAAAGAAAAAAGAAAAAAGAAAAAAGAAAAAAACATGCTTAACACACTCTCTCTGATGGTTAAGATAATTCGTTTGGCAGCACAAGCCACAATTTAAATGTCCAGATTTATTGGACAATGTATGCATAAATCTAGATACAGTGGCCTCATCCATGTTTTTTATGCTTGCAGTGGGTACTACACAACTGGGGCGATGAGGATTGTGTGAAGATCTTAAAGATATGTAAGGATGCCATAGATGCAAAGAGTGGTAAGGTTATCATAGTCGACATTATCATAGGTGTTGATGATCCGCAGGAGCTTGAACATGTGAGGCTAGCAACGGACATGATAATGCTGGCCAAGACGGGAGGAAAAGAAAGGAATGAAAAGGAGTGGAGGAGACTCTTATCTGATGCTGGATTCAATCAATGCAAGATAACACCCATCAAAGCCCTCGAATCTGTAATCGAAGCACGTACTTAATCACTTCGTGTGTGCACGTACCAACTTGTTCATGACATACGAATAACTGGTGTGAATCTCGCCATGCGCACGTCCCATATGTCCAGTACACGTGCTAGGTTGGCACATGTCAAGTCATCGTAGAAGTGCAAACAATGTAATAAAATGTAGTGTGTTCTTTTTTTGCCAAGACGGGGCTGTATAGCCTTTTTTTAATATTATTATTATTAATTAAAAGTGTGAGCAGGCCACCTTTAATATTATTAATTCCAAGAACGGACTGTACATTTTTTTGGAGCAGGCTCCGTAAAAAATCAATGGGGCATCACTAATCACATGAAGGAAACAAATATAAAATCCATTCATCTAAAAAAATACCAAACGGCTTACAGGACAAAAATATGTAGACAGCTCGCTGTCCGACAAGACAGCATGGATCCCGGAACACCAAAACAAAAAATGTGGGCTTACTAGGGCACTGCATCGCTACAAACCGGCCTCTGTGCCACTGAAAATCCAGCTCTAGAGGGACATTGTTACAAAACAAACAGGTTCAAAACAAGCAACCATTCATACCCTAGTTCAAATCAGAAATTTTAAAAAAATAATAATAAATCTCTAATTTTTTATTTTATTTTATTGGTTAGCACGTTAGCACACACCCCATGGTTACACCCCACTTGGGTGTTGATACCATGACAGTGTTCAAATGAGTTTATCTACTCAGTCTACCACTTAAGCTATGGATTAGCGTGTTTAAAAAATAAATTAAAGTCTCCAACTTACTTGAGAGATTCATGGTTGGCACCTTTGAAATTTCTAATTGATTAACTGTGATTTTTTAAATATTAATTCTTGTTTTCAATTATATTTAATAAACATAAAATGGCTAATTTGTTGATATATGACCGTTTATTACTTTTCACCGTTATCATTCCAATAAATGGCCACCATTCTGATTGTATGTTAATCAAATGTGTAATTTTTGGTTTACGGTGCATTTAGACTCATGCATAAGTTAGACCGTTTAATCTAAATTACTTACATATTCCGCGTATGCAATCTCTGAGTAACTTAAAGATACATGTGTATTATCTGTCATACCCTGTAGAGTATATTTTTCTCTAAAGATATTGCACCCTTGTATGGGGCCCGCATAGCAGTGTTGGCCGCCATCCAGAAGATAACGTAACGTAATAAACAAAAACATGAAAAAGGAAAAGAACAGCACTTCCATCTAGAAGATGATAATATGTAATAATAAAAAAAATTAAAAAAACAAAAAAGAGGAAAAGAACAATAAATCCCTCTAGAAGATGACATTTTGTAATAAACAAAAAGCCAAAAACCAAAAAAGAAAACAGAAAAAAAAAAGGAGTTATTTGATTGATACTCAGGCTGCAGATGTTTCATACACAGGCACTCATAAATTATCCATGTAGCATATATTAAGTGAATAAAACTGACTCGATTGCGCATCCCACCGTCTCTAATTCATAATCCCAAGATCAGGTTGGCTGAGTAAACCTAACATGACGCAGGGATGAACGTGATGAGGATAACTACTCCGAATCCACGGAGTTTCTCTGGACTCCTCACAGAGACTTCTCGAATCCACAAGGAAAGAAAGCAGAAAATAGAAATAAATTCTAATAAATTCGAAATTGATTAATTCATGAATAATAACGAGTTCACAACCCTTTAAATAGGGCTACCAAGCAATGGGAAAGAAATTAGAAGCAAACTACAACTCAAACTCTTAGAATCCGCGACTTACTATAAATAGTAAACTTACTATTTATAGACGGTCGTGATGTCTACTAGTGCGCAAGGTTTTCGGCCAAAAATAGTAAGTGTCCTATTTGGCTTCACCAAACTATTCTCCTAATTATTCTAAGCTCTTTTCACGTTGGGCGCAACTCCTAACGCCTGACGGATGAAGAGTTATAATCAAACTAAAACTTACTATTTATAGTAAAAACGAAATTAAAACAGGGAAACGACCGTCAATCCAGGGGTTTTTTGCAATTCCGGGCTGCGCAACCCGGCGTAGCAGGGTTGGTTGGCTTCAGTAGCTCGTTCTACCCCAAAATCATATATTTTACGTCAGATAACTCATTCCGGATTGCAAGATACGCCCGATTTAAAGTTCGATGGTCTAGATCACTTCTGTCGTCGACCGGGCCTTTTCTGATCCATCTTGGCCATGTAATTGTTTGCGAACCGCTCTACATCAGTCTCCTCCACTTCAAAAGAACTCGCCTTCGAGTTCTCGTCATGCTCTGGTTCATGATACTCGGTCAGGTCCGCGACATTGAAAGTCTGTGAGATTGTCATGTCATCTGGAAGATCAACAATATAAGCGTTATCATTAATCTTTCGGATGATTGGGACGGGTCCAATCTTCTTATTTTTCAACTTGTTGTACATCCCGGTCGGAAATCTCTCTTTGCGCAGATGGACCATAACGCGGTCGCCCACCTCGAACACTTTTTGTCGCCGATGCTTGTCCGCTTGTTCCTTGTACTTCTCGTTCGAGGCATGTAGCTTGGTCTGCACTTCTGCATGGATGCCCATGATCTTGTCTGCCATATGTTTTGCTGCAATGCTCGTGCCTGGGTGCTTGGGCAGAGGGACCAAGTCAAGTGTATGGCGAGGCACTCGTCTGTATATAATCTGGAATGGTGATCTCCCTGTTGAGCGGTTCACCATGTTGTTGAATGCAAACTCTGCTTGAGACAAGGCCAAATCTCACTGCTTCGGTTTTTCTCCTGAAATACAGCGAAGGAGGTTTCCCAACGTGCGATTCACAACTTCGGTCTGCCCATCAGTCTGTGGGTGGTAAGCACTGTTGAATTGAAGTCGTGTATCGAATCGATTCCATAAAGTCCGCCAAAAGTGGCTAATGAACTCCCTGAAAAAGTAATGGTCTTGGGGACCCCGTGTAGCCGTACGACCTCCCTGAAAAATAAATTTGCCACGTGTGTTGCATCGAGGGTCTTCTTGCATGGGATAAAGTGCACCATCTTAGAGAAACGATCTACCACCACGAACACCGAATCCATGCCACGTTGTGTTCGTGGGAGACCAAGCACGAAGTCCATTGATAAATCCTCCCAAGGACCATCAGGAACGGGTAACGGGGTGTAGAGGCCCGTATTCTGAGATTGCCCCTTAGAGGTCTGACAAACATGACAACGTTGTACGGCTTTTCCCACATCACGTACTAACTGCGGCCAGTAATACCGCTCTTCCACAAGAGCTCGCGTCTTGTCTCGCCCCAGGTGTCCACCAAGGCCACCTCCATGTAGCTCCTGAATAATCTGCTCCCTCAGAGAACTTTGGGGGATGCACAATCGATTCCCTTTGAAGTGAAAATCGTCCTGTATATGAAGGTCACTGGGGTGACCTTCTTGACACTTCATCCAAGAATCTCTGAAGTCCTCATCCTCCGCATACAGCTCCTTGAGACAGTCGAAGCCGACTACCTCGTTGCTCATTGTTACTAGTAGTGATGCCCGACGGCTAAGTGCATCAGCCACCTTGTTCTGCTGCCCTGACTTGTGCTTCAGAACGAACGTGAATTCCTGTAAAAACGCAACTCATCTAGCATGCACACGATTCACGTTAGTCTGACTATTAATAAACTTTAATGCTTGATGGTCAGTGTACAAAACAAACTCTCTTTGAATCAGATAATGCCGCCAATGTCGCAGCGCCTGAACAACTGCGTACAACTCAAGCTCATAAGTCGACCACTTCTTTCGGGCTTCGCTGAGCTTCTCACTGTAGAATGCCTTCCTGTGATAATACTCCTCCACTTCCGACATATGAAGCGTCACACTCAACCTCAAACAATTTGTCGAAATTAGGAAGCACCAAGACCGGTGTTGTAGACAAACGATGCTTGATCTCATGAAAGCTCTTATCAGCTTTATCGGTCCACTGGAACGGTCCTTTTTTCATGCAATCTGTTATAGGCGTGACTATGGTGCTAAAATCTCGCACAAATCGACGATAGAAAGTCGCCAACCCGTGAAAACTCCTCACCTCATGAATGTTTGTCGGGATCGGCCATTCCCTAATAGCTCGCACATTTTCATCGTCCACACGAATGCCTGTGGACGTTACAACAAATCCTAGAAACAATAGGCTGTCAGTTAAAAAACTACATTTCTTCAAGTTGAGGTACAACTTGTTAAGTTGTAGGACCTGTAGCACCTGCCTGAGATGTTTCCTGTGCTCTGCCTCATCCTGGCTATATATCAATATGTCATCAAAATATACTATCACAAATCGGCCAGTGAACGGTTTTAGAACTTGATTCATTAAACGCATAAAAGTACTTGGTACGTTCGATAGGCCGAAGGGCATGACCAGCCACTCATACAACCCTTCCTTGGTCTTGAATGTCGTTTTCTACTCATCACCGGATCAAATACGAATCTGATGGTACCCGCTCCTTAGATCTAGTTTAGAGAACACCTTGGCCCCTTCTGACATATCGAGCATGTCGTCCAACCGTGGTATTGGGAACCGGTATTTGATGGTAATTTTGTTGATTGCTCGGCTGTCGACACACATGCAACAGCTTCCATCTTTTTTTGGCGTTAATAATGCTGGTACGGCACATGGGCTCATGCTCTCTCTCAAGAGACCCTTACGGATCAATTCCTCCACTTGCCCCTGAAGTATCTCACACTCTTTCGGACTCATCCAATAATGAGGGCGATTGGGTAGGCTAGCCCCAGGGACGAGGTCTATGTGATGTTGGATGTCCCTCATGGGAGGCAATCCATCAGGTAAATCCTCAGGCCAGACTTCTTTGAATTCGTTTAGCAACAGTCTTAAACTTGGAGGTATGTTTGAGGGTTCCTCTTCCTCGCCCTTCACCACTACAGCGTATACCTCGCCGGTTTCCTTGGATTCTTCCATAAAATCCCGAATGGTCAAGAGGGAACTCCCCTCCACTTTAGAGGCTTCAGGATGGTTCTCTGGTGCCATAGGGGCAAGGATTATTTTTCGACTATCCTTGACAAATACGTAAACATTATCTCGTCCCCGATGGGTCGTATCACGGTCCGACTGCCAGGGTCGACCGAGTAACATATGACAAGCTTCCATATCGACCACGTCACAAAGTATTTGATCTTTATAATTTTTGCCAATTGAAAATGAGATAGTGCATTGTTCAGTTACCTTGGTCTCATTCACCTTTTTTATCCAGCCAATTGAGTACGGGGAAGGATGTTTCATCGTTGGTAGCCGCAACTTGTTCACCATCACTCTTGAAACGATGTTCTCGCTACTACCACTATCTATGATCACATCACAGACCTTTCCATTGACGGTGCACCGAGTACGAAATATATTGTGTCGTTGTGGATGTAATTCCTTTCGTGGGGCATACAGCAATCGCCTCACAACTAGAAATTCGCCACGATCCTCGTCCGTCATTTCATCGTCACCTGCTATTTCTTCAATGATTTGTTCATGTTCATCAAAGCGATAGTCTTCCTCTACGGCCTCATCTTCAGTGCCCCCTTCGTTTATAGTCAAGTGTGCTGCGGGACGTTGAGGACAAGTGTTTGATAAGTGGCCTGGTTGGCCACAGCGGTAACAATTGTTCGACCTTGGCTGAGCATAAGGATTTGGAATCCTACTCGGACTCGTTGTTGTAGGTGCTGCACGTTGAAGATCTAGATGGACTGCATCCTGTATCACGGTTTGCGGTTATAGGAAGTTGAGCTCTGGGTCTTTTCCTCGTGGCGGCACTGGATTCTGCGTGGGACCCGTCATGGGGGTCGAGTTGAAGGATATGGACGGCGGAGCTCTTGCAAGTTGTGTTTATGCCCACCTGCCAATTGAATCGCTTCATCCACGATACTGGGTACATTTGAACTCGGTCTTGAATTGTTGGCCGCAACCCACCTATAAATCGCGCCACCTTCTGTGACTCGATTCTGACAGATCGTTTCGTGTAGCCACCGTTGGAATTCTTCAGTGTAATCTGGTATGGCTCCTTAGCCATAATTTTGATATTGCTGGAATAATATCTGCTCATAATCACTGGGGAGAAATCGAGATCGAAGAAGACGTCTCATCCGTGGCCATGATGAGATAGGCGCCTTGTTCTGGCGAGCTCGTGAGAATTGTAATTGTTCCCACCATGCAGAAGCACCAGATTTTAATTTAAACGCTACCAATTTTACCCTTTTATGATCTGGCACGTCCATATAATCAAAATATCTCTCTACTTCGGCTAGCCAATCGAGAAAATCTTCTATACGTAATAAACCATTAAAACTAGAAAGTTCAGCCTTACCTCGATAGTCTCTTTCAGCACGATCTAGATAATCACCTCCATGGATTAGTCGTCGCACAAAACCCTCATTAAGGTCCTCGTCGCTAGAACTTGAATCATCTGGTGTAGCCCTGCGGTTTGCCACTGGTAGTGCTCTACGAAAATCGGGGTTGTGTCGTACAGCAACCATGGGTGGTGGAGCCACCACGGGTGGTGAAGCACCGCCTAGGACTCGGGGCGGAAGTAGCGCATCCGCAAGACGGTCGAGAGTTGCCTGCAGCCCTTGTATGGTCAACTGACTCTCCCGGTGGAAAGCTTCCATTCTTTCCAAAAGATAACGAATCTCTAGATCACCGTCCACAGGATTTTGATTCATACCTTCGTTGTTTGCCATCGACCCGAGGGGAATCCTCGCTTTGATACCAATTGACGCAGGGATGAACGTGATGAGGATAACTACTCCGAATCCACGGAGCTTCTCTGGACTCCTCATAGAGACTTCTCGAATCCACAAGGAAAGAAAGCAGAAAATAGAAATAAATTCTAATAAATTCGAAATTGATTAATTCATGAATAAAAACGAGTTCACAACCCTTTAAATAGGGCTACCAAGCAATGGGAAAGAAATTAGAAGCAAACTACAACTCAAACTCTTAGAATCCGCGACTTACTATAAATAGTAAACTTACTATTTATAGACGGTCGTGATGTCTACTAGTGCGCAAGGTTTTCGGCCAAAAATAGTAAGTGTCCTATTTGGCTTCACCAAACTATTCTCCTAATTATTCTAAGCTCTTTTCACATTGGGCGCAACTCCTAAAGCCTGACGGATGAAGAGTTATAATCAAACTAAAACTTACTATTTATAGTAAAAACGAAATTAAAACAGGGAAACGACCGTCAATCCAGGGGTTTTTCGCAATTTCGGGCTGCGCAACCCGGCGTAGCGGGTTGGTTGGCTTCAGTAGCTCGTTCTACCCCAAAATCATATATTTTACGTCAGATAACTCATTCCGGATTGTAAGATACGCCCGATTTAAGGTTCGATGGTCTGGATCACTTCTGTCTTCGACCGGGCCTTTTCTGATCCATCTTGGCCATGTAATTGTTTGCAACCCGCTCTACATCATAACATTACTTGTAGAAACAAGATCGATGGATATTTTTTATACATCTCCACGAATCCGATAGTCAGATGATAGGAAAAAATAATAATCTTAGTTTTGGTTCATAATACATCTACACTAGATATCATAATTTGGATGGCTTAATTTAGCAAAGTTCTTCAAAAACGAGGGGAAAGAAAAAACAGTTCCATAAAAAAATAATTTATTTAATAAACATAAAATGGCTAATTTATTAATTATATAGAGAAGAGTTTTGATGAGTTTCAAACTCTTCTGCCCTCTGCATTATAAAATAGGGCTACGTCCCTAATCTAACACTACCAACAAAAGTTACAGCTCCATCACAGATTCTATAAAGTGCGTTAGGAGAGGAAAACTCCAACAATTTATATTAGCAATGACGTCCTAACCAGGTACGCCCTATAGCCCTTTGACCTCCGTATCTGATGCACAGCTCTATCTATGCTATTCCACGCTAAGAAAATTAACAAAGAGTAGCCGGTTATACACCACCAGCATTTCCAAGGTCAAACATATGATACGCACTGGGACAGTAGCGTAAGTTTTGATGCCATGATATCAGCTATATACGTCTGCTGGCTAAGTCTCAGGTAGTTTGATGGACGCCGTTCACCAAACCTTAATAAACAAACTATACACTATGAGCTAAAGGACAATTAGTGTCCTTTCCCTCCCATTTAAATTCAAATGCATTGATTTTTCTATAAGATGTCATGTCTTATTGTTATGTATTTTATCTACACCTTCCATTGATTTTTCTATGACATGACTTCTTATAAAAAACAGCATCAATGGATGGCCGGGAAGATAAAATACATACATCAAGGATAAAATTATTAATTTTTATATAAGAAGTGTATAACATGACATCTTATAGAAAAAATAAATGGATGGACGGTGCAGATATCATACATACATCATGATGGCCCTACGGAGCTTTTCAAGCAGCACATACCAAAGTCCATGATGTGTGCTACACTAGGCGATCCAAGTCCGGTCACAGATGTAATAAGTGGATCAACAATATTTTCATACGATTTAATTAATGACATGGTCCACTTTTTTAGCGGACAAGATATTCTACAGATTTAACGCTAACTGGATTGTCGTGAGTGAAAGAAATGATTGTATGCGAGAGTAACATACAGCCGTTTGATGGATCCGATGATTTCGATTTCTTCTTTTCGGCCGTAAAAAGAAGCATAGGTGGACCACACCACAAAAAGCAGAAGGGATTGAATGCCTACAATTGAAAACTTCGGGGGGACCACACAAGTTTTGAATCAAGCTTATATTTGAATTAAGAAAGTTTCAACGGTAGATGTCATTGTCCCCACTACTTTTAGTGGTGTGGTCCACTTAAGCTTTAGATTTGCTTCATTTTTGGGTCATGCCTAAAATGATATCAAAAAATGAATGGCCTAAAATGATATCAAAAAATGAATGGATGGTGTGGATATAACACACACATTATAGTTGCCCACATAACTTGGTGACGTCAACACACCACCGAGGTTGGTGGGGGTGTAGCACACCGCACAAGCTGCTTCTGAGTGTATAGTGTGCAGGTATTGCGTCAATTGGGACAGTTCATTTAATGGGTCTTGCGGATGATAAATGATTCCCTATCATCACGATTATCAATGAATCCTAGCCATTGAATTGATGGCTATCAAATGGATGCTTAAAATATCATCTCCTCACTGTAGTTTTGGGTATTCTGAATTCCCCGTTGGGTCAGTAATTTGGACGGTTTGGATTCTCATAGCACTACCATGCAATGCTTGAGAATAGGTACACTTAGAGCACAAGATTTTGGAAATCCATACCACTGGTTACACGCTGGCTATATCTGTGAAGAATCCGGATCCTATGCTTGACACAAACATAAATTTCATGTTTTCCTACATCATGATTGGTCCACGTCATTATTAACATGGTCAGTTTGATGATGTGACCCAATCACACAAATAAAAATTTTCTATATGTGACGGGCAGATGATCAGGGTTCATATGTAAATATGCAATCTACTTTAAAAGGACGTTGCACCCTCATTTGACTTATTTGGATTTTATTATTTTTATTATTTTTATTTTTATTTTTATTCTTTTTACATGCTTGTTAGACATTCAATATCAAAATTTTCTAACCAATCATTTTTTCTATAAGTAATTTATTCTATCTCAGCTCTCCACATTACCTGCAAAAAGGCATGCGTCAAGATTATTTGAGCTGTCAAATCATTGTAATTTTTGGCATACATACCTACCTTCCATCTAGGAGTCCACTGGATCAATTGGCCATTGATCATGACATTTGCAGGTGCACTTCAGGTGACCACAATTCATGTAATATCTATGGAGAATGTCATGGCATAAAATAATTTCTTGTGAACCCAACCAACAACTGTTCTGATATATTTCACTTCAACTACTCACATCGATGGCTATCCAGTTAGTCTTAGCTTCTTACTGTGTTTGGTTGAGGCATCACCAAAAACATGGACAGTTCAAATCATCTGATCATCTTTGCATGTGGACCAAAGTGGGCCTGCATATATATATATATATATATATATATATATATATATATATATATATATATATATATATATATATATATATATGTTTGGTGATCCCAAGTTGCCATATAGTCGTGACGGACTTCGCACAATCATTGTGTATGCACAGATTTTTTTATTTCTAAGAAGTGCAGAAGAAAAGGCTTAAGGGTATTTTTGTCATTTAGAAAAATAAGTTACTTAATTTAATTGTCATTGGAGAAATCTCACCGAACTGCGGAAGGCACCGAATGAAAATTACCAAAACTGAAAAGGTATTTGATAAAAATGCTTGAAAGATAGTATCAATTTGTGAATTCTAAAATGATGAGTCAGTCTTTTGTGCGAAATTCTTGGTTGTGGTTGTATAGTACAGGTAACTTAGTTGCATATTGTCTCCAATTTGCTTAGGATTAGAAGTGTACATGAACCGACCTAGCTCGGTTAGCATGCTTGACTCGATTCGACTCGGTTCAAAATTGAGTTCAAGCCGAGTTGAGCAAATTTTTTGAGCTCAAAAATGAGTTTAAGCCGAGTTCGAGCTGGCCCTAGCTTGACTCGACTCGAATCGAGCTCGAATTGAACCAGCCCGATAACTCGGTTACTTTGATATTGATGTTGCTCACCAAGTATTTGATGAAATGACTCAACGAAGTGTGGCTAATGGCAAGGAAGGTATGTCTATGAAACTAATACCCTCTTGTTTTCTTGATTTTTATGTTGCTTAGAAGGTGTTTAATAAATACATGTAAAACCATTGCTACTGTCTCAAATACAATAAGATTTTGAAGGTGCAGTCCAAGTGTTTGTAAAAATGTTGCACAGGCGAACTCAGCTCAATCTTGGCTCGAACTGGCCCAAGCTACTGACCAAATCAAGCCAAGCCAAGTTCGAGCTGAGATTAGCTAGTGGCCGAGCCGAGTCAAGTTGAGGCCAGCTCAACTCGGTTCAACTCAATGTACACCCCTACTTAGGTTACACTAAGGGCTTGTTTAGATTCGCATTTAGGGTGTATTGTATTGTATTCGGATACTGTTCATGTATACGTTAGGTGATTTTCAAAATACATTCATCAGAAACATGCCACTAACCAATATTTGGATAGGAGGTATTGTCCTAGCATGCATACAGTTTCTTGTACAGATCAATGTTTGGAAATGATGTATAAGAGTCAGACATTTTATACACATATAAATATTGGTAGTCTGTGTAGTATGAAGCGTATTTGTAAACTCTCATACATTATATCTCAGGCGGGGCTCAGTGCTGTTGTTGTGATTAATCCTAGCCGTCCATCACGTTCTGATTGAATAATGATGACCGTTCATCCATTGTCCCCAACTTGAATTGACGTGTTTAATGGTATGGATGTCATCAAAAAATGGCACAACATCCAAAAAAAATTCACACGGTACGGATGGACAAAATCGCGACTCGAAACACTGTTGGACGAGGAGAAACATTCACGAAAATTTGACCGTGGGCCCCACCTGGGTTACCAGCCATTTTCAATAATCCCGACCATTCATCCATTATCACTCTGTTCGATTGATGTGTTTAACGGCATGGATGTCATCCCAAATGGCTGTTATTGCAGCAGAGAAATAAAATCGCGGCTCAAGGCATATGTTGAAGGGGGGAATCGTTCACTACCAGATTTACCTATGGGCCCCACTTTAGTTTCAAGCCGTAGAATTTGCTGAATGAGATGCACGAATGCTCAATTTGCAACAGGCAACCTTGCAAAGACTCATAATGCCCATTGTATGTACAGAGGGATACTCATAAGGGCCGCTTCGGAGTTGGATGAGGACCTGAAAGAAGTCGGAGATGATCTAAGGAGGAGGTGGTGTAGAAAATCGCTCGTTCTCCTCATAGAGATAACACTGACGGTTTTTAAAATTCGCCAGCATGCGAATACGACGCAATGAAAAGAGTGTACAGATGGCAGTGAAGTCGTCACCCAGTACAATACAGTCGCAGAAAAGTTTTGGCTCCACGCGGTATTCGTGTGCGTGATATTCCGTGGTCGGCTACTCCGATCCAAACATTGTTCATGTCACATTAGTCTCATTAATACTATACAATACACCCACAACCGCGAATCCAAACAAGTCCTAAGGGATCACGTGGATACCACCAAGTAAATTACTTTTTCTACTTACAATAGTAGATTAGTAAAAAAGTATGTTTTGTTTTAAACATTTTATAAGTATCTGTCTCCCGAATTTGTTTGGTCCACTTTTATATTCATCGTCTATGCGGGGGCAACCTTTGATGTGAACTGTTCATTGGTGGGTCTCACATTTGAAATGGGTCATCCATCATGAAGGGCCCACTGTGGATGTGATTAGGGGGCTGCCCTTTAATGTGCACTGTCCATTATGTAGGGCCCACCTTTGATGTTGGTTATCCATCATGTGGGGCCCATTATCAATGTTATTATCCATAATACGGAGCTCACCTTTAATATCCACCGCCCATCTGGAGGACCATCCATCATGTAGTCCACAACCCCAACATGTACTTCTCGTGTACGTCATAGAAAAATAAATAAATAAATAAATAAACTCAATAAATAAAATAAAATCAATTGGACCGTACCATAGGAAAAATTTATGTAAAATCACAAGTAAACCACTTAAATCATGTATCGTGGCTCAATTGAGTTTTCAAACATCAAATTATTTGGTATATCCCTTCATTGTTGTGGGAGAAATCTTATTAGCAGGTTGGATTTAATATTTAGACAATCTTATGGGGCCCAAATACAATATGTAGGGTGTATTTTCATGCCACTGTTACTTGCCGAGTGACCCACCCAAGTTATGAATCACTCTGATATTTGATTTAATGGCTTAAAATTATGATTTGAATGTCATTGATGGATCAAATGTCATCAGAAATAGATGGAGAGAGAGAAGGAGAAGGGGGAGAGAATGTTGTCCAGTTTCTTGCTAGAAACCTACTCTATGTGGAGATGACCACCTGACTCTCATAAAGAGATGTTAGTAATTCCCAATACTTTTAAGATCCTACTCATATCTCTCAACAATGCCTTTCTTGTTCTTAACCATCGTATGCCTGACAAGGCATTCTAGGCTTAACTTCTCTTACTGCCAAACGGCTCTTTTAAAGCCAAAGGCTCCAATCCAGCCATGAAAACTGGTTGGGCCCCAGCCCAGCCTGAAAATTGATGAAATTTTTATTTGCCACTTAAATGCTCCTAATCCATCCGTTGAAGATGTTGGCCACACATTCAGAAATAACTAAAATTCAAGATGCATGCTTTAAGGGAGGATTGGAATTGCAGATTACATATGAAGTCAGGTCGGGCTATCTGAATTGATCCATACCAAGCCCAAGCCCATCTCATGGGCAAAGCTAATAAGTCCAATCCCGGTAAGGCTCATGGGACCAGGTGGGGCGCGTGGCCATTGCCACCCTCAGTGGTAACCAGATTGGGAAGGGAGTAATTTGATACTTGGCCGCGAATAACACGTGATACACAGGCACAAAGAAATCATTTATGCAGTTAACTCAGTTTGAACTAATTAAATTGTGAACTAACTGTCGCTTAGTCATAGTTCCAAAATTCAGATTGATTGAACAAATCTTAATCTTTGATTTCTGGACACTTGTTTGTTGAAAATTTAGTTTTTAACCGTCCAATAAATATTCGCTAATCCAATAACCATAGAACCCAAAAAGTGTAATTTGTGGTTGAGACCCATAACTTAGACAATTTAATTTGAGTTATTTGTATGCCATATTTGCCATTTCTAAGTAATTTCTAAGTGCCTGTGTATCATTCATCACACTCTGCTAGAGTATCAAAGATTATTTATTATTATTATTTATTTTATTTTTTTTTCAACCTCAAGACAATTCTCAAGTAGGTTTGGACTCTCTTTTATTTAATGATGGGTGGTAGGAAGCAATGGTGGAATGAAAGAGAACAGGTATCACGCATTCATGTATCTATCAGGATAATCTCGTACGGACGTGTATTATGAAGGGTTGCACTAGTCCACACGCTTATAGAGCTCTGCCCATTCTCACACATGCACATGTGCAAACGTGGGACACGTGTGCAAAATCTGACCTTTCCATCTGGTCGGAAATATTACTTCGATCCAGCAGTTTCACTCCTCAGATGGGCCACAACTCACAAACTAAACTGCCAGTTAAAGCATTTTTCTAACCGTCCTTTTTTTAAAAAATGTACCCTTTGGCCTGTCTGTGTGAATGGGCCCATTTTTAGGCCAGAATTTGTAAAGAGTGTGGCCCACCTGATGGAAAGGTCTGATCTCGCATACATATTCCATATATTGTAACCTGCGCCTGCGTGTGAATGTACACCAGTCCCACACGCGTGTGAAATAAGCACAACCAGGCATATTAATATACGATATACGTATCATGAATAACTCACTAAGATGAGAAATGCTCAGGTACAACGTTGTATGGGAGCTCTCACATACAGCGGTTTACTTTCCTGCCACGTGTCTCTTCTGTAGAAAGCCCAATCCGTGAGAAAGGACGGCCACACCATAAATATCAGTTGGGCATAAGATCCAGTCAGTGAACCAATTTGGTCAGCTGCGACCGTACAGTGAGTCAGACCATCGGCAGTACATTTATTTTGATGGTGTAGCCCACCTGACAAGTAGACCACAGTAGCTTTTGCTCCAAGTGATCTTTATGATGTGACCCATGATTTGCACGGCTCAGATGTTCTACACAGATGACAAGTTGGCAGGAAAGAAGGTGTTGTTTATGAAAGTTTACATTTGTATGGGAAAGTTCAGGTACAACTTTAAAATTTTCTCTACTTGGAATATTTCTGTATCATAGTCACCGTCCCGCATGTGTGTGAGAAAGAGAGAGAGAGAGAGAGAGAGAGAGAGAGAGTGATGGATGTCTCGAGAATCAGGTCGCTTATGACAGAAGACATGTGAAAAAAGCACGTGAATGAAAGCTCGTGAAAATGAAAAATGTTTGTGAGGTGGTCTTCTTGAATGCCTCTCTTCTATTTCAATGCTTTTAATGTACTCCCTTTTCGTACAGTGCCTGCATATCATCATCTCAGTTAAAATTTTAAAGTCGATCCATCCATCTACTCAGAGGGCCCACTAAATCAAACGACCAAGATCCACCTGCCACATCTCATATATTAAGCAATAAAGTGCCCTTCCTTATCCTAATCACCCGGTTAGCCGATTTCACGCGTCACATCCCTCTTCAAATGGACCACACATGCATGAAATAAAGACGAGATAAAATGATATTAAAAAGAGGCTAAAATCAACATTTTCCCAATCTTTCTTTGAGTTGTTCCCTCCTTTCATTCACTTTTTCCCGGTCAATGTCAAATCTAGGGACGTTGGAAAGTACAAGCTCTTATTTGGAAATAAGACTACGGTCCTACGGATAGGCTTTTGTTTGAAATTCCTCCAAAAGATAAACAACCCTTCTACCTTATATTTCACAAGTCAAAGTCAAAAACAATTCGAGGAGCTCCCTAGTGTCACCGGTAGAAAATCTGATTTTCCCAAAAGGTGGGAGCTGCATCATGATCGCCTCGTATGAAAATCAAGCTGACCCATTCATTGGGTAGGCCACGAAATCAAAATTCAATGAGTGGATCAAATCAGGTGATCATCATGGTGGGTCTCCACCTTTTGCATGCATGGGATATTCTACACGTGGAGCCTTGCCATGAAAGAAATGAATCTCCATACATACCAGGTCAATGGCCCAGTTATTGCAGAATTCCCTTAGATGAACGGCCAGGATCACCACGTGGTCACCACGTGGAGGACCAGCCCACTACTAACCCGAGTTTTCAGTGAGTGACTTCCAATCCCTACATCCTAACAAGAGGTGGTTTGCTGGGGAAGATCGTTTTTAAGGGCCCCCCACCACATGGGAACTATACTGCTCGGCTGGAAGGTCCTACCAAGTGCCACTGATGAAAGGTTCTCATTGTCTATGCATGTAATGAACTGTAGGTTGTACGGACAGAAGGATCTCTCATCATTAGCTTCTTTCCCATGTGGCCCATCTATTGTGGGACCTTCTAGATAAATGGTCAGGATCATGCAGTGGAGAGCCAGAACGGACGAACGCACAAGCCACAAGCCTCACACGTACAATATATATAGTTACACGTACGTGGACATGGATGCATCAAACCTAGGATCCACGCTCAAATGCACATGTATGTAATTCTTGCACACCAACATGCATGGATGCATAAAACCCAACGGCCGGATTATCATTAAACATGCCTTTCTACAAGGGAGAAATGATCAAGTGGGATTAGTGCATGGGAACCTTCCCATCCACGTAGTTACATCTGGACTCGTTAGCACTCATATCACTCATCTGAACCGTCCATTAAATCCAGACCATTCTTCTTTTACTACAGTGCAAAATTTATAGCAAACCAATGGTTCTTAACAACCAAAACTGAACCCGTGCGCGAACGATCTTCTCCATTTATTTTCGCATGCCAATGGATGGACAGTTTGGATTATCTGATTAGTATGATTTCTTCAAGAAATACTAGGACCAGCGGACAGACCTAATGGACGGTCCAGATCTGTGATGTGGATGTTAACGAGTCCAAATGCAACCACGTCCATGGGAAGTTTCCCATACACTTGGCTCACCATATCAGTATATTAGTTCATTATTCCTCACAAAAAGCATCCTTGGCTCTCTCAAAAGAATACCGCAAGGGAGTTATCTTATACTCTGGCTGCGAATGACACTTGATACGCATGCACTCGGAAAATGCATACGTGGAATAAATTAGTTCAGATTAAACCGATTAAACTGTGGAACATACCATGCGTAAGACAAAGTCCCAGAATCTGTTTCATTGGACAATCCTAACCGCTGATCCGTTGGTACTTGTCTGTGAAATAGGACCATGGGATATTTTCATTCTAACCGTCGAATAGTTGTCCACCAATCCGATGGTCAGATAATCAAATGATTGTAATTTTTGGGTCATGATACATCCAAACCGAGACTCATAATTTGGACAGTTTAGTTTGAATTACTTCTATTCTAAATAAGCAATTTCTAAGTGCCTGCATATCATGCATCACCGTCTGCCAGAGTTCTCAATACAGAAAACTAACCCCCAATATCCCTCTGGATTTGAAGGTATCTACAGTAGCCAACGGTCACATGGGCTTGAAAAACTGAAAACGTGAAAACATTTAAAACCAAGCTACACTCACTCACTACATATCCCGCGCCCTCATCCCATCTTTCCATGTCCCAGAAGAACTCCCTTCTCTCTTGCCAAAACCCCAATGGATAACTCCAGACAACTGCCACTCAAGACATGGAAGAAAGGCCCAACAAGAGGGAAGGGTGGCCCACAAAACGCCTCATGTGAATACAGGGGCGTCAGGCAGAGAACTTGGGGCAAATGGGTGGCTGAGATTAGAGAACCTAAGAAGAGAAGAAGGCTCTGGTTGGGCTCCTTTTCGACAGCCGAAGAAGCTGCCATGGCCTATGATGAAGCTGCTATAAAGCTGTATGGGCCTGAAGCCTATCTCAACCTACCCCACCTCCATTTGAGCTTTGATTCTCCAACTAATCCGCAGAAGTTCCAATGGTTTCCATCCAGGAACTTCGTTTCGATGTTTCCTTCATATGGGTTGCTTAATCTGAATGGACAACATAATGTTCATGCCATTCATCAAAAGCTCCAAGAACTGAAGAACAGCAGTAGCCAGAACCAACCTCCTACCCATGAGCGGAAATCCCAATTTTCAGATGCAGATGCAAAAGCCTATTTAGAAAATCCAGTAATAAAAGATGAAGAGGTGGAGTTTTCACCTGAATATCCATTGGCAGGTCAGGATGAGAGGCCTCAGATCGATCTAACAGAATTTCTTCAGCAGTTGGGTCTACTGAGAGAAGAGAATGGATCCAATAGCAGCGACGTGTTGCCAGCAGAATCTTCACAGGAGAACGATAGGGTGGTGGCGGAGATTGTGGATCTCGATCAGCAATCTTTTAACTGGGACACATTGGTGGACATGCATGGTATAGGAGACCATCAAGGAGCTGAAGTTGGGAGCTTTCAGGTCGATGATATACGTGAACTGAGCTTGCCTGCTTCTATATGGGATCTCTGAAGTGTCAGTTATGTTAGTACTTA
The DNA here is from genome assembly GCF_029962835.1 of Magnolia sinica. Lineage (NCBI taxonomy): Eukaryota > Viridiplantae > Streptophyta > Magnoliopsida > Magnoliales > Magnoliaceae > Magnolia > Magnolia sinica. The sequence continues at coordinate 140,219,076 of NC_080573.1, forward strand.
GTAGGACTTGTTTTTGTTTTTGACAATGGTTAGGACTCCTGCAGGAAATAAGTAGGACTTTTTCTTCTCTTTTTTTCTTTTTTCGTTTTTTTGGCCAAGGGATGGATAGGACTCATGCAGGAAATAAAGTAATAATATGATGTGACAAAGAAGGCTTAGTTGGACAGTGATAAAGGTTTTATTTTCTTTTTTGTTTTCCGCTTTTCAACTATCATATCAGTTTCCTACAGTATTGGTTATGTTGGAAGCATCAAATCAAATTGAGACATGTTGCATGCCTTTCGAATAAAAAAAAGGATGTTCCATGCAACAAAAGACAATATTCTGAGAAGAAGAAAGCTTAATTGGGTAGGTATACAAGCTCTTTTTCAGGTTGCCAGTTGGTAACTGTAGCTGGTCATAGGTCATAGGTTGCTTTTAGGGCACATATTCATTCCTTCTCTTTTAACACGGGCGTACTCCAGTGGTACAGGGCATATGTGGGGGCCACGTGATGTATTTGCACCATCTAACCAGTCTATCAGATGTGTGACCTCTGAAAACCCCTAGCACCCAAAATTCAGCTTGATCCAAATAATGTGAGCCACAGAAATAGGAAGGAGCTGTGAGGGAACACCCGCTGTTGAATTCCACAGGAGCCCGCCTGAGTTACAAAACAACCTGAATCTTGGCATGACCTTTCATCAGCACTAGGTCTAACTCCTCCACGCAAATTAACAGTGGGCGTTCCCTCTCAATATGCTCCCTATGCTATGGCCCATCAGAGTATTGGATTGGTATGATTTTTGGGCTCCAGAGATTTTCTGAGGTGACCCATCATATGGACGGGTTGGATTCTGTGAACGCATCACTGGAACACACATCTGCCTGGTAGTACCACAATGTTATGGTGCTACTAGTACCACTGGAGCATGCCCCTTTAACACACGGGTCCTCTTCCTTTTTGTTTTGAGCATAGAGTTGTTTAGCATAGTTGCAAGGTTCACGATAAATAGCAGTTTTCAACATGAATTATTGGGTTTCTTTATAACATACCACCACCTTGTAAGGTAACATGTGAAACAAGCAGTTTACTTAAAATTTTCCTTGTACACTTGAACTGAGTGAACACAGTAACTTACAAATCCCTATAAAAGAAGAGCTTTGGTAATGTAATAAAATTATTCAGGAACAAGCCTAGTGTTAGCCTGTAAGGGCAGCCAGCTTGATTCTAGCTCACCCGCCAAGCAAAAATTTTAGTCATAGAGATTTCCTTTGCTAACAATACCATTTATTCATATCCAAACTCTGATGCACTCAAATACTCACCATGCTCCTCGAAATACTCAACCAAGCGTTTCAAGAAAGCATCATGACTTACAGTTTCAGTGTCGCACACAATGCAGCACTGCCTCCTAGCACGTGTCACGGCCACATTCATTCGCCTGCGTTCCCTTAAAAAACCCACCTGAAAAACACAGGATATATCCATTACCTTAACTTTTTGTATCCAACATAAATACCTAATTGCAAGCATATAATGTGATATGATATAGATATCAAGAATACCTCTTTCTTTGAGTTGGATCGGACCATGGAAATGATAATGGCCTCTTTCTCTCGACCTTGGAAGCCATCGACCGTAGATATCTCCATCTCCTTGAGCTTGTCTTCTTTGCTTCTCATCATCCTTAGCAAGACAACCTGCAGAAACATAACATGCCATCCAAAGTGTTCATAAATGGTGACAGAGAAGTGTCAAAGCATCCAAACAAACAAAATAGAGCTGCAGAAGACCATGAGGGCAAAGGTTTTCATTTTAATATTAAATATTTGAGAATGCCTCAATCAAAGATGCGAAAAATGCAGATAAGTCTTCTCATCAGATGAAAACCAGTACATTACCAAAATTCTGGAGTGTTGCATCTTATCAGTTGTTGAGTTTCCTTTCCAATGGTTCTCTTACAGGTTTTCTTCAAGGAATTATTGACTCCTGATGCATCCAGATGTGAATAGTGTCTTGACATGCACATTCCGTACATCTGAGGCCCATAGTTTGGTGGTCCAGATTGTTAATATAGTGGGCCCACCGTGGATAGAGGAGCTCCAAATCCCCCCATTGGGAGATCTCAAAGTCCTAACCCTTCAATTAGAGAAACTACAGAGAGAAAATTAAGGGAAAAATAATACAACCATCCAAAAAAAAAAAAAGGGTTAAAGTTGGATGGCTATGACTAAGATCTTCCAATATGGATGAACTTTGGGGCATACCCCATTAAATCAACAATCCTGACACTTGATCACCAAACCCAGCACCCCTGATCCGGGTGCATCAGGACCTGATAATCCTTCTTTTTCTTCACAATAAAAATTAAGCACAATAACTTGAAATTAAATAAGTCGGGGAGCTAGTTAGACCTGTGCAGCATAAGGGGTTATAATTCCAATGTCTGATGAAAGGACACCACTCTCAACCAGTCTCTTAGCATGGGCTATAGCAACGGCTGCCTCACCTTCATTCATAGTGCTGTCTTCTTCATCCTTCTTTTCTTCCATGTCGCACCTGAAGCAGATCAGATGGTGTCAACTTTCAAGAGTGCATTGAGTCAACAATGCTGGAGTAGTACTCAATACAAGTATACAGTATCTACCCTGCTATGTCAATGAGAATGAGGGTTGGTTCTGTTGAAGATGACTTTTGTACAGCTTCAAGGTCGTAGAGCATATGCCCAGCTACACTTGGATGCGCTTTGATCTGTAAGAAGCATAGGACAAAATCAGGTTAAATTACTTCTGTAGAGTGAGTATAACAAATGGCAAATTTGCTACTTGTTAATATAATAAAGCATTTTTATTAAGTCAACAAATAGATTCCAAGCACCTTACTATCATATAGCTCTTTAGATGACCAGTCCATAATAAGCTCATGCATGCGATACTGGACTGTGAGCATGGCCATCACTTCATCCCCATACAAGCTTGCAAGCCGCTCAAAGAGGGTTTTTCCAAGGCCCTTCCTCTCAGCTTCAACACTCTGTATAGTCGGGGGAAGCTGAAGATGGTCGCCTGCAAGTATACATCTTGATCCCTGCGACAATGGACACATACAGATAGCTTCTTGAGATGTAAACTTCTGCACAAGAAGATACCTTGTACAAGGAAAAGATTTTTTTTGACTGTAAATAACAGCAAGAAAAAACTTCATGATATCACAATTTTCTGAACAGGTGTTGATATCAACACCCACTCTGATTGATTTGGTTAAATTCACCTTCTGTTTTGGGAATTGAAGTAGAATTACTCGTTCAATTTCCTGAAAGCAAAGTGGGTGCAAGCAAATCAAAGAGGAAGAGTATACATAGCGGCTTCCTTTTATTAATTTGTAATAGGCAAAACAGTCAATGGCAATATGGCATGTCAATGTCTTCAAATGATTTTATCAATTTCATCCACTCCCCAAATAGAAAGGCCTCCACAAATACCTAGACTGGTCAGATGATTGCGTCTATTGACTCATCATCGTCATCTAAGCCTTATCCCAGCTAATTGCGGTCAGTGATTGCATGTATTGCCTAAAATTCAAATTTTCACATACATCTAACAAAGAATTTATCATACCATTTCCAAAGAAGGGACCTTTTCTATGAGTGTGAAATCTATTAATAGGAGGTGAAAATATAACAAGAACATTGCTTCAGAGAGAGAAGGGTACTGAAAAGAAAAGCCCAGATGACTCAGCATAAAACATGCTTACAACATGAGAGAACAGAAGTAGAAAATTAAGTACAATAAGCTACTGGCCTTTAAGGAGTTGTCTAGCATACAAATATCTAAGAAAAACAAGAAACAAGGCAACCGTAGGGGGGAAAAAACTTAGGATAATTTGTATAATACAGGAAGCACAAGAAATTATCCAAAGATACAAATATTATATGCTACTACTTATGAGGCCAGATCCAACACAAAGCTTTGTATGTGAAGCTTAACATACACAATGCATCCAAGTGCGTCTAGATGAGTATAATTCCTTTTAGAGCGCCTAAATATGTCCAAGTGCATTGCACTTTGATGAATTTAGACACATTTACATCATGTACTTTAATGGACTTAAATGAAACTTGATGCATTTTTACATGAAGCTTAATGTACAAGGCTTTGTATATTTGGATCCGAACTCTATCAAAATACCACGAAAGAATTACAGACTGCACCTTCAACAAAGCCATCCAGCATGCAACCTCGAGTGCCTGAGCAGCTTCATCAATAATCACCAAATCAAATGTAGTTCCTTCCAGTTTGTGGGAAGATGCACCTGTCAAAGTTGTCAAAACCACATCCGCATTCTTTATTACATCTGTGATTGCCAGCTGCTGCCTCTTCCTCTCCTCCTTGGCAAGGGTTCTAAGCTCCTTCCTGATGTCCCTTTTTGTATTTCGATCTTTGGTTTTCAGTAGCTTCCCATTCAGAACCTGAGAAACAAAGAAAGCAAGAACATATTCAATGGGACGCGAAGAGAATCTTAAGAGGTTGAACAAGATGGTGAAACTCACATATTAGCTTCTTTCAGGCATGCAGACCAATAGTATCGCTGTACGATGTTTAAGGGATGACCATCCATGAAAGTGGAATTATATGATCCTCAACCTGAAGATATGCATAGCATCTTGGGGCATTGAGCATCTACAAGTGGGGTCCATGACTCAGTCCCCACCATTGATCTGATGTGCCCCACAGGCCACAGTGGATATACAGCTACTCAAAGATTTCCTAGATAGGCATATCCTCACCATCCAATTGTTGGCCTTTCTGCGATTGCATGCAGGCGTTGTTGTACTTTCCTAAACCATCTATTTGCAGGCCACCAATCAAAGGGTTAGGAATTTAGGACTGTCCTGTGGTGGAGATCTTTGAAGGAACATCTATCCCATTGTTACCAAGATCATCAAACCCCCTATATTTTCTGTTTTGAGTTGCTCGATCCAGATTATAGGCAGATCCTAACCATCCAATTGTTGGCCTTTCTGCAACTGCAAGTGGAGTTTGTAGTACTTTCCTAAACCATCTATTTGCCAGCCACCGATCAAAGGGTTAGGAACTAGCTGGGGAGATTTTTGAAGCAACATCTATCCCATTGTTACCGAGATCGTCAAACCCCCTATGTTTTCTGTTTTGAGTTGCCCGATCCAGATTATGGGTCATTTGCAATCCGGATTGCTATTTTTCCCTATCCGAAATCGTTGTTCTACACTCATAGTGTTGATTAAGTTGTATTCTAGATTATAATTATAATGTACAGATTTATACTTTGATTTATGAAATAGCAAGCATATAATAATTACTAAGCATGCAATATCTAAAATTAATTATTATTATTTATTTTTTTAAGCACTCATCATTTAAAATTTAAATTAAAACATCAATTCGTAAATACAACTATATTGTGTATGCTTACTGGTATGGTATCCATACCACATACAAGAGAAACACCGATCTAGGTACCTTAGTTTATACAGAGTGGATCCTGTCAAATCAACAATATGGATCCCAAGACCATGGTCCCCATGTATACACCCTACATGCTCAAGGCCCAAAATTATTATGGAAATTCATAAGATTTGTCTTTATGAAATTGGACCAAGCATACGATGCACCTAATGTACAGTTATGCACCTATGAAGCATTAATCACATTATTAGTTTCCTTAAATCAAGATTAAAAAATCTGTTCAAACCTATCCAACTTGCTAGTTGAGCTCGTAGCACATGGCCCCTTCTAACAGGGAGACTCAGGTTGGAATCGCGCTGATGTACTAGTTTCGGTGCTGCCTGAACCATGGAATCCAGAAAGAAAAATCACAAACTCTAGGGATGTTTTGCCCAAAAAAAAAAAAAAAGGGTATCTGATCAAACACTCATTCGGCTATCATCTGGGTAAACTCTTCTTTCCCAAAGATGAGGTAAAGAACGAGTGACAACCTGGTCCTGTTACAGCTTAAAGCTAGCCTTGACTTGTTTAATCATCTCCTGAGAAAATTCAATTTGTTTCCTTATTTCTTAGTAATTAGATATTAACTTTTCATCAACTGCACCAAAGTCATGGAGCATATATCACATAGGAATATTACTATCAATTATTAAGACTTCAAAAGGATGTGGTCTGATTCTGAAGGCAACGGCTGGGCTTCATACCCCAATTCTTAAGGTAAAGGGCCATATTATCATATATCACACTTGAAATATTTAACTATATATTACAGTTTAGGAGAGATGCTGATGCCTACAAGAAAAACTAAGGGCCTGTTTCGTAGACAATTAAAAATCAGTTATATCAGTTGCGTATTAGAGACAGTTAATATAAATTGTTGGTTATATTTTTAATTCCTAACAAAAATAAAAAAATAAAATTGACCTCTAATGCATAATTACGATTAAATATAATGAGTAAACTCATTTTTAAGTGGCAACCAAACAGTTCTAAACATTATAAAATGCATGTTACAATGCCGTGCACACATCTTCCATAAGTTGTTGGATCAACTCATTGGAGTCACAATTTTCAGGCTAAACAAGTCAATTCTTATGCACTAGCTTTAGAAAATTGTCCTCAAACACATGGATTGAGTGACGGCTTCAACGAAGTTAAAGAACACCCAAAGCAAGGATAATGAGTTATGACATTGCAAGTGGGTTTCATATGGACATGAGCATTTCCACCAAAAAGTATTTGTAATCAAGGTTTCAAATTGGGGTATAGGGTATTATATCATTCACCACCAATATGGTCCCGTATTGCCCCCATATCACCCCTCTATTGGGCTGTTTCGGGCTGATATGGGCCGATACAGCTGTATAGTTCGCAGGCAATACTGGTATACATTGGGTGATGTGCTAGTTTTGGGTGATACTTTAAACCTTGCTTAGAATACTTTCCCTAAAAATACAAGTAGCAAACATGATAAAATTCAGGTGGACCACCAACAAATCACCTCAGGGCAATTTGGGCTTCAAAAGAGCTTTATTAGTGATTAAAAAAAAGGTGATTATCATCAATAAGGTATCATAGGATGCTCAATTTCATGAAACCATCTTGACCCAGCAAGGATACAGGTGTCGGCCACCTTTCATCAACCTGAACTGTACTTCAGGGCACCATCAAGGGATGGAATATGCCCTAATGTCTCCATTATCAGATGATCCCACAAACCAAATGAAAATGACAATTGCACGAATTGTCTGCATTTAACAGGGCCTGATTGGACAGTTGAGAACATACAATGGGAAGATTTTCAGGGTATCACTTATCTGCCATAAGGCCCCCCATATGAACAATGGATCCCTAAGGCAGGCCCACATGTAAAGTAAACGGGGCCAAGCAAATGGTTGATCAAACTTTTGTATTAAATCCACATTAAATATATCAGAAAATTTTCAAGTATTAATTACCTTCATTTCTTTGCGAATGTCATTTGCAAGAGCACTATTATCCCCTCGCAGAACCTAACAAGTAATTGACAATGGTAAGTATAAAAATGGAAGTCAGAATAAGGCACAAAAGTTCCTTGTTTACAGGATAAAAATCGAAGTACCATTAAAAATTCGAAGTGTTTACAAAAAAAAAGAAAAAGAAAAAAAGAGGGAGAAATGACTGAAGATTGAATTGCAACTGGGGAAGATCAGAGCTTCATGGAATTTTAGTCGTAGCCTATTTGCAATGAAGCAAGCATGAAGAAAAAATGTGACATTTTAGAATTCCAAACTCAATCTATGCAAAGCCCCCCATACAAGAAATTGTATACAACTCACGATTCACAAAATGGCAAGTGAAAACCCTGATCAGATAAATGGCAAAGTGTTGAAGACATGCAGATGCAATTATGAACCCAAATATCTGAATATTGATTGTTATTCAGTGAATTCTTTCAAGAACCATAATCACCTCGTCAATATTGTAACAACAACTACAACTTTACAAGCATGTTCAACAAAAGAACTCTTGTATCAAGAATCATTATCATTCATTATAGAAAGACAATTAAAAGCATCCCTACCTGTGCGTCAAGTGCGCTCTCCAATACCTGAGGAAGTAAACGTGCAGGATGACCCAATCTCACCAACTTCACCCTAGATGGAGGAAATAGCAAGTGCATGTGAGCAATACAACTCAATATTTCCAGCTCAAAGGAAACTGAAATGGGCACCCAATGAAAAGGTTTCAACAAAGTGAAATGCAATATTGACAAATCCAACACTGCGCCAGCTAAGCTAATTGAGAACTTGCTCCAATCAACAGAGAAAATCAACAAAATAATAACATCTGCAAACTGAATCCATTTAGGAAAGATGGAGCATTTCCTGGGTACTCAGTTTTCAAACAGATGGAAGTTGCAGCTTGGATCTTCATTATGACAACCCAAAAAAAAAACTCTGGTCTCTTAATAATGTAAAGAAAAGATAGGAAACAACTGCAACAAAGTTGAGAAATGCAAAATGGTTGTAGCGAGAACATGGAACAACGAACAACATGGTACACAGATGATACAAACAGGATCAGGTTAAAATGAAACTACTATATATTATTGCTGACTCCACTGGCATTGTAGAAAAAAGTCCCAAAGAAGCGCAGTAGGCAGACCAGAAAATGACAAAGCAACAGAATAGTGTCCAAAATGCCTGATCCAATTTCTTCTTTGACAGACAACCCTCTGGGCAATGCATGAAAGTTTCAAAAGACAACATTCAGCAAATATTTCTTAATAGAGGACATAATGGGCTTGGCAAGGCAATATTACTTGTATGGAAACAGTCTTTCGACAATGTTGTCGACAGCAATATTAGAAGCAGCACATGCTAGAATCTTTGATCCGCGTTTCACTTCCTGCAAGATAATTTCCACCACAGTTGTCGTCTTTCCAGTTCCTGGAGGACCGTGCAGCAAAAAAATGTCCTGGGATGACAGGGCCTTCGTTATGGCACCTTTCTACAACAAAAACAACAGTTCGTATTAATTGAGGGGGGGAAAGGAATGAATCATGGAAAGAACCAGTTAAATTTTCAAAATGTATTTACACAGAAAACAGCGACCTGCAAGCTTAAATAGTTGTGCAGTCCGCTGCATGACAAAAACATGTTGATGCTATTCAAGCAGTTTTTTGAAGAAAATTTTAGAAGTAGCTATTTTGAATAATCGAACAGAAAACTCCGTCAACATTTTGCAAAGTGGCCTCCACATTGAAGTTCTTTGTCAATCTACACATGCGATGCATCCTCACAAAGTGCGTGCTTGCAAAATGCACACCTAATTTAGTGAGCCCACAAGTGTATGAAGATCATAATAGCGTACGCCAGACTAATTGTGGATCTGAGTATGAATAAAGAAAAGAGGAATCACTTGACAGCCTGGAAAAGCATGGCAATCCATGCACACTTACGTACCTCAATCCAAACAGTAAAATCATGGGCAATGTTGTAGATGGGCGATAGAACGAAAATCAGATTCAGTCTTACCCTTCTGATGAACAGGCATTAGTCTATTGAATTTGGACCCTTATCATTTAAGCCAATCCAACAGTTAGCATTTAGTTTCAGAAAGTGTGAAGAGAAGCAGCAGCAGATTTGAGTATAAGAGATGGGAGGAATCCCTATCAAGATGTTAGCAAGTATAAACAGCTACTAAACAGGAGAGAAACCACAAGTTCAAAGTGTGAGCTCAAAGCAAGAACAGCTCCTGGGCAAAAGATTCTTGCAACTGTTGGCATCATCCGGTCAATGTGACTCTATAGCGGGCCCATGATTTGGACAGCTTGGATTGAGGTACATGCATACCACTTTTATGGTGGTTATATGCATGCCTATGGATTATCATGCTCTGACTAGAGTATCAATTAATTCCTCTAAAGGATTATCCGATTCTTAATCCTTTCAAGTAACACATGGATAGTAGTGGTGGCGTTAAATAGCATGATGCCATTTGCTTAGAAACCCATACAATAATTGTAACCAATGTATTGAACACCTGAGAATGGTCAAGGTTGGAGTTAAATGATGCAAATGATACAGCCTTCTTTGACACGGTCGGGCACTTCTCTCCAAATAATACAGGAATCAAATCTGCAGCAGGTCCTTTCTGAACACCCTTACTTAGTTGTACTAAGGCATCCTTCATCCTACGATAAGTAACCTACATAAACAATTGATAATTGAGAATTAGAAAACTCATGATAACAAATTCTATATCAAAATATTCCAGAATCAAGCAAAGCAATATTCCTTGCCCAGCAGTTCCACCTTATTATCTTGAACTGCAAGGCATATATACTCTATATGTATTCCAATATCTAATATGCTTCTACTGTCATTATATGACACCACCACAGTTCGGGCATAGCTGCATCTCTCATATGCCATGCACCTCTAAAATATATGATATTAGACACACACACACACACACACACACACACACAAACACGCACGCACGCACGCACACAGGTAAATGTATATGGGAATAGAGATACAACTCTCCATTTACCAAAATCCAGGACACGGATAAGGAAATGAGTATCCCATTCGTAATATGCCACTTGTATTCAGATTTATGACTTTTGCTTGAACTATTTGAGCTATTATGCTGAATTCCTTGATATTCTTTGCCTTTCAAAGAAAAAGATATTTCTTGATTAATCAGTCCAATTTGGTGCAAAAATCATGAAATCTCATCATATTTGGTGCAACCAAATGCCACCTTAAGCAAAATGATGGTTTAGTCTTTCTAGCTTCTGCCAACTTAAATGGAAATATCAATCCCTAATGTATCCGCAGTACCACCTTCTACAATATGAAAATAACACGTTTTGGGATTTTAAAACATGGAAAATGGAATACATTAGGATTCAGCTAAATCAACAAGCATCTGGCATGATTATCAGTATCATGACCCTACACGATACACCAAGCATATAAAAATATTTTGTTTATATGCTTTGAGCTGCCAACACTGCTGTTGCAAGGTGCATGTCGAAGATACTCCCTAGCTGCCTTCAGCAACTAATGAAGAGGAGTGCTTGAGATTCCACACAGGCAACCCAAGAACGAGTAAGTTACACAGTGGGTCAGCACTCAGCACTCTGTAATCCATTAGTTATCTATACATGGATGTCTTTTTCAATAATTTTTAAAGTATCTTTAAATGGTTCTCTCATGGATCTAGTACTTTTCAAATCTAGAACAGCATCAAATTTTCCTGAAGTTTGACTTCGAATTTTACGCAGAGAAGTATTATGCACGATCCAATGAATTTTCTGTGCTTAGAGTAAATACCTGGCAGACAATAGATAGGTAAAAGTTTTATCAGTTTATGTTAAACATGAAATCACTCAAACACAATGCCAAAATAGTATGAGATGCTTCTTCTTTATGCTATCTAATTATCAAACAAGACAATAGAAGAGAGAGAGAGAGAGAGAGAGAGAGAGAGAGAGAGAGAGAGCAGCCAAAGTGAGAGCAAGATATGAAAGCCTACCTCATTTGCAACCTTTTCAAGGCGAAGCGGGTTGTTCAAACCATCCTCCGGAATATCATCAAAGGCAACGGTGATGGAAGAGTCCTGTTCAACATTATTAGCAGATTACTGCTATGAGGATGAATACAAGATTCTTCTGTTACTGAAGAATATGACAGAGTTATGAATGCAATCACTCAACATTTCGTGAAATGAAAAGGTACCTTTAGACGATAAACCACACCTTGTCCAAGGGAAGCGGATCCTAACTCAGCCTTGTTGGGTTTTAGAACAACTACATCATGAGGTCCAAACTGCAATCAAGACCCAAACAGTTCAGCTGCCTTCAAAAAGGGAGAAACTAAGGGTTTATATGGATACACAATGAATTGAATTGCAAACATTCAATATAATCACAAGGAAACAAAAAACAGAATTAATAATGACATTTTCTAGCATATATATTGATGAAGTATCCCTCAAATTGTAGTTACATTCCTTCAAAGTGCAACTAGAAAGTAATGCAATTGCAATTTATAGCCTACTCCCTCAGGCCTGAGGAACTGTTTAGATTGATGGAACTCAAAAAGTATATGAGGAAAGGAAAATATCACATCTGAGGAAAACTGTGGAAAAGAATCCTTAAATAACATGTTTGATTTAGCATACATGATTTCAATGGAAACATGGAATAGTCAATGCTCAAAGAGTGAGAGTTGTCTCTCCAAAATAGTGGAAATCTCATTTCTTAGTTTTAGAGAGTAAAAGGAAATGGCCCTTTTCTGGGGGAAACAGTAGAAAGGAAAACACATTTCCTCAGTTCTCTTTACTTTTGCAAACATGGGGAACTGTCACATCAGAGGAATCAGTTTTATTTCCTCTGTTCAATCCCTTTTTCCACCAATCCAAACAGGCCCTTAGACTGAAAATGAAAGAAGCTACAATTTAGTCATTTCCACCTTAATGAAACTACCTATTGCAAGTCAATTCAATATTGCATCCAAACACAGCCTATATGAGCAGGAAAAAAAAAAAAAAAGGCCCAACAATAGCAACGTCTCTAGAGCTTCATAAAAATCAAATTGATAGAATCAATGAACGAGGAATATAAGAACAGAGATAACAGATCCCATTGGCACAACACCACATGAAAATTAAAGAGATTCATGTGCAACATCAATCAAAACAAATAACTTGACCGAAGATATGTACCACCAATCCATGCTGGCACTTCATACCAACTCCAATCTCCTCCACAATCCACACGACAAAAAAAACAAAGGAAATGAAAAGAAATTACAGCACATTTTTTTTTTTTTCTTTTGGCATCATTGAAGCAAATTTCATTGGATTCAGAAGTCTCTACAGAAATTGCCTTACATTAAGAAGTATACAACAGCATGGTTTGCCTCATTATTACATGTTTACATTCAACCCCCTAATTTGACGATCCAATTAGTTGGGATAAGGCGCAGTTTATAATAACATTCAACCCCATAATTTGCTAACTGATCATCCAATTTTTTCACTCCTCATCTGATACAATGGAAGAATTTGGTTAATCCTAAGCCAACGAATTGGATTCATAGAATCACCCATGATCCAAATCATTGTTTCCAGAACCTCTGTGAGAAGCTGCACTACTGCATAGCCTTTACTCCATTCCAGAGGGTCTATAACTCCACTTCACTCATACAAATTTGCTAAGCTGAGCCCACTTTCATGGCTCGTCAATAGAAATCTCCAGCAAACCTACCAATCTTGCACCTACCATGCTACTCCCATCAATTCAGTTTTAGCCGATCATATGCTGCCCCTTCTAACCTTTCATAATTTATCTCCCATTGCTAGTGAAGCTACGATAGTTCAGCTGCTTGGGTACAGAATTCTCTTCAGGGCATGCCAAAATAGTCAGCCTTTCTTCAGAGACCTTGCTGGCAATGCCCCTAATCAATGTCTAAGGTTCTCATGATTACAATAAAGATTTTTCCATTCCACTCCTTCCATACAGGACTGGAGTCAATAATTCGATGAAATATAGGGTCTGAAATTCTTTATACATCCAGCATTCCTCATGTCTGATGTGAGTCAAATTAACGTCGAATAAACACTGACGTGGAACATGTATATCTTTTGTGTGGAACTCTAAGATGACTTCTAGCTGCAACAAATTCTTATCGATTAAAATATCCATGCATATCAATCTTTAAAGTGAGTGAATAAATGCAGTTCAAGCATTTGATATAACTTATCAAAATCATCAACATTTAGATATTAGAATATAGAAAAGAATAAGAACATATTTATAAGATAAAGCCACAATATACCTATTTATTGGTCAGTATATTCACCTTGTGGGCAGGAAGTACATCTCCCTTGGTAGATTGAAACTCAAGAAGAGCTTTCCCCATCAGCCCTGTCTAAAATCAAAGCTAAATTAGCAATATAAAAAGGCAAGAAATTCAACTTAAAAGAAAGAACACTCTAATCATAGAAATGAACTAAATCCACATCGAGAACCTCAGCATTTGTGCATTTCAGATTAAGAATTGTGGAGCCTCTCTTCTGAGCTGTATCCAAGTTCCTTGACGAGCCTGAACTTATGGATGCTGATATTTCAGCTTCCTGATCAGTTGAAAAATGCAAGTAAATAAGATATCAGAGCACCTGAAAAATAAACTCAAGATATACTCATGAACAATAGCAGTAACTTTACACGTGAAGAATGGGCTAACATTTACACAAGGATGTCATCGAATCTAGAATATTGTAACTGAGATGCATTTTCCCTCTTCATTTCAAGATCCTTAAATAATCATTTGGATGCTATGGATGGCATCGGGTGGGAGATTCTCAGCAGAATAATGGGTTGTAATTGATTGGTATTAAGGAAACACCTTCCAAAACAGATGACAGCAAGATTAAGTCAACAGATGACAGCAAGCTCGATTCCATTCCATGATCTGAGGAATTTTATTCATTCACTCCTTTCCATTCATGTAAAGATTGTAATTATAGCTATACGCTAATCTCTCCTATAATTTTGTCAATTCCTACAATTACTCTAGGACATAATTTTATAACATCTGTAAACTGCTATATATATAGAATTCCTCTCGACAGCAAAGGCACGAGAGTTTCCATCGTGTGAGTATTATTTTTTATGGTATCAGAGCAAAACCGTGACCTCTATCTTTCTTTCTTTTTTTCCAAGCTCGATCCCATGGCCTCACCCAATACTCCTACTAACCCTGCAAGCATCTATAGTCTGGTTACAATCAAGCTCACCAAAGACGACTATCTCCTTTGGAAAACACAAATTGTCCCCTACTTGCATGGCCAATGTCTGTTTGGATATGTTGATGGAACCATATCTACTCCCCCACCAACCATATCCAACCCCGATACAGCCACCTCCACCTCTGCCCCCATAGAAATTCCTAACCCAAAATTCAACTCCTGGTATGATCAAGACCAGGTTGTTCTCAGTAACTTGATATCCTCTCTGTCCGAGGGCATCTTGGCTCAGATGGTAGGTCTCTCAACTTCTAGAGAAGTATGGGTTTCCCTTGAGAAAATGTTCTCCTCCATCTCTTCAGCTCGAGCAATTCAGACTCGCCAATTCTTGGCTCTCACCAAGAAAGGAAATATGTCCATTTCTGATTATTTCTAGAAAATGAAATCCTACTCCGACACCCTTGCTGCCATTGGACAGCCCTTACAAAGTCATGAGTTCACTACCTACCTTCTTGGAGGCCTCGACACCTCCATGGTGACTTCCATTTCAACTCAAGTCGACAAAATGACTTCCGAAGAGATGTTTAACCATCTCCTCAGCTTTGAGTTATGCCTAGAGCAACAACAATCTGCTCTTGACGCCACAGTAGGTTCGGTGAATGTGGCAACCCGGAATGATCAACACAATCGTGGTGGAAAATCCCAACAAAACCAACGTTCATCACAGCCTCAACAATCCTACAGCAATTCCAACTCCAAAAGCAGAGGTCGTGGTGGACGTGGGCGAGGAAATTCAAATCAGAGTAACCCACCCAACCCAAGACCATCTTGCCAAGTGTGCGGCAAAACTGGTCACACTGCCATACAGTGTTACTATCGGTTCGATCATGCGTACCAAGGTGCCCCTCCAACCATGACAGCATACATGACCTCGCCCTCATCAACTCCGGACACAAACTGGTACCCTGATACTGGCTCAACAAATCATCTCACAAATGATTTACAGAATCTCAACTTACACTCGAAGCCATACCATGGAGGTGATCAAATCCACGTCGGCGATGGGGCAGGTAAGCCTATAAAGAATATTGGCTCTGCCACTATATCAACTCCAACTCACTCTTTCACTTTATCTCAATTATTACATGTACCACGGATTAAAAAGAATTTGATATCTGTGAGTCAATTTACGAGTGAAAATAATGTTTATATTGAGTTTCACCCATCTTTCTTTTTGGTGAAGGACGGAACCACGGGGAGAATTCTAATGCGCGGCAAAACTAAAGACGGCCTCTACTCCTTCCCACCATCAACTACACTAACAACATCTCACCAATCGTTCCTCTCTCACCGCACTCCTCTTGATGGCTGGCATTGTCGGATGGGCCATCCATCTTATCAAACCATTCGGCAACTCGTCTCCAAGTTCTCTCTACCACTCTCATCAAATAAAACGGCGGGTGTGTGATCCACTTGTCAACAAGGAAAGAGTCATCGTCTTCCATTTTCTGATTCAAAGTCTATTTCCCATTCTCCTCTTGAATTAATTTTCTCTAATGTATGGGGTCCATCCCCTATTATGTCAACCATTGGAAATAAATATTATGTCTCATTTGTTGACCATTTTAGTAAATTCACATGGCTCTTTTCCATACCCAACAAATCAGATGTGATGCAAATTTTTCATTCCTTCCAAAAACTAGTTGAATGCCAATTTGAAAGCAAAACAAAAGCAATACAAACGGATTGGGGAGGAGAATACCGCTCCCTCCACAAATACTTTGACAAAATTGGCATTCAACATCGTGTAACTTGTCCTCACACATCACAACAAAACGGGTCCATTGAGAGGAAACACCGTCACATCGTTGAAACGGGACTCTCTCTTCTATCTCACGGCAGTGTTCCCCATGCCTATTGGGATCAAGCATTTTTAATGGCAACGTATCTCATAAATCGTCTCCCCACAACTCCACTTGGTATTTCACCATTTGAAAAACTCTATAAACATGCCCCCAACTTCTCACAACTTAAAATTTTCGGGTGTGCTTGCTTTCCCTACCTCCGTCCCTTCAATCAGCACAAACTTGATTTTCGCTCAAAGTGATGTGTTTTCATTGGTCTTAGCAACATGCATCGTGGATACAAGTGCTTGGACATTTCAAGTGGCAAAATATTTATATCCCAGCATGTTATATTCAATGAGACCATCTTCCCATTTGCCAGCACATCACACAAACCCACTCCCACCCAGCCCTTATACAGCCCAATTGTTGCTCTACCTTTTCCCCTCAACATCAACGACACTCACTCATCCTCCCATGAGTCATCTCCTTATGCCAACGACATGTCCCCCATTACCTCACATCTTAATGCAACGACGTCGTCCCACTACAATCCATCCAATCACATGTCATCTCCCACCTCAAATGACTCCCCTGTTTCTGGTTTGTCACCACCTTCCCCTGCTCTTCCCTTAAACATGTCCACCACCCAACCGTCAATAGAGCTTGCCGCTACTGCAGAACCTCAGGTATTCCGTTCCCACCAAATGACCACACGGTCCCAGAACCACATCGTGAAACCAAAGGCCTTCACTGATGGAACAGTCCGCTACCCACTTCCGCAGTCTTTCTTTGTTGTAGGTGGTGTTCCTGACTCCCCCATGCATTATACAGAAGCAAGCAAATACAATGAGTGGCGCAATGCAATGGATGACAAATTCACAGCTCTTATGAAGAATGGCACCTGGTCTCTAGTGCCATCACAACCAAACATGAACATTGTCGGCTCCAAGTGGATTTTCAAATCCAAACTCAATGCCAACGGCACTCTCGAACGTCGTAAAGCACGGCTGGTTGCAAAGGGGTACCACCAACAGCCCGGAATCGACTTCGACGACACATTCAGTCCAGTGGTCAAGCCCACGACTATCCGGCTTGTTCTAAGCATTGCAGTCTCCAAACACTGGCCAATTCATCAAATTGACATACAAAACGCATTTCTTCACGGGAATCTATCGGAGGAGGTATATATGCATCAACCTCTTGGATATGTTCATCCCAATTTTCCTAATCATGTATGTCGACTGCACAAAGCACTCTACGGCTTGAAACAAGCCCCACGGGCCGGGTACCACTGCCTGCATGAGCACCTTCAATCACTAGGCTTTGTCAACTCAAGCTCCGATACTTCTCTCTTCACATTTAGGCAAGCTTCGGTTACTCTCTTTGTGCTGGTATATGTTGATGATATAATAATCATCACTAGCTCCACCTCGCAAGCTATATCTAAATTGATCTCCGCCCTCGCCAGTGAATTTGTTGTTAAAGACCTGGGTGTTCTAAGTTTCTTTTTGGGCGTTGCAGCTCATCACGTGAACGAAGGGCTATTCTTATCTCAAAGTCAGTACATATATAATCTTCTCAATCGCACGAACGAAAATGCTCGATTGCAAGCCTGTCTCTTCACCCATGTCTTCATCCAAGAAACTATCACTATTTTCGGGTGCTCCATACTTAGATCCCTCTACCTACCAAAGCATAGTTGGAGCCTTGCAATACTTGTCTTTGACACAACCTGATATCTCCTTCGTTGTAAATAAAGTGTGCCAATTTATGCACAAACCCACTGATGAACATTGGACAGCGGTGAAAAGGATACTATGTTACCTCAAGTTTTCCATTAATTTTGGATTACTCATTCAGCCTAGCATGTCTACACAGCTCTCAATTTATTCCGATGCCGACTGGGCCGGATGCCCCGACGATCGGAAATCAACCTCTGGTTTTTGCATATTTTTTTGTGACAATTTAATCTCATGGAGCTCTAAAAAGCAACCGACTGTGGCTCGATCAAGCACCGAAGCTGAGTACCGAACAGTTGCTCATGCCACGGCTGATTCTATTTGGCTCCAATCTCTACTACGTGAGCTCGGCATTTTTCTTTCCCAGCGCCCCGTTCTCTGGTGTGACAACATAGGGGCAACCTATCTCATAGCAAACCCAGTGTTTCATGCACGTACAAAACACGTGGAAATCGACTACCACTTCGTTCGTGAAAGAGTTCAGCAGAAATCATTGGAAGTTCGCTTTATATCAAGCAAGGACCAATTAGCCAATGGCCTCACAAAAGCATTAGTCTCTACAAGGTTTTCCCATCTTCGGTCCAAGCTCAACGTGTAGCCTTCCCCGATGAGCTTGCAAGGGCATATTAAGGAAACACCTTCCAAAACAGATGACAGCAAGATTAAGTCAACAGATGACAGCAAGCTCGATTCCATTCCATGATCTGAGGAATTTTATTCATTCACTCCTTTCCATTCATGTAAAGATTGTAATTATAGCTATACGTTAATCTCTCCTATAATTTTGCCAATTCCTATAATTAATCTAGGACATAATTTTTATAACATCTGTAAACTGCTATATATACAGAATTCCTCTCGACAGCAAAGGCACGAGAGTTTCCATCCTGTGAGTATTATTTTTTAATTGGTTACCAAGCATACACAGGTTGTGTCCATAGTCCTGTGATGCATCAGGATTGGAAGTGGCCTAGATTGAGTAAATGCAATGAAAATATCATCTTGGTTCTAAATTTATCAAAGAAACACAGCCTAACAATATGATAGCACACTTCATAAACTTCCCACATCTACATAAATCATGTCGATGCACACTTCCTACAAATAATAGCTTATGAACAGTATTATGACAAGGAGGAAAACTTGTGTGATGGAAATAAGTGGCAACAGAAAGCTTATAATGCATATTTGTTAGCTACCAATGCATTTATGATCTTCTATAGTTTGAAAAAATAATGAATCTTTATACTTTGAATGATTGTGAGCAATTAATTGGACTGAAACAGAGCATATGGAGTGCAATTTCAGTAGCAATAGCAGTGGGAACAAGGAATTAATTAAGATTGCAGATCAAGAACTTTCCCAAAATGAACCACTTTTGATATCTTGGGTCGATAATTCATGAGCATGAAAAGATTGAGTTGGCGAAAATGCTGCGACAGCAGACGAAACCTCGAAATCCAAATGGACGCCAGCAGATGAAAGACATCGTCGAAGGAGACGAAGATGGAGATCTAGGTGACCCATCGGAGGAAAATCCAATCACTAACTCTGATTCAGAAAAGTTTCGATTTCAGGGTGATTCAGGGGATTGGCAACGGGTTTCCTCTCACAAAGGAAAAGGGATTCAAATAGATAGTAGGAGAAAGGTAATTGCATCCTATCCAACCCTATTTGTTAGAAGATTTCCTCAAGGATGGCTCCCAATCAACTTATCTAGAGTTTTCGGCCATGTGGGAGCAGTCATGGACGTCGTGATGCCAAGAGATAAAACCATGGTCTCTACAGAGGATTTGCGCTAGTTAGGATGAGCTCCGAGGAAGAACTAGCAAGGGCAGTGCAAATGCTTCATGGCGAAAGCTTCGGTGGCATGAAGCTTCTAGTTCAAAGGGCAAGATATGGCCCAGACCACATTCAGAAGAAGGGTAGCTCTTCCAGTTCGTCCTCAACTATAGTGAAACATCCTCATACTCGCCCTCTTCAGAAGGAGGGCCCTTCCTTTAAGGAGGTGCTTCTCAACCCCTCAGGGTCATCAAAGTTGCAAGACCCCCAAAATCCCAACAGAAATGATCGTCAAATCGGAAAAGAGGTAGGAACGAAGAAGCAAGTCCATCCGATAGAGAAAATGAAAGACAGAGTTCTCAGTATCAATCAGGAACTCCTGAATCGATCAAAAAGGGACCTGCAAGACACCTTAGTGGTGTCCATTAGAGAAGGAGCCTCCATCTCTCAAGTGCGGAGATGGATCGATGAATGTTGCGGTATCAAACCAGAGAAATATATTATTAAACCCATAGGCTATAATGATCTTTGGATCAAGTTGTGCCCTGGCCTGAACCCAGATATATTGCTTATAGTAGGAGTCTGACATTTGGAAGGTCCGGTTATCAAAATTCAGAAATGGGAGGAGTTTTCTATATTCGAGAAGGAAAACGTGTGGATTCTCCTCTGGGGAATCTCTTTGGAACTGTGGTATGAAGAGTTCTTCATCGACGCGATATCAGTTTTAAGCTCATTCATAGAACTGGACTCCAAGACGAAGATCAGAGAAGAAGTGGCTGTGATCAGAGCTCGGGTAAGAAGAACAAAAGGGGATCCTCTGCCTTCCCAAATCCAGGTGTCGGTGGATAATAGAACGATCTCCCTTCTAGTTCAGCTAGAAGCATGTGGTGATCCTTCCCCTAAATGGGCTGACCTCTGGAGAATAAAAGAATCTCCATCTTCTCTTCCTGCCTCTGACCCAGTGCCGATGGAGCATGAAGGAGTTCGCATTCCATGCTCCCGGGGAGTACAGAAAGAGAGCCACCGTCAGCCAGCTGTTCGTAATTATGGAGATGGCAGTCCTCGGTCTTTTCACAAGACGCGTGTCGACCTAGCAGGCGATCCGTTTGCCGCTGTCGTAACTCGTGTAAACGGCGTTATCAAAACATCTACGTGGGCGGACGACATGGAGCCACATCACCATGTCCCCTTTTTAGGATCGAGAGAACTAGATAGCCTCAATCTCAGTCAGTCGCGGCTTCCACGTGGCAGGCTCAATGGCGATATCAATGGCTCGGGGGATACGTGTGTCAGCCTCAGCAATGTTCTCGATGGTTTGGGTATGGTTCACATCACACCCGTCAGTTCCGATCCTGATTGGTCGGATGCCTCGGTAACCGCTCAACCATTCAACCTCAACCTTTCTCTCTTACCCGAGCCAAGGTCCAATCATCGATTGATTCCTGCTTCTAATCCAACACCAGACATACACCTTTCCCCTCGCTTTACTCCTCTAGCCTTTTAAAGACCCCCATTCATCCAGGGGATTCGGGGCCGAGGGGTCTCACTCTTCTAAGAAAAGTCGCTCACCTGATCGATCCTATCTCTCTTCCCACTAGGAGTGATGAAGTTATGGAACTCGACAATCAGTCTTGGTCGTTGAAGAACTCGGCTACTCTCACTTCCCCCACCTCTTCTCTCCTTTCCTCTTCTCGGGCTTGGTCAGATCTTGCGCTAATCTCTCTTTTTCAGGACGATGCTAGAGATGGGATCATAGAGGCAAAACCGTTGCAGGTGTGGATTGGAAAATCTTCAAATCAAGAGGAGAATCAGGCCAAGTTATTGGAAGATGCCCAGTTTAGATCCAAATTGATAGACACAATTCAGAAAAAGAAGTGGATCAGAGACGCCATCAGACATGTTGGAAGATCCATCGGCCTATCCTTTGGAGATCGACCCGATGATTATATTGCTCTATTCCAATGTGTGGAATCCCAAGGTAGACCCCTTCCAGTTTCGAGATCTCCTAGAAATCGTCTTTTCAGATCCGCTAGCAATAAAGAGATCTAGTGTAAAGATTTGAACACTGCTACGCTTCAAGGCATCAGTATAGAGGCTGATATTTAGGGCAGACGGGGCAGGTCAGTTTCTCAATGAAGGTTGTTTCGTGGAATGTTAGGGGAGTGGGGTCTAAACAGAAGAGGAGGCTTATCAAATACTCCTGTGGGAGAAACAGTCTGGATGTGGTTTGTTTACAGGAGAAAAAGGTCCGTTAGTTCAGTGGTTCTCTGCTGGGAACTATCTGGAAGTCCAGAGATACAAAATGGGTAGCTCTAGATGCCACTGGCAATGCTAGAGGAATTTTGCTTACAAGGAACTCGGTTAGATTGGACCCTCCTATCGAACTGGGTTGGGTCTTTTTCGGTTTCAGTCATCCTACAAGATCTTTCTTTTGATTTTCGGTGCCTCATCTCTTCGGTTTACAACCCCAATCTTAAAGTCAGCAGAAAGAATTTCTGGGAAGAGCTTAGCGATATTAGACAGCGTTTCTCTGGTCCTGTATGTCTAGCGGGAGACCTCAATATGATCAGATCTGTTGAAGAAAAATCTCATGGCAATAAGTCCTCTCTAGCTATGAGGTCCTTCTCGTCCTGGATTGATGATCAAGATTTGGTAGATCTCCCCCTCCTTAGTTCCCGATTCACATGGACCAACGGGAGAGCCTCCCCCTCTATGTCAAGACTGGACAGATTCTTGCCGTCTCCTAAGTGGTTAGAAGCTTTTCCCTCTGTCTCTCAATGCGTTCTTCCGCGTACAACGTCATACCATTTTCCGATTCTACTTTTAGTTGACGAATCCAACTGAGGCCCGAAACCTTTCCGGTTTAACTCCTCCTGGCTTAAGATCGAAGGATTCAGACTTTTGATTGCAGATTGGTGGGGTAGCTTTAAAGTGGATGGTTTTGCTGGCTTTAGATTATGCTCTAAACTCAAACTGTTAAAGGAAAAACTAAAACAGTGGAAGCAAAAGGATTTTCTCAAAAGGCAAATGGAAACGGATTCGATTACGTCTCAGCCCCTACAATTAGATGTTGAAATTGAAGATGGGGTGACATCCTTAGATATTCTATCCATGAGAATTCAGTTGATCCAATCTCTATCAACTAGGGTCCTTGAAGATGAGATTTCCTGGAAACAAAAATCATGGGTGAAATAGATTAAGGAGGGGGGCAAAAATACAAAATTCTTTCATAGCATCGCCAGTATGTACGCCAGAATCAACAAAATCAGCAGCATAGTCGTTAAGGAGACTCGTATTGAAGATAAGGATCAAATTGCGGAAGCGGCAATCACTCATTTCAGTTCCATCCTCAAAGACAATGGCTAGGACAGACCCCCGGCTGGATAACCTGCAATTAAACTCGATCTCGTCTGCAGATGCCTCTTCCCTTGAGGCCCCTTTTAGTGTGGAAGAAGTGAAAGCGGCGATCGATTCGTTAGGAGGAGATAAAGCCCCAGGGCCGGATGGTTTTCCTATCTTATTTTTCCATTTTTTCTAGGAAGTTATTCAAGTGGACGTTATGGCTTTCCTGAATGAATTTTTCAATAGAGGCAGACTTTCCAAACAACTTGGAGCTTCCTTTATAGCTCTTATCCCTAAATTCTTGGGTGCGGCAACCTTTAAAGACTTCAAGCCGATCAATTTACTTAGAGGCCCCTACAAAATATTGGCCAAAGTTCTTACTTGTCGTCCGATAAAGGTGATTGGATCAATCATTTCAGGTAATCAATGTGCTTTCATCCCGAGTAGACAGATAACCGATTGAGCTCTTATAACTAACGAATGCTTGGATTCCAGGCATAAGTCTAGTGCAAAATTTATTCTATGTAAGTTAGTTATTGAGAAAGCCTACGATCACGTTGAGTGGGCGTTTTTGCAATATATAATATTGCGTATGGATTTTGGTGACAAATGGAGAAGATGGATAGGCGAATGTATTGGCTTGGCCCATTTCTCTATTATTTTAAACGGATCTCCGAAAGGTTTCTTCAAAAGCTCGAGAGGTCTGCGGCAAGGGGATCGTCTTTCCCCATTTCTCTTTCTCATGGTGGGGGAGGCCCTCTCCAGAATGTTGCATAAAGGGCAAGACTCAAGTATTCTAAGAGGTATCGGTATTAAAGGCATGTCTTCTCCTATATCGCATATCCAGTTTGCAGATGACACTTTGGTTTTCAGTGAAGCTTCTCAGGAGAAAGTAGACAATCCGCGCATTATGATCAGGTGTTTTGAGGCGGTCTCAGGCCTAACTATTCGGCGGCGTCCCTTCCGTCATCTTTCGTCAGTCTCCCTCTGAGTATTGGCACGCTCCCTAAGTCCTCTTGGGAAAAGGTCATCAATAGGTTTGATAGTTATTTGGCAAAGTGGAAATGTCGGTTTTTATCATTGGGAGGTTGCCTTACTCTCATCAAGGCGGCCCTTTCTAACCTTCCCTTATATTTCATGTCCTTGCTCAAATGTCATCCCTCTATTCTGGCTTCAATTGATAAATTGAGACGGGATTTCCTTTGGCATGGCAAGGAAGAGAAAAAGAAATTCCACCATGTCGACTGGAAATTGATTTGCAAGCAACCTCAACATGGCAGAGCAGAGGTTAAAGATCTAAAGCTTGTGAACCGGGCTCTCCTAGGGAAGTGGACTTGGAGAGTAAGCAATGAAGACAAGAGTCTTTGGAATCAAATCATTAAAAGCAAATACGGAAGATCCGCGGGCGGCTGGTGGACCAAAGACTTGTCTCGTTATAGGGCCTCCAACCTTTGGAAAGGTGTTCTTTCAATGAAAAATGAAGTGCTTAAAGGTATCGGTTTTCAGCTTGGAAAGGGGGATAATATCCTTTTTTGGAAAGATATATGGGTAGGTGACAATCCTTTGAAAGATAAATTTTTGAACATTTTTCTCCTGGCTCCAAATCAAGATATTCACGTTGCCGACTGTTATTCTGTTTCGGGAAGGAAAGTAGATTGGAAAGTGGAGTGCGGGAGGAATCTCCAAGATTGGGAGATTCAGGAATACGCGGACCTCCTTGTTTGCATCTACTATTCGTCGCCAAACCCATTAGCTGAAGATAGTCTGATTTGGAGGCTGGACAAATCTGGTAAGCTCTCGGTTAAATCCCTATACAACGAACTGGATAGTTCAGCTCCAACTGATGTTCTTCTGCTCAAACATCTCTAGAAGTATTCGGTTCCTCCCAAGATAAGTGCTTTTGGCTGGTTGGTTGGTAAGAAAAGGAATTTGACGGTGGATAATTTGAGAAAAAGGAGGATGCCCCTAGTCAATATTTGCCTCTGCTGCATGAAGAACAAAGAATCAGTTGATCACCTCTTGCTTCATTGTCCTTTCATTTATTCTATTTGGTCTGATTTTTGCAGCCGCTTCAGCATCAGTTGGTGTCTCCCTGACTCAGTAGATAAGCTTCTCAAGGTGTGGCACAGGGTTAGCTTAGACAAACATAGATTGCGACTGTGGAGAATGGCCATTCTCGCCGTCTGGTGGTCAGTTTGGGAAGAAAGAAATGGAAGATGCTTCAGGGACGCTGCAAATTCTGATCACGTTGTAGCCTTTAATGCCAAGCGTCTTATTTTAGAATGGGCTATTCATGTAGATTTTCTGAAGGGTTATGATTTTCATTTCCTTGGAGTCTAGTGTTGTCTGCTTTCTCAGCAGACTTCCTAATCTCTTCCCTGTTTTTTTGGCTTCTCTTTTAATACAATTCTCGTGACTTCTTAGAAAAAAAAAAAAAAAAAGAGATTGAGAAAGACATTGCCCATAGAATTCAAGCGGAGCAGAAGAAATGGAGATGTGCCGCTGGAGTTTTATGTGATCGTTGTGTACCACTCAAATTGAAAGGGAAATTTTATAGATAGCTATAAGACCAGCCATGCTTTATAGAACAGAATGTTGGCCAGTTAAGGAAGAATATGTTTATAGGATGAGTGTAGCTGAAATGGGGACGTTGAGATGGATGTGGCAAGACAAGGATAGAAATAGAACCCAGGAGTAGCTACAATAGGTAATGAAATGAGGGGAAGCGGATATAGATGATTTGGTCATGTGCAGCGGAGACCAAGAACCGCACCGGTTGGAAGGAGTGAGTTGGTACAAGTTGAAGACTCTAAAAGGGCAAGGGGAAGGCCCAAACGGATGTGGATGAAGGTAGAAAGAATTAACTTGAAGACCTACGGCCTAACTAAAGTTATAACCTTTCATAGAGCGGAATGGCGGAATAGGATTATGTAACCAACCCCAATTTGTTGTGATAAGGCTTAGATGATGATGACTAATCGTTCGCAAATCATTAGATTATTCCCTCTCACACCTCAAAGTTTCAAAAGAAGTAAATGGATGGAACAATAGAAGCAATGGCAATAAACTAGAGTTTGTTTTCTTGTTAGCAATACGCAAGCCTACTACAAAGTCATATAGAGCCAAAGAGCAGCAAACATTCTCTCGTCACATTGACAACATTGCATGCAAACCATGCAATATGAAACCAAGGTTGCTTTCTTTTTCTTTGAACAGCAATGAGGATTTTATTAGGAACCAATCAAAAAGCATATAGAGGAAAATCTTCAAAAAGAAAAGGATGACAAGAAATCATCCTATAACCCCCTCTAACCCATTGCATCACCACAAGAAGCATTTAGCTCCTCCTCACAACATCCTACAAGGACTTTGATTCCCAACGCCCATTCTATCACTGTATCCTTAGCTTGCTGAGAGACTTCGGAGGCCTCTTCCAAAAGACCTCGCTTGCAATGATTTGGAAAATTCCCAAAAAGATCATTTCACTTCAGCCATAGAAGAAAATTCTTAAGAAGTTAATTAAAGAACGTGAGCATCAGAACCATTCATTTGGCAGCCTGGAATTTAAATGTCACTAGGGAATTTGGATAAATTCCCTGAGAAACAGATTCTACCCATCATGTTTGACTACTGGGAATGTAATTCTAGAGAATCCAGAAATTGCGATTGGGTACTAGCAAAGGAAGGGACTGTGCAGGTGAACTTGTAGGGAAAAAAATAACATTAACAGAAAAAGTGACAGTTTGGGTGGGAAGCTATTTCCATGGAATCCACAAGCCAGCCTCTAGCTAGGAATCCAAAAACAGGCTTTTAGCTGGATTTGGATTCCAGGAACCAGGAATTTGCCCCCAGGTAAAAGTTCCATTTCCAACAGTGTACTTTCCCAGGTTACCAAACAACCCCTTGTGATGAAAATAATAATAATAATAATAATAATAATAATAATAATAAAGAAGAGAGAAAAGAGGAGGAAGTGGGAGAAGCTCGGGAAGAGGTGCCAAGGAGCCCACAAGAGGGCAGATTGAATTTCAGAACAGTGTAGCACACGTGTGCGAAGCCCAGGCCATTCTCAAGGTGGGGCCCACTGCAAACATCCCTGGTCCAGAAGTCAGGCCGTTCGATTTTTTCATTGAGTATAGACTATAGAGAACTAGTAGAATCTCCGCCAAGTAATAGGGCGGCGTGTTTGGATGCGCAATTGAATTGAATTTCAACCGTAAGTCTGTTAAAATGTAAATCACCAGAATGTAATTTCTCTCCCAGCATTCAAATTGAGATTCTGGGCTCCCAATTTCCATATCATTGCTTGAAAGAACGAATAGAGAGAGAGAGAGAGAGAGAGAGAGAGATCACTGGTTTTTGTCGTTTCATATCGATTGAATTCTCTCAGGCATCCAAACGCCGAAGAGAGCGAGAGAGAGAGAGAGAGAGAGAGAGAGAGAGAGAGAGAGAGAAATCATTGGTTTTTCTCGTTTCATATCGATTGAATTCTCTCATGCATCCAAACGCCAGAGAGAGAGAGAGAGAGAGAGAGAGAGAGAGAGAGAGGGAGAAAGAGAGACCTTTTCCATGTCGATGAGAGGAGTCATGATGGAAAGAAATTGCTGGAGAGAAACTGGAGACGATGAGAAGCTCTTGTTGCTTTTCTTTCCTCCATCCATCACTGCAGCACACCTCTGGGAGAAACTACTTCAGATATTGAGCTGCTCTTTGGCCTTTGAGACTCTACAGCTTTTAAAGAAGAGGTAAGAAAGAGCAGGGCTGGGGTTTTTGTGTTTGGAATGATACATCCCGGTGCACTGCAGTAAGATACGTCCGAACTTCTAACCTTTTGAATTCAGATCATGTTCCAGTGATTCCAGCCGTTTGATCGATATGTCTAGCTTTTTTGTGGTGGATGGACATCCAATAAAAGCTCTCAATTGCATTATTTCAACCCTATGATAATTTAGCTGCTTTTGCTTTCGACATGAACGGTTACCATTCTCTTTGTCTGATGGAAGGATTGAAATATATCAATATGAGAGTTTTTTCGCTCATCCCAGGTCCAAGGTGAGCCATATCACTTAAAACGGTTTGGGTTAGTGAAAAAACACAAATCCAACGGTTAAAGCCTAGGCATATCTTATATACAATACATAGATGTAATTTAGCAAAAGTGTGGCTTTAATATTCCAAATTAATGTATTGTGATATTTGACAGGATGAATGTAATAATCCCACTAACATATACTTTTGATCAAATTTGATAAAATTTCAAGCTTCGGGTGGGCCACCCACAAATATAAAGATCACAAATGATTGACTCACCAATATTTTTTAACCATATATTTAAATGGTTAATGTTTGAACATTTTGTATCATTCTACTAATGTGATTTTAGTGTCACAATGGATTATTAGACTAGTTTGGAATATCATCTGCATGTATTATGTATGATTAACAATAGCTCAGTGGCACTTTTATTAAATATGTGAAGGGAGCTGAAAATTGAATTTAACTTCAATTATATTATGAGGGATGAGATTTCAGAACACGCTCAAACTAAAATTATGTTTAAAATATCTTTGATTGCATTTACTTTCACATACATTGCTGCTAAAATGTAAAAAACAAGAACTAGGATTTCATTTACCCACATGTATATTCAAAATAGGGTACCAAACCATCTATAGTGTATTTATTTTCCCCACCCACCATGTATGCATCTTGTAGGTAATCAATTCTCTTTTAACATTAAACCCTTTGGCTGAGTATAGAAATATGAGAAGAGTATCCATTGCCTACATGCAATGTGTCACAATTTGTGGTACTTTGATTTCTTCCCTCTAACATGCCATGAATTTAAAATATTGGCATCATGAAAAACCACTGTCAAGATCACTTTTCTCTGACATTAGGTTGATTTGTTTACTGGGTGGTCCAAGGTTGCATGTTGAATTAAACTATCAGTTGTCCATTGATTCTAGCAGCATGGCCTGCTTGATGAGTTGAATGGTGTGTGGTTATCACCTCTCAATACATTAAGCAAAATTCTGGTTCCAGCTATGGATCCAAATTCACTTGGATGAAAAAGAAATTCTAGCCATCTAATTTAGTTAGTAGAATCTGGACCGTTGGCTATTTTACATTTACCTGTCCATTTGATGGACACCCGGTGGATGTTGGATTGTCATTTTGGATGGCTTCTGGGCTGTGCTCCATTCACAATGCGGCCTAGATATGATGTGAAACCCCTAGATTGGATGGCTAGATGTTCCAATCTGACGCTTTTTAGGGCACTCTTATCCATGGTGAGGCCATCAGCGATTTGTGGACCTGACCTCTGACTCTCTGAGGCTCTGGCCCTTCTTTCACGGACAGCTTACGATACAACGTTAGTTGCCAGTCTAGCTACTGAAGTGACGTCACCAAGTTATATAAGCCCCATCATGATGTGTGTTTTGTATCCACACCCTCCGTTCATTTGGAGAGATTATTTTAGAACATGAGACAAAGAACAAAGCAGATATAAAACTCAAGTGGACCCACTACAGAAAACAGTGGGGGGAGTGACGCCCACCGTTGAAACCTTCTTATGGTGCACCATGATGTTTATTTGAGATCAAACTGGTTCACAAGTTAACAGAGACATGAATAAATGGAAAACACAAATATCAAGCTTGATCGAAAACTTCAGTGGCCCTTATAAGTTTTTAACGGTAGGCATTCAATCTCCACTGTTTGCTGTGGTGGGGTCCACTTGAGCCTTCGATCTGACTTATTCTGTCTCATTCCCTAAAATGATCTCCCCAAATGAATGGACATTGTGGATACAAAATATACATCATACTGGGCCCACAGAACTAGGTTGGGCACTTTTGTAGCGACTTTCGCTGCTCAAACTGGCTAATCGGCGTCCGTTAAAAATAATGCATGCATCAAGACGTTAATGTGTCCAGTGGCACCATTTTTTTTCCTAGCTGCTTCTGAAAGATTAGTAGCCAGCAAATTAGTGTGGGTCGTCCACATGTGGACGGATATAATGTAGAACGTTCATGCAAGGTCAGCAAGTAGGCCCCACCCCAAATGTGTCGCACGGATGATGACTGACGCTGGCCACACTTGCTTGAAAAATTACAGGACAGCTACAGGACAGCTATAATGATTTTTATTAATAAAATGTGAATTGTCGACAACACATGTTTTACCCTGTGCCTAAAAAAATTAAGATCTTTGGGCCACCATTTTATACATGTTAAATCTACTTCACGTATGCTCCTAGATTCTTGCACCAGGAGCAAAAACATCTGCCAGATCCACACACTGGTGGATCACACCACAGATAATAATGAGAATGAGATGCCAGCCGTGGCTTGTGCATAGAGCCATTATGGTGTGTCTTTCATCAAACCTATTCATAAGGTATGAATCACGAAGATATATATTATTATTATTATTATTAACAATTCCTTCCCCTTTGATATCATGTGAAATAACTATTGCTCTAAAAGACCAGGTCATTACAAAATGGTGTATCAATGTAAGTAGAATAATTAAGGGATGCTTCATGGGCACCCAGCACACAAACGTCCCAGTAGATTTCTTCCATTCAAGTTATAGGAATTCTTCCTTGGAGCCCATCATCCAACAGTCCAGAATCAAGATCATCCGCCCTGCAGTATACACGGCATGTTTGGATAGTGGTCCATTTGAGCTTAGCAAAGCACCCAAAGACACAACCAGAGCTGGGCAGAATCCAACTTGATTCGACAGATCTAACCTGATCCAATCCGAACCGAAGGCCAGGATCAAGTCGATTCGAGTAGGCCCACTTAGATCCGAACGTACACCGAGTTGAGTTTGGATCAGTGGCCAATCTGGACCGATCTAAGATCCGATCCAATCTGATCCGATCTGGTCGAGTACTATATAATTAATATTTAATTTTTTATTTTCACTTTTTTACTACCCACCTCACCGAACGAAACCATAATCCCTCCCTTCTCTTTCTTTACCCGAATGAGGCACCGCACCCACCCGATCTTGACCATATATATGATACTTACGGTGCAATAGTTGATTTGCATTCACTCAGATTTTTTTAAACTGGATTAGGATGAATCATTTTTAAGCAAGAAAGGCGAGTGAGTTGATACTCTGGCATTGTTATTGTTAGTACACAGGCACTAAAAAATTTGTACATGTCGTATATATTGATTTAAGTTAGACCTTCCCAAATAGATTTAGCAAAAAGATCTTAGCCTTCCGTTAGTGGACATTTGCTTGTTGAATTGGACATAAATTAAATGTCCACCGTTCAGCCATTAAGGAATCCATGTGGATTTTTAAATTATAATTTACCTAAATTAAGAGCCAAGATTTAGATATTTTAATTTTAATTACTTGCATGCCACTTGTACAAGTCTTTCAGTCCATGCATATCAACCATCATCCCTGACCACAGTATCAAAGCTTTCCCCTAACATAAATGCAAAGTGGAACTATTCCGGGCTTCACCTAGGCACCCATACAGGTCACTTTCTCTAATGTTGTGGAAGCACGAAAACAACCATCCATCGGGCATACCATTCATTTTTTTAGCTTTGATACAGGCAATTCCACACTCTAGCGGGCCACTCGGTACAAAATAATCATATATATAAGCCAATTATTCAATAATTGAAAGGAACGATTATAATTTGAGTTCTACCCCTGCAAACTAAACATGGAATTGCGTACCAGGATTTTGTAATTATTACACTTTTCTTCTGGAAAGTAACACCAACTAAGAATATTAAATGTTGATCACTCACATGCACCACTCTCTCTCTCTCTCTCTCTCTCTCTCTCTCTGGTTAGCTTATCAAAGGAGCCGGAGACAATATTGCATCCTTTTCATGACACTATGGTGAAAATTTCAAATCCAAATGACAATATTAATCTATTTTAATGATGATTCAACATTAATGTAAAATTTTCATTATTATAATTATACTGCCCATGAAACAAAACACCATAATCATAGCCAAAAGCAAATCTTGTTAGGAAGTAAAATTTGTAATCATTGTACATTTCTTTTAATGCCCGTTTAGTTTAAAATTTTCCTGATAAAATTAAGAAAAATAAATATTTATAATTATTTTTTGATCATTCATGGATCATAGGCTTTAGTAAAAGTTTGAAGTTATTCCTCACCAAACCCAAGGGTAAAAATTGCGGGGCCCACCGTGATGTATGTGACTTATCCATGCCCTTCATCCCTTGTTTTAGGGCATGAGCCAAAAAAGAGGAAGATCTAAAGATCAAGTGGACTACACAGGTTGAAAAGTTTTCAAGGGCCCTAAAAGTTTTGGATCAAGTGATATTTGTATTTTTTTTTTCCCTTTATCCATGTCTATGTCACTTTATGAATGGATTAGATGACAAATAAACATCATCATATGCTCAAGGCACGAAATAGCTTTCAACAGTGGACATTACATGAACCATTGTATCGCTTGATGTGATCTACTGAGCTTTGGATTTTTGTCCTTTTTTAGCTCATATGCTAAAATGTTATGTTAAAACTGATGAACATCATGGATAATTCGCATACATCATGGTGGGTCTACTATTTTCATCTTTCCAAAAGGATTTCAAATGGTGGGGCCACTATTTTAATTGGACTCTTTTAATATGAGCCAGTTTACCCATACATACCAAGGATTTGAAAAATCAAACACCTCCTAATTGATAAAACAAATTAACCCTAGATTCACTAGGTATGGCTTACTTGCCTTTTGGAACATTATGTTTAAACTACTTATTTCATTTGGATAAGGCACACACGATGAATGAATTGGATGTCATATAAACACCAAACACCATAGTAGGCCTTACACAAAACTAGCGGTCCACATTCCTTTCACAACTGTTTCCTACTGTGTGGGAGGTGGGCATCAAGTCGAGTTGGATCGGATTGGGTCCGACTCAACTCGATCTGATTTTTCCAATAACCTGACTTGAACTCGATTCGATCCGGGACCGAGTCCAACAAGGTTGACTCGATCCAATCCGAATCCTTACTGGTCTAACCCGAACCGAGTTCGATTCGGTCAGGGAAACCGAACCGAGTCAGATCGAGTTGAGTTTGTCCAGTCGATTTAGACTAGGCTGAATCAAGATCAAGGGGGAGAGGGAGAGAAAGGAGGAGAGATGGGAAAGAAGGAGAGAAAGGGGGAGAGAAAGAGGGAGAGAAAGGAGGAGAGATGGGCGAGTAGTAAAAAAATGAAAATAAAAAATATTACTTATATAGTACCTGACCAGATTTGATCCATTCGGATAAGATTTTGGAACTCGATCTGATATAGGATCGGATCTGAGTGATCCTACTCGAACCGCACCAATCAAGGCCTTCGGTCCGGGTCGCATTCTGCCCAGCTTTCGGTATGGCCAACTTGAATTTTAAAGAAGCAGATTGCATAATAAGTAAACTCTGTTGGGCCCACCGTCATTCATGCATTGTATGAACTCCATCCATCTGTTTTATTATATAAATTTAGGGTTTTAACCCACAGATTAATCACATCCAAAGCTCAAGTGGACCGCACCACCGGAAACAGTGTGAATTGAAGTCTACCATTGAAAAGTTCTTGGGGGCCACAGAAGTTTTTGATCAAGCTCATGTTTGTGTTTTCCCTTCTTCCATGTTCGTGTGATCTTATGAACGGTTTGGATGACAAATAAACATCACTGGGGGCCTTAGAAAGGTTTCAATGGTGGAAATCAATACTTCTATTGTTTTTTGTGGTATGCTCTACTTGGGCTTTTGATATACTTTAAATTTGGGCTCAACCCGTAAAATGATATGAAAAATGGATAAATGGCATAGATAAACCACATGAATTCAGGCTCGACGGAGTTTACTCAGTGCATAATCCAATTTCGAATTTTAGATTAACATAATTTTTTTGATTTTATGTGAACATGAGGAAGCGTTCCTGATGGATGGAGTGGATCTCACGAAAAGTCCACACAAGTGGATCTCAATTAGCCTTAGTGTCTTAAACAACGGTATTGGCTCATCCTCCTCACATGTGGCACAGTGTCTGCTATCCAGACCATTCAAATAATGAGGACGGACCATAATACTAAAATCACGCTGATACAAGCAATCCTAACCATCCAAATATATGCTGCCAAATGGATGGTTACAAGTAAAACAGTGAGTGGTCGAAATTCGAACGGCCTCGCAGCGTAGTTTCAAATTACACGCCATCCGCAGGTCAGCGATCTGAACGGTCTGGATTGCCGTACAACCACCTCATGTGTACGGTTCATCACAATTATTCCCAACCAAACACCCAATATTCTGATATTTCAAGATAAGGAGGAAATTAAAATTAAAACCCTAAATTTATTTAACATTTAAAAATAAAAATTAAAAACCAAAACCCCAAACCGTATTATGATTCTTATTATTACGAAGAAAAAGATCTGTACATGTACATTAACTGTGTGAAAATACATCTCCATGATTAAAATCCGTAATAAAAAACAAGGACCGTATCTCTAAAAATTACGAACGAACGAAAAAAGAAGAAGGAAAAAACAGAGGAACCCCATTCCGTAGATCTACCTGTAGATACCTAGAATGGAAGCCAAGATCCGCGTAAATGCGTGTCGGATACGAGGATACGCCCTGACCGTATATACGGCTGTCTCCCTCAGTAGATTCTCTACCGTCTCCACGAAGAGATTTAGGCTCCGTACGGGCGGAACGTACAGAGTCAGAGGAGCCGCCGAGAAGGCGAATGCGAAGAGAAGCTGCAACATCAGACGCGAGCGAGAGAGGGATTTCTTTTTCTTATCTGTTTCTTCTCGCAGATGGATTTTGGAATTGGTTGTATCTTGTATGCGATCTATATTAGATTGGATTGGATACCGATTAGGTGCGGCTCCGGTCGCACAAAATACGATGCATCTACGAATGCGGCGCCCAAATTAATATATTTATTTCATATCCACGTAGTCCATCCGTTTTTTCATATCATTTTAGTGCATGAGTCAAAAAAATGAAGCAGATCCAAATCCCAAGTGGACCATACCACAGGAAAGAGGAAAGAATGGTGAATGAAAATTTAAAACTTATTGTGGGCTATAAGAATTTTTAATCAATCTAATATTTATTTTTTTTCCTTCATCAAGGTTTATGTGACCTTATCAACGGGTTGTATGAAAAATAAACATTACAGTGGGTCTTAAGAAGTTCTTGATTATGAGCGTTCAATTAATACTTTTTCCTGTAATTTGTCCATCTAAGATTTGGATGCTCGTTAATTTTTTTATATGACGTAAAATTATCTGTAAAAACGGATGGACGGCGTGGATATTAAATAAATACATTAATTTGGGCCCCACAGTCAAGGCCGTACTATGTTGGGTGAGGCCGGGCCGCACCTAATCCTCTGTGACTGGGTTCGCTTCACTTCGCGTGCGGAGGGCATGACTTTCGCTCACTGATTCGTATGAGGGGGAAAATGCATCAGATCCGCCCCATTAATCAAGTAAAAGCCTTAAATTTTTATCATGAATCTTATAATTCATCTGAATCCAAGATATAGATGGGGCACACCATGAGGAATGGTGTAAAATGATACACGAAACTATAAAAATTCACGCGGTTTGGCCCAATGAGTCTTGAAATATCCGCATTTTCATGGAATCCATTCATCCTGACTTTCAGCATCAGATGAGTGGATTGGATGGTGTATGCATATTACAGTGGGCCTCATCACAATTTGGACGATTTTACTGGTGGGATTTCCCATCTCAACTATTTTCCCATGGTGTAGACCACTTTCGTGTTGAATCGGTCCCATTTTTCGGCCCGAGTACAAATGCAGGGTGGCACAAGTGATGGGTGGTGTGGATCTCAACCACGTGGAGTCTTTCCATCCCGCTTATCCATATAAAAGTCAACGTGAAGCATACGTGGCCTTACCTCGCTTCACATAGATGGGGTTTTGCGCACGTGTTGTGATTTGATCCACACATCAGGCGGTACTAGTGAATGACTGAATATGCGATTCTATTCATGTACGTTGGCAAGACAGGTTTGCTAGTTCCACGTGCACCGCACGTGCAAATACGAAACATACGTGCGAGATCTGAGATTTATGTGAGGCTGGAAATGATGCTCGGATCTTCTCCTGATTTCACTCTTTAAGTGGATCACAGCTCGCAGCTGTAATTTAAAGTTAAATCGTTTTTCTAGCAAGTTTATATGGTATGGCTCAGTGGAGAAGTTAAATGGCCTGATTTTTACCTCAGAAGATCTAAACAAACGTAGCTCATTGATGAAAAGCTCGGATGTTAGACACGAGTCACGTTGTGACACGTGCGCCGGCGAGTGGATGTGTTTGGCTGCCACGCGCGTGGAATTAGCTAACCTCTGAAAAGGTCATTGCCACTCTGCGAGAACTTTCCGGACTGAGTTTTATTATTGGTCATTCTCACTCACACGTGTGTCTGTCGGCAAACGTGTGCAGTGGATGACTTTTGAGTTCTGATCTTTTTCAAGTGGACCATAGATTAATAGATTGTGCACTCGTGAGGATGGAAAATTGATATTTAAACCCAACAAATAGGTAGTTTACCACTCACATTTTCATACAAAGAAACGTAACTTTGAAGCCAAAATGGTCGGGGAACCGAAAAAGAAACTTCGTGCTTGCGTGCATTTTCGCAGGGATAATTGTAAAATTGTCCCGTCTGGTCCTGATCATTGAAAGTACATACGCTCTGGACATTCCGGTAGTCCATTAGCGATTTAGCACCGTTATTTTTGAAAAATTAATCGTTAACTCTTTTTTTTTGGTTAGCTTATTAGTACACTTTGCTGTCACTTCACATTTCACTGTTAGCCACCCCCACTAGGGATCGATACCAAGACCTCGGTGTTGAAACGAGGTTCCACTTGAGCTATGGATCATGTTGAAAATCAGTGGTTTAAAAATTAATAAAAATAAAAATTTAAAATTTTTTAAATTTCAAGATTTTCCTGTCAAAATACTTTTTTGAATTTTTGAATTAAAAAGTACGGTGTGTGTGCTTTGTCCCACATATGAGATGTTGAGAAGGGTATTCTTACATGGAGCTTTTTGGATGAGATAAAACTCAGGTTCGCACTGGAACACGCATGTGCGCCCGCGCGCTTGGGCTCGGGCACGGGCACGACCGTGGGCGAGGGGGCGTGGGCAGTGTGGCTGTAATGGCGCTAGATGGCGCACTTTGCACTTCGCACGATGGATCTGAAATGTTGAAAATGAGCCTGGGTTTATAGGTGACTGAGAACTGTTGGATCTTAAATTTGAAACGTCCAGTCGTTTTTTAAACGGATGGCTACCTTAAAAGCCACAACGGTCTGAAAATGGACGGGCCAGGATAATCCAACGGTCAAATCTACAGATCTAATGACCAGAAACGTCTGAGATTAATGGACAACAGCCAGAAATATTTTTCAAACGTTCTGGACCATTGAATACCACACAGCAACGGGTCTAAACCTGAGGCCTACATAAACTGGACCATTCCAGTCCGATTTCATCATCTCAACACACCATCTCTCCTATCAAATCAGATACAGTCCATAGCTTCATTTTAGAATACTGTTATCATCTCCATCGTCTAAGTCTGCCAGAATAAAGCTACTGCGTTAAATTGTTCCATAGTGGATCTATCGTGATTGCTGCATGCTGGATCCAGATAAAGCTTGTCTTATCCTGGAAGCAGTTCACCTGTAACCCATCAGCAGTTGATAAGGGGGCGAATCACGCTTTAAGGACATCGCATTTTATACGTGATTCAGCCTAGTGATAATTTTTTATTTTCGATATATCCAAAAGAAACTTTTCTAACAGTTGATTAGAAAGTCTGAGTGTGCCAGAGTTATACTCGACTTAATATTTGGTTGAACACTTGTTCCCTCGCATTGAGATAGACTAAGATTAGATTAAAAAATTCAAATGTTCTCTCAACCATTAGTTGTAATTACAATCAATGTATTTCTTAAAAGAATAAAAATAAACAGATAAACGAAAAAGACTACATCAATATTGTTATAGGTAAATCCGAACCGAGTCGTACCGAGGTTAACTTAGAGATATCAACAAGCGAAGCCTCGGATCGATAGCGTCCGACCTGACCCGATTCCAAGGTCTCTTATAGAACTTTGGCACCGACCTGGAACTCGGAAGAAGCCATCACACATCTGACACGTATACTCCGACTAGGATCAGTTCGCTCATGAGCTCAGAGGACCGTGAGTAGAGCTCGGCTCGGATAAAAACATGGCCGAAGACTGTGCTGAGGGATTAACTCCCGTAACACATATCTAGAGCATCATCCCGGGCACGATCTCCAGGTAACGGCCGACGACCGCGGGCGCGTAGCTCTCGCGTTATGGCAAAGACCGTGTCGAGATTATCGGGCACGTTCATTACGACTCGAAGGTATATATAGAAGACATTTCTGCAGAGAAAGGTATGCAATATTTGGCACCCTAAACCTACTCTATGCTACTTAGACCCGGTTTCTTAGCCTGACTTTGGCATCGGAGGGTCCCCTGCTCCGACCAGGGTCTCCTTTATCTTCCTTTTGTGCAGGACTCAGGGTTCGCTCCGAGCACTTGAAGCTCGGTGGAGGGTGATCCAGATTTTAGCATCAACAAATATTAATTTTATTAATATGTAGATGTGGTTCATTACAATCGACGGAGTAAAAACAACTAGAGAAAATAAGAAAGATAAATACTCAATTCATCCATATGAACAAACAATTCAAGCAGATGGTTAATAGGATGTGACCAGGATGATTATCACTTAGGTGAGGACTCGGTTGATTAGGATCTAGCAATGTAAGGTTGTGCATATTCATGTTAATCCTTCGATATTGTAACGATGGCGCTGGACAAAAGTGATTTATGCTAAAATTACGTTATGCTAAGCTATGCTAAGATAAATGTTAATAGAAGATAGTTTGTGTTTGGCGTGGACCTTGAGTACTTCATCATGATCTCCTTTTTTATGTTATTAAGGAAGCAAAAACTTCACCAGGTTTCCTTGATAGTCCGAGATCCTCCGCATCTACAATTTTTTTATGAAGTCTTTCTATAAGGGCTTGTTTGATTTTTTCAATTTATTAGTAAATACCTTGTAAATGGGTAATAATTATTTCAATTGGTATTTACATCACTCTTTTCGATGCTTGATTTGACAAACTGCTCTTTAGATATAAAAACCGAGAATGTTGCAAAATATTTATGAGTCCCACTGTGATGCATGCTGCTTATCCACATTGTTCATCCATTATGCTAGTTGAATTTATGGCATGAGCCAAAAAATGAGGCATATCCAAATCTCAAGTGGACCACGCCATGGGAAAAAAGGAAATCGAACATTTACCGTTAAAAACCTCTTGGGACCAGTGTTTCTTTTAGTGTGGCTACTTTTGGTGTGGGCTACTTGAGTATTGGATCTGTCTCCTTTTTTGACTCATGCCTCAAAATATTATGGTAAAATGGATGGATAGAATGGATATATAATATTCATCACCTTAGGGTCCACAAATTTAAACTAGCTCTTTTGAATCGGTTTCTAACGTAGAAATTCCGATGGATATTTCAAACAGGATGAAATGATAATAATTATCAATTTACAGGGTATTTTCACAAGC
This sequence comes from Magnolia sinica, assembly GCF_029962835.1. NCBI lineage: Eukaryota > Viridiplantae > Streptophyta > Magnoliopsida > Magnoliales > Magnoliaceae > Magnolia > Magnolia sinica. Next base: position 140,259,190 of record NC_080573.1, read on the forward strand.
TTGGAAAATCAAACAGGCCCTGAGAGATTTTGTAAATCTAAAATCGTTTGTCAGATCTCCATTTTTATGTAGATGGTCCCCTATTAAAAGCCTTCATATAATAACTCAGCCCCAACAGTATAATATTGTCCGTTTTGCCCGAGGGCGCACGGTTTTGTTCTCAGGTTTAGCTCAAGGTTCACCCCAAAATGTGTTATACCATTGAAGGCTGAACCCCACATATAGCACGAATCGGTCGGACGTGTTATACCACTGGTGTTGGGTCTAAAACCCAGCTTCCTGCTGACGTGTGGCTGCAACCACCATGAAACAAAAACTAAAACTTTGAAAAAGATGAAGAGAGAACTGCTGCTATATTGGAATGAATTTGAACGATTACAGTGGTCCCTTTTATAGGCTTTTCTACTTAGGTAAAATGACTGATTTATCCCTGTCTAGATTCATCCTTAGGGCAGCTAAAGAAAGAAAAAAAATTCAAAAAAAAATCTTAATGAAATCTTAACACAGCTATTAGATTTAACACAACTATTATAATCTAAACTTAGAAAAAATCTACCAGCACAGCTAGCTCACACGGATCTTGTATGCACAGCTAGCACGGTTTTAGATTTGCACAAATCCTCCACCGTATCCAACACTCCCCTTCAAACCAAAATCGGCTTCATTCCAAGCATTGATCTAAGTCTCCTGAATGTGTCAGTTGGCAATGCTTTGGTGAAGATATCTGCCACTTGCTCAGTGGTGTGACAGTATTCCAGCTTTACCAATTTCTGCTTTACTTGATCTCTAAGAAAGTGATATCTTGTGTCGATGTGCTTGCTCCTTCCATGCTGAACTGGATTTTTGGCAAGTTTGATTGCCGACTTGTTGTCCACATATATAACAGTGGATTCATCCTGTGGATGCTTCAGCTCCTTTAGTAGATTCCTTAGCCAGATCGCCTCACATACAGTGGATAAAGCTGCTACATACTCAGCTTCACATGTGGACAGGGCGACCACACTCTGCTTCTTTGAATTCCATGTGAATGTTGTCGTTCCGAGATAGAATACATAGCCAGTGGTGCTCTTTCTCTCATCTTGGTCACCTCCCCAATCATTATCTGAGTATCCATACAGCATTACTTCATCATCGTATGGATAAAAGAGACTGAATTCAGTAGTCCCTTTGATATACCTCAGTACTCATTTTGCAGCTAGCCAGTGTGACTCTTTTGGGGCTTCCATATACCGGCTTAGAAGCCCAACACTGTAGACTATATCTGGTCTGGTGATTGTGAGGTACCTTAAGATTCTGATTAGGCTCTTAAATAGGATTGAGTCGACGTTTCTTCCTTCTCCATCTCTTGTGAGCTTCAGGCCTGTTGTAATAGGTGTATTTACAGCTTTACAGTCGACCATCTGAAACTTCTCAAGAAGTTCCTTTGTGTACTTTTTCTGAGATATGTAAATGCCGCCGACTTGTTGCTTCACTTCAATGCCCAAGAAGAAAGACATCAATCCACCATCAATCATCTCGAACTCTTTGAACATAGCCTGCTTGAATTCTTCAAATATCGCTTGGCTGTTCCCAGTGAATAGCAGATCATCAACATATAAACAAGCGATAAGCATATCACCACGGGCATTCTTTTTTGTGCAGACTGCATGCTCATACGGACATTTGACGAAACCATTCTCTTGAAGATAACCGTCGATTCGTGCATTCCAAGCACGGGGAGCTTGCTTCAACCCATACAAAGCTTTCTTCAACCGATATACCTTGTGTTCCTCCCCTCGCATGATAAAGCCTTCAGGCTGGTCAACGTATACTTCTTCTTCGAGTACCATATTTAGGAATGCAGATTTCACATCCAGTTGGTAAATCATCCAACTTTGATCAGCTGCAAGAGAGATAATCATTCTTACAGTGTCAAGGTGAGCAACTGGGGCGAAAACTTCTTCATAGTCTATCCCATATTTCTGTTTGTAACCTTTTGTTACGAGCCTTGCTTTATATCATTCGATCTTACCATCGGCATTCCGCTTGATTTTGTACACCCATTTGAGACCAATGGTCTTCTGGCTTTTGGGGAGTGAGGTCAACTCCCATGTTCGATTCTTCTCGATGACATGAATCTCTTCTTCCATAGCTTTTCTCCAACATTCTTTATTCACAGCCTCCTCGAATGTGAGAGGCTCATGATCCGCATACAGGCAGAGTAAATTCACTTCCTCAATTTCTGCATAGATGTCGTTAAGGCTTCTCATTTTAATAGGAGCCAAGGGTAAAGGAGAATTGGATGAAGATGTGCTGGATGAATTCTGATTTGATGAAGTACTTCCAGGAGAGATGGAGCGTACTCCTGGACTTCTGCGATCCGAAGGAGGTGATGTAGGTGTCTGCTCTTGCTTCTCATGTCTCTTTTCTTCGTATTCTTCGACCTCAACCTACTTTTCTTTGGCTGAGTTTCCCTCATTCCATTTCCATGTTTCTTCCTCATAGAATACGACATCTTTACTCACCACCAGCTTACTGGTTAGTGGGTTGTAGAGCTTGTATGCCTTTGACTCTTCGCTGTAGCTGATGAAGATGCACTTCTTGCCACTATCATCAAGCTTTTTCCTTCTCGCTTCTGGAACTTGAGCGTAAGCGACACACCCAAAGATCTTAAGGTGTGCCACGCTCGGCTTGTATCCACTCCATGCTTCTTGCGGTGTCTGGAATCTAACGCTCTTGGTCGAACACCTATTGAGCAGATATGCAGTACATGCAACTGCCTCTGCCCAGAAATTCTTTGGCAGACTTTTCTCCTTCAGCATGGTCCTCATCATATCGAGGATGGTGCAGTTCTTCCGTTCCGCAATTCCATTTTGTTGTGGCGTGTACGCTACAATGTATTGTTGCTTAATGCCATGTTCCCTGCAATATTCTCGAAAAACATTTTGGGTGTACTCCCCACCTCTGTCAGATCGGAAGGTTTTGATTTTAAGATCACTTTTTTTTTCAACAAGGGCCTTAAAATTTTTTAAAATAGTAAAAGCAGCAGACTTCTCTTTGATTACATACACCCACAATTTTTTACTGAAATCGTCAATAGAGGTAATAAAGTATTTATTACCTCCAAGAGAGATTAGCTCTGATGGTCCACAGATATCAGTGTGAACCAACTGCAACAGTTCTCTTGCTCTTCGGGATACTCCACTCAGAAAGAAATTCCTTTGTTGTTTCTCAAGTGTGCACGCCTCACACACATGTTCTGGAGCTTCAATAGCAGGCAAGCCATGCACCATGCTTGATGAGGACAGAAGTTTCAGGCCACTGAAATTTAGATGGCCAAAGCAAATATGCCACATCTAGGAATCATTCTTTACTTTTCCATAAAAACACTTCTCAAGCATTGTGTTTATATGGAGAGGAAACATACGATTCTTCGCCATCTGGACTTTTACAATCAAACGTTCATGCATATCTCTTATGGAAAGAGAAGAGTTCTCCATGTATATGACATACCCTTTTTCGAGGAGTTGTCCGAGACTCAGTATGTTACTTTTCATGTTAGGCACGTAGTATATATTGGAGATATAGTTTGGAACACCATTCTTCTGAAAGATTTTGATTTTACCTTTACATTTCACTGGCGCTTTCGATGAGTCTCCAAACGTTACATCGCCATGAACTCCTTCTGTGAGTTTTACAAAGAGTTTCTTGTCGCCACACATGTGATTACTTGCACCCGTGTCGAGATACCATACATCCTGCTGATCACTACCTTTCTCATGTGCAAGGAGAAGTGTGAAGCTTTCTTGTTCATGGCCTGATGCTTCGGCAAAGTTAGATAGCTCGTCTTGAGTCACTGGCTTGCTCCAGCAATCAGAATGCATAGTAGCCAAGCTTGTTGCAATTATAGCATTGAACGTTTTTTGTACTTCCTCATCCACGCATAAATCTACCTCTACCATTTCCTCTTCCACGAAAATTGATATTTTTCTGCTGGTTTTGGCCATGGCTTTGTTGGTATCCACGCCCTCTGCCTCTTGCGCGATTGTTAGCAAAACGTCCACCACATTGTGAACTTCCACGTCCACCATTGTTATCATTCAGAGTCAATCTTGACTCCAAAGCTTGTTCCATTGGCATGAAATTGGCATTCTTCTGCATTCGTTGCTCATGAACTTGCAACGATCTCATCAACTCTTCAATGAAGAGTTTCTTAATATCTTTTGATTCTTCGATCGCCACAACCACATGCTCAAACTTGGTTGTGAGGGATCGAAGTATCTTTTCAATAACTCGGACATATTCAATCTTTTCACCATTCCTTTTCAAATTATTGACAGTTAAAAGCAAACATGAAAAATAATCAGTAATATTCTCACCTTCCTTCATGTGAGTCGCTTTGAACTCTGCTCTTAATGTTTGAAGGCGAACTCGCTTCACTCGATCTACACCCTTGAAGATGGTGCCAAGGGTATCTCATGCTTGCTTGTTGCTTTGGCAATCTTTTCGAAGGTGGATTCATCCAACCCTTAATAGAGGAGAAACAACGCCTTATTGTCTCCCTTCCTTTGATTTTTGAGAGCAGTCTTTCCTTCGTTGGTGAAGGCAGCTTCTTCTTCCATAGCAGGTTCTTCATACCCATCGGTGACGTTATCCCATAATTCTTGCGACCCGAATAATGCCTTCATTTGGATGTACCATTTTTCATAGTTGTCCTTTGACAACTTAGGAACCTGCGGCTGGATTGCGCTAGCCATATTTTTCTATTTTTTAAAAGAGAGGGATGGACTAGAAAAATAGATTTTTTTTTTAACAAAAGAAAAAAATTCTTCTCAAATCTGATTTTTTTTTCTTAAACTCTGTTTTTTTTGAAAGAAAACAATTTGTTGGCTTGGCAAGCTGATTTTTAAAAACAGATGTTTTTGTTTTTGCTGCAATCTGATTTTTTTCAAAACAGATTTTTTTTTTTTGGAAAAAAATTTTGTTGTGGTTGAAAACTTGCTGGAAAACTTTTTGTTGGAAACTTTTTTGCTGGTTTTGTTGTTGGGTATTTGCAGACACCCAAAATAGGTAGAGGTGCAGGACCTCCTTCTCACGGATCAACAGCTCCTTCTCACGTCTGATGAGGCTCTCACGGCTGATGAGGCCCAAGGATCAAGGGCTCTGATACCACTTTGTTGGGTCTAAAACCCAGCTTCCTGCTGACGTGTGGCTGCAGCCACCATGAAACAAAAGCTAAAGCTTTGAAAAAGAGGAAGAGAGAATTGCTGCTGTATTGGGATGAATTTGAATGTTTACAGTGGTCCCTTTTATAGGCTTTTCTACTTAGGTAAAATGACTGATTTATCCCTGTCTAGATTCATCCCAGGGGGAGCTAAAGAAAGAAAAAAATCCAAAAAAAATCTTAATGAAATCTTAACACAGCTATTAGATTTAACACAACTATTATAATCTAAACTTAGAAAAAATCTACCAGCACAACTAGCTCACACGGATCTTGTATGCACAGCTAGCACGGTTTTGGATTTGCACAAATCCTCCACCGTATCCAACAATTGGTTGGGGTAGCGTGCTAGTCCCATATCGGAAAGGGAGTGCCTCTCGATTCGGGCTATATGTGGAGTTCAGCCTTCAATGGTATAACGCGTTTTGGGGTGAGCCTTAGGCTAACCTTAAGAACAAAACTGTGTGTCATTGGGCAAAGCGGATAATATTACATTATTGGGGCTTGGCTATTACAGATGAGATCAGAGAGGGGGTGCTCTGTCTCCCGGGGGGGGGGGTGGTGTTTGCCTAGCCGGGCTGTGGCCTCAGCGTGGGTTGTCATCCGAGTCCTTGATGTGAGATCGGTCGGGCTTCGAAAATAACGCTCCAGTTGGTTGGGGGCAGCGCGCTCATCCCACATCGAAAAGGAAGTGCCTCTTGATTCGGGATATATGTGGGGTTCAGCCTTCAATGGTATAACGCGTTTTGAGGTGAGCCTTGGGCTAACCTTGAGAACAAAACCATGTACTCTCGGGCAAAACGGATAATATTATATTGTTGGGGCTGGACTGTTACACTTCGGGACAATGTTGCATTTAAAAATAGCTTGGTCAAAGCCATCTCCACCCTTCCTCCTATCGTTCCCTTTTGATTATGGAACTGGTGGAAATAGGTCCACCAGATCCTGATCTCTCATTATTTTAATTCTCATCCGCTCCAATATGGGTCCCAACCCATTGATACCCATCTACTAAGATATCAGTTCGACCTTTGGATATTTGAATCTTCATATTCGCCATCAGAGCTCCAAATGTCTCTATGAAGATTTCCTATTTTGGAAGGATTGTTAGATATAACCTTACCAGGCATATCATATCCATATATGTAATAAGATCCTTGCTTTGGTAGATATTTTATAGATGTATTGAGTACATTACCTCATTTGTATGCCACATGAATCACAACCATGCGTAATTAGACATTTCATTCCTCTAAAGGCATGCATGCATACAATTCTAGCGATTGTATTAATAACAGAAGACATATTGTCAAAGAAAAGGCGGACGATATCTTAAAACACAAGTATGATTCTGCCAACATCGAACATGTGGCATCAACACATGGTGACATTTTATTGTTCCACGTCAGTGTGCCGGTTTAAACAACCAATACTGTATTTTATAAGATAGATTCTTCTCTCATTCGATTAATGGTTTGAATTCTTGAAACAAAAACCCATGTCTAAAGAATATGGTCCCAATCTCACGGCTAGGAGTGTCAGAGCATGACATGGTATAGTCTCAAGCCATAGTTAGCAAAACATAGTACAACAAAAAGAAATCAGTATATGAAGAGTTAGATACTCCTTATGCAAAAACACACAAATCAACTTTGCATTCTCGGTCAACCGAAGTCAACTAAGCCTTCAATAAAGACTCAGTCGACCGGAAACATCACACCAAGGTTCAGTTTACCCCCGAATTTTTCCGGCCAAGCGAACTACTCCTTCCGCCAACAAAAACAGAACGAAAGGCATCCTACGTAATAAGTTATTTAATGCCAATTTTCAACTTTCACAAATCCACTATTTTCAAGCAATCCCTGTATAAATCAATTTGTCTATGCTAAAGAAAATTTGCCTTCCACTAATTTCTTCTTTGAGTGGCGATCACCCATTATATTTTTAAAATCATCCTTAAATGATCTTTGAATGAATGTGGTTTTCTTTTTCAAAAAGTCATATTTAATTTGATTTACTTAAAAAAATTTCTTTTCTAATCTTTTAAAATAATACTAACTTTTAAACCTTATAGTTATTAAGTGAGCAGTTTTTAGACCAAAAAACGAAGTTTAAATGCAGCTTTGCCAACTATTAGCTCAACCAATCTCAAAATATTTAATTTTTACAGGGACTGCAGCTGTTAATTGATATGTGGTTACCACACAACGATCCAAACCATTTATATTTATATGATGGATATACAATGTGGATGGGTGATATCCATTAAAAAAAAATCAAAATCTGATCTGCCGTTTGAATGGCTTGGATTGCAGTGAAAAAGCATGCCATCTATATGGTTGAAGGGTGGCCACCATTGTTTAAATGATGGTCAGCTATCTTATGATCCATCTACGTGGATCACTAGACCTTTGGGGTAGCATGAATTGGTGTATGTGCTGGAAGTTGCAGTACCATCCCATCTTTCTTGTGCATGACATCTAAGACCATGCAAAGTAGTGTCTCATTGTTAAGATCATCTGTATCAAAAATTAGGCTGATCCATTTGTTAGGTGGGTCATACTTGCATGTTGAGTGGTTATCTGTTGATTGAAACAGTGTGGTCACTTGATTAGCAGATTGGATTTTTATTTTTATTTTCTGTGGGCGAGGTGATCTTCACATTGGTGCTACGGATGCCCTACCCAAATGGTGTTTTGGTAGGAAGATTCAGGCATGGATCTTCAAAGGTGGGTCATTGATGTAGAGTGGGTTGCGGACAGTTTCATGGCTAAGAGGGATAGGAAAAGGCCCGATCGACGATAGAAGTGATCCGGACCGTCGGACCTTAGATCGGGCGCATCTCACAATCCAGAATGAGTAATCAGGCGTAAAATATATGATTTTGTGGTAGAATGAGCTACTTTAGCCAACCAACCTTGCTACGCCAGGTTGCGCAAGCCAGATTTGTGAAATACCTCCGAATCGACGGTCATTTCTCTATTTTAATTTCGTTTTTACTATAAATAGTAAGTTTTAGTTTGATTATAAATCTTCATACGTTGGGCTTTAGGAGTTGTGTCCAACATGAAAAGTACTTAGAATAATTATGAGAACAGCCTGGTGAAGCCAAATAGGACACTATTTACAGTAAGTTGTGAATTCTAGGAGTTTTAATTGTAGTTTGCTTCTGATTTTGCTCTCATTGCTTGGTACCCCTATATAAAGGGTTTTGAACTCGTTTATTTCATTCATTAATCAATTTCGAATTTTATAAAATTTATTTTCTATTTTACTTGCTTTCTTTCTCGTGGATTCGAGAAGCCTCTGTGAGGAGTCTAGAGAAATTCCGTAGATTCGGAATAGTTATATATCCTCTTGAGGGAGATGGTGCTCGACCTCATCATGTTTATCCTTGCATCAGTCATGGTTAGCAAATCCACATACAACAAAACAAATGGTAGAGGGTATGTTTGTGTTTAATTTTAGTCTACATTGATAAGATAAAAAATACGATAAAAAATGAAACCTGAAAAATATGGAGGATGAAAAGTTTAGGTTTAATATGTAGGCCTTCTATTTGGTAGGTCTCACATGATCATTGGGCTAGATCGTATGATTGGATTACTTTTATGAGTGTACCGGTGTGCTTCACTGTATACATGATTAGTAAAGATAGGTTCGAGAATAGACACGGAGCTCTTTCATAGTATAGAGACTCTTAGGTTTAATTTATTTCCGCCCTCACACACACACACACACACACATATCTGTTCTTGGTCCCTTTATTAACATATATGAAACCATAGTCTTATTAAAATGGTATTTTTAAGCATGTAAAGTGAAAAAGAACATTAATTACTTTCAAAGGTGTCGATCTTCGTTGTTGATGTACAGACGTCCGTTAGCCTGCAAATTAAGTATAACATAATGCTCTTTATACTCATAGATGAAAGAAAAACTATATATATATAAAGGTCCTATGCGGTCGAGCTCATGGGAACTTCCCATGAGGTTGAGTTATGTGGGCCTCACAGTAATGCGTGTTGAACATCAACACCGTGCATTTGATGCGTCCCCTTTAAATAATGAGATATTCCAAAAATCAGCCGTATACTGAACTTAGGTGGGCCATACCATCTAAAATCACGTGAAGTCATGCCTAAAATATATAAAAGCACTTGGTGGGGCTCACCCAAAATTTGGATGCATCTGAAACTTGGTCTGACCCCTCATACAAGTGGGGCACACATAATGGTTTGGCTGAATTTGTGAACCATAGCTCAGTGGGTATAAAAAATGATTATGAATGTTTTAATGGGAGGGTAACCCCTCTCAACTTTTGTACTTGGAGTGGCCTACAAAAGTCATCAGTTGACTCGAATTTTTAGCCCAAGCCAACCATAGAATGGTGACATGCATTACGATGGGGCCCTTGTAGCTCGACCTCATGGGAAATCCCATGAGCTCAATGGCATAGAACCTTTTTCATACACACACACGCACGTGGAAAAGGTTCTATGCCAGCTCGTGGGACTTCCCATGAGGTCGAGTTGTGTGGGCCCCACCGTGATGCGTGTTGAACATCTACTCCATCAGTCAGATGCACCATTCCATGGTGGGCCCAGGTCTTAAAAATCAAGTCAATCCGTAACTTTTGTGGGCCACACCAGTTACAAAAGTTAAGAAGGGTTACCCTCCATTAAAACATTCATAATCATTTTTTGGGCTCGCTGAGAATTGGTTCTCAAATCCAGCCCATCCATTATGTGTGTCCCACTTGGATGAGGGGTCAGACCAAGTTTCAGATGCATCCAAATTTCAGGTGGGCACCACAAAGTGCTTTTATATGTTTTGGGCTTGTCTTCACATGATTTTAAATGGTATGGCCCACTGAGTTCCGTATACGGCTGATTTTTGGGATATCCCATAATTTAAAGGGGACCCAGCAATTTCACAATGTTGATGTTTGACATACATCATGGTGGGGCCCACACAGCTCGACCTCATGGGAAGTTCCCATGAGATCTACCGCATAGATAGAGGTGGGCATCGGACCGAGTCGGATCGGATTAGGTCTAACTCGACTCTACTCGAATTTTTTAGAGCCAAACCTGAACTCGATCTAATCCGGGACCGAGTCCCGATAATCTAACTCGAACAGATTCGAAATCCTGTTGGCCTTAACCGATCCGAGTACAACCCGGTCAGGAAAACCCAGTTGGATCGGATTGGGCAAGGCCAGGATTGTTCAGTTTTTTTTAATGGCATGAAAATCATTATTATTAATGTTTTATACGGTGCAATTTACTTAATCATTGAATATATTTAAACTTTATTATCAACCCCTAAAATGATCTAAAAAAACTGATGAACGGTATAGATAAACCAAAAAAAATTCAAGATGGCCCACATAATGTACTCGGTAGGATAAAAACTAGAGCAATGTAGCTTCTTAAAGAAGCTTTACTCAGAGATATAGCTTCTTGAAGAAGCTTTATAATTGTTGTCTGTAGCTAGTACGGAAGTGGATTGCGTACCGAGTAACTCAGTACGCTAAGCGTACTAAGTAAACCCTGTTGGATCCATAGTGATTGATATATTTTATCCACTCCGTCCATCCATTTTACTGGATAATTTTAGGGCTCTGACTTAAAACCGAAGTATATTCAAACCTCAATTGGACCACACCACAGAAACCGTTTGAATTGAATACCTACCATTGAAAATTTCTTGGGGGCCATAGAAGTTTTGGATCAAGCTTGTATTTGTGCTTTCCCTTCATCGATGTTTGTGTGATCTCATGAACAGGTTGGATGAGAAATAAACATCACTGTGGGCCTTATAAAGGTTTCAACGGTGGAATTACTGCAACTGTTTCTTATGATATGGTACACTTGATCTTTGGGTATGCTTAAATTTTGGCCTCTACCACTAAAATAGGATGGAAAAATGGATGGACGGCGTGGATAGACCAGATACATTCACGTTGGGCCCAACCAAGTTTACTCGGTACGATAGGATCGTACTGAGTAACCCAGTACACAATTCGATTTCAGCTAGCACCAGCTAGCCTACAGCTGTTATTGGTACGTGTCGTGCGAAGACGGCACTGACGCTCCTCGATCTCCGAGTTGTGAGAACGGTTCAAAGGAGATCAAAGTTACATCTTACGTGGCCCCACAGTGATGTATTTATTATATCTACACCGTTCATCTAACAATAGAGATGATTTTAGAGCATTATCCAAAAAAATGAATCATAACCAAAGATCATGTGGACCACGCCATAAATAGCAATAGAGATAATGATTTTCACCGTTAAAAAATTTGTAGGGCCCACTATAACGTTTATTTTACATCCAATCTATCTATGAACAGGAAAAATAAATTTCATACGATCATAAGTAACCGAATGAAGAGAGGAAAAACAAATTTTATATTGATCAAAAATTTGTGACCCTAAAAAGGGTTTCAACGGCAGACGTTCAATCTCCCACTAGTTTTTTAGGTGTGGTCCAGTTGATGGTTAGATCCATCTTATTTTTTGTCTCAAGCCTTAAAATGAGCTCGCCAAATGGATGGACGGTTTGGATATAACACATACCTCGTGATCAGACCCGTTACACTAGCTAATCCGCTTTGTACATAGGCGCTTTCGTCAACTTCGGGTGTAACTATCAAGACAAATAGCTGTATGCACCTGCTACGACTCTCTCTCTCTCTCTCGTTTACAACCATACACCATATCTCGGTATATTTTTCTCTCCAACAGATAAAACCCATGAAGCTCCGTAACCCAACAACAACCAAAGAAAATTTTGATCCATCAAAGGACATCTAGCTAGTCTTTTTTTTACCTTCTTCTTCAATAAGAATAAAGAGGCAGAAATAGAGAGAGAGATAGATATAGAGAGATAAGGTCGGGGGGCTTGGGTGTACATTGGGCGGGTTTTTTTGGCGCCGAACGAAAAGCCTTGGCGGTTAAACTTTTATTTAGAGATATATTTACATCCGGGTCGGGTCGGACTATTTCGGTTCGAGTTTTCGGATCGGTTCTGTCCGGATACACCTCTATCCGAACCTGACCCGAAAAAGATCGGATTTAGATTAGCAAACTCGATCAGGGCCGATTTAGGCCATCGGTTCTGTTCAGAACGGTACCGAGTCGGGTCGGATCGGGTCGGATCCACCGGATCAGGTCCAACATGCCCACCTCTACGCATAGAACCTTTTTCCTATATATATATATACACACACACACACAGACACACGTACGTGTGTATATGACAGGCAATGATCCATGTCTTCACCTTACATACAAAAAAAAGTCTGGTGGGCCACACCAACTTGAACAATGTGAAATTGTGCTTAAAAACTCTGAGTTCATGCTTTGTGACCTGCTTGAGTTTCTGATCAGGCTAGAATCGGTAGACTCCTTTCAACCTATTTAGTTACATCTGATGGGTCGAAACTGATGAAAGATACACACCATGGTGGTCACACACAAACCTATGGTGGCCATCTCATCACCATTGTTTCCTGTGGTGTTGCCCAACTAAGTTGTGGAAATGGCTAGTATTTTGCCTCAGGTCTTAATATCAAGGAGGGCGCCTGATGGACGAAGTTGATTTCACATGTACTATATGGTGGACCAAAACGATATTGGGTGATTTTTAGCCGTGGGTAAAACAGGTGCTGTCGAGTCTTTGGGGTCCGGAAACGGGCTAGCTTGGGGCCAGGCTAGGCGAGAACAGCTCTCGAGCCACCCTACGTGCACGTAACTGCGGAGCACGCATTGGATGGGCGATGGGGCGCGTGGAGCAGACAATCGTATGCAGTGGATGATCTCAGCTGTCGTATGAATCAGCATCATATGGTCGGTACGAAAAATGGTCAAACCGTCCAAATTGAAAGAGGGAATCTCCATTGATCAGTCTCTTTATGAAAGCCACCGCTCTCTTTTTCTCTCCATATTGCTCTCTCTCTCGGGGTTTTCTTCTTTCTTGTGGGGTTTTCTTCTTCTCTGATCTCTCTCTCTCTCTCTCTCTCTCTCTCTCTCTCTCTCTCAGGGTTTTCTTCTACTTTGATCTCCTTCTCCCTCGGGCTCCCCCCTCTCTCTCGTAGGCTTTTCTTCTTCCTTGATCCATTTCTCTCTCTTGGGTCTCGGGGTTTTCTTCTTCTTTGATCTCTTTCTCTCTCTTGGGCTCGCCCCCTCTCTCGCTTGGGCTTTTCTTCTTCCTTGATCCATTCCTCTCTCTTGGGCTCTCTCTCGTGGGCTTTTCTTCTTCATTGATCCATTTCTCTCTCTTGGGCTCTCTCTTTCTCGTAGGATTTTCTTCTGTTATCTCCCCCCATCCCCTCTCTCTCTCGCTCGCTCGACGAGGGTCTGGAAGGAAGATGGATTTCATCTCAACGTCTTCCAATGCAAATGGCAGCAGCTGCGTTATCAGAGCCTTTTCTCCTTCAAAGCCTTCCACGTTCGAAGGCGATGACCGCCATCGTTTCTTGCATGCATGCAATCTCTGCAACAAACCCTTCTCAAAAGACAAAGACATCTTCATGTACAGGTCAGGTTTCCTTTCTTCCATCTCTGTAAAGATAAGACGACGAGGGTAGTTTAGTCTTTTCTCATCCTTTTCTTGTACGTTGTTTTACGAGCTTCGGTAAACCCACACGCGTGTGCATTAAATCCCATCATGTCCCAACATGAAACAATAAATCCAGGATCCAACCCATCTACCAGAAAGGAAAAACTATATATATATACATATATATATATATATATAATCTAGGACAAGAATCAGATTGATCCACTAGTTATCTGGGCCACAATTTTCAAAACAAAAGTGCGGCTCAGAAAAACTCGGCTGAAATTTTCTAACCCGTCTACGTGTTTCCAATATTAGGGACCTCATGATGAGTGTACCAGATCTATTTTTAAAAAAAAACATGCAGAAGGTCGTACCATCTCACGGATGGATAGGATCTCGTACCTATTTGCCGTTCTGGCACGTTAGTGGCGTGTTCACGGGGCGCGGATTAGCTACTGACAGATTGAGCAGTGAGACTAGCTAGCTGAAGTGAAGTCACCAAATTCATTGGACCCTAGCTAACTGAAGTGAAGTCACCAAATTCATTGGACCCCACCATGATGTATTTCTTGTATCCACACCTTCCATCCATTTGGAGAGATCATTTCAGGGAAATATCCAGACAATGAGTCAAATCCAAAGCTCAAGTGTATCCCAGCCCAGAAAACAGTGGGGCAGTGATGCCGGGCATTAAAAACTTTTAAAGTCCACGGAAGTTTTAGATCAAGTTGATATTTGTATTTTCACTTATTTCATATCTTTTTAACTTTTGAACAGGTTGGATTTCAAATAAATATTATGGTGGGCCTTAGGATAGTTCTGACGGTGGGAATCACTCTCCCAGCTGTTTTCTGTGGTGGGGTCCACTACAGATTTTTATCTCCCTCATTCTTTGCCTCATGACTTCAAATGATATTTCAAAATAGATGGACGGTGTGGATATAATACAGACATCATAGTGGGGCCCACAGAACTAAGTGACGTCACTGCGGTAGCCGACTCCCTATTCAACCTGTCAGTATCTAATCCGCGTCCGTGTTCTCGAGGTTTATTACACACGCGTGTGCGCTTAGCAAACCTCTCGTTTGAGAAGCAGAGGAGCGGAAGATATGTACACGCGCAGGACAGAATCTTGAGAAGTGATTACATGCAGGCAGCCCTTTTGTCTTCCGGAAATATGGGAGCGGATTCCTGTGAGCGCGGGCCGAGATACATACCGGTCCACAGGTGTATCTGTGACAAATCCACTCCGTCCATCTGTTTTGAAAGACCATAATAGTACAAGATTCTAAAAATCAGGAAGCTATAAAACTCAGGTGGGCTAAAGAAAATGAAACAGAATGAACGGAAATTTCTACCGTTGAAACCTCTATGGAGCTGAACATGATGTTTATATACTATCCAAACCGTTTAATAGGGTTTTTGCTACTCAGATAAACAGTATGCATAAATATCATCGTGATACAAAACTTCTGTCACCCCTAGGCGTTCAATCCCACTGTTTCGTGTGGAATGACCCACATGAGTTTTGGATCCGCCTTACTTTTAGATACCTGTCCTTTTTTAGTCTTACAAAACAGATGGACGGAGTGGATTTGTCACTGACATCTCTGTAGGCCCCACACAGCTCCTGACACAAGAATATCTCTGTGCCCTCGTCGCAGGCAATCCGCCTCCTGAAATATCTGACACGTGTGTAACATCAGATCCGTGCAAAGTGGGATAGGCATGATGTCACCCAGTGAGAAAGTTGAGGCAGATCCACCCAAAATCCATGGATGCTGATGGTACGACTGAGTGTACTTGTCCACCATGTGGTGTGGCCCACCTAAGGATCAGATATCGCAATCAAGTGATTCTTTGCTGTGAAAGGAACAGATGGATGTGAAAGTTTACATCCAGCTGCCGTATTTTGATAATTTCTCTAGAATATTTTTCTCCAAATTAACGAAACGAGGTTTCATATATACTGACCCGGCCCGGGTGGGTTGCCGGTTTGGTCCAACCCTCCGGTCCGGTCCGTATTTTTTAAACACTGGAAAACATAGGCGAGCCCATACTGAACAGTCCAAATTCCATGATCGGACGGTTATCGTCACCTGAGTTGTTTTTGAGCCATTGGATTGGCCATAAACGAAAAATCTCACTGATCGAACGGATGCTAATAATTAGATTGATGGCTAGCAATGGTTCCCAATTAACGACCAGAAGCTCTCCAATAAGAACGAGCCATTGAGAACAATCACAGGCACAGCTACTCTCTATTTCCAATTCTTCTTGTTAAGGGCATCTTGGTAATTTTCCAGGGATAGAGCTTTCTGCAGTGTGGAGTGCCGGCAAGTGCGGATGGATACGGACGGGGCCGAGGAGGAGGAGTGGAACTCGGGCAAGGCGAGGAAGGGCAAAACCGACCGAGCGAAATATTGCCTATTCCACGGTGCGGTTGGTATTTTCTGCAGGTGTGCGCGACAGTTAGCTGTACTGTTAGTTTGATCTGGGCTCTTGAGTTTTGGGTTTGTTGCTGTAAATTTGTAAATATTCACATTATTAAGGAGTTACTCGTCTTTTGTCCTCTTTCCACTCTCTTTTTAAACCCAAACCTTAACTCGTCGTTCCAGGCGTTGGTTCCTGTCCTTGATGGGTCATCCTCAAGAAACAAGATTTGATTGTATGATCAACCCATGTTTCACGGTGATGAGCCACAATTGACTGATGAAGAGAAGGAACAAAAGCTGAAACTAAAACAAAAGCATGTGTCCGGTTTGAATGGGAAAAGATCCAATGGTAACACGAACATGATGATTACCTAGCAATTATCAACCACCAACAGATGTTTGGAACAAGGGCCGAGTTTGGATTAGAAAGTTAGGACCGCCGTTGGAATCTGGTTAATCGAGTATTTTTGGTCATCATGTGACCTAAATAATGAGTTGTTTGATAAGTAGCTAATAATGGGTCCACTTGAGCTTGGGATCTATCTCATTTTTGAAGTCATACCTTAAAATGATCTAGTAAGATGAAAAGGCGACATGGATGATACCATGCATCATATAGGGGGCCATGGAGCTTGTACTTGAGACACTATTACATGGCAGAATGATCCCTATATTAGAGATGGAATTCTTCTATACCCGAAGCAATGAGCAAATATCATAATGATGGTTTTACCATTCTATACAAAAAATTCGGCAAAATAAATAGGCCTTAAGCGCATATGGCACAGGTAACGTTCTTAAAAATTATATATAGCTACATACAACACATGTGGAAACACGTGCACATAACATCATGTTTTCACGTGGTCCTAATTAAGAATGAACTTTAATCACCTTTATTTCACTTATGTGCATAATGTAGCTTTATTTGCATCAAAGATTCCTTTTTATTTTGTACCATGACATCCATTTTAGGGGTGAAAAGGGTTTTGTTTGGTCCGGTTCGAGGTGAAACCCGAACCAAACCATTTCTTACAGTTCTAGGATTTTTGGAATTAGAACCGAACAGTTAGCACCCTAGAACCAAACTGTGAAAACCGACTCGATTCCGGATTGATTTCATGGTTCTGGACTTTTTATAATCTAGCCCAATTGCATGTTCTATTTTATAATTTAGTCCATGTCCATTCACGTTGTGATCTATTTGATGAATGATTTATATATTGTATATAGTGTGAAAAAATATATTTATGAAAACAATCAAAAGGTGAATTGTAAACCATAAATCACGAGTCAAATATATAACTAAAATATATTGTAAACTCATGGTTCTAGATTCGGTTCCACGGATCGGATCCATGGTTCGGATCACGGTTTAGTTCGGTTCTACATATCCCCAAATTGAAACCAAACCGAACTAAACGATTCTTTAATTTTTGGAACTGGAACTGGAACGATGTACTCTAGAACAGGACCAAATTGGACCGTTTGGTTGGTTCTGATCTGATTCCACGGTTCTATCGGTTCGATGTGCACCCCTAATCCATTTGTCTACAACTATGTATTAACATTACAAGATTAATATGATTTAGGACCATGGGCCATTAACTGTTAACCAATCAAACCAACCATGCAGGCATAATCCACATGTGTCCCATGTGTAGAAATGAAATGGAAGAGTGGTATGTACGGGTCCCAGTTGGTCACCATTAAAGGGTTAATGGGATTTGCATATGGAGAGATCAAGGGGTCAATCGAGCACGGCGGTACATGATTCGGCTCATTCGACAGGCCGGCTCAATTGCGACCATTTCATGACATAGGAAAGCTGGGTGCTTCACATGTACATGATAAAAATGGACAGTTTGGAAACGTATGATCAGCAGTCCATATTCAACTTTCTTGTATGGTTCACCCAATAATTAACCATCTAGATGAACCGTTAGGAAGGAAGCATTTGATAAATTGAACATGAGACCTTCTCTATTAAAATAGAGTGACAGGTGTGGTAGTCCGGTTGGATTTGGCATGGGTCTCTCACGGCCCACCCAGCCAGGCTGTTAAGAAAGCCAGCAGAAAGGGCCTGGTATATGGCATGGATTGAACTCTTACAGTTGAAAACTTCCTAAGGCTGGCCGTGAAGTGTGAACTTACGGTTGAAAGCTTCGTAAGGCTGGCCGTGAGGTCTTGGTATCGATTCCCAGTGGGGGTGGCTAGCAGTGAAGTGTGAACTAACGAAGGGTGCACTCAAAAAGGACAAAAAAAAAAAGAAGAAAAAGAAGCTGGCCGTGATGTTTATTTGCCATCCAACCTTTGCATACGGTCACGTGGGCATGTAGGAAGGGAAAAAATTAAATATTAGCTTGATCCAGATCTTCCGTGGTGTGGTCAACGGTAAGCTTTCAATCTCCACTGCTTACCGTGGTGTGGCCCACTTGAGCCTACAACATATCTCGGTTATTTAGAATCATATGTTAAAATGGTATTTCAAAATGAATAGACGGAGTGGATAAAACATATAAATTACGGTGGGCCCACGGAGCCGCTGACAGGACCGTCCGTCGCTTGCTAGGTCCTGGTTGACCGTAGTTTCCAGTCCACAGGTAACTATTTGAAAACCTTTTAAAGAAGTTATCAGAACGTAAATTCGACACTAATTAGTTATTATTATTATTTATTATTTATTTTTTTGGTAAAAATAACTTCGAGGGCACAGGCAAGGTAAACCTGCAGATCCCAGCGTTCCATCCCGATTGCGCGTTCATCATCTCCTTGGGCCTAAGCTCTCTCCCTTTCTGTCACCAGCGAAAAATATAGGGGTTTGCCTTTTCTTCTTAAATGGCTTTGGCGGGGCGTCATCGACCTAATTTAGCTCTCATCCAAAGGATCCTGAGAACCGAGCACGTTTTCACGCAGAGATCTGCTACTCAAAGGAGCTCCGCCAGTCCTAATTTCGCCACAACCGAGGTAAAAAGGAAAAAAATAGGGTCTCTTTCATCATTTTCATCTATTCCTTTGTGACTATCAGATCGTATTTGTGTTATGAAATCCCCAATTGCGTTGGAAGATTGAACTGATTTAAGCCGATTCATGTGGTAAATGAATCAATGTGAGCCGTTTATAGTAAAACTGATATTGCTTTTGTTTTTTTAAAGTCTTTAAGAGGTGTTATACCGGCGGAAGTGTACTATTTAGGCTGGGTGAAATGGCTTTTATTATTATTATTATTATTATTATTATTTTTTGGGGTTAACCCCTGATCTTGGCCATTTATCTTCTGGCCCCACCGTGCATGGGTTCAGTTTAAAAAAATGTTAGTCATATGATTGGTTGATCAGCCATTGGCTAACTGTTGATCTGTAGGAATCAATCCAACCATTGAGATTGCTCAATTGCTGGTGCTTTTGGGGAATGAAATATCCATGATGCGCTAGTCCGTGTGAATTGCCTGGATGTCTGAGAAATGGGCCTTTTGTACTGCTGTTCTGTAGAACTGAATGCACTGCTTGTTTCGAATCAGCATCGTGTAATGCCTTATTATAGAATGCTGCCAGCATCGTATAATGCCTCCCCAAAGCAGAAATGATTTTTATTTGGGCAGCATGCCATATGGGTAGGGTAGCCACATTTAAGTGATCCAGACTGTGCATTTCAATGGGCTCACTGTGGATGGTCGAAGGGATGAAAGTTTCCTCTATTGAATACTCCCAGCCATCAGATTGGTGGGTCTTTTTCTTCTATTGCATATGATCTGTGGACTCCATTTTATTCTTAACCATCCATTTTTGGGTAACAATCGGATGTCTGGAACTTGAGTTGTCCAGCGGGTTCGGATGAACAGTTTTGGGTCTCTGAAAAGTATGAGCTTCCCATATGGAATGCTGATGCAACCAAAATTCCTCTAGTTTGGGCCCACCATTCTATATTTCCTATTGCAGATGTACTACTTGCTCGCCTCATTTTAATATGCACAGATGGTGAATCCATTCATCCTCTAATATTTTGCTTATTTCTGCTATTCAGATGCTGCAATAATTTGTACTGTCCTCATTCTGATATATCTTTCCTATTGATTATTTTCAGAAAATGGTATTCGTTGGTTACTTATATAAGTAGCTGGTTCTCTTGGTATGGCTGTGGTCTGACTCATTGTTCTTCTTTTAGCAGAGTTTGAGGAATTATGCAACTGCAACCAGTTCAAAGGAAGGAAAAGTGAAGGTGAAATATATTTTTCAACCTTTTGACAATATGAGAGCTGTGTAAATAGAATTATTTTGTACTATATGAGTTATAAAAGTGGCATTCAATTGAAGAACATGTTTCCCTACTCATTTTACCTCAGTTATTGTGAGAAATTCCCTCAGTTTTTGACATTTCAGTTTCCATCTTCAACCTGCCCAACAGTTCTTGTTCTTGATATTTTTTTGGTTGGTAAGGGGCTGTCTTTCCAACTAGTGTTCTAAATTGCAGCACATTATTGGTATGCTTAAAGGAGTACACAATATATGGTTAAAAAAAAACACCTATGATGGCAAATGCCTTGTTATCTTTGGGTACTGAATACTAGCATTTTGGGGCTAGGAAAATGTTCGATCTGATGTTCTAGATACCTTACCTTTTACAGCAACAGCTGTTTTGGTGTACATCTCTTCTGATATCAGTCACAAACCATGATCTGGTAGAAGGCACCAGGTTTATGCTATTATTGTTTCGATGTTGCTAGAGTTGCAAGTTTCTTGAGTAATGAAGTTTCTGGTGGATCTCCACTGTTTGCTGTGTTTTTGCACAAGTTGAAGTGAGACACGATTTCTTTGAAAGCTGCCCCATATGTGTTGCCAGAGAAGAATGTCAAAATCGCCGTCTCAATCTTGACCACAAGCCCAAAGTTTTTGTTAACATGAACAACCACTAACTTTCAGCTTTTCTAGGTAGCTGAGTTAGTTGCTTTCTAACTGCGTGTTTCGAGAAGCTGACCTCCATCTCATATTTAGCCGGATGGAGTTTTGAAACTTGAAACAGCTCTCAAAATCCTCCACCATTGCCCCAAAAGAACAAATTTAATGTGCCTCAGGCTTCTAATTCCTAAAATTCGTCTTCATTTTCCTTCTTGGCTTGCCCATCACTTCTTTGAAGGACATTCTTTCTGATCCTGTAACAAAAAATGTTGCACACATAATGGCAAATTGGAAAATGTTTCCTTAATGAAAGTGATCTATCCTAAGGAATGAGTGATAGCAACCTTCAACGATTCCATGAGCAAGAAGCCATGGACCCCTGGTGGAGAAGCCTGTACAAGTAATCATCATGTCATTGTTGCATTGAAGATGATACATGCTCTTACGAACCTCAATTACTTGAACAAATTGCAAAGTAGAAGCCTTTCTAAAAGTGGACGAAAAACAATCGGCTGTTAGGCTAAATAGGGAGCAAGAGAAGGGCCCTCGGTGCTCTGTTCGAAATAACCCTATGTTTGACCGAAGGATTTTGAAACATCACCAAATCCACCTTTTTTTTTTGAGAGGTGTCAACAAATCCACTTTCTTTAATCCAAAATCCCATCCCTCAATAGCCTACATGAAGGGATCTATTTGCTCCCATCATTAGTCATTTCTGAATTAGTCTTGGCCATTATGTCACCATGGCTTAATCTGCCATTATGTCACCATGGCTTAATCTGTAGGTGGCTTTGGTAAACTTGTTTTCCCTGCATAGATTCTCTCACAAACAACACCACTCTAGTTGGACTCATTCAAATGGCTCATAATTTCCTTGAGCAT
The DNA here is from genome assembly GCF_029962835.1 of Magnolia sinica. Lineage (NCBI taxonomy): Eukaryota > Viridiplantae > Streptophyta > Magnoliopsida > Magnoliales > Magnoliaceae > Magnolia > Magnolia sinica. The sequence goes on from NC_080573.1 coordinate 140,281,177, forward strand.
ACTTCCAAAACTTTTACGAAAATCTCATGCATCCTCCCATTAGTTGAATGTTCTACTTCTCCCATCTTTCACCTCATTCTCCTTTTGTTCCTTCTTTCAAGCTTCTGTAATTTTTGCGAGTTTTGCTCATCTTTATCGGACTTGGGTGCTTGAACATTATGTTAATACCATCCTTGACAAATGAATGGTCAAATGGGTGGTAGTTCAATTGTCCAAGTAAATGCACCATATCGTAGTCCTGCAGGCATGGTCTCCCAACAAGATGTGAATTGCATCATGGAGGTTACATCACACTACAACTCATCCATGTATTAATATTAGAGAAGGATACTGAGTACTTGTATTTGATAGAGACTTCACCTTGTTCCAATGGATCTAGTAAAGATGTGGATCTGCATGTTCTTTCAGTTTTAGCTTATCTAAATGTGAGAGTGTGTTCTCACAACTTGTCCCATCTATTAGAATCATGCGTATCTTCTCACCAAAATTGCAAGTGGTGTGAAAAATATTGTGCTCCAACCATTTCTTTTTTTGAAAGATAACTGAAACTTTCATTGAAAAAGTGCTGAGATAGTGCCAAAGCTAGAACAACAGAAACAAGAAACAAGAAACAAAACAAAAATGAAAGAACATAAGAATTACATCTTTCCCAACCATTTCTTTTTTTGAAAGATAACTGAAACTTTCATTGAAAAAGCGCTGAGATAGTGCCAAAGCTAGAACAACAGAAACAAGAAACAAGAAACAAAACAAAAATGAAAGAACATAAGAATTACATCTTTCGCAACCATTTCTTTTTTTGAAAGATAACTGAAACTTTCATTGAAAAAGCGCTGAGATAGTGCCAAAGCTAGAACAACAGAAACAAGAAACAAGAAACAAAACAAAAATAAAAGAAAATAAGAATTACATCTTTCCCAACCATCCATTGCCCACCGTTCATTCCGTCACAATGTTCCACACATTACAAATGACCCAATCGACATCATGGGAGACATTATGAAAGCATCTACCATTCCTCTCACCCTAGATAGCCCACAATCCAGCAAGGAGATAGCCTCCAAACTGCGTGCACACTCTTGCGGAATGCCACCTTGTACCAAACTAAAAGAAGGTCGCTGATTTCGAAGGTCATAGACCACACTAGATTGAATCTAGTGATGAGAGGTGTCCAAACATGGCTAGCAAAGTTGCAATGGATGAGCAGGTTAACCAACGTTGCATTGGACATACACAAAAGATAAATATTCAAGATGATCAATGGGTGCTTTTGAGGATTGTTGATGGTCATAATTCTATTCCTTCAGGCATGCCAACCAAAAGCCCCTATCTTGGGAGGAGCGCCATAATGCCACACATGAGAAGTCTTCCCATAACTCTCCTCTTCTTCAGAAGCATGAAGTAAAACGATTTAACTGTGAAGCTTCTTAATTTGTCTTTTGTCGAAATCAAACTATCGCTTCCCTACCCTTGGCTTACAAGGATGCAACCATTCCAACAAGCAACATACTGTTCCACCTTCTCATCTCGAAGGGATCGGCGGCAAGGCGAATACTACACAACTGATTCGCCATGAAGCTCAAATTACTTGTCGATCGTTATGCTACTTTCCTTGGCTAGATTAGTAACACTCGGGGAACCGATCCTGAAGTGGTAAATCACCCAACCCCGCCGCCCCTTATGCTTCATTCCGAAGATGCCTTTCCAAACAGGGGAAGCTCTATAAATAGAAGAGTTCTTAGTCCACCATCCTCCATTCGTACATCCATATTTGCTAGCAACCACCCTTCTCCAAAGAGCTCACATCTTTGTACCAAATCTCTGCCACCATTTGCCCAAGAGGGATTTGTTCATCAGCTCCAAGGATTGAATATTGGCGCCACCTTCAACAAAGGGTTTGCACACTTCACTCCACCTCAGAAGGTGAAGCCTTTTCTTCTTGGCTGAACCTCCCCAAAGAAAATCCCACCTTAACCTATCCAAGTGATGAAGTACCGCCTTTGGGCATTTGAATAGAGACATGAAATGGATGGGAAGATTGGATAAAGTTGCTTCAATAAGGGTAATCTGCTTGCCAAGAGTATATACCACCCCCTCCAACCTGCCAATTGTCTCTCAAACCTCTCCACCACCTTGTCTCAAAGATGCTTAGTTGGCTTTCCAATACATAGGGGAAGGCCCAAATAAGACAAGGCGACTGATCCTGCCTTGGATCCCAAGAGATCAGCTAGGAGACCATTTTCTTCCTTGTCCATATGGATTGTGAACCATATGGGTTTCGAGTAGTTCGCGTTTGGGTAAATTTACCTTTTGACTTGACAGAACTTCAAAGCGTTGGATGATCATACTTAGATTATTAATCTTAACTTTGCCTGCCTTGTAAAAAAGAATCATATCATCCACAAATCGAATATGGGAGATTGGAGGGATCTCATGGCTCGCTTGGATCCCAATAAACAACCCCACCTCCTGACCTTTGGAAAGCATCCTACCCAAGGGTTCGACAATGATGGCGAACAAAAAAGGGGAAAGCGGACCTCCTTGCCTTATGCCTTTTGAACATTTGAAGCAACCTTTGAGTGATCCGTTCACTAAAATCGTGAATCTAGCCGAACTTAACACATTCCTATTGTACTCCAACTATTGCCCTTCATTTATCCCTAGCATCGACCAATAACCAACGTCTCCTGCTATCTCCATACACATTTGTTGCATTTTTTTTTTACAACTTGTGCCTTATCATCACATGCTCTTTATTCTAATGCTTTACTTTTTATTGCACACAATTTGGTGTCTTTGACATAGTCTCTTTCCTTGACCAAATCCGCTTTTACTTTGGACTTATGTGAAGGACATTCAAAAGCACGATGTCGTAGCTTCTCACACTTACATTACATGAAGTGCTACCTTTTTTTAGAAGATAACAAAGGTCATTCATTAAAAGAGGGAAAGGGAATTCCCAGAACAAAGGAATGGATGGACAAACACCTGCAAATGCAAGATTGAACACAGTGGGATTAAAACCACCGGCCAGCAGAGCAAATGAAATATTTAATTTGCGAGCAAAAGCTTTGATTTCTTTAAACAAAAAATGAAGAGACAATGGGGTGCAACCTGCCTCATTAGCCCTACTAATAACCTTTGTAAGCACACATTCAATAGAGATGCTAATGCCAAAAATGCTTAAATACAGCTTGACAGCTTCTTAAGGAGGAAGGAAATAGCCTTCATCTTCGGGTCTGCCCTGGAAGGATCATAGAAACCGAAGGCCATCTTTCCCCTGTTGTCAAGCAGAATGCCACCCAAGCCGAAAGCTTGAACATCTCTATTAAAAGCAGTAATCCTTCATCCAGAGCCACCTACCATCCCTCAACCTATGGGAGGTCCCGTGGCTGTCTTACATGGGAAGTTAGCTTCTTGTTCCATCATCGATGTTGGTGCTTTGGGGTAGTGTGTTGTCTCCGAAGTCTTGGTTGTCTTACATGGGAAGTTATCCTGCTGCCTCATTGTTGATGGTCCTTGTGGGATGTTGGATCATCTCCCAAGTCCGCAATTAATTATCTCTTCTGCCATCAATGCAAGTGTGTAAGCATTGGACATTTTAAACACATCTTTGAGAGCCAATTTATTCCTAATATCCGTGCTAATACCATTAATATATCTTGAAAACTTTTGGTCTCTGTACTAGTGCAATCTTGCTCGTGATGTCAATGCATGAAATCCCTAGATATATTCATTTAACGATTTGTTTCTTTAACGGACTGTGACATCTTTCCTAGAGGTTTTGTGTGTAAGTCATGGGTAAGAACTTTCTTTCCACCTTCTTCTTCATTTTTCGCAAGAAATTACCTTTCCCTTGCCTTGATGGATTCGTTCAGCTTGAAGATTGTTTGACCGTTGTTAATATGTGATGGAAAAACTTCTTGGCTTCCAATTTAACCTTCTAATGGTCTTTTTGTCTATGTGCAAAGGACTGTGGGATTATGGAATTTCTGCATTAATTCCAGATTTATCAACTGTCAAAGAATTTGATCATTGGTGCCTTCACCAGTTGTGGCCATCTGTTGTTGACTTTCTTTGTGTCCTCGTGCTCTAATTCCAGCCTCCAAATTCCCTCCATGTTGGAGCTCTCTCACTCTATTAGTATGTTGGAGCTCTCTCACTCTATTAGTATCATTGTCTAACTTATGTGTGAGTTGATATATCCACTGTGTCACTTCTTTTGAAGCCATCATGAGACATGTAGAGTCAAAATCTGCAGGGAATAGTCTCGCCTTAAAGGGGCGGGGACACCCTGTTGTCATAAAAATAAAAAATAAAAATCTGCAAATGCTCACCCGTTCTGATACCAAACTCGATGCTCAAATCGCAAGAATGGATGAAGAATGCACCCACTAGAATTCTAGAAATTCTCTCATTTGCTACCTGTATATACTTGAAACATTTTGAAACAGATTCTTTCCCGCTTCCATTCCTGTATCTGTTGGCACTTAGCTTCAAGCTTCATGCAACCCTACTCATAGAACAACCCCTATTTATAGATCCTGATGAAACACCCTAAAATGCTTATTAAATTCTAACAACATTTCCCAACTGTTAGATTGATTCCACATCAATAAAATCTATCCAAAATAGCAACAAATGAATGTTCAAGGATTTTTCAAAAATTTAATGTCTAAAAAGTAGCTTTTGCAAATCCAGAGAATCAGCCTCCATGATCTTCAAAGAATCAGCAGAATCTTGAACTAGAATCCTTCAAAAACAGCAATTGTAGACCCTGAAATTTAGGCCCGAAATCATCAACGAACAGGCACAGCCCACAAATTTGACACTTGATGGGCTTGGGGACTTGCATCAAATTGTGTAATTCTTTCCAAGACTCTGTGATGTCTGTAGTTGAATGAATCACATGGATAATAGTTCACAATTTTGTTGGTGAATGCATTCTAAAAATTCTTCCTCTTATACTTCCATCTTTGTTGTGGGGTGATTAGCTTTTAGGATTATTTTACTGACAAGAACATCTATTGCTCTTTTACTTTCCAGTAAATTTTATCTTTTAAGTGCTAGTTCTACCCATGCTGATTTTCTCTTGGGGGTTCTCCATGACATTGCAGGTACCTTTGGCTTTGTTTGGAGTGTCTGGGAACTATGCCTCTGCTCTGTTCCTTTCAGCATCCAAAGCTAACTTGTTGGACAAAGTTGAATCCGAGCTTCTTGACCTTGTCGAGGCTTCCAAGAAAAGTTCTGTGTTTTCACAGTTCATAAACGACTTATCAGTGCCTGGAGAGACCAGAGTAAAGGCTATGCAGGAGATTTTTTCTGAAGCTGGATTTTTAGATATCACAAAGAATTTTTTGGGTATGACTTCTCTGCATCTAGGGATTTGTTTCTCATCTAATGAACTTGTAGCACTTGGAAATTGCTAGATAATTGAATTTATAGAAACATATCTTTGGGGGTATAAATAACATGTGACTATGGTATTTATTAATTATTATTATTATTTTTGCATACGAATGACAGCATAAGCAGTACTAATGTAGGCCCATGGCCTACTATAGTGTCCAACATATGCTGATTTCAGACTGTTTGTTGCTATATTAGGGCCTAAATGTCAGGAATGACCATTTACTATTTGTGGAAGATATGGAGGCTGATTTAAAGATGTAATTGATATGAGGGCTGATTTAAAGATGCGATTGAAGATTTTGAGGATTATTTCCTAGATTTGCTTTTCCCAATATTGGGCTTGTTGTCATCTTAGATGGATTAGATTGATTTGAAATCGATCAGTAGTTGGGGGATTTTCATTACAGATTCATAGAGATTGTTTTCAGGGTCAATGGGGGTGGAGTTATGCAATTCAAATTTTCTGTGTGAGGTTTAGGTATTATAGGTTTGACATCAATAAAGTTATTTCTCCCTCAATCCTAAACAAAAAGTTATTTCTCCCTCTCTAATCAAATATTCTTGTGGGTGTATTCTTATCACTTTCTTTGCGGTTTGGGTGTCGAGATCACATTGACTCAATAACTAGGTTGCACCATTTTGGGATCAAAGTGGGTCATCTTTGGGGATTTTCGACTCTAAATAATCTTCTAATGGCTTTGAAAGGGGTGGCATAGGAAGAGTTTCTGCAATTAACCCAATTGATTTGCACACTCACAGATCAAGTGTGTCAACTCACGTACATGGTAGACAATCTCACTAATCAAGTGGAGAGCTCCGACATGGAGGGAATATAAAGACCGAAGTTAGAGCATCTGGACACGTAGAGAAATGCCCCAACCAAGGTCCTAACCAACAATGGGCAACCCTAACTTGTGAAGACACAATGATTGAATCCTTCGATTGTTGGGACATGACAGAGAGCTCAGAATTAAAGTAGAAATTGTTGAATTCTGTAGTCAGTTACATGTTGATGACTCCATTGATTGATTACGGTAGAAAAAGGTAAGGTATCCAAAAACGATTACGTAACGGCTATTACGGAAAAAAGACCAGTTATGGCCCCATTACAAGGCCGATATATATATATATATATATATATATATATGTATATATTAAAATCATAGGCAATCGATGTCTGGAAGGTAGGCATTCCAAATTTTCTAAGTTCAAGTTTTCTTGAGTATTGTAAGAAAAAAAGGTTTGATATCAATAAAGTTATTTCTCCCTCTCTACTCTAATATTCTTGTGGGTGGACTCTTGTTCATATTTTTTGCAATTTGGGTGTCGAGATCTCATTGACTCGATAACTGGGTTGGACAATATTGGTTTCAGAGTGGTTCATCTATGGGTATTTTTAACTCTTAAGTCATTTCCTAATGGTTTTGAAAGGGGTGACATAGGAAGGGTTTGTGGAAGCAACCCAATTGATCTATACACTCATAGACCGAGTAGATCAACACATGCATACGGGAGGAAAAATCTCACTAATCAAGTGAGAGAGCTCTGACATAGAGGGAATCCAGAGACCGAAGTTGGTGCACATGGACACGTAGGCGAATCGCGAATGTCCCCACTAAGGTCCTAACTAACAATGGGCAGCCCCGACTTGTAAAGATACATTGATCACACCATTCGATTGTTGAAACGTTTGTGGAATTCCATGGTTGGTTGCATATTGATGACTTCATCGATTGGCTAAGCAAGGTTGAAAAGGCAAGGTATCAAAAACTGGTAATGTAATTGCTCATTATGAGGCCAATAAAATATTTTTTCAAAAAAGAAGAAGCCTATAGCGGCTATTACGGGAGTTGTAACAACCTTTATATCCCATATCGTAATGGTAACGACATTATAAGGAAATCATGGACAATTAGAATGTTAAGTTGGTAGCTAAGTTATCTGGTGACAAGTTGGCATGGTGGGACTCCAAGCTTAACGAATCTCCCAAGGTAAGGAGAAAGTAAATTTTTGAGAAAAGATGAAAAATAAGTTAAAAAGTTCTACTTGCGATTTATGCTTGTGACTTTTGTCAAAGATGTTAAAATTTAAGTGAAGGGAATAAATCGGTAAATGAATATGCCATGGAGTTCCATAAATTAATATCACGAGCACGTTTTTTTTTTTTTCCTGAGTATGAAGACCAAAAGATTTCAAGATATCTTAGTGTCTCAACTTGGGTGTCAAAAATGAATTGGCTTTCAAAGATATATTTAAGATGTTCGATGTATATACACTTGCATTAAAAGCCGATGAGATAATTAATTGGTAACTTGGGAGACGATTTAGTGCCTCACGAGGATGATTATTAATGATGGGACGACATGCTAACTTTCCACGTAATGTAACTACATGGCTTTCTATAGGTCGAGGGATGATGGGCTTGTTGGGGCACAAAAAATGCACGAGTCAATAAGAATTTGGTTTGTTGCGCATTAAGGTTGCAAGATAGGCAGGCCTGCCCATCGCATGACCCTCTCTCTCTTCCTGGATCTCTCATTTGCACAGCATTTTTCCATTGAGCGTCCCTCTCTTTATAATCCCTCTCTCTGGTGAATAGGGTTGTTCGTGAATAGTGTTGCGCAGGAATAGTGTTGTGCGTGAATAGCGTTGCGCGGGAATAGTGCTGTTGCGCGGAATGGCGCCCGTGACACATAAATTGAGGCCTCACACATGTGAAAGCCTATAAATACCCTCTCCTCCTCTCATTTGCATAATCAGAAGTTTTAGAGAGGTGCCAGAAGCAATGAGAGAGAGAGGAGCAGGTATTGAGAAGATGTGTTGTGTGGACCCGCACAACAGAAGATGTGTTGCGCAGACCCGCACAATAGAGATGTGTTGTGCACGCTCGCACAACAAGGTACACTGCATATGGGTGTAACAAGTGTACCCACAACTCTATTCTTTGCAGTTTTGTGGATTCTTTTACGGTCCGACCTCGAATATATATATATATATATATATATATTCAGCGAATGTCGGCTTAAAGCAAGGATCTTGGACCCGCACAACCCTTCTGTCGCCCTGACGGATGCAAAACACACCGAAATGCTGTCGAAATTGCCATTGGATTACTTATTTTTTATGTCATTGTGCCGATTTATTGTATTTTGTTTCAGAATTAAGGGAAACACGATGATGTAAACGAACCTAAAATCAATAAAATTTATGATGATGAATATTTTTCTGTCTTCTTTGTTATTATTGAATAAGATAATCTCTAAACGAAATACATTCGTTTCTTGTCGAAACAAAATGGTGACTCCACTGGGGACATCCTCTCCTTAATCTCTAAAACAAAATACAATTTTATTTAATTAAAATAACTGGTACTATGTTTTGAATAATAGATATTCCGTCCTTACACAACTGCAATGGTTTTTCTCCCGACTAATGCAATTGTTTACTTCACACCCAATGGATTCGCGGTAGATTATATCGATAATACGTGATCACCGCTACAGAAAGTACCAGAGAAAGTTGAATCAGTTACGATCAAAGATAGACAATGCCAGATGATGTCTAAAATAGTTTATGCTTCACCAGCAGTGTAGCAAGACGATGAAAGATGGATGATAGTGACATTCGAAAGACGAAGGGTTCGATCTGTTCCCACAAGAAGTATCGTCCCGCCAAGTACGGTTAGAGGGTCGATTATGCGAAATGTCACGAGGCGCAGCCTCGCCTCAGTCACGCAATTATTTCATTCGAGAAGGACTGAAAAGCCCATCACTCTCGAATGTCTTCCAGTACCGCCAACTACAACTATAAAGACATCTTCCACAGAATCATTACGAATTCAGAAGAACAAAGGGAAAACCGTTGTGACAAGCGAATGTTCGCGTACAACACTCCCCCAAAGAATTTAACACGAACTCATGCACCAAGGACATTGCGATTCGAGTCAGTTGGTCCTTTGAAGTAGCAGTACGCTGGTTTCGAATCCCACAATAGTTCATCTTCCTTAGTAGAGTCGCCATTTTGTTTCGACAAGAAACGAATGTATTTCGTTTGGGGATTATTATTATTATTATTTTTGAAAAGTCACTGAATATATTGAAAAGGAGAAAGGGGAGAAAAACAAGGGGAAACAAAAACGGGAGAGAATGGGAGTTTCCGAGTAGGCAAAAACAAGCCATTACACCCCAAGAAACAGAAAATCAACTTGGTTAAAGCCAAGACCATCCATTCAATCAGGAGACGCTTGGCTTTACTGGCTATAGCCATGGCGGGATTAGAGATATCCCTAAAACACTTGTTGTTTCTTTCTTCCCAGACGGACCACTAGATTGCTATGATCGCCATGCGCCAGATCCTTGTCTTCTTCTTACCCAAACTGGCCCTGTGCCAGGCTTTGATGAGGAGGGAGACCGAATCAGGAAAACACCACTTCAAATTGAAGCAGTTGAGAAAATCTGTCCAAATTTTTGAGATGAAAGGACATGAGAGTAAGAGGTGGTCAATGCTTTTTTCATTCTTCATACAACATAGGTAGATGTTGACAATAGACATGCCTCTTTTTCTCAAATTGTCCATTGTGAGGATTCTTTTGGACCCTACTAACCAGGCGAAGGCAGCGTGTTTGGGGGGAACAGAGTACTTCCAGAACTTGAAAGGAGGGAGGACCTCAGTGAGGATCGAGCCTTGGTCCAGTTGCTGATAAAAAGATTTGACAGAGAAAGTGCTGGAAGATTTATCTGCCTTCCAAATTAGCTTGTCCTGACTCAAAGGATCTTGCGTGCTCGAATGAATGCGCTGAAGAAGACCCGCCAGCTCGTCGATCTCCCAGTCCTAAAGCTTCCTCCTGCAGTCTATGATCCAGTCTATCTTGCTGTCTAGATATGTATAGCAGTCGGCTAAAAAAGACTTGGGGTTGGAGGCGAGGCGATGAATATTCGGAAAATCGGCTTTCAAGGGGGCTTCGCCCACCCAAGTGTCTTCCCAAATTGGATTTTGGCCCCATTTCCCAGGCTAAAGCCGAAACCTGGGAGAACTGCCTTTTTTACAGACATAATCCCCTTCCAAATGGGCGAGGCCCTATATCGAGAAGAATCTTTTGGCCACCAGCCACCGCTTGATTTTCCGTATTTTCCTTTGATGATCTTGTTCCACATGCTGTAGTCCTCCAAACTGAGTCTCCAAAACCACTTACCTAGAAGGGCTTTGTTCATCCTCTTCAAATATTTTATGCATGCACCCTCGCACTCGGTCCGCTGACATACTTGAGACCAATTAACCAGGTGAAATTTGTTGGAGTCTTCCTTGCCGTTCCATAGAAAATCGCGTCTGAGTTTTTCAAGTATTGAGATAACCGCTGTTGGACATTTTAGGAGAGACATGAAGTATGTCGGGAGATTGGAGAGGGCTGCCTTGATGAGAGTGATGTGGCCTCCCAAGGACAAATATCTGCACTTCCATCTGACCAGATATTTACCGAATTTGTTGATGACCTTATCCCAAATGGATATAGGGGGCGGCCCCAAGCATAGCGGGAAACCAACGAAAGAAGTTGGCAGGGAAGTGGAGGAACACCCAAACGCGAGGGCGAAAGAACTGACCTCTTTGTCCTTAAGATTAACACCAAACATTTTAGATTTGGATAGATTGATTCTAAGGCCCGAGACTGCCTCAAAACACCTGATTGTAATGCGAATATTGTTGATTTTAACCAGGTCTGCCTCGTTGAAAAGGAGGGTGTCGTCAGCGAAAAGAATGTGGGAGACTGGGGTTAACAGACCTCTCATTTTGATACCATTAAGAATGCTCGCAGATTGCCTTGCCTGAATCATTCTGGAAAGAGCTTCTCCAATGATAAGAAATAGGAATGGGGACAGGGGATCTCCCTGTTGGATGGCTCTGGAGCTCTTGAAGAAACCCTTTGGGGTACTGTTGAGGAGGATAGAAAAATTGGCCGACCCTAAGCACTCTCCAATCCATCTACACCATTTGTCGGGGAATCCCATATGCCTCATCATGTATTGGTGGAATTTCCAATCAACATGGTTGTAGGCCTTTTCGATATCAAGCTTGCAGCAGATAGATTTACGGCCGTCTTTAAAAGTGGAATGAAGGCATTCATTAGCTATCAACGCACAATCTGTGATCTGTCTACCCGGGAGGAAAGCACTTTGGTGGGAGGATATGATCTTGCCGAGAGAAAGCTTCAGACAGGAGGCCAAGACTTTGGCCAAAATTTTGTAGGGACCCCCAGTCAGGCTTATTGGTCTAAACTTTGAGAAAGAACTAGCGCCCTAGACTTTAGGGATAAGTGCGATGAAGGAAGATCCAAGACCTTTGGACAGGATTCCTCTGTCATGAAATTCTTTGAAGAATAGCATGATATCTACTTTGATCAGATCGCAGAAAAAGATGAAGAAACAGGGAGGGAAACCATCAGGGCTCGGGGCTTTGTCACTGCCGAGGGAACTCAGAGCCATCTTCACTTCTTCCTCAGAAAAGGGAGCAACAAGGGAATCAGCCTCGAGCAAGCTGAGACTGTCAAACTGGAGAGAATTGAGGCTTGGTCCGTTCCATTTGTCCTCGCTGAGAAGGGAACTGAAATAGAGAATTGCTTCGTTAGTTATTTCATCTTTATCCTCGACGCGACGACCATTGGCATGGATGATGCTTATTCTGTTGTATCTGGAGTGCATGCTGGCAACCGAATGGAAGAATTTGGAATATTTATCCCCTTCTTTCAACCATTTAGCTCGGGATCTTTGTTTCCACGCAATTTCATTATCTAGGGCCCTCGCCAACAAAGACTGAATGAGCTGAATCCTTTTGGATAAACTGTCCATAGACGTATGAATCATCATAGATTTTATTGATTTAATAAATAAGATAGAAGAACATTCATCATCATAGATTTTATTGATTTTAGATTCATTTACATCCTCGTGTTTCCCTTGATTCTGAAACAAAGTACAATGAATTAATACAATGACATGAAAAAGAAATAATCCAATGACAATTTCAGCAACACTTCGGCGTGTTTTGCATCCGTCAGGGAGACAAAAGGGTTGTGTGGGTCCAAGATCCTTGCTTCAAGCCGACATTCGTTATATATACATATATATATTATTGGAGGTCGGACCGTCAAAGAATCCATAAAATTGCAAAGAATAGAGTCGTGGGGACACTTGTTGCACCCATATGCAGTGTACCCTGTTGTGCAAGTACGCACAACACATCTCTGTTGCGCAGGTCTGTGCAACACATCTTCTGTTGCGCGGGTCCACATAACACATCTTCCCAATACCTGCTCCTCTCTCTCTCTCTCTCTCTCTCTCTCTCTGCTTCTGGCACCTCTCTGAAACTTCTAATCATGCAAATGAGAGGGAGGGGGTATTTATACGCTTTCACATGTGTGAGGCCTCGATTTATGTGCCATGGGCCCCGTTCTGCGCAACCTAACAAACCCCCACAGCAACACTATTCAAGTGCAACACTTTTCACGCGCAACACTATTCCCGTGCAACACTATTCACGCACAACACTATTCACTAGAGAGAGGGATGATAGAGAGAGGGCCGTGCAATGGGAGAATGTTGCGCAAATGAGAGATCCAGGGAGATAAAGAGAGGGCCGTGCAATGGGCAGGCCTGCCTATCTTGGAACCTTGATGCGCAACAAACCAAACTCCTATTGACTCGTGCATTTTTTGTGCCCCAACAGGGCCGATGTCTAACCGTTAAAAAAACCTCAACTCGGGGGGAAGGTGGTTATGGATGAGTGGCTAGTGCATCCAAGATGGGGCAAACCAATACTATTTTCACGTGCTTTAAGCGTGGGTAGTTGGGAGTTGGGACATCGTTCTTTTCGCTATCCTAAACATCAATCCACAATTAAAGTAAATTTGGCCAAGGAGGAGAATATGTTGAAGTCACTCTCGACTGCAAGCAAATGAAAGCCGAAGATGACACAAAATATGCCGAACATGCATACGAGAATGGGGTGCACATGTTGGAAATGTAACAGATGTGTATGGTGATAAGGGCAAGCCATTGGTTATTTAATGGACTATGTTATCAATGCCGTGGGGTGTTTGATGAGGGGCAATGGTTGTGACACTATCTTTTACACCACTTGCACTTTTGGTGGGAAGATGTGTATGATTTTGGTAGATGATGGGGGGAGCAATGAGAATATTGCTTCACAAGAAATGGTGGATAAATTAAGACTCAAAGAACATAAACATCCACGCCCATACTAAATTCATTGGCTTAAGAAAGGCCAGGAAGTCTCTGTTAACCTTGGATGCTCACTTTTCTTCTCTATTGGATTTAAGTACAAGGGTGAGGTTTGGTGTGACGTAGTTCCCATGGATGCATGCCATATTTTATTGGGAAGACTGTGGTTATGAGACATAGATATGGTTCAATTGACTTAGGCTAACACCATTCATTTCTTAGGCTAACACCATTCATTTCTCAAGAATGGTGCTAATATCAAATTCAGTGTTTTAAATAGTGGTAGTGTGTTGCGTAGTGCCCAACCCTTTGTAGTGTGTAACGTAAGTCACACAATACTTTTATTTTTTAATTTAAAAGTAGGAAAAAATATGATAAATAGTAAGAAAAAAATAAAACAAATATAAAAATGCCTAAAAGATGATTCATTTTTTTTTTTTCAAGTATAAGCATGTTCAAACAAGTAATTAGTTATCATTTATCAAAAGCCACATATTAAACCAAATCAAATCATGATCACATCATCAACTTTTTAAGCAAACCACTTTAATTAATAATGTCTAATTGAGACCACAAGTCACAAGTATGAAAAGAAATTAAAATCCCATAGGTTGAGAGTATTAAGTACAAAATACAAAATACAATTATCATTTATAGAAAAAAGTAGCATATGCTACAACACTACATACGCTACATATGATATGCATATGTTACAACACTTGTAGCATACACTACAGGAGATTTATGCTATTTGCTAACTGTATGTAGTGTCGTAACTATATTATGCTACACTACCGACGCTATTCAAAACTCTGATCACATTGTACCTAATGAAATATCTTCCAACACTCAAATCTGATAAAGAGGGTAAAAAAATCGCTCAGTGTACAAAAGTCTGATGAATGAAGGGGACTTACACCATCTATGTCTTAGTTTCTAAACAAGAAGCAAAACAGTCGGATGTTCTACCTCTCATGTAGAAGCTCCTTTGTAAATATCAAGACTTGGTGCTTGAAGCACCCACAACTGACTTCCTCCTATGAGGAACATTCAAAATCATATTGACTTGGCTCTAGGTTCGAACATGCCGAATCTTGCGCATTACTGAATGAGTTCGGTTGAAGAAGCCAAACTCATGTCGATTGAATGGTCTGACATAAAGAAGTTCAAAAGAAGAAAGAGAAAGAAGAAAAAGAAGCGAAAGAAGGATATCAAGGAGAGCAAAGCCGAGTATGGAGAAATTGCAAATGGACATTGCAATGAGAAGATATATGAAGGAGGTGACTTAGTTATGGATTATTTCCGCAAGGAAAGGTTTCTGAGGGGAGCTTACAACATGCTCAAGTATAAGAAGATTGGACCATGCTGGGTCAAAAGAAAGTTGGGTGGCAACACTTATAAGATCGAGTTGCTGGATAACTTGGATATCTCACCAACTTTTAATGTGGTGGATTTGTTCGAGTATCATAGCGAGGTGCTTGTTGTGCAAGAGGAAGTTATTACCGATATGGACAAACAACTTCCCAAGAAACAAAAATAAAAAATTGAATCAGCTTTGCAGATGAAGATCATTGGTACTTGATGAGGCCAATACAAACAATACTTGGTGAATGCAAGAACAAGTCTTATTCTGAATGCATATGGATCACGGACGGCAAATTGAAAAGATTGGATCTAGAACTCTACTACTCGTATGAGGCATCCAACTTGCCAAAGTTGAGTTCTTTCCAATCCGGGGGAATGATGTAGGCCCATGGCTATGGAACTGCAATTTACTATTTGTGAAAGATATGGGGGGTTGATTTAAATATGTGATTGAATATTTTGAGGATTATTTCCTAGATTTACTTTTACTATTATTGGGCTGGTAGATTAAATTGATTTGAAATCAATCTAATAGTTGTGGATTTTATTTATTTATTTATTTTTGCATTAGCCATTAGGAGGTAGGCATTTCAAAATTTCTGAGTGTGAGTTTTCTGAAGTATTGTAATAGAAGAAGTTTCTAATCAATGAAATTATTTCGCCCTCTACACTCAAATATACTTGTGGGTGCACTTGTCCATTTCTTTGTGATTCGGGTAAGTACACATTGAATCTAGCACTATGTGATACTGATTCTTCGTTCCAACAATTGTACTTTTGCTGATATGCCGCATTATTGCTACCCACACACACTTCACTGCACCATTATGGTTCTATTGGTTATGTGTTGCTACTGTTATCAAGCCACTTTAGCACTCTCACAATATTTCAACATGGGTATGTAATATCCACCATATTGTTTCAAGCTTCTGTAGAAGTGGTGGAATAAACTAGTTTTGGATTAATTGATTTTGCGGATCTTCTTAAAGATTTAATGCTGCAATTATTTGATGACTTCTATGGATAAAAAATATTGGATAGTAATTTGGGTAGCTGAGCTCTGAACTTCAGAGAGCATCTAAATTGCAAAGATTTGTGATTTTGTTATTGACATCCTTGGCTTGTCACCAAATTTTCTTTGAATTGTTACCAAACCATTAATCACCGAGGGACGTAATTTCATGACATGAGAGGTTTATGCTATATGGGGTCATATGAGTCTACAGATACTTGCTTATTGTTCTTACACACGATTATGTCTTATATTTGCCAAGCTGCTTCGGCTGGATGACGACGTCCAGAGAGGGCCTCCTAGCTAGAAGACAAGTTTTGGTTCAGAAAAGTGGCCCGATAGTCAAGAAAAGCCCACCATGGGATCTCATGATCGTGGCCCACTCATCGGATTGGTTTTATATTTTAGGTTTTGCTTATTGTTATTATTTAGAACATCGTGAACGCTTTAGATTTCCTTATTTGGTTTTTATTTTAGTTTACTTCATCGCCAAGTAATAGGTGTCGCACATGGTGCGAGTTTTGGGTATAGGGTTCTCCCTATAAATAGGCACCCCTTGTAGTTCTTTTCATTGATTGAAGTTAATAAAAAATTCCTGCTTTATTTTTCTGCTCTCTTCGTGAGTTGTGGAAGAATTCAAAAGTGGGTGCGAAGCCCTCCCTTTTCGAAGGGCTAACTACCGTGGTGCGAAGCCACATCGATCCCAATTCACCCCCATCTTCCATCATCTTTTTTTTCCATCTTCCCCCACCATCCATATGTCAAATTTGTCCTTTTGTTGCATCAGATTTCTTCATTGAAGCAGGTTTTCAGATTTCAGCCCGCAGGCGAGCTGAAACTTCGGCGGAGCACTACGCACAAACCGTACATCGGATCGAGCTGAAATTTGGAGGTTTTGGAGTCCATCCCTGGCCGACCAGGGCCAAGGTGGCCTTTTTCTGAATAGTGGGCCCCACACACGTGCGGCCGGGATCACACGCACGTCCATCTGGACCATTGTTGCTGTCCACACGCGGGATCATCTTTTGGTTCAGGTTTTTATCTTCTTTATCCTCTCATAGTCATTTTTTCATGAATCCTAACCCTATATTACATGATCCCTAATTGATTTGCCCCTTTTTATTACCTTAGGGTTCCTTGAATTGAAATTAGGGAATCCCTTGGATTAGGGACTGATTTTTATGCATGAGTAGTTGATTTTATTTCCCTTTGACATTGTTTGGTTTATAATTTTATTGGTCCAGTCCTAGCCTGTGTCGGCTTGGACCCGCATAGATTCCCCTTTAATTGAATGTTTGGATTTTCATGTGGGATGTGGAATTTGTGTGATTGTTTCTGAATTGGTGTGATCTAAGCCTGCAATCTTGCACATCATATTTAATTTTTCATGTCCTGCATCAAGATACTTGCTTATTGTTCTTACACACGATTATGTCTTATATTTGCCAAGCTGCTTCGGCTGACATGAAAGGTTTATGCTTATATGGTGTCATTTGAGTTTACAGGTACACCTCTTGCTTATTGTTCTTTATGTTTTATTTGCTAATCTGTTTTGGCTGAGAATGGGAGGCTGAGACACATTGAGAGTATCACCAAGAGTTTTCTTGAGTTGACCATGGCACATAGGGGAGAGGTGAAAGCTATTGTGATGACTGTAATTGTAAGTTGTGTTGTCTCCTTGGAATGTTATCTTGCATTGCAAATGGCATCCTGAATCGCTGATTGAAAGATATTGCATAATTGGAACTTGTAACTTGGTGTCCATCGTGAGCGTGAACACCTGGGTATGAATTATTTAGTCTAACTTCTAAACCTAATTAAAGTATTTGATAAAGTTTGTCAGCAATTGTCTTTCTTAAAAGGGTGCTCATCAGTGATTGTGGCACTGAACCTGTTTTTATACTTTTCAATTGGGTTTTGATTGTACCTTCTTTGCAAAGCTGGTAAATATCACTAACACAGTAACACTGTATCTGAACTATTTAAAGAAAAGAAATAGCATGTGAACGTCTGTAACGATATTTTCTTGCTACTGGATGTCTCCTCTTATGGAACATTGAATTGTTGATGCTCTGATGTTGTTCTATTTCTAGAGCTAAAGGTTCTGTGAACATTATTGTTGGTAGCATTAATGAAGGAAATGCTTTTGCTAGCTTTAATTAAGTTTTATTATCTCTGATGGTCTGCAAGTTAAATTTGTAGATGTCAAGCCCTATATTTACTTTTATAGGACATCAACTTAATTTCTATTGGTAGCCAATTTCGTGCATGCTTACTGCGCATGTGTGAATGCATCATTAGGACTTACTAATGAAATGAAAAATGGTAATTTGTTTTGAGATACACAGTCAGATTTAAGAGGGAGGGAATAAAAAAATCAGTGCGAAAGCTGAGATGCGCCTTCATGCTTTCTAGGGACCAGAAGCTGTGCTGACAAAGTTGGCAGGTATGCCATGCTATATATCCAGAAAATATCAGCAGCTATTTCATATATAAAATAGAAGTAAAAGCTGTTTTTTTTTTTTTTTTTTCAATTAACAATAGCAGTAAAAGCTATCAATCACCTTATGCTGTCAAGTGTCAAATGACTTCCGTGTGAATTTACTTTTGACTGGCATATCCACATATTTCTGTCTAGTGACATAGATGGCCAGAGGAGTCTGGAGGAGCATTGAGGGCTGAAAAATCTCTAATTCTAGAATGTTTGAAAGTGCTCGAGTCCTTTATTATGTGTGTGAATCTGGTCTTACTTGGACAGGAAAATACCAATCGCTTGTTAAAAGCATGTTACAAAAGGGCAACCCTGCAGCAATAAGTGTACTTGATCCGACAAGAACGGTGATGTCTTGCCATTCGTAGCATATGGTAAGATGCTGAAGAATAATCTGCAATGAGGCCTGGGGAAGTTGCATTTGACTTAGTGCTGGAAATCTCTTCTAGGGTCAAGAAAAACTTGTTGCTACTAAAGCTGATGGTTGACACTGCGGAAACATAGGGACTAGCTGATCATGATGAACACCTGATTTTTTCCCCCCCAAAGCTTGAGAGATGGCATTGTCGAAGGAATTGTTTCTGTGTATCTTTCATCGAGTGGCAAGCATCAATTCTGTTAGGATTCGTGGGAAACATTCTTAGGTGACCTGGTTGCTCCATCTCTTTTGGCATGATTGCCAGTTACATGGCCTATGTCAGCATTGGATCTTTTTTCCTTTTCTTTTTTGGTTCTGAATTTGGGCCTCTGGAGTGTGTTAGTTCCTTATAATGAATTGGAAAATTCCTTATTTGTTCAATTCACCTAACTTATTTTTTATTTCATCAATTATTAAGCGTTAACTCAGTTTGGAAGATCTGTAGTGTGCTATGTAACTTAGTAGGAAATCGTTATGGAAGATAGACATTAGTTAAAATGGATGGTCAGGAGATCTCTCAAAGCAATTTGTTTTGCTGCCTTGCAGCTATTATTCAAAAGGATTGAGATATCAAGGAGGTTGTTTCCAACAGACTTAGAATTGAGTCAATTAAATAGAGATGGGCCCTTGGAGTTTGTTTGATTGCCGCATGTGTATGGAACTTGGGGAAACATTTTATAAGAGAACTCTTTCAACTGGCTATGCTTATGGGGCAGAGTGCTAGGCAGTCAGAAGGCAACATAAGCAAGGGATGAGTGTTGCAGAGCTGGTGATTTTGAGATGGATTTGTGGAAAGACTGGGCGGGATAGATTAAGAATGAGGTCTGCAGTAGTAGCCCAGGAGTAGTCCTCATGAGAGGAAAAAAATGAAGGAGAATCAGATTGAGATGGTTTTTGTCATGTGCTTAGTTGCAAGAACCTTCATCCATGTTCTTCTCCTGTATCATACTTCGAACTTGATCTCATTCTTGCTCGCTAAGTTTTTATACATGTTAGGATTTTGAAACAGGTGTTTCCTTGCTTCCGCTCCAAAAATTTGCTGCCACTTCCCTTAAAACTCTGTGTAACTATAATAATGTGCAATGAAGACCGTATATGGATCTTGCAAGGAGGGTTACTTTGATTAGGGTTGAAGGTCTTGAAAGACGATGAGTGGAAAATCTAAAAGAACTTGGATTGAGTTGGTAACGAGGGATATTAAGGCTTGTTTACTTACCAAGCATAGAGCCTTAGCTAGGAATGATTGGTAAAACAGGATTTATAAAAGCCAACCCTAAATTGATGGGACACGACTATGATGATGATGATGATGATCTCTATGCTGCATGGTAGTTGTGTTTGATCTGGCTTGCATCTGGTTTGTGATCTGTTTTTTCCCATGGGGCTCTGTTATTACCCTTGCAGACAGTATTCCTGGTTTCATAAATTTGTTTTGTAGTTCTCTTTGCTACGATCTCGTATTCCTAGGCCCCTAGTGCTTTCTGCTATCTCAGCAGATCCTTTTCTTGTATTTTTTTTCTTATTTATATATCCCTGTTATCTTTATATATATATATATATATATATATATATACCAAAATATGTATTTATTGCAACTAGGAAAAGCATCCAATGTTCTACTGAGCAAACAACCTTTTCTTCTAGTCAGCAACAAGGTATTTTCAAGGTATTCAAAATCAGTTACATAATGGCCGTTACACGTTATGGGGTCGAAACGGCCGTAATAACCGTTACAGAAAAAATAGGCCGTAATGGGCCCGTAATGTTCTTGTAACAGTTTTTCAAAAAAGTAAAAAAAAGGTACGGGGGCCGTAACGGTTTTGGAACACCTTGGGCCAGTATCATAAAGATAACGGTGGACCGTTACCGTTTTGGAACACCTTGGGTATTTTGTATCGGTAACGGTGGCCGTAACAATCACCACCATTAATGATATGGGTATCGGCCGTAATGGCCGTTATGACTTCTGTAACGGTTTTTTTTTTTTTGTTTTTTGATTTTTTTTAAATTTTTTTTTATTTGCCTGAAAAATTCTGGAAAAATATTTAGAAAATTTAGAATCATGTTAATGTTCCAAATATGTATTCATTTTTTTGTTTTCAATGTGTTTATGATAACGTAATGGTCCACTCTTTGGTGAGAATGTTGTATCCGGTGAATTTGTGAGTCTGGTTGTGTCTCTAATATTAACACATAACAATCAAACGTTAGAGCTAGAAATTGAAAAAAGAGGCATAAATACCACTTTTTTTTTTTTTAAATCTATATTTTTTTGAACAAATGACTCTCCGCTATTCGGCCAAATCGCTTCAATCTACAGTCTTTAATCCTAAAAACTACAGTATGAGTTGTCAAAATCTGTTGTAAAATAATCTAGGAAAGTTTTTGAAATGAGAAAAGTAGAAAAATGAAGAGAAAAATGGATATAAATAGGAAAAAGTGGCTGTTTTTCTACCGTTATGGGAGTACGGCCGATACGACTCCTGTAACAGCTGATACGGTCCCAAAAATACCAAATGCCCTGTTTCACCCCCGTATCGCATAACGGTCGCAGCCGTTACTTACGCGCATCGGCCTTTATGGCCATATCGTAACAGATACGAAACACCTTGGTCAATAATCAACAACCATATAAGTAGGGGAAGTGGATTACGTCATGCCCCTGCTTGGACGAAATTGGTCCAAGCAGGGTCTCTGTGGGGCCCACCATGATGTATGTGTTTAATCCAGTTTGTTCATCCATTTTGCCATATCGTTTTAGGGTTTGAGCCCAAAACTGAGCTAGATCGAAGGCTCAAGTGGGCCTCACAGTGGGGATTGAATGCCCACCACTAAAAATTTCTTGGGGGCCACAAAAGTTTTGGATTATGCTGACATTTGTTTTTTCCCCTTCATATAGGTCTATGTGACCTTATGAACATGTTGGATGGCAAATAAACATCATGGCGGGCCCTAGGAAGGTTTCAATGGTGGGCGTCATTATCAAAACTGCTTCCTATGGTGTGGTCCACCTGAGCCTTGGATCTGCCTTATTTTTGGGCTCATACCTTAAACTGATCTAGAAAAATGGATGAATGGAGTGACATCACAGTGGGCCCTATAGAGCTCCTGCCCGGACCGATTTCCCTCTAGGCGGGGCCAAGAAACAATCCGCTTCCATAAATAGGAGGCATAGGACCTCCATATTTGTAATACATACCACTTACCTAGCAACCCTATCAACACCATGTACATGGCATGCCCCCACAAATGTACTCCATAGGAATTTAAGCCGCGTGAACTGTGAAATTTTCTTGATGAGTTTGGACTATAGTTTAAAACCCAAAAACTTTAGTTGGTTCAATGGCCAGCCGGGTCACGTAAACTTGACCTATTCTTTGTTTGCCTTAACCGGCTTGGCATTCAATAATTAAATTTGAAGTAGTTAGAGTTGTAATAAATAGTTAATGGTTTTGCTAACATCCCTACCTTCATGAGAACATTAGCAATGCCCTCAAGGCTTTTAAATGTCATGTGGGATGCCTAATCATTAATCATGACCGTTCATTCAATAGTACTATTGGGACAAGCCATGGTGCAAGAATCACACTGATCAGATGATCGTAACCCTTTGAATGGGGCTGATTTGTTACAACCATCCATTGTTTATGGGCCAGAGATCACATGGTTAAAATCATCAAACCAAAGTGCTACTTTGGAATCATAAACAACACAAAGTGAAATTTCTTGAACAGATGTTTCAAGATGATGATTGGAACCAGTGTTCGCAATATTGATACTATCGGCCGATATTATCGGTTTTGCAGTCCAGCGATACGAAACCCGTCAAAAGATACCAAGATTTTGATTTATTTATTTATTTAAATTTTGTATGTAAATATCCGAAAAACTTGGGGGAAAAAAATAAAAAAGAGAGAAACCTTCAATAATGTGGATTTCTGTACCTGTAGAAGAGTTTGCGTTGATTGGAAGCTCATTTAGTGGGCCATTCGAATCGAAGTCGTAGGGAATTGATTTCAAAAGTTTGTAGGGAATTGATTTCGGAAGATAATGTGAAAAAAATCTGGAGAAATTCGAAGATTTGGGAGAGAAATTAGGGTTCTAAGGGGCCGAAAACCCTCTCTGCTGCGAAATAGGGCTTTCGAGCCTTTTCTATCGGGCAGTCGGACACGGATTTCATGCGAAAGACTTCAGCGCATGAAGTACTTGCATTGGGATGCTAGGTGGGGCCCACTGTGATGTTTGCGAGAAATCCGCCACGTCCATCTGTTTTGCAAACTCATTTTAGGACATGCGGCCGAAAATGAAGTGGATCCAAAACTCAGGTGGGCCGCACGAGAGGAAACAGTAGGGATTTGGTGACCATCGTTGAAACATTTTTATGGCCCTAGAAGTTTCGTATCGGGATAAGTTTTTTATGTTTTCACTTCATCCTGGTGGGAATGACCTCATAAACGGTTTGGATGGCATATAAACATCAAGGTGGATCCCAGGAAAGTTTCAACGGTAGGAAACTCTTTCCCTAGGTTTCCCTCTCGTATGGCCCACTTGAGTTTTGGATCCACCTCATTTTCGGTCGCATCTCCTAAAATGAGCTCATAAAATTGGATGGATGGGGTGGATTTCTCACAAACATCACAGTGGGCCCCATCTAGCATCCAAGCTTAGGAACTTCCTGCGAAGGCCTTTTGCAGGAAATCCGCATCCAATGCGGATTGAAAGCCTCGGAGACGGATGGTCCAGTCAAAGGCTATGTAGGGCCCACCATGATATATGTGTTTTATCCACATCGTCCATCCATTTTGATAGGTCATTTTAGGGTATAAGCCTAAAATGTAGTTAAATATAAGGTTCAAGTGGACCACATGACAGGAAGTTGTGGTGGCAATGATATCCACCGTTGAAGCTTTCCTAGGGCCCATTGGGAATTTTATTTGCCATCCAATCTGTTCATAAGGTCTAACAAACTTAGATGAAGGGAAAACATAAATATTAGCTTGATCCAAAACTTTTGTAGCCCAATTTTTTTAATGGTGGCCATTCAATGATGACTTTTTCATGTGGTGCGGTCCACCTCATTTTTGGATTTGCCCCATTTTTTGGCACATTCCCAAAAATAATATGCCAAAATGAATTGGTGGCCCCACAGTCATGGTCCCACCATATTACGTACATCCTCTGATGTGGTCCACTTGATCTTTGGATTTGCCTCATTTTTTTCTCAGGCTTTAAAACGATCCAAAAAAACAAATGGACGGCATGGATACAATGCATGGGGCCCACGCAATCTACTTCATTTTTTGAGCCAGGACCTAGCAAAAACTAAAATATCAACATTAGGAATTAGAGAGTGGATTAGGTGAGAGCCAATACTCACCCAAGACGGTGCGGCCCTTAATTGGGGGCCCATGTTAATGTATGTATTCTGTATCTATGTCGTTCATCCATTTTTCCAAATCATTTTAATGTATTATCCAAAAAACGAAGCACATCCAATTATCAGGTGGACCATACCAAAGGAAAAAGTTGTGATTGACTATTAATAGGCCACAAAAGTTCTGGATCAATCTGATATTTATTTATTTTTCCTTTCATCCAGGCTTATGTGAACTTATCAACAGATTGGATGGTAAATAAACACTACGAGAACATTAAGGTAAGCCCTAAGAAGGTTTTAATGGTAGGGCCTTCAATCAATATTGTTTCTGATGGCATGGTCCACTTGATAATTGGATATGCTTCATTTTTGGTATGGTGTCGTAAATTAAGGTGGCAAAACAGATGGACAATGTGGATACACGTCTTGATGCATTTATAAATGTTATGCAACATATTTGAATATCGTTGTTTTAGTTCAATCGGACAACGCATAACATAGGACACTATACAAAGGAAACCTATTATGTGCAATTTTTTTTTTTGAGATTTTATGATTTAAAAGTGTGTATTAAGGTCATTTTTAATAATCTCTGAAGTTTCATTGAAAAATTCAAACATTTTCCCAATGTTTCCCTATGTTTCCCAAAAAGTGCGATAAATTACGCGATACAAACAATATATCCCGTGCGATAACCGATACGTATCTGTATCCCAAGGGTGCGATACGTTGCGCGATACCAATATTTCGAACACTGATTGGAACTATTTTGTTTCTCTAGAATCTCGGTGGTCCATTTTTCATGCTACGGATCGGATATTTAGGACCATCTGATTGGTTTGATTTTTGCACCATGGCTTGCTCCTAGTTGTATGAATCAATGAACAATTCAAATCAGCAATAGATCATCCCATGTGTCATTTAAAAGCTTTGGGGTTAGCAAAAACCCATATTTAAAATAGTTAGGTAAAGTATATAAATTTGGCCAAAATAAACAAATGTGCAACCCATGGTGTCCTGGTTATAGACCTTGTGTCTGTAGCTCTTATAGACCTTTGCTTCCTTAGCTAAGGTTGTGACTTCAAACCTCATTGATTCCTTTTAACTTAACCAAAAAAAAAAAGAAAAAAGGAAAAAAAGAAGAAGAGGATAGCCGAGAAGGCAAGTGACATGATTTGAGTCACCACGAGTCATGCCGAATTGACCAAGTCAGTGAGCCGTGTCAATGAGCCTTGTCGATTTGGGTGAGCCACACTTACTAGCAGCTTTCCTGGCGACTCAGCTCATACCTTGTTGAGTTGAGTTGACTCAGCCGAGTTTCAAGCTGAGTCATGAAATTTTGGAACTATGATGGAGGCAATTGGTGAAACTGTTCATTTGCAGACCAACCCGACAGGTAAGATTGTCTAATGGAGGAGATTTCGCAGCACTGCTCATCCATGATTGAGCCCACCAAATGAATAGTCTGTATCACCTGAAAGTGGGTAATGTAGTGGTTAGTGTGGTTGAACAAAAAATAAATGCTGTTTTGTTACTTTGAACATCATATAATCTTTTACATAAAAGGAGTCTCTAGGATTCTTCCCGATTATAGCCATAACAAAAGGGATGCTTCTCCAATAAGAGAAAGGATTCTCGTAAGCTATTTTAGGAAGCTGTTGGTCTGAAATTCCTTGCTCTTCAATGGTATTCCCACCATTCTATCAGCGGTAAGATTCATTTCTTAAACTCGTTAATTTTTTTTTTCTTTTTCTTTTGACCAGTCACTCCCCCCAGAAGAGGAAAAACAGCTGAAAGACACTTTGCAGGATATTATTGGACATGGGAAGACAGTGAAGCTTGAACAGAAGGTGCTCCTTGATAGCACATGCATATGCCAACCACTGATTGTTTATCTGTGGAATTTGTCATAATAGATGTCTAACACCATCTTCTTTAGGGGTGTCAATGGGTTCGGGCCTGAAAATTCAGAATTTTGAATAGGGCTGGCCGACGGCCCGGCCTGAAACAGTTCAAAATCCGGGTTGCGACCTACCCCAGGCTCGGCCCATTGACAGCCGTAATCCTTTCCTTTTGTCTTGTATGCATATTCTCCCCCCTCCATTCTGGATTTCAAATTTATGAGTTTCATAGTTCCATTTTTGGATTTCTGAAAATGATTTTGTCATCAGTCCCCAACAATTATTTGTACTATTGTCTTGAGCTTTTACAACTATTTGCCACCCAAAAAAAAGAAGAAAGAAAGAAAGAAAAAAGTCTATCAAATCACCTTCTTTGATCACTTTATAACTGTGTAGTGGCAGAATTACCATTCTCATTATGAACCGAAGCATTAGTGGTCAGCCATGGCTAGTGTGAAATGGCATTAGATGCTCATTGGGTTTCTCATTATCTCTAAATTGCCCCCTAATATCCTCTCTCCCTCCTTCCTTCCCTCCCTCTCAATCTGGAACTAGCAACATTGAGCACTGCCCAAATGCTTGCACAAAACATGTTTCTTTATGAAAAAAATATGTAAATCGTTATCCCTTTTCTTTAGCTGGTTCATTTATTTGTTCAGCAGCATGCTGGTTATTGACATGATCCATAAGAACAAAAATAAAAAACGGAGAAAAATAAAGAAAAATCAAGGCATAATTGCCAAGCTGATAATTTATTCTTTCTTCTCTGGTACGTTCTTCACAGATCGATCAAAGCATTCTTGGGGGATTGGTGGTTGAGTTTGGGCAAAAGCTCTTTGATATGTCAATCAGGACGAGAGCAAGGTGGATGGAAAAGTTCCTGAGGGATCCTGTCAACTTCTAGAGCTTCTAGAAGCTTTTGGCTGTGCTTCATCAACCTGCTGAAAGACCCTGCTCTACAAATTTCCTTTTAACTTTAATTTCCATCATGCTGGACTGGGGTTTTTTCTTGATGGGCTGGTCTTTTCCCTCTCTTTTCTTGTGGGGTGGGGTGGGTTGGGTTCCATCCACCTCTAAAATAAAAGCTAGAAATGTGAAGGGGGACACTCCTTTCTGTTACTTTTTTCTTTTCTTGAAGTCCGTTTTTTAAAGGTCTTGTGGGGACACCCTGCAACAATTTTAAATTTTCATGTATTCGTTTCTCATCATAAGCCACTGAACATTGCCACTGGCCCAGTTTTTTTTTTCTAAAATTAATTTTTTAATTTCCCTTCGGTATTCATTCTCTGAAGGAAGCGATAGGGCTATTTTCTAGCCTTTTCTTCTCCTTTTCTGAAGGAAGCAATGGGGCTATTTTCTGACATTTTCTCTCTCCTTCAACTGTTTCTTACCCACCATATATATATATATATATAGTCATACTCACCTACGCACGTGCACACCTTTGCACACGTGTCATGGGTGTCTAATCTGAACGGTCCATGTGATGCGGAATCCCATGAAACCTTACGGGACAAAATTTCACCTTGATCTAAAATTCTGGTGGGCCATAGAAAAGAGAAATGCAAATCAAGGGAGGAAACTGTTTTCATTTTTCATGGCCCACCAAAGTTTTGGATCAAGTAAAAATTGGGCCCTGGGGGTTTCATGAGGTAGTGTTTCACGTCGACCGTTCAGATTTTAGAGGCACATCACGTAGGATGAGTTCTCAAAAAAGTTGGCATGAGTTTCGTGCGAACTGGCGCGCGGCCGAGCATTCGGCTAGAGAGAGAGAGAGAGAGAGAGAGAGCAGGGACTTTGGGATGGGAAATAAAGTAAAAATCTAAAAATGAAGTGGTTGGAACTTTGAGTAGCTTGGATATTTTCCTTTTACTTTTACTTTCTGTTGTAGGTGCTGCAGGTGCTATATAGAAATGGCAACTTGGATTTGTGTGTGTAATGTTATGGTGGTGGCCAGAACTTTGAAAGATAACCGCATCTTGTGGCCATGTTTTGCTGCTAAAACATAACTTTGATGACATGGAGACGCACCATTCCGATGTGGGAAAATGAAAAAAAAAAAAAAAAAAAAAAAACAAACCAAGCTTTTGCTGTGACGTTTTACTATGCTTTGGGGCTCACTCATCTATTGGACCCAAGTTGATTCGATTGCTTGTGAGTAGGCCGCAAGCATTTTAAAGTTTGTCTCCAGTCACCAACGGACGTCCTTTTCACAATTATATGCCAAAAGTACTGTTTTAACAATCTCTATGGAGCAGATTATGCAAAATTTGTGTAATTTGGCTCATCCCATTGGTGAATGTGCGCTTTCATCTTAACCGTCCAATTGATCATCCGTTGTTATTAGAATCACACCTGTTAGGTGTTCCAACCATCCGATTGAGTGCTTGCTATCAGATGATCAGCAGGGTCATTGAAGGACAGTTATGATCACAGAGTCGATGTGATTTTGGGGCTGTTGAACAGGACACGGTTCCGCTTGTGACCCGAACACCACCCAGCTAGCTGGTGTCAAAGTTCTGTGGGCCCCACCATAATGTATGTGTTTTTTACATGCCATGTCCATCCATTTTGCTAGCTCTCTTTAGGGCATGAGCCCAAAAAAATGAGGGAGATCCAAATCTCAGGTGGACCACACCACAGGAAAATAGTGTTGATTGAACTTACCATAAAAAAAAACTTCCTCGGCCCTACTGAAATGTTTATTTGCCATCCAACCTGTTGATAAGGTCACACAGACCTGGATGAAGTCAAAACACAAGTATCAGCTTGATCCAAAACTTTTATGGTCCCCAAAATTTTTTCAATGGTAAGCGTTCAATCCCCACTGTTTTCTGTGGTGTGGTCCACCTGAGAGTTAGTTCTCCCTCATTTTTGGGTTTATGCCCTAAAATGAGCTGGAAAAATGGAGGGACGGAGTGGATAAAACACATACATTA
This sequence comes from Magnolia sinica, assembly GCF_029962835.1. Lineage (NCBI taxonomy): Eukaryota > Viridiplantae > Streptophyta > Magnoliopsida > Magnoliales > Magnoliaceae > Magnolia > Magnolia sinica. The sequence continues at coordinate 140,310,323 of NC_080573.1, forward strand.
TGGCAGGGCCCACAGAGCTTTGACACCAGCTGGCTGGCTGGTGTCGAGGCGGTATGGGCATGGGTGGGAGTGGAGAGGGTTCGCGTCCGTGAATTGCGTTTTACTTTAGATAAGATTGCTGGAATACATCCTGAACTATTGCTACGCCACACCTGCCCTTGATCTGGGGTCGTTTTTGAACGATCTCAACTACACGTATACGAAGGGTCTTACCTTATATGATGACGAGATTCAAGCTCTTAGATTGGAAAATCTCAACCGTTTGATTGTTTCGAAATGTGAAATTTCAAAATCCCATTTTGAAATGTGCGTTAAAATTCGTGTCTGTAATTGTTGGATGGCTTGGATTTTGCAATGCTGGAACATGCAGTGGCATGCATATGAGCTGCCTCGTTCACATCGTTTGACGGAGAATCTTTCATGCTTTCCAGAATCTAAACCACTACTGATCATTCTCAGCGACCTCTATATGGGTCCTTGCACCTTTCACTCTCAAAATCCATTTCTAAGTGAGGCTGAGGGTTGTTTCCTCCCATAGTTGATCTCCACCGTAGAACCCAGCAAATGAATGAATGGTGGTACACCAAATACACATGTTCCACGTGGATGGCTGAGGTCCCCCCTTCTCTCATTTAGTAAAGCATATTGCCCAGCAGCCAACACAAATTTCAAAGATTCTCGGTGTGTTTGTCTCTTTGTATCTCGAATGAAAGTTACTTTTATATGGGGAAATGTTCTGAAGCTTTCGTAAAACTCAATTCATCTTCTTTTGCATTTTTCACATGCAAAAGCACGTAAGATGCTTTGCAGTATCCAACGTAAGAAATAGTAATCCTTCCTCTAACATTAGTGTTTCATGTACAACATATGGACGTATATACGATTATAAAATAAAAGTACATCCCAATAACATGAGTGTATGTAAACAACTGATCATCTGCATACAAGGTACCAGAACTTGTGGTACCGTACTATCTTTCCCCGATAACTTGCCAGTTGTGTAAGACATTTGTACCATTAAAACGGTAGGCCCTACACTGAAAATGACCTGGTGCGAAAGTCGTGGCTATCAGGCCGTCAGGTGGGTCACAATATTGGAATTGATGGACAAACGACAGTCTGTGTGGCCCACCTGGTGAGTGGGTCAGCCTGATTTACGACAAGGATGATTTTCATTGTCGGGCCTACCGTTTAAAGGGTAGTGATTTCATCCAAAAGTGGCATGTTGGCGCTAAAGATGTCGAGGTAACACAAGTTGTTGCCTGTGGGTGAACAATTCTCTTAAGGGAATTTGACCGTACTGACCTCGAAGTTCAGTCAAATTACCTTAGGAGGTGCTATGTTCCGGAATGCCCCTGTCCTTGGTTCATAAGTCCCAGAGTGAATAAGAAGTTACCTTCTATTTCAACCCCCGAGAAAGTGATGGATTGACTACTCTCCCTGTCACCAGCCAATGGCTGGTGCTCGGTGGTCTGTGGGCCCCAACACCATGTATGTGTTCCATCCATGCCATCCATATATTTTTATAGATCATTTTATGGTATGATACCAAAAATGAGGTATATTCCAATCTCAAGTGGACCACATTATAGGAAACAATGTTGAATGAGCGTAGACCATTAAAAACTTTTTGGGGGCCATAAAAGTTTTGGATCAAGCTGATCTTTGTTTTTTCCCTTCATCTGTGTTTGCATGACCTAATCAACAGATTGGATGTCAAATAAATAGTACAGTGGGCCTTAGGAGGATTTTAATGGTGAATATCCAATCACTATTGTTTTCCTATGTTGTGGTCCACCTTAGATTTATATCCCCCTCATTTTTGGGATCAAACCCTAAAATGATCTGTAAAAATGGATGAACGGAATGGCTGAAACACATACATCATGGTTGGGCCCATGGCTGGTGACAAGGGGAGTAGCCAATCCATTTTTCCTCGAGAATACGGAAGCATTTATGAGCTTGGGAAGGGCCAAATGTCACATTTGTTCACATTTTACAGACCTTCTTCTTCTTTCGTTTTCCTAGAAAAGTGAAGATCCAGGGATCAACTGCCAGAGAGGGATGTTGTTTCTCCTTGCCGTTTCTCTTGTCTGAAATCCTCTTCCACTACGAGGTTGACATTTTATTTTATTGTAGGCATTTGTTAAGGTAAAGGAAGATCAGAGTGGAGAAGGTGAGGGTTCTGGTTGTCACATGAACGGAGCTTACTGTAGGGCACACTTTGATTAAACCTCCACCATTGATAGTAGAAAACCACGACTTCACATTTTCAAACCTTCTACCCTCAAAGAAATCAAACCTCGACCACTAATAGTGACAACCACGACCCTTCACGTTATCAAAACCACGACCCAGATGAAGGGTCCTGGTTCATATACACATTGGATCGTGGTTGTCATGTTATATGCATCGTGCTTTTCATATGCACATGAGTCGTGGTTATCATGTTACATGGGTCATGGTTGGCAAATGTTATGGATCGTGGTTGTCATGTTATAAAGATCGTGCCTTTTACTGCCTTGTGCAAGGCCTAACTCGTTTGGCCTATAACCTTATATTGTGATTGTCAGGTTATATGGGTCGTTGTTGTCATGGTATATGGATCATGACTTCTACTTATTATGGATCGTAGTTGTCATGTTATACGGGTCGTGATTGTCAGCTGATATGGGTCGTGGTTGTCATGTTATATGGGTTGTGGTTGTCACGAAATATGGATCGTAGTTGACAACCACGATCCACGCTGGATACAACAACGATCCATTATTCATTATAACCACGACCCAATGTTTATGACAACCACAATCCATTGTGCATTTGAACCACGCCCCATTGTCCATGACAACTAGGACCATTTGTGCTTTATAACCACGACCCTTCGCACTAGCCTCGATTTATGGTCCTACCTCTCAAATATTCCGAGGGTGGCCTTCTGACAACCTTTATAAAATGTTTCGGATGAAAATGTTTATTGTCCTTGGATCAGTAGTTGTATGGTTTTAGAGTATAGAAAAAGTTACCTGTTTTGAACAATCTCGAGAATGTGACGTGGACTGAAGCCTTTTTGAGCAATGGATCATGGTTTCATCTAGAGTGGGTCATGGTCAACAACCACGATCCAATATGCATGTGAGCCACGATCACACGACAGGGTCATGGTTGTCATACACACTGGGTGGTGGTTCCCAACCACGATCCATTGTGGATGACAACCATGATCCATTGTTCGTCATATCCACAACCCTTCGAGTGGATCGTGGTTGTCATTCACACAGGTACCACGACCCATTGTGAATGACAATTACGATCCTTTGTTCATCATAACCACGACCCTTAGAGTGGATCGTGGTTGTCATCCACAGTGGTCTTGGTTATTACGAACAATTGGTCATTGTTACCTTGTTGTCATCTATAACGGATCGCGGTTCATCAACCACGACTCGTTTTGGTTAAAAACCATGACCCATTCTTCCTTATAACCACGACCCGTCAAGTGGTTCGTGGTTGTCGTCTACAGTGGGTCGTGGTCACGACCCAATGTGGATGACAACCACTATCTAATGTAGATGATAACCACGACCCTTTATAGATGACAACTAGTATCCTTCATTTATGACAACTTGTACCTATTCAATTTTTTCACAGATTAACCAATATTAAAAGAGTATGGGTCGTAGGCCTATATTATGCCATTGTGATGGAGAGAGCGTATACGGCAAGAGAATATTTACCTACGATGGTGGAGACTCAAAAGGATATATTGTGAGTGATGATATTACATATCGACAGCTCCTAGATAAAATGCATTAGATTACGAAGACTACATTGGATGAATTCAATTTGATAATTAAAGTTGTGTACGGTGATATACTACATGGATTCCTCTATCTACATAGAATCAAAGACGATGAAGATCTCGAAGCATATATGTTATTCTGTAGACAGACTCCTCCAACACAAATACCATTGTATGTATAGAAAGTGAGGCGTTGTCCTCTCATTGAGGATAATAACATAGATTATACTTTACATTCGAACTGATCGTCTCTTCATTTGTAGCCTTCAAGCAATGATCGGATAGTCAATGATTCCGATATTCCTGGTCCTTCAAGTAATGATGGATATCACGATCGAGGACTCGACGATTGCGATATACGTGGCCCTTCATGTAACGATACACATCATGATCTAGGGAATGATGACTGTGATACACTTGTTACATCAAGTTATGATAGATATCATGATCGAAGACTCGACGATTGCGATATATGCGGCCCTTTAAGTAACGATCAATTTCAAGGAACAACTGACCACTGTAATCTCCAAATCTCATCCGTCAATGATGCGTCTTTTGATCCATCCGTGCAGGTCAATCCATAACTTATAAACTTAAATTTACCAATACCGATGTATGAAGAAAATAGAGATATTCCTAGATTATTGTATGTTGTCTTCGCTCCATCTGATGAAGCTTTTGTCAATTCAGATCATCAAGGATATCCAAAATTTGTGGAAGATCTAATTGAAATATCTGTTGGGCCAGTGTGCAAGGACAAAGGCTGATTACAACATTTTCTACGTAAATATGCGATGCGCCACAACTTCCAGTATAAGGTTTTGAAGTCTAACAAGCTGAGATATACGATTAGGTGCATTATAGAAAATTGTAGTTGGAGGATGCATGCTTCAAAGTTGGACGCCACAGGGATGTTTAAGATAAAGACTTACAACTTGAAGCATATATGTAGCATGTCGTTTGAGGCAATACGCCACTCTGAGTCAACGATCGTGGATGACAGTCGTGATATAGTAACCTCGAAGAGGAAGGGAAGAGATCATCGTCAAGCCATCAGTTTAATAAGTAGTGAATTTAGCGTTGATCATATGAGTTCGGGATTGACTTGCACGCCAAAAGAAATTCAATATCGAATGAGTGAGATGTACGGGGTCGAGATCAGTTACAAGAAAGCATGGAAAGGTAAAGAGATTACAACGGAACAAGTCTTGGAATCTTACGAGGGTTCTTATAATGAGCTTCCGGCCTATCTTCATGAGTTGAGAAATGCCAATTTAGGGACTGTGACTGAGTTACAGGTGAATGACGAAATAAATAGTTTTGAAAGTTGCTTTATTGCAATTGGACAGTGCATCAGAAGCCTACATTTGCATATTCAGAGGGTCTTGTGTGTTGATGCGGCACATTTGACAAGAAGGTATATGGGTGTTCTTTTCATGGTTATTGCATTGGATAGAAATAATCATATTTTCCCTGTGACATATGGAATCGGAGAATCTGAGAACAATAGTAGCTGGAGGTGGTTCATTGGAAATTTATAGAAAGCAATTGGGATTCTTTCAGGACCAGTTATAGTGTCAGATCGTCACAAAGGGTTGGTCAGTGAAGTCCCTAACATTTTTTCCTATGCAATCCATGGATATTGTACTCATCATATTCTTGAAAACATGAAGAAGGCGTGTTCGGATGATTTTGTGAGGGAATATTTTTGGGGTGTTATTAAGACATATCAGACATCCATGTTTTGGGAGATGATGCGATGCATTTAAATGTTGAATCCCACAACATATTAGTTCCTTAATAGTATAGAAAAGGAAAGATAGACATCTGTTTTCTTTTCTGACATGAAGTATAATATTGTAACCACCAAACATCGTCGAAAATATGAATGCATTGTTCGTAGATGCACGAGAGTACCCCATCACGAAACTTTTTAAATTAACAAGGAGTAAAATTCAAGACTTCTTCCGCCGATGAGACGAGGCCTTGGCTTGCAAGAAAATTTTGACTCATTGGGCAGAAAAAAGATTGACCGAAGTTTGTCATTTGAAAGTGCGAAAGACACAATGTATCGTGATTTCAGCGGATGAGTTATAAGTGACAGCACGGGGAATGACCGATGTAGTGAAGCTAAGAGGAATGAAGTATACGTGCGGTGAGTTTAGTTCAATGTTACTACCTTGTGTTCATATGATAGCGGCTTGTGATAAGTATCAGCTTGATATGTATAAAGACTGCTCTTCATTCTACTCCAAAGAAATATATTGTAAAACATACCAAGAGTCAGTTTACCCAGTGTTTGACAAGACACAATAGAACATTATAGAGGAAGTGAAAGTTTTATGTGAGAATATGAAGCCTCTAGAAATGAGAAGATCTGCTAGAAGACCAAAAAATGTTCGAATTACATCCTAGGGAGAAGATAGGCCAACACCCAGATGCTCGAGATGCAATCGAATAGGTCACAATCTGTGTCGGTACACTTTCGTCCCTGCAGGCTGAGGCTGATGATGACTTATTACTTTGATTTTTTTATTTTTTATTTTATTGTTTGTGATAATGTAACATAATTACACCAATGAGCATTTTGGCCTTGTGAACTGTAATATACTTATTGATTCATGAACCGCTGTGCATGTTAATCATGACCCAATATGGATGATAATCATGAACTGTTGTGCGAATCACGACCTAATGAGAAAATCACGTACTTAACAACGGGTCATGGTTGTCATAATATATGGATCGTGGTTGTCATGTTATATGGGTCGTGCTTTCACATAGGGTTGTGGTTGTCAACAACAATCCAATATGGTTGACAATTACGATCCATTACAATTGTGAACCACGACCCATGTAATATGTCAACCACGACCCATGCAACATGATAACCATGACCCATATAACATAACAACCACGAACCATATCAATTGACAACTACGATCAATGTTTCACGACAACTACGATCCATATAATACAACAACCACGACCCAATATATCATTACATTCAGGGTCCATGTATCATGACAATCACGACCCATACAACATTACAACCACGACCCATATATAATGTCAACCACGACCTAGTGGATCGTGTCAACCATAACGCATGTAACATGTCAACTACGACCCATGCGACACGACAACCACGACCTGTATAATATGACAACCATGAACCATATCAACTGACAACCACGATTAATGCTTCACAACAACCACGACCCATATAACACAACAACCATGACTCATATATTATTACATTCAAGGACCATGTATCATGACAATCACGACTTATACAACGTTACAACTATGACCCATATATAATGACAATCACGACCCATAACATGTCAACGACGACCCATGCGCTGAAGTTGGTGGTTATGATGAGATCGTGTGCTGGATGTCGATCCATACGTGCGTTACTGGAGTCAAGTCTCGAGTGCGATTATAAGGCTTGTCTCTATCCGAGCTGACCTTATAATCTAAGTCCTTCCTGTGACAATTTAGCTGTGTTGTCGATGAGCACCTACTCGGAGTCGATGGACGAGGTGTGTAATGGCTCTTCTGGGTTCTAGGTTGATGTTAAAGCTCTACAGAAGAACTTGGACAGAGTCCTATGGATCGAGCTGATGGAAGACATTTTGTCATGATAGTTTAGTCGTGTTGTGATTGAGCATCTACTCGGAGTCGGCGGACGAGGTGTGTAATGGCTTCTTCTGGGTTCCAGGCTGACATGAAAGCTCTATTAAAGAACTTAAGATTTTGTAACATGACAACAACGATCCATCTAACATGACAACCACGACCCATAGCAATTGATACCATGACCTATATAACTTTGACAACCATGATCCATAAAAACTGTCAACAAAGACCTTTCGTCTGGGTCGTGTTTTGACAACTTGAAGGATTGTGGTTGTCAACTACGAAGGGTAGTGGTTGTCACTGTAAATGGTCGAGATTTGATTTCTTGGAGGGTGGAAGGTTTGAAAATGTGAAGTCGTGATTTTCAACCATCAATGGTGGAGGTTTGATCGAGGTATACCCTATAGTATGCTCCATTCACTTGACAACGAAAACCCTCACGTTCTCTAGTTTGATCTTCCCTATCCATAGCAAATGCCTAGAAGAAGGTCCGATAAATAGATACATCCCCTTATGGAGAAACGGTCATTTTCCATTGGGAAATCCATTACATTACATTCCTCCTATAGGGAAACAGACATTTTTCATTTCCCAATACATTTCCTGTATGGGGAAATGGTCGTTTTCCATTGGAAAACCCTCACTTACTTGAATTACATTTTGTCTAATCTGATCCATCCATTCTCTTAGTAACATTAGGGAAGTCAACTGTTCAAAGAACGATCAAAATATTCAAATTTGATGGACCATAATGGTTTAAAATAGTAGGTACAGTATCATCTTTGCATTTGTCCTTTTTTCCTCATGTGGGACACTAATGGCTTGATACGGTGCTAAGATTACACAATTGTAGGGAATTTATTAGCCCTGAATAGTATTAATGAATTGGATCCGATTTATGATGGACGACCCATATAACATGACAGTAAAGGATTGTGATTATCATCAACAGTGGGTCATGGTTGTCATTTACATTGGGTCGTGGTTGACGACCACGACCCACTGTGGACGACAACCACAATCCACTCAAAGGGACGTGGTTATGACGAAGAATGGGTTGTGGTTGTCATCCACACTGGATCATGTTGGGAACCACCACCCATTGTGTATGAAAACCACGAACCGGATGTCGGGTCGTGGTTTACATGCACATTAGATCGTGGTTTTCACAGACATTGGATCGTGGTTGTTAACCATGATCCAAGTGACATTTTCGTCTGAAACATTTTATAAAACTTGTCAAAAGGCGGCCATTGTCAGAATATTTGAGAAGGAAGACCATGCATCGAGGCCAGTACTAAGGGTCATGGTTATGAAGAACAATTAGTTCTGGTTGTCATGGACAATGGATCATAGTTCACATGAATAATGGATCGTGGTTGTCAAATACGTTGGGCCGTGGTTATGATGAACAATGGATTGTTGTTGTAGAATGATAACCACGATCCATATGCTGTGACAACCACGACCCATGTAAAATGACAACCACGACCCATGATGTAACACCTCGAATTTTCGGGGGCCGAGTAGGAACTCGGCTCTCGAATTCCCGGGTGCCACGTGTGCCTTAATGGGCTTCAGATTTTGATTACATTTGGATGATCTCATAAGTAATGGAGAGTTTAGCAAGACATAAAGCATAAGTAAGTCCTAAAGCAGTATTAAGTGCCACTAAATATAAAAATATCAAAACCACAAATCTAAAAATATCCAAACAGAAAACTAGTCCCACCCATACATATGTCCCAAAGTGACTAGGGCCTTGGCCCATACCCTGTGATCGCCCGAACTCGGACTAGAAGGATCTGTCGAAAGTCTGGAAATATGCTCGGTCCTCCTCATCGTCCACGCTGGCATCCTCCAGCGCGTTCAGCTCCAATGTCCCTCCATCTATGCTAGGTTCTGGTTGGTGTTTTAGAACACAGTCTCAGAGTGGGAGTGAGTAGTTAACTCAGTGGTACCATTAATAATAAGTTACATGAATTATCATACACAAGAGTAAATTTAGTGAACAACATACATCATAGAATCCTAAATACTCTGGTTAATGCAATGCATGATTAATGACATGATGCATGCCTCTCACTACTAACACTCCCTCGAGCGACAACATCTAACGATCGCGAATGACCAACACTTCCTCAGTGCGACCTCGATTGCCGAATTGTCGAAGTAAAAAATGCAATGTCATGTAAATGTTAGCCAAGTTGATTAATTAGGTTCATTCATCCAGCAGGTTACGAAAACCAAGATACCATTATCGAAAACCATTGCCCTAATCCTATCACGTGGCTTTAATGGTCGTGGCCGTATGACTCTCGCGATCCTTAGCCCTCGTAGGTTTGTCAATCCCATAGCTCTTAAGTTCATACGAAAACAATTTGGACTTCAAGGTCCTGCTCGCAGTCACTACGGGGAGGTCATCACCCTAGTATAGGCCGACAGTATGGGCATAGTGTCCTATACCACCATCCCTGACTCACGAGTCTTGGTGCTCATTGGTCACTATGGGGAGGCTCGTCATCCCAGCATAGGCTAACAGCACGGGCATAGTGTCCCATACCACCATCCCAGGCTTATGAGTCTTGTGGGCCACAAATCATGATTAATAGTGGGTGCAAGGGTCACAGGGTATTTAATTTAGGTTCAATCTGGCGTGTACAATCATGATTAACATACAAGGATGACTAATTAGTGGGCTAATATGCCTCCATAAGACGAACCACAGACTGTACGGCCTGAGAACGACATCTCATGTAGTCCTACTACGGCTGACAAGTTGCAGTCTGACTAGTTGGGCCAAACTTGCCCATGGGCTGACCTAACGGAAAGGTTGCCTAAAGGGATTCCGGTTGATCGGCCGATCCATAAGGGGACATGTGTATAGGTAGATAACATATATTCAATAATTTCAGGGACAATCTCACAAATGACAAGCATAATTTAACATTCTAGGCATATGGACCACAATATGCTAAACTCCGCCAAAACATCTGCATGTGAAGAGTCAACATTATAATTTTTGCATCAATTGAAGATCATGATCAACATATTCCAGCAATTTAGCAAAGATGGACAGCCATACCCATTTACAACAATTTAATTTGCATGTGCCGACATGAATCATACAATTTAGCAAGGTAGCGGAAGCCAAGCGCAACAAATTCAACAAATCAAAAGGTAGACAAACAATGCATCCAATCTACGCCTAACAATTACATGTGATGAAGTTCAAGATACCAAATCAGCAATATAATTGGAGAATTGCACATGTAATTCCCTAATAGACTAATAAACCGACATTCACACATCAGGGAGTTCTTGGGACCTAAATCCCTCTTCCAATTTTAGGAAAAACCTATATCTATGTTCCAAATCAAGAAGTTCTAAAAATTCAGCAACATGCAAGTACATACACTATTCACATTCACTAAGATCTATGCTAGGAACGATAATCGGCCACCTAAAGGTAATGGTCCACACCTATAGTCGATTGGGGGTCCTTGGAGTCGCTCTATCGTCGACGGGTCCGCAAACTTGACATGCAGGGGCCCTGTGTCACATGAACTTCGTGTCAAGGCGCATGCATGCGACCCTAGCTTAAGAAAAATGGGGGAGAGCTCGTATTTGTTATCTTAGATCAGCCATGCCCTGTTTCTACGGCAGTAGGGCCAACGTTTTCGGCATGCGGTGGTGGCAGGGGTGTGGGAATTTCGATTCTCCGGCTCACAAGCACACACACACACACACACTCCTTCTCTCTCTCTCGCTCTCTCTCTCTCTCTTTCAGCTGCTGGAAATGGTTGTAGAAATGAGGGAGAGAGGGATGAAATGGGTTATATACCCTAATTTTTATTTCAGTTGGCCCTAGGTGTTGTGTATTTCCTCAAATGCCCATTTGGGGCCCACTTATAGCTTTCGAGACTGCCCTGATGGCCCCTTGGCCCATCTAACTCATAGGATAGGTATCCCATGGCCCGATGAAGGGCTGTGCAAATTTTGAAGGCAAACGGATGCGGAGTTTTATCGCAAGGGTCCGATTTGTGATCAACGGTCACCGTTTTTCAATTGGGGGTCAGATTTAGTGGACGAGTGTAAGAAAATATCTTCAACTTATGATACAAATTTGGGTGAAATTCGACGGTTAAAATGTCCTAATTTATTATCCTAAGTGGCAGGGCCATTTGATTTAAAATTCAGATTTTTGGCCAATACTTGGGAGAGTTACATTTTACAAGTACCGACTAGACGACGTAAATCGTCTGTTTCTAGGCGTCGTTTGAGTCCATTTCCCACAATTGACCACAAGCCCAATGAGATGGACATTACTCTGTAATTTCGGAATTAGCGGCCCACTAACGAGCGGTCTAGAGCTTGTTTGGATAATCGGGGCACTTTTGGAATAAATTAGGTAGGAAAATTTCTTGGGCGCAGTGGTTGAGGTATGGATTAGCTAAGTTCACAGTATGACTTATTCGAAATTAGTGAAAATGGTGATTTGGTTATGATCACTCTAAATCGTCAGTTTTAGGCTAAAAGAGTAATTGGGTTGATTGAGTTTATTAATTGAGATTAGGGCCATAGCTAACTTGACTTTGGGTAGATCTTTAATTTAGTTACGGTTGTTTGATTAGTTAGTGACAGGTTGGTTAGATTTGGGCACTATGTGAACAAATCATGGGGCTAAACTTGATGTTTAAGTGATCGATTGGATTTATTTGTTTTATACGGTGGATCAATTTTGTTTGTACGGTTCTTTATCGGTACTAGCCGCATATAAGCCATTCTCGAATGTCAAGGGTCAGCAAGTGACGACGTGGCTAGTTTTTATATATATATATATATATATATATATATATATATATATATATATATAAATTTAAGGATTTTCGGTAATTCAAAATAAAGAAAATTCGGGGTATTACACATGACATCTGACAATCACGACCAGTATAATATGAAAACCACGACCTATATAATATGACAACCACAATCCATAACCACTGGAACCCACGAACCATATTCCGTGACAACCATAATGTAAGGCAACCATTTAGAAAGAGAAAAACGAGCTGGTCGTCGCGCAAGTAATGGACGGACTAAGGTGGTTATAATTTCATATTCTTAATGATGGAGTTAAGTTATGGGAGAAGCCATGAAATGTGTGGATAATCGCTGATAGACTTGTGTAATACAACTCTGACGATTGTGGTGTATTCATGCTGAAATTTATAGACTTCTTGAGTAGTATGCATACAATTGATTTTACACCTGTAAGTATATATTTATTCGTCTACATTAAATCTTGATCGCTTTGTCTTTTTTTTTACTGTTAGTTCATTCTTTTTCTGTAGGAGAAAATTTCTAAATTTAGAAAGACAATTGCATACGACTGTTTACAGTACAAGAAAGAAGCTGATGCTGCTTTCGCAAAGAAACAAGAAGAGATATCAAGTAGACCAATGAAGAGAGCTAAACACTGATTTGGTATTGAATGCTAAATGGATTGGTGTATATAATGTTTCTTCTTATTATTATCTATAATGGTTTGGTGAATGAGATGGGTCGTAGTTGTCTGTGATCGTCATAGTTGTCTTGCACTTAAGCTCGTGGCTATAATGTTATATAGGTCGTGGTTGTAAAGCACGAGCCTTTGTAGAGGACAACCACGATTTATTTTTCATATGTAAACTAAGATGCTATTTTGGAAGTGAACCACGATGCATTCTATCTTGGATGACAATCACGATCCATGTAACATGAAAACCACGACCCGTGTAGTAAGAAAACTCCGACCCATTATAACCATGACCCATCTAACATGATAACCACGATCCAAGTAACTTAAGAACTACAACCAATGTAACATATCAACCATGGACCATGACAAGGTCTTTTATGACCAAAAATGGCAACCATATCCATATAGCGTAATAACTACGACCCATGTGACATGACAACCACGAACCATAACCATTGACAACCACGATCCATGTAACACGACAACCACGACCCATATAACATGACAACCACGAACCATAACAACTGACAAACACAATCAATGTTCATGACAACCACGACCCATATAACATGACAACCACGACTTATATGATATACAACCACGAACCATAACAACTGACAACCATGACCCATGCATCATGACAACCACGACCCATATAACATGACAACCAAGACACCTATATAATTGTGAACCACGACCCATCTAACATGTTAACCACGACCCATATAACATGATAACCAAGACACTTATATAATTGTGAACCACGACCCATCTAACATGTTAACCACGACCCATATAACATGTCAACCACGATGCAACATAGTGGGGCCAACGAGTTAGGACTTTAACGCGGCCCTTACAACCACGACCCTTACCACATGACAATCACGATCCTCACTACGATCATATATGACGTTCTATTATACCCAAAAATTACATTATATGTGAACTCCGCAAGATGACTATAAAATCAACAAGTGAACTTTCGTTTAATTATAAGAAGAACAGGACAAGGAAGAAGAAGAGTGACTAGATGTGAGTTATAGGTGGGTCGATTTGAGGTCTTCAAATCTTTTAGCGGCCTCAGCTTTCGCTTCCTTTGCCGTGTTGCACCTCTCGATATAGTGTAACATTTTCTTGTTAAAGTCCTGCTCATGAGTACTGTGCAGCTTGTTCTTCCTAGCTGCTTCAGAGCGGGCTGACAGAGCCCTGCACTTAGCACTAAGGGCCGACAGGTGAGACAGCGGAAGAACACCGCTCGATTTCTCTATCTGCCTCGGAGAAATTATCTCCGAGTTGTCGGAGTTCTGAAATTATCTTCAGAATTTCCTATGGAGGCTGTTGATCGCCAGGAAGATCGGCAACATCCCTGAGGAAAGGGAATGGATCACCCATAAAGAAAGAACATGAGAAGGACTCGATGCCTTCTTCGAATATCTCCTCCATTATTTTGATTGAAAGAGCAAAGAAATCCATGAATGCTTAAGGTGTTACAATAAGGATTCTAGTTCGGATTGACTTGTGAAAGTAATTTGAAACGTAAGTACCACTTTTATAGGCTTGTGAACTAGTGGTTAATGTGATTAGGATACAGTGCGATTATTAGTTTTTCGATGTTAGGGATACCGTATTTCGGGATTATGAGGAAGTAGCGAAATGAATGCGATTTCTTGAAAAAGAATGTGGCGCTATTACCAAAGGGTCGTAGATATGACGAACAATGGATTGTGGTTGTCATCCACAATGGATTGTGGTTGGGAACCATCACCCAGTATGTATGAAAATCACGACCATGTCATGTGATCGTGGTTCACATGTATATTGGATCGTGGTTGTCATCCACGTTGGATCATGTTGTCAACCACGACCCACTCTAGATGAAACTACGATCCATTGCTTAAAAAGGCTTCAGTCCACATCACATTCTCGGGATTGTTCAAAACAGGTAACTTCTTCTACACTCTGAAACCGTACAGCTACTGATCCAAGGAGAAGGGACATTTTCGTCTGAAACATGTTATAGAGGTCAGAAGGCCACCCTCGGAATAATTGAGAGGTAAGCCCATGTATCGAGGCCAGTACGAAGGGTCGTGGTTATGAAGAGCAAATGGTCCTGGTTATCATGGACAACGGGTCGTGGTTTAAATGCACAATAGATCGTGGTTGTCATATACGTTGGGTTGTGGTTATGATTAACGATGGATCGTTGTTGTATATGGATCGTTGTTGTCATGGTGATGGTCGGGATTTCCAACCACGATCCATATTCCGTGACAACTATGACATATATAACATGACAACAATGACCCATAACATTTGACAATCATAACCCGTGTAACATGAAAACCACGATCCATATAATATGTTAACCACGATCCATAACAACTGGTAGCCACGATTCATATACTGTCACAACAACGACCCATATAACCTGACAACCATGATACAAGGTTATGGGCCAAATGAGTTGGTCCTTGCACAAGGCAGTGAAAGGCATGATCCTTATAACATGACGACATAACCCATCTGGCATGATAACTACGACCCATGTAACATGATAACCACGACTCATGTGCATATGAAAAACACGATCCTTATAACATGACAACCACGATCCAATGTGCATGATAAAGGTGACATTTGGCCCTTCCCAAGCTCATAAATGCTTCCATATTCTCGGGGGAAAACGGATTGGCTACTCTCCTTGTCACCAGCCATGGGCCCAACCATGATGTATGTGTTTCATCTATTTCGTTCATCCATTTTTACATATCATTTTAGGGCTTGAACCCAAAAATGAGAGGGATATTAATCTAAGGTGGACCACAACACAGACATGGTGGTGGGATTGGGATATAAATCTAAGAGGTATGTGTTTCAACATTGTTTCCTGTAATGTGGTCCACTTGAGATTGGGATATACCTCATTTTTGGTATCATACCATAAAATGATCTATAATATATGGACGGCATGGATGAAACACATACATGGTGGTGGGGCCCATAGACCACTGAGCACCAGCCATTGGCTGGTGGTAGGGGGAGTAGCCAATCTGTCACTTTTTCGGGGGTTGAAACAGAAGGTAACTTCTTATTTACTCTAGGACCGTATGACTTATGAACCAAGGACAGGGGCATTTTTATCTGAAATAATATTCAAAAGTTATTAGAAGGCCACTCTTCGGATATCTCGAACGTAGTACCTCCCAAGGTAATTTGACCGAACTTTGAGGTCAGTACGGTCAAATTCCCTTCTCTTAATGCATGTACAGACATACAAATATGAAAAACATTAAGACGAATACACATGATTCACGCGTGTGGAGAGAGGGAGATTATGTGAAGACCAAGCTAGGCATTTGCTTGGACTTCACATAATCTCTCTTTCTCTCTCCACGTACGGTGATTACCTTGTGAGTGAAGAAAAATGCAACGTAAAAGACAATAGCTGGAGTCAAAGACAAGAAGACCAATCGTCCCCTCTCACACGCAGATTGCGGGGTGACCCTGCCACCCACGACCTCCGTGGTGGCAGGACTCTGTGGGGCCCTCTATGATGTTTGTGTTTTATCCACACCGTCCATCCGTTTTTCCATCTCATTTCAGGCATTGAAACCAAAATTGAAGCATATCCGAAGCTTAAGTGGACCATACCACAGGAAATACTGAGGATTGAGTGCTTACCGTTTAAAACTTCTTGGGAGCCACAGAAGTTTTGGATAAAGATGATATTTGTGTTTTCCCTTCATCCACGTCCATTGACTGTATGAACAGGTTGGATGGACATTAACAATCACGATGCGCCCTAGGGAGGTTTCAACGGCCAACGTCATTATCCTCACTGTTTCCTATGGTGTGGTCCACTTGAGCTATGGATATTCTTCAATTTTGGTATCATAACCGCCTAAAATGATCTGGAAAAGAGTATGGACGGTGTGGATAAAACACATACATCAGCCAGCCACCACAGAGTTCTGCCGCGATGGAGGTCGGTGGTGGCAGTGTCACCACTCAATCCCCTTCTCTCTCTCTCTCTCTCTCTCACACACACACACACACACACACACACACGCACACACACTTGGAAGGTCCCCCTCCAAACCGTTTGCCACTCCACCCAAAAACAAACAAAAAAAAAACCTCTCTCTTTCTCTTTCTCCTTCTCCATATTCTAAGCAAACCCCACACCTATCACAAATCATGATGATCATGATCATTATCGAACCTTGTTACTCCCTCCACCACCTTTCTTTTTTTCCTTCTATAAATTCCCTTCTTCTCTCTTTCATGCCAGTTGGAATAACAAGACTCCTAAGAAAGTAGTCATATACTGCAAATGAGGAAGCCAGATCAGTTACCCAAAAACACCCACGCCCAAAACAACACCAAACTTAGGAAAGGCCTCTGGTCTCCTGAAGAAGATGACAAGCTCGTCACCTACATGCTTCGCAATGGCCAAGGCTGTTGGAGTGACGTCGCTCGCAATGCCGGCCTCCAACGCTGTGGCAAGAGCTGCCGTCTTCGTTGGATCAATTACCTCAGGCCTGATCTCAAACGAGGCGCCTTCTCTTCCCAGGAAGAAGATCTCATCATCCATTTACATTCCATCCTTGGAAACAGGTCATTTGCCTCTCTCTCTATCTATAAACAAAGGAAATGCTAAGTCCAGATGCACCATACATACCAACATGGCACATTAAGTGTCCTGCATGTATCTGGGTCGTCCATAGGGCACTCCCCACATCACTCCCCGTGTGTGTGTGTGTGTGTGTGTGTGTGTGTGTGTGTGCGCGCGGGCGCGCGCGTGCGCGTGCACGCATGTGCATGCGCGTGCGCGGGTGTGTGTGTGTGTGTGTGTATTCGTTACATCTATGAGTCATATCTTGGCATGTTTGTCATGCATGCATGCGAGCATGTACCATATTCTTTAGGTTGACCAAGGGACTTTGTGTAGAAGAGAAGATTATGATATTATATGGCATCCCATTCTTATATGTTATATAGATATGTAGAAGAATATCATAAAATCATTTGCTCTTGGAGCTGTTTGGTTTACTTCTTGAATTTTGCATATAGAATTTGTAATTTGCTAATCTAAGAATGTAAGCTACACCATCATGCATTTCTTTGGCTGGTTGTCTAGAAAATTAGCAAACACGTATGAGGGCATTTAGAAGATAATGGGAACTTTGAAATTATTGGACATTGACATATTAGGGCAACAAAGACCTATTACATATGTATTCAAATTTGTATGGAAAATAAGAACCGAGAGGGACGGTGGCATGGATTGGATTTCACCTTACCTTTTGAGATAAGGATACACACATGCATTTAGACCTACATAAATACATATATAAATGCATGCATGCATACATGTCCATGTTCTTTGAGGTGTGAGTGCATGTGTAAAAAGAAAAGAAGATGAAAAAAAACATTCAGCTAGGGACCCTAAGATTCACTCAAATCATGTTTTTATTTACTTATTATTATTATTTTTAAATTCTCACTTGTTTTACTTTTACAATCAAAGCAGATGGTCGCAGATCGCTGCTCGCTTGCCGGGGCGGACCGACAACGAAATAAAGAATTTTTGGAATTCCACCATAAAGAAAAGGCTTAGGAATTCATCATTATCGTCACCAAAGCATAGCGATTCTTCGGAACCTTGTGAAGTCATGGTCGGACACACATCCATTCACGACCATGATATCATGACCATATGCATGGACGCGTCGTCGGCGTCATCATCATCATCAATTCAAGCTATTACTCTGAGCAACCGGTTGGATCCGTCCCCCCATTTCAGCAACAGTTGCATTGTCGCCGGCTTGTCGGGCTACCCGTATATGCCTCCTTGCTTAACACAAGATGGCATGGATGATGCATTGTATGGGGATGATGGGATGTTGATGGGTAGTCACATGGGGGTAGAAGGAGAGAATTTTGTTCCACCCTTAGAGAGTGTAAGCTTAGAAGATAGTATTATTACTACTATTGCTCATAGCATTAGTGATAATAATATCACTTATGATAACAACAACAACATCAATAATGACATAAACATCCCCAACAACAACCACAACAACAACAACAACAACAACAACAATAATAAAGGAGGTAGTGTCATAGAGAGTGGGAATTATTGGGGAGGTGAAAATTTAAGGGTGGGGGAGTGGGAGTTGGAGGATTTGATGGGAGATATTTCTTCCTATTTTCCTTTCCTTGATTTCCAAGTTGAATGATTGAAGGTCAAGAACATAGTGGGTCCCACTGTTTTCTTTTTTCATTTTTTTATTTTAAATTTCTATGGGGATGGACAGAGCTCTCTCCTTTAGTAAAAAGAAATAAAAATAATAAAAAAACTCAAGTTCCTTTACTCAGATAACCAAGAAAAAAAAATGCTTTGGAAAAATCCAAAAATATCCTGTAGTCACTTGGAATTATTTACCAATGCTTAGGAATGTGGCAAGGGTATTTTAGGAACCCTGAGAATGTTGGGCTCGCATATTCTTTCATATGAAGTACGGATTGCATATTTTGGAGGGGGCATTTCAATCTTGTGGGGCAATAAAAATAGCTGAAGAGAAATGTGAATAGTGATGATGCAAGTAGTGGGGACCACCACATTGGTGGTGATTTGTAGTTTCAATGAAATGTAAAAACAAAGGGAGAGAATGTAGAGTGGAATTCTGGAAGTTGAATAGGATTTACCACCTCTCTCTCTCTCTCTCTCTCTCTCTCTCTCACGGTGATGTCTACATGACATCCAACCCGTCCATCATGTTTCCATTGTTCTCCTTAGAGCCCAAAAATCAGGGGCCTCACTCATGTAAAATCGTGCCTAAAACCACTAAAATGATGTGGTGTGGCCCACCTTAGCTTAAGAATGGTCTGATTTTTGGGTTATCCATTCATCCTGGTGAGATGCATGATCTTATGAATGGATTGGATGGAGTATAGAACAAGGTAGGTCCCACTCACAATCCGGAAGGTTTGGATGTTCCATCCCAACTGTTCCCAGTTGTGTGGCTGCTTGAGTTTTGGGTCCCCTTGATTTTTTGTGTAACAAGAAGAACCTAGGGGACACACATGATGGACGGATTGGATGCCATATATACATCATGGAACGATCCATACAAAGATTTTGTAGGAAATCCAGCCTCTTGGTTATACTCAAAATACGGCAAGCCTTTCTATTTGTTTTGGGTTTGTAGGAAGAGCTTTGTTTCATTCAAGTAGGGTTCAATAGCATAGATGAATGGCCCACATGGACCTGATTAGACCGTCTACTTGTGACATCTTTTTCTCATCATTTTGGTCGTTACGAAGCTTAGATATGAAAATAATAATTCCATTCTATTAAAATGTGTGATGCATCCTCACTCCCGATTGGACCCTGTGATGGTTTATCACCCTTCTGAAATGGCGGTGACTCATGCTCTTCACACGTGGCACACTCATTTACAATTATCAAGATCGTCCAAATTGTGGGGCACATTGTAGATGGAGTATCTCTTTGAAATAAACACTTATCATGAAATCCTAACCATCCAATTGATGGCTATCGAATGGATGGTTAAAAGTGAAGTGAGTGGTCCATATTTCAAGGGAAAAATCTGATGGTTAGTATCATCTTCTCAATGTAATTTTCGGTTTATGATACATTCAGAATTAGGTCAGTGATTTGGGTGGTCTAGATTGCCATATATGATGCCCTATGAGTAATTTTGATGAGTCAACCCATTTTCAAAATGGTGGTGAACTATCTTAGAAGTCCAAATACCCTCGTGCAAAGGATCTATTAAAAAAACGGAGAGAGAGAGAGGGGGGGTCCATTGCCATCAACGTTAACTTAGTTATCAAGCATTTGACATCCTCACACGACCTAAGCGTGTACAAGATCTCAACCTTTCATCCATCGGCCCCATTATGAAATAGCATGTACCCAGAAAATCATACGGTTAACATTCAATTAGCAAAAAGCACTCCATCTGAATGGAGTGACTTTAGGCGGATGGTCTATACACTGTGGGTCACACTCGACGAACAGTTTGAAGCCGTACAAGTGTGGCATACGTACATATGGATAATTTCTCGACCATGAAAAGAAGATGGATATGATATGTGGCCAGAATCTTTGCCCAGTGTAGATTTTCAATTCTGACAAGTGGGGAATGTGGTCCGGTAATCTAGATCGTTGGTTTGTGGTGTCCCATCTTGGATGGAATGTGCCTAAAAAATCTCCTTATGATCACAATGTTACGAAGAGAAAGATATCAAAGGTACATATTAACTGAAAAAAAATGGTATATATTAAACTAGAAAAAAAATGGTCGCAACGTTGTCGATGGAATCTTCCTGTTTGGGAGATTTTTGGGGCATTTTCCATCCGCAGTGGGACTCAACTGATCAATGGTCTGGATTAGAGTTGGGCACGGGATAAGTCGACTCCTCTGTCTTGACATCAATGGTCTGGATTAGAGATGGGCACAGGATAACTCTACTCCTCTGACTTGACCCGAACCAAACGGGTGAGTCGGTTCAAAATGAGTAGGCTTCACTATATAGAATTCAAATTGTGCACTTGACCCCACTAGACCCGAAGAACGATTCAGTCAGACTCGGGTGAGTCAGTCCACGATCCAAAACCCGGATCAACTCAAATTCGGAAATATATATATATATATATACCTTAGTTTCTAAGTATCTCTAACCTTAGCTGTCTCGCTCAATCTTGACTTCAACCCAAATTCTCTCTCTCTCTCTCTCTTCATCTTCCTCCTCTTTTAAGCCCGGCAACCACCCACTAGCATCACCACCCTCTCTCTCTCTCTCTCATCTCTTGATACGGCTTGGTGCCAACTTGACCCAACTCGGCACTTTTGAACGGGTTAACTTAGTCCGTATTAATATAGGCCAGACCTGGACTCGGATTGGGTAAGGCATGCTAGATTCGGTACTGAGTCGGGTCAAGTTCGGGTCAGCCCTAACTTGGTCCGACTCGACTCGATGCCCAGCTCTAGTCTAAATTATGGAGCCATGCATGAGCCCCTCTTATAAAAATGAAAATATGTGTACATTGCGATCAGATCTATAGTGTGGTCCACACGATCAGTGGATCGGCTGTATTTTCCCGAGGTGTTCGTTGTGGTGGGGTCCACCATTTACATGGCTTGGGTGTTGCATCCAAGTGAACTTTGGCCCGATTGAAGCGGCTGCATGTGAAGTTGGCAAGGCCTGATTTCTGGGGCCATGGCCAAACAAGGGAAGGCGTGCACAATGGCTGGAGTGTATGTCATCAATAAATCACTGGTTTTACTAACGTACATGCCAAAGTGCTGCATTGGTATATATCATAGGCAATATGGAGCGGGAATCTGTCTAGTAGATGTTTTAAGATTATGATTGTAGATGCACACATGGTTTTACTAACGTTCATGAAATGTTAGCTACGTCCAAACATTTAAATGGCACATGAGGTGACTTAATTATCATTAATGTGAATCGATTCATTCATTCATATAATGGAAGCCATGGTGTTAGGATCATGCTAATCAGATGATCTTGACCCTTTGAGTGGGGCCATTTTATTACAATTGTATGTTATTTATGAGACATAAATCACATGGTCAGAGTAATCAAATCAAAGTGTTATAACTTTTAAATAATAAGAATTACAAACTGGGATCATTCATTAGGTGTGTTTTGAGATGATGATTGGACCTATTATATTCATCCGATCAATCTTGATTGTCTATTTTCATGCAATTGATTGGAAGCTTAGGATCACCCCATTGGCATGATTTTTGCAACATGAGTTGCTTATGGTTGTACGGAGGAATGGATGGCTTGGATCACCAAACGCTTGTCCAAACTAAAACACAGGCAAAACATTTTACATTTCGAGGGAGAACATGATACCCTCGAAATTTTACAGGATCATGTGTATACACCCTACTACAATCCGTACGGCACATTTACCTCGGTTATTATTATGCAACCGTAGACGAGAAATAACCAAGTATCATATAACACCAATTAGAGAGAGAGAGAGAGAGACTCATTGCCACGATGACCACAAGACCGTGTGGTTGGTCCGATTGTTTGGTATTTATAAGGTGAGAATATCATTAAATTCAAGGTGAATCCTGGTGAAAATCCAACAATTTAACTGGAGGTAATGATCATATCTTCCTATTTTCAATGATCAACTCCACATTGATGACTTCCTTGATTGGCTTCTAGAAGTCGAACACTTTTTCAACCACAGAAATTCACGAGGAAAAGAAGGTTAAATTGGTAGTGAACAAGTTGAAGGGTGGAGCTTTAACTTGGTGGGAGTAACTTCAACTTGAGTGGATGAGGTAGATGAAAGTACCAAACTGTACGTGGCCGCGGATGAAGCAATCGTTATGCATACGGTTCCTCCCTTGCAATTACGATCATGTATTGCTCCAACAATTTCAAAATTGTTGGCAGGATAGCTGATCAGTGAGAGATTGTTCAAAGAAATCCCATTGTTTGTCGGCAAGAGGTGACCTGGTTGAGTAGGATTTGCGACAAGCTGTCAAATTTGTTAGTGGCGTAATGTGATCGAAGAACCAATACAATGCTTCTTGTTGGGGAAAAAACACCAAGTCCGGAGACCCGATTATGGAATGAACCAACTCTATCGGGACCACCCGAGAATCCGAGGCAACGTGTTGGACCAAGACGAGACAAAGCCTTGCGGAAAGACTTAGCTCGGATTCCTGGAAAACGAATCCCGACCGAGACCTTAAAAGTCAGGAGCCATAGGCAAAGTAAGACATATAAAGTTTGCTCGGTTAACGAGGCAGCAATGTCTAAAGAGGTCGATTGAGGCCCTGAAGCTAAAAGCAACTTGACCGACTATAAAACCGACCCATACAAGGCCAGTTATAGTGTCAGTTATTAGATTAAGGAAGAATGTCGGCCATAAGACGATCTTGTTTCGTTTGACAGGAGGTAAAAGCTTTATCCTTGTAGCCAGCCGAGACTCGTCTGTTACTTGAGTCGGTCAAGGTTGAGCTGAGCGAGGAAGAAACGGTGTAAGCTTAAATACCATTTCGAAAATCTTGGGAAAGGATTCTGCATCCCGAGGATCTCGGGATCGGAAAGCATCCGTAAGTAGATTATGGCTAAATCAAATCTCCTAGAAATCAGAGAGAGAATTCCCGTACGGCAGGATCCTCCCTCTCCTATAAATGAGAGACACTTCAAGAGTGAAAGGTACGTAAAAACTCTCTCCCCTAAACCTTCAATACCGTAAGACGCAGATTCCTAGCCTGACTTTGGCATCGGAGGGTCCCCTGCTCCAGTTAGGGTCTCCTTTGTCTTCTTCTTGTGCAGGTACTGGAAGGTCTAAAGAGGGTGGACCAGATTTTTGTATCAACAGTTTGGCGCTGTCTGTGGGAAAAGATACAAAAAGTCGTGTTCCAAGCTCTATCCAGAAGTGTCAATTGAGTGTTAATGGTGAGAACCAGAAAAACTGGTCCTAGCGAACCAAATGAGGCTGATAACGCTGGACCATCAGGTCCAGACGGGGCCCAAGGAGCTCAGAACCAACCTGACGATCAACAAGGTTCCGCGACTTGTCTTGCAGCATCTGCCGTAACTAGGAATACCCAGCTGAATTGAAAAAATGGACGGTTGGATCGGGAGGTCCAGGAACTCAGAGCCGATATAAATGTTCTGAAACAAATGTTGGAGCAGATGCACCGTCAATAGACTCAGCAGCCTCAACAAGAACAGGCGATGAATGTTCCGCAACAAGTTGCCGACCTTCATCCCACTACCCCGCGGTCGTTGGCACAGCCAAGTCAGCCCCATGGGCCGTCCGAGCCAGCGCCCACTCATTCCGTGACTGTCGTGTTACCTCCCACTGATCTCCGACACGAGATAGATAGGAGAAGGCACGACCGACCTCCGGTTGAAGGGGTGATAGAAAGTAACGAGCCTTGAAAAGTTGACCTTTAGGACTTTAAAAAAGAAGTGCTAAAGAAGATGGCAGATATGAAGCATAGTCGGGATGCATATTCAACCATGACAAAAACAAAAGCATCCCCGTTTGTCGATGAAGTGATGGAAGCCCGACTGCCAGAAAAATTTTGCCTCCCGCAGATTACACCTTTCAAAGGTAAAACCGACCCAACGGAACACATCAAATGCTTTCGAACGTACATGGAACTGCATGATGCTTCGGATGCCGTGATGTGTCGGGCTTTCTCCCTCACCTTAGCTGACGTAGCCCGACTTTGGTTTAAGCAGCTGAAACCAAAGTCTGTCATCACGTTCGCGGAACTCAGCGATGCCTTTCTCACCAATTTCATTGGCAGGAAGAAGTTGAAGCCCCCTGCGCATCTAAACAACATAGTTCAGAAGGAGGGAGATCTATCGAAAGACTACATCAAATGTTTCAATTTTGAATCACTCCAAGTTCAGAAACATTCAGAGGAGACGACACTCAATTCCATCATGCAAGGCGTTAGGGATAAGCCGTTTCTGGCATCCCTGGACAAGAATCCGCCTGAGACTTTGGCTGAATTCATGACTCGGTTAGATAAATACGCGGACGCTAAGGAAATAAGAAACTTACGTGAGAACGCCCAGAGCATAAAAACTCCAGCCAAAGAGTCAGCCAAAAAGGAAGTTGACTCGACCGGAGGAAAGAAGCGTAAGGACGACCGAACACGCGATGAATGCAAGTTGGGTAAGCGACTCGACCGAAGGTTTTCTACATACACCCCGCTTAATAAACCTCAAGAGCAGGTGCTGATGAAAATCAAGAGTGAAGGATTTGTCAGCTGGCCAAATAAGTTTTGGAGTAATCCGAACTGGCGGAATAAGGATAAATATTGCTACTACCATCGCGATCATGGCCACAGTACAAGTGATTATTATCACTTGAAGGAAGAGATCGAAAGGCTTATCCGAGAAGGCCGGCTCAAAGAACATGTCGAAAGAACTGGGACAGCAGAAGAACGCTCGGGGGAAAATCGACCCACGGAGGAAATCCAGACTATTGTCGGTGGTCCCCATGGTGGAGGCGACTCAAATAATGCTCGAAAAAATTACACCAGGAGCATCAGTTGACCCGAGTACGAGATGCTGATCATAGCTCGGCCTTCAAAAAAAAGGAAGAGAGAAAAATATTGCATCTCGTTCACCGATGAAGATGCTCGAGGCATCTATCATCCTCATGATAATGTATTAGTTATCACTCTAACTATCACAAACTGAAGGGTGTTCTGCATACTCGTCGACATAGGATCATCTGCTGACGTACTGTTCACTTAGGCATTCGACAAAATGGGTATTAAACGATCGACCTTATGGTCGGTGCGTACCCCATTGATCGGATTCTCGGGAGGACAGATACTCTCAGAAGGTATCATCTCGCTGCCACTTACTGCTGGGAACCCTCCGCATCAGGCGACAGTAATGGTCGACTTTCTGATAGTCGACCAGTCGTCCGTTTATGTGATACTTGGCTGACACTCTCTGAGTCTCCTCCAAGCCGTGGTATCTTATACCATCTCTCTATGAAATTTCTGACTGAGGCAGGAGTGAGAATTGTTAAAGGAGATCAGCAAGATGCAAGACGTTGCTACACAACAACCGTAAAAGTCTCGACCAAGGTATCAATGATTGAGTCACTAGATCCCCGAGCTGAAACTCACGAGCGAGGGCAACCGGTGGAAGACCTTATTTCAGTACCTTTGGTTGAGACCGACGGATCTAAAACGGTACAAATTGGCTCATCTCTGTGATCACCACTGAAAAACAATCTGATAGCCTTGCTCCGGCGATATGCCGACATATTTGTATGGAGCCATGAAGACATGCCGGGAATTGACCCATCCATCATCACACATCGACTTAACATCGATCCGACCTACCGGGCGATCCGACAGAAGCGATGTTCGCTCGGTCTTGAAAGGTACACAATCATTGAAGAAGATGTTAGCAAGCTCCTCAAGGCCAAATTCATAGAAGAGATATACTACCTAGAATGGGTAGCCAACATCGTATTTGTGAAAAAAGCGAATGGGAAGTGGCGTGTCTGTATTGACTATACCGACCTGAATAAAGCCTGCTCAAAGGATAGTTTTCCTCTTCCAGATTAGTTGGTGGATAGCACTGCGGGGCACGAACTTCTTAGTTTTTTGGATGCTTATTCAGGGTATAATCAAATTATAATGCATCAGTCTGATAAATCTAAGACCACCTTTGTCACCGATAAAGGTCTTTATTGTTACTGAATGATGCCGTTTGGTTTGAAAAATGCTGGAGCAACTTATCAAAGATTAGTGAACAAAATCTTTGCTCGGCTGATCGGCCGAACCATGGACGTAAGACCCGTGTCCTAGCTCGTACCGTTCCGTAGGCTTTCGCGGTCTTCCCGGTCGAATTTTGGCGACCCATGACGCGTAAATAGCAGTGGCGCCCGATCCTGAGTTGTACCCTGTATTTTAGAGTCGGTTCGACCCGAGACTTGTACCCTAGCGACCGCGCCGTCGCCGCGGTTCCGATGTCGCGTCTCGCGCGCCGAGGTGATACCCAGGCCAGAAGATGTGGGCCCGCATTCAGTTTGAGGAAAACATTGCGCTGTTGTAAACCCAAGAGAACATCACATCAAATCCCATCAATCTTATCAATCAATCACACATCACCTCACATATCAAAGTACAACCCCATCCCCAAGCAACCCCCAAAGTCAAACTCTCTTACACAAAGTACACCCACCACATCACTCACCATCCTTCTCTCCCATCATCTCTCCCTCTCTCTTCTCATTCTCTCTCTCATTCTCCCAAGCAACTCCCAAGGAGAGGAAATCGTCCAAGCTCCCCATGAGAAGAGCCATGTGTGGCCCACTCCCTATCTCCCATCTCCACCCTTGGATCATCATCTCCACCGTTGAAGGAGTACTTTTGAAGCATTGGAAGGCTAGGGAGGAAGAAGAATAGAAGGTGGGTGCTTCTTTCTCTCTCTCCCTCTCTTTTTCATTTGTTTTGTATGTGATGATGTGATTGTGTGGCCTACTCAGATGGACCCCACGTTGATGTATGTCTTATCCAACCGTCCAAATCACGTGGGCCCTACCTTAGAGAGATGCGAAAATGTAAATATTAATTGATCAAGTGGGCCATGTACATGTGGGACCCACCTTGAAGGATTTGTTTATCAACATTGTTCGTCCAGCGTCCACGGACGCTGGACGCGGTTCACAGTAGCAGCAAAAAAAAAGGGGGAAGAAGGAAAGGATTCTTAAGGATTTTGGGAGGGTCACTCCTACAGGTCCCACCTTGATGCATCAATCTAATCCACACCGTCTATTCCATCCTACAGCTCATTTTAGGCGTTGAGCCAAAAAATGAATCCAATCTGATTTTCTGGCGGGCCAAAACATAGAAAACAGTAGCCTTCACCGTTAAAATTCACTCCGATGTTTCTATACACTGAAAAATGCTCAATAGCGGGCTTGTTGCATTTGTTATGGGCTGTAGAATCCAAAGGGTGGGGTGGATTTTGCTGATGTGGACCCCACCTATGAAAAACTGCAAGAAACCTTTTTCAATATATATATATATATATATATAACATAACATAGCAGCTGACGCTGCTTCTGCTGCTGCCAGAGGCGCTGCCTCCTACGCTGACAGGCGGACGGACGGGCAACGGCCCAGGGTCTTATACGTGGGCCCGCCGTGATGTGTTTTTAACATCCACGCCGTGTATTGGTGGGCGCCTTAGGGCAGTGGACCCCCCTCCCAAAATCAATTATATATATGACCCAGATGGCCCACATCATAGGAAACAGTGGTGATTGACGGCAGCCACTGAAACCCCTTTTTGTTTAATAGAGGTTTTGGATTATTATGAAATTTATTTTCCCTCTTCATTCAGGGTCCGTGGGATCCATTCACGCCGTCCCTTCGTTCTGATGGGCCACACCATCATATATCTATTGTGTCCACCGTCCCTGGACGGTGGGACCCACCCCACGTGTGGGGTTACATGTGGCGTAGGCGATCGTCCAGGCCGTCCAGGGCCTGGACGTTGTCATAATTTTAATATAATATTAAAGTATTTTATTAATATAATATAATATAGTATATAGTATATTATAATATAATATAACCTTCTATCTTTAATGTGGTGGTGGGCCCTACGTGGGACC